>NC_080788.1:139572092-140772092 GCF_028018385.1 Neofelis nebulosa
ACAGAGCCAGATGTGGGCCTCGAACTCACGAACTGTGAGATCACGACCTGAGCCGAAGTCAGACGCTTAACCGACTGAGCCACCCAGGCGCCCCAGAGAGGCCCATTTTTAAAGAGGAGGTTGGCTTCTGACTTTTCTGTACCATTTCTAAGGAATTCCTTCCTTCCTCCCTCCTAGACCCCACATCCCCCCCCCCCCCACATCAAAGGCTTATCTGGCTGGCCTACCCTTAGTTGTTCTCTGAGTTACAACTAGGTTTGACTTTGCTCAGTGGGTCTCATTTTTCAGGGTCTGGAGTGCCCCACAATTCACCTGCAGGCCCCTGCCAAGTGTAATCCCTGTACATGGAACATTCCACGCTACCTCAGTTCTCCTCCCCCTACACATTCCCTTCCACTCGACTCCCACTCACCTTAGACTCCCCACCAGGAAGTCCTCCCTGATCCCTGAAATCCAGGGAAGGGCCCCTCTCACCACCACGCAGCCCGCAGGCACCACAGCACTGACCCCGGATCGTGCTACACATCCTGTTGGCTGGTCTCTCCCCACAAGTTACCTCTCTCATCTGTAAAAGGCAACCTAAGGGAAGCCTTCCCCCTTAGACCCTGAGCAACATGAGGGCAGGGGCCACAGCGTGTTTCTCGCTCAATGCTTAGGACCAACAGAGAGCTGGGCACATAGTAAGTGCTCAGTTCACATTCATCACATGAACAAATGCACAAAAGAATGACTGAATTGGGTGAGAAAGCTTGCGTGTGGGTGAACTAGTCAGGCCTCCCGTGTGTGCGATGCACCCATTACAGGTCTCCAAGCCTTGCGTCACATCCAGCGCCCCTGGTGGTGGACTATGTCGCTCGCAGTGGCACTGCAAAGTGCTGAGGCTGGCAGGGATCACGACTCCCATTGTCCCTAGGTGTGGTGGGAGATCGGGCTGCCTGCAGGCTGGGGCCCTGTTCTCCGGGGGACTTTACACGCACGTGTCATTTGTAATCTTCAGGGGTCAGGTAGGCACTTTCTATATTTTCACCGTCCCCATTTTCCTTTAGCCTGGCAGACAAAACAGGGTAACGGCTAGGACCGTGGGCTTTGGGGTCAGGGACACCAGACTGCAGCTGGCAAGTCCATCGTTTGTCACCTGTGCGACTTTAGGGAACCCACGTAAGTAAGCCTTTAAATCTTCCCTCGGGGAAGGGATAACGGACCTACGTTACATGCTTTGGTGACGTTAAAATGAGCTCTTGTAGGCAAAGCACTTCGTACCTGGAGTATCTGCGTGGGTTTTCCCCCCCTCCCCCATAAATGTCCCTAGGAGGACCGGGAAGACAGAGGGCTTCTCTGATACATCTTTGCATCCCTAGTGCCGAGCAGCGTGGATGCCGCTTGCAAACTTGGGGACACGTTCCTCCACCGCATTGCAGGTGGACATCTTGGAAAGACGTGGCCTTAGGGATTCACGGGCCTCCTTGATCTTGATGCTCACGAATGACAAGGCAACCTAAGGGAAGCCTTCCCCGCTGCCTCCTTGCCCCACCCCCATGCACATGCGGCAAAGGAACACCCTGGCTTTGGCTACAGCATAAGCTAGCACTTTTCAAATCTTTGCGTCCTGTGCATGAGTGGAGTGTCCCATCAAATCACATTTCTCCACGGGCTGCCTTGGTTCCCGGAAGAGCAGGGCCCAGATACCAGTTGCGTGCGGAAAACGAGCCCTGAGGTTTCATTTGCTGTTAGCACTGGGTTCTCTGACCAAATTAGGTCTCGGTTCCCCCTGCACCTCGGGAAGTCTGTGCTGAGGGCGGAGCCAGCGGCCACCATGGCCCCAGGACACAGCTCTCCTAGAGTTCCTGTAGGCCAGCTAGCTGGCTGTCGTCAACCATAAAATCTGGTTGGGGACTCAGGGGATTAAAGAGCGTTGCCTCCAATTTCACTAGGAGATGTCACATCTCAACACTTGCACATGGGCTGAGATGCAAAGTGGTTTTCCCAGAAAAGTGCTGCCTTTGACTTCAGTTTCTTAAGACACAGGTTTCTGTTTGGTTGTGTTTGCAGGGTTTTTCAATATGAGTTACGGCATCTGGATGATGATGATGATGATGATGATGATGATGGCTGGAGGACATATCTTGTCCTGGAGACCCACAGCGGGGGGGTAATGATTGTTCTAGGGTAGGTAGGCTCCCCCTCGTCCGCCGCAGGGACCATCCCCTGCTTCTTTCTCCCCACAGCCATCCCAGACAGGAAGAGAGGAGAGCAGGGTGGGAAAGGGCCATGGCCTTGGTCCTGTGGGTGACCTGGCAGGTGGTTGCTATTCTCAGGTGTTAAAGAGGGGGCGGTGGTGGGGTATTGAGTTCCTGGGAACCAGGAAGCCTGGGTTCCGGGCCCAGCTCTGCTTTGAAGCACCCAGTGGATTTGGGCAAGTTACCTCTCTCATCTGTAAAAGCAGGGGTCCCTGCTGCTAGCATATGTTTCGTATGTCATAGCACCGTTTCCTGGGTGCTGAGGTGTATTTTGGTGAGGTTCCACAGGCTCAAGAGACAGGCTGCAAACCTTCCAGCAAACACATGCTGAGCACGTTCATGGAACACCTTAGATGCTAGTACTTAGCTAAGACTTTGGGGGACAAGCACTTCGTTTTAGTGAAGATGTTAAATAACTTAAGGAGCATCATACATACCGTAGACAACTGAAAGGGCCTGAATGTGAACCCCAGTCTAAGAGGCCCCCAATGCAGAAACAGGAAAGTCCCCTGACGAGGCGGGCAAGGAGACAGGGGAGATGAGGTGGGGCCAGGGAGGGGAGGTGGTGGCCGAGGTTTGATCACCACGTAGCTGCCCGAGACCTCCTGTTCTCGGAAGATAGGAGGAGCTCAGAGCAGGGAGCAGAGCGACCTGTACTTCCATGATGAGAGACAGTCATCGCAGGGAGCAGAATGTCCAGGAAGGAGGGAGGGAGACCAAGGAGGGAGGAGCCTCCTCCTTCACTCGCGTCCTCAGGTCCCATGTACGCCACGTGGGTGGGAGCTTGTCACACACACCCACGCGCCCACAGCCACACTCGCCGCGCTCCCGCCCGGGCCAGGCCCATCTCGGCGAGCCTGTGGGCGCCGGGCCTCAGCCGGCCACGCCGCCGCCACCTGCTGCTGCGTCCCCGGTGAGGGGGAAGGAGCATCTCCGTGCCTCCCCCATCCGCTTCCCGCCCGGCGCCGGCCCCCAGCGGCCCCCACCGGCCCCGGCCAGGCTGAGGCCACGTCTTCCCCGGGGCCCCCTCTCCAGCGCTGAGGGGGAGGCGGTGGGAGGGAGGAGCTCCGGCCGCAGCCGCCCGCTCTCCCCTCCCCTACGCTCCCCCTCCCCTCCCTTCCCTTCGGCTGCCGCAGCCCCGTTCGTGGCGCGCGTCAGCTTGGGCTCCCCGGAGCGAGTCGCTAGGTAACGGGGCTGGCTCCGCAGACCCGCGGCCGGGGAAGCCCGCGCGCGCCGTCAGCAGCCGCGCCGCGGGGCGCGGGCGGGGACGCACGGACCTCCCCGCATCCCGGCCGCAGACCCCGACTCGCCCGCGGCCCCCCTCCCAGGATGCCTTAACCGGCGCGGATCGCCACCGCCCAGGTGCCCCGCCCTCGCAGGGACCCCGACGCCACCGGCCCCCTCCTCCTTCCCAGCCGGTGCGCACCGCTCTGCGCGCGGCCGGGTGGGCGCCCCACCGCCGCGGTCACCGTCGCCGCCGGTAAGCTGGGTTCGGAGGCCGGGGCTGGGGCGGGGAGGGAGTGGGGATGGGCGCGCGCGGAGCCCGGCAGCTCCCGCCACCGCGGCCGCGGCCCGGCCATGTGCTAAAGTTTCTGGGGCTCGGCACCCCGCCGGGCGCACAGCGCAGGGCGCAGCGGCACGGTGGGTGGGGCGGCGCGGTCCTGCCGGGGGCGCCGGCCCCGGCGGGGTGCAGCTCTGCGCGCTCTCACGCTCTCTTTCTCTCTTTCCCTCCGCGCTGCCTCCCCGAGATCCTCCCGCCGAGCCCCTGCGCGGGGCATGAGGAGCCCCGGGGCGCCGCCCGGAGACGACCCGGCTGCGCGCACACCTCGCCAGCGGCGGACGGGGACATGAGCGGCGCGCGCGGGGTCCGGCGCCCGGCGGCCAGCCCCAGCCGGCGGCGGCCAGCGGGTCAGCGCTGCCCGGGAGAATGAGGCAGGAGCCCGCGGCAGCCTCCTCCTTCTTCTCCTCTTCCTCCTCCTCCTCCTCCTCTTCGCCTTCCTTCGGCTCCGGCGCTTCGGGCCCGGGCCGGGCTGTGGCTCTGCTGCGTGCCCCGCGCGCCCCCCGCCCGCCTCCGGATGCGCTGCTCGGTAAGCCAGGCCCTCCGCCTCGGGAACAAAGCCCTTTCCGGCCGGGAGGCCGCCTCTGAGCCCCCTTCCCGGCCCCCACCGATAGCCTGGAAGCCAGCGGGGCTTCCGATGGAACCCCTCCATTTCCTCCACCCTCAAACCTTGCCCGGGAGGCTGAACAGCCCTGGCGCCTTCGAGACGCGGGGCTTTCCTCTGCCATCGGGGAGGCAGATGCGGGCTTGTCACGCAGGCGGGAGACCTGTTTGGTCCAGATAGGGATATATGCATCTTGGTTCAGACTCATCGGTGGAGGGAGACGACTCCTATATAGTGACTACGTAATGGGTGTCCAAGCCGAGCTGGGTAAGTCGGTTCCCCTTCTTCCATGGCTCAGATTTGGAAACTGAGGCCCAGAGAGGTTGAATGACTTAATCAAGGTCACAGGGCCAGCATGTGAGAGACCAGGATTGGAAACCGGCTTCTCCACCAAGCTGATCCCTTTCGTAGCAAACACACTCTTGTCCCAGTTCTGCTACCTGCCTCTTTCTGGAATCATTTGCATGTGTGTGGAAATACTTGTGCCAGTGAGTATCTGCTCTGGTGAAATACATTGCCGGTAGCCTGTCATTTTTGTCCATTCTTCCCTCACGTGGCTGCCAGCCCCTAATGTGAATTGCAGGCGGAAGGTTACTTCCCTTAGTTAAAAGGGGGGGAGGATAAAAATGTTCCCCAGGGTGCTGTCTCTTCTGCAGTCCTGTGTCTCCCAGGCCTCTTCAAGGATGCCAAGGGCAGTATTTGGTTCTTCTCCTGAGCCCCTTTCAGGCTGTGCCTGCCTGCACATGCTCAGCCTCAGAAGCCGTGACCTAAACCTTTCTGTGGGGTGAGGGCTGATCAAGGCTCCCCGCCCCTGGTTGTGTAAGTCTTGGAGATGGTTATTTAACAGGCGCTGGGGCTGATCCCAGATGGCCACCGTTCAGGAACTGACCCTGTCAGAAATTTTATCCTGGCTCATGCTTGCCAACCCTCCCTTTCAGCAGAACTTCGCACTTTCTAGCCTAGAAGAAAAGGGGATGGGGGGGGGTTTACGGTAGACATGGGGCTCTCTCTGCTTGTCCCCAGTTGTCAGGCTTGCAGCTTTTCACTGTTTGCTTAAGTGCACTTAGGTCGATCCTGGAGGGGGAAGCCACATGGAATCCTTTGGTGCTGGTCTGAGCGGCTTAGTTAATCGATTGAGTGTCTAGGCATTAGGCTTGGTTGTCATGACATGGACAGTGTTCGTGTCAGGGCAGGGAAAGCCCTTAGCAGCGGGGAACCTCAGTTTCCCGATTCCCAGAGTCCGACTGGACGACCTCTCCGTTCCTTTCCAACTAAACAATTCTGTGAGCGGGAGGAGAGCGGGTTACTGGCCTGAGCCAGGGTGTGTGAGCTCATCAGCCACATGCATTTGGACTGATAGTTCTGCACTGAATAGGCTGTTGATCTCCAGGAAGAGGACACGGTTATATTACTGATGGGTGCAGTCTATCCCTAAGCAGGGGCTGAAGTGGGGACCCACGAGATTCGGGGTCCACCCGAAAGAAGGGAAGGTTGAGCGGTGCTTTGGTGGATTATTTATTGGTCTAAAGCATGGCGGCTGTAAAATGTCCCAAGGTGCTAGATTGAGGTTATGGGAGAGGTTAGGCTTTTCGTTGGGAGAAATGACATTGGCCCCTACAAACTGATGAAATACAGTGCGTCAATTAGATGTCCAGCCGGCCAGAAAGTGGCAAGCTGGTGAGCCTGCCCTCCAGAAAGAATGCATCATAGTTGCATAGGTAAAGCTTTTTTAGCCTAAACAATTAGTCATGTAAATAAAGTGATGTTTAGATCCCCCCCCCCCGCCATTGTTTGCCGGTTATATTAGTGATGGGTGCAGTCTATCCCTAAGCAGGGACACAGAGGGACTGTGACAAAAGAAGGTGGGTCACAGGGATGTTGAGACCCTGACTTATTCTTCGCCTGTTGTAGCTAAATCCGTCAACTTGACCTATGGGCCCTTAATGGGGTTGTCATAGGTCTTTTAAAGAGGTGGATTAACGGTCCTTTAAAGGGTTACTGACTCCCCAGTGAAATGGGCATGTGTCTCACCTTTTCCCCAGAAACTAAGCTCCCAGGTTTCGGGACTTTGAAATTCACAAAACCAGAGCAAAGCTTTCATTGCGACATGCTCATAGCTCATAGGGCCTGCGAACAGCTAATAAAGCATCTCCTGTGGGCGTATCAGTCCCAGCATTGTGTGCTTTGGCTCCTCATGGCTAACTGGTCAGGCTTTGAATAAAAATGAATGCAGAGAAACAGTCTTCGTTGAGTTGCTTTTGAAAATGCTAATGTAATTACGAAAGAACAGTTTTTACACCGTGAAATCTGAAACCACAGTACTCACAGTAAAACAGTACTCCCGTTCCTGATAATTTAGTTTATAATTTGTCGGTTCTTTCCCGTTTTCTTTTGCTCCCCATCTCTAGCATGAAAATGTACAATGAGGAATAAATTCTCTCTTTTCAGTTTTGGGTTTGTCTCGAACCTACCTCTTTTTGGAAGACTCTAAAACTGAGCTCATGCACACCATACATCTAGTGGCCTCATGTGCAGATATGTTTTGGGTGCCTTCGATTTCTTTTGGGATGACGGGACAGGCGTGTGTCCCAAATGCATAATAACAACGAGGCTTTCCCTTGTTGGCATCCCGTCTCTGAACCGGGATCTAGACCCTGAAGTCTTGCTTGGAGCTGACATGCCCAGCATCCTGAGAACTCAGTTCAAGTGCCAGAGATTTCCTACAACATTAGGGATGGACAGAGGTATCTATGGGAGGCACAGATGAAAGGAACATCCCCAGAGTCAAGGAAACACGGGATTTGTTCCTGACTCTGTTGTTCATTGGCTCTGTGACTTTGGACATATTCTTCCTGTTCTCTAGGCCTCAGTTCAGGCACCTGCAGCGAGTATGTATGTTTCCGTGCATGTGTGTGCATGCATGTGTGTGTGTGTGTGTGTGTGTGTGTGTGTGTGTGTGTTAGTAGGAGGTGATCTCTCCTACTCTAAGCTTGAAGAGTCCTCGGATTGGGATGCAGCCGGTTATTAATAGCTCCGGAATGCTCCGTACTTTAAGGTTACGTAACATCTTCAATTAGACATCCATATAAACAGTAAGGAGAACCGGTCATTATAAAACATGCCATTTATCACCCTAAGTGGGGACCCTGCTCTGAATGTGTGATGATGGGACTTTCATCCTAAAGGTGATTATGCCAGCTCTCCGATCGGGGTTCCTTGCAGGGTAGCGTCTTGGTGCACGTCTGAAAAGCCTAGAGTGAGCCGTGACCCTCTCCAGGGTCCATGTGGCAGGAGGCGCGGGAGCCTTTGTATACTCTGGGTCGTTGGGGGAGGAAGAATATGTCGTTTTGTCTGTGTAACTTGAAGTCCTGGGGACTCGGAGCTTCTGCCTCCGTCTCAGGCCGTTCCTGGAAGGTAGGGAGGGGAAGTGTGTAATTACTGTTTGCAGTTGTTTTGAAAATGGAAAGTACTTTAATTAGAGCCTTGAACTCAGCTGAAGCTGAAAAAGTGGTGAGAAGTTCGTGGATTTGGCAGTGGTATTTTTGCCGGGTTCTCTGCGAGGGTTTCCTTGCAACCCTGGAAGTCACTGCTGTCTGAGGTCGGCTTTCCGGACAAAGCCGCAGTGACCGGCAGATACAGAGGGTACGGGAGGAGACAGGAGACGGTGGGGAAGGGATCCCACAGTCCTTAAACACGTTGTCTTCTGTAGATGCCACCAACCTCCCGTTCCAGATGAGGAACCCGGGGCTCGAGAGAGTGTCACCTGGAACGTGTCGCTCAGACCCGCGCAGTTAGTGAATGGCAGAACCGGGGAGGATTTCAAATTAAGTCACCCGTGCCACACCTCATTTCTGCTGTCACTGCAGTGTGCCTGGCAACCAAATTGGGTCCTTCATTCCAAATTTCTAAATAACACCATGGCACCGAGAAAGCGTCTAGGCGATTTGACGTGGGTGACCTGGGCGGCGGGGTGGGGGGTGATTTTCCTGCAGAGATTTCTGAATTCACCGGCATTTTTGTTAGGACGTTGGATTTCTTATCCCTCTGTGCCTGATGTATTAGATTCCGAAGATATTCAGAAATAAGCCAAGTGCCACCCAAAAAGGGTTAGTATTGGTAGTCCTTCAGGGGAGGCTAAAATAACCCCTCGAGATCCCGTGTCACCCTGGGGTTCTGGGGGAAGTGATCACAACCCGGCACGTGGGACATTTCGGAAGGCGTTGCTAGCCTGCACCCCTTAAAAGGGCTTCAGAATCAAAGTTATGTAACAGGCTTTCCAAAGGAGCCTGACTGCTTCTCCAAGTTGCCACACGGGTTAATCCTCCCGAAAGAACAAGCCAGAAGGAAATAGGAGGAAAGGATACCAGAATTTCAAGGTTCACCTGCAGCTTTTAAGAACTTCCAGGAAGTTGGGGGAAATGCAGGTTTTGAAGAACTTTTCGAGCCACTGAATAGAGATGCCATCATAACAGGCTTTTCGAGCGGCTGGCGGAAGTCAACGCACATTCCTAGAGCCGCTGCTGTTCTTTGCTGATAGGCCAGCGGATCTGGATGAGTGTCATCCGTACCCAGGATGGGAGGTTCCAGACACACGATGTACGGACAGCAAGGGAGTCACTGAAGTCACCTGGCTTCACATTCTAGTAACCACATCCAGGCTACTTTTTTTCCACCGCAGCTTAACATCCTTCCAGCCCTGATGCCGGCCTTGCCTGTGTCATGCGAGTGACCTCTTAACAAACAGGACCCTCCCTCTACCTCCCCTGGATTACTAAACTGCTTATCTGCCAAGAGCTTCAAGTTTCGTGAGAGGTGATTAACGAGAAAAAGGAGACCCAATGTGTTGCAAAACTCCACTGTGATTCACCTGTCATCTGTAAGATACCAAAACCTCTCTGCAGCCAGCACAATTTTTTGATTCGGTGATTTAGAAATAGCATTGCATGGCCCCCATGAGACCCATAGAGTCGGTACCTCTTGCCCCCAAACCTTGAGAGAACAGATGCCCAGGGTTTTCAGCTCTGGGCCAGATTTCTAGTACGTACAGCTATTAAATGGCAGAAAACACAAAAGCAGCCATGCAGAGGCATCGGGGGATAAGGCAGGAGGGCACGGAAGTCTGTGACTTATTTATTGTTTTCTTTTTTATTAAAAAATTTTTTTAAGTTTATTTGTATTTAATTTTTTGAGAGAGAGAGAGAAAGAGCAAGCGAGGGAGGGCAGAGAGAGAGAGAGGGAGACAGAATCCCAAGCAGGCTCCGTGCTGCCCGTGTAGAGCCAGATGAGGGGCTCGAACTCCCGAACTGTGAAATCGTGACCTGAACCGAAGTCACGAGTCGGGTGCTTAACCGACTGAGGCACCCAGGCGCCCCTGAGGTCTGCGACTTTTGCTCTGTGATTACGAGGAACAGAATTTAGGACGTGGTCGTGGAAATGATGGAATGTCCATCTACAGCACCAAGGATCCTAGAATAAATTCACTAAAGAATTTCAGATGTTTTCCTGCTGTCTGTCTGTGGCTTAGGACGAGCACAGATGGCAGGGGCACCTTTACGCAGGGGTAGAGCCTATACCTTCACAAACCCTCCTGGTGGGCACAGAGTGGTGGGTCTTGGTAATTTGCCAGGCTACGTGCTTCTGTGATTGTTACTGAACTTTGAATCACAGGGTCAGTGGTGGTGTTTAGAGGGTCGCACCCTTCCCAGTTGGCTTAGTTTCTTAATGATCTGTGATGAGCTGATGATATATGCCGCTCTCAGTATTCTGCAGCAGAAAAGCAAATAAGGAATGTCTAGGGCCTTGTGGTTTTTCGGTCACCCCAGGTTTTCAGCCTCTCTCTGCTAACGTAGATCCCGACCAACACGCTGCTACATTCTGCCACAGGTTACATTGTTTCAGTTCCTAGTGGCCTTGATGTGACCGCCGGAGGATCCTCTATTGCTTTTAATTCAGAAAGTGGATGATAACGACAATCATCTTCTTTTTAATCATCAGCATTGACAAGTCTCTTATTTTTAAATAGAATGAATGTGTCTTGGGAGCCTAACGCACACGCTGAAAATGATTTATGAACGCACACAGTGCCGTTAACGTGCTGAGAGGGCTTTATTGAATAACTTCTAAAAAAAAGTAAGCCTGGCTTTGCGACGTGAAAATCTAATGGCAGAAATGGAAGTCGGGACCCTGGATTCTCCACCCAGAAGGCAGGAGTGGAACAGCACACTTGATTTCTAAAAGGAAACGTTGAGACTCTCCTTGGTCGGTGTTAGTGACAAGATCAGTGTTGCCTCGGTAGGGCCGGTTGTCCTCAGGCCCTCCCCACGACATGGCTGTGGAGTTTGAGAGCTGTGCTGTCCCTCTGCCCGGGCCTGGCACCGTCTCCTCCCATCGGCGGGCCCGCCTCTGGTTCTGCCCGAGCCCTGGGATGGCACCCCATCCTCCCCACCCCCCGCTCTTCAGCAGTCCATTCAAAATCTGGGAGACTTGGCTATGGTAGCAGAATACAGGCTCTCCCTGGGGGGTAGTCAGGGGCCTGTCCATCGGGCCGCCTTCTGTCTGTCTCACCTGGGCGCCTGGGGACGAGCCTCTGCCCCACTCTGTTCCTCCCTTGGCTTCCCAGGCTGTCCGTGCGAGGACAGGGCCATGCAGGGTTTTTCCCCAGTGGGTTTGGGGGACCACCTCCATGCACACCCCCGGGAGCTTACTAAAGTACGGATGCCCCAGCCCTGTTGCAGACCTGTTGAATCAGAACCAGAATCTGTGTTTTTAACACCCTCCAAGTAATTCTTGTCTCAGCCACAGCGAAATTCTAGACTCGCTGGTTGTCACGGCTGGCTGATCACTAATGGCCTTCCTGCTGCAAAGTCCTCAGACTGTGGCGCCCCCTCCCGTGCTGGCCACTCTCCTCAGCTTCACCCAGGCCACCCTCCTGTCTCCTCGCCACCCTTTCTGCTTCCCCTCTGCCCTCCACAGTTTGTTTTCCAGCGGGGCCCCAGGCTCATGACTGCCTTCTCTTCAGAGATCTCCATTACTTGCTGTGTCCCCGAGGGCGGTGGCCAGTGACTTTGGGAAGGTCCCGGGCCCTGCACCAGCTGGCCCTGGGTCTGACTGCCTCTCCTGCCTCCTGGCCTTCGCTTCTGCCCTGCTAGCCACACTGGTTTCTGTGTCGTTCCTAAAACTACACAGCTCACTCTGCGAGAGCCCTCAGGGGCCGGGGACTGACGAGGCGGGGTGTTCGGAGGGTGGGGAATAGCCCCGAGGAGCTGCCATTTTCTGCCCCACCACTACTGTGTAAACCCATGAGATCGATACGCTTAAGCTCACTGGGACAGATCTCAAAGGCCTTCCCCCAGAGTACAAGTGGTTTCAGGAGCAGCCCTTTAACTGGGCACCGTATTTTAGGATGACTCATCACCAGACGGGGTTATCAAAGTGGGTCTAGAAATCTCTTTCCAACGAAGTTTCTAGAAATAGGCTAGATTTCCCTCCTCCCCCACCTCGGGCTGGAAAGTTCCCTCAGCGGCCACCGATCCCAATGATCCTGCCATCCCTCTTCCCCTTCCTTCCACAAACACTCCCAGAACACCTAGAACTACCTCCAGGCTCCGTTCTAGGCCCTGTGATGCTCCAGAGAGACGCGAGTTCTAGAGGAGCAGAGCTGGCTTGGTTTCCTCTCTGACTCCTGCTCTGGCCTTCCTACGGATGGAACAGTGAGGCCTAGACAGTATTCCTCCGGCCTTTATCTTCTCCCACCAGAGAAGACGAGCCGTGGGCTGTGTGTGAAGAGTGGCTCTCCTGGGGCCTGGGGGAAGCACAGCAAACCGGACCCAGAAATATCGATGGCGTAGTGAGTAGGAGGGAGAGATGGACCGTCTTGTAACATTTGCCTCCGAGGCCAGCTGAGTGCCTAACTGGGTGGAGACACACGAGATACGAGGAGTCTTGCAGGCGGGATTTTGTGGTCAGTACGAGGCACTAGTTTGGGTCCTCTTGAAGCCTACAGCCTACCCAGCAGTGCGTCAACACGGAGAAGGCCACGAAAACTTCGGACCCTTCCGGGCCCTGCCTGCCCACGGTAGACGCTTCTCGAATCTTCTACGAGGGGGAGTTTTCACGTGCAGCTTTGGTCCTCTTGCAGATTCCTGCTCTGTGTACGCTGGCCAGGCCTTTACGGAGAGTCCCCGCAGGCGGGAGGATGACGGTAGACAAGGTGTTCCTTGCCTTCAGCTGACCCCGAGACCATCAGGAACCGTGTCGTGTAACCACCTGTAGCTCGTTAGAGTGGTCGGCGCGCCTGAGCAGAGGTGGGAAAGATGGGTTTGGACGGAGGAGGTTGTGGGCATCTGACCTTGAGAGATGAGTGGCAGTTCGCCAAGCCATTGCCATTCGCGGCGAGGCGGAAGGGCATTCGGGGAGGGGAAGCAGGAGCAGACGTTGCAGACGCTGGACCGCTGGGGGTGGGTGAACCAGGGGTGGCGGAGGGCTGTAGCGTCGGGCCGCGGAAGCAGGTGTATCAGTCCCAGCCTGGTGGGCGTGGGTCTGAAACGCCAGGATAAGGAGTGTTCCGTGTCTCCTAGGTGATGGGGAGCCACGGGAGGTGTTTGAGTGAGGGTGTGGGTTTTAAAAAGCCAGCTGGTGGTCCCGTTTCACGCTCCCTCCGTAACTTGCACATCATAGTGAAGACACGTGAAATGTTTGGGAAGACGTGCTGTGTGGATGTAAGCGTGACTGTCTGGGCTGTGACCTCCAGGCCGTTTTCTCGATTGCACTGTATCCACTGGTCTGTATTTATTGAGCGATTCTCCAGGCCCCTGCTGCCCAGACCCCAGCTTCAGCGACCCTGCTGGGGCTCGGAGGGAAGGTGAGGGAGCCGCTGGCTCAGGCACTCGCTGCCCGGCCGTCGTGGATTCTGGCCAGCAGGAAATGGAGCGGGCAGTGTCCCAGCCTGATTCACCGGGCCATGGGTCTCCCTGCGCCTCTGCAGAAGCGTTCAGGCTGCTCCTGGCCTAAAAACAATGCTCCCGGACCTACATCCACAGCTGAGAGGATCCAGGGCAGACATTCGCCGGCCAGCTTCCCAGAGCTTCCCCCAGCGATGGGCTCGATGGGCGGGAAAGGGAGTCAGTGTCAGGAACTGAAGCGTGTGCCGCTGGGTGCTGCGACCATTTGCTGTGAAGTCCTCGTGCTCGGCAGAGCGGTGATGGGCGCAGACCCAGCGGGGCAGAGGGGATGCGGGGAAGAAGGTTCCAGGGGTCACTAGGCTTACCTCACCCGTCTTCGCCTCCACCTTCTCATTGCTAAAGGGAGGAGAGAGAGAGGGAGAGAGAGAGCAAGCGTGTTCCACAGGCCAGTGGGTAAATTTTTAGCTGTTTCTGGGGAGTCTGGCCCTGGCAAAGGGCCTTCCTTGGGACAGGCCGACTGCCAAATCGTGTCAAGGGCAGAGCATCCCGGGCAGTTTGAAGAGCTGCCGTGTGCTAGAGAGTTCAGTGCCCCGGAACGTGGGCCCAGGAAGGAATGCAACTCCACCCTCCCGTTGGCCCTATTTATAGGTCAGCACACCGAGGTCCAGAGACAAGAGGCTGCTGGCCCAAGGTTGCACAGTGGGCTTGTAGCCCAGCGGGACATCAGATCATTCTGGAGTCAGCCATGATCTCTGAGGCTGGCCAGCGCCCAGTGTTGGCAGGCATCCACGTGGCCACGGACAGTTTGTACTCACGCTGCCTTGCCACCAACCGGGCATGGAGGACGTGGCTTTCTCCTTGTTCCTGTGCCTTTTGTCTGGGAAGCCAGGGCGAGAGCCAAGGTCCTGGGCAGTCAGAGTCGGAGGGGGCTGGGCATGACATCTGTATCTCTGGCCGTTTCTCCACTTCTTTGGTTTCTGAGGCTGGTGCGGATGTTTAATGCAGGAAGAGAGCAAAACTGGAGCGAATCGGGGCGCCTGGGGGGCTCAGTCAGTCAAGCGTCTGACTCTTTATTTCGGCTCAGGTCATGATCTCACGGTTCATGGGTTCGAGCCCCACATCGGACCACGTGCGGGCAGTGCAGAGCCTGCTTGGGATTCTCTCTGTCTCTCCCTCTTTCTCTGCCCCTCCCCTGCTCACGCACGCTCACTTTCTCGAAACAAATAAGTAAACGTGAAAAAACACTGGGACACCTGGGTGGCTCAGTCGGTTGAGCATCCAGCTTCCGCTTGGGTCTTGATCTCGAAGTTTGTGAGTTTGAGCCCCATGCTGGGGTCTGTGCTGACAGCTCAGAGCCTGGAGCCTGCTTCAGATTCCCCTCTCTCTCTCTCTCTCTCTCTCTCACACACACACACACACACACACACAAATAAATAAACATTTAAAAAATTAGAAAAAATATATTGGGGCAGTGGGGGGCACCTGGGTGGCTCAGTCGGTTAAGTGTCTGACTTCAGGTCAGGTCATGATCTCGCAGTCTGTGGGTTCGAGCCCTGCGTTGGGCTGTGTGCTGACTGCTCAGAGCCTGGAGCCTGCTTCAGATTCTGTCTCTCTTTCTCTCTCTCTCTCTCTCTCTGCCTCTCCCGTTTGTGCTCTCTCTCTCTCAAAAAAAAAAAAAAATTGGAGCAAATTCGAACAGTTCTCAGGATCTGGTCATGGAAGCAAAGGAGGATGAGGTCCCTGGAGCTCTGAGTATCACAAACAGCCCCATCAAATGTCCCGGGAAAGCCGGTCACACTGGCTCAGAGCTCCTCGACGTACCTGGGTGTGGCACAAAGCACCCTGTGGCATCACTGTCCGTGTCTGTCTCCTCGAAGCTGTGTGCTCCCCTGCCCTCCCCTCCCCCCAGCGCCGGGCACAGAGTTGGCTCAGCACCAGGAGCCGCTGCAGACCTCTTGGTGGCTGAGCGAGGGGTGCAGGGTGGGAAGGGACTTGTCCGACGCCAGCCCAGCCGAGCCTCGGGAGCTCCCCGGCTCTCCTGGCTGCTTCTCGCCTTATCAAGTAGCTTCTCCCAGGTGCCAGAGAAGCTGCCGGCTGACTCCGAAACAGTAAAACCTTCAAGGCTTTATTAGGTAGAAATATACGTGCGGTTCCCGTTCATAAAATGCGTCTGTCACGGCCCTGCCGACTGTGGACGGATTGTTTGCAGACCTTCCCAGGTTATCACCCCCACACTTAGTAAACACACGTGTTAGGCAAATAATCTTGGGAGGCCTGCACGTTACTGCAGCTTGGGAAGGAAGGGACCCGCCTGCTGGCACATTTCATAGATGCCGCTACCTTATTTATTGTCGATGCGAGAGGGGACCGGAGCCTTAGCGGGTGCCAAGCGTGTGGGAACCAGGCAGGCAGGGGCTGAGGAAGAAAGACGAAGATGTGTTGAGCATCTGACCTCCGCCCCTCTTGTTTTTCTGGTCGTGGACCTAGCACCTCCCAGATAGGAATGACAGTTCTTCGGCGAGATTGTGATCACGGTCACGGCCGCTGCCGGGAGCGCGCACGTTGTATCTGAGGCTGTTCTCAGGGTCGGACTGTGGAGCATCTAACGCCCCGTGGGATTCCTGGACAATTGGCGTTGGTCTTTCCGAGCCCTTGTTTCTCTTCCGTGCAGTGGCCATGATGATAACAGTGAATGATAATCAGAGCGTTTCTATCCTCGGGGCTTCCTCTGGGTGGAGACCCTGTGCTAAATAAGGACTTTGCGGGGACCGTTTCATTTCATCGGAGCAACGGCTCGATAAAGTAGTTGCTTTTATGGTTCCCATTTTACAGACAAGGAAACCAAGGTTTAGAGAGCGTTGCTTCCTGCACACGAAATGCTTCCAGATCGCAGCTTCAAACATGAGCCCTCTTTATTTTGCTCACGAGTCCAGGGCTGCCTGGGCTCCGGTCGGTGGTTCTGGCTGGAGGCCTCCCATGAGATTGCATTCAGACCGTGGCTGGGGCTGGAATCATCTCGAAGGCTTCCTCGCTCACACGTTGGCACCCAGGCTGGGAAGATGCACACGGCCTGGGGACATGGGGAGGCTCCTCGGATCTCTGTGTGGTCTTTCCAGCACGGCTGGCCCGGCGAGCCCGGATTCCTACATCGTGACACAGGCTTCAGTGTGAGTTTCAGGAAAGAGCCAGCTGGGGGGGAGGGGGGGTCTGTCTGTACCTCCTTGTATGGCCCTGGCTCAGAAACCACACAGTGTCACTTCTGGCATATACCCTGCTCCTTAGAAGCAAGTTCCTGAGGCTCCCACGTTGGAGGCATTTGGATTCTGTCTTTTGATGGGGGGGGGGGAGCGTTGGGGTATTTGCAGTGCGTGCTAAGCCAGTGTAGCACAGGGTAGACGATGGGCAGTAGAGTGTGACCTCGGCAGTCAGAGCACATCCTGTCACCCTCAGACATCTATAAACAGTGACCACCTTGCCCCGTAGGAAGCCCCCACACCTTTCCCGTTCGCCTGTCAGGCATTCCCCCTGAAGAAGCAAGCAGAGCTGTGTAAGAGCGTCTGCTCCTGTGGTTCAAAGAGGTGCAGGTACAGACCCTGCTGCGGTCTCCCTCGCCTCGCCTCCCCCCTGCGTCTGACTCCTGATTTCAGCTCAGGTCATGATCTCGCGGTCCCTGAGATCAAGCCCCAAGTCAGGCTGTACCCTGACCGTGTGGAGCCTGCCTGGGATTCTCTCTGTCTCTCTCTGTCTCTGTCTCTCTCTCTCTTCCTCCTCCCCTGTCTACCTCCCCCTCCTTGTCAGTCCTCCCCCTGCACTACCTAGTTCTTCATTCCCCGTGTCGCAGGCCACTCACCTCTCCTGGACTGTGAACTCCAGGCTCTTGTCTGTGTCCCTTGGGCTGGTACCCACACTGGGCACAGAGCATCCCCACTGCCCCTGGGCCTCTTTTCTCTCCTGGCCCTTCCCTGGGGGTGGACCCTCCTTATGAGAAGGGACTTCAGCAGAGGCTGCCCCACCCTAAGCCTTCGAGCAGTCACCCCATCTGGCTTCTGGCTTGTCTCTGGAACCCCTCACTTCATTTTTCCCTGAAAGCTTGAGAGAGGAGGCTTCTTCCCCTGCCCTCCCCGCCCAGGCTGCTGCTGGCGCGTGTGGGGTGGCAAGAATCAGACACCCCCGGCCAGCTTGTAATCGCCCTCTCATCCATCTAGAAGCTTCATCGAGCACCTGCTCTGTGTCAACAGGACCTCTTGGGTCTCTGTCCTCCTGGAGCTTAGAAGGGCACAAAAACAGAAAGATCAACACATGCATTTGATAAGCGATGGGAGATTTGTAATCAGGAATCAGCATTTCACGGAAGCCAAAAGCGAGCGGGGCAGCCTGGCTTCACAGAGGAGAAACGGTCACAGGACGATCCGCAGCAGCGGCCGGGACACCTTCTTTCCTGTCCGTCTGGAATGCCACGTCCCACCACCTGGCGGTGCCCACCCCCGCCCCCACCCACCCCCGGCCGTCTCTTCCTGCTCCTTGGAGCACATGGCCGAATAACGCCCACTCCAGAGCGGCAGCCTCAGCCCTGCAACCGTATGACCGACCTCCCAACTCGGTCCTTCTGCTGGGGCCCCGGATTCCCAGGAGGGGAACCTAGCGGCCTGGATGGGGTGCGGGGTGGGGGGCTCCTCTTGTCTAAACAGCTGTGGCTGAGCAGGTGCCTCACGAGGTCTGCGGAGCCGGCTCCGCGCGGAGGCAGGTGGGACGGTTCCCCAGGAAGGGCATGCCTGGGGTGGGGGGAGGGGGGAGGCGGGGGAGAAAGATGGGGCAACGTCACAACACCCTGCCTCAAAACCGCTTCACTGCGGGGTCGTACTTGCCGGCCTTTTGATGGACAGAGGCGAGGAAGTTTGTTTAATCGAAGACTTGCGCGAGACTGCCAGAGTTGAAGTCGCCCCGTGTTCCCACCACGGTGCAATAAATCATAAGAAAAACAGGGCGACGCCTGGTCGGCTCAGTCAGCAGAGCGGGTGACTCTCGATCTCTAGGTTGTGAGTTCGAGCCCCACGTTGGGTATGGAGATTACTTAAAAATCAAATCTCAAAAAAAAAAAAAAAATAGGAAGAGCCTCATGCTAGAATTTTCGAAATCGGTTATTTTTAATCAATTCATTTGATTAATTTTAACTCGTTAGCCAATCAGCGTGCATGGTTCTTGGTGTTTTCATTTTGCCAAGTGCTTCGAAGACTTTGGTCGTAGACCTGAGGTGGTCTGGGGACCCACGGGCATTAAGGCGTCTGCAGAGGTGACTTAGCCGTAACAGCAGCACACTTTGAGCGGCGGGAAGGGCTGACACATGCCAGCCCTGGGCTCCGAGCCTGACGTTCAGTCCTGAGTCTCTACAGGACACTGTGGCTGCTCGCACCTTGTAAGACGGACGTGACGCGGCTCAGGGAGGTCACCTGTCTCGTCCAAGGTGCGCAGCCAGTGAGAGCAGGAGTGAGATTTGATTGCAGGTTGTTGACTGCTCAAAAAAGGGTCCTTTTAGATGAGGGAGATGGGTGGAGTCCCCTCATTTCGAGCAAAGGCAAGCTGTGATGTCGGGGTGCTCATGGCAGAATATACCAGCTGTTCAGAGACCGTAAGGTGTGGGGGGGGGAAGGCGGCGGGGCTCGGGAAATTTCCCCAAAGAGGTGTTGGCTTAGGCAGGCCTGGAACAAGACAGAGGCATCCGGGCCAGGGACGGCCACAGAGGCACGGACACAGCTCGGAGCGAGCGTAGAGAGCCCAGACCGGACTTTCCTATCGGGGCAGAGCAGGGTCGGGCTACGAGGAAGCCACATGATCCAGGCTGGGATTTGGAAGGGCAGCCCTATCACAACTATCACAACGTGGAGATTGAACCAACATTTACGAATCAGAAATCTGTGCTGGCAAACACTTTGAAGAGGGCAAATGTTTGGCGAATGCAGATGCACTCAAATCGACTGATTTCCGAAAACGCGTTCCCGTTTGGAAGGTCCCACGTCTGTGCCGTCTGTGGAGCTTGAGTGGAGCCCTGTCTGTTACCACCTCCCCGGCTCCAAAGACACCACCAGCGTGGGTGGGGGTGGGGGGTGGGGGTGACCTCGAGAGTGGACTTCACGTTGATTCCTTTCTCCAAGAAAACACTGGCTTTTAGAGTTAACTCCCATCCTCTTCCGCAAGTGTCCCCTGACTCCCATGGTCAGTTTTCCGTCTGAAGCCCTATCACGGGCACAGTCAAGTTCAGCAACTCTGGGTAAGTGGGGCAGGGCTTAATGGCCCGAAATGACAGATGAGGCTGCCTTGGGAGCGGGCCCAGGGTCACACAGGTGGGGCAGGAAAATGGACCAGGGTCTCTCTGCTGCCAGGTCTTAACCCCGGAGGACTTCGTCCCCTGTCATTATGCAGGACGTGCGCAGGGGGGAGGGATTTTCCAATCTCAGCTCTCTGGTGTCCTGTGCCCTTGCCGAGTGCTTCTTCCTTGGGCTGCATTCACAGAGCCACAAGCTCCGTGGCTTGAAACAACAGAAACGTCCTCTCCGGCTGTTCTGGGGGCCACAAGTCCGACATCAAGGTGCTGGCCCCTTCTGAAGGTTCTAGAAGGAACCTGTTTCATGCCTCTTCCTGGTTTCCGGAAGCTGCCAGCAATTTCTTGGCGCTCCTGGGCTTGTGGCTGCACCCCTATAATCTACACCGCCCCCCCATCTTCACGTGGGAAGATGTCTCCCTTTGTGTCTGTGTGCCTGCCTCTGTACAAACCTCCCTTTCCTTCCTCTTGCAAAGACACCACCCATTGGATGTAGGGCCCGCCCTAATCCAGTACAACCTTTTCTTAACTCGATTACATCTGCAAAGATCCTATCTCCGTATGAGGTCACAGGTCCCAGCGGTTAGGACTTGGGCATAGCTCTTGAGGAGACGCAATTCACACCGAGAGACTGCGCCGGGGCGGGCCCCCCGTGGACCACGCCCTCAACCAGAAGGTTCTGTGAGCATTAGCTCTATCAGCCCATGGGGGGGGTCTCGCCCATCCCCTACTCAGGCTGCCTTGGCACATGCCCCCCACTGGGCTCCTGTGTCCTCTGGCCCCTCTGCTGAGATGGCCGTGAAGTCAGCTGCTGCCAGCTTTGAGCTCATGGGGGCGGGTCGTGCTGCTTTGGCATCTGTTTGGGATGCCGCCCACATAGGGGCAAGTAGGCGGTGGCTTGGGCACATTGCGTGTTCTGGGGAGCAGGGCCACCCCCGGCTGGATAATAGCATCCTCCCTCAGGGCTTCTGACCGCACCTGGCACATTATTCTGCCAGGTATCATTCCGACCTCGGGGCGGCCAAGGGACAGCCGAGTCTGGGAAGATGGGGCAGAGCTTAGACGTTTGGGCGGTCTGGTTCCTCTCCCCCCGCAGACCGCAGATCTCTCTAGGGCAGGGACGTCTGGCCATCTCTTGTCTTCGCTCCAGCACGGTTTCAGACACGTGGCAACTGCCCCGTGTTTTCGGATTTGGTCACCATGTGGCAGGCCTGCAGTGACTGTGGGAAAATGTTCTCACCGCAGGAGCCCAGAGGGAGGGAAACAGGCACCCTCTCAAGAGTTTTGCTAAGGGTCTTCTGCCAAGGGCGGGAGGAGACGGGGGGGGGGGCAGCGGAAGGGGTAGGACGTGGTGCAGGAGCTTGGGCAGGGGCAGTCTGTCCTGCGGGTAGCACAGAAGCCACCCTTGCAAGGTTAGGTTCGGAGGATGGGGATTCAGGGTCTCGGCAGACGAGGTTCTGGGGCACTGTGGGTGGGCACGGCTCCAGCAGATCTGAAAATATCAACTGCCTGGACCTTTCAGGAAACTTTTGTTGCCAAGAAGAATCTGGAGTGGCTCAGAGCCTGCAGAGAAGGGGCCGTCCTGCACAAACTCCCTACACAAATCTTTGAGGACATAGATCTGCCCTCTTCCGTGAGGGACCCTGATTTCCCAAGCTGCCTGAATGCTTCCCGAAGGCTGGGCCGGGGCAGGCGGGGGGGGGGGGGGGGGGGGGGCGCTTCCGAAAGACCAACAGGACGCCCCCAGCTGCCCCAGAGATGCAGAGCAGCGGTGCAGTTAAGACGATGAGAAGACCCTCTCGTTGCCTGAGGCATCGCGCTTGAGCACCGGAATTCTGGGAGCGTTTGGAACATGCTGAGGCCTGGGCCCCCTCGCTTTGCCTTATGGTTCAGCTGGTCTCAGATGGGGCCTGGGCACCGATACTTTTAAAAGCTCCCCACTGACACTGCTCAGGGCTGGCCCGTCGGTCGCACCACTGGGCCCATGTGCCTCCTTGCTGGGCCTGGCTCATCGTTGGAAGACGGCTCAAGGCGTGGCCTTATGGACATGGTGCCTGTGGTGGGTCTAACGCCGCGCCTTGCACACAGACGCCCTGGCCACTCTTGATCCCAAGTAGGAAGCTGATTTTGCCATATGTGGAGGGTGTTTGAGGGAAATGGGCCTCCTTTCGGAGAACCCGGTGCCATTTCGTCATCGTCTGCCGTGCACAGTTCCTGTTAACAAGCCGCATCTGAACAAGGGGTTGGGGACCTCTAAACGAATTAGACGCATTAGACAAAGTCGTGCCCTGTTTGGAGCCCCGTGTGCTTGCCCCCCCCCCCCCCCCCCCCGCCACCCCGTCTCAACCCAGGGCGGCAGGAGAGCAGGGGAGGGAGAGCGGTGTTCCAGCCCCGCGAGGGACGGGTGCGAGGCAGACGGGGACCGGGCGTGCAGGCCTCGGGCGGCAGTCGTGATCACGGAGACATTTTTTTTTTTTTTTTTTTTTTTTTTTTTACCTTGGTGTAAACCGTTTTCAGTCGGCCTCGAGAGGAGATTTGGAATCCAGCCAGTGACCTTCTGCAGGTGCTGAGCTGTGGGTCTATGGATTATTCGGTTTTTACATTAAAAAAAAAAAAAAATCCCTAAGGCCATGCCGGAAAGAACAAGCCTCTCACGATTGATCTGCTTCTCTCTGCACCATTGTCAGCTTCAGGACCTCTTCAGAGAGGAGCTGCCGGCCCCTCAGGGAGCCTCGGGTGGCCCTGGCATGAGGTGCAGCCAGGGCGCAGGTGTAGTTAAGGCGGAGGACGGCCAGAGGACCCAGGCGTCCAGGCATCCTCATTCGGGGCGGTGTGGGGTGCTGTGTGGCGTCCCCTTTAGGCGGACTGCCCGACCACGTGCGGCCGTGCCGAGCTGCGACGTGGATCAGGAACGCTGTCCCCTCTCTGGGAGTCGGGTCAGACAGCAGCATCTCTAGAGATTCCTGGCAAATGCTGGCAGCCAGCCAGGTACGTGCGGGGAGCGCAGAACCAGCCCTGAAAGCAGGCGCGGGTCAGAGGAGGCTTCCTGGAGGAGGGGACCTCTGAGCTGTGTCTCCAGGAGGGAGTAGCAGTCAGCCCCCTGCAGGAGGACAGTCCGGGCAGGAGCAAGGGCTCTGTGTTCTCACCTGGAAGAGAGGCACAGAGGCGGGATGCTGAGCCCGGGGCGAGAAAGACAGATTTGCATGCGGGTTTGCTTTGGTGGGAGACGGGCTGGGACCCCAGTCAGGCCGAGCGTCCAGAGAGCTCGGTTCCAGCCAAGTGCGAGCGTGTGCCTGCATTCGGTGCGTGTGCACGCGCGTGTGTGTAGGGGTCCGGGTGGAGGGCTGTTGTAGGATGAAGCGAGCCAAAATCCAGGCAGCGGGGTGGTCAAGTCAGCTAGTCCGTATGACTTACAGGGTGGCTCCCAGTACATGATCGTGCGAGGTCCCGGGGCCCAGTGACCCGCCCCCCCGGGTCATGGTTCCCTAAACCTCACATTTTTACAAAGTGAGAATTATCGTCTGCATTCACCAATGATTTAGAATCCTCACGAGGTCCCATCCGGGGCTCAACCGAGCCTCTGATCTGACTTCAGTGACACCGCTTCTGTGCCCCAAACCTTCCACCTGCTGTTTGCTCCTCTGGACCACTTCTCTGCTTCTGCTCCTCTTTCACATCTTAACTCAGCCTCCCGTTGGTTGTCCCTCTGGGCAGCTCTCCTGCAGATTTCCCGTTTCCAGAAGTAGCCACGCAAAGTGGCCTTGTCCTTGCTGAGTTCCTTGCAAGCCGGCCACGAGCTTCGTGCACTTAGCATGGTACCTGGCCCCGGACAGGTGTTTAGTAAAGTATTCGTTACATAAATCAATGAATTGTTGAGAAGGCCACAGGTCAGTGGGGTTAAGAAATGTTCCCAAGGTCACATGGCCAGCAAGTGGCAGAGCTGGCCTTGAACCGTCTTTTCTGTGGCTCCCCACCTGTGGGCTTTGGGGAGCACACCCAGCCTCCGCCGCCCTCGCCAACCCGAACAGTTCTGTGGCCAACGGGGGGAGAAAAGGGGCTCAGAGACTGGTCTCATGGAGGGAGGGCACTGGATGAGCCAGGCACAGTGTCAGGGCCCGGTTTGGGCTTTGTGGGGAAACTAAGGCAGAGGTCCAGAAATAGGCATTGGGCTGGTCCAGCTAACTGGGGAAGTATGCAGGCCTTACTCTGGGCCCAAGGTTCCTTCCAGCCCCATCTCCTGGGACGAGGTACCTCCTCCCCTGTTTGGCTCAGAATAAAGCTGGGACTTCTGGGAAAGGCCTGGGGGAGTCCAGAGTCAAGCCAGGAGCTGCACCGCGCCCTCCGGCCTCCATTCTGAGCCTCAGTTGTTCCTCTCTTCACGGAGACATAGAGCCTCTGCAAGCATTTGCTCTCCCCTGCACAATAATGTAAGCAACAGAGAAGCAGTCTGAATTTGCTGGCAAGTAGTTTTTAAAAAGTGCCCAGCATCCCCAAAAGGTGTATCCAGACATGTTTTCCATTTGCAAAACCAAAAATACTAATAATAATACTCGGTCATGTCCATATAAGGCAGCAGTAGAGACCTCTACAGTTTGTAAACACTTGGCTAGTGCAGAGAGCAGAATCTCTTTCCAGGCTCTCTCTGGGAAGCCTTCCTCACCAAAGCTCCCCTCCCATATGCTGTACCCTGCTTAGCAGTCTCTAAAATAGTCGTCATACTTTATGTCCTGATTCAAGTTCACTTTTACATACATTTCTTTAAATCGCTCTGTGTGGCATATCTTTTTATGCAACATTTAAAGTTCTTCTCCAATCAGTGTTTGCACATTGTAAGGCAGGGGTAGGCGTAATAAAATACCTGATATATTTTGAGTGCTTACTTTGTGCCAGGCACTGCCCCGTGGATATTACTCATATGAATGCATTTAATCCTTAGTGCAACCCTTTTCCACTTTCTGCATGAGCCAGGATTCATATCCAGGCAGTGGATTTGTCACCTACACACCATAACTGTGGATGTTCTAAAGCGAAAAAGGAAGATTTGACTCCTCCTTTGCCCGTCCTTTTTTTTTAAGTTCATTTATTTTTGAGAGAGGCGGAGACGGTATAAGTGAGGGAGAGGCAGAGAGAGAGAGATAGAGAGAGAGAGAGAGAGAGAGAGAGAGAGAGAGAGAGAGAATGCCAAGCAGGTTCCATGCTGCCAGCGCAGAGCCCGATGTGGGACTTGAACTCACAAGCCGTGAGATCATGACCTGAGCAGAAACTAAGAGTCGGACACTTAACCAACGGAGCCACCCAGGTGCCCCTGCCTGTTCTTGTTTTTATTGAAGTGCTTCCATCCGTTACTTTTTAATCTTGAAATCAGTGTCTTTCTCCATCACCCTTTCGGGGTACTCTGTCACCTCATGTTGTAAGAAGAAGTGATTAGTGCCCTAGAGTTTTTCCCTTTCCTCTTGCCTTCGGCATTGTGCACCTTCTGCATTAGGGTTGACACTGCATCGGACTTGGTTATATTTACATCCTGTCCTGGACTCTCTACCATTTGCTTTGTCCAGAGCTTGACTCTAGGAATCAAAACTGCTAGGCGACGTTGGTAAAGTGACTGCTGTATCAGGAGTGTCTAATGCTATGTTAAACCATGTGTTGGGATTACATTTCCTTCTCCAGAGATCAGTTTAACAACCCCTGGATCGCTCAAGGCACAATGTCCTGTAACTGAGTCAAATGCATTCTGTTTGTTTGCATTCCATCCTTTGCTTAAAATCATTCCATTTGTTAGTTTCACTGGTGTTTGGATTATGCAGGATTGTGTGTGTGTGTGTTTCCTGGAATTTTTAATTGCCTTTCTTTTTTTCTTCTTGCTTCATCTATCTTTATCGTATTCTTCCTTTTTTCATACCACCTGGTCTGTTGAGCTCCCCGTGTGTGTGTGTGTGTGTGTGTGTGGGTGTGTATGTGTGTGTGTGTTGTTTTTGATTTGTTGTCCTCTCAAGACCCTCTCTGTTCCTGTACTTGCTCTGCACACCTGCTCGGTAGAGGTCATCCTGGGCTCATCCTTCATTGTTTTCCTCGGTTGGAGCTTCCTAAGAGAAAAGCTACATGGCTAGTAAACCGTCAGAAAATGTCTGTATTTTATATTCACACTGAAGGTAGATTTCCAGGTTCAAAATCATTTTCCTTCAGAATTTTGAAGACTTCGGAGCTTTCCATGTTGCTGATGAGAAGTCTGATTCGAGGTCCTTTGTAGCTTTTCTATTTTCTGTTTTTCTTTTCTGGCGGATTTTAGTAATTATTCTTTATCCTTGACATTCATATATTACATGAAGATACTGAGGGGGGAGGCCCCATCCCTTCTTCCAGATACTTAGTATAAGCTGAAGATGAGACCTTGAACCCTGGGAGATCCTAATGTATTTGATTTTTTTTGTATCTCCATTTTTTTCCCATTCTGCATTTCTGAACCCTTTATTTGTTGGTTCTTCTACCTTCCAGAATGGGCCTACTTACTTCTGCATTTTTCTCCTGTTTTCTCATTTCACTGCTGTTATACTACTTATTCTAGATTTTCTTGACTTCATTTTCCAGTCCACCTTTTTTGTTTGTTTACTTTTTTTAAAGTTTATTTATTTGGAGAGAGTGCACGTGCAAGTGGGGAAGGGGCAGAGAGAGAGGCGGGCAGAGGATCTGAAGCAGGCTCTGTGCTGACCGCAAGAGCCCGATGTGGGGCATGAGCTCACAAACCGCGAGATCAGGACCTCGAGCCGAGGTCAGACGCTTAACCAGCTGAGCCACCCGGGAGCCCCTGTTTGTTTACTTTTAAAGAAACATTTTTAAAGCACGAGTATTTAAAAAAAAATTTTAGTGTTTATTTATTTTTGAGAGAGAGACAGAGCATGAGTGGGGGAGGAACAGAGAGAGAGGGAGACACAGAATCAAAAGCAGGTTCCAGGCTTTGAGCTGTCAGCACAGAGCCTGAGCGGGGCTGGAACCCACGAACCATAAGATCATGACCTGAGCTGAAGTCGATGCTCAACCAACTGAGCCACCCAGGTGCCCCTAAAGCACGAGTATTTTTAATTTCTAAGAGCTTTTTGCTTATTCTCCAATTGCTCCTTTTCTTAGAATCTCACTTTGTTTTATAGTTGTTAACATACTGAGTAGTGAAATATTAGAGTTTTTGTTTGTTTGCTTTCATTCATGAATTATTTCCTTCCTCTCTAAGGTCAGTTTTTGTGTTTATCTTGATCTTTGTCTCCGTGTTGCTCCTTTCCTCGTGTGCCTGCTCATCCAGAGTTGAGATAAGTTTAGCGGCTTTTGGGTTTCTTCCTTGGCCAGTAAGCAATCAGACTCAGAAGGACTGAATCGTTGGCCAGGGTCACACAGCAGAAATGACACAGCTGGTGAACCCCAACCTTTGGATTTCTGACCTGCCCCCTTTCTCCTGGCTGTTCTGCTTCTCAGCAGCATGAGGATACTTTCTTTTCAAACCTGGCTAACACCTCTCGCCAATACACTGAGCCCCCGGCGGGGCAGGCCTGGGTCCTTTCATGCCTAAATGCCCTTCCTCCGGCAACCGTACATCTTGGAGGCTTCTGGGACTCTCCAGAAACTAGTTATTCTATTCTGCTGCTTCTGACTTGCTTCTCAGACTGCATAGCCTGATTTTAGGGTTTGGAGAGACAGACAGCAAATTTAGGGCATCCCTCCTGGTGCTTTGTACATAGTAGGCCCTCAGTATCTGTGTTCTTCCTGAAAGACCTGATTGACTTTAGGTAGACGTTAGGCCCAGATCCATCTGCTTTGCTGATTGTATGAAGACCGGAATTTTCCGCAAATCGTACGCCGTGGGACAAGTGTGGCCCTGGTGTGTCAGTAAGAGGACGAGTGATTTGATTCCCCAAAGCCCCAGAAACACCAGTTCCAAAGGGAAAACGGAGGCTCCGCTAAGCTTTCTGACTACTACATTCCCCTTTCAAAATTCAGCAGTTCTCTTTTAAAATTTTTGAAGGGTAGGGGCGCCTGGGTGGCGCAGTCGGTTAAGCGTCCGACTTCAGCCAGGTCACGATCTCGCGGTCCGTGAGTTCGAGCCCCGCGTCGGGCTCTGGGCCGACGGCTCGGAGCCTGGAGCCTGCTTCCGATTCTGCGTCTCCCTCTCTCTCTGCCCCTCCCCCGTTCATGCTCAGTCTCTCTCTGTCCCAAAAATAAATAAAAAACGTTGAAAAAAAAAATTTAAAAAAAAAAAAAAAATTTTGAAGGGTAGAAATAACATGTTAATTAGATCCAGCAGAGGGGTTAAACCACCAGCAAAGGTTAGAAACTGCCCCAAAGTGTAGTGGCTCCAGCCCAAGATTAGCCTCAGTGGGTCTCCCCAGTCGGTGGACGACTGTCCTCCGTGGGGTGATGTGGGGACCCGGGCTCCCTCGCCTCTGGCTCCTCCACACTCCGGATCCTCTGACATCCTTGTTGTCATCTGTTCCGGGCTGGACGAACGGCAAAGAGCGCAACTTGGCCGCGGGCCTGCCCACGGCTCTCTGCTCATACTCCTCCGTCAAGACCTCAGCCACGCAGCCACCCCTAAGTGCAGGACAGAAAGGGGGATGTCGCTGGGTTCTGTACCAGAGGAAAGTGGGGTGTGGATTTGGTGGGACGGAGTGTGAGGAGCAGAGAGAGAGGGAGACGCGGAATCGGAAGCAGGCTCCGGGCTCCGAGCTGTCAGCACCGAGCCCGACGCGGGGCTCGAACCCACAGACCCGTGAGATCGTGACCTGAGCCGAAGTCGGACGCTCGACCCGCTGAGCCACCCAGGCGCCCCCTCCAGTTCAATTTAAAGATGGGGACAGCGAGGCTCAGAAAGGGGGAGTGCCGTGCCTGCCGTCACACTGCTGGCCAGTGAGCAGACCACGTGTGCTCTCCACGCCCCATGCAGGTGCAGACCCCTTTTGGGTCTCTCTTTTTCCATTGCGACCGGCTTCACATTTCCCTCCCATCTGTGTCCGCTGCCCCAGTGCGAGATTTGCCGGGATCCCTTGTGCTTCTGGGGTCGTCAGGGGGCCTGCAGCCCCATCCTGAGATGGCTGCTTCCCCCCTGCCCGGGGTCCTTTGCCAAGGGTTCGCCACAGCCCCCAGTGAAGACCTGGGCTTGTCCCTTGCAGGACAGGAGAGCCTCCAATCGGGGATGTTATGTGAGGAGCCCAGGATGCTCCCTGGCTGCCTATGGAGGGACACCCAAGAGGGACCCCTGGGTCCTGGGGCGCGGACTTCCACCTGCATACAGGATTCCAGCAGGTGTGTGACTCCAGACAGGTGTAAAACCGAAAACGTGGGCTAAACATTAACCGTCGGTACTCCGGGTCATCTCCCCTCACCTTCCGCTACTGCAGACTTTCTCCTTTGAACGTTCCGACTTGGCGACGGCAGAGCCACTCACGACAGTCCCCCGGCTTCGGGGAGCCCCTCAGATCTCACGCAGGAGCTGAGACGGAGGCACTCACCGGGAGTTGGTCTTCATCCTGTGTTTTTCTCGTCTACCCAGCTAATGTGCACGGAATCTTCCCGTAAGCACAGAGCTGCCCGGGGCCAGGGGTGCGGGGGACACAGAGGCGGTTAAGACCTAGTTTCTGCTCTCAGCTGGGTCTTAGTCTCTGCACGCAGCAGGAGTTCGGGTTTCTTGGTGGAGCCGGCGAGGGGGGCAGGGCACGGCCCCGGTGGGTGGGAGCCCGGGACAGCAGGGGATTTGCCACGAGGAGGCCTGGGTGGCTTGTCTGATGCAGGGCACCGTCCCTGCCTCGTGCATGGGGCTGTGCCGGGGAGTAAATGAGCCAGCCTGGGCAGGTGGCAGGTGCCGAGGACACAGTAAGCGGTTAATCCACGCGGGCCGTTACCACATACGACGAGGTGGCTGAGGATCCTAGCCGTTTGCTGCATTTCCGAGTGCTGTCGGCATTAACAAACGGTAGCAAAAGGGAGGGAAGCAGCGTGTGCTTGTAAGGGGTCAGCCCGCCGGGCCCAAATCCCCATTTCACGGATAGGCAGACAGAGGCTCATGGAAGGAAAATATGGCTTGTTTAGGTGAGACAAGAATGACGGCATGTGCTTTGCAAGTGCTTTGTGATTCCTTCTTCCTTCCTTCCTTCCTTCCTTCCTTCCTTCCTTCCTTCCTTCCTTCCTTTTTCTCTCTCTTTCTTTCTTTCTCTCCCTTTCTTTCTTTCTTTCTCTCCCTTTCTTTCTTTCTTTCTTTCTTTCTTTCTTTCTTTCCCTTTCTTCTTTTCTTTCTCTCCCTTTCTTTCTCTCTTTCTCTCCCTCTCTCTTTCTTTCTTTCTTTCCCTTTCTTCCTTTCTTTCTTTCCCTTTCTTTCTCTCTTTCTCTCCCTCTCTCTTTCTTTCTTTCTCTTTCTTTCTTTCCCTTCACCTTCCTCACCTGTCTTTGAAGAGCATATTTTTGACTTTCTTTTTTATTTCAGTGATCATTTATTGATTCTCTTTTGTTTTCTACAATAATGCTGGAAATGGTAGGAGGCGATCAGCCAAATGACCAAGCGGCGGTGTCTGGCTGGGCTGAGAACTTCCCCACTGTGGGCGCCGACAAGAGCCTGCTTACGGGAGGCAGTCGAGGATTCGGGCAGCCCCGAGGGGCTCCAGCAGAAAGGTGGGCGGTCACGCAGCAAGACTGCTACACAAAGGGTTGAGGGTTCCGTGAGTGGCCGGACAGGAGGAGCAGGGGCGAGGGGTTCTCCTCATGCATCGAGACCTCCTTCCGCAAGCACTTTCTGAGTATCTGCTGGGCATCAGGCCTCATGCAGATGGTTCGTGGGATCGAGCCCGTGTGCTTGGATCGAGTCAGAAAAAGTAAGTTATGCAAGTGTACAATGTAGGAGTTCGTCCAGCAGATTTGAGTGCGTGGCAAACCAAGGGTTGACGCCCTTGGCTCCTGGCCGTGCCATTGTGAACAGATCACATGCCCCCAGTGAGTCACAACTTCCTCTTCTGGAAAATGGGCACTTAGCGCATTCATTCGGAAACAAACTGTGTCTACAGTACTCTTGATGCTTTGTTCTTGGCGTGGGGGCTCCCTCGGAGGACATGATTGCTATCGTAGCTTATCTTCAGCGTGGCGAGGAGTGGTCAGGCCGTGATCAGCCCTTTGATGCAAATCAAGTAGGGCATGTGCATGGTGAGTGAAAGTGTCAGGGGGCGCCTGGGTGGCGCAGTCGGTTAAGCGTCCGACTTCAGCCAGGTCACGATCTCGCGGTCTGTGAGTTCGAGCCCCGCGTCAGGCTCTGGGCCGATGGCTGGGAGCCTGGAGCCTGCTTCCGATTCTGTGTCTCCCTCTCTCTCTGCCCCTCCCCCGTTCATGCTCTGTCTCTCTCTGTCCCAAAAATAAATAAAAAACGTTGAAAAAAAAAAAAAATTAAAAAAAAAAAAAAGAAAGTGTCAGGCCTTTATCCACAAGGTGGCCAGCAAGGCTTTCCTGACGACGGGAGGTCTGAGCCAAGCCTGAACACCGTGAGAGAGCAAGTGAGCACAGAAGTTAGAGCAACGTGAATTCCGATAGAGGAGATAGCTAGTGCAAAGGCCCTGGGGTGATATTTAAAAAAAAAAAAATAGAGGGTGCTGGTCTAGTTGGTGCAGGAATGACTGAGAGAAAAAGGAGGAGGAATTTGGAGAGGCAGGCAGGAGCCGCAGCATGTAAATTTTTTCAGTGATGACACTTTGTAGCAAAATCCATTTAAGCTATTTTTTCCCCCCTGTTCATTTTGGACAAGTATTGGATCAAAATTGTAACCCTGACTTTCCTCGGTGTGTCAGTAGCAGTTTCTGCAAAAAAATGCTATCATTCAGATGGATGCGATTTCCAGTCTGGACACAAACACACTTGGAGAGATCCATCTGCAGAGATGAGATTTTTGTACCTCAGGAGTGGGTAAAACCCACCCAGCTGTCTGGTTGTGTTGAAAAAATCACATTAAAATGCAGATGTTCCTGAGTAAGTGAGATGTTGATGGGTACAGCCCTCCAAAGAAAAATATTCATGAAATACACACTATTGAGCCACAGCTCACGGGCTGAGTCATTTGCTCAGCAAGATGGGAATTGCTAAGAAATCTCAGTTATAGGAGCTATTAGGAAACCCTGGGGTCTCCCCAGTGGTGTTTAGACGTGGGGACTCACAGGCACTGGGGAATCATGGGATGGGCTCCTTAGAAGGACTTTCTGGCCACATCCTTTCCATATTTCCAGTTGGACCTCTCACCATAGACCTTGGGGAGAAGGAATAAAAACCGATGCCTCCCTGGGGCGTCCAACTCTTGATTTCGGCTCAGGTCATGATCTCACGGTTTGTGGGATCGAGCTCCACGGCGGGCTCCGTGCTGACAGCGTGGAGCCTGTTTGGGATTCTCTGTCTTCCTCTCTCTCTCTCTGCCCTTACCTCACGCTGTCTCTCTGTTTCAAAAATAAACATTTTTTTTAAAAAATCTGATACCTCCGTATTGCTCAGGGAGGTCCCACCTCCCCTCATACTCGTTCAGCTTCTCTTTCTGATCTGATCAAAACCTTCAAGTGAGACTTCTTGAAAAAGAATTCTCCTTTCCCTTGTGGGACTTTGGAAGAAAGAGAAAACAAAAGGGAACGTACATTTTCTTAGTAAATACCCTTTATGTGCCTCATTGAGCCATAAAGCGTGCTGACAGAGAGCTAGGTAAGCGTTACCCCATTTTGCAGACAAGGAGATAGGTTCAGGGATGAAAGGAGGAAAGTTTGTGGCCACCCGCCAGGAAACCATAGAGCAGGGCCCCTGGGAGCGTGGGCCCCGTCCGAGGCGTGGGTTCGAATCCCAGCTCCCTTCCACCTGCCGGCTGGGGGACCGGCCAGGGCAAGTCTGTCCACCTTGCTGGCCCTGCTTTGCTCATTTATAAATGTGAAGACCGGCCGCACCACCCCCACCTCATTTGTTGTGGAGATTAAAGTTGCCAGTGGGTTTGAAGTGCTCAGATCACTGCCTGACCCCCAGGAAGTGCCCAGTAGCCCAGAGGCTCCTCGAACTGGCTTCCCAGCATCCGGGTTGCTCGGCCAGCAGGAAGGGAGGTGTGTAGGTAGCCAAGCAGGGCTGTCCGTGTGAGGGACGACCAGACCTGAAATGCAGAGACTTTGCTTGATTCCTGGGATGTGCAAAAGACTTGTAACTGAGGTGACTGGCCCTCCCCCCGTCCCCTAGTCCCCATACACACAGACAGTGACACGCAGGGACATAATCCCAGACATAGCCAGCTCAGTCCATTTTCCGGCTGACATGGGGCTCATCTGATTCCCCAGGGAACCATGACTCTCACTTTACAAATGAGAATGTTCATGATCTTTGCTGTTCCGCAGAAGGCTCTGGCTGCCTGTTTATCGGATCTTGCTGGGAGCGCTTGCTTCTGCTTGAAGAAGAAAGACCTTTCCTTCAGGCTCTCGAACACCAGCCTCTTTCAGCCAGGGTCCTGTTACCTACTGGTATGTAACAGACCGATCAACTTAGTGGTTTGAGACAGAAGTCGTTATTATCTGTCGCGGTTCTGGGGGTGGGTGGGCTCAGCTGGGCGGCTCTGACGTGGGGCCATCCTGTGCTGGAGCTGAGGACCCCCCCGCTGGGACATCTGGTGGCCGGCTGGCCTCTGTCTCCACGCTCCTCTCCAGGTGGCTCGCTCGGGCTTCTTCGTAGCAGGCAGTCCCGGGGTCACCGGACTTCTGACCTGGTGACTGGCTCCCCCCCGGAGCGGTGCGCTCCGAGAGACGGGAGGTGCAAGCGGCCAGTCTCCTAGTGCTGGGCCCAGAGACTTCCCAGGGTCACCGCCACTGTGGGCTGTCACCCACGGGGAGGGGACACAGATGCTTGCGTCTCGATGGGCGAGGGTGGCAGGCTTGTTGTGATCTGTAATCACCACAGCTGGGGAGGAGGCGTTTGGCAGGCTCTGCGGGGTCTGAACGCCTTTGACTGCTCACTCCCATGGGACCTAGCGTCTGCTGAGTCCCTTAGGAAAGGAAAGTTCGGGAGCCTGGCCTGCCACACCTGGAGACAGGCTGCGTGGCCCAGGTGATTGGCTTAGACTGGGATCTGCCTCTTTAGGGAGCTGGGGAAAAGCCCATCTGGCACACACACTGAGACCAGACAAGCCAGACGGCATGTAGGGTCTGTGGGGCACCGGGCAGTGGAGGACACGCTGAAAGATGGAGGACTAAGGAGCAAAGGAGCAGGAGAGGCGAGGTGAACACAGGCAGGACTCAGGAAGGCAGGCAGCCTGACCCTTCCCTCCCACCCCCCACAGCCTCAGGAGCAGAACAGCTGGGGCTCTAGAGTAGGGCACTTGTCCCTGGAGGGTGGGGGACAGGCACGGAAGTCAACAGCCCAGACCCAGGGTCGCCAAGCAGGCTTTTGGGACAGGAACTCACAGAGCCTGCACAGTCAGAAGCTGGTCCTAAAAAGAAAGCCACAGATGTGTGCTGACAGAGCCTGGGTATGATTAGCTCCCAAACACAGAATCCGAAGTGACCGGAACCCGGGGCCCTTGAGACGGAGCTCCTGAATGATGGTGGCTTCGGATCCCAACTGTTTCTAAGAACCACGGTGGGCAGGGTCTGCAGGGGGATCCAGGGATTCGAGAGAACCCCACAGGGCCTAACTCTGGACCCCTTCCCTTCAGGATTCTGGTTCTGGCTGAGGATGTTGGGCAGAATGTTCCAGAAGTTCCCTTAGGTTCTGGGGATCTCTCTGTAACCAAGGAACAACCTGGGACCTGAGACCAAAGGTCCCTGGAAGCTCTGGTTCAGAACTAAGACCCCTTAGCATCTGTCCCCCTGCCTCCCCCACAAAGGATTCACCCTGAAACAAATCCTAAGTGGGGCCCAGCAAAGGCCTGGTGGGTTGGCATGAGTGTTAGTGGAATAATTGAATGATGAATTTAAACATGACGTCTTAACTGATGAATGGATAAAGAAATTGTGGTTTATACACACAATGGAATACTACGTGGCAATGAGAAAGAATGAACTATGGCCTTTTGTAGCAGCGCGGATGGAACTGGAGAGGGTTATGCTAAGTGAAAGAAGTCATACAGAGAAAGACAGATACCATATGTTTTCACTCTTATGTGGATCCTGAGAAACTTAACAGAAGACCATGGGGGAGGGGAAGGAAAAAAAAAGTTAGAGAGGGAGGGAGCCAAACCATAAGAGACTCTTAAAAACTGAGAATAAACTGAGGGTGGATGGGGGGTGGGAGGGAGGGGAGGGTGGGTGAGGGGCATGGAGGAGGGCACCTGTTGGGACGAGCAGTGGGTGTTGTATGGAAACCAGATTGACGACAAATTTCATATTTAAAAAAATAAAAGTAAACACGGCCTCTTATGTGCAAACAAAGACACCGAGCTAGACTGGAAAGGTGTAGAAATAGTTGAGAAGGTTCCCCTCACCCAGCTTATCCTCAGGTCCTCAGCGTGCATGACCAGAGTGAGGTCACCAGGCCCAGAAAGGGAGCCTTGTACGACACGACCGACTGAACCACACACCTTGTCCAGACGTCCCCAGGGTTTCCGCTCGTGTCCTTTTCTGCCCCAGGACCCCATCGGGACCCCACAGGGCTTTATTCTTAGCTGGGTGTCCTGGTCCCTTCCCGTCTGGAACGGTTTCTTGTACTTTCCTTGTTTCCCACGGCCCTGGTGCTTTTGGAAAGTGCTGACCAGTTATTTTGTAGGATGTCCCTCAGTTTGGGTTTGTCTGAGGTTTGGGCTCGTCAGGAGTGGCTCGAAGGTGTGCGTTCTGGGCAAGAACCATGCCTCCTGCCAGGGGCGGGGGTGGGGGGTTGGTCATGGTGTCCGTGTCCTGTCACTCTGATGATGACCTTGATCGCTGGCCGGGATGGTGTCTGCCAGGCTCCTCTACCCTCAAGTCCCCATCTTTCCTACAAATTCCTTGGGAGAGGTACTTTGAGACCATGCAAATCCGGTTTCTCCTTAAACTTCCACCCGTTAGTTTTAACATCTGTCGGCGGATCTTGTCTCCAGCAGTTACTGTTGCAAAGTTTGCCTAATGGTGATTTTCTTAATTCCTGCTTTCCTTCCACATTTATTGCTTAGAAATTCTACTGTAAGAAAGAACTAGCCCTTCTCGCCCATGTGTGTATTTATGTGATTATTTCCATCAGTATAGACCCCCGGGTATTTCCTTTCTTCTATGAATTACAATCTGATACGGTGGTTTTTCATTTTCTGGCTCAGATTGTGTCAGACTTGGCCTAGTATCAGGATCTTCTTCAATTTTGTGCTCGTGTTTTTGGCCCGCCCGTGCCCCCTTGTCTTTCCGGGGGCACATTCTTGCTTTCTCGAATCACAAGGTGTTCAGGGTTCGGCTTCTGTTTTCCCCTCCCCAGCCCTACAATCAGTCCTTCTCCAAGGAGCCCTGGGTCCTGTCCCTGGAGCAGGTGCCTAGAAACCAAGGTCTGGAGGCCGAGTGTGCTCATTGCTTCTGGGACGTCACTGCTTTTAGGCCCCTTTAGGGGACAGAGCTGGGATAACATGGACGCGCACTAACACACCACATGTGTTTCTGGGTCTGCCCACCTGTCTGTACATTGAGAACCATGAGTCGGCTCCGAGCTCTCAAATTCTAGTCCCAGCATCAAGAGCTCCCCGTTACTGGTCTCCCCTTTCCTTATTTTAACTTCTTTCTCCAGCCGGGAAGCCTTCCTCAGTAGCTACAATGTATTTTCTTAACTCAAGTATACAGGAGTTCCGAATTGCTAACCCACACCCCGGTGGGAAACACTTTCCCAGTCGGTGACAGGGTGACAGCGTCTGTGTTTGGTGTCTTGTCTTTGGCTCTCCACTGTTTGGTCAGGATCCTGTTTTCCAGAGTCTCTTAGGTGAGTGGTTTTATTTCGTTTTGTTTGGTTCTTTGTTTTTTCCCTATCCCCTTCTATGTGGGTAAGCTATGTATTTGTACTCGTTTGGTCCATCTGTTGGTATGAATACTCCACTTTGGGTTTCCCTCTCGTCTTGGTTGGTTACAGTCATTTTTTGTGTGTTGGGTACATGAGGGGCGCGTGGAACAATACAGTGCTTTGAAGTCAGATCTGTCCTGAAAGACCTACTCCGAGAAGGGTCACTCCCTCTGTCCTCTGCATCCCAATCCCATCCCCATCACTCCATTCCTTTAGCGTCCGCCCCTCTAGAGAGCCCGTCTCTTCCATATCTGACTCCTGCTGTCCAAAGAGCGGGTTGTGTATTTTGAACCCTTTCTTCCGTGATTGGTAGCAGACCATAGTAGTCTTTCACCCTTTGCTTTTCTAACGGGATGGTATGTTGTGGAATTCTCTCCACATCTGTTCACATCACCCTTCCCTTCTTTACAGCTGCACAGTGCTCCACGTGTGTGCAGGTACCAGAGTTTATTCAGCCACTTCCCTCTGTCCGGGCACTTAGGTTGCTCCTCATAGTTTTGCGTTTACCAATGATGCTTCGGTGAATGAACTTGCAGGTGTATTTTTTGTAGAGCTGGGGGTTATCTTCATGGTAGAGTCCAAGGAGTCGAGTCGCTACGTTGGAGAGCCAGTGCATTTGTTGCAAAGTTGCCTTTCTGATAAGTTTTTTGCTCAGCTGTTAGAAAATACTTGTTTCTTGTTACAAGTCACCGGTTTGTGTCCATCCTGAGTCCATCACAGATGAGTATTAGAGGGGGCGGGTCATGTGTTTCAGTGACGCAGCTCATCGGGGGCCAGTCAGGAACTCAAAGCTAGCTCTCTAGAGTCCCAGGCTCCTTCCCTGTTTCCTGCTGGTCCTGGATGATGGGGGTGGAGTCTACAGGCAAGTGGGGTCCATGGCCAAGTGGGTGCTTGGCAGGTAGGTGTGATGTTGTCCATGGGGCTGGTGGGCCATACCACAGGCCTGAGTCTCGTTTTCACCTCTTGGTTTAAGCCACCTCATCACAGAGCTACCTCATGATTTGGGCTCCTTGGGGAAATCTAGGCTAATATAATTAATTTTCCCCAAAACTAAGGAATGTGCTCTCATCTGAACATGGGAAATACTGATTAATTTACCCTTAAGTGTTAGTACCGGGAGCTGTTTTTTCTCTTTGTAATCAGTGTTCACACTTTCCTTACTCCACACACAGTAGACTAAGCCTCCTTAGTTAGGGAAGAAAGAAGTCCACCGAAGGCCCTTGTACCTTATCATCTGGGTCCCTGCGCTCCCTGGTCACATGACCAAACTGAGCCCAGGGAGATTTACCCAGGCTCTTTCTCCCGCAAAGGAGGAGAAGGGAAGGCAGGTCCCACTCTGTCCAGGGCTCTGAGTGTGGCACTTGCACTCAAGAGAAGGAAGAGGCCAGGACCTGCTGGGGCAGGAGGGGTCTCTCTGACCTGGTCCCAGAGCAGAGGACCCCTTGGGCTCCCCACCAGGTGTCCCCAACCACCCCACCCACACACAAACTAGCCCAGTCTGCCTACCCTGGTGGACCCCCTGCTTGGAGAGTCAGGGAAGGGGGCGTGTCCTCTTGACCGTAGGTTCTTCTCACGGCCTGTCTCTCTCTAGTAAGTTCTAGCTGGCTGGGCTGGACCATCCCTGTCATCCATTCAGCTGCCTCCCATGCCTTGCCCTCCCCTGACCTGGAAGCTGGGCCTCCCCAGGCTCGCTTGAGGTCCATCTTTCCTTTCACTGGGTACACTGAGCACCATCTGAACTCCAGGCGTGGGGGCGGGGGCAGGGGCAGGGAGATGAATGGGACCCAGGCCTGTCCCTCCTGAGGAACTCGCATCACAGTTCAGTGGGGGAGACCGCAGATAAAGGGATAGTTACGGACTCAGGCAGGAGATGCTCAGATGGGGTCTACAGCGGGCCTCCCGACATCAAGAGGGGGTCCCTGGAGATACTGTCAACCGAGCTGAGCCTGGAAAGACAGGCGGCAGTTGTCCAAGCCAAGAAGGGAGCGTGAGCAAAGGCAGCACTGTGGCAGGAGCTCCGCGTGGGGGGTGCACCGGGGACAGGGCAGGAGATGGGCAGCTTTGGGTAGCAGAATTGGCTGCTGGGTTCAATCCCGACTCCATTGTTTGAGGAGTTCTTTGTTTTACTCACTGCTGCTCCCTCCTGCCTGCAACGGTGCCTGGCGTCTTGTAGGTGTTGAGTAATTATTTTGAATCTCAATTCTGTATCTCTAAAATGGGAATAACACTTCCGTTTGTCTGTATCCCAATATTCTAGAAAAGGACCCAGAGTATAGCAGGTGCCGGATAAACCTGTGTTGAGCGGCTGGCCGGCTGAAGGGTACAGGGCTTGGCCCATACGTCGTGCTGACTAATTAGCAGCTATGATTGTTATGGCCGTGTGTAGCCAGAGGAGCAGTTACGAGCCACAGCATGACAGAGGTGGGCCTCGTGTGCAAAGGCAGATCTGGCAACCCTTTGGCAGTTAAAGAGGGACAGTGCTCTACTTGTTCGTAAGAAGAATCATGAACTTTTGTTGAGCAGATTAAATGCTTTGCAAATGTTCCTTCTCTTCAGTGACTCTTGGAGACTCGGAGTAAATTCCGGTCCCTGGGGCTGTCCTGTCTGCCACTCCATTGAGTGGCCATCCGTGGCACCCAGGCCATTCTGTGGCCACCTGGGCTGGGCGCGGGCATATACAGAGGGGTTCATCCTCTAGGGACACGCCCAGCCCCTGCCGAGGACCTCAGCTGGGTGCGGGGGTCCTGTCCCTTGGAGAGAGGCTCCCAATGAACTTCCCGAGGCCCGAAAAGGCAAAGAGCAAGGCCTCAGATGGTGGCAGAGCCAGGAGCCATCCGATGGAAACGTTCCATCTAGAACGTTCCGTCTGACCTAGAGAGCAGGTCACCAGCTTCCGGTTAATGCAGCCTGCCTGATTATAGGAGCCAAATGGGTTTTTTAAATTTATGACGAGGTATCTCAGGCATACCAAAGAGTATACATGCCTACATGTACCATCGAGAAAGTAAATACGAGTCGGGTGTGTTGCACCTATTGAATTCCAAAATTCTTTTGTGTGGTTTGCAAGAGCTGCTGTTCTGGCCTCTTTTCCGCCTGCAACCTCGGCTCTTCCCTCGCTCGCCAGGATGCTTCATCACCCCGACAGGCTGCAGCCTTCCACCCCCCTGCTTTTCCTTTGCACCTGCTGGCCTCCTGACTGCACGCCCCTCCTCTGCCGTCGCCGAGCTGGTCCCACTAGACTTGCACACGTCCGCTTCAATGCTGCCCATCTTTCAGGGACAGTTCCCCATGTGCCCTCCCAGGCAGGTTGAGGCTGCTGCATTCTTCGTGCCGCCCCGTGCCTGGCGCTCACATCGCCACCGTGATCTGCTGGTCTTTTCCCCTCCCTGGGCCATGAGGTCTTTGAACGCCAAAGGCCTTAGTCTCTCGGCGTTTGCCTGTGGCTTAGTCCGGAGCTTGGATCAGCACGGGTGCTCTGGGCATATTTGCTGGAAGCACGGTCCTTAGGTGACCCCTGAGGTCTCTCTCTCTGGGGAGGGGTTCCGCCGCATCCCTTCGATGGGCCACTCCGGTGATTGTGAATTTCCAGGCAGGAGTGGATCGGAGTGAATCTTCCTCATCCCAAAATACAGAAGTCTCCTCAAGACCGAGAAACACTTGGAATGATGGCTGAGCCTGAGTCACTCCAGAGAACGCGGTCAGCGAGTCGTGGAAAGAATTTGGATGATCTGGTGCCTCCCCTTGTCTTGATGTCACTTTCCCTGCCTTTGACTTCAAACTGATCAAGCTGAAGCAGCTTGGCCAAGTCACACAACTAGCGAACTACGGAGTCAGGGCTGATGTATTTGAGGCCAGCGCTTCTCACTTCCTATCAGTTTTTCAAAACCCGAGTGTCGCCTTGCAGAAGACAATGGGGATTTGTTTTTGCTTAGTTCCCAGTTATACACGTGGTTCCAGGGGATGTAGGTTACAGTGAGGGTGTGCCATTTAAAAATTTTTTTTAATGTTTATTTTTGAGAGAGAGAGAGAGAGCGTGAGTGGGAGAGGGGCAGAGAGAGGGAGACACAGAATCCGAAGCAGGCTCCAGGCTTCGAGCTGTCAGCACGGAGCCCAATGCGGGGCTCGAACCCATGGGCGATGAGATCGTGACCTGAGCTGAAGTTGGATGCTCAACTGACTGATCCAACCCAGTGCCCCGAGGATGTGCCATTTGAAAGCAAGGAAGAGCATTCTGGACTGAGCTGTGGGCAGGTGGAATAAGCTGGCCTGACAGTGGTGAGTTCGAGTGACAGGAGGTACCCAGAAAGCAACAGTGGAGGGCAGATGAGGAAGCAAACAAAATGCACTTAATGTCTGTTCTGTGCGAGTACAAGTTCCTTGGTCATAAGCGGCAGATGTGGATAAGGAATGGGTTTGACTGCCTTCAGCAAAAACACAGTATTTTTCAGGGTAGTTAGAGAAGGTCATTTATGGGACAGAAGGAAACGGGCAACAGAACCTGAAAAAGGGCAGAAGTCAGGCTGGCTCCAGGCACCCAGGTGGCACCAGGCACAGGAGGCTCCTTCTGGAGCCGTGGCCGCGATGACCCAGCATTTAGAGCCGACCCGCCCTCAGCGCCCTACCCCGGGATTGGGCTCTGGGAGCTTCTGATGGACTCGGCCCGGGTGGAAATGTCACCAAAAGAAGGGCATGGACGCCGGCAGGCCGGGTGGCCAGCGACCGCAGTGCCTGCTGGCCCTGACGGGCTGTGACTGCAGGGGCCACACGGAGCCCTTGACTTCTGTCTGGGCTCCCCTCCCACGTGGCCCTGCAGCCCCCACACCCGGGCCGCACCCCGCATCCTGTACTCCTGTGGCCTCTTTTCCAAGGCCCTACGTCCCCACTGGGCAAACTATGAGCGTGGTTTTCAGAAGCGGCCCAGCAGAGGCCCGGCTGGCAGGTGGGCTCGGAACGGAGCTGTCCGTCAGTTGGGTGGCCCCCTTCCCGGTTGGAGCTGCTTCTGGCATTGAGCAGACTCGATGCCCCCGGTCTTTCGACTCCTGTTGTTACCGTTGTGGCTATTGTTACTTTGTTATCGATATTGTTTTACAGTTACTCCGCTGTGATGATGATTAATTAATTGATTGATCGTTTCTTAGATACCAGAAGCATCCTTACAAAATGCAAAGTATAAAGAACAAACACCCATGTACCCACTCTCCAGCTTAAGGAGTATCGCCAGTACCTCTGGGGTTCCCCCAGCACCCTTCCCTGACCCCATCCACTGCCCATCTCCACTCACTAGTATGGGCTCGCCTGCCTTCGTGTTTGTGATTCTCTCGCTTTTTCCTTGGAATTTTGTCACGTTTATATCTCTGGATAACGTAGGGCTGTTTCCAAACTTTCTCTAAAGGGAAACACCCTTCAAGTGCTCTTTGGCCATCCATACGTGTGTGCGATGGCATTTTCACTGCCGTACGTAAGTGCCATGTGTGAAACGGGACAGTAGGTCCAGGCTGCCACGGGTGACCCTGTCCGTGAACGTTTACGGCTGTGTAACCTGGTAGGTAGTCGCAGGTGTGTTCAGGGTGGGAGCCCGAAGGTGGGATGGCGGGTCACAGGGCCTGTGCATGTTCAGCTTTACAAGGTGATGTCATCCTGCTTTCCCGAGTGACAGCATTCAGCTTGTCCTCCTGCGACTTCAGAAGCTGTGTCGTCAGTGTTGGGAGGTTGGTTGGACCTTATAGCTCTTGTGAAGCCGATGACTGTTGGGGAGCAGCTCGTATTTTAATTTGCGTTTCTCTGATTACTGAGGTTTAGCTTCTTTATGGCTGTTCACTCTTTTGGGAAGTTCCTGAATGTGGTTTTTGCCCAGTTTTCTACTGGAAGTTTATAGTTTTCTCACTGACTTGACTGTAACAAGATATGTGTGATATATAGAGTATATATAAGGTGTATATATGACACATTTATAACTTTAATATATATATAACTTTATATATATAATATATATATTATATATATAATTTATATAATTTATATATATATAATATATATATATAACTTTAATATAACACATTTAATAACTTCACTTTTTTATGGTCTTTTTTCATAAACATTAAATTTAATGTGATTGCTTGTATTAGTATTCTCTCTTATAGCTTGAGTCTTATGTCTTATTAAGATAGCCGTATAAGATCTTATAGGATATATATAAGATATAAGATATATATAAGATATACAGATATATATATATAGATATAGATATATAAGATATAGATATATAAGATATATATATATCTTATATATCTTGGGGTACTATATATATATAAGATATATATATATCTATATATCTATATCTATATATAGTACCCCAATGTTTATAGCAACACTCTCAACAATAGCCAAATTATGTGAAGAACCTAAATGTCCATCAACTGATGAATGGATAAAGAAACTGTGGTTTATATACACAATGGAATACTACGTGGCAATGAGAAAGAATGAAATATGGCCTTTTGTAGCAACATGGATGGAACTGGAGAGTGTTATGCTAAATGAAATAAGTCATACAGAGAAAGATACCATATGTTTTCACTCTTGTGTGGATCCTGAGAAACTTAACAGAAGACCATGGGGGAGGGGAAGGAAAAAAAAATGAGAGGTTAGAGAGGGAGGGAGCCAAACCATAAGAGACTCTTAAAAACTGAGAACAAACTGAGGGCTGATGGGGGGTGGGAGGGAGGGAAGGGTGGGTGCTGGGTATTGAAGAGGGTACCTGTTGGGATGAGCACTGGGTGTTGTATGGAAACCAATTTGACAATAAATTTCATATTAAAAAAATTAAATTAAATTAAATTAAATTAAATTAAAAAAAAGATATCCCTTACCAAAAGGTCATGAAGATAGTCACTTCTATTGTCTTCTAAAAGGTCTTAAGTTTTCCCTTCCACAGCTGTCTCTAATCCATCGGGAATTGATGAAATACTGGTTCAATTCCATTCCCCTCCCCCCACCGGATGCTTAGTTACTCCAGCACTATTTATCCACAGGCCTATTTCCTCCCACTGATCAGCATTGTCCATGCACATGTAGCTGTTTCTGTTCTCTCGGTCTGTCTGTCTAAGATTTCATTAGTAAAGCAGCATGGTGATTCTTGAGGTCTTTTGGAGCAAATCCCCCTCCCTTATTCTTCTTTAGTGAAGATCTTAGCTATTGTTATCCCTTCTCAATCTGATACACATTTTAGAGCCAGCCTGTCAAATAGCACCAAAAACCCTGAACAAATTTTGCCTGGAGGGTAGCAAATCTGTAAGATCACATTGGAAAGAACTGATGATTTGGGGATGTGGAATCTTGCACTCCATGAAGATGGTATACCTCTCCCTTTTTGTGTTGGTCTAATTTTAAGTCTATTGGTAAAGTTTTCTGATATTCTTTATAAAGATTTTACACATGCTTGTGATTATTTTAAATAAATCTTCATTAAGATGCAGAAGGGATGTCTGGGTGGCTCAGTTGGTGAAGCGTCCAACTCTTTGATTTTTCACTTAGGTCACAATCTCACGGTTCGTGGGATTGAGCCCCGCTTTGGGCTCTGTGCTGTCAGTGCACAGCCTTCTTGGGATTCTCTCTCTCCCTCTCTCTCTCTCTCTCTCTCTGCCCCTCCCCCTTCTCTCTCTCACACACAATAAATAAACTTTAAAAAAAGATACACTCTACAAACCACAAAATTCACCTATTTAAAGCGTATAATTCCGTGGTTTTAGTATATACACAGAGTTGTGCCACCGTCACCAAAATCTGTTTTAGAACATTTTTCTCACCCCAGAAGAAGTGCTTTTATCATCCATCAGGCAGTCACTCTCTGATTCCCCTCCCACCCAGTCCCAGGCAGGGAGGGACGAGTGAACGAGGGAGTGAAGGAATGGAAGAAAGCTTTATGTCCCGCGTTGCTCAGCCCCAGACTTTGCTTTCTGTGTTATTTTGGTTTTGTTTCTCCTCCCATGTTTATTACTGCTGTGGCTTCCAGGCTAATCTTCCTCTCTTCATCCTGCACACTCTGGCCAGACAACTTTGTCCCAGGAAAAGAACGTTCCAACCACTTCTCTCCTAGGAAGCCCTCGGTAGCTCCCCTGGGAGCTTCACTCCCAGCCTGGTTTCCGCGGGGAAGTTCAGGCTGATGAGTCAAGCACTGTAGAAACAGACTTCGGGGTGTAACGGACTTCTGTGAGACGGAGAAGGCCTTGGTTTGCTGCAGAGCCCTCAGAAAGTAAATACGGTCGACCTGATTATTCCCCTCCACTTCCCCCTGAGTCAGAGTTATCTCAGGTTAACTCAGGGAAGAGGCTAAATTAAGCCTTGAAGCCAAGCTGCCTCCCTGACAGGCACTTTGTTTTGCTTGAGTGACTGTGATGATCGGTCTTGGGTTTTAAGGGCAACACTAACAGCGTCTCTTTAGACCAACCGTGGCGATGCATTCCCTGCCTTGCAGATGCCCGTCCATCCGCAGTACACGTTCATTCTGCACGCTTCTCCCAGCGCCCGGCCCACACCGGGCACCATGCTTGGAGGTGAACTTTCTTGCTCTCTTGGGGCTCGAGGTCCAGCTAAAGAGACTCCAAGCCACAAGAGACCCTCTAAGGAGCTAACGGCTACTCATTGGCTAGATGTCTGTCCAGAGCAGAGAAAGGAGTGGGTTTCTAAAGTTCTTGCACCTTCTCGTGACTTGGTGCAGAGGCTGGGCTATGGAGTGACCAGAAGAAAAGAGACGATCATCACTCTAGCACTCACAAACAAGCGGACACAACCCCTTTGGGGGACTGTCGAGCACCATCTAGTAAACCACAACACGTGCATGCCCTGTACCTCAGCGGTTCCTCTCCCGGGCTCAGGTAGCCAGTAGGACATCGCACACGTACAAGTTTTACGTCAAAAGAAAAATTGCAAGCAAATATTGAACGCTAGTTAACCCATGCATGCTGCAGGATTTAAGCGGACGTGTAATCATATTTGCAGTTTATTTTGAAATACACCCAAAAAGGAAGATGGACGGGTAGGCGCACAGATATTTGCTAAAGCAAGTGTAGTAACCTGTTCATGGTGGCATTCTGATGGTGTGTGTGTGTGGGTGCTCACTGGAAATTTTTCTTTTCTGTATGTTGAAAACTTGTATGTAAAACGTTGGGGGAAATGCACGCTTTTAACGTTTGCCAGCGGACGTGTGCAAGAACGTTCCGAGCAGCATGATGGCTTCAGACTGGAAGAAATCCAAATGTCCATCAGCAGTAAATAGAGACATAAATCATGGGTCTGTTTATATAATGGGGTACTGTTCTCAATAAGAATGAATGAGCCACAAGCTACACGCAACACAGGTGAATTTCACCAGCATAGGACTGAGGGGGAGAACAAGGATGTGTTGTATGATTCTATTCGTGTAAAATTTACAGACATGCAGAACTAACCTAGGGTGTAGAAACCAGGGTAGTGGGGTTTTTTTTGGGGGGAGGGGGAGAAGGCAGAAAAGATAGTAAATGGAATAGGGTGCCACGGGGGCCTCCTGGGGTTCTGGAAGGTTCTGTTTCTTGCTCTTGATGCTAGCTAAACAGGTGGGAACATTTGTCAAGCTATACATTTAAAGTCTGGGCACTTTTCTGTGTGTGTATTATGCATCATTAAAAACCGTACTAGGAAAAAGAAGAAAGACAACCGAATAGATCCAGCCGGAAGCTTGGCCTAGCCTGAGCCTGTCTGGTTATACTAAAGCTGTGAACGAAATGGGACTTCGCTTTAAGACATTTATCCACTCATTTGTGCATGCATTCACGCTGCATTAATTCCCCTGTCTTCACTCATCGTCTGTCTGTCCCTGATACAGACACCTGTTCGCATGTACTGGGCTCCAAATCTAGACTTGATCCACACGGCCTTACCCAGCCCTTTTGGGGATTCGCAGGCCCAGGGGAAGAGATGTGAGGATAATTCACTTTGCAACCACACCTTCCACCTTCCTGGATTCCTGTTTGTGATCCGTCCCGGGTATTTGCCCTGAGATATCTTCTGACCCCTGTATTAGTTCTCCGGAGAAACAGATACGACAAGATGGATGGTAGATAGATGATAGATGGATAGACAGATACATACAGATAAAAAGAGATTTATTGTAAGGAATCGGCCCATGTCATGATGGAGGCTGGCGAGTTTCGAGATCTGCAGGGTGAGTCAGCAGCTAGGAGGCTCAGGAGAGCCGATGGGTTTAGTTTCAGGACAAAGGCTAACAAGCTCAAGACCCAGGAAGAATCAGTGTTTCAGTTTGAATTCAAAGGCAGGGAAAGTGATGCTCCAGCTCAAAGGCAGGCAGGCCGGAGAAACTCCTCCTACTCAGCCCTTTTGATCTCTTTGGGTCTTCAGCTGATTAGGTGAGGCCCACCCACTTTAGGAGGAGCCATCTGCTATCCTCAGTCTCTCCATTCGCATGTGAATGTCATCCAGAAAAAGCTTCATGGAGTCGCCCCAAATAACGTTTGACAGATGTCAGGGCACCCCACGACCCAGGCAACGTGACGCATAAAATTAACCATCACAATGCCGGAGCCTGAAACACTTCCTGGCTCTAAAGGAGGAAGTGCAGCCGGGGTGAGGTGGGGTGCTGGCCTGGTCTGAGTCCCATCCCATCAAGTAGACAAGCTGCTGCCGTGACACACACACTGATCGTTTTTTACATACGGTTCAGATTAGTGGCTGGCGGAAAACGGTTTTCTTTTAGTGGTTTTCTATTTGTCTCATCTGTTCTTTGCTCCTCTTTTCTTTTATCCTGGTGTTTTTTTTTTTTTTTGGACTAATTGATTATATCTTACAGTTCAGTTTTTATCTCCACTATTGGCTGACTAGCTCTTCTACTTTTTCTTTTTTTTTGAGGAGTTGTTCCAGTCTTTGTTAACTTACCACCATCGATCTCTAAATCCTATGAAAGTCCTTCGCATAAAATATAAGATCCTTAATTTTAATTTTTATTGTTTATTTGTTCATCATTATTGTTTTTTTAAGTAAACTCTACCCCCAAGGTGGCCCTTGAACTCACGACTCCACGATCAAGAGTCGCGTGTTCTACCGACTGAGCCAGCCAGGTGCCCCTGAAATAGAAGATCCTTACAACAGATTTACTGTCTCCACTTTCTGTGCTATTCTTATCACATGTATTTTAGTTCTACATTTGTTATAAACCCTATGATATTTTTTTAAACATCTAAACAATTATCTTTTAGAGCTATTAAAGGTGAAAAAAATTTTTAAAAAAAGAAATGATTTCAGTTACTGCAAAATGCCTCATACAAAAAAAAAATCTGGAACCTATGAATACAGTTCAAAAGATAATGAGGCAAAAATGAACACCCAGGTGTCCCCCACCCAGCTTAACAAAGGGCAAGTGGCCAGTGTATTGAAGGTTCTTGGTGCTCCTTCCAGATGGCCTCCCTCTTCGTCCTCACCTGTGAGAAGCCTCTCTCCTGAATTTTGCGTTAATTATTCGCTTGCTTTGTCTAAAAACCAAACCCGGTAGAACCTCGGATCGCAAGTAACGTGTTCTGCGAGTGTTCCACAAGACGAGCAAACATTGCTCACAAACGTTAACTTGATAAACGAGCGATGTCTTGCAGGGCGCGTAGTACGTGAGGCGGGACGTCACGTGATCACGACTGAGCCAGTGGTTCTTGAAATTCGCTTTGATATACAAGTGCTTTGGATTACAGGCATGTTTCCGGAACGAATTATGCTCGAAAACCAAGGCTTTTTACTGTACGTGTCTCTACACACCATCTTGTTTGGTTGTGCCTGTTCTCAGCCTTTGTGGTTTGACTCCTGCTGCACAAAGTCTTCTGCATCTCATGCTGGGGCTTTTTCCACGTTGTCACAGGTGCCCTCAGCTCGTTCATTTCACTGCCGTATAATATTCCATCACGTCCAGACGTGCCTAGTGGGCGGACCACCACGGGTCCATCTGTTCTACACTTGATGCACGTTTGGGTGGCTTCTGGTCCTCTGCTGTCACAAACGGAGCTTGCAGGAGCCTCTCGCCCACGTCCCCAAGTGCACAGGTGCCCGGCCCAGTTGTACAAGATGTGTCCCTTTAACGCCAAGGAACTTTCCAACTTAAACTCCTGCTAGAGTTTCTTACGGTAGTCTTCTTATCCTCTTGCCGTCCTTCTGGCCCCAGTGAGTCACCTGCCCTGGGTCCCGACCACCCCTGCCCACGTGGCAGCCAGTGCTCCTGTCGTGTGCAGGAACCCCTCTTTGTACATATGCAGGACGGGACGTTTCTGGGGTGTGATGTAGGACGTGAATGCACGTAAAATTCCCACTGCCGTGGAGGGTGCCTGTGTTTTCGTTCAACTGCTGTGCAGTAGCTTCTGTTCTCTGCTTCAAGGAAGAGGGGAGAGAACAAGCTTGGTAGAAAAGGTGGCACCCAGGCTGGACTCCTGGGCCGATCTCTTTGTGTCAGTGTCAGGACAGTCACCCTGGAAATTGATAAGCCGTGTTCTGCTACTGCTCTGTGGCTCAGAGCGGCGTGTCCCAGGATGGGATCCCTGGGTGATTTTTCACTCCCACACACGGTCTAGTGCCCAGGCATGAAATCCCCTCCCCTCTGCCCCGGCTCTGCCCTGCCGTGGAGAGGATGCTTATAAATGATCGTCTTTTGTGCTGCCTCTTTCCATTACAGGTTAGCCTGGGGCGGAAGATAAAGACATTTGCCACCAAGATGGTAATCACGAGTGGAAATGATGAGGACAGAGGAGGCCAGGAGAGAGAGAGTAAGGAAGAGAGCGTCTTGGCGATGCTGGGGATTATCGGGACCATTCTGAACCTGATTGTTATCATATTTGTATACATATACACCACTCTGTGAATGGCTCAGAGGGTGCTGAGGGGCCTCGGGGATGGCCGAATGACGGGAGTCCTGTGTGTCGGCAGGTGACTGATCGGACGCTGCCGTGCAAGCGAGCAGGCCTGACCTACACACGCTGCTCAAGCAAATGCACCTTCGAACTGTAGAAGAGGTCACAAAAACAAACCACTCCTGCTACAAAGAGCAGACACTAAAGCACAATGAACCCAACAAAACTCATCCACACGACAAGGAACTCAACGTCTTTGGCCCGGGGCCGGAAAGAACACTCGGAAGACCAGCCTTTGACGCCATGGGTGAGCGGATGGGTGCAGAAACTCCTCATCCCGGGTCTCTGATGGATTTCACGCATTGGAAAGGAGGAACAGGGCGGGCGAGGCTCGTCGGTGCGTCTCCTGGGACACGGGCTTCACCTTAACTTGACGACCACGAGCCGTTCGGGACGAGAAACCACAGGGGCCACCCTCTGACAGAATCCCATTCATCAAACGTGGCTAACTATTTGATACTGGGGAGATAACTTATTTTTCTTTTTTCATTGGCTTGACGTGTGTATCTGTTCATATCAACGTTTATAAATATATATTTTTAATAAATGTGCTCTATTTTTTAGCATGAACCAAATATTTGGAGAGGCGCTCCTCGAGTCCTCGAGCTTTCGTTGGTTTTATCTGCTTCGCCCCGTAGACTGCAGGTGTTGTGTGGTATAGCCATTCTAGTCCTGCTTCGAACATCTTGAATCTTTTCCCTCCCCCCCCCCCCCCCCGCCTTTCTCTCTCTCTCTCTCTCTCTCTCTGGTCTGGAGGACATTTTTCCATAGTACCAGCCCTGGTCCTGGTGGATGCATGTTTTAAGATTGTCCGTTGAGCGGCTTTTTGTTGTTATATGGGAGATCTAAAACGATTGTGGGCATGTGGACCTTAGTCATACCATATCCTTAGTGAGAATTTTGCATGAACGAGGACTGAGCGATAGATCAGCTTCGAAAAAACGTAAAAAGGACTGTCATTGAAGAGGAGAGGGCAGCTACGTTCACAGATCAACTCTAGGACGGAATCGTCGGCTTCTTATTGCCAGCATTATTTTTTCATTCTGGTGACATTGATCAGATTTTTATTTTAGTGGCCACATAGCGTGCACGTTAGGGAGAACGAGGAGGGAAGGCCAGCACAGGGGCATAATTCCTTCCTTAGCGAGCTGCCTGGGACCTTTTCCAAAGGAGGTGGGGTGTAAATGGCACGTGGGCTGTCCAGCGTGAGAGCTCACGTGGCTCTTTCGGGCTCTGCGAGGACACCCCCATGACAGGTGACATTTTAAGGGCACTAGAAGGGGATGCAGTGATCACCCTAAAAGATTGCTGTGCTTCCTAAAGCTCCTGGTTTACAGCCACACAAAGCTACTTCCTCCCTGGTAGGGATGGGTGAATATATACAAATCTGCCCTCTGCTCCTGGCTCCCTGAGAAGGGCCTTTGCCTGGCTGTGGCGACATACCCTGGCAAAGAGGGTCACGGTTCCTTTTGCCGGTGCCAGACTTGCCCGTGGATGAAAGAAGCAGCAGCTCGCCTAGTTGGGTTCAAATGATGCCCAGGAGGTCGCTACCGCCAGATCTCTCCCTCCCCTTGTTGTGGTGTCTGAAATTCCACCATTAGAGAGTCACTTCTTGTGCTCTTTTAAGGGACCAGGTTCTTTTATAAAGCAGATGCCCCCGAGCACCTGACTCTGACAGTATTCATCAGGTGTCTTCTCTTCCCTCCCAGAAGGAAGTAGACATGCATTTAGGGCACACTGTGTGCCAGAGACTTTATATTCCTTAGGTCGCTGAAATCCCCCTATAACCCTGTAGTCCCCCTGCGAGATGGGAGGGGCTCTTTTGCCACCATTTGTAGAAGAAAGAGCTCCGAGATCAGGAAACTTCCCCGAGATCATGTGGCTGAATCTGCCCGGATCTGCCCGATTCCTTAGCCCAGTGAGGGCTGTGGGGCTGCTGGAGAGAGAGATGATGCACAGGAGGGGAAGACGCAGGAAAGAAAGGGCCCTCAGGGTCATTCACAAACCCGATGGCTTTGTGAAAGTCCAGTTCTGCACATCTCACCCCCCCCCCTTCCTCCGTAAAAATAAATAACCCTTGGGAATTCCTTGGACACTGGCAGAATATCATACAAGTAAGGACGAGGGACAAGAGGAGGCTGGTTGGGAATAAAATGGGCTGTCAGGGGGAGGGAGCCATCTCCCAGGTTGCGTGTGATTCTGGAAAGACTGTATGAAAATTCTGAACAGTGAACAGAGTAAACAATAAAGGTGCAATGGATTAAAAAAATACTACCAATGTCTTTTTTTTTTTAACACTGTGGTATTTTCAAACTTCATTCACTGTCATTCCTTTGTCTATACTTATTTTTTATTTTATTTAAAAAAAAAAAAAACAAAAAACACCTGAATGTGATTCTGTTAAACAGACCTGTTTGGTTTGGGCCGTAGAAGCCCCCGTGATGTTTCAAGTATACTCATTTGAAATTTATTGGGGGCGGGGGGGGAGGAAACTGCCCTTCCAGCCCTCGGATCAGCCTCCAGATGGTTCTTCTAGATCATCGTAATCCAGAGCCTGGAAATAAAGCTGCCCATTCAGTGCCTGCCGGGCCGAGGGGAGGTGCTCTGGCCCGCGTCTCTGGCCTGCGTGGTCTTCTTTGCACCCTCGTGTAGCAGGACCCAGGAGCGCACACTGGGCAAACCCACAGCTTCCCGAGGGTCTAGGGGCATCTTCAGGGAACAGGGAAGGGAGAGGCCACCGTGGCCTCGGGTCTCCAGTTTCACGCGTGCACAGAGCCCAGCCCGGGGATTAATAACAGTGATCACAACCACGCCCAGCACTTTGCACCCATCCTACTGGAGGCGGGGGCGGGGGGCGCGGGGCTCACAACCACCCCATGAGATGTGTATCCTTCTCCCCATTTTACACGATGAAGGCAGCGGCTCTCAAAAAAGCTAACTGATTCCACCAAGGTTGCACCACGGTCGGGAAAAGCGGAATCGGACCTTCTGGCTCTGCACCTCGCGTGGCCCAAGGTGTGGGGGTGAGCTTGCTGGAATCTGGCCAGTTCGGGCTTGGGGCCCAATGCTTCCCACCAGCCCTGCCTCGCTCTGATCTCCCCACAGCTGGCCCAGGCAGCACAGCTGAATGGATGCCTTTCGCTTCCACCCCTGCAGGGGGGACCTCCGAAAGCCGAAAGCCCGATCCTGGAAGCCTAGGTTCGGAGCTGTGAGGTGCTTGCCTGTGGCTTGAACCCCATTTCTGGCTCTTGTGATCTGGGATCCCTGGTTTTCCTCCCCTGGAAATGGGGGTGATGTTAGCCCCCTAATCCCATCAGGTGGATATGTTTACCTCACGTAACTGATGCAGAAAGTGTGGCTTGCAAGGTGAGTTGACTTGGCAAAGGCACGAGGACTGTGAGGTCAAACAGCAAGGCACTGAGCCTAAGTCCCAAGCGCGGTCTTCCCCACTCCAGCCCAAGAGCGGCATTGAGACCCCGAAAGAAAGATCCCTGGGGAAGCCTGAGGTTCAGTGGAGGACATAGGATGCCTCAAAGACCTTCCAGGTTCAGTGAGAGGGACCCACACCCTGGGAAGGCAGAGGGGGCATTTGGGGTCCCTCTGGTTCTACGGGATGGGGGAGGGGCAGGGCAGAGACCCTTTCCCAAAGATTTTTTTCCTTTTTTTTTTTTTTTTTTTAAACCCAGTAAACCATCTGAAACCCAGACAGGATCAAGTCCCCTCAAGTCACATAGCTCACGAGTCCAGAGATGTCCAGGGAAGTCTGGGCAAAGTTTATAGAGACTGTTTTTTTCTTTTTAAAAGACTTTCATGGATACTACATGGACCACAAGCTCTTTTCCCACTGCCTGTTTCTGTGATTTCTGTGCAAAGCAAATGGTTTATCCACGAACCCTGAGTTCTGCCCCCACCTTAGCCCCCATAATGTGCCATCCTAACCCCAAGGAGCACAGTTTTGGGGTGCCCTCCTGCATAGCGGGGGCTGAGACCTCTTCATGCTGCAACAGAAGGGGGCCAGTTGACCCAGCAGCTCAGTCCTATCTTTCATCCTTGTCTGTCTTTCCATGAATCACACATGCATAGTCCCAGCCGAAAAGAATTGCAATTTTTAAAACATTCTATACATTTTTTTAAAAATTAAAATAATCTCCAGAGATCACCAGCCAGAATCAAGATGATATTTAGTGTATACGTTATAGACCAGGTGGACTGCGCATCTGTTTGGAGAGACCATTTTCCTTGAAATATGAAAGTAGTGTCGCGTTTAGGCAAGGCACAGTCTTTAGGTCATTGTCGCCACATTCCCTGTTATAATGGACAGCTTCCTTTGTTCCTCGTATTGGCTGGGTCCAAAGGCGTTCCAGATGGCCATCGTCAACAGCCATTCAGACACTTCCTCGGGAGGAGGTAGAAACTATAATTTATACAAATGGTGCCATGCTATGAACATTGCTCCCAGATACGTTGTCATTAACAATCCGGACTATGGTCGCGTATCAATGAATCTTGGGATCCTGCTGTTTAGATGTAGCATCACCCGTGTCCCTGTTTTCTTACTGTTGGACCGTCAGGTTGTCAACAGTGTTGGCTATCAAACCAACCTCTAAGCCTGCTCAAAAGCAGCCCGAGCATTGCCCTTGCCTTCCCGTGACCCCTTTGAGTGGTCTCAGTGGTATCCTTCACCACAGCTACAAGGACAGTATCTGGGGAAGTCACTTGCCCAAACAAAAGAGACGGTGGGATACCCCTGGATGCTCAGGAAACATACACCCTCTCCCAGATCCCAGCTCCAGAGTGGAGCCTGGCCCCAGTCTTCACAGGGCCTCCCAGGTGATCAGGCATATTTGGAGGCAGTGAGGCAGATGAAACCAGATGTCAACCTGGGCCAGGAGCCCGGGACCCAGGTGGTTGTGCTGGTCTTAGGTGAAGTCTCCGTCTCTTCAGCTGGCTTCCCTCATCTATCCAAAGCTGACAGTAACACCCCGATCCCAGGTCATTAGGAAAGTCCAATGAGACAGTGCAGCTACAGCTCCCAGCAGAATGCCTGGGAGAACAAGTGCCCCGTCTTGGCACCAACTGTATACGACCTCACAGGAAGTCTTTCAGTTAGAGTGTCTCTCCCCGTCATCCTCCCCCACTCCTGCCCCCTTCTCTCCGCATTTCTCTTTCTCCCTCTTGTGTTTCCTCTCTTTTCCTCCCTTTCCTCTAAGCAGCCCCCGCCTCAGCCCACTTTCCTGTGAATGTTGCCATCAACCGTGCTTAGTCTTAGGGCTCTCTCTTCCCCGTCGGCTGCCCACAGAGCATCAGGAAACCCGTTCGCTTCCTGGTTTCCTTGTTCTCTGCCAGAAACAATCCCATCCGCCACATAAGCACTTCCCTGAGAGCTGCTTCAGGAGCCCAGACTGGCTGCGGCCACACTTGGGAAGAGAGTTCCAGAGGCCAAATTCCTGATTCCTCCTCTGACAGTGCTCTCCTAGAGGATTGAGTGGCTTCCCCCTCCCTAAGGGCAGAATTTCTATGGTGGGCCATCCCCAGAAAGACCCCTTTGTGAGCTGGGTGGGCGGGGGGTAGGGGGTGCTGGACATCACTACCTGACGATTCTTCTCTGTCATGGGAAGCAGATGGAATGAGCAGACTGCTGATATTCTCCACCGTTCGTAAACAAGTTACACAAAACTGTGCACACTCCTGGCAGAAGGGCCACATTATTGCTCTGAGAGAGAAGGTCACAAGATATCTGTAAACTTTTCCCTACAAGACCCTTTGTTGAGAGGTGTATGTTCTACGGTTAGACAATAATGGGGGAATTTTGCAAAATAAGAGATCAGATGCATCCACAGCAGGGTAATCCAAGGTCAGGACACCTCCGTGCCTGGGACAGCCTGCCGGGTAGGTAAACTTGGCCTTAAAGCTGGGGCTTTCAACTCCATTGTCTGTCCTGGTCACTGGGAGGACAGCACAACTCAGTGTCCTGTTCTGAGCATCCCATCTCTCAGCCAAGGGCAGGAAGCTATGGGTAACAGCTGAACAGTCCTAAGCATTGCAGTTGGTAAAGAAAGAAAGGCACAAGTTCCTTAACTAGCATCTATCTCATTGGGACCAAAGAAATCAAAGTTAGAACGAGCAGAGAGGTGGGTCAGCCTTAATTCTGGCAAGACCCAAAGATGACTCCTCAGATCTTCCCTACCCATAAGCTGCCATCTTTCTCTTAATCAGAAAGGGGCCCCTTCTGTCGTGAAAGGCCAAAGGCACAGACCAACGATGACCCATTGATGGGGACCAGCCACAAATCAAAGCTGCTGAGATGCCTGTAGGTCACTTAATCTGTGGGAAATCCAGCCCAGGAAAGGTCAATTTCAGGTACTTCTTCACATACCTGCATGTTCCAGAATACACGTGTAGGTGCCACTGGAGTCCATACATGGTTGGCTTACCCAAACCCTGAGTCAGCTCCCAAAGAGACTTGTATTTATAATTATTGGAGCAGGGGTCCAGCAATGTCCCACAGAGTGATTGTCCTTCCTGTGGTTGCTATCACCCTCCCTGCTTCTTGCCATCTGAGCCCCTGTTGTCCCAGCCTCTGAGGTCATTATCTGACCTTAGTTGGCCACGTTTTTTCGTTGGTAACTTTGTTTTTTGTCCTGAGGAGCCCACATCAGTGTTTTTAGTTCTGAAGACTCTGCTGTAGAACTTTGGGTTCTGAAGTTCTAAGACTCTGCCTCAATATTAAAGAGATGTGTGAACTTAGCTTCCGTGGGGCGTTCTGGTTTGATGTTGGCTCGGCCACCAGAACTGGGCAATAGCTCTTTCTCATCTCACTTCTCTCTGGAAAACTCTGTGGGTAAGTCCATTTCTTTGGGCATTTGAATCATGAGCATGTGCAGAAAGTCTATCGCTCACTCATCACCAATGACCACCCCTTAGCTTTTTCTGAGAGCCAGGAAGTCATCCAGAAATGAAGGTCAGGTTCAGAACCTGGCAAATCTGTGTTCAAGTCCCAAATATGCTACTGATCCATCTATAGATCTTGGACCAGAATCTTGATGTTTTTGAACTTTGATTTTCTTGTCATCAGTTTAGTAAATCTGTTCTCCCAGTGTAAGTGTATGGGTTACATTTTTTATGTAATAAAAGGTTCTGCTACTTACAAGCTACATGACCTTGGGACAAATGTCGAGGCACTTTTTTTTAGAGGGGGCAATGCTACCTGAATAGTATCTTCAGGAATAGATAGCAGCACACCAAGATTTATTGTTGGTAGCCCCTTCTCATTAGCTAGTTCCCATGCCACATAGATGAGTAGATATTTTATTTTATTTATTTATTTGTTTGTTTTGATGAGTAGATATTTTAAATGTCACTTGGCCGCCATCAGTTACCTTAGCCCCAGGCTTCCCACAAAGGACCAGTATACTCCACTCTTTGCTATATCCTCCACCACTATGCCCCCGTCAGCACTCCCCATACTTCCTCCCAAGTGGAAGAATCTTGGAGAAAAAAGTCTGCTGCAGACGTTATGATTTACCCAGCATGGTCCCTGTCACGGGATATGCCAGTCATGATGCCAACTGTGCCCAACTTCCCCTTCTAGTCGAGGCTACCTCCCCAATATTCCTCCGCAGGAAGCTGTGCCAGACTCTTCTTTGCTCAGGAATAGCCACCAAAGGTCCGGGGATGGGTGAGTGACCCAAAGGTGGCCTTTCCACTGACAGGGCTCTGATTCAGAAAGATGGACCTGGCCAGTGTAATTCCCAAGAGATAAAAATAGGAGTTTCCAGGAAAAATCTCGTCAGAAGGATAAATATACTGAGAGTTTTCATGACGTAGGGAGGGCTGGGAAAATCTTAGGGACCATACACACAGCCTGAAGTCTTGAATACAGTGATCAGAACAAACAAATGAAACATGGACAGTGTGGCAGATTGAATTATGGGTTCTGATTCTTTACTCCTATATAATGATATCGTATACACTCTTTTCTCTTCCCACCTCCCATAGTTAATTCTCCAGCCTTTGTTATGGGTTTGGCTACATAACTTGCTTGGGCTAAAGGAACGCTAGTGGGCATGATCCAAGTAGGGGTTTAGAATTTGCTTCTGCATTTAGATTTTCCCTTTAGACCTTCCAACACAGTCAGAATATACTCTGGGTTTCTGCTGCCCCTGCAGCCTGAGTCTGAAAATGAGCCACCGTCATCAGAATTCCCTGGACAGCCTGCAGCCTGAGCCACCCTCGCCAACCTGAAGACATTGATGAGAAGATGGGACTGTTGAACCACACTGAGCTTCCGTGGTGGCCTCTCAAGAGCTGACTAATACAGGCAAAGCAAGGTGCATACAGCATGGTAGGGTGAAGCTTCTATTTCCGACCCCTTCCAACTTGGGAGTTTTCCTGAACCTGGTGGTGCTCATATTCCTCCTCTTGGGTTTTCACAGAGCTCTTTTTTTTTTTTTTTTGTATTTGTGCAATAAACTCTTTTTTCCAATGGTTTTCTTAACACAAATGCCACACACACATAAGCTGTCTGTCTACTCACTTGCTTTGCTGCGTGGCCTGGCATCAGGATTGGGGACTGACGGCCGGCTGGGCTGCTCTTTCCGCAATGGCTTTGTGGTCCTTGGAGGAGACATCGTGAGCCATCTTTGTATGGTAAGATTTGTTGCACATCAGTAGCCCTTCGAGCTCCTTGGTGTGGTGGACTAGGAACTTCTAGAAGCCACTGAGTGGCATGGGCTTTGTTTCTTGTTCCTATAACCAGTGATGTTGGGCACCAAGATCTGGCCCTTGAACTTCTGCCCACCCTATTGTCCGTGCTTCCGGGTTCCTGACAGTTGCACTTCATTTTGACGTGTCAGTCTCCCTGGTGCCATATAAACTTCTTGGTTCCTTTTTTAATGACCTTGGGCCTCACCAGAGGTCTGAGGGCAGCCGTAAAGCTGAGTAGCAGATAGCTACCACCTCTGCAGACAGCACCAAGGAAGGGAGTAGAAACTCTTATTTTCATTCAAGAAAATAGTCTTTTTAAAAAATGTTTGGTTTTTGAGAAAGAGAGAGAGAGAACGTGCGCATGCAAGAATTGGGGAGGGGCAGAGAGAGTGGGACAGAGGATCCAAAGTGGGCTTGGCCCTGACAGCACAGGGCCCGACTAGGGGCTTGAACTCACGAACCATGAGATCATGACCTGAGCCGAAGTCGGATGCTGAACCAACAGAGCCACCCAGGCGCCCCAAGAAAATAGTCTTAATGAGAGACAGATTCAGTTTTGGGGGTCGATAGTTTCTACAGTGTGGGGCCCTCTTTTAGAAAAATAACACAGAATTACAAAGGCAAAATCAGGTGCTAAATTATAATGACAAAAACGTCTCAACAAATTACTGGATTTTAAAAATTTGAGGAGACATCTTACTTTTGGCCAGATGGAGTAACTGATACCAGACCAGCCTTCTTGCCATAAACAACTAAAAACTAGACAAAATATATAAGCCTGCTGTCCTCAATATCATCAAGCAACAAGCAATGCAGGACTGATCCCCGAGAGAAGGGAAATACATGACATGAGCCCCTATACACTATTGTCTCTCATAAACATAGATGTAAAAATCCTTCTAAAATTATCGAATCACGTACAGCGATATATAAAAAAAATAATATGCTACGACAAAGTAAAGTTCTTCTCAGAAATGCAAGGTTGGTTTAACATTTAAAAATCAATCAGTGTATTTCATCATATTAATGGAATAAAGGAGAAAAGCATCTGATCATCTCAATATACATAGAAAATGCAGTTGGCAAAATTCAATACGTGTTCATGATTTTTTTTTTTAAAGTCTTGGCAAATTAGGAATATAAGCAAACTTTCTTAATGTGTTAATATGTGTATAATAAGAAAAACTACAGATAAAATTATAATTGCTGTCAAAAATCAAATGCTTTCTTCCTAGAATTGGGAGAAAAATACCAGTGCAAAAAATCTGAAGTAATTAAGAATAAATTTTAAAATATGGTCAACATCTGCTCATCGAAATTACAGATTTTTGCTGAGAGACGTTTTAAAGGATCTAACTGAACGGAGACAGACTCCACATTCATGAATTCAAAGACTAACATTGGTAATTTCAGTCTTCCCTAGGTTTGACCTACTCATTCTCACAATCTCTATTGAAGTTCAGCAGCCTTTTTGGGTAGTAATGGACAAACTGATTCTAAAATGAATATGGAAATTCAAAGGACATATAAAAGCCAAAATAACTTTTAAAAAGAAGAACAATTCTGAGGATTGAAACCACTCAACTTCAAGACCACTTGAAATTACATTTAACAAGATGTTGTAGTCTTGGTATAAAGTGAGACAAAGGGATCAACAGAACAGACTAGAAAAGCCAGATATAAACTCATACTTAATAAGTCAAATGCTTATTTATTTATTTAGAAAGAGAGTATGAGCAGGGGAGAAGCAGAGAGAGAGGGAGAGAGAATCCCAAGCAGGCCCTGTGCTGTCAGTGCAGAGCCCGACGTGGGACTGGAACCCACGAACCATGAGATCATGATCTGAGCCAAAACCAAGAGTTGGATGATTAACCAACTGGACCACCCATGCGGCCTTAGGTCAACTGATTTTTGACAAAAGTACCAAAGCAGTTTTATGGGAAAATTAAAATCTTTTCATCAAGTAGTGCTCTTTCAATTGAAAATCCACACTGACTGTTGATGGGAATGTAAACTGGTGCAGCCACTCTGGAAAACAGTATGGAGATTCCTCAAAACTCCAAAAATTAAAAATAGAACTACCCTACAAACCAGCAATTGCACTATTAGGTATATATCCAAAGGATACAAAAATGCTGATTCAAAGGGACACATGCACCCCAATGTTTATAGCAGCGCTATCAACAATAGCCAAAGTATGGAAAGAGCCCAATGTCCGTCAACTGATGAATGAATAAAGATCTCATGTACACACACACACACACACACACACACGTATATAAACACACAATGGAATACTATTCGGCGATAAAAGAATGAAATCATGCCATTTGCAACAACATGGATGGAACTAGAATGTATTATGCTAAGCGAAATAAGTCAGAGAAAGACAAATATATGATTTCACTCATATGTGGAATTTAAGAAACACAACAGATAAACATAGGGGAAGGGAAGGAAAAATAAGATAAAAACAGGGAAGAAGGCAAACCATAAGAGGCTCTTAAATACAGAGAACAAACTGAGGGTTGCTGGAGGGGAAGTGATGGGGGGATGGGCTTAATGGGTGATGGGCATTAAGAAGGGCGCTTGTTGGGATGAGCACTGAATGTTATATGTAAGTGATGAATCACTGGGTTCTGCTCCTGAAACCAAGATTATACTGTATGTTAACTAACCTGAATTTTTTTAAAAAATCCATATCGGAAAAAATTGAAATTTGACTCCCTATCTCATACAAATAATACAAAATTCATTTGGAATGAGTCAAAGACCAATGTAAAGATTAAATCTAGAAAACTTCTATAAGAAAACACAAGGGACTATCTGCTCCACCCGAGGATAAGCAAAGATTTCCCAGAGAGGACACAGAATGCACTTATTAGAAAACAGTAAATTGATAAATCATATTTCATAAAATTTAAAATTTTACTCATGAAAAGACATCATTAGAAAATGAATAGTCAAGGCACAGACTAAAAGAAAATATTCAAGATACATTTATCTAACAAAGAACTTGCGATCGGAACATATGAAGACCTTCTACAACTCAGTAATAAGAAAAAAAGAAAGCCCATTTTTGAAAAATGAGCAAAAGGCTTGAACAAACACCTCACAAAGGAAGACATACAGATGACCAATCATCATATGAAAACTTTATTGATCATCAGAGAAATACAAATTGAAAATACCAACTCTACACCCACATTTGGGACAAAGTTTTTGCATCTTGTTTGTGTCCTCTGAGCCTCCAAAAATGTTTGCCAGGCTGACAAGTCACCCGAGTGCAATGTGGATTTTTACCATGTGTGCTTGAAACTGTCCAACCGTGGGGCACCTGGGTGGCTCAGTCAGTTGAGCATCTGACTCTTGGTTTGGCTCAAATCTTGCAGTTTGTGGGTTCAAGCTTCACATCAGGCTATGCTTGGAGCTCGCTTGGGATTCTCTCTCTCCTTCTCTCTCTCAGTCCTTCCCCTGCCCATGCTTCTCTTTCTCTCAAAATAAAGAAACTTAAAAAAGAAAGAAAGAAAGAAAGAAAACAGCCATCCAATTATGAGACTCTGAAAGCTTGAAAGAGTCAGACATTTTTGCAGATAAGCTGCTTTCTTGTATATTTCAAGCCTTATTTCTCTTCCATTAACCATCCACTCTGGTGCTGGTGCCATCGATCACGTTCATATCAGGAATCCATCTGCGGCCTTGCACTTAGGTCATAATGCCAGTTTAAGTCAGTTAAATGAGTGGCAATTTTCCTGGAAGCTCTTCCTGCACTGGGCGAGCTATATATGGAATATAACTATATATGGAAATAACTGTGAATGACATACATTTATTTCACAAAACTAAAAATAAAGGTGTCCCTAACTCAACATCCTTTTAGCCAGTTACCAAAAATGTTCACAGCCACTCCGGTGGCACCTCCTACAGAGGCGAGTGTGACAGATGAGAAGTCAGATTGGAAAGAGACAGCAGGATTAACCCATTGTGGTTAAAATGCTTTACTTTTACCAAAACGTATGACCCTGTGGAAACATTGTTAGCACCACACCAAGGGCCTTGTAAAAAGCCCGTTCAGGTCTGAGAGGTCCTGCCATGTTGGCTTTGTTAGTTCACGGTGAATCTGTTACTGGATCTTACAGCAGATGCCTACAATCTTGGTTGCAAAAACAGAACTCGTTCTTCTCAACAGTGCCCTCCTCCCACTTGATGTGGCTTTAGAAGGACCTCCCATCTTCTTCCTGACCCCACCTCTTTGCACTCCCCCTTGCTCTTGATTGGCTCCTGAGTGAGCCAGTCAGAGTACCCTCTCACATGCCCAGCATTAAATGGCCCAGAGACAGTCACCAGACCCAAGCAGGGGCCATTAGAACTAAAGATTGGGAAGCATATCAGTCCCTTCAATGTGAAGCTGTGGCATGCCAGCAGACATCATTGGCATCATTATCATCATCGTCACCAAAATTTACTAACTACTCCACAGTATTTGCAATACTATTTGTATTTTATTCAGTAAGCTCCAATATCATCCCCATTATACAGGTGGGAACACTGAGGCTTGAAGAGTTTAAAAGACCTGCTAATGGAACCGAGCTATTAAGTAGAAACGCTGCAATTTGAGCTTGGGGAAAATCGACACGCGGGCTCCCATGCTTAAGCACTACTCTGCGTTGCCCATTTGATTTCTGCTGTGGGAGGAAGCTGGTCTTGAAAGAGTGGGGGCTGTGGTCCTGGGAACTAAAAAACAAAACAAAATAAAACAAAACAAACCCTGTGTTACCATAAATAGCAATCAGATGTCTTCTCACGATCTCTCGGGGTCTATGTGCAGTAGGACAGGAGGAAGAAACGATAATGAACCTATCCTGAGATCCTGATAACCCAGGCATTACCTTCCCTCCCAACCATCTTTCACTTAACACACCTGGTTACACAATGCCGATTTCCATTTTGCTGGCATCCTGTGGACTTTCCTCAGCATCTGAACCCTTCACTGCCCAGCACGCATGGACCCATGAGTTAGCGATTATACACCGCGAGGGGACCTTCAGGAGCCTCTAGTCCACCCCTTCTGTTTTACAGTTGGGGAGACAAGTTCAGGCAGGGGAAGTGACTAGCCCAAAGTCACCCTCTGAGTAGGTGGCATGACCAGATGTCATAGCTCCCCAGTGACACCGGGTAGAAGGGCCGGGCCTGGTGTGGTTCCTACCTTGCAGGCTGCTTTGAGCTACAGGCTGGCTATCTCTGAAGAGGACAGCTGGTGGAAAGAAGACACAACCCATTTTCCTGATGTCACGGGGAAATGTGGCACTCCTTCCTGCCAAGAAATGTGAAATATTTATTTTCTTGGTTAACAGCTGGCCACTAGGTTTTTATGCCCTGGAATCCCCGTCCCAGTAGAGAATATATATTGGCTTCCTAAGTCTGGCATGCACACTGTCAGGTATATAAAGAGCCAGATTTTTTTCCAAAACCCAGATCTGTGCAAAGTCCTCTAAATGTCCATCCATGAGCTATAACTCCACATTTTTGGCACAATCAACCCCACAGGGCTATGTTGCTTGTCAAGCTACAATGAAGATAGAACTGGGTGTAGAAAATATGGCAGGGAGGACTGGACAAAGCCAGTTGACCTCAATTCAAGGGGCGGGCTAATGGAGGTGTGACTGATTAGGAGATTGTAGAGGACAGTGAGTAAAACCAAGGTCTTCGAGTTCAACTCTTTGGTTCAGATCCTGTCTTTACTACTTACTAACCAGAAAACCTTGGCAAATCACTCAACCTCTTTGTGCTTTAATGATCTTGCTTGTGAAGAGGGAGTATTAACAGTAGAGTCTGTGCTATATAGGCATGTTGTGAGAACCACACGAGTTGTCTTATGTGTGAATAACCAAGAACCGTGATCCACTGCTACGATCAAGGACCTGCCATGGCTTTGTGCAACTCACAGCCTCCTTGAATCTTAATCACACTTCATGAAGTGCTTCTGAAGTCATATTGGTGAGAAAACAAGATGTCAGGGATGAGGTGCCCTTGCCCCCATTCCCATGGGCAGGCTTGCCAAATCTCCATCATTCACTCTTATCCTTTGTAAGGTATCTTAGCTTTGAGTTCAAGCTACCTTAGAGTTGGCTTCCATTTCCAACTTTCCTACTGCTACTACACAAAAATTATATGATGAGATGTCTAAGAGCTTTGACTGAGGCACCAAGATACAACAGATTTTAGATGTCAAAGTGGGTATCGAGATAGCCCCTCGGTCACACTGGGGTAGGAAAGGGTCACGCATGGAGTTTGGGAGATAGGTGGCAGGGAGTATGTCTTCGGAAAGGACAAGGGGCAGCGAATCCCACTTTTCTGGAGGATGGACAGTGTCTCCCCCTTCACTTCTAAAGACGGGCTTCAAGGAGATGACTCAGAGAGCACCCAAGGGCTCTAGCAGGTTATAAGTGGGTAACGCAGAGGACTGGTATCTCAAGGACAAGGGTTCAACTGACTGACCATTAGCACATGCCAACAGAGTATGGCTATGTTGGAACTGGCTGCCCTCAGTTTGGCAGGAGAATCAGCTTTAGACATCTTTCAGACTCAGCTAGCATGAGCCAGTTCTTTCATAGGTCTGGGCCGGTTAAGAGAAATGAAACAGAATGGAGCAGTAGCCCAGGGCTAGCGAGAGTGCAGGGCTATTACCACTCTCCCAAGCCTGAAAGCACACGGGAGGGAGAAGTCTCCAGAGCCCAGACGGAGTAGCTGCAGGGGAGGGCGGCTTGACAGGAGCTGTGGGGACTCTACCAACCCAGGCAGTATAGCAGGGAGGGAGCTGGTGGGGAGGGGGAGAGACATCTCCCCTTGACTCCTCTCCCGCTCCCTGGTCGCCTGCTGGAACTTCCCATTGGGTGAGGGACCAGTTGGAAGCCAGAGGCAGAAGACAAGGACACCTGTTGGTGGTCCATGCAGGTCAGTGAGGGAGATGGCTGGAGGGCGGATCTAAGGGGCCAGTGGAAGATTCCAGCACACACGGCATCCTTGGCCTGGAGCTCCTGGGGCCTGTCAATCTACCACCTCGGACCACAGCAGGTTTTGAAGGTCCTGTGTCTGAGACAGAAGCTCCAGAAGGGCGGGGACGTTAAACGTCTGGTGTGTACTGGACCCCCAGCACCAGGAACAGCGTCTAACCCATAGCAACCATTGGTTGATTGAGTGAGGGGGTGAGGGAGTGAGTGATTGAATATTCTCCCTCAGGTATGGAAAATACCTCCCAAGCTGAGGGGATATGACATCTGCTGCAAACAATATCCACACGAAAGTGCTTTGTCATTTCAGGAGAGAGGAGGGCCATTATGGCGCTCCTGGCGGATAAAATACTCAACACACCCTTGCCAATGACAAGAGGACCAGAAGTAAGTTTGGCTAAAAAAAGAGCCAGAACACGGATGGATGTCCCATCAGGACTCATAGGAAGCTCTTTACTTAGAGTATCACCCTCTTTTGACATCTGCTTGCTCTTCCACAGATCCTTGTGGAGCCCTCCTTGGGACAGAGTAATGAGCAAGAGAGTGCGGCACCTGGGTCCTCCGGGAAGCGGGCGCCAAAGCCAAGCGAGGAACTGAAAAGGCTTATCGGGGTGGAAGGTCATGAAGGGTAGAGGAGAGGAAGCAGGAGCGGCCAGGGAGAGCCCCGGGCCCAGGGCGGATCTGAACGTCAGCAGTGAGCTCCGGAGTCAAGCTGGGGAGGAAAGGCAAGACCTGACTACCCTGCTGACTTCGGTCACAGGCTGTGTCTCAGGTCAAAAGCTGAGGTGGAGGCTGAAGGAGCTGGAGCAGGAGGCTGCCCGTTTCCTGCACCCCTCCCCGTAGCAGGATGGGGGCTGTGTCCTGCAGAACGATGCAAACGGCACCCCTCCTTGGTTTCCCCACACAGACCCGGCCCCACCCTCATGTTCTGGTTTGTGCTCCGCTCCGCAGAGCTGGGCGTGAGGTCCTTGGGAGAGCAAGGGCCGTGCGTTTTCCTCCTTTGCTGTCGTCCTTGTTAATGCCACGGTAGCCAGATAGCCTGGAATCGGTGACTCACAAACTCACTCCTTCATTCATTCCTTCACTCAGTGCGCATTTCCTGGGCACACACCCTGTGATGGATACTGGGTTGGGCATTGGGACTGGATACAAAGACCACACAGAGGGGCGCCTGGGTGGCTCAGTCGGTTAAGCATCCGACTTGGGCTCAGGTCATGAACTTGCTTTCGTGAGTCCGGGCCCCGCGTCGGGCTCTGTGCTGACAGCTCAGAGCCCAGAGCCTGCTTCGGAATCTGTGTCTCCCTCTCTCTCTGCTCCTCCCCTGCTCATGCTCGCTCTCGCTCTCGCTCTCGCTCTCGCTCTCGCTCTCAAAAATAAATAAACATTAAAAAAACAACAACAACAAAGACCACGCAGATTTAACTCTGCCCTCAAGGTGAGGGCATTCAGCCAGGAATGACAGAAAAGACGTATTAAAATAACGGTAAATAAAGAGAGAAGCAGTGATGATGACTGATGGTGGTGGTGGCTGTCTAAATCAGTTCTGAGTGCTTAAATAACAGAAATCTATCTCTCACAGTTCTGGAGGTCAGGAAATCCAAGATCAGGTATTGGCAGATTTGATGTCCGGTGAGAGCCAGCGTCCTGTTTCTAAGACTGCGTCGTCCCAGGGATGGAGAAGGGTCAGGGATGTCCCAGGGGCCTTTTTTATAAGGCACTAATCCCAACCGCCAGGACTCCCCCCTCATGACCTAATTACCTTCCAAAAGCACCATGTCCAAATGCCGTCGCATCGGGATCGGGTTACAACACAGAAATTTGCTGGGGGGTTGGGGGTGGGGGGTGGACACAGGCATTCAGATGAGAGCAGTGGTGGTGAGGCCGGTGGTGGTGTGTGAGTCAGAGAGCAGCACAGAACCCCTTGACAGGGTCAGAGGAGGCCAAGGTGACTTCTGTCTCGAGCTATTCGACAGTGGTTTCTCGAAGACCAAGTAGTTCTGAGAATTCCACGAAGAGCGGCGCAGGGAGACTCAATTCCCCAGAACACTGGGGGGAGCGAGAAAGCAGTCCAAGGCAAGGGAACTCGGAGCCAGGGGTCAGCAAGAGTGGAGTGCCATCTCAGCGGGCCCGGGCTCAGCTCAGCTGGCGTCGGGGAGCCACGGATAGATTTTAAGCAGGACAGTGGCTTGGTTTGAGTTGTGCTCTGGGAACATAATCCTTGCCGGAATCGTGGAAATGGATCGAGGTGGTAGAAATCAGGCCCGGGGAGGTAATGCAGTTCAGGACTTGGTTGAGATCCCCAGGCACTGGGGACACAGACCAGCGACACTGCAATGAGAATGGAAAACGCTGAGGGACGAGCGAGAGACATGGAATAGCCTGTTGACTGGCACTCTGGTTAATTCCTAGACAGCCCTCTGCACATTGTCTGGGCAACGGGACCGTGCAGAGTCCTGCCTTTGATGTTCCTGCCTTGGGGTAAAACAGCCTGAAGAGGGAAAGGGGCAACCTTACTTGTTGCTGAATGAATACGTGCTCGTTAATTTTCATATATAATGTCACTTAAACCTTGCAGTAGCCCGGAGGGCTACGAATGATCACCCTGATGTTACAGACAAGGAAACGGAGGCACACGGAGGGTAAGGCATTCACCAAGTGAGTGGCCAAGCTGGAACTTGAACCAGAATTGTCTGATACCAAAGGCTTTGGGGCTTCAGGCACGTTGGCTTCCTGTTGCTAAGATTCTGCTAGTTGTTCCCTGAAATGAAAACTAGGGACAGACTGACCCCCTGGGACTGGAATCACATGCACCTTCCAGAAAAGAGCCCAGCTGCTCAGTACGCACATCTCTCGTATGACTTTTTGCCTTTCTTTAAACACTTGGAGTTCTGGCAGGTTCCCCCACCCCCACCCCCATGGCACCCACAGAACCAACACAGCAGCTGTTGGTGGCTTCCTCTGAAACTGCAGGGTCCGCTGACTTGTTTACTCATGCGGCCAACCTGTGTGGACCACCAGGCACCATGCTGGACTAGAGTTTTTCGGAGATGACCTCGACGTGGTCTCTGGCCACAGCTGAGTCGCAGCTTGGTGGGGGAAACAGGTCACCATCCCATTACCCAGGATGCTTCCTTGGCCTGGGGTGAAATGGAAAATAACAGGAGCTTTCCTAGAAAAGGTGATGCTTGAAGAATGAGTAGGATTTGGTCATGGGATTAAAGGTAGAGGATGTTCTAGGTAGAGGAAACATCAAGTACAAAGGTGCCAAAAGGAGAGAGATGACGCTCCAGGCCAGACCTATTGGCTTGCATGCCAGAACTTCCCAACTGCTGTGGAAGAACACTGGGTTGTCCAGAACTTGGCGTTTGGGTGGGGTTTTTACTTTATTTTTTTTTTTTTCAGATCACATAGATTTTATTTATTTGTTGACTTCCTTAATGGACTTCAGGTGCACAGAATTTGATTAAGCATAATTCTTGTTTCTTTCTATCATTACCAGTTCATGTTCGAATCACTGAGTCGGTTTTTTTAGAGAGTATTTATTATGGACGTATAGTTGACATACGATGTCTCAGTTTGAGGTGGACAACATAGTGATTCAACAATTCGTATTATTACTTGTTTTTAATCTGAGTGTTTCTTTTAAGTAAGCTGTACACCCAGTGTGGGGCTTGAACACATGACCCCAAGATCAAGAGTCCCACGCTCTACCAACTGAGCCAGTCAGGTGCCTCCATGATCCAACGATTCTATACATTATGTGATGCTTGGCATGATAAGTATAGTAACCACCTGTCACCATACAATGCTATTCCAATATTATTGACTGTGTTCCCTATGCTGTACTTTTCATCTCCATGACTTATTTATTTTCTAACTGGAAGTCCGTACCCTTAATCCCCCTCACCTAGTTTGTCCATCCCCTCACCTCTGGCAATCCCCAGTTTGTTCTTTGTTTTTAACCTCAAAATTTTCTCAAAGCGTGGGCTTTTAAATTCCAGGATCGCATGATTCTTTCCAGAGTCCAGTTTTGGTGGTCTGAGTGAGCTACCTTCAATCGGTTGGATGCCATCCATGTTCATAAATGTGCCATCATCTCGACAGCCAGCCTCAACTTCTAAAACATTTATGAAACATGCTATAGGCCCTTATCCACCCTCTAAAATATTTAACAGCCAAGGTGAAGCAGACCTGCAAAGAGTGGGCTATAGCCCTGGGCTCACACTGGCTCCATTCGGCACCAAGGCCCTCTTGAAATCGGCTCTTTTGTTAGAAATCAAATATTAATATGAAAGGTGAATAATTCATTATTGAGGCTGAGTCCCTGAGAAACTCAGTAGAAATCCCTAAGAGGAGCTTTTGGTGCCCCAGTGACTATAGACCCAACTCTTTCTACCAAGTTCAGAGTGAGAGGTGCTGGGTCCAAGCATGGGCCCTGGTGCCAGGCTGTCCGGAACTGCCCACTAGTCCAGTGCTGAATGCCTCCCATGTGCTTCTGCAAACCACCCTCTATCCTTTTCCACTCTGCTTTGTGCTCCAAGAGGCTGAACTCCATGGACAGCATCAAGAGATGCCCTTGACCTCCAGCTTCCAGTTGGGTTCAGCCAATGGGGAGCCCCAGGAGAGAATGCAGGAATTGAGGAGAGGTAGGTTTGGGAATTGACTCCTTCAGCTCTCTCTCTGATGGATCACTATGGGCTCACTGGGAGGCCACATCTTCTCGAGAGTGGCTTCTCTAGACAGTTCTCTTCAGGCCCTGGTAGCCACTCCCTCCTCTCGCTCCTTCAGATGGTGGTTACAGCTCCTTGAGATGTATGGCACCGTGCCTTATTATTGCCTTAAACTCTGTTCTTAGATTTGTATTTGGTTTGATCTTATAAAATTACCATTTTGAAGATCAAAAGTTATCAAATACTGGCAATCTCACGTGTGTCAACCTAACAAATTATTCTTTTTTGAAGCCTACCTTAATATACCAATGCGTATGTGCTGTTTCCTACCATAACCCTGACTAAAACAGAAGATATATGGCATTGTGCTACTTACTTAACCTTTCCATGCCTCAGTTTCCTCATCTATCAGATGAAAACAATGCTAATACTAGTACCTAATTCAGAGAGTTGTTCTAAGAAGCAAATAAGCTCATGTCCATCAGGGAGTAAAACAATACTTGGCAAGTAATATCTCTGTTTAGTAGATGCTGAGGAAGGCAATACCCATTCCATGGATATTAACTCCATGAGACAGAAGGCTCAGAAGAATGGACTCATGCCTATCTGAGCAGGAAGGCGGATGGGATCCTGTCCAATCTCCAATGGAGAAGGATGGAAATGACTTAGGTTCACGTGGTTGCCGCCGTTGGAAACTACATTCGTATGTTCTACTTTAGTCGATTGAAAATCCATTAAGTGCCTACTCTATGGCTGTCAGCCACCATGGAAATACAATGGGGAGCACATCAGGGACCCTTATCCTCTCCCTACTCACCTCCTGAGAGGGATCCAGACAAGGAAGCCAAAAGCTACATTACAGAGTACTAAGAAATGCGATACCGAGGGAGGCCAAGGGCAGTGTAAGACCCTAGGGAGCACGGGGCCCCGATTCAGGAAGGGAGAGCATCACTACCCACAGAAGGAGCCCTCTGATCCCTGACCCGAAAGAGGAATAGGAATCATCCAAGCAAAAGATCCAGGCGGTGAAGGGAACAGCATTCCCACAGAGAGAACAGGATGTCAGAAAGCCAAGAAATGAGAAACTGTGGTATAGAGAGAGGCGTCAAAAAAAATTCAGTGTGGCTGGAGCATGCCCTGGGTGCCTAGGCCGGTCCCCGTCTGCCTGTGTACTGAATGCTGTTGCTTATGTCTGTGGAGACAGCTCGCTGTGACGCTTACAAACCCCCTTCCTTCCTGTTCACTCACTCTTTATCAGAATGTCGGAAACAAAGAGTCAAGATCTCTGGAACCCAAGAGGGCAGGAGAAGGAAGATGGCAACAGGCTGGGAGCCAAGCCGTTGGGAGAGGGCCTTTGAAGGCAATCCAACGTATGCCGAGATCTCGAAACGCAGGAAGATTTTTCTTTTCTCATCCCAACTACCACTTGCTACAAAACATAGGCCCCTCCTAGTCGGTTTGCTTCAGTCATACTCCGTTGTGGTTCCTTTCCCTCCAACGCACTGTGGCTTTGAGGGTGTAGATGCCCGAAGCAATCCACTGAAGGGTTGGAACAAAATATAAACTCCTGTATGTGAGTATTAAATTTGATGTATACCCTATACACGAATGTTGCTGCAATAGTAAATTGTATACGATATGCAAATAAGTTTCACAGGCGTAATACCCAAAGAGAGGGGGCCTAGCACGGGGGTTCCAAGTAAGGGGTTCTGGAGCCAGGCTGCCTGAGTTCTGTTGTGTACTTGACCAAGTTGTTGAATCTCTGCGCGTTTGTTCATCCGTAAAACAGCAATAACAAATGTCACCACACATAGCGGTGCTATGAGAGTTAGATGATGGTATAAATGTAAAACACTTAGGATGAGATTTGAAACATAAAGTGATCTGTATTTGTTCTTTTTACTATTATATAGTCCATGCATGGGCTTGGGGGGTTGGGGGGGGGGGGTGGGTGACAAGTAGGTGAGGCTTTTGTGGTTATTCCCTCCCCTGAAATACCCTTTCTTACCCTTTCTTTGATGCTAGGCATCCTCTCCTCCAGGAAGCCTTCCTTTCCTGCCCCCGCCCTGCCCTGTGGGGGCAAGGACCTCTGTGGACAAGCGCAGCCCCACACCTACCCGCTATGGGCTTGCCCACGTCTGGATTATCGGCATCTTCTCCTAGCGGACAGCTGACCTTGGGACAGACAGGACATTCCAGATGTGTAGTGAAGGTTCCCAGCACAGGGTGGATGTTTCAGTCCATGAGAGTTAAAATAAACTGAATTTACCTGAATTAGAAACAAAACTGCTTTCAAATCCAAAACGATTTGCCAGCACAGCCCATGTGCCTAGGGGGGAAACCTTTGCCAGCCACACAGAAAGAAAATCAGCAAGATGTACCCCGCCCCCCACCTCCATTCCCTCCGGAAGAGGCAACTGAGATCCTTCTCTCTAAAGAGAAATGAATTCTACCCAGAAATAAATCCCCAATGAGCCTCCCAAGGAGGCCATTAGCGAATCACGGTTCTCCACCGGCAGGAGTCTCTTCCTGCGCAAGTCCCACTGAGTCACCACTGAATTCTCTTCTCCTGCACAGCAGCTGGCCCGAGCCTGAGGGATGGCCAACAATTACAGGAGAGTAAATATTTCAGCAGCACGGAGTTAGGTTCTCAACGGCCAACAGGAAGCTGTTTCTCTTTCCTTTAAGCTGTTTATTAAAACACAAGGCTAACTCCAGCAAGGGAATACATTTTCCTGCTTCCTCCTCCAATTAGCCAGCTCCTTCAGAGATGAGGATTTTCTTTTCTTTTTCTTTTCTTTTCTTTTTTTTTTTTTTTTTTTTTTTTTGCTTTATCAAAGCCTCTGCATGAACTGCAGGTGTGGCGCTTTCCCCCTCAGGGGACCACGGGCCTTCCGGACTTTGCAAACAGAGTCAAATCCCATCTCTCCCAGGAACCAGCTCTGCGACCTTAAGGCACATCACTGTGCAGCCTCCTGGGCTCTCCAAGTCCAGGAAAACGGGGCTGGAAACACCTACCTGCATGCTGCAGAGAGCCTTCCGTGATTTAAAGAGCGCGGCAGCGGCCAGCTCCAGGGCTGGCATGCTGAAGGCAATCAGCAAACTTGACATCCACCCAAGAGTCAGTCACTCCCCTCTTCTTCTCTGTAACAAAGCTCCCATTTCGTTGCGTGGATAAAAGAAGCTACAGCCTTCCCAGCCCGGGACATGGTAATCCCATCCCCCTTCCATGACTAGTTTAAGAAAGCTTGTACGATGCAATACATTGGCCAGTGAGACACGAAGGGGAAATGTGCTGGGGGCGGGGGAGGGCCTTCTGGCAAACCTATCTTCACTTCCAAAAGGGATACCTTAAGGAAGGAGTGACGTCGGCAAGAGGGGCGATCACCAATTCCCCCCCTCCCTCAGCAACAATAATTTGGCAGCCTCTGTGGGAGCTTTGGGGTCCAGGGAGGAGAGTGTGAAACCCTGGTGGAGCCCAAGACCAGGAAGGGCTGGGTTGCAAAGGCAGACTCACGGACTGTGGTCCTGGCTATAGGCCAGCTACAGCTCCATTGGCCTTGGGCTTGCCACAAACACCATCCACCAAGGGACCTGATGGGAGTCACACCTACCTGTTCCCCACATAGCAGTCCTGCTGAGCTCAGTCCCAGCTGTGGGCCCTGAAGCAGCCCATGACCTGGCTCTAGTCCCTCTTAGTCACTAGGCCTTAGACACACCCATCTGGGCCCCTGAGGCAGGCTAACTCCCATGGTCTGACCACGGATCCTGAAATGACCCCGTAGTCTGGCTCTAACCCCTCTCCACTGTGGGTCAGGAACCTTCCTGCCTTCTCAGGGACCTGCTGGGAGATCTGACCTTCTGTGCCCCCCAGAGACAGACTTGTAGACCTTCATCCCAGCTTGGGCCCTGAATCAGCCCTGTGACTCAGGTCCAGTTCTTCCTGACCATCATCCAGGACCACTCTGCCTGCCCAGGGACCTTCTCAGTGACCTACCAAGAGCCCTCCCAGGGTGCCAGGGGGAGCCCTACCCGCGTGTGTACCTAGAACAGGCCCACTGTCTATAGACCCTGTCCCAGTGCAAACCCTACTTATCAATGTCCTGAAGGCCGGCCAGTCCATTCACCGAGGGACCAGACAGAATATACGCTCACTTAAGCCCCTGGTGACAGACCTACCAACCGCATATCCCACTGCAGACCCAGTCGCAGCCATGTGACCAGGATCCAACCCCGGTCAACTGCAATCCCAGAGACAAGACCGTCAGCCCGAGGACCTGACACGAGAAGTCTTTACCTCGTGAAACCAGTCTATAAATTTTGGAAGAGATGTTTACTCCTTCTAGTGCAGACATCAGTGCAAGGCTGCACGAAACACGACGAATCAAAAAAACCACGACATCACAAAAGGAAACCCACAAAACACCAGGAACCAACCCCCAGGAAACCGAGGTCCACAAATTGCCTGACAATTCAAAATAATCATCTTCAAGAAGCACAATGAAGTTGCAAGAGAACACAGATACACAACCAAGTGAGATCAGGAACAAGGCTTGAACTAAATGAGTTTAATAAAGAAATAGAGGGGCGCCTGGGTGGCGCAGTCGGTGAAGCGTCCGACTTCAGCCAGGTCACGATCTTGCGGTCCGTGAGTTCGAGCCCCGTGTCAGGCTCTGGGCCGATGGCTCGGAGCCTGGAGCCCGTTTCCGATTCTGTGTCTCCCTCTCTCTCTGCCCCTCCCCTGTTCATGCTCTGTCTCTCTCTGTCCCAAAAATAAATAAAAAACGTTGAAAAATAAAAAAATAAAAAAAACAACAAAACAAAATAATCATCTTCAAGAAGCACAATGAAGTTGCAAGAGAACACAGATACACAACCAAGTGAGATCAGGAACAAGGCTTGAACTGAATGAGTTTAATAAAGAAATAGAAACCATAGAGAAGAACCGAACAGCACCCCTGGAGCCGAAGACCACGGGGACAGAACAGACACAGACTCCACAGAGGGCTTCCACGGCAGACTTGAACATGCGGGAGAAAGAATCCGTGAACTTGAGTCAACTTACGTGAAGAAACTGCTCCGACTTTGTCAAATTACTATTTGTTACGTGGCGCTCAGGGTGCCAGATGATGCGTCGTGGTGCCACAAGAGGCCACAAGAGAAACTGAAATAAAGAAGTTTATGGCTCTCAGGTCCTGGAGGACACACACGGCATTCCTTCTGGGGCCACACGGGACGTCAAATTAGAGTGTAGGCAGACAGAGTCATGGGGCCCGGGGCCATGCCTTCACCAGGGTCTGCGGTTGGAGAGCTTTGAGGTTCCCAGGCTAAGTCTGGATTGGTCAAGTCATATCAAAAAGAGCAGGATTTTGGTAATCTCCAGGGATGTCTTATCTGAGGGGTGCACCGAGGGAAGCGGGAGTTGACCATTCAGCCCAAGGCCTGCTGGGAAGTCGTATCAGGAACTTCCATTTACTTGTGACTCTGCAAGCTGTTATCAAGGGTACACACCTGCATGAGGGGCTGGTGTCACCCTAAGTCCCCTGCAGGCTGCCCGGCCAACCAAAATGGATGCCACGACAGCAATACCATGGGGTAGTTCAGCTAAACTCTCAACGGGAGCAAAAAGAAGAAAGAATGAAAAGAAGAGTGAACGAAAGCATGGAGGATCTACGGGACATCATCAGTGAACTAACCTAACACACACGAGGAGAAAAGGTAGGGGCCGAAAGCTTATTTGAACAAATAACGGCCGGACGCTTCTCAACTCTTGGGAGGGATGGGCACATCCAGATACGTGAAGTTCAAAGGACCCCGCGTAGGATCAACCCAAAGAAAATTACCCTAGACCCACTCTGATCAAATTGTCAAAAGGCAAAAAAGAGACCTCAAAAGGAAGTATATAAATGTAGTAAGCAGGCGTTTTGCATTACCGGACGTCAGTGTCTATCTGTGACGTCTGGAGGTGCGGCAGCCTTTTGGTGACCATGAGCTGGTGACCTTGAAGACAAAAGCGAGCGCACACAGACGACAGGGTAGAGGCCGTGAGACCATGATGATATCATTGAGCCTCTCAATTAAGCAGTGCTGACTCTACCCTATCTCTGGTTCCACTCCGATTTCTGGGTACGTGAACCGATTACCCCCCTTTGTCGTCGAGGCAACTTTTAATGGAGTCATCTGTTGAGTTGCATCGGTTACGTGCGGCTGAAGTCATGCTAATAACACCTACCAAGAATAAAAGTGGTAGATTTTGTCACGGGAGCTTCATCTCTCTACCCGTCTAGCCAGCAGCCAGCAAATCATTGATGAGCACCTACTTACCGTGCATGTCTAACTTGCCGTCGAGAAGTCTGCAATGTCATGTAAAGTTAAAGGAAAAAAAAAAAAATACCAGGACAATTTTTTTCTCTTGAGTCATCTTAAATCCAAAATGTAAACCATAACCGTGGTGGTGATGGTGATATCCGTGCTGATGAGAATTTTTAGTTGCAGACAATAGGGCCCAATCTAGCGAGTGTAGACAGAAGCAGAATTTATAATGGCTGTTAGGCGCTCACAGAATCTCCAGGAGAGCCAGAGACAAGGGCCTGGAGGCCACAAGTCCAGGAACAGCATCCAAATCACCCTCCTGCGCCGCTCCCAGCTCACCCAGAACTCGTGGCCTCTGGGTACAGGCCCCACAGATGCCGCACACAGGACACAGCTGCTATGCCCTTGGGCCCTGCTGGCTCTGAGATCTGGAAGCTCCCTCTGCCCCCACCCTCCCCCATCCTCACCAGGGAAGGAGTCCATGTGGGCTCTGTTGCCGATGCTTCTGGTTTTTTTTCCAAATCCAAAGCCTTGTGTGGATGTTTCTGATGGTCTGAGGGCTACGTTCTTAGCCTCAAGAAAGCCTAGGAATTGATTTCTGGTCTCCGCTCGGGAAAGAGGGGCTCAAAATGTGGCCGTTTCCACACACCTAGATGTAGTGTTCCTAAATGTTGAGTGAAATGACAAAAGTCCATTATTCGGAGCTTTGATTTCTCTAGAAAGCTCTTTTTGGACAAGCTAACAGTTTGGGAGGCTTATGTGACAACTTCGGGGTAGTCATGGTTCGGTTCCTTGACTGGAAACCTAAAGACCCAGGTCCTTGTCTTTGCTCCCACACCAGTCTGCTGGGATGAGTAACTTCCCAGACTGGTTAATGGTGATCTGGTGAGCGACCCCCTGAGACTTCTGCATCTGGAGCCCCGGACCCTCACACTTCCTTGTCAAAAGCTCAGAGTCAGGGAGGCTGGGTTTTAGTCCTGGCTCGGTTGCTAACCGGCTTGGTGACCTTGAGAATGTCATAGAACCCTTTTTAGCCTCAGTGCCCATGCTCTATAAGGGTGAGGCAGACCAGCTGGTATCTAGATGTCCTTCCCTGACCCATTCCATGCCCCTAAAAACGCGTCGTCGCATCCAACAACTCTTTAACACAACTCTGTAGTTTCTGTCCATTTTGCAGGAATCACCAAAAAGCAACTTCCCCAAGGAAATCTGACCCTCAAGCCTTGGTAAACTTGCTCCCAATATCTCCCAAGTTAAAGTGACCAAGGAGTGTTTTGCAAACAGAGCACCACATCAACACCTTCTAATAGTACAACAATCTCTCCCCAGAGATGTGCCACCAAGCCCAGCTGCCCAGCTGACTCATCCACCTGGGGAAGACAGACGGCTTGGCCTTGAACGCCAGCCTCTGCCAGCCCCTCTGGCCCCTGCTGGCCCACGCGCCCCCATTCCACTCCACCTTCCTCCAACGAGTCCACAGACCGCTGTCTACACTGGCTCCCGGTGAGAAGGAGCGACTTCCTTATCTCTCACCCTGCGCTATAAACACAACGTCTGTGTCTCTGGAGAGCCCGTCCCCCAGCCTGTCATGCATACACCACAAAGACTCACACCTCCGTTCCCTCCCGCAGGCTAGAACCCAGTCTTCCCAGAGCGTGGGAGTTAGCACGCCTGTTCATGGACAAGCTCCTAGCTCTCTTTCCGAGCTAGTTCTCCGTCTCCATCCTGAAAAATGGAGCCCAAAACCCCCACCACAAGGAATTAGCAAGTGAATGTGTGCAGAAGATCCTAGCCAGTGCCTGACCCTTGGGAACTCAGTATAAGCTCCCTTTCTTCCTTCAGCGCCTCACTACCTGGACCCCCCCTCGTTTTTTCCTAGGGGGCTCCCAAAGGAGCCCCCACCCCTCCCTTCAGACCTGTCTCCTGGAGCCTTCGGGGTTCCTTCTGGCACCAACGTTCCAGGAATCGTGCTCTACCCTCACACCTGTCTTCTGTCCCGACTGCCTGCCCCCCCAGAAGCCTCACCCTGCCTGACACCAGAGCAGCGACTTGTTTAAATGAACTAAAAGGACAGCCCAGTGTGACGACTGAATTACGGCAGTGTGAATGACATCCTTAACGAATCACTACGCCTTCCGTTGCAGAACCCGGACTAACGAGAGAGGGCGTTGGAGGGGCCCTAACAAGGCTTCTTGGGCTGATGGTTCCAGTCATTCAGAACCCCGTCCCTGGCTGGGGGTGCCCAGAGAGCTGCTGCTGTGCTCCGTGTGTTCTTGTCATAGCTGTGAGCCGAAGCTGGGCTCACTGTGGGTGAGGGTCTGGGCACACCGGACGTGTGACGCAGCGGCTCCACTTTGTGCCGGGCGTCACGCACCCTCACCCTGGGGGCCGAGTCCAGGCCGAGGCCCCCGCCCTGCCCTAACTTGTTGTGAGACTTTGGGGGATCACCCGTCCTCTTCGTTTCCCTCCCCGCCCCTCTAAAGTGAGTGCGTTCAGAAAAACGGCTGACGGGCGTCCAGCACGAGCTTTGGGTCAGAGGCTCCACATTCAGTCTTTGCTACAGCCCTATGGAAAGGTTCACGACCATCCCCACTGAGAGGAGAGGAAACCGAGGCGTGGTCCCAGCGCACGTAACCGCTAGGTGGGAGGGGCGGGATGTGACCTTCAGAGCCTGTGCTCTGCCCACGCCGCTGATCCCGCCCCTCCGCCCCGCAGGTGACCTCATGAACTCTGGGAGAAGATGACGTTCAGGGCACTCGAGTGCAGGAAGCAAAAGTCTTTACATGACACAGGTCTAGGGACTCCCCCCACTGAAGGAAAGGAGAACAGTCGCTGTGGCCTGCCATCACGCACGCGGGGTTGTGCCATGGCGGTGTGGCAGAAGGTGGAAGTCACAGGCTCTGTAGCCAGACGGACCCGAGGGCCAGCCCTACTCTGTTGCTGCGTTGTGCTAGGGCGCAGGCATTTATCCTCTCTGAAGCTCGGTCTCCCCACCTGTAAAATGGGCCTGATCCTCTACGTCGATGGCCACCACGGGGAGGCCTGAACTAATCGCGTGTGCAAAGGGCCGGGTGAGAGACTCGCCACACGGACCTGCTGGGGAGCCACTGCAATTGTGGAAAATGACTACTGCCTTCCCATCATAAAACAAACTCAGCCGATTTGCTTAAAAGCAGATGAGTTTGCAGAAATGAAGCTGGTCATTTAAAACAAGCAGAGAAAAAAGCCGCTCTCGGCATCCTCTGGCTTCCTTTCCTGCCAGCTGCCGTTGCCGTGGTAACGCACAGGCATCTGCCGGCTTGTGTCTCAGCGGTGACTCCCCTGCTCAACTGGGTGTGCGGCCGGTCTCTCCCCTGCCCTGGGAGGCTCCAGAAAGCCACATCTAGGGCTCCCCTGTTCTTCCTTAACTGTCCCAGCCAGCACCCCACCGTGCTGCTTTCTCTGTGTCTTGCACTCAAGAGGTAGGAAGGACTGTTCCAAACAGCTGCCCCCAGAGCGGGTGACAGCCTTCATTCATCCACTCCGCAGATGCGTACCACGGGCCCGCTGTGTGTGCGCACGGGGCCAAACAGAAATCTGCCAGCTCCGAAATGGACCCTTCCTTTTTACCAGCGGGGAAACTGAGGCCCAGAAAGGGGAGGAGACTGCCAGGTCCCACAGGCGGCAGCCGGGCCTGTCTCCGGACCCGGTGTCCGGAACCCAGGCGAGGGCCGCGCTTTTGTTTACGTTGGCCTTTGCCAACCACCAGCCGCACGCCCGCCCGGGCTTTCCACCTGCCGGTGCGATGGCACTGTGGAGCCGTAGGGGACGGGCGGAGCCGGCCAGTCTTCACGAGGTTCCACCTCCAGCCGCAGCCGGCAGGGTCAGTGCCCAGGCCTCCTTGGGCATGTCCTCCCGGCACGGCTAAGCCGGGCCTTCCCCGCCACGGCCCATCCTCCAGGTGTGCACGGAACCTCTCCCGCCTGCCACCCCCCCGCCATCTGGCTCCTTACCACGGGCACAGCCGGAGCGGTTGTGGCCGCAGCCAGCTATGTCCCGCTCACCTGCCAGCTCCATCTGTGGACTGACGTCACCGAGGCGGACGCTCTTCCCCCGGGCACGCTCCGCTCGGGAAGATGCACAAGCCGCCCTCCTCTCCTGCACGGTGAAGGGGGTTGCTCGGCAGCACAGGCACAGCCCGCTCGGGCGAGGGAGGGAGGGAGGGAGGGAGGGAGGGCAGCCACGGATTCTAAAAATGGACGTGCAACGGAGCATCAGCTCCGGCTCCCCGCGAGGCGGCTGTGTGGAGAGGCCGACGGCTACTGGAAGGCTCGGATCGCTTCACGCGGAATCCTTGAAAGCGAGCGTCCGTTGCTGGGTGCTCGCCCTTCAAGGCGGGGTGGACAAGCGCTAGGCGAGGACCTCCACGGGTCAGGCACCGGGGGCGGGAGCCAACCCACGTCGTTGCCGCCCCGCCCAGGACTCAGCGGACACACTCTGCGTGCCAGGCGCCTGACCAGGCCTCCCGTTCCTCGCCTTCGCTCACGCATGCTTCCCGCCCCTGCACCTGTTCTGCCTTCTCCACTGTCCGGCTCCTTGGGGACACCCGCTTTCGACTCTCTCCGCTGCTCCCTTGCACGTTCGCGTCCACGGGGACAGGCTATTCACTTTCTGCTGTGGAGCGTGGCTCTCTTTTGCCACCTCCCGCACCGCGCCCCCTCCCCCACGTCCACACTTCCCGTCTCCATCCTCCCCACGTGGCTTGTTCATCATCACCTTTGGAGATCAGCGGCCAGTTTCGCGTTGTGCCGATTCAGTGAAGGCAAAACCAAGCTGAGCCACGCAGGGTGTTTTGTTTTCCGGGGTGTGGCGGCCACGGAAGCGCACCTGTCAGATCCCTCGCCGCGGGCGTGGGCTTAGGTGCTGCCCCTCTGGGTTCGTGGCCACGTTCGCTCCGGGCCACGTTCCTGCAGCTCCCGGGGACGGAGCACAGGCCTGTTCCTGCAAAACTCAAAGCTCCTCCCATGTGCATCTCTGGCTGGAGAACTTTCCACCATTCCAGACGCCCCTTTCAGGGAACTGCACCTGAGTCCACATTCTCCGGTCAGCCCCGCAGGCGGTCTTCGGGCTGCCCTGACTTCTCTTCCCCCTTTGTCATTCACACCATCTCCCCAGTCAACCTCTGGAGCATCTCATTCCATCTCTGCGTCCTTCCCATCAAACCTGAACTGTCAGTCACTGTTTCTCCCTCACACCCTTGGTCTAGACTTTTCATGTACTCATCACTGGACTCCCCTGGCGGGTCAATCTCTCCCCGATGTGTCCCAACACCCCAGGTGATCTGTCACTTTCATCACGAAGTAGCCTCTCCTGGAGCCTCTCCCGTGCCCCTGCCTGGACTGACCTCCCTCCTCCTTTACCAACATCCTGGGGATTCCACTCACCTCTCCCTTTTGTTCCTTATGCCCCACTTCCCCAGTCTACATGCCTTGCTCTCCCGTGACTTAGCCCCTCATGCGGTGCCCCACATCCTGCAGAAGCTTCCCGAGGAAGGGGGCAAGCGCACGACTGTCTTTAGTCCAGTCTCACGCTACGATGAGGGTCTGGCCGGGCATGCCGTTCTGGGTGGGGATGATTCTCCTGAAGAATTTGGAAGGCTTCACTCCACGGTCCCCTCACATCCGGTGCTGGTGTTCAGAAGTCTGAAGCCACTCCAGTTCCCAATTCTCCGTGTGACATCGATGCCCCTCTGAAAGCCTGAGGGATTCCCCCTTGCCCACCGCATTCTATAACCTTCCTGCCCCATGCCTTAGCATGGGCAGGCTTATTTCCCTCCATTGGCCTGGGTCTCGGTGGGTCTCTCTGCTTTTATCTAGACATCGGACCTCCTAAACCGGTCCTCATGTTTCTTACCACTGAACCCCACCCTCCCAGCTTTGTCTCTTCCTCTGCTTTCCGGATTTTTCACCTTTACCCTGCTACCCCTGAATGGAATCTTTATTTCTGCAATCATATCTTTTAATTTCTGAGAGTTCTCTCTCTCGGCCTCAGAATGGTCCTTTTTATAGCTTTTCCTTCTGTTTAAAGCGTTCTTCCCTGCTAGAGAAGATGTTAATGATACTAATTGTTAAGACCAGGGAGGATAATTTATTTGAAGTTTCCTCGTCTCTGATAGCTTCTGTTTCTTTCAAGTGACTTTGGTTCGCTTGTTTTGATAGCTTTTACATATTAAGCGTGTCTTCAGATTTTCTTGGCTGATTGGTAGTATTTATAAGTAGTCATTAAGAAGCTAACTGGAAGTCTGGCTAACGTAGTGGGTGAGCTCTTACTGGTGCTTGCATTGGGTGATCCGGTTGGGCATTTTCCTCAGAAAATCCCAGATTTGGGTATCTTTGGTTCTTTCCTATCAGGCTGGTTAAATTTCCCAGAGAGACTCCTGATGTCTTTCTGGAGGCCAATGGAGGAAGATAACCATTGTTTTCAATCATGTTAGCAGAGCCATACCCAGCCAATTTCCAGAACAGATTGTCTTTATGACCCCTTCCTCTATAATGAAAAATTATTTTCAGTAATAGTCATCTAAGGAGTCTGATTTCTCTACGACCTTAATACTTTCTTTGTTTTTTATTTTTCTTTTCCAATAGCCATCCTAATGTATGCCAGGCAGACCGACTTTTAATCAGTTTTATCATTTTTGTGAGGTTCTCTACAGATGATGTGTGTGCCCTGCTTGCCCGCACCCAAGGCAGACCTTCCAACACCTGCCCTCGTACTTGGCAGACTCCAAGCATGTAGAATTCTCCAGCAAATCCCCCTGTCTTCCAACATGGTGCCCGGACACCCTAAAGCCAGAGCCCCACGTTTTACCTTCCCAGAGAGTAAGGTTCTCATCTTCTGCTGGAATGGGACAGGGGCAGGCCCAGTGAGGTGGCAGGAGGAAGCTGGAGGTCTAAGCACTTCTTGAACTTTCAACCAATTCTCCTGTTTCTGGCCCCAAATCTCTTCCGGCACACAACTTGCAGTCTTTGGGGGTTCTGCCATGTTATGTGTTGTTTCCCAGGCCCAGATGGTTCAGGATTTCGTGCCTCTGGGCTGCTCAGCCATTTCCTCTCACCCACCTGCTTTCCAGCTCAACATTCCAGTTCCTGAATGTGCTGTCTCCTCTCCTTCCTTCTTTGGCCTTGAGAGGCTAAGGCTTCTTAAAAACCCCTTTGCGGTGGTTTTGATGAGATTTCAGAAGGGGGCAAAGCCGAACCCATCTGTTCAATCTGCTGTCATTAACCAGCCTTTATGGGGCCTTACTAGGCATTATTTAATTTACATTTTACTAGTAAAGACGAGGAAACAGACTCACAGCCAAACAGCGGTAAGAAGGAAGGTGGGGATTCGAAACCGAGTCAGAGGTCCCTCCCCTGTGCCACACTGTCTGGGATCCACAGCTGAGAGGGAGTTCTGGAAGCCCCAGCCATGCCCCGAAGGTCATGGGCATATGGTTGCCACGGAAGATGAATCCAGACAGGCCAGCTGGGATGAAAACAGCCAGATGAGGGTTTGCGGCAGTCCGGGTCCAGAACCCAGGAGCTCGGGGAGAAAAACACGGTGATCATACGCTCGTTCTCTTAGAGTCGAGGCTTTTGGCTCCTGTGGCCTGGGGCCATAACGATTTCAGTGGCCAAGAAGGAGACCCACAGCTTCACTCCCTGTCCCGTGCAGACGGTGCTGAAAGCCATCCCCCCACAGGTACGCAGAGGCCCCATACACCCACAGCTCCCTCCAGCTCTGCCCTTGCCCACCTCCCACTGAATGTACTTGACCTAACTCTGCCTTGGGAGAGCAGAGGGCTTCCCTGTGCTGCTTCCTGACCTCCACTCACAGACCCCGCTAGGCCTACCTTTCCAGGGTCCCCGGGCTCTGCTAGGAATTTTTCCTGTTTGCACACACGTATGTCCACAACTGCTCTGCACTCAGTTACCTGTTTTTGTTTGTTTCTAATTTCCAGGTTCCTTCACTTGCTCCACAAATACTTACCGAGCACCCATTATGCGCCGGGTCCTAAGGGGACCCCAGGGATGCAGTCCCTGCCACCAGGAGCTGACAGTCCCCGGAAGACGGGCAGGTAAACAGGCTCTCTCTGGGCAGTGTGGTCCGAGCTGGGATGGAAGGGTAGGGGGAACGTGGAAGTCCAGGAAGAGCCTCTAAGAGGTCATTGAAAGCTCTCCCAAAGTGGTAGCATGTGAACTGAATCGTAAAGGGGGAGCAAGAAAGAGTTTGATTCAACTCACTTGTGCTCTGCACTGAGGACTGAGGGCCATGAAGTTCGAACGTGCTTATTCATCCATCGATCCAAATTAAGCCCTAGGTAGCTCCCACTGTATGCCGGACCCCACTTAAGCTCTGGTGAGTTTCCCTCACATCGCTCCAGCGCGAGGATCTCCCCTTGTGCTCTCGCCCCACTGAGAACTCACCTGCTTCTGCTTTCTGAGACCAGCCTCAGACCCTGATGAGGCTTCCCTCACTCTGCTTCCAAAGACTGTGACTCTCCCGGCCCCACCTGATCCTCCAAATGACCTCTGCGTAACAACAGCACCGCAACTCGGCCTCCAAAGACTCGCTGGGAAGTCCCTCCCTCCCCCTCCGAGCACAGAAGGTTTCACGAGGTCACCAGGAAGATGTTCCAATGAAACAAGAGAGATTGTGCAGAATTCACTGGCGATGACAGCCAAGCCAGGAGCAGATAATCCTGGAGGAAGCTTCAGGGCTCCCTTGAATCTCTGCCCACAGAGAGGGGATCCAGAATTCAGCGTGACCTTGAACAAAACTTCAGCCTGCTCCGGGACTGAGCACCGGCTCTGCCTAATTAATCGGAAGTGCTGTCCTTATGACTGACAGGCTGGCCACGATTAATTGTCTTAATATTTGCTCGGGGTTCTGAGGGTGTGCAAAGTGATTACAGAGGGGCTGGGAAACACAGGTCTGTTTATTCCCGTCTGCTAATTGCTTGCCAAACGATACACAGTAATTACATGTAACATCACGCTCCCCCAGGTAATCCGTCCGGAATATGGAAGCAAAACTGAAATTCCTAAAGGACAAGCACAGTGGGGGGTGGGGAGTGGGCTGCGAGATTCCAGAAAGCATCACTCACGTGACCGGCCAATCCAAAGCCCCCGCCTGGTGTCCTGCCCCAACTCGTAGACTCACGTGAGCAGGGCTCACACGGGGCTCCGGAGCTGGGCTGCCTGACGGCAGGATATCCGAGGGCAGCTAAGCCGTTGGCATGTGACAGTCGGTGGGGCAGTGAGTTAACTCCAGTGCCAACGGGAGAACCGCGTTCTAAACCTGGTGTTGCCCTATCGTCCGAGTGTAGGAAAAGAATCGGAGACAGAGAGAGTCCGACTCAGCCACCGGGGGTCTCACGGAGCCAAGTGTCCTGGCCCGTGCCCCAGGCCCACAGCTGCAGAGGCCCAGGCGTAGGTGTACAAAGAGGGGGACTGAGTCCCGGGCCATCTCTTCTCTTCTGACAGGCGAGCGGTGCCACTCCACGGCCAGCCCATCCCCGCAGGGCCCACAGGAGGTCGGTAGACTGGGGTGGGCAGTAACAGAGAGCATCTTAGACAGACATTGGAGATCCCCAATCCCCAGAAACCCCCCTTCCTGATTCCAGTGTTCCTTACCCATCAGAGCATGGACTGCGACAGTTATTTCTGGTTCTAGAAAACAGAAATCAAAGACCCAGAGGTACTAGATGTGAGACGGTCTGCAAGGTCACGGAGTCCAGGCTGTGTCCTTGCACAGGAGGACGCTGAGGCCCAGGGACAGAGGGGGGTTGCCGACACCCAGCTAAGCCCGGTTGCTCGGGGCCAGCCGGGTCTGGCCTCCCTGCTGCATGCCGCGCCTGGCCATCTGTCCCTCGGCCTGGACCCCGGGTTCCCTGAAGGCAGGGGCTGCACCTCAGTCATCTGTGTCTCCAGAAGCCAGCACAGGCCGACCACAGAGGAGGGGCTCCGTGGACACAGCCTCGACTTCTGCCCATCCAACCCCTGCCCCCGCCGCCGGGCATATCCCCATAGGCCCGGCCGTGGTGGATCAGCCTGTGCTTAGAGCTGGCACCCTCATGCTTCTGTGTGTTATCGTGGCTTTTTTCCCAGCTATGTAAACTGTCTCCATGATAAAACTGGGAATTATGAATTCATACTCTCTGAATCCTTAATAATATCTGGCACAGATGGGTAGGGTATCCATGTGAAGTGTGGCCAAGAATAGAGGTGGAGAGAGAGGAGAGGAGAGGAGAGGAGAGGAGAGGAGAGGAGAGGAGAGGAGAGGAGAGGAAGGGAAGGGAAGGGAAGGGAAGGGAAGGGAAGGGAAGGGAAGAGAAGGGAAGGGAAGGGAAGGGAAAGGAGGAGGGGAGGGGAGGGAAGGGGAGAGGAGAGGAAGGGAAGGGAAGGGAAGGGAAGGGAAGGGAGGAGGGGAGGGGAGGGAAGGGGAGGGGAGGGGAGGGAAGGAGAGAGGAGAGGAAGGGAAGGGGAGGGGAGGGGAGGGGGGAAGGGAGGAGGGGAAGGGAGGGGAAGGGAGAGGAGGTGAAGAGAAGGGGAGGGGAGGGAAGAAAAGGGAAGGAAAGGGAGGATTGAAGGGAATGGGAGAGGAGGGGAGGGAAGGGGAGAGGGAAGGGAAGGGGAGAGGAGGGGAGTGAAGGAGAGGGGAGGGGGCAGAAGAGGAGGGAAAGAAAGAGAAGGGGGGAAGGGGAGAGGGAAGGGAAGAGGAGGGAAGGGGATGGGAAGAAAGGAAGGGAAGAAGGCAGAGATAGAGAAGGAAACAGCTGTAGGCACAGAAACTTAACAACGACACAGACACCAAGAAGAAAGCAAGAACACTCTGTGTCACTCTGTCATTACCACAATTCAGTGGCCCACAAAGCAAAGGAGGAGCCCTTGGAGCAGGCGGGCTCACCGGTCTGAATCCAGACTGTGCTTTATTTATCCTGATCGAAAGGTGAAAGTAAACATCATGACTCCCTGTTGCTGTACAATCAGCACCGCCCCCCACAACCCCCAAACCCCAAATGCAGGACAACTATTGATTCTACGAATCTTCCCTCCGGCGCGTGCTCTGGGCAACCCCTCTGCGTCCACACATTAGTCACCGGCTGTCACTGCCTGCTGCGGAGGAGCGTAAGGCTAAGTAAAGGGTCACAGCTGGTGGCTTCGTATCAGGTTTGGGGGAAGCATCCGTGTGAGTCACAGCCCGGCTCTCCTGCGGACAGGCTACTTGGTGGACACGTGTAAGAGCCAACCGGCCGAAGGACGACGAAGTCGGGAGGGATGGGCCCTCCCTCAGCCTCAGGAGACTCCCGCCTGGAGGGCTGAATAAGGATCTCCGGCTCCAAAGAGGGAGTGTGGTTTGTAAGGGCGCAGCCTGAGCGTACTTGGTTACCACTGGAACCGCCACGGCTCTGCCCGTCTCACCAGCTGGGTCCGGGCTGCTTACCCAGAACAGCAGGGCGCCAAGGTCTGGTCATCCGCCCTCCAGACGTGCCCTGTGCCCCCCCCATCAGCTGGGGACCCCCAGGCATCCTTCAGGCTGAGTCACCCATCATTCCTCTGCACCCCAGAGGTGAGCCTCCACCAGCTGTGTGCCCCTCCACCAGCTCCCGTATCAGATGATGGGCTTACTTCCCTCCACTAAGCGGTGAGTCCCGAGGGCCGAGAGCCTGTGTGACGGGCACCGATGGCCCAGTTTTCCCCACTCCATCGCCTATTGTACAGCAGGATGAACACTGAGAAACGGATCCGGGTGTAAGGATGAGCACGTATGGAGCCAAGGCACGAAGTAACCTCATCCTTGTCAGTGGTAGTCGTCAAGAACTCAGGGCTGAGCCAGTCAGCGTGTGGCTTGGCGGGGGACGCGGTTGCTGGGTCAGGCGTGGGCGTGAGATCCGGTCCAGTCAGAGGAAGCCAAGAGCTTCGCCTGTAGAGGGTCAAAAAAGATCCCTCTCTCTCTCTCCCCACCCCCCGCTTCCCCCCACTGGCCATGAACGAAGAAGAACATTGGCCCAGTGGTTCCTTGACCATGAGGAAAACCGGCCTCCGTGCGGATCCAGCCTTGAGGATGCCAGAAGAGAGACGTGGGACCAACTACATCTCAGTGACACCATGGAACCTTTGGATCCTCCAACGTGCTCTGGGGCTCTAAGTCCACCAGTGCAATAATTCCTTTCTGTGTGAGCCAGCCTGGGTGGGGTCCTCTGTCACTCATACTTGAAATCCCTGCAACGATACTATACCCCCTTTGTATCCCAATGGCCAGCACCTTGCAGGACACATGACAGCCGCTCCGAAACGGAAGCGTCAACACTGGGTGCTCGGAGTCCTGGCTGATGAAGGAATATAATGCGTAAGGACGAGGACAGAAACCAGCAGCGTATGGTGAGTCCCTCACCCCCCAGGTTGGGACGGACCAAGGGCGGGTAATGCCCTGGCAATACTCCCTGTTTTAACAGCGGAGCCTGCACTCACCCTGGGTCTCCCTGGCCCCCCAAACCCTGGCTTTTCTCCCCCGTGGGACCTGCCTGGTGGCGCAGACCCCACGGACGGCATCATTAGGACACGCTGTGTACCCCACACTCAAGGTGTGTTATGAGGAAATGCTTTGAAGGTGTATTTTCATCCCGGCCTAGAAAATATTATTTCATATCTTCTTTGTGCAACAGCATCACATAAAAATATAAAATCCTGTTACCTTAACAAAACAATCAGTCATCTCTCTCCAGGGCCTCTGCTGATCATTATCAACATGTCAGCATTGTTTGTATGTTTCTGGAATCAATATCTCTTCAATATCTCTTCCTGCTTCGTGCAGTTTTTCACTTAACTCTTTCACTGACAGGCAGGTGTCTGTCTCATCGTCTGCATAATCACTGCATTTATCATGGTAAATGACCACATCCCTTCCCGCCAGGGTGGTAGCTTGACCCTGGAGCCTAAAATGGTCGGCTGTGTGAACTGCTTCTGCCTTGTCACTGGAATAATCCCGCTATGTGGATAGAACAGCTACTCGGGACGCTAACTGGACGGGACTTTTTTTAGAAGTAACTGCCACAGCGTAGAAAGAAAGTGATCCTGGGTCCCCACCACACATTGTTTTTAATCAGAGTACATTTATTTGCAAGGGTGAAACTGTTTAGTATAGTGACAGAGCAGGACACTGGGGAACCAAGAGACAGTCCGTCACAGGGGAGAAGCTAGGAACTGTCTTTACATTTTTTTCTGTTCTCCCTGTCTCTCTCTCTCTCTCATCCCTTCTCCTCTTCTTCTCCTCTCTCTGCCTGTCTTTGTCTCTCTCTCTCTGCCTCTCTGTGTCTCTTCTCTCTCTGCCTATCTCTTTCTGCGCCTCTGTCTCTGTGTCCCTCTCTATTTATGCCTCTCTGTTTCTCACTCTCTCTCTTTCTCTGTCTCTCTCTGGCTGTCTCCTTCTGTCTCTGTTTCTCTCTGTCTCTGCCTGTCTCTTGACAAGTCTCCATCCCCACCGGGTTCCAAATCCACACTGCCCTTCTGGTCCAGTGCCCATCATCAGTCGCCCCTGGGCTGAAATTCCCAGGGCACTGAGCTCATGTGTGGCCAGATTGGGGGTGGGGAGGGTGGTGTCGGGGGTGTCATGTGTTGTAACCCTCCCCATCGACTTCAGTCTCTTCAATCAGGACAAAAGGCAGGGCATGTCCTTCAACCGCAGGTCTCCCAGGTTTGAACCTGGACCCAGCACCCACCGCTCTCTGACCCTGGGTAAATGGTGGCTGCATAGTGAGCTCCTCATCACTGGATGTATTCAAGCTGAAAAATGCGGACTCCTCACTGTACTTGGCTGACATTAACCAAGACTTTCCTCCATGCCAAGCACCATATAAACACTTTATACAAGTTAACTCGTGAGCCTTCACAACCTCTTAAGATGAGGAAATTGAGACACAGAAGGTCAAGCAACCAGCTCTGGACCAGACAGCTAGCTCGGCAGTCGAAGAAATGCAAGTCACAAGGAACTAGCACTCTGCATTCATCAGAGCGGCAAAAAGAGAGCGTTGGGTCATGCAAACACGAGCCCGGATGTGGGCAAAGTGGGGTCTCGCGCAGTGCAGATGCCCGTGGACTTGGAGGAGCCTTTCAGCCTATGGTGCCCGTCCTGGGAGTGTTCAGACTCAATGGCCAGCAGTTCCCCCTTGAGGCTCGGGCCCCAGAGGAGGTCTCACCGCTGCCCAAGGACACATACTCAAAGGTGTTCATCGAACAGTAGCTTACACAGAGCTTTGTTCACACAGCAGCAAAACACCGGCAGCAGCCTGGGGTGGAAAGGGATGTGTGCACAAGCCGATAGCTGTCAGCTTGATTTCTAACCCAAACGCCGAGTGGAAACCGTGGAGAAAGTGGAAGACAATCTATTATCCATTTTATAAAAGATGTGCACATGTTCCCCAAATGATGCCGTGCAATCTCCTGGAGACACGCAGGTAAGTACTTGTTGGAAGGACACACAGCACGGGTGTGTATGGGCGGAGAGGACGATGGGATCAGGAATGGAACGAAACAACACCAGACCCCCACCCCCACCCCCCTCTGCAAACCCCACTTTCCAAGCCGCTGGGGATGGGGCCTGGCAGGGACAGCACCCTGAGCTGGAAGGAGGGCTTCAATCCCCCTCTGAAGGAGGCATCTCCAGACCTCTGCTGGGCTTGGGTGCCAAGCCACAATGTGCCTGTGTTTTTACCCACGTTTGCAATATCTAACAAGCCCTAGAAATCGACTTGGTGTTTCAGAAGCGTGGAAGGAGCACATTTTGCACAGTGTATTCCACACCAGGTCTGGTGGGAAGGGAAAACGAGACCCCCCGGAAGAAGAATCTTGGGAGTTTCACGCTGCTCACACTCAAGGGACCGCTAACACTCCGCGGAGCACTGTTTTCCGCACGCACCGCCTTCTGCTCCCCCAGGATGGAACTCCGGCCCCGCCCTCAGCACCCAGCACCGCGTCAACAGGGACAGTAGGTACCCGGTCGCGCCCCACCGCGGGCTGGTGGAAGCCGAGGTCCGGAGAGGGGTGGGGGTTGCCGTGAGCCGAATGGTGGCCCCCTCCCTCAAAACACAGGGGCTGGCCGTGATGCCACCTGACTATCCTCCAGAGCACAGACCGTCCTCACTCCATCCCCTGACTCAGGTCCCTGGGCAGGGTCTAAGCTGTGAGGGGCCGCGACCCGGGGGGTCCCCTGATGTACTCCTACTGAAGACTGCATCCGGGACAGTGCAGACACTCACCCGACGTTTGTTGAATGGATGAATAATTTCTGAAGATTAAGTGAGATGCTGTTTTGAACACTGTTGAATGACAGCGTGTTCTTCCCTGTGAACCGATGGTACCAGTCTCCCCAGTCTGGTTGTCTGTCTCTAAAGATGAGAGGAATTATGCGTGAGCTGCGATGGGCAGGTCAGCGTCAGGCACAGAGGCAATGCTCGGCAAATAGCATTATGGTTTTATTTTCTAAAAATCTGGTTAAAAAAAAACCCATAAAACTTGCCATCTTAACGATATCTAAGTGTATTTAGTTCAGTGATGTTATGCACACTCACATCGTTGTGCAACCATATTCTCCAGGACATTTTTTTATCTTGCTGAACTGAATGAAGCTCTGTCCTTATTTATGTCCCCCACCCCTCCCCAGGCCCTACTTTCTTTTTTTTTTTTTTTTAATTTATTTTTCGAGAGAGAGAGAGAGACAGAGCACGAGCAGGGGAGGGGCGGAGAGAGAGGGAGACACAGAATCCGAAGCAGGCTCCGGGCTCCGGGCTGCCAGCACAGAGCCCGACGTGGGGCTCGAACCCAAGGACCGTGAGATCGTGACCTGAGCCGAAGTCGGACACTTAGCCGACTGAACCATCCAGGCACCCCAGCCCAGGCCCTACTTTCTGTCTCTAGGAGTCTGATGACTCTGGGCATCTCATGTATCATTGTCCTTTTCCGTCTGGTTTATTCCACTCGGCCTGATGTCCTCAAGGTTCATCCATGTTGCTGCAGGTGTCAGAATCTCCTTCCTAGTTAAGGCTGAACAGTAGTCCATTGCCTGTATATACCACATTTTACTTACCCATTCTTCTGTCAGTGGGCGTGGGCTTGCTTCCCCCTCTCGGCGACCGTGAGCAGTGCTGCTGCGATCATGGACATGTACACATTATTGATAGCAAGCACCTGATGAGAAGTCTGTCTAGCCCCATGTTATAAGACAGTCTGGAACAAGAAGACCTTTGGATGTCCGCCTAGACTTGGGGGCACTCTCTCTCAAACCTCAGACCTTCTGCATCCCAACCTCCTGGGGTGCACATGCTCTAGCCTGACCCCTGGACTTTCTGACCCAAACTCTCGGTGGGTGGGGCCCGGATGCTGATGTGTTGATCAGCCCCCGGGGAACCCTGGATACACCTGAAGTTTGAGAACCAGCCTGCAAATCCCCAGGATGGGGGTAAGACTGCTTCCGGCTGTTTCTTAGATTGGCAGGCTCCTGCCACACCAGGAAATGGAAAACTGGAAGGGGCATAGGGTGCACCCCGGGGTCCTCTGTTTAAACAGAATACGCCACGCACCTGTATCTAAGGGTGGCTGTGGGTGTTCATGGTCTGGAGTCACCAGGTAGGAGCAGCTTGGAAAGCGGAGAACAAAATGCCAGGGCACGTGGTCTCCCTGAGTCCAGCCCTTCCTTCCTTCTGAGAGTATGGCCTTCATCACAGGGGCGTAGGGACGCACTTGCCTGAAGGCAGAGTCCAATCTTTAGCCCAAAGTGCAAGGCCCGCCTGGCCCAGAGACCCCTGAACCAACTCCCACCTCCCTGCAGCTTCCCCCAGAAGGAGCCCTGGCCCTAAACATAGTTCTCTCTCCTTCTCTGCTACCCTGTTAGCAGGGCAGATGGCCCAGAGAGAGGACGTTGGCCAAGGCTGGCCCGAACACCAGTGCAGAGTTGTGACCTGCTTTTACGAGTGTCTGATGCAGCTGACTGATCACAGGGAGAACGGACTTCTGCCTAATTCCAGTTGTCTTTGGACCCTGTGAACGAGGCAGCAGCACACATCTTTGTCCACATGAGCCACCACGTAGTGGCTTCATTCCTGTGGGATATATTCCCAGGAATGGGATCGCTCAGTCAAGGTTCATGTGAGTTTTTTTTTTTTTGTTTTTTTTTGTTTTTTTTATAAATGTATTTTATTTTATTTTTGGGACAGAGAGAGACAGAGCATGAGCGGGGGAGGGGCAGAGAGAGAGGGAGACACAGAATCGGAAACAGGCTCCAGGCTCCGAGCCATCAGCCCAGAGCCTGACGCGGGGCTCGAACTCATGGACCGCGAGATCGTGACCTGGCTGAAGTCGGACGCCCAACCGACTGCACCACCCAGGTGCCCCGGTTCATGTGAGTTTTTAATTTTCACAGATGTTGGCAGATTGCGTTCCTGGAAGGTTGTGAACAACTCACACTTCCACCCACGATGTAGGAGAGAGCCTTGTTTTTCCCCACATGCCCTCCTGCAACAGTTATCACTCTTAAATTTTGCTGGGCGTTGGGGGAAAGGGTGATATACCGTTGTAGCTTTAATTTGCATATTCTTGACTGCTAGTGAATTTCCATGTGGATTTTGGCCATGTGGATTTGCTGCTACGCACACTGCTTCTTCATATAATTGGCTCTGTGCCTACCAAGTTTTTGTTTGTTCTTGTGAAATTTTAAAGCACTGTGTATAAATCGTATCTATGTTGACCATCACCTCTGCCACAGATTTTTTTTTTCCCGATACTACCATTTGTATGATTACTTTGTTCATGAGAGCTTTTTTTGCCGTATACATTTTAAAGTCTTATATTCACAAATATGTCCGTCTACCTTTCCTTTTGTAGCATATCCAGGTTCGGAAAGTTTCTCCCCTCCTTGGATTATACACACAGTTTATCTTGCAAAGTTTTAAGGTCTGTAATCCATTGGGTTTTTTCGTGTGTCCTAAAATTCACTTTTGTTTCCTTCCAAATGGATAGTCAGTTGTGAGACATCATTCCCTTGACAATGTTGTTTCCCACCATACTGAGCCCCCATTTTCTCATGCTAAGTGAGCCCTGGCGATGCCCCATCCTGTCCCCCCGATCTATTTCTGCAGTCCTAACCCAGTATCAGATTGACATGGCTGCAAGGGCTTTGTAAGATATTCTGATATCAGGTAAGGAGAGTCATTATTCTTCTTCTACACCTTCCGTGTGTCTGGCGGATGGCATCCTCCCAGGCCCATACCCATGTGGTCTATGTGGAGCGTGGAACCTGACATGGGCCTTGACCCTGAGACCATGGAATCATGACCTGAGCTGAAATCAAGAGTCAGACACTCAACCGACTGAGCCACCCAGGTGCCCCTCAATTAGATTTTTCTAATGATCTTCATACAGACCCTGTCTGTATGTATTTACAAGTACTTTAGAGTTTTCATCATTACACAAATGAAATATTTCTCCCTGTTTCCATTTCTACATGTTTCTCATTGGAAGAGACAAAAATCTATTGATTCTTGTCTTTTTATCTTGTAACCATTCCATCTCTGCTGTCTTCTTCATTGTAAACGTTGTGACTCGGTAAATTTTTCTTAAAACCCAGCATGAAAGTCTCTGCCTTTGAGTGGAAAAATGCAGCCATTCACATTTAGTGTAACTACTGATAGACTTTATCTGTTCTTTACAATTTATTTTACATTTGTTATTTGTTTCACTCTGTGTCATTTTTCTGTCTTCCTGTTTTGGGGTCATGTGATCAGGAAGCTATTACTCAGAAAAAAGCGTTTTGCAAAATCTAAGATGATTCAGTCATTTAAAAAAAGGACTCAAAGTAGGACTAGAAGGAAATTCTTTAAATGTCTGGTAGAATTCACCAGTAAAACCATCTTGTCCTGAGCTTTCCTTCGTGGAAAGTTTTTGGATTAGTAATTTAATGTCATTACTTATAACACTTTACTATGGTCTAGATGTTTGTGTCCCCATCATGAAAATTTATATGCTGAAATTCACTCCCAAATTATTGGGAATTAAGGCCTTTGGGAGATGATGAGTTCATAAGGACTTAGTGCCCTTGTAAAAGAGGCTGCACACAGCTCTCTAACCCCTTCTATCATGTGGGGACACAGCAAGAAGATAATGGCTGTGAACCAGGAAGACAGCTCTCACTAGAATATGACCACGCTGGCACCTTGATCTTGACCTTTCCATCCTTCACAGTTGAAAAAAATTTCTGTTGTTTATAAGCAAAAGAAGAAGAAGAAGCAGCCATTATTCATTTCGTTTTCTCCCTTTGTTAATCTGGAAACTCTCTTGGCCTTTTCCATTCCATTAGTGCCTACTCCCCCTTTTCCTGATGTCCTCATCAGGTGCATATTTTGTTAAAAATATTTGGAGCAGATGGGGCGTCTGGGTGGCTCAGTCAGTTAAGTGTCCGACCTCGGCTCAGGTCATGATCTTGTGGTTTGTGGGTATGAGCCCCACGTCGGGCTCTGTGCTGAAGGCTTGGAGCCTGGAGCCTGCTTTGGATTCTGTGTCTCCCTCTCTCTCTCTGTCCCTCCCTCACTCGTGCTCTGTCTCGCTCTTTCTCTCAAAAATAAATAAATGTCAAAAATTTTTCAAAAAAATATTTGGAGCAGTGATGTTAACTCTACTTTTTCCCACCAAAGGTGTACTGCGTCCCCACCAAGATGCTCTATGCCACCCACACTTCCTCCTCGCCCAGGAAGACGGCTGCTGGAGATGCTTTCATGTTGGCCTTTCTTCTTCCTCTTTGCTCCTCCTCCTTCTGCCTCAGATAAGACTGTGAGGGCACTTCTGCTTTCCCCCCTGAGCCCACCACCCTCAACTCTGAGGTTTCACTGAGAAGGTTTCATATAGTTTCAGTTTTGAACCCTGTGGGATAGCAAGTCCTTTCTATTTCAAGTCTTTATTGACCACACATATTACACAGCCCTAGATAGCCTCACCTTATTCATTTATATTAAACTACACACACGTGTTTATATGCAGCATATTTTGTTACACAACACTGCTCACCATTGCTTCCCACCTCTTCATCTCCCCCATCTTGAAGTCTCTCTTTGAGTTTCTTCATTTACTGAGAATCATTACCAAGCCATTTTTTCAGACAGATCATGTCGATGTTTACTTCTGCCGAAGGGCACCCTGGATGGAATCCAGGAGTTGGTGTCTTGGATCTGTGGGCCCCACTCTGTAGATTTTCACCATTTTCAGTCTTCTAGATGATGTCGAGGAAAAGTCCCAAGCCAGTCGGATTCTAGTCCTTCTTCTTTTCTCTCATGATTCCAAGTCTCTATAATTTGATTTTGAGAGTTCAGTTGTCTTATACGCTTGCCTGTCTTGGCCTACTAACTTGGGTCTCAACCATGGCCAACATCTTCTGCTTGTTTTTGTTTTGCTTTTTTTAGCTCAGAGATAACACATCTCAGTCCCGGAGAGTGTTATTCACCCTATTCCCCGAGTCACTTTATGTTACTCTTTTTTTTTTTTTCTTTTGTCATTCAAGTCGTCATCTGTCTCCACCAGAGACATTTACTGTCTGTATCTTGACTTACCTCCTTCTCTCTGGCTCCAAAGCCCCAAGATTGGTGATTGTCACTTCTTCAGAGCTCCAGTTTCATTTGATTCTTAATGTGCCCTAAGCAACAGGAGTTTTGCAGGTTAGAAGGTGGAGCGAGGACAGAGCCGTGGGCAGCGCCCTGCCAAGGCTCCCGGCAGGAGGAGCCACCCTGCCCTCCAGTCTTCCTGTGCTGCCTGGGCGTCAAGGGCAGGGGGAAAACAGCCCATCGTTTCATCAACTCTTCAGCACTTAATGGCCCAACATGCAGGCCAAATGTTAGCATTTCCTTTATCCTCCCAAAGTCTTCAGGTCTCTAGGTCCAAGTCCGTCGGGACTGATGCTTGCTGAACATCCACCATATGCCTCCAGGCAGACACCAATGGTTTTGTAGACTAGGTCATTTTGTCCTCCCGTCAACCTTGAGTTTGGTACAGTTATCTCCAACGGTCTTAGTTCCAGCTGCTGTAACAAAGCACTACAGACTGAGTGGCTTAAATGATAGACATTTCGTTCCCAGATGCCGGGAAGTCCAAGATCAAGGTGCCAGCTGCTGAGTTCCTGGCAAAAGTCCTCTTTGTGATTTGTAGGTGATCGTCTTCTCCTTGTGTCCTCCCATGGCCGAGAGAGGGAGCTCTGGTGCCTTTTCCTCTTCTGCTCAAGTCGTTAATCCCATCATGAGAGTTCCACCCTCATGACTTCACCTAAGTCTGATTACCTCCCAAGGGCCCCACCTCTAAATACCATCACATTTAAGGGTAGGGTTTCATGAATTTGGTCGGGGTCGGGGGAGACACAAACACTAAGGTTCCAACCCCAATCACAGATGAGAAAACAGCTATAGAGGAGAGGCTCAAGTAGGTTAAATATTTTTCTCAAAGTCCAACAGCCAGAAGCGGCAAGGATGAGATCTCCCTTATTCCAAGGGTCGTAATCTTTGTACTACAGCATGTTGAACGCAGGTGTCCTTTTCAAATTTTTCCTTAGGAAAAAACCCACAACAATCACTCTGTCCGAGAGTGCCTGGTTACTTTATGAGGCTTTATAGCATTCACTTCTCCAAGTGACACTACTTGGAATGAACGTGCTGTTCCTGAGCAGGGGAGGAATTCATGCTCTTCCTCTAGGATCTGCCTGAACTAAGGACAGGCCAGGGACCATCTGTGTGTGACACTCTGAGCCAGGCACACCAGCCCGGTGAAGCATCCCCTTGTCCATGGATGAGACCGCAGAGGGGAGGCAGAGAGAGGCCCATGGCCCCTCTGCCCCGGCAGGGCTGCGGACCTCAGAGACGGCAGGCAGGCACGCGCACACCCGCACGCTCACATGCGCGCATACGCGCACACACATACAATGCGTGCACGCGCACACACGTATACACACGTGCGTGCACCCGTACACACGCACACGCAGACACATACATGCATGTGCATGCACACGCGTGTGCATCCAACATACACACCACGCGCACACATGTGGTGCACGGTTGACATGCTTTTCCAACGCGGGTGTATGCTGGATTCATGAAGCAGCTTTAACGTGGCAGCAGAAGATAAGAATTTCCCAGCGAACGCTTTTGTATTAACAAAAAAACCCACAACTAGTCTTTTTTTTTTTTTCCTCCTGATTTGTATCCATTGCACAGGCGGCTTTACGTTAGCGATAAAGGCCATGAGGAAGAAGGGGAAACGTTCAGGCAGGATCCTTCCAGTCCAGCAGGACACTCTGTCTTCGTTCCCCCCTACACTCCCCTGCATGCCTTATTTACAAAGCTCTAATCACGCTTCACTCCGTCTTTGCCTGTGCTGCAGATCATTTTCAGAGTTACGGTTGTTACCCACCAGGGTTTATTCCATTGGGTGGAATTTCCTAATTTACTTTGTGGTGTAAATATCCGTACTGCTCTTTCTTTCTCAGTTGTTTGCACATTTTTTGCCACCGTAAATAACAGCACAGAGAACGTTTTCATGAAGAGGGGCTCTGCTATTTGGGGACTATTTCCTAAGGGTGGATGGATGGGTCGCTGGGTGCGTGGATGGGAGAGGCTGAGCTAAACCTGGGTTTTGTAAGTGTCATCTTCGTGGGGCCCTCGGGGAAACTCAGAGATGGTGCTTTGCTGCTCACAGGAAAGTGACAGGCGAGAGGTAGGCTGAGCTGGGAGGGTCCAGGCAGCCCCACCTTCCCTCAGTCAGGGCCTCGTCCTCGTCTCTGAAGCGTTAGATTTCAGCAAACAATTTCATGTCATTTATGTTTTTTAATGTTTTTTATTTAGTTTTGAAAGAGAGACAGAGCACTAGTCGGGGAGGGACAGGGAGAGAGGGAGACACAGAATCCAAAGCAGGCTCCAGGCTCTGAGCTGTCAGCACAGAGCCCGATGCGGGGCTTGAACTCACAAACCGCGAGATCACGACCCGAGCCGAAGTCGGACGCTTAACCGATTGAGCCACCCGGGCGCCCCAACGATTTCGTTTCAATAAAGAGTAGCACTGCTGAACACGTGTTTGAAAACCAGAGGTCAAAATTATTCCTAAAGTCTTCCTACCCAGCTCCATTTGTTCAGGAATGCATATTTTCATTCGTTTACTAGTCCGTGAATGGGTATCTTCATTTATGTAAGCATTCGTTCAGCACCTTTGGAAGATTCATCATGCGCCAGGCTAGACAGCAAAGGTGAAATGTGAGTAGCGAGCCCTGCTCTCCAGGGCCCGTGATTTAGTGGGAGAGAGAGACACCCCAATACTGATCATGGTGTGGAAAGTTCTGGAGTCACCAGGACATTATCAGACTTAAGTCTCACAAGAGCCTTCCAAGCCATTTCCTGTGATAGCTCCATTTTACAGATGAGCAGACTGAGGCTTAGTAAAAAGTTAAAGATCACGCGGCTATAAGTGCCATGTGGGACTCAAACCGATTCTCTCTGCCCAGAGTGTAAGCTCTCCACAGTGCGGCCCTGCATCTTCTAGGGAGAGAGCTGGTCAAACCACATGACAACTACTATTCAGTATAAACCATGGCCTGTGAGATATTCAAGAAAGGGTTGGGTTGGGGAGGTCCAGAGAGGGTAAGTGGCTCCTGCAAAATTGCACAGCAAAGGCAGGAGAGAGCAGGGGCTGGATCTCAGCTTCCCTGACTCCCAGTCCAGTGCTCTAGGCTCATCAGCAAAGGACAGGCGCCCCAGCTCTTTGCCCTTGCGTGGGGTAGGAGTGGACTGTGAGGCTTCCTGAGACATGGTGTGCTGTTCAGGGCAAGGACAGCAGAGGCGACAATGAGGGGAAATGTCTTTGACAAGGGACAATGGAAATGCGGGATTTTAAGCACAGCAATCCCTCTCGGGTTCTTTGAAAAACTGGGTCAGCTCGCGAAGCTGAACGCCCTCTTTGCCTGGAGTTTTCTACCTGGAACAGCATTTCACGCACCACAGATGTCATTATTGGCCCTCGGGGGACTGAACAGTCTGACAATGCTCCCCAAAGTTAATGACCAAAATGATGCAAAATCTCAAGGAAATGAGAATCGGGGAAGCTGTCCCTCGCTCTGCACTACCCTCCTTCCCTCGGGGGCTGAAGTTCTGAGACATGAAAACCAATCCTCTTTAACCCAAACCCCACTGCTTCTGCACATAATGAGAGGGCTGAAAGCAGATGAAGGACAGTGGTGCTGGGCCCAACTTTCTCACCGTAACAGAGCTCAGGAGGAGTCTTTGGGGGCAGGAAAGAGCCTCGGTGGGCCAGGATATGTGGGATCTAGCTGCCAACTCAACGTGTGACCTTGGGCATGTCACTTCCCCTTGCTGCTTAGTCTCTCATGCATCCCATGAAGGCATTAGACCAGTCAAGTTGTGCTGAGGAAACAAAACCAATAAGATTATATATATATATATATATATATATATATATATACACACACACACACACACACACACATATATATTTATATGTATGTATATGTTTATATATGTTTATAAATGTATTTATATATAATATATGTATATTCTTATATATATATCCTTTCTATCTGCACACAGATATTATACACACATCTATATTTGTATATATTTACAAGTCCTTATCCATATATAAATCCATACATACACCCATGTATCTATGTCTTTACACATCTATCTATACAGATACAGATATATAAAGACACTTTAAAAATTTTTTTAATATTTATTTATTTTTGACAGAGAGAGAGAGAGAGAGAGACAGAGCAGAGCATGAGCGTAGGAGGGGCAGAGAGAGGGAGACACAGAATCCGAAGCAGGCTCCAGGCTCTGAGCTGTCAGCGCAGAGCCCCACATGGGGCTCGAACCCACGGACCGCGAGATCATGCCCCGAGCTGAAGTCAGACACTCAACCGACTGAGCCACCCAGGTGCCCCTAAAGGCACTTATTTTAAGGAACTGGCTCACATGGGTGTGGACATTGAAATTTGTAGGGCAGGTAGGTAGACTAGAGACTCAGGAAGGAGTTGGTACTCTGAGGGCAGAATTTCTTCTTTGGGAAACTTCAGTTTTTACTCTGAAAGCCTTTGATTGAATGATGAAGATGAAGAGTTGGGATGATGATGATGATGGTAATGATGATGGCAAAGGTGATGGGGGTCATGATAGTGATGGTGGTGATGGTGGTGGTGATGATGATGATGATGGTGATGGTAATGATGATGGTGATGGTGATGATGATGTCATGATAATGATAATGGTGGTGATGGGGGTCATGATGGTGATGGTGGTGATGGTGGTGGTGATGATGATGATGGTAATGATGATGATGACGGTGATGATGTCATGATAATGATAATGGTGGTGATGGTGATGCTGCTGATGATGGTGATGGTGATGGTGATGATGGTGATGATGGTGATGGTGATGATGGTGGTGATGATGATGACGGTGATGATGTCATGATAATGATAATAGTGGTGATGGTGATGCTGATGATGATGGTGATGGTGATGATGATGATGGTGATGGTGATGGTGATGATGATGGTGATGATGGTGATGATGGTGATGGTGATGGTGGTGATGATGATGACGGTGATGATGTCATGATAATGATAATGGTGGTGATGGTGATGCTGATGATGATGGTGGTAATGATGATGATGATGGTGATGGTGATGGTGATGATGGTGATGGTAATGATGATGGTGATGATGATGTCATGATAATGATGATGGTGGTGATGATGATGATGGTGATGATGGTGATGATGGTGATGATGGTGATGGTGATGGTGGTGGTGATGATGATGGCAAAGGCGATGGGGATCATGATGGTGATGGTGGTGATGGTGGTGATGATCTGGGCTCACTGCTCTGCTCCCTGACCCACCCGCTGCCCCCTCCCTCTGAGAGGTCACTCCCCACTCTTTCTCTGATTCCTCCAGCCTCTCATCCTCCGAAGACGCTGACCAGAGCCCTTGGAGCTGCTTTCCTTCTCATTTCACTGCCCGCCTGCTTCTCCCGCACATATGCTTCAATTATCTTAATCACAGTGCGCTTAAGATTTTGAAATCTGCTTTCCCATTCAATACCATGTCCACTCAGTATCATCAGTTGCATTTAGTTGCTGCTTATTATTTTTAACACCCACGAAGGCCCAGCAAGTGGGCTGCGAGGTCGTCAGCCTGTCAGAGCTGGGCACGGCGCTAGGTCTGTCTTGGCTTTCAGAGAGATAGCAGCCTGGCTTCATGATTCCATGCCCACGGTCACTCAAATATTCCATTACTGGATGTTTGGGTTCGCTCAGATTTCCCCTTTTGCAAATGATTCCAGAATGAGTATCTTTGGGCATGAAGGTTTGCCCAATTTTTGGCTCGTTCACGTCTTTGACCATTTATGGAACAGCCCTACACAGTCGGGGGATCTGTTCCAGCTTGGCAGGAACACCATCTCCCTCCACCTTCTCTCCTGCACTGCAGGAGAAATGCACAAAACCAAATTTCCCAGGATCCTCTTTTAATATGGCTCCTACTTAGGTTTTGCAAACGAGAGGCCCTCGACTGACAAGTGGAAGGGAAAAGGGAAGAAGTCATTATTACTTGAGCGAAGCTGGGGGCAGGCAGCTGGGATTATCAGCACCAAATGCCCTTCGCCTTCAAGGTGTCCACTGAAGTCAGCTGCTCCAGGGCTGCGGGCAGCGAGGTCAGTGATGGGGCCTTCCCTGTAACGCCTACACCTTCGTATTATCTCGGATGGGCACTACAGTGTCCCCCCTCCCAGACCCACTCTTCAGGGATGATATACACGTTCCTGGCTGCTGACAGACAGCTCATAGCTTCATCTCTCATGGGAATTACCTTCTGAGTGGGGTCAATCCACATGCAAGGTTATATCCTCTCTAAGGGTATGGCCAGTAGCCAGTAACTGGCTGATACCTGGATACAAAGGCATAGCTATTTTGCTCCATGTTGGGACAACAATGAAGGACCATCCCAGCTCCAGAACTCTCTGTTCGATTGGCTGAGGTCTCCAGGCAACACTTTGCAGGTCAGTTTCTCCCTCTAACCCAGTCCTCCCTTCCTTGTTTCCTTACAGGTGTATCTCCCGAGAACACTCCCCAATAATTTCCACACACAAATCCTCAGAACCTGTTTCCAGGGCCTTTCCTGCCCAAACCCTTCCACGTAAGCCAAGCAAATTCAGGGTTGACTTGTTGTGCCAACTGGCACTTAATTATCCCAACTGTAACAGAAATTGGGACCAGAAGTGGAATTCTGCCAGAGCAATGAACCCGAAATATGTGATACTTCCTTAGTGGTTGAGTAATAGGCATTGAGGAAAATTAAGACAGGTTGGAAATGTGTCAATTCAGCTTATTATAAAATAGCACAACATATGGTGAAAGTGTTGCCTGCAGTTATTTGAGAGGCAGACCACGGGCTTATTGAACTGGCAGGTTCCAAGGTAGGGGTTGGAGAAATGTCATTAGTGGTGTATGCTCGGTGTTACTGGCTGGATTTGATAAGATATTATAAGGAAAGATGAACTCAGGCACACAAAGAAAAAGGTAAAATAAAGAGTCCAGAAATTTGGGGTTTTGCATGGATGAAAAAAAAAAAGCCAACTCTTTTTAGATCCAAAACAAGAAGAAATGGAATCAAAAGAGGCTTTAAGGTACAAAGTCCAGCCAAACTTCCCAGTGAAGATCAAATTTGCAGCAAAGATCAGAGGAAGGGTGTACATTGCCAACCTAAAGCTCCAGAGAACCCCAATGGGGCCTCTATTAAGTAAGGAAGGGCGTGGGGCAAGGGAGCAGAGAAAGAATCAGATGGGGAACTAGCTTGAACAATGTTGAGGTGCATGGACCCAGCTGGAAGCTAATATATCAGAAATGTACTGTTTGTGAGGTCCTATTACCAAAGGAACCACACATCCAGGCTGAGCAAGCCTTTCACCGTTCAAGTTTTAAGGAAATTCTTGTGCCAGACTTCTAGAATACCAAGTGAGATGGAGAGACAGGCCGTCCCCCGGAGAGGGATTATTCCTCAGTGACCGACTTCCAGGCTACCAAGAAGGTTCATTCAAAATAACACAAAACAAAACCAAAACCAAAAAACACGCAGAGGGTGGAATCAAGGCTAATGGAGAAAAATGAACAAGGAGCATCTCCCAGAGATTGATGACAGGGCCTCACCATGGACCATCCCCTGCCTGTAGAATAGGGTTTTGACAGCGTCTGCCCGATGGGATTTCAGAACAATGGACAGACCGCTGTGTATCTCCCATCATTCCTGTCTCTAAATGAGAGTGTGTATTGGGGTCATATTCTCCCAGTTCTATCAGTATATATTGAGGATGGGATTAAACAAGTGACTTTTTTTTTCTGTTCAGAGATCTCTGGACCCAGAGGAGCCATGTAAACAGGATGGGAAGATAGTCGAATATCGTTTGGAAATCCTGAGTTTGAAACTGCATGTAGCAACTGGAAGAGATTTTGGAGGAGGGGTTAAGGGAGCTGTGGGGATTGGGCAGGGAGTGGGGTGGGGAGGAGAAGAGATCAAAGGGGCATTTGGAGCCCAGAGGGCATACTTGGTAGAGATAGTACTCACCCAGTATTCTACCAGCCACCCTTGCAGTTACGTTGGGGCTCCGTGACTAGCCTATGAATGACGTCATGTGTATCTTTCTCTCTCTGCACCAAGTGACACAGCTACAAGGTGCAGAAGGGCCTCCTGAGCACATTGAACTGTACACAGAGTTCCTTGAATTTTATACTTTATTGCATTAAGTCACAGAGAATTGAAGGCTTCTGCAGCACAGCCTCGCCTGTCTGGACTAATATTTCTATGTGCTATTTTCCTCTAGTCACCGAGTAGAAACAGACATTGCATTACAAGGTAACATAATTAGATTGTTACAAAGACTCCAAAATCTTAACACCATTCTAATGCGGCTGGTCTCTGGACTTCTTTCTGGAGCCTCTTTGAGTTAGATTCATTTTCCTGCTGTTATTTCTGAGGTGTGAGGGAGGGGTTGGAGGGCTCACTGCTACCCTCCCTCCTCTTTCTGACTCCAGCCCTTCAGTAACGTGTGTAGCCCAGACTCTCCTATGAAGTCTTTCATATGAAGTCTTTCACTGCTCATCCCACTAGGAAAGAGAGATGGGGACCCAGCAAATAATCTTCACCATTTCTGAACCCAGTCAGCCTGGCAACAGCTCACTCCTTGGGTTCCCAGCTCCAACCTGAGCCAGCTTTCTTGGAATATTTCTCTCCACCATGATATCTTTGTCCAGTGCACCTAGGCCAAAAGACTCCATGCTTTCTGAGACACTGAGCTCTTTGAGGAGCATTTGTTCCCGGCTCGAAGGATGCCTTTACCCAAAGTTAGGAAATCTAAGATTTAGAACCTTAAGCATGAAAGCCTAATGGTATGTCTCCTTCCCAGACCTAGCATTTAGGAGTGTGGAAGGCACAGAGAAGCTAGATACAGGTTCAGCTCCAAAGAGTGCCCGGGTCAGGATCCCGTCTCTGCACCTGCTGTATCTGAGTTAAAAACCTTCATTCATTTCCGTGAAAGGCAGTTCCCCCCTGAAGCCAGCCATCAACTGGCAGGCAAACAGGACTGGTTCACTCTTCCCCCAGTAAACCCTGACTTTTGAAAATACAAAATTGTCTAAATTATCTAGTGGTTCTTAACTTGCCTTCAGTTGTAAGAGGTTCAACGGTTCCCTAAAGCCTAAACGTGGGATTAGGGATTTGAATATCTTACCTAGAGGGGGGAAACACTGCATTTTAGGCTTTTTGACAAATGTATAAGAGGTCCTCCAAAGACATTTCCTAATGACGCCAACTTTGACCATCATTATTAAGAACATGACTCTCAGGGCGCCTGGGTGGTTCAGTCGGTTGAGTGTCTGACTCTTGCTTTTGGCTCAGGTCATGATCTCATGGTTTGTGAGTTCAAGCCCTTTGTTGGGCTCCAGGCTGGCGGTTCAGAGTGTACTTGGGGTTCTCTCTTTCCCCCTGTCTCTCTCTGCCTCTGACCCACTCACATACATGTGTTCTCTCTCTCTGTCTCTCTAATAAATAAAATAAACTTTATATTAAAAAAGAACATGACTTTGAATCCATTACAAGGCTCAGAGTCATAGCATTCCTGTGGTCGAGGGGGCATTACAGATCAACTAGCAAGGGGTCATGGGAGTGTCCTAAGGAGTCACGGGGATCCCAAAGCCATAATAGGGGTACTTCCTAGATTGGAGGCCTCATCCTTTAACTACGTCAAACACCTGAATCACTTTGATCTATTTTATATTATGGAGGGTCACATAAAGTTCTTGGGAGGCAAGAGGAAAAGCACAGTTTAACTGCTCAGACAATTAAATTAAAATCTCATCCAAATAACCTTCAGTTTACTGATGGAGAAACTGAGGCCCAGACTGGCCTCTAGGGTAAAGCAGACCCTACGTCACATTCCTGTAGTTTTGCTGCACTTCCTCCTCTGTCTGGACCAGTCTTCCTGAAACGTCCTTCCATGCCTCCCTATGCCCCAAGCTTACCTGATGCATACTTGTTCACTTTCCCAAATTGGGATCTCTCTGGGCTCCTGGAAGGAACAGACGGTCTCTTCCTTGGTGAACCTACAGAGCCCTCTGTATACCTGCCTCTTGAAGGTCCTATTGACATTTCCAATCTGTCTTCCTGTCTCGGTTGTGAGCTTTTTGGGCCCAAGATCTATGTTGCTTGGTCTCTCTATCCCTCCCACCATAATATCTCATTTTGAGTTATTTATCCATTTTGACTTGCATGACTTTGGCTTTAGGAGGAGGACCCCTTGCACGTTGGAGGTTCCTGGTATACTGAGAAACCACGTGAAGGGGGGGAGATGGGACTATAATGGTCCTCAAGACTGGGCAACTAACCACCCCTTGGTAAGTCTCCTGCTGTCAGAGCTAGGGTCTTGTCCTTGAAAGGGCCTAAGTAGCACACTTCTAAATTACATGTAGGTCAAAGAACAAATCTCAAGAGAAATTTTAAAATACTTTGAATTAATGAAAATGCAAATATAACATTTCAAATTTATGGGTACAGCAAAAGCAGTGCTTGGAAGGACATTTATAGCATTGAATGCAGATGTTAGAAAAGAAGAAAGATCAGGGTACCTGGGTGGCTCAGTTGGTTAAGCAGCCAATTCTTGATTTCAGCTCAGGTCATGATCTCACAGTTCATGGGTTCAAACCCTGCATCCGGCTCTGCACTGACAGCATGGAGCCTACTTGGGATTCTCCCTCTGTCTCTGCCTTTACCCCACTTGCTCTCTATCTCTCTCAAAAACAGAGGGGCGCCTGGGTGGCTCAGTCAGTTGAGCGTCTGGCTTCAGGTCAGGTCATGATCTCACGGTTCATGAGTTTGAGCCCCGCTTTGGGCTCTGTGCTGACAGCTCAGAGCCTGGAGCCTGTTTCGGATTCTGTGTCTTCCTCTCTCTCTCTCTCTGCTCCTCCCCAACTTGTGTGCTCTCTCTCTCTCTCTCTCTCTCGCAAAAATAAATAAACATTAAAACAAAACTGATAAATAAACATTTAAAAAGAAAAGAAAAGAAGAAAGATCTAAAATCAATATTTTAAGTTTCTGCTGTAGAAAACCAGGCAAAGTAGAGAAAAATAAATCCAGAGTAACCAAAAGAAAAGAAATAATAGGAATTAGAGCAGAAACCAATGAAATTGAAAAATAGGGAAAAGAAATGAAACCAAAAGCTGGATCTTTGAAAAGATCAATAAAATTGATAAGCCTCAAGCCAGGTTAATTAAGAAAAAAAGAGAACACAAATTACTAATATCAGAAATAAAAGAGGGGATGTTGTTACAGATCCCATGGACGTTAAGGGATAATAAAGAAATACTATGAGTAACTCTATTCTCACAAATTTGATAACCTAGATGAGATGGACCGATTCCTTGAAATACACAACATGCCAAAACTCACACAAGATGAAATGGACAACCTAAGTAGTCCTGTGTCTGTGAAATACATCTAATCAATAATTAATAACGTTTCGAAACAGAAGGCACCAGGCCCAAGTGGGGCCACGGGTGAATTCTCCCAAAATTTAAGAAAGAAATTATAGCAATCCTCTATGATTTCTTTCAGAGTATGGAAGCCGAGGGAACACCCCTAACTCATTCTAAGAGGCCAGCATTACCATAATACCCAAACCAAAGACATTACAAGAAGAGAAAACTACAGACCAATATTTCTCATGGACATAGATGCAAAAATCCTCAACAAAAATACTAGCAAATTAAATCTAACAATATATCTCAAGGAGTATGCACCGCAACCAGATGGGATTATCCCAGGTATGCAAGGCTGGTTCAGTATTTGAAAGTGAGGGAGCCCAGGAAGAGAGCTAGGCAAAGAAACCTAAGGACCAAAAATAGAGGGTTCCCTGAGTGAGCTCTCTCCTTGGAAATCGTCAGGGAACAGGACAGGCCCCAGTAGAAACTAACCCTGCCAAGGTCAGACATCTGAACGCATCAGGCAAACGAGATTCCTGTTCCCGTTGTCCTCTGTTGTCCCCACTAGATATTCAGTGACCTCTTTGGAAATTCCTGTGGCCTCAGCTTAGGGATCCAAGGGTCAGAAGCTTGGTCTCATGCAAGCTTTATTACTTGAGGGCAAAGGTACCTTCATGGGAATCTCAATAATCAGAGGAAAGCTACCAGGGATGGAACAATGGCTGCCAGCTCGGCTCTTTCCACCCTGCACCTGCCGGTTGAAACCTTGGGTATATTTCGATACATGAATCTATTCCCCCAAGACTCTTTCTAAGACCCATATGAGAACAGGGCCTGAATGTTGAACAAAAGCTACCTCCTGCATGGAGGCTCCAATATTTCTCCTTCATGTTCCCCACAGACAGAGGAGACTCTTCAGAGGAACTTCACATAGCAGTAACCAGTGCTCACTGAGCATCCACTCTGCCAGGCACTCAGCGAACACATCTCTAATCATCTCAGCAGCAATTTATGGTGGAAGTTTCCACCTCCATTCACAGGAAGAATCTGAAGCTCAGAGAGGTCAAGTGACTGGCCCAAGATCCGCAGCAGATAGCAGAGCCGGGACTGGAACCCAGGCTTGTTGGATCTCAAAGCTTATGCTGTTTCTACCTCCAGTTTAGCTTTGCACCTGCTGCTTTGTCCCTTCCCTGTTAGAAGTCAACTCTGCATCACTTCAGTCTCACGCAGCCATCATTGCCCCACCGCCTACCATGCACCCAGCACCATGCTGGCCCTTGAGGGTCTGGGGTGACCAAGAAGTATGCAAGTATGCAATACAAGCAAGATGGTCAGCTTCTTGAAATGTGCACCATTTAAATCGCCGTGGCTGATCTCTGTTGAATGTAAGGCAGAGGCTCAGATGGTCAATGTCCCCTTCCCATTCCAGCTTCCCACATGCCCTGTGTTGCAACCTTCTCAATCTGTTCTCTGATGCCAGCATATTCAAGGTGCCTTGCAGGACTCTCCAGTGTGGCTCTCAATCCTCCTCATCAAAGCTGGCCAATCCACTGACTCGTCTCCCAGAACTCAGCTGACCGCACACCGTGCTCTTTCTTCTCAGGAGCTCTGTAGACAAACAATTCATCCATTCGTTCATCCAGCAGACACGGTCCATTCAGGGTGCTGGGCTCCCTTGGGTAGACCCTGGGGTTACAATGATAGATAATACAGTGGTGTTGCCTGCATCGAATGCAGGCTAGAAACGGGGAGGTGGACACACAAGGGCACCGAAGTATGACAGGTGTGGTGACAGGAGTCTGGACACAGCACAAGGTTACAAGGGAAGGGAGAGTCGATGCATTCTGGGGGCCAATGATTCCAGAGAGGCTTCAGGGAAGAGGTGACAGCTCAAAATAAACATGAAGCATGGGCAGCTGATCTTGGGTTTCCCGGAGAGGAAGTGGGTTGTGGGGGGTTTGGTACGGGAAGCATTCAGGAGAAGGAACCAGCATGAGCAAGTGCATAGCTGTTTGAACCATTCGGGTGCGTTCTCCAAAGCCAGGCAGCGGGGGAGGGCCAGGTTCCAGCGTATGGGATGTGTGTTGTCGGAAGAAGGATGCACAGGGAGGGGTGCTAGGCAGAGGCCCGATTCTGCAGGGCTGATGAGCCGAGCCAGGGAGAGGCTGGACTTTATCCTATGGGCAGTGGTCTCACACTTTAGTGAGCGTCAGGATCCCCCAGGGGTCAACTGTGTGCTGGTGGGTCCACACCAGCATCTCTGGCGTGGGGGGTGGGTGGGCAGGAGGCTGAGGGTCTGCATGTTTGACAGGCAGCTGTGAGCCCTGTGCACGTGGTCCTGGGAGCCCAGCTTGCCCTGAGAGAGGCAGAGCCCGTGGACAACACCCTGAGCGAACCCCACCCTGGCTAACAAAACAACAGCCAACTGCAGCACAGAGTTTCAGTGTTCTTGGTGGCATTCACACCACCCTCTCGCAAAATCAAGATGCAGAGCCTCCGAGAAAACAAGGGCCCGGCTCAGGCTATGCCTTCATTTACAGATGAGGCTCAGAGAGAGTGCAGCCTGTGGCTGCCGGTGGCCGAGCTGGGATTCGAAGCCACGTTCTTTCCCTGCTCGCACTGCCACGGCCACAGCCATCTCTCCACAAAACCATGATCACAGAAAAATCACCTCCGGCTGTCGGCCGACTGGGACCAGGACTGGTCAGCTGATGGGCCCTCTGTTCTTCCTACAGGGCATAGTAACCGAATAAAGGGCTCTTGGGAGCCAGCGGTCAAGTACAATAGCTTATATAAAGACACTCTGGAGTGGTGTTGATGATCAGCTTTGGGTCTCTGGAAGGCTAACAGAAACGCTTCTGGAGCCCCTGTCCGAGCCCTCAGCACAGGAAATGCACTGTTGAAGACAGAATATTCTGTGTGGGGATGTTGTGGGGTGAAGTTCAAACTGTTTCTTCCCCAGACTTCAGGCTGTCTACATCACTGACGGCAGACGGCAGACAGAGAGGCCTCTTCTCCGCGGGCCCTGGCCCGGAGCTGGGGCGGGGCGCCTAGCTCTGCCAATTTCAGAGAGAACAAATGATCTATTGGAGGAATTTAGCCTGTCGTCAGAGGCCCGTTCCTTAAGCACCAGAGCCCCCTGCTGGCGACACGTGAATCTTGCTGATCCTGCCTAAATTGACCTAAGTGGGGAAGCTCCCAGCCGAAGATGTTCAACGCTCAGACTTCTTATTTGTGACATCAGATCACACACCCTTCAAATTCCATGGAGAAGAAGGTGCCTTATTCTGTAATGAGTGCTGGGGGCCGACTGTGGGAGGAGACTTCATTAGATTCCACTTCACATACGAATTCCACTCCACTATATGAATTCTAGAGTTACATGTAAAAATATGGACCACTAAAGTCAAGAGAAGATAGGGTGAACATTAACTGGGTGCCTGGTGGAAAATACTTTATACAGATAGAACCGAAATAAGATTTCATAAAGGAAAGTAATAAAAGGTTTGACAAGGGGAAGTATGTCCGTTTCCCCATGGCAGTCGTCTTAGGCTGAAACAGACAGAGGGCGGAGATGCGTGTGCTGGGGGTGTCCTGGAAGGACTCGCGCAGTGACACCTGTTGGGGAGGGAGTGGGAGAAGCAAGACTGGACAGAGGAACTGAACTGCAGACCTCACAGGCAATTCTAGATCTGGGGCTCTGCCTCCAGCTGTTCTGAATCAAGGCAAAAGGCGCGGGTTTTTGTGTCCCCATGTGGACCAGGCGTGGGATGCCCCTGGAGACAACTATTTCTCAGGAAGGGACTAGGTTGTGAGCCCTTTATCAGCAGCCAACACTCCTGGCAGCTGGGAAGTGAGTGCCTGTGTCCTGCAGTGGAAATCCAGATGACAAACCACAGTGTCCCCTCCACCAGTATCTGTGTCCATGAATGAGTGATGTTTTTAAATCTCTGCCGGTTGCATGGGTAAATATTGAATATTGTTTTCATCTATTAAGGCATCTCTGTGTTCACATATTTACTGATCTCCCCCCATGTTTTGTGACACGCCTAGCTAGCTTCCTTGCTCCTTTTCCTACTAACTCAATTTGGCTTCTCCATCAAGTGGGAGTTTGGATAACAACCAATCTGCAAAGGGAAGTTGGGAGCAAATTACGACTTGAAGGCTTTTTTCTACCACCATAATCCTAAAACTGTAAAGGTATTCTTAAGAACAGAAAACCTTCTCACCCTATTTTATTCTTACTCTCCATTGCCACCGCTGTATTTCACTTGGATTCCATTCCCTTCCTTTTTCTTAAAAGCCCCAAGGCAATAAATCTGATGAATGCTGCCTGTCAACGGCTAAAATAATAATCAATTACTTTTGAGAGAAATCTATCTTCTAGCAAAAAGGCACTCAGATCCATTTTTAGATGTTCTGAAATCTATGTATGATTACTGAATCTTTTGTATTCCAAGAAGTGCATGTACTAGACTCTTTAAAAAGCCAAATTTGGCGGGGGATCCTGGGTATCTCAGTCAGTTAAACACCTGACTTCAGCTCAGGTCACCATCTCGCGGTTCGTGGGTCCGAGTCCTGCACTGGGCTCTGTGCTGACAGCTCAGAGCCTGGAACCTGCTTCAGATTCTGTGTCTCCCTCTCCCACTGCCCCTCCCTGCTCATGCTCTGTCTCTGTCTCTCTGTCTCTCTCTCTCTCAAAAATAAATGAACATTTAAAAAAAATTTTAAGCCACATTTTTTAAATTTTATTTTTTATTTTTTTTAAATTTACATCCAAATTAGCGTATAGAGCAACAATGATTTCAAGAGTAGATTCCTTAGTGCCCCGTACCCATTTAGCCCATCCCCCCTCCCACAACCCCTCCAGCAACCCTCAGTTTGTTCTCCATATTTATGAGTCTCTTTTGTTTTGTCCCCCTCGTTTCTTTATTATTGTTGCTTCCCTTCCCTTATGCTCATGTGTTTTGTATCTTAAAGTCTTCATACGAGTGAAGTCATATGATTTTTGTCTTTCTCTGACTAATTTCATTTAGCATCATACCCTCCAGTTCCATCCACGTAGTTGCAAATGACAAGACTTCTTCTTTCTGATCGCCGAGTAATACTCCATTGTATACATATACCACATCTTCTTTATCCATTCATCCATCGATGGACATTTGGGCTCTTGCCATACTTTGCCTATTGTTGATGGTGCTGCTATAAACATGGGGGTGCATGGGTCCCTTCGAAACAGCACACCTGTATCCTGTGGATAAATGCCTAGTAGTGCCATTGCTGGGTTGTAGGGTAGTTCTATTTTTAGTGTTGTGAGGACCCTCCATCCTGTTTTCCAGAGTGGCCGCACCAGCTTGCATTCCCACCAACAATGCAAAAGGGCTCCTCTTTCTCCGCATCCTCGCCAACATCTGTTGTTGCCTGAGTTGTTAATGTTAGCCCTTCTGACAAGTGTGAGGTGGTATCTCACGGTGGTTTTGATTTGTGTTTCCCTGATGATGGGTGACGTTGAACACTTTTTCATGTGTCGGTTGGCCATCTGGATGTCTTCTTTGGAGAAGTATCTATTCATGTTTAAGCCACATTTTCTTAAGGATCACTTTCTGAGAAAAAAAATCACATTGTCAAGCCATGAGACTTTTCTCTTTTTTTTAAGTTTATTTACTTGTTTTGAGAGAGAGAGAGTGCGCGCTTCTGTGCACACGCAAGCAGGGGAGGAGCAGAGAGAGAGAGAGAGAGAGAGAGAGAGAGAGAGAGAATCCCAAGAGGATTCCAATGTGGATCCCAATGCAGAGCTCAATCCCATAAACCATGAGGTCATGACCTGAGCTGAGCTCAAGAGGCGGACGCTTAACCAACTGAACCACCCAGGCGCCCCAAGACTTTTTTTTATGAACAGGGACAAATATCAATTTCACATGGTGGCCTAGGGAATGTGTTGGGGACAATGCTATTATTAAAACAGACGTGGTAAAGCTGCAACTTTGCAAATTGCCTCTCAAACCAGAGGACAACAGACGGTTCAAGATAGAAACAATGACTCTTCCTACCTTCGTATCCATTTAATTCAACATCACAGGAGCCTGTTGAATGTCTACCCTCTGGAAGGCAGCTGGCTAAGCTTCAGGATCTGTGTCCATATTTCTGAAGACAGTTCAAGGTTCTTCCTGTTCTTCTCCACTGCTCTTGTCATTCCAGACCCTTCTCCAGCCACACCCAGCACAGCCCTCAAAGTGCCCCCATACAGGACCCCGAGATGGCCCCGGCATGCCTCCTTGTCTCCCGCCTCCCTGTATTTGTTGACCCTCCCTCTGAGATCATCTTTCTGTCCACAGTGATCTCCTGCTGAGGCTGCTAGGCAGCTCAGACCTGCTCTGTGTAGGCTCCTCGCTTGCCCTCTGTCCCCAGCGGGACTCTCCCTCCCTTCTCTGCGCTCCCACGGCGCTTTGCACAACCTGGACCCCGCTTTCAACAGTTGTTCTCTCCTACCGCCAGGAGGCCGCCAACTCTTTAAGGAAATGAGCTGTGCCCTCCAAATTGTGCAGCGTGCAGCTGGTAGACATCGTTAGCAAATGTTTGCGAACGAGCAAATGAGTGGATCTGGAAAGCATGGTGTAGTTTACAAGGTGTTTTCACAGACTTGAGACGGTGCGATCATCACAACAGCCATGCAGGCTTCATGCTGTTTTGTCCCTTTTTTTTTTTTTTTTTTTTGTTAATGAAAATAAAGGAGAGACAGAGAGAAGTTCCTACCCTCAAGGGGTTTACAAGCTTGTGGGGCAAGCCTTTGACGGTAACAGAAACCTAAGTGGGACACAGCAGAATCGGTCTTGGAGTCCAAGAGGTGAAAGAGATGAATTGCAATTTAAGAGGCAAGTAAATAATGTTCATTTTGATTTTTCCACGATTTAGAAAAATCCTAGCAATAACCTAAACACGCCACACAGGGGCAGAAGCAGCTCATTATAATTAGGATTTCTTCTTCAACGAGTCTGCCCCTGTTCATAGCTCTACATTGGGTGGAGACACAGAAGGAAATGAAGTTCCTCACATTTATTGAGCGCCTACTGTATGTCAGAATGTTTACATATGGTGAGTCAGTAAATCCTCTTAATCCTGTAAAGGAATCTTATCTGCCCCTCAAACTCGTCGGCTCTCCATTCCTCCCCACCTCTTTTTAGTCCCAGAGGTGATGTGACATGTCCAAGGAAATACATATATGGTCAGCAGTGGTAGGATTCAAGCCCATGTTAAATTCCAAAGTCTGTTTTTATTCTTTTCATTTCCTATTTCCTTTTCACACTTTTTAATTTTTTTAAGTTTTCATTTATTTATTTTGAGAGAAAGAGAGAGAGAGTGCAGGAGTAGAGTAGGGGCAGAGAGAGAGGGAGAGAGAGAGAGAACACCCTCATGCATGAGTTGAGGAGAGGCAGAGAGGGAAGGAGAGAGAATCCCAAGCAGGCTCTGTGCTGTCAGCTCAGAGCCTGATGTGGGGCTCGATCACACAAACCATGAGATCATGACCTGACCTGAAATCAGGAGTCAGACACTTAACCGACTGAGCCACCCAGATGCCCCTCCTTTTCACACTTTTTAGATTACACAAAAAAGACAAGAATACATTCTCATGGTTAATGAAGACATTCAAGATAAAAGATATGTCACCCTTGACTCCCACCCAATCCCATCCTTCTCTTAAATCAGTTTTCTGTGTCCCTTTCCAGACTCCTGTCCATGCATTTATAAACATACGTTTATTTGAGCACAAATTACTTCATGCTGAGTTATTATGGCACTGTAGTGATACACTTATTGACTTAAAATATATCTTACAATGACATCCTACGTTTAAAATTTGATAGTGTATAGGATTTGCTGCAAAATAATCCACTGATGTGGGAGGAAACAAGATGAAATGAGAGGGGTCTCGGATTGACAATTGTTATAACTGGGTGGTTAGGTTCACTGCACTTCAATTTATCATACTAAAACTTTTTCAGATACCTTGACTTCCAGTCTCCATTTAGGATGTAGGAAAATGGAAAGAACCCTGCTCCACCTTTACAACGACAATAAAACTGCCAGACAAATTTATACCTTTTCTTGAGCCTTCAGAAAGCTGAGGTCAGAGGGCAACCAACCACTGCCGTGGGGCAATAAACCTTGTCATCCTCAGGGCGCTGGTGAAAACCCATTATAGCTGCAGAAAAAAGGGGGGAAACGTCCCCTATTTGGGGGAAAAGTGCATGATCACTGTCCACTGGCCAAACCACAGTTGGAGGTAGGCAAGATCACTGACGAGTCCCACCCCCAAGACCTAAGGAAAGAGCTTTTGACGAAAACTAAGTCTTAGAACAAGAAAGAATGTCTCCCAAAACCCACCAGAGGCAAAAATGACGTTGTGGGCATGTGAGGTGTGCAATCAGAGGGCCCATGCTCAAAAGTGTCCTGTACTGGGTTTAAAATTCTGCTATTGCCATTTAAAAAATTTTTAGGGGCACCTGGGTGGCTCAGTCGGTTAAGCTTCCGACTTCAGCTCAGGTCACGATCTCGCGGTCCGTGAGTTCAAGCCCCGCGTCAGGCTCTGGGCTGATGGCTCAGAGCCTGGAGCCTGTTTCAGATTCTGTGTCTCCCTCTGTCTCTGACCCTCCCCCGTTCATGCTCTGTCTCTCTCTGTCTCAAAAATAAATAAACGTTAAAAAAATTTTAATGAAATTTTATAATTTTTAAAAATTTTTAATGTTTTATTTATTTTTGACAGAGAGAGAGAGAGAGAGAGAGAGAGTGAGTGAGGGAGGGGCAGAGAGAGGGAGACACAGAGTCCTATGCAAGGCTCGAACCCACGAACCATGAGATCATGACCTGAGCTGAAGTCAGATGCTTAACCAACCGAGCCACCCAGGCGCCCCAGAATTTTTAATAATTTTTGAACATGGTGCTCCACATTTTCATTTTTCACTTCAAATTGCATTGTTGATCTTGTTACCAGGCTAACAAGTGTCCAGTAACAAGTAACTTGGTTGAGGAAAGAAACAGGAAACTTCAAGATAGTTTCATTGAGATTATCCATTCCGAGGAACAGAAATTTTTTTTAAAAAGAGGTTTTTTTTTTTTTTTTTAAAGAACAAGATAAATGAACACAGCTTCAGAAACCTGTGGAACACCATCAAATGTGACAACATACACATAATAAGAGAACCAGGAGAAAAGAAAGAAAAGACAGAAAGTATATTTTAAAACAGAATATTCTAATACTTGGTAAATTTTGATGAAAAACATCAATATGCACATCCAAAAAATTTAACAAACTCCAAGTAGGATAAATGCAAAACTTTCCATATATATATATATATATATATATATATATATATATACACATATACATATCATAATCCAACTTTCAACATCCAGTGACAAAGAGGGAGTCTTGAAAGCAGCAAAAATACAAGTGACTTTCAATAAGATTAATCAATGATTTCTCAGAGAAATCATAGAGCCCTAAAGGCAGTAGTATGGTATATTCAAAGTGATGAAAGCAAAAACCCATCAAATAAGAATTTTATATCCATCAAGCTATAGATATGGAAACTAAGGTATTCTCAGATAAATAAAAACTTAGAGAATTAGTTACTAGCAGACCTTTCCCACAAGAAATACTAAAGAGAATACCACTGGCTGAGAGGAAAGGACACTAGACAGTAATTCTAATCTGAATGTCCCCATGAAGAAAGAAAGACACTGGTAAAGGTGACTCTATGGTAAGTATAAAGGATGGCCAACATGTATTTTTTATATGTAACTTTTCCCCCTTCTGTCTTATAAAAAAAACTGCATAAAGCAAAAATTGTAAGTCTGTGTTTATGGGTATAAAATGTATAAAGGTGTAATTTGTATGATAATAATAACACAAGGGAAAAAATAATATTACAAGGGAAGAGGAAAGTGAACAGAGCTATACACGACCAAAGATTTTGTGGACTATTAAAATTAAATTGGTATTAATTTGAACTAAACTACTATATATATATGATATTAACATATATAGACATATTAAGAAATAAGAGGATTAAAATGGTATTAGAAAATGTCTATTTATGGTATTAATTTGAACTAGACTACTGTCTATATGATATTAACATATATAGACATTTTAAGAAGTAAGAGAATTAAAATGGTATTAGAAAATATTTAATACAGAATAATGGAGGAATAGAGGAATAAAAAAACTGAAGACATAGACAAAGCAAACACCAAAGTAGCAGACATAATTCTACCTGATCAGTAATAACATTAAATGTAAATGGCTTAAATATTCCAATTAAAAGGCAGAGGTTGGCAAAATGGATTAAAAAAACCCACTATCCAAGTATATACTATCCACAAGAGACATACTTTAGATTCAAAGACACAAATAACTTGACAATAAAAGGATGGAAACAATATACTATGCCAAGTGTAACCTGAAGAGATCTGGAATGGCTCTTCTAATATCAAATAAAATGGGCTTTAAGACAAAAAAAAAAATTATTACTAAGGACAAAGAAAGACATATATAATGAGAATAGGGTCAATCCATCAAGAAGATATAACAATTATAAACATATATTCACCTAAGAACAGAGTCCTAAAATACATAAAGCAAGAAATGACAACGTTGAGAACAGAAATAAGTGATTGAACAAAATAGTTGCAGATTTCAACACCTCAATTTCAATAACAGAAAGAACAAGTATACATAAGATCAGTAAGGAAATACAAAACTTTAACAATATTATAAGCCAACTAAGTCTGTCCTCAAAGGACACAAATGTCCCATGGAACATTTTCCAGAATAAATCATTAAGTTAGACTATAAAACAAATCTTGAGAAATTTAAAAGGACTAAAATCACACAAAGTATTTTCTCTGACTACAATGGAATGAAATGAAAAATCAATAATAGAAGGAAATTTGGTAAATTCACATATGTGGGAATTAAACAATACATTCCTAAATAATGAATAAAAGAAGAAATCACAAGGAAAATTTAAAAATATTTTGAATAAATGAAAGTGGAAGCATAATGTACCAAGATTTATAAGTTTCAACTAAAGCAGATGTAGGGGTAAAATATAGCTCTAAATGCTTATATTTAAGAAGAGGAGAGATCTCAAATCAAAAACCTAACCTTATACCTTAAGATACAAAACAAAGAAAATCAAACTAAACCCAAAGCAAGCTGAAATTTTTCCGCCCATTTTTAGATTGGATTGTGTTGCTGTTGTTTTGCTTTGTTTGGGGTTTTTTTTTGTGGGTTTGTTTGTTTGTTTGTTTTGTTTTGGTGTTGAGTTGTATAACTTCTTTATATATTCGGATACTAACCTTTTATCAGATATGTCATTTGCAAATATCTTCTCCCATTCAGTAGGCTGCCTTTTAGTTTTTTGATTGTTTCTTTCACTGTGCAGACACTTTTAATTGTGATGTAGTCCCAATAGTTTATTTTTGCTTTTATTTCCTTTGCCTCAGGAGACAAATGTAGAAAAATGTTGCTACAGCCGATTGCAGAGAAATTACTGCCTGTGCTCTCTTCTAGGATTTTTATGGTTTCAGGTCTCACATTTAGCTCTTTAATCCACTTTGAATTTTTTTGTTTACGGTGTAAGAAAGTAGTCCAGTTTCATTTTTTTTTTTTTCTGCATGTAGCTGTCCAGTTTTCCCAACACCATTTTTGAAGGGACCATCTTTTTTCGCATTGCAAATACCTTATTCTTTTGTTGAAGATGAATTGACCATATAATTGTGGATTTATTTCTGGGTTTTCTATTCTGTCATATTGATCTATGTGTCTATTTTTGTGCCAGTACCATAGTGTTTTGATTACTACAGCTTTGTAATATAACTTGAAGTCCGGACTTGTGATACCTCAAGTTTTGTTTTTCTTTTTAAGGATTGCTTTGGCTATTTGGGGGTCTTTTGTGGTTCCATACAAATTTTAGGATTTTTGTTTCCATTCTGTGGAAAATTCTGTTGTTATTTTGATAAAGATTGCATTAAATCTGAATATGTAGATTGTCCTGGGTAATACAGACATTTTAATAATATTTGTTTTTCCAATCCATGAACATGGAAGATGTTTCCATTTCTGTGTGTTGTCTTCGATTTCTTTCATCGATGTTTTCTGCTTTTTAGAGCGCACGTCTTTCACCTCTTTGGTTAAGTTAATTCCCAGATATTTAATTATTTTTGGTGCAGTTATAAATGGGATTGTTTTCTTAATTTCTCTTTCTGGTGCTTCATTTCCATGTTTAGAAATGCAACAGATTTCTGTGCATTGGTGGCATACTACAACTTTACTGAATTAATGTAGCAGTTCTAGTAGTTTTTTAGTGGAGACTTTAGGGTTTTCTATATATAGTCTCACGTCATCTGCAAATAGTCAAAGTTTTACTTCTACCTTGCCAATAGTCAAAGTTTTACTTCTACCTTGCCAATTTGGATGCCTTTTATTTCTTCGTGTCTGATTGCTGTGGCTAGGACTTCCAACAGAATGTTGAATAAAAGTGATGAGAGTGGACATCCTTGTCTTGTTCCTGATCTTAGGGGAAAAGCTCTCATTTTTTTCCCCATTGAGAATGATGTTCACTATGGGTTTTTCACACATGACTTTTATTATGTTGAGTTATGTTCCCTCTACACCCACCTTGTTGAGGATTTTCATCATGAATTGATGTTGTGCTTTGTCAAATACTTTTTCTACATCTATTAAAATGACCACATGTGTGCTTTTATCCTTTCTCTTATTGATGTGATGTAGCACGCTGATTGATTTGCGAATATTGAACCACCCTTGCATCCTGGGAATAAATCCCACTTGACTGTGGTAAATGATTTTTTTAAATGTATTGTTGGAGTCAGTTTGCTGTATTCTGTTGAGGATTTTTGCATCTATGTTCATCAGAGAGATATTGGCCTATTTTTTGTCATGTCTTTATCTGGCTTTGGTATCAGGGTAATGCTGACTTCATAGAACAAATTTGGAAGTTTTCCTTCCTTCTTAAACTTTTCGGGATGGTTTGAGAGGAATAAGTATTAACTCTTCTTTAAATGCTTGGTAGATATAGCCAGTGAAGCCGTCTGGTCCTGAACTTTTGTTTGTTGGGAGTTTTTTGATTACTGGTTCAATTTCATCGCTGGTAATCAGTCTGTTTAAATTTTCTATTTATTCCTGATTCCGTTTTGGTGGGTTATGCTTCTAGGAACCTATCCATTTCTTCTAGGTTGTTCAATTTGTTGGCATATAATTTTTCATAATATTATCTTACAATTGTTTGTATTTCTATTGTGTTGATTGTTATTTCTCCTCGTTCATTTGTGATTTTGTTTATTTGAGTCTTCTTTCTCTCTTTCTCTTTTTCTTTGTAAGAGTCTGGCTAGAGGTTTATTAGTTTTGTTGCTCTTTTCAAAGAATCAGCTCCTGGTTTCATTGATCTGTCCTGTTGTGATTTTTTGCTTCTGTGTTGTTTATTTTTGCTCTAATATTTATTATTTCCCTTCTTCTGCTGGCTTTAGGCTTTATTTGCTGTTCCTTTTCTAGCTCCTTTGGTTGCGTATTTGAGACTTTTCTTGCTTTTTGAGGTAGACCTGTATTGCAATACAGTTCCCTCTTTTCTTTTCCTGCATCCCAAAGGTTTTGGACTGTTGCCTTTTCATTTTCATTTGTTTCTATGTAATTCTTTATTTCTTCTCTGATTTCTTGGTTGACCCATTCATTTATCAGCAGCATGTTGTTCAACCTCCATGTATATATGTTCTTTCCAGATTTTCTTGTGGTTGACTTCCAGTTTCATAGTGTTGTGGTCAGAAAAGAAGCACGGCATGACTAATTTTTTTTTTCAATTTTTTGAGACTTGTTTTGTGGTCTAATATGTGATCTATTCTGGAGAATGTTCCAGGATGCAGCCACTTTGGAAAACAGTTTTTCATTTCCAAAAAGTTAAACATAGAGTTACCATCAAAGCCAACAATTCTACTCCAAGAGAACTGAAAACATATATAATTTGCACGTTCATGTTCGTAGAAGAATTATTCACATCAGACCAAAAGTGAAAACACTCAAACACCCATCAATTGATAGGCAAACAAAATGTGGTCTCTCCATACAATGGAATGTTTTCAGCCATAAAAAAGAAATATAGTAGTGATACATGACACAACACCGATGACCCTTGAAAACATTAAGCTAGGTGAAAGAAACCAGACACAAAAGGCCATACATTATGTGATTCCATTCATATGAAATGTCCTAAATAAGCAAATCCACAGAAAGAGAAAATAGATTAATGGTTGCCATGGGCTGAGAGGAGGAAATTGGGAGTAAATGCTAATGGATGTGGGGTTTCTTAATGGTATGTTAAAAATACTCTGGAATTACATAGTGGTAATGGCTGCACAATTCTGGGAATACACACAAAAAAACCCCACTAAATTGTTCACTTTAATGTGGTAAATTTTAAAAGATGTGAGTTATAGCCCAATTTGAAAAGCCTGTACACAAATGCTTATAGTGGCTTGTTTGTAATTGCTAAGCAGGGGAGAGAGAGAGAGAGAGAGAGAGAGAGAGAGAGAGAGAGAGATGGAGAGAGAGGGAGGAAGGAAGGACAGAAGGAGGGAAGGGAGGGAAAACACCAAGTCCCTCAAGTGGAGAATGGATAACGTGGGACATGCACGCAGTGGAATATTCCTCAGCAAGAAAAAAGAGAAGGAACTGTTGAGACACAGAGCACCATGGTTGTATCTCTGACTCATTATGTGAAATGGAAAGAGCCAGACTCAAAGGCTTGCATACTGTATAATTCCATTTCTAGCACCTTCCTGCAAAGACACAGTTGTATAGACAGATAACAGATGTGTGGTTGCTTGTGACTGGGGTGTGGGGAGAGGATGGCTACAAAGGAACGTGGTGGGAGGTACTTTGGGGAGATGATGGAAGTCTTCTATATCTTGATAGTGGTGGGGGTTACATGATTACCTACATGTGTCAAAACTCACAGACTTGGGGGGCGCCTGGGTGGCTCAGTAGGTTAAGCGGCCGACTTTGGCTCAGGTCATGATCTCGCGGTCCGTGAGTTCGAGCCCTGCGTCGGGCTCTGGGCTGACAGCTCAGAGCCTGGAGCCTGTTTCAGATTCTGTGTCTCCCTCTCTCTCTGACCCTCCCCTGTTCATGCTCTGTCTCTCTCTGTCTCAAAAATAAAAAAATAAATTAAAAAAAAAAACCTCACAGACTTGTACTCTAAACAGAATAAGTTTGACTTTATGTGTCTTATAACTTAATAGAAAATGTGAGTGATTTCTCTTTAATGTCTTAGAAATCTTACCTGTCAGTGTTTGGAACACCACTCATTTTTAGAGTGATGCAGAGCATTGCACATTGCACACTACAGATATATCCTAGTTTATTTACCCATTCCTTAATTGGGGGGGGGGCACTTTTCCCTTCCCTTCCCTTCCCTTCCCTTCCCTTCCCTTCCCTTCCCTTCCCTTTTCTTCCCTTCCCCTCCCTTACCTTCTTTTCCCTATAGCATTCTTTCCATAAACATTCCTGTCCTTGCTTCCTTACACCATGTTTTTATTTCTCTAAGACACAAACCTACAAATGGAATCCCTAGGTCACTTCTTACCCTTAGTGTTCTGCTGAACCCAGACAACCCTAGGATTCTTCTACCCAGTGGTAGCCTGAAACCTTTCCTCTGCAGCCCAATAGGGGGCTGAATACGGAGGCACTGGTGCTCAGTTTCACTGCCTAAGGGTTGGTTACTTTTTACTCAAACACTTGCCTCCAGCATTGTTGCCCTGTTTGGTGGAATGAATGAGCTGATATATATCCCCTCTGTGGTTCACTTATCTTGCTTTCCAACAATCTTGTCTTTCGTGAGGTGGGTAATAGATTTGCAAAGCTACTCAGGATTTTTTGGCAGGAGCACTGATACTTTTTAAGCAACGTTGGATAGCCTCCGTTACCACAATTGACAGCTTTACTTACGATGCACAGATGATTCATGCAGGGTTTTATGTCTAATTTAAAATCCCTAGGAAGTATTAATTTCTCAAGGCGATTGTGTGTGTGTGTGTGTGTGTGTGTGTGTGTGCATATATATATATATATATATATACATCAACATATATTTAGCCATGGAGTCTTGAAACTAGGAAGAACCCACTACACCCATGTGGGAATGAATAGTAATTGTGGAATACTCAGTATCTCGCACTGTGCGTGGCATGGGGTAGCTGTGGACTAGATGTTAAATATACAATCCCTCCGGGTCACTAACACCAGACTAAGAGTATTTACACTCACAAGCTTGGGAATCAGGCATCTGTCTGCTGGGACCCTACTCCAACCTCTCTTTCTCCATCATGGATTCTTTTCAGAGCCCTAGAACTGCAAGTCTGTCTGCCTATCAGACATCATCATGGGATAGCCCATCAACCTGCCTAAGAATGGAATCTCAGCTTCCTTCCTTCTCCTCCTGCAGTGCCCTGACCTCAAACGATGGTGTAACAACCCCCTCGGTTGGCCAAACCAGAAACCCAGACATCACCTTTTTAAGTCAGTCTCCCACACCCAATCAATTCCCAGCCCTGTTGATTCCACCTTCCTAACCATGTTCTATAAATGCCTTTGGAAACCACGGATTCTATCCATTACTTCACCACAGTTCTCTCCAGGCCATGTCCCAGAAGAACTGTGACTTGTTCCCAGCTTCTTTCTTGACTTCTGTGCCCTCTTTTATGCCATTCTCCAATTGGCAGACAATGTTATGTTTTGAAGGTGCTTTTGAGGGGCACCTGGGAGTCTCAGTCAGTTGAATGCCTGACTATTGATTTCAGCTCAGGTCACGATCCCAGGGTCGTGGGATCAAGCCCCGTGTCGGGCTCTGCCCTGAGAGTGGAGCCTGCTTGAGATTCTCTCCCTCTCTCTCTCTCTCTCTCTCTCTCAAATAAACAAGAAAGAAAGAAATGTGGCTTTGGAACGTAAACAAGATACTTGCTTTTATAATCGATTGAAACCTTGGCTTTCATGACGGCTGCCTTAGCTATGAGTATGAAAATAATGTTCTTAAAAACTCAATTGACAACTTTGTTCTCTCAGAGATCAATAATTTCCCCTGAGGCCATAAGCCTCAGACACCTAGCCTACTCTTAGTGGTGAAACGATTTAAGGTTAAAATGAATTACCTACAATGTATATATGTTTCAAATATATACACTATATATGTGTGTGTGTGTGTGTGTCTATACATATATATATATATATGTATATGTATATATATATATATATATATATATATATGTATAGACACACACACACACACACATATATAGTATACATATTTCAAAATGTTATCCTCCCATATTTTTGACAGTATAAAGATAAATAATGTCAGTTTCCATGTCCTTGTAATGGACAGGGCGAACCTGATGTCTGAGCCAAGGTGCTCAGTTCCGATGAGAGTCTTAACAGTAGCATGTACATTTCTGATTCTGAATTATGGAAAGAAATCTCAAGCATAATAAAATTTGCTCCATTGACTTATTTTTTTCTGAAGAATTATGATGAACTAGAGACATATTGACTGCAAGGAGTAGAAATCTACTCAGATGAGCCAAAACACAAATGCGCTTACAAAATATCAAAGGGAAGTTCGTCGATATCAAGTGCAGGGTGTACTTGGAAACTGGAAGTGTGCCAGCCTCCTCTTTGCCCCTGGATAGCTAGAAGGCAGACATGGGGTGGGGGTGGGGATATCTTGGACCGTGGGGTCAAGGGCAACACCAAAGGATGGTTCAGTAGCAAAATGAAGAGAATCTGGACTCAAGTAACTTTGGAGAGTAAAGCCAAGACAGACTTGGACTATTCTGTGAGACAGAATACGCTGCAGTCTTGTTTATTTCACTGTTATTTTGGTTTTCTGCCATGGCAGCTGAACTGACATCCTAAATACTGCACTCCACATCCCTTATACCCTTAACTGAACCCCATCTCTACATTTATCTCTCCCAGGCTATGTGTTTCTCGTATCTTGCTCTCTGCTTGCCATCTGTGTTCTCTCTCAGTGCAAACTCTGCCTCCATGACTGATAAGCCAGCCTTTACCTCAATGCCAAATTCCTAAGACAGGGAGCGTCTCCCGGGCTCCCAGCTAGACCTCCATCAAGCTATAGGTGGGATCCCAAGGGCTCCTGGTGCCAGAACAGAGGATGACGCAGGGTCTTTAGGAAAGAAATGTGAAAAGGAAGGACATGATTAACAACTCCAAGATAGCCTGACACTCTCTCCACCTAACCATGGAGACCATTTGTGGGGCCCAAGTTAACAGCATAGGAAATAAAGCAGAAAAAGCTCCTGAAAATTAGGTCTGAGCAATTTGTTTTAATTTATCATTTCATTTTGTCCTCCTGACTACCGATGACACAGGTACTATGATCATCCCCATTCATAAGAGAAAAGTGCAACACAGAGAGGCAGAACACTGTGATCAGGCTGGAAGAGGTAGGGCAGGCGCTCTTGCCCACAGCGCTGAATTGCCTCTGAAAGTCTCAGGGACCTCTAACCCAGCCTTACTAGAGAGAACAAGTCTGGGGTCCCCTGGCCAGCTGCCGTGCAGCAGGGTGAGACCCTGAGTCTCTTGACATCTAGCTGGTGATCTTTGCACTGCACCAGGCTCCTCTGGGGATGTCTGGAGAAAACACCTAGAAGGGTGTTGGAATGTCAGCTGCCTCTCTTGCCCCGCTCACTACTTCTGAGCCTCAGACACCACTGTGGTAATGGAAACAAAGAGTTTCTGATTGAGTCCGAGGGCTGCGATGTGGACATTGACCCTCAGCGTCACTATCTTCTGCCTGGTCACCTGCAAAGTATCGCCCAGAGCCTCTTCCTGAAGCCTTCCAAGTCCTCCCCAGTGTGGAATGGACAGGCGTGCTGCCCCGGTCAGCAGGCCCACCGTCCATGGTGATAATGGAGGGCTCGCTTGGGTTGAATGCATCAGTGGATTCCCCAAAGTGATGATTTTCAGCTTGAAAAACAATTACCTAGTTAGCACAACATCCATTACTGGGAATCAAGGTCACTGTCCCGGGATTCTCTCTGGCTTTCCACGCCTGCGTCCTGGGATGCACGACTCTGAGGGAAGGCAGGATGCCAGTGGTACCCAGCTGCGCCCCATCGGGTGGCACGGAACCCTTTCCAAAACAACGCAAGGTGGAGCCTTTCTGGCAAATAATACAAAGCAGGAGCCAGTGGCTCAAACACGCATGCGCAAGGCCACCCCTCCCACCTTGCCGATGCCGAAGTTGGTTGACATGTGTGGTGTGTGAGAATGAGAACTCCCTGTGGACAAACCGAAGAAGGGCAATTTATGGTGGCCTTGGCATTGACTTGGGACATCTGTCCACAGGATACCTTTACTCAAAGACCAGGAAGTGGGTCAGGCAGGCCAATGCTTGAAGAACACACTGGAAAGGGGGCACCTGGGTGGCTCAGTTGGTTAAGTGTCTGACTCTCGGTTTTGGCTCTGGTCACGATCTCACGGTTGTGAGATCAAGCCCGGCGTTGGGCTCTGCACCGACAGCAAGGGGTCTGCTTGGGATCCTTTCTCTCCCTCTCTCTGCCCCTCCCCTGCTCTGCTCATGCTCTCTTTCTCAAAATAAATCAACATTAAAAAAAAAGAAAGAATACACTGAAGAGAACAAAACCTGGATCCCCATGAATGAATTAAAAAGGATCTCAGCCTATTTTATGGAGCATGCCCTATAGGCAGTACTTTTCATGGGTCCTCTCATGTAACATTCATAAAAAAAACCCTACGATGTACCATCACCGTTCTCACTTTACAAATGAAACTTTGGATTCCAGGTCCTGAGATGTCTCCATTGCAACATCCAGGACGGGGCATGGTGATGCCACATGTCAAATCTCAGCACAGAGTGTTTATAGCATATGGAAAATTCCTTACATCCTTGGATATCCCTCTTCAACAAGAGAACTCTCCTTTTATCTATATGCTAGATGGTAATAGCCCCCAACCAACACACAAAAACACAAAATTCCACTTTTAAAAAATCAACTCAGATCCAGGTTTGAGTTCTTCTCAAAAGGTTTCTAAGATCTAACACTGGTGCACTCCCTTAGGTTATACCAGAAATCCCAAGGCTTGCTCAGACCATAAAATTGGGGGACAGACCTAGCTCTCTACTTCATGGTACCTGTGTTCTCCTTCCTCATCCATGGAGGCTGCTTTTAGGAATAGAGCTCAGGCATCCCCACTCCAAGAACATGCAAAATCTGCCCCTTTCTGATCTCATGGCCTCAAAGCTCAGAAATAAACAGCCCCTCCCTCTAAGAAGAGAACCAACTTAATTATGAAACACAAAACCATTAAATCCTCTTGGAACTCAAAGCCTGCCTGCCCATCGTACTGGGGCAGGGAAGGGGACAAATCCCTCTTCACTTTTATTCAAGTGTCCCCAGCCGCCCAACAAGCCAGAAACCAACTAATTTCTCAAACACCCCCCCCCCCCACATCTATTTTACCCACCGGGCTTCTTTGAACAAAGCACACCACAGCTAAAAATAAAATGGTTGAAACAACTGGAAAATGTTTGCATTTTACAGATGAGAAGGTAAGGGTTTCCCCCAGGGTCTCTGAGCTTCTGGAGAAGCCCATCAGAGTTTCAGAAGTTGCCCCACTCTGGGTTCAAAAGCCCAGTGATTGTTACATCTTGATTTCTAAACACCAGTCCCAATGAAGGAAAACAGAGCTTCTTTGAAAAATGTCTGGCCTCAGGCTGGAACAGGAAAAGCATGATATGGGTCTATAACATCAAATTGTGTCTCAAGAATAAGGACGTTCTAGAAAAAAAAAGAAGGAAGGAAGGAAGGGAGGAAGGAAGGAAGGAAGGAACAGAGAGAAAAAAAGAAAGGAAGGAAGAAAGGAAGGAAGAAAGAAAGAAAGAAAGAAAGAAAGAAAGAAAGAAAGAAAGAAACAAACAAACAAACAAACAAGGGTGGGAGGGAGGGAGGGAAGAAAGGAAGGGAGGGAGGGAGGGAGGGAGAGATGAAAGAAAGAAAGAAAGAAAGAAAGAAAGAAAGAAAGAAAGAAAGAAAGAAAGAAAGAAAGAAACAAGGGTGGCGGGGGAAGAAAGGAAGGAAGGGAGGGAATAGAGAAAGAAAGAAAGAAAGAAAGAAAGAAAGAAAGAAAGAAAGAAAGAAAGAAAGAAAGAAAGAAAGAGAAAGGGAGGGAGGAAGGGGGAAAATGTAAAAAGGACACAGAAACCAACGTGAACCAACTTGAAGGAGTTTCCAGTGGACAAATCTGAGACAATGTGCACCTCAAAATAATGTAGTTTCTCTTCACTAAATTATGTCCCCACAAAATTTACATATCAGAGCCCTAAAAATGAAATGGCATTTGGAGATGGAGACTTGGGAGGTAGTAAGAATTGGATGAGGTCAAGAGGATGGGCCTTGATGATGGTATCAGTGCTCCTATAAGAAAAGACAACAGAGAGGGGTCATCTGTGACCCCGGAAAGCAGGGCCTCACCAGAAACAGAATCGGATGACCCCTTGATCTGGGCCCTCCAGCCTCTGTAACTGTGAGGAATACATTTCTGTTGTTTGTAAGCCCCACTGTCTACGGTACTTTGTTACAGAAACCCAGGCGGACAAAGACACCAACTGAGGAACATTCTATGGAACAAAAATGCCAAGATGTCAAGAAAAACAAAGATTAACCAATGGACGATTGATTCCAGGCTAAAGGAGACGAAAAAGCAATGAAAATCAAATGCAACACTTAATCCCAACATGGGATCCTGGATTAGAATAAAAATGACCATAAGGGACAGTTAGATATCTGATGAAATTTGAATAAATTCCATGGATTAAATAATAATGTTACATCAGTGCTAAATTGTCTGATTTTGATCATGATACCGGAAGAAATATTCTTTTTTTTAAGAACACACAGTACCTCTTTGTGGGTTAGAGATGCACAATATCTGTATCCTTAATCTCAAATAGTTCAGAAGAAAATTAATAATTTGGATATATAGAGAGGGAATAATAAAGCACTTGCCTTATTATTAATAAGCATTATTATTAATAAAGCATTAGCTTTATTATTGCTGAATCAATATAGTTCACAAAAAATAATTGGATATATATGGAGAGAAGGAATAATAAAGCTAATGCTTTATTATTGGTGAATCTGGGTGGTATATGGGAGGGCCTCATAGTATTCTTGTGACTTTCTGGTGTTTGACGTCATTTCAAATCTAGAAATTTGAAGCTAACGTGAAATTCAAAGATAATTGGAGCGCCTGGGTGGCTCAGTCGGTTAAGCGTCTGACTTCAGCTCAGGTCATGATCTCGCTGGGTTTGTGAGTTCAAGCCCCGCGTCGGGATCTGTGCTGACAGCTCAGAGCCTGGAGCCTCCTTCGAATTCTGTGTCTCCTCCTCTCACTGCCCCTCCCCTGCTCATGCTCTGTCTCTCAATGATAAACATTTAAAAAATTAAAAAAAAAAAGATAATTATGTGGAGCTCAAAGATAAGTATATTCACTCACACTTACCCCCTATGTGACAGGGGTGGGGGTGGGGGTTGGTGGGGAGCCAAATTCAGTCTCAAAGTGAAGATTTCCACACCTCAGTGACTCCACATGTCCATCGGGTTGACACAGCTGCGGAAGTTCCGCAGTTGGTGATGGGGAGTTTTCTGTCATTCACATGGAGACGGAGGACGAAGGGCACAGAAGATCAAACCCTTACAGAAATCCCCAGGGCTCTTTGACTCCAGATGCCCCCACCCCAAGAATCGGCCTGCGTTCCTATATGCCAAGGCTCTTTCTACCGTAATGGCAGGCACCCAATTCAAGTCGGCTGGCCAAAGAGACAGTTCACTGGCTCACTTAAGCCTCAGGTTCTAGGAGCTCAGAGGCTGTCGTGGTAGGTGTGTCTCACTCTGTCCCTTCCATTCTGATCACCTCTGCTTTCAAGCAGACGCTCCCTTCACAGGAGCAAGATGGTACCAGCAGCCCCAGGCTTGCCTCCTACAGGCTTCATGGCCTCAGGGCAAAGGGAACCTCTTTTTGCCTCGTGGTTTCAGAGGAAGTACTTGCTTGACTTTCATGGGCATCCTATGTCTCTGCCTGACGGACTCGGGGATGTAACCACTGATCGTCCAGGCTCTGGGTCATGGGGTAACCCCTAAGTCTGAGAGGGTGGGTGGGAGACAAGCTGCCAACCCGGTCGGGCACTCTGTGCGACAGTCGGGGAGGGCTTTGCTCTGCGGTCTTTTCTCCCACAGGGTGCTGGGAATGGAGAAGGCGAGAGTGAGTGCCGGGCAGGTGAAAACCACGGACGTCACCTACACCCTGCCCTCCAACTTGCACGTGCCACAGCCTTCCCGTACCTTCAAATTGCCTCCACCTAACAGGATGCAATGAAATCGGGTCCAGTCAGACACTGCCCTCTCCCCCAGCCCCAAACAGAGCCGACCTAGAGGCATATCCAGATCGGAACCCATGACCCCTGGGTGAATTTCATTAACCTCCGTCAGATCTCAGGATGATTTCCAGAGGCCCAGCTCACAAGCAGCTGAATGATAAATTAACTCCCTCTCTCAACCCATCTCTTGTACAACAGAGGAGACAGAAAAGGAAAAATTACAACACAAATCCCTTTAGGAGAAGGAGGAGAAACGGCAGACTGCCCCTTGCCCATAGTGTTTGCCTTAGGAACGATAACAAAGGACTCCCTCCCGGCAATGAACGAGTCCTTGGTGGGTCACTTTTGGCTGCCCGTGGTCTGCTCTCTGAGCAGATCCCCTCATCTGCTGACCTTTGTTGCTGGATCACGAAGGATGCTCCTTTGAAAGCTGTATGTCTTTGGCAACCCAATCTCTGATCGTGTAGGCTCAAGGCCTCACGATTGCCTCCAGGGTGGAGGAACCGAGGCTTTCAGTTTTCCGGTACTGGGATTTCTCTAGAAGCCCAATGACCTGACGAGTTCATATCCTGGTCTGCTTATTTCAGAGCAAATCCCCAGGCCAGTTAGAAGCCTGCTTGAGGTGGTCCTTACATCCAGACCGTGGCTTGGGAAATTCTGTAGATCAGAAACAGCCTTCCCTCGGGGCGCCTGGGTGGCTCAGTCGGTTAAGCGTCCGACTTCGGCTCAGGTCATGATCTCACGGTCCGTGAGTTTGAGCCCCGCGTCGGGCTCTGTGCTGACAGCTCAGAGCCTGGAGCCTGTTTCCGATTCTGTGTCTCCCTCTCTCTCTGCCCCTCCCCTGTTCATGCTCTGTCTCTGTCTCAAAAATAAATAAACGTTAAAAAAAAAAAATTTAAAGAAACAGCCTTCCCTCTGTTCTCATAGCTGGCTCTTGGTCAACCTGGATCATTAACCACAGGCAGGGAAACTCGCTCAGGGAAGCCAGATTTTATTCTCCACCATGTCTTGGGCAGGCCAGCTTCCAGAAAAGCTCAATTCTTTCTTGTAAGAACTTACTAAAGTCCGCAAGAAGCTTATGCCAAAATCCATTTTCCCACCGTCTCTTAAAGCCAGTACCAGTGGGCACACAGTCTCTGTCCCTGGAAAAGCAAGACACTCTCAGCCGGCTAGTTTGCTCCAAATAACATCCCGCTGTAGATTTTAAAATTCTCATTGCTCAACACCACTTACCGTTCAGCTGATTCCTCATTTTGGGTTCTGTTACTAACAATACCTCACTTCTGCCATGCATTTCTTTTTTTTCTTTTTAAGCAAGAGACTTAAAAAATTTTTTTTGTTGATTTATTTATTTTTGAGAGAGACAGAGACAGCGTGAGTCGGGGAGGGGCAGAGAGAGAGAGGGAGAGAGAGAATCCCAGGAGGGCTCTGTGCAGCCAGTGCAGAGCCCCAATACGGCGCTTGAACCCACGAAACCATGAGATCGTGACCTGAGCCGAAACCAAGAGTGGGATGCTTAACTGTCAGAGCCCCCGGGGTGCCTGCCCCTCTGCTACGAATTTCAATACTGAGCCAGATCTTTTGGTTTCAGGACACAAAACTCTTATTTATTTTCTCCAGCAACTGCAAAGCCCAGAAGTAGATGCGCCTTCAAGCACCAGAGGATCCAGGTGTTCAGATGACGACACCAGGGACCCTCCCTCTTGATCCCTCAGCTCTGCTTTCCGATGGGTCACTTGGGTAGGATGATGACTAGTGACAGCTCCAGGGCTAACTCTCATTGGACCAACCTGGGATTACTTGCTCTTCCTTCAATCAAATTCCTGTGGTAGCCCGGGGGGTGCGGGGGTCAGCGTCAGTCCTGGCCAAGCCACATGGATGGAGAGCTGAGGATGGGGAAAATTAGGGTGCCATCGCCAGAACAGAGAGAATGGGTGCCGAACAGACGCCAACAATACATATCCGCTAGAAGTCTCTGGGCTTAAATGGCAGTTGTCCCTGGAGGGCACAAAGAAAAAGGGAAGGCACAATTCTGGATCGCCTACTATGTGGCTTTCATCCATTTCTTTTCTCCACATAAACTTTTGAGCCCCTGCGATTACCAAGAATAATAACAGCGAATTCTTATGTAGCACGTGTTGTTTACTGAGCTTCAGTCTTCCGTTTGCTTGGCTGACAACTCTACAAGGGAAGTCCCATAACGATCATCCCGGTTTTACAAGGAACTGAAGCACAGTTCAGTTAAATTGTAGGGCTGGGCATCTATGTTAATTTCCTAGCGGTGCTGTAACAAAGAACCCCAAACCAGGAGGGGCTTGAAACAACAGAAATACATTGTTACAGTTCTGGAGGCTAGAAGCCTGAAATCAAGGTGTCAGCAGAACCACATTCCTTCTGAGACCCTAGGCAATTCTCCTTCCTCGTCTCTTCCCAAGCTGCTGCTGGTGGATAGCGGCCCTTGGGTTTCCCAGGCTTACAGGTGCACCACTCTGGTCTCTGCCCCATCATCGTGTGACCATAGTCTCTTCTCTTCTTCTTCTTCTTTTTTTTTTTTCTGTTTATTTTTGAGAGGGGGGAGGGGCAGAGAGAGAGAGGCACAGAGGATCCAAAGTGGGCTCCGTGCTGACAGCAGACAGCCTGATGCCGGGCTCACTCACGAACCGCAAGACCATGACCTGAGCCAAAGTCAGATGCTTAGCCATCTGAGCCACCCAGACACCCCTCTCTTCTCTTCTTATAAGGACAGTCACATTGGATCAAGTCCCACCCTAATGACTTTATTTAGCCTTTCAGGTAAGGGCATTTGGGGTCCTTTCACAGGTACTGGGGGATTAGGACTTCACCATATCTTTGCGGGGGGGACACAATTCAACTCACGGCATCCAAGGCAGGCCAGGTCCCAGAGGTCTCTGTTCCCTCTGGTCTCAGGTCTGGGAGACAGCTACTGGGGTCCCAGCGGTGAGGAAGCCAAGAAGCCCTGTACCTTTCAGGGGCTTTCACAGTGTGGGGAGACACAAGGTAGGCAGAGAACGCTCTGATACGAGTGGGCACAGAAACTGGACCCTGGCAGGTTCCTGGAGAAGGGGAATGTCTGCATGGAGCCATGAGGGTTGAGCACAATGGAGGCAGGAGGGGGCAGGGATGGGAGGGAGACATATTCCAGGCAGAAGGGAACAGGACAAAGGCTGGGAAAGAGAGGGAACAGAGCTTTTTGGATTTGACAAAACAGTTCAGCAGGACCCAAAGCACAGAAGTCAGAGGGAAATGCGAAACAGGAAGCCATGCTGAGGAGCTCACGTGCTGTCCTGGACGTCACAGAAGCCATGCGAGGGTATGTTGGGGCCCCGATAAAGGTGTTGATTTCAACTGAATTCTCACTGTCCTGTGGGGTCGATGATATTAGCTCAGTGTGACACAACAGAGAAATCGGGGCTCCCAGGGATCAAAGCTGTCTAGGTAGAAGCAGAGGCCACATGTGGCTGGGTTCCGACCCTGGGAGTCCCCTAGGGACACATCTCATCCCTGGGGGTTGGGATATGAGGTGGTGGCAGTGAACAGATCACCAGGTCAGATGCTGAGTTCAAGCCCTGCCCTTCCGCTCACTCGCCCAGGACTTTGGGGAAGTCCGCCTTCGGTTCCCCGAATGGCGACCCCAACACACAGACACCTTGCCCCGGCAGGCTGCTGCCTCGAGTGGCCCAGAAGTGGGCACAAAGGAGCTTGGGAAATTGAGGAGCAGGAAAATGGGAGCAGCCCAGAGACAGCATGATTAATACCATCATCACCATGGTCATTGTTAGGTACCGGGAGAGGGTGGGAAACGGCTGCCCGGGGAAGGCAGAGCTGGAGGGAGAGGCGTCCTCCTGCGTCACAGCCCTGCCGTCCTCCCCAGCAGACCCGCCCGCCCCCCACCATTTCCTCCCAATGCAATCAGCGCTTTAATTAAAATCAGTTCATCAGACTCTGGAGGCGCAGCCAACAAAGGAAGCAGAAACAGCAATTACCTTCTGGAGGCGGTGCCGGGAGCTGTGGAAGTTTCCTACGAAGAGAAGCGAGTGGGGACGGCCTGGCATGACTGAGCTGGGGGTCTGGGGACAGGGAGACACTTTCCTCTCTGTGTGTGAGAGACAAAAGCGGCCATGCACGGATTTCTAAGCATTCCACACCCCAGCTCCCTCTCCAGGACCCTGATGTTGGGGGAGTGGGGGGCCTGGGATGCCGGGGGGGGGGGGGGGGGGGGCGGGCTATCTTCCCCAGACAGTGAAACAAGCAGATTTGAAACGCTTCTGTTCCGTGTACTTGGGAAGCTGGGGACACGTTTTGGTGAAAATTGCCCTCTGGCTGGAGCACTCTGTCCTTCTCTCTCATCCAGCCCATCCTTGAAGGCCACAGAGCTGGCCCAGACCCCTCCACCTTCCTGCCTCCCACCCCCACACCACAGACCAGCCAGTGCTCTGCAACAGAAGCAGAATGCAAGGCACACACGCAGCTTGAAATTTTCTAGCAGCCACGTTAAAAAAAGGGCAAAACAAAACCAAACAAAACCAAGCCAGGTGAAATCTATTTTAATCATACATTTTATTTGACCCATTATATCCAAAATAGTGTCATTTCAACATGTGATCAATATTGAAATCATTACTTTTTTTTTTACAGCATTTTAAGTTTATTGATTTATTTTGAGAGAGAGAGAGAGAGAGAGAGAGAGAGAGAGCAAGCACATAAGCAGGGGAGGGGCAAAGAGAGACGAGAGACAGAGTTCCAAGCAGGCTCCGTGCCTTCAGCCAAGAGCCCGATTCGAGGCTTGAACCCAGGTACCATGACATCATGACCTGAGCCAAAACCAAGAGTCAAATGAAAATCATTACATTTTTATACTAAGTCTCCAAAGTCCTGTGTGTATTTTTACACTTACATCTGAATTTGGGCTTGCCAGATCTCTTTTTCTTTTCTCTTGTCTTCTCTTTTTCTTTCTTTCTTTCTTTCTTTTTTTTTTTTTTGAGTATAGTTGACACACAGTGTTACATTAGTTTCAAATATACAACACGGTGGTTCAACATCTCTACACGTTGTGCTATTTTTGCCACAAGGGTAGCTACCATCTGTCACCACACAACATTGTTACAGTATCCCTGACTATATCCCCTATGCTGTGCCTTTTATTCCTGTGACTTAATCGTTCCCTACCTGCACTCCACCATCCCCCATGTTGCTCATCCCCGCCCCCCACCTTCTCTAGCCACCACCAGTTTGTTCTCTGTATTTATAGGTCTGGTTCGCATTGCCACCCACGGTGCCCAAGGGTTCCCTTTTTCCACATCCTTGCCAATGCTTATTATTTCTCGTCTTCGTGTCCAGCCGTTCTGACGGGTGTAGAGTGATGTTTCATTGTGGGTTCGATTTGCATTTCCCTGATGATGAGTGATGTTGAGCATGGCTTCATGTGTCTGTTGGCCATGTGTATATTTCCTTCGGAAAGATGTCTATTCAGGTCTTCTGCCCTTTTTTAATCAGGTTAGTTAGTGTTGAGTTGCAGAAGTTCTTTATATATTTTAGATATTATCCTCTTATCAGGTATACCACTTACCAATATCTTCTCCCATTCCGTTGGTTGCCTTTATTTTGTTGATGGCTTCCTTCACCATACAGAAGCTTTTTGTTTTGGTATAGTCCCAAGAGTTTATCTTTGCTTTTGTTTCCCTTGCCTTAGGACACCTATTTAGGAAAATGTTGCTGTGACTGATGTCAGAGAAATGACTATGTTTTCTTCTAGTTTTGTGGTTTCAGGTCTCAAATTTAGGTACTTAGTCTATTTTGACTTTAGTTTTGTGTATGGTGTGAGAAAGTGGTGCAGTTCCATTCTTTTGCATGCAGCTGTCCGGTTTTCCCAATACCACTTATTGAAGAGACTGCGAGGAGATGTGGGCTTGGCAATGACCCAGGAATCCTGCTCCAAGTTCCCTGCTCCTTCGCATGCCGTGGAAGCCCTCCACTAAAGAGGAGTCAGTGAGTCCAACAACTGAGTGTCCGGTGTCTGGCATTCTCTCATTTTAAATATCAGCCCCGAGGTGTGTGCACCAGCAAAGGAAAGCAGGTAAGTCCACTGAGGGCGGTGGGGGGGGGGGGGGGCAGGGGAGGGAGACATTCCACATCTTACACCCCCCTACTTAATTTCGTCCATTCATTTATTCAACCATAAATGCTTATTAGCTCATTAGTTTGCTCATTTCCGAAATGTTCCCAGAGTACTTCATTGAAGCCAGGCGTTTGCTAGGTGCTGATGCATTTCATGAATAAATAAGAAACCATTCTGTCTTTTGCTCTGTAATCCTCTGGTGAACTTATTCCAGCAGAACATGGGTTTGAACAGGAATAAACAAGCAAATGAGCAATCCTTGTATAAAACTAGCAACTTCCCTTCCCCCGGCGGACTTTAACCTTCCTTCTCTCCGTCCCCTGGCAGTACGCCTACTACGTGCCAGATTGAACCTTCCTCCACTCAGTACACCTGCTATGTGCCAGAGGCAGTGCTAGGTCCCCTAGCCACCATCCCATCCAGTCTTCCGTCTTCAGGAATGAAAAGACTCTGGGTCAGAAAAGGTCAAGTAGCTTGCCTCATGGCTTCCAGCTAGCAAGCGGCAGAGCTAAGATTCAAACCCGACTCTTCAGGCTCCCCCAGTAGGGGGCTTTGGATGCTACCGCAGCTCCTTGTCCTTGCTGCCTCCGCTCCTTCTGGCACACAGTCCCCAGCACACGGCAGGTGCTCGGGAAACATACTGAATGGACGAACGGAATACTTGTCGAATGAAAGAAAGAATGAATGAATCCCTCGTCACTTTGTGATGACTTGCTTTCGCGCTGGTCTGACAGACGTTTAGGGTCCTCACGGGCAGGAACCGTAGTGTGGAAGGCATGTGGACTCTGTGTTGGCTGGATCTGGGTTCAAATCCTGGCTCGGCCCATATCTGCTCAGTGACCTGAGCGAGTTTCTTAACCCCTCTGAGGCTATTCTTTTTTTGACGTTCGGAAGCAAAGTATTCGAGATTCTACGCCGAGCGTCGTATAGGTGCTCAGAAAACACCGTTATGGGATGCAGCTGAATCGCACTTTTTTAGCACAGTCTGAGGGAGGCCTGGGGAAGAGAAAGCTTAGTTCTGATTAGAAGGTGAGCCGGCGTCATCGGTGAAGCAGGTACAATGCCGACTGCAAGCCTCGCTTTCAGAGAACGAGATTCACCAGGAATCTGCCTGGCGACCCAGGCGCTGGCGGGCTAGGGATCACCTAGTGAATGGCCAGAAGAAGCATGTCATGCAACAAAGGTTGGCAGGGAAGGGACAGTGGAGGCAGGCCTCGAAGGGGAGCAGGATTTCCTGTGCATTTTGCTGCCTCCATCGCTGCCCTCAATTTTCTCGGCCTGCTCGAAGCAGGGTGGGTCCTAAGCCATGTCTGCCCCTGTGATGTGCCTTGAAAAATTTATCAAGTTGCTCGTGAGAAGCTCATGAATTCTTAAACCCTTTTAAGGGCCTCCCAGGAAGGGAGGGAATCCCCTCCAGGGTCACTGTGGCCCCTGCCCTCTCTCTCTAGGTCCCGGATGAGGCGAGACGAAATGTCAGGGTCAGGCACCCCTCTGTGGTGGCCTTCAGGCCGACAGCCTTTTAGGGAATAGATGTTTCCTCTCACAGGATCCCTACTTCTCTGTGTACCTGGATTCCATTCCAGTACTTGGCATAAGGGTGGTCTGGAGACCGTCCCTGGGGCCCAAACCCTCTCAATGGGCCATGTATAGATGCGTCCCCTTCCTCCGTCCCCAGGCCAGGCTGCCAGGACCTAGAGCCTGCTGGTGCCTTGAAACCTGGATGCTCAGGGCCCTGGCACATTGCCTCTCCCAACAAGTAAATACATTTAAAAAGTGGAGAAATGCTATGGGAAAAAAATGGTGTTTTTTTAATTTTAAGGACAGATTGCTTAAGCCAGGGAAGGCCCCCTGAAAAGGGTGGCTTTTGAATTGAAACCTGAAGCATCAAAGGAAAGATCTGGAGAAAGACAGGTGCAGCCAGAAGGATAGCAGAATCACACTTGGGGTGTTGCTGGGACAGAAGGAAGCCCAGTGTGGATGGAGCACAGAGAATGAGAGGGTTAATGGGGTGTAAGGGAGACAGAAGACCGGATCTACTGGTCCTTACGAGGGCTCTGGGGAGAAGAGCAAAGACACCCCTCTTTCTAGATAGACATAGCCCCTTATCACACACAAGATGCCACCAGAGGGACATGGCTGAATTTTAACTCCTGCTTGCCTATCTGCCGTGCCCCCTTGTGCAGTGCACAACACACAGAACTGTATAGGGAGGACCTGGGGAGTGACGTTATCTGCCTATGAGCAGCCGGATAGAAGGGGGAAATCATAGCTTAGTCCTGGCCAGGTTAAATTTGAGATGCCATTGGCCATCCAGGAGAAGGTGCTGAGTAGACAGACGGACGTGCCCATCGGGAGCTCAGGGCTGAGGTCTGGGTGTCCTCGCTGGATCATCACACACCTGGATGAGGTCGCCCAGGGCAAAACCACAGAGTGGTATTTCTAATGTGCAGATCTGCCTGTGAGGGGCTTACTAGTCAGTGGGAGAGGCCAACAAGGTGCTTAGGAATCAAACTTTAAGGAGAGGTGCCTAGGTGGCTCAGTTGGTTAAGCGTCTGACTCTTGGTTTTGACTCAGGTCATGATCTCATGGTTCGTGGGTTCAAGTCCCGCATCGACCTCTGCAGCGGGCAGCTTGAAGCCTGCTTGGAATTCTATCTCTCTCCCTCTCTCTGCCCCTCCCCTGCTCGCTCGGTCTCTGTCTCTCTCAAAATAAATAAATAAACTTAAAAAAATTTAAGGAGACACTCCCAGGGTCACATAAGTGAAGAGTGGCACATGAGAGTCTGTGCCACATTAAAATTCGTGTCTTCTTGGGACGGCTGGGTAGTTCAGACGGTTGACTACCTCGATTCAGGTCACGATCTCACCGCTCACGAGTTCAAGCCCTGCATCAGGCTCTGTGCTGACAGCCCTGAGCCCGGAGCCTGCTTCGGATTCTGTGTCTCCCTCTCTTTCTGCTCCTCCCCTTCTCATGCTCTGTCTCTCTCCTTTGAAAATAAACATTAAAAAAATTAAAAAAGAAATTTGTGTCTCCTTAAATCTAGTCCTGGTCCTAGAACTAAGAACTAAGAACTAAGAACTTTTCTATCAGAACTAAGAACTTTTCTTCAAAACAACACCATTCAGAAAACAAAAAACACCACAGATGGAGAAAAAATACGTCTAATATAGATAGCAGATGGAGGACTTGTATCCAGAACACTTATGGAACTCTTACAACTCAATAATAAAGGATAATTGACCCAATGTTTTTCAATGGGCAAAAGACTGGCACAGACCCTTCATCAAAGAAAACAAATGAACGTCCAAGAGTGAGCAAGTGAAAGTGATGTTTGAGTTTACCAGTCATCAGGAAAATGCAAATTCAAACCACAAGGCCCGCTAGAATGGCTTCAATTAACAATATCAAAAGGGGCACCCGGGTGACTCAGTCCGTTAAGCATCCGCCTCTTGACCTCGGCTCAGGTCATGATCTTGCCGTTGGTGGGTTCGAGCTGGGTTCGAGCCTCGCATCGGGCTCTGTGCTGACAATGGGGAGCCTGCCTAGGATTCTCCCTCTCCCCCTCTCGCTGTCCCTCCTTCTCTCTCTAAAAATAAATAAATAAAAACTTAAAACCAAAGACAATATCAAGTGTTGGTGGGAACAGGAAGGAACTAGAATTCCCATACACTGTCGGTGGGAATGTAAAATGTACGAGCACGTTGTAAAATGGCTTGGCAGTCTATCATAAACACACAACTAAGTCATTCCAATTTGAGACTGGAAACAAGATGTCTATACAAAGACTTATATGCCAGTGTTCACAGGCGTTTGAGTCACGATCGCCAAAAACCTGGAAACAACTCAAGTGTCCACGAGCAAGAGAAAAGATTGAAACACGCGTGGTCCATCCATTTGCAGGAACCGTATTCAGGCACCAAAATATAACCACCTACACATGCCACAATATGGAAGATTCTCGACAACATCACCCTGAATCGAAGAAGCCAGACGAAGAAAAGAATACAATCTGTACGATTCCAGAAATCTAGAAAAGACAGATCTAAACCATAGTGATAGAGAGGTGGGTGACTTCAAAGGAGCAAGAGGGAACTTTTGGTTAGGGGTGAGTGGAAGGTTCTATATCTTGATTATAGTTCTGGTTACAAGGGTGTATATATGTATCAAGACTCATCGACCTGTATGTGTAAAATAGGGACATTTATGTAAATTATCCATCAGTAGAGGGATTTAAATACCTCCATTCAAGCTTTTGTTGACAACCTTCTAAGTCCTCTGGTCCTCCTTGTCACCCTGAGTGTGGTAACATCAGTATGTTTTCTCTCTTCGAGGACACTGTGGTTTAACGGGTCAGTTCATGGCCAGGACCTAATAATGGACCCAGCAACTGCGAGAACGGATGGGAACTCAGTGAGGAGAGACTTATCTAAGGACCCACAACCCGAGACAGGTATTGACCACAGGGTGCTGCTCGGGGTGGGAGGTTTGGGTTTAAGAACATAAAACCAAAACACGCCACGAGACGGTGGTCCATCCAACATCCGCTCACCTTCTGTCCCGTTTTTCTTCAGAGCCGAGTCCTGGGAGAGGTCAGGGCGCCCGCCACCTCTCCCCGAGCAAGGCCAGGCTCGCCAGGCGGGTAACTGCCCAAACCCTTGGTCTGCAGAGATCCTTCCAGGTGAGACGCCGCCCCCCGGGAGCACTGTCTTCACGGAGCCGCGAGGATGCAGGGGCGCGAGGTGTGCCCCTTGCAGGTGTCTCCAAGCTTCATCACCGCCCCCCTTCCAGCGAGGGGTTAATGACCATGGCTGTCCGCTCTCACGACTTTTATGGAACCCAGAAGGTCTGCTCAGGAAAGGGAGGCGAGGCAGGGGCAAGAAAGAACAGCCCCGGCCAGGATGGAAACCTCCTTTTGCGGAGGCACACCCGACGCGGGGCGCAGAGCTGGCACAGAAAGCTGGGTCACGCTGACCCTGACCCTCAAGCCCCCGAGCAACACACGCCAGCCCCAAGGGGCGCCTACAGCGTCGTACTCGAGGTCCCGCTCCCGCCAGCCGGGCGACCTCCGGCCTCAGCTTCCGCCTGCGGCCCCCAAGCGGGAGAGGATCTTGGGCGCGCAGGGGTTCCGTCTGGCCCCGCCCTTGGGGTGGGGCTGGGAGCGGTCACGTGGAGGGGCTCCCGGGCCCCCGAGCCCCGCCCCGCCCCGCCCCGCCCCGCCCCCCGCCTCGGCCGGGTCTCGGTCCCGAGCGCGGAGCGCTGAGGCTGCCGAGGCCGCGACGCCGGGGCTGCTGAGGTGGGCGGCGCGGCGGGGTGCGGGGTCCCTGCTCGCTGCTCGGCCCGCTCGCGGCCAGCGGTGCAGGCGGCTGGACCCGCAGCGGCGGCGGCGGCAGCGAGGACTCCAGCGCGGGCGGCGGCAGCGACACCGGCGACACCATGGATCTGTCCTTTATGGCCGCGCAGGTAACGGGGCGCCTTCCCCGCGCGCCCCGGGCTGCGAAGTTTGGGGAGGTTCGGGGCCAGGGGCTGGACGCGCCGGGAGGATTCCAGCCGGGCGGTGGCGCCCGCCGGGGATCTACGTCCCGATCCTTTGTCCCGAGCCGGGCATCCCCACCTGGCTTTTCTCGTCGGAGGCGGGAGCGCGGCGCCCGGGGGTGGGGCTGGCCGTGCGCCCAGGAGCGCGCCCGGCCGACCTCGTTCCGGACTGCCAGGGGCCAGGGCGGTGCGAGTCGACCCCTCCCTGCCCATGCCCTATCTGCCGTCGCGGCTCCAGTCCCCAGGACGCACCCAAGGCGGTGCAGCCCGCATCCGCGCGGACCTGGGTGGGTGGGCAACCTCGCTGTTCTCCATTCCACATCTTCCCGAGGCGCAGATTTATCTGCAACTTGCCTGTGATTTGGGGCGCTCCCCCCCTCAACTCACTTTCTCCCCTTTGAGTGGAGACCACAGCCTCTGTAGCCGAGGAAGGCGGCGAGACCCCCTCGGTGACCAGCCAAGCGCGAGAGCGCAACGATCATTTTATCCTTTTTTTTTTTTTTTTTTTTTTTTTTTTTTTTTGCTTTGTGCTGAGTCTGTAGAGTCATCAGTGCCCGACGCGACCATAACTCTTCCCTGGACACAAAACAGGTTGCCAATGGCAGGAGAAAACAGATGACCTGTCATCACTCGATCACTTGATCCTTGCTGAAGGGGGGTCCCCTTGAGTTCTGAGCGTTGGGTGATCCGTTTCTGTGCTCAGCTCTCTTGAGCTAGAACAAAGGCAGACAGACCCCCTCTTTGTGGAGCGGCTTGTGGCCTTTCCCAGGACCCGGTGCCGAGGACAGTCTGGCTCCAGGGAAGGCCACATTTGGTCCGGGAGAGTAAATCCCAGGTTACCACATTCAGACCTTGCACCTTCCATGAGTTGGTTATGTTGGGAGCCCAGAGGTGGGAAGGCCACTGACGTGCTGTCTGTCCCCTGTGTGTGTGGCAGGGGCCCCACCTGCTGCTGTTTAATTTTCCAGGGAATGGATTTTAAAAGGACACCTGCCTTCCCCCCCCCCGCCCCCCCGCCAAATTTCACCCCAGTGGGAGCCTGTTGAAAAACTAACAGCAACATCCAAGCTGTGTGGACAACAAGCCCCCGACACAGTCATGGAAGGACACAGAATCCCCAGGGTGGCTCCAGATCCCAGCTCCTGGCAGCCTCTTGTTTAGTTTTCCAAAATGCTCGTTGCTCCTATCAGCAACACTGTTGTTGTTGTTGTTTTCCTTATTTTCTCTCCTGTTCCTAAACCCACGTTTATAAATATTGTCATGTGGGTGTTATTTTAGACAGTGGTGACTTTAGCTACATGATAACTGAGGCGGCTTCACCAGATTTATTTCTAGGGGAGAGAGGACCTTACACATGGCTGTCCCTGCCTTCCCCTTCTGGATCCCACCACACAGCCGGTGTCCCTGGTTACAAGATAAATCGATCACTGCTAACCCAGGGGCTGGCTGGAGCATCACATGTTGCTATGGTAACTTGACAAAATAAACATAAGGCTTTTCGCCATCTGTAGGCAGAGCCCGCGCAGAGACTGGGTTCTTTTTTTTTTCTCTGTGTCTATTTTGTTTACTCTCATGTTATGTGTGGTCGATGTGTTCCTGCCAACAGATACTTGGGCATCGATCACATGCTCGGTCTCGAGTCAGTTGCAAGGAACAGAAACAACGATGTGCGCTCAGGTGGGCAGAGATGCTGGGGTTACAGTAAATCCTTACAAGTCTGTGACGTGGGTGCTATTATTCCCCTGTTTATAGATCAGGATATCAGACTTCAGCAGGATTAATCATTTACCCAGGGCACACCATTTTAAGGAGGAGAACTGGGTTTTAAACCCGGGTCTGAGTATTTGCACAGCTGCTGGGTGTTCCTCCTTGCCGCTCCTCCCTGAGGAAGACACACTGTAAGGGCCAGGGGCACATGTTTAAAGAGGGGTCATCTCTTCTGCCTTCTGCCAGGAAGTGGTCTCACCAGGATGCATTGCCTTCTGGTGTTGCTGTGCACCTGTTATCCCCACGAGGGTGGGAACTTTGACTCTTTTTATCTGCAGCACTTAGTGCCCGGCTTCTGCGAACGCTCGACACGTGCTCGGACCGTGCAGGGACCACCAGGTGTGTGACACCAAGTTGCTGTCCCCCCACGCAGAAGCAGTGGGCAGTTTGACGGAGGAATGTTAATGCTTCCGTCTACTTGTTCGGCAAAAGCTGAGTCCCCGTCTTGTGCCAAGCTCCGTGCCCGGCACTGGGACCAAGGTGCTGGGGGGCACAGTGGAATGGGATGTAGATTTTCTTTCTGGGTGCTTATAGAGGACTGGAGAAATGATGAGCCACACCATCCTCAGCAAGGGGAATGGATCAGGGCTGGGGGGACCAAGATACTTGGCACATAGTAGGCCCTCAGCAAGTTTCTGTTAGATGATTGGATGGGGCGAGACACGACGTATGCGCGTGGAAAGACGAGGACAGGAGAACAGTGCATTCAGGGTGTAGAATGCCCTGCCTGTGAACCTGTCAAGGACTTTGAGGACTTGAGTTTTGATGGATTAGAACTACAGACAGATCTCTGATGGATTCTAGGCAGAGAGGCAGGAGGAGGAAGGCCCAGAATATATTCACAGACTCCTTCAGGAAGGAGGGAGGTGAGGGCACAGGACACGCTGAGAGAGAGGGGGGCCGACCGTTGAGCGAGAAGTTCACGTGACTCAGCGGGCAGTGGGAGCCATTGCAGGTTGTTGAGCGGGCAGTGGTTCATAATTGAAGCAGTGCTTTGGGAGGATCCCAGCCCTGGTGGAGCATAGAGGCTGGAGGCCTGAGGGGAGCTGGCAGCACCCACCTGCTTGATTAATTGACTGGATGAAAGGACATCCCTGTGATTCCAAGACTCCTCCCCCTCCTCAAGGTTGTGAAGTGTGAGTCCTGTTTGTGCCTTTATCTATTGATTTATTGATTTATTCGTTAGAAAGGGTGTGCGAACCGGGGAGAAGGGCAGAGGGAGAGAGAGGGGGACTCTTAAGTGGGCTCCATGCTTGCAGGGCTCCACCTCGTGACCCCGGGATCATGACCGGAGCCAAAATCAAGAGTCGGGCGCTCAACGGACTGAGCCACCCAGGCGTCCCCTCTTCATGGCTTTAAAAGGCCCGCAGGATATAAGCCATTTCGGAAAGATTTGCCTCTCAACAGCCAAGCATTACGAAGCTACCCTTTATGGATGGCCAGAGTGGTCAGTGGTTATCCAGCAACTCCTCTGACGCCCTCCCTGGTGGTGGAGGGAGGTGCCCTCCCTGGTGTGAGTGCGTGGGGTTGCGTGTTAGGGCTTAAGAGAGGCTTTGGGCACTGAAGATGTGAAGACTCAGCCCGTGGACCCCACCTCACCCCTGAGCCCTGGGGTGGTGCTCAGCTGCCCTTTCCTCGCCCTGGGAGGCACCCCGGTCCCACTCTGCACAATCCCTGCATCCCCACAGCCCCCTGGAGCATCGAACAGTACACAGGAGCACCTGTTTCTCTCTGGCCAGTGGTGGCCAAGAGGACAGGGCTGCCCAGACCCCCAGGGAGCTGGAGACCAGGGGACGACACAGACTTTGAGGACTGAGCCCCAAATCTCTGTGTCATTGGTGGGGTAGCCCTTCTCCAAAGATGGCCATGTTCCCTTCTTCCCCTGTCGGAGGGGAATCTCATTCCCCTCCCCTTAAATCTGGGCTGACTTTCTTGACCAAGAGAATGCCGTGTGAAGGGCCTTCTGGAGCCTCCGAGATTAGCTTTAAGAAGACCGTAGCTTCCACCGACAACCCCCAGGATGCTTGTTCTGGGGCAAGCCCACCATCAGGCAAGAAGTGCAGAGACCCTGAGACCTCCAGGATGCGAGGAGAGAGTGAAATTTCAGGAAGCTGCCGCATGGGCAGAAATGAACAAGAGGGCCCAGGAGCGCTCATCACACGTTCCAGGCCGTAAGGCCGTGTTGAACCAGCCCACCTGTGGCACAAGAGCTCAGTCTTGTGTTTGCCTTGAGCCGTCCCAAGAGCGACCAGTCTAGACCCAGTAGTTCCCAAATGCTGCTGCCATTAGAATCCCCTGGGAGCTTTTAAGACCAGCGACCCAGGTCCTGCCCCCAGTACCCCCTCGAAGAGTCTTAGCTGGAAGCAGATATCGGAATCCTCTGTCCATTGACTCCAGTTGATTCCAGCCCAGTGGCCAGGGTTGAGGCTCAAAGCTGAAACCACACTTAGAGCGTTCTCCTTCCCCCTCCTTGGGGATGGAACAGATCTGTGGCTCTCTGGTCCCTTCCAGGTCATAAAAAGTCATGCGGTCACTGGAAGAAAGTCACCCGAGCAGGGACTCAGCAACTTAAAATAGTGAGACCCAGGAACTTGCTCCAAAATTGAGGTGTTCCTTTCCTCCTGACCACACCTGCCGCAGGTGAGAAACCTGTGGTCGGGTAGGTGGCTTTGTTAGTCCCGCCATATGCACAGGGAAGAAATGGGGAGCCGGGGTGGTTCAGCCGGCAAGCAGAGGAGCCAGGAGTGGAACCCCGACCGCAGGGGCCACCCTGCATGGGACCAAACCACCTCGCAGAGCAGACCAAGTGCTGGGAGGACGGGAGGGACTCTAGGGCCCCATCATGGATCCTTTTCAGGGAATCAACAATACCGAGGTACACGGAGTGTTGGGTTTATGCATATATTTTTGAATTTATTTATTTAAATCCAAGTTAGTTAACATACAGTGTAGTCTTGGCTTCAGGAGTAGAAGCCGGTGATTCATCGCTTGCATGCGACACCCAGTGCTCATCCCAACAAGTGTCATCTTTAATGCCCGTCACCCATTTAGCCCACCCCCCCCCACTTCCCCTCCAGCAACCCTTAGTTTGTTCTCTGTATTTAAGAGTCTCTTCTGGCTTGCCTCTCTACTTTTAAACAAGTTCTTTTTTTAAAAAATTAATGTTCATTTATTTTTGAGAGAGAGAGAGAGAGAGACAGAGCGTGAGCTGGGAGGGGCAGAGAGAGAGGGAGACACAGAATCCGAAGCAGGCTCCAGGCTCCGAGCTGTCAGCCCAGAGCCCGATGCGGGGCTTGAACTCACGAACCAAGAGATCACGACCTGAGCCGAGGTTGGACGCCTAACCCACTGAGCTACCCAGCCAGCCCTGAGCAAGTTCTTAAAGAGGACTGTATTATTTCTAGGGCTGCTATAACAAATAACCACAAACAGAATGGCTTCAAACAGAAATATAATCTCCCCCAGTTCTGGAGGCTAGAAAACCCAAATCCAGGCGGTGGCAGGGCGAGTGTCTCGGAAGATGTCAGGGGAGACCCCATCCCACGCCTCTCTCTGAGCCTCAGGGTGTTGCCTGAAGTCCTTGGAGCCCTTCCACTGTAGCCACGTCGCTCCAATCTCTGCCTCTGTGTACCGGGCCCTCGCCTTGCACGTCTGTGTCTCTTCTCCTCTTATCAGGACACCAGTATGTTGGATTAGGGCCCACTCTGATGACCTCATTTTAACTTGATTACATCTGCAGAGAAACTAGTTTGAAAGGTCACTTTCACAAGTACCAGGAGTTAGAGCTTCAATAGCATATTCTTGGGGGAGACACAATTCAACCCGTAACGAGTTCTGAAGACCCATAAAGAATAAGGATCTGGGGGCACCTGGGTGGCTCAGTCGGTGAAGCGTCGGACTTCGGCTCAGGTCATGATCCCGCGGTTTGTGGGTTCGAGCCCCGCTTCGGGCTCTGTGCTGACAGCTCGGGGCCTGAAGCCTGCTTCGGATTCTGTGTCTCCCTCTCTCTCTCTCTGCACTTCCCCAACTTGTGCTCTGTCTCTCAAAAATGAATAAATGTAAAAAAAAAAATTTAAAAAAAAGAATAAGGATCTGGATTCTTGTGTGGGTGGTCACTGGTCTTAGAGGGGCAACGGACAGATCACTTCTCCAAACCTCAGTTTCATGTTCTGTGAAATGGGCGCAAAATCGCCTTCCCCATGGAGCTGTTCATTTAGCAAATGTTTCCTGTGGGCCAGGCCTGGGGCTTCAGGGAGGAGAGGGCCACCGGGCTGCCGTGTGGTATGTGACACGGTGCAGGTAAACACAGGTGCCCTGGGAGCCCAGAGGAGGCACCTAACCCAGAGGTCAGGGAAGGAGGTTTGAACCGAGCTGTCTGAAGGATGCCTGGGTGTTATGTACACCAAGGAGTGAGGGCATTCCAGGCAGGGGGGATGACATACACCAGGGTGGAGTGGAATGGGGGCTTGAAATAGTGTCTCCTGCTGGGCGGGGGGTTGGGCAGAGCATTTAGTTGGGCCAAGGACAGATGGGGAGAGAGTGGGAGATGAGAGCCCAGCCGCGGACCTCATGCAGTGCAGCAGAGAGGGGTGGGGGGCTGTGGTGACTCAGACAGTGGACAGCTGCTGCCTGAGATTTCCCCCCCCACCCCCCACCCCCTGCTCCTTCCTCGAGCCATGCAGACACGCAGGCCCAGGGCTGCGGGCTCTTGTGGGTTTTCAAAAACACTGAAAATTTGGATTTTTAACGTGCAGCCTGGATTTTTAAATGTTGGCCACTGATTAAAAATGTTTAACAAGCTGGGGCCCCTGGGTGGCTCCGTCGGTTAAGCATCCGTCTTTGGCTCAGGTCATGATCTCGAGGTTCGTGAGTTCGAGCCCCGCATCAGGCGCTGTGCTGACAGCTCGGAGCCTGGAGCCTGCTTCGGATTCTGGGTCTCCCTCTCTCTCTGCCTCTCTCCTGCCCATGCTCTGTCTCGCTCTGTATCTCAAAAATAAATGTTAAAAAAATTTATGTTTAATAAGCCAGCCAACCATGATGGGAGCTGTGTCAGTTACTTATAGCTCATTATTTCAGGTACTTAGTGGCTTACAGCAATCATTTATTTTGCCCACGACTTTGTGGGACCAGAGTTTGGGAAGGACTCGGCTTGGCAGTTTCTTCCTGCTCGGTGACATCAGCTGGGATACCTGAGCCTGGGGTCCAGACTTCCAGCATTCCTTCTGCACACGTGTCTGGCAACTCCATTCAACTTGACCCTTCTCTCCACTTGGCATTTCATCCTGTAGACGTTTCTTTAAGCAGCTGGGCTTTCCTCCCAGTATGGTGGTCTTGTGGGACACTGCCTTCCTCTCCCCACCCCCAACAGGTGTTCCCAGGTCAAAGCTACGAAGCTTCTTATGAATGAGCCTTGGAAGTTCCAAAATGTCACCCACTCTGCATTTCTTTGGCCAAGAAAGCCCTAAGACCAGCTCGCGTTTCAGTGGAGAGGGTACCCTCCACTTCTCAACGTGGGGAACAGCGTGCACGTCCGGGAGGGACGGAAGGAATATGGATATCTTTGGGGACTGGCCGCTGCATGGGGCAGACAGGACAGGTGTGTGGGCGGGGTTCACCCTGGGGCCGCCCCAGTAATCGCTCTAGACCAGTCAGATGTGTGTAGAGCTTGACAGAACTTTGTGAACTGCCTTGCCCGAGAGAGAAGTAAGTTACTACTGAGGAGGTAACCCATGACTTCGTTCGGCCGAACAGTATGAAGTTGCTTGACATTCGGCCACTTCTTTTCTTGATTTAAAACCACTTTTACTGAGCTGTCATTGACATGCAACATTTTATTAGTTGTAGGGGGCACCATAATGATCCAACATATGTATTTATTGTGAAATGATTACCATAGTTAGTTTGGTTACATCCTTAACCACACGTAGTCACATTTTTTTCTTGCGATGAGAATGTTTAAGATTTACTTTGTCAGCAGCTTTCAAATACACAATGTAGAATTGCTAACTATACTCACCATGATGTGTATATTACATCCCCAGGGCTTATTTATTTCATAACTGGAAGTTTGCCTCTTTTGGCCACCTTCACTCATCTGGCCCACTCCCTGCCCCCACCTATGGCAGCACCAATGTGAACTCTCTATTCACTAATTCAAGGTGTTTGTTTGGTTGGTTGGTTGTTTTGGTTTGGGTTTTGGTTTTGGTTTTTAGATTACTAGTATAAGTGAGATCAAAAAGTGTTCATCTTTCTCTGTCTAAATTATTTCGCTTAGCATAATGCCCTCAAGGTCCATGCATATTGTCACAAATGGCAAAATTCCTTTCTTTTGTGGCTGAATAATATTTCAGTGCCACATGTCAAAAATTTTTTTAATTTTTTTAAATTGTTTTAAATTTAAATTCAAGTTAGTTAACATAGAAAGTGGTATTGGTTTCAGGAGTAGAATTCAGTGATCCATCACTTACATACAACACCCAGTGCTCATCCCAACAAGCGCCCTCCTTAATGCCCATCACCCATTTAGCCATGCCCCCCACCTACCCTCTAGCAACCCCCAGTTTGTTCTCTGTATTTAAGAGTTTCTTAAGATTTGCGCCCCCCATTTTTATCTTATTTTCCCTTCCCTTTCCCTCATTTCATCTGTTTTGTTTCTTAAATTCCACATATGAGTGAAATTATATATTTGTCTTTCTCTGACTTATTTCGCTTAGCATAATACACTGTAGTCCTACCCACGTTGTTGCAAATGTCAAGATTTCATTCTTTTTGATGGCTCCATAATATTCCAGTGTGTGTGTGTGTGTGTGTGTGTGTGTGTGTCACATCTTTATCCATTCATCAGTGGATGGACATTTGGGCTGGTGCAACCTCTCTGGAAAACGTATGGAGGTTCCCCCTGCCAAATTAAAAATAGAACTACCCTACGACCCAGCAATGGCACTACTAGGTTTTAATCTAGAGGATACAAAAACGCTGACTTGAAGAGGCACATGCACCCCAGTGTCTATAGCAATGCTATCGTCAATAGCCAAATTATGGAAAGAGCCCACATGACCATTTTTGACCTGAGAGTTTCATGTAGTTCAGCCCAGTAAGTACTACCTGGTGAGACAGTAAGTTCTTGAGTTATGGAGGGGTGGAGTGAGTGGATGTGGGGAGGGTAATCAGCACCTGCTGGGGAGGTCTGAGGAGTAGAGGCCCCCCCCCGCCCATGAAACACACACAATTCTCCCCCCAGCTGGGCTCTTAGAACTTTGGCCTTGCTGGTGGGAAGACATAGTCACACCTGGAATAGTATGTTGACAGTGGACAGGTCTTTCTGGAAGACAGCCTGTGCGGTCCAATCAGAGCTGAGATACTGACCTATCTGCTGCCAGCCCCCAGCCCCCTGGACCTTGGGAGGCTCACCGTTAATTTGCATTTTAATCATTTTTCATGGAGGGGGAAAAAATCCGCAAAAAAATCTGGTCGTGTGGAAGAGGCTGTTATCTCTTGAAATGGTTGTGGCTACACTCATGGGCTCGTGGGATCGTTCCAAACGGTCTGCAACACACCCTGCAGAAATGTTCTCTCCCCAGGGGAACACAGCACCTCCCAGGAAAATAAAATTCTAGGGAGTCTGGCAATCTGCTGCTTACAGAATGTTTTCCCCAGCCACTGGCTGCTTCTTTCCCTTAAAGCAAGAATTATGATTAAAATACAAATTGTCTATTATCTCAGCTGTTTTTAATCGAAGGGCCTGCTTGTTGTACTTCAAGTTCTCATTTAAAAAATTTAAATATTTTATTATTCTAATTAGATCTGCTTCGGCGAGAGAGAACACAGGGCTACATTTTTGCAGAGGTGTGATGAGCAGTGAAGGAAGAGTAAAAATCTGTAGTACTTTTTGTAGACCAGATTTCTAGACAGCGTTTTAAGAGTCAAGACATTCCATCTGACTTGCAATAATTGTAAGTCACAGAGCTAAGAGAACTGGGGCATCTGGAGGTGGATTGCAGTCTCCAGTTAAATACTTGAGTGCTTAAGGAGCAGCTGTTGTGTGCTCAACCCTGCTCACCCTGCTTCGAGGGTCTGAACTCCGACTCTTTCTACTCTGAAGTGATGGAGTCCTGCCTGTATTCACTCTCTCCCCATTCTGTCTCCTCAAGATGTCCCTGTACCTTCCCATGATAGCTGCCATTTATCAAGTGCTTAGAGGGTGCTGGGCAGGCCCTGTGTCCTATAATACACAGAATCTCACTAAATCCTTTATGACAGCTCCTGGAATAAGCAATTTTAAGGTCCATTTTACAGATGAAGAAACTGAGGCTTAGGCACACAGGTGGGATTCAAACCCAGATCTCTGTGCCATGTCAGCTTGTTTTTTAAATGCAATTTCACAGTCTCTGCCTTCAGATTAGAGTTTTTAAGCCGTTCGTGTTTAGTGTGATTCCTTATATGGTTGGATTTAAATCTACTCTCTTACAGTTGCCTATTGGTCCATATGTTCTTTGTTCCTTTTTACCTCTTTTTCTGCCTTCTTTTGGATTGAGAACATTTTATTATTCCATATGATCTCTTTTGTTGGCTTATTAGTTCTAACTGTTTTGTTATTTGGGTGGTTGCTTTAGGATTTGCAGTGTATATCATTAACGTAGCACAGCCTATCTACAAGTAATATTATGCCCACTTCACATGTAAGAACCTTATAACCAAACACTTCTATTCTCCCCTCTCAGCTGGTGTGATATTATTATCATACATTTCACTTCTGCATGTTATAAACATCATACCACATTATCGTTTTTGTGAAAACGGAATTATCTTTTATTTTTTTAATGTTTATTTGTTTATTTTGAGAGAGAGAGACAGAGAGCATGAGAGGGAGAGGTGCAGAGAGAGAGGGAAAGAGAGAATCCCAAGCAGGCTCTGCTCTGGCCGCACAGAGCCCACCTTGGGGCTCGAACTCACAAACTGTGAGATTATGACCTGAGCTGAGAGCAAGAGTCAGATGCTTAACTGACTGAGCCACCCAGGCACCCCCAGATCGATGATCTTTTAAAGAGAACTAAATAGTAAGAAAAAAGCCCTATGTATTTTCCTATATAGTTATTATGTCTAGTGCTTTTTATTCCTTTGTGCAGATCACAAATATGGTATCATTTTCTTTTTGCCTAAAGGACTTTTAACATTTTTAGTAGTGCGGAAGGGCTGGCACTGAATTCTTTCAGCTTTTATATGCCTGGGAGGGTGGGGAATATGTCTCTTTTTTTTTTTTTTTTTTTGGCTCTCATTTTTGAAAGTTAATTTCACTAGGCATAGAATTCCAGGTCGGCAGTTTGTTTTTCAGTAAAGATATTGTTCCACCATCTCCCTGCTTGCAAGGTTTCCACTGAGAGATCTGCTGCCATCGGATCATGTTCCTCTGAACATAATGTGCCTTTTTTCCTTCGGCAAAAAAAAGTTTTACAGTTTTCTCCGTACTGATGTTGAGCATTTTGCTTATAATGTGCCTCCGTGTCATTTTTTCCCATGTTTCTTGTGGTTGGGGTTTGGAATCTTTCACAGTTGTGGGCTTATACCTTTCTTCACCTTTGGAGAGTCTTCTGCTGTTCTTTCTTTTTCTCCCCCAAGCCTTTTCAAGATATAGTTGACGTATAACATCGTGTACGTCTGAGGTCTACAACACGGTGACTTGGTATGTGTGTCTATTGCAAAACGATGACCGTATCCTTACCTCACCTAATTACAATTATTTTTTCGTTGTGATGCGAACTTTTAAGATCTACTCTCTTAGCCACTGTCAAATATATGGTACAGTATTGTCACCTGTAGGCACCATGCTGTACATTATGTCCCCGGAAGTTACCTTCTAACTGGAAATTTGTACCTTTTGATTATCTTCACCAAACTCCTCCACCCCCTCTGGCAACCACCCATTTGGTCTCTGTTTCTATGAGTTTGGTTTTTTTTTAGATTCCCCGTATAAGTGAGATCGTACGGTATTCCGTTTTTCTTTCTGACTTCGTTCATACAGCGCGAAGCCCTCAAGGTCCATCCAATGGTGGTGCCGACGGCAAGATCTCATTCTTTATTGTGACTAAATAGTATTCAGGTGTGTGTATGTGTGTGACATCTTTGTTCACCCATCGATGGACACTTAGGTTGTCTCCGTGTGCCGGCTGTTGCGATAATGATGCAGTGAACATAGAGGTGTGGATAATCTCTTCAGGGGGGTGAGTTCATTTTCTCGGGCTATATACCCAGAAGTGAGGTTGCTGGATCATATGGCGGTTCTGGTTTTTCATTGTTAACTTAATTTTTGAACCTCCGTACTTTTTCCCACAGTGGTTGTGCCAGTTTTCACACCATCCGCAGTGCACGAGGGTTCCCTTTTCTCCGGGTCCATGCCAACTGTTGTTACTTCTCATCTTCTTTCTTCTTGATGATAGCCATTCTGACAGGCGTGAGGTGACATCTCATTGTGCTTTTTTAAAGTTTTTTATTTTGAGAGAGAGAAAGAATATGAGTAGAGGAGCAGCAGAGAGAGGGGGAGAGACAATCCCAAGCAGGCTCCAGGCTCTGAGCTGTTAGCGCAGAGCCTGATGTGGGGCTTGATCTCACAAATCATGAGATCACGCCTGAGATGAAATCAAGATTTGGACGCTTAGACGCCCCTGATTGTGGGTTGTTTTTTTTTTTAACGTTTATTTTTGAGAGACAGAGAGCGCAAACGGGGGAGGGGCAGAGAAAGAGGGAGACACAGAATCCGAAGCAGGCTCCAGGCTCCGAGCGGTCAGCACAGAGCCCGACGTGGGGCTCGAACCCACGAACCGCGAGATCGTGACCTGCGCCGAAGTCAGATGCCTAACTGACTAAGCCACCCAGGCGCCCTTCATTGTGGTTTTGATTTGCATTTCACTGATGGCTAGTCATATCGAGCACCTTTTCATGCACCCGTTTGGTCATTTGAATATCTTCTTTGGAAAAATGCCTTTTGGGTCCTCTGCCTCCCCCCACCTTTTTTTTTTTACCTGGATTGTTTGGGTTTTTTGCTGTTGAGTTGCATGAGCTTTTCGTGATTTCTTTACCTATTTCTTCTGTTCCCTCCTCTTCTTTCCTTTGGCGACTCCATTCACACATACACATACCTGCTGCCCGCACGTGTCTCCCAGCCCCCTGGTATTTATTCACGGTTTTGAGTCTCTTTCTCTATGTATGTTTCACGTAGGCTGATTACTACTGATGTGTCCTCAAGTTCACCAGTGTGTTTCTTGAACATCTCACCTCTGTGAATCCCATGCAGTGTATTTTTGATGTCAGACATTGTAGTTTTTAGGCCTGGAAGCTTAATTTGTGTCTCTTTTTATATTTTCCATTCTCTTAACCTGTTCAGTGCCTCCTCTAGCCTTTTTTAATTTTTTTTAATGTTTCTTTTTGAGAGACAGAGACAGAGAGAGAGAGAGATAAAACGCGAGTGGAGGAGGGGCAGAGAGAGAGGGAGACACAGAACCTGAAACAGGCTCCAGGCTCTGAGCTGTTAGCACAGAGCCCGATGCGGGGCTCGAACTCATGGACCGTGAGATCGTGACCTGAGCTGAAGCCAGATGCCCAACCGACTGAGCCACCCAGGTGCCCCTGGATTTTTTTTTTAATGTTTATTTATTTATTTTGAGAGAGAGACAGTGCCAGCAGGGGAGGGGCAGAGAGAGAGGGAGACACAGAACCTGAAACAGGCCCCAGGCTGTGAGCTGTCAGCACAGAGCCCGACGTGGGGCTCGAACCCACGAACTGTGAGATCAAAGTCAGACACGTAACCGACTGAGCCGCCCAGGCGCCCCCCTCCTCTCGCTTTTTGGGTGTGTGGAACAGTGACAACAGCTGCTCCCCTGCCCTCCTCTGCTGGTTCTAAATCCACCTCCGTTCTGGCTGGGTTTGATTGCTGGCTGTCTCCCCCTTATGGGTCATAGCGTCCTGCTGCCTTGCATGCCTGATAAATATTGAGTGGATGCCAAACACTGTGAGTTTTACCTTGTGGGACACCCGGTGCTCTTGTGTTCCTGCAAATATTCTTGAGCTTTATTCTGGGGTACAGTTATGTTACCTGGAAACACTTTGATCCTTTGGGGTCTTGAGCTTTCAAGGTTTCTCAGGTCGGACTGGGGCCGTCTTTAGTCTAAAAGTAAGTCTTTCCTGCTGCTGAGGCAGGCAGTTTTGAGGATTCTACCCAGTGGCCTGGGAATTAGGAGGTTTTTCAAAGGGGCTGGTGGAAACAGGGACTGTCTCTGGCCTGTACGGGTGCTAGGAACGACTTCCTGTCATGCTTCTGGGGGATTCCTGCCTCCAGAGTGTCCCTCGCACATGTGCACGCTTCAGTGCTCTGCTGATATCTAAGGGGTCCTCCTGCAGACCCCCAGGATCCTCTCTCCGTACACCTCTCTCCCCTCCATGCTGTGCCTTGTTGTCTGTAGCTGCATTGGTCTCCCCAGACTCTCAACCCTGCCCTTCCCATCAAGGCGCCCACTGGCCGCTGTCTGGGTTCCTCCTCCCTGCTCCACAGCCTGGCACCTCTCCCCAGACGGGAAACTGAGTCACTTGCAGGGATCACCTGGTTTGTTTCCTAACTCTCGAGGGCCACGTTCTGCACCAGCCTGATGTCCCACGTCTTGAAAACCATTTTCGTATGTTTTGTACGTTTTCGTTGTGGCTTCATCTGGAAGGGGAGATCCAGTCCCCTCTACTCCATCTTGGCCAGAAGCAGAATTTCCTCAAGCCGGTGTTTTTAACAGCTGTGTTTGCACCTTCCTCCTTTCCCGCACTGTGGAAAAGGGGATGTAACAGTTGAGTCCGAATCGGGCCCACTGCTAACTCCCCCGGGCCCCGGCTGCAGCACCTTGCTCGGTCTGGCACGTCTTGGAATCTTCTAGATGCCGTAAAAGGTGGGCAGTGTACGCACTGAACCTCACAGCCGAGTCTGATGCCAGGGTTAGAGAGCCAAGCCGTGAACCTACAGAGCAAGTCCCTTTCCACACCGCCATTGCCTCTCGAGTTGCTTCTGGGTGCCCTGTGACCGCATGCGGGAGTCATCCAGAGGGCCAGTGTTGGGATGCGGGAGTCAGGCCTGTGTGCCGGCAGCCCGAAGCCGGGTGGGTGCCCCCAGGCCTCCACCCAGGCCCCTGCACCGTGGGGAGTCTCGCTCCCCAGGGGTATGCAATTGGGCAGTGGGGGTGGGCACCAGACGGCCGCAGCCTCAGGCCTCCCCGGGGTGGTCGCCAACAGCCGGGCCCCCGCGTGTCCTCTCCAGACCCCGTGACGGCCCCTCATCCTTCTCAGCACGGGGCTGTGGGGGCCGGTTAGCAATGCAGTAAAACTTGGCTTCCAGCAGCTTTGGCAGGAGTGGGGGGGGAGGGGCCTAGGGGAGGTGACGAATTGGTGTCCCAGGCCCCTGTGCCCCTGCCTCTCTGCCGAGCCGGGTGGCACTTGCCTGTACCCCCTGCCTCCTCTCTGAGGTCCCTGCAGCCCTGCTTCCTCCCCGTGGAGATTCCACCGGGGCCCCCTCTGTGCCCCCCAACAACCAAATCTATCAGGCAGGGTCGGCCACGCGGGCAGCGTGCCACGGAGAGGCCCCCCTGTGCTGTGTTGGGGGGCGCCGAGGAGCCCGAACGAAGCTATTACCAGACTTTGTCACCTTGGTCACCCTGATCAACATTGTGTCAACGCACGTTGCGCCCCGAACGTCACCCTCAGGCACGCAGACAGGTGAGGCAGGAGCCTGCCTTCAGGTGGAAGGGGGGTGGGCAGACGGCGTGGATGCATCTTGAGCACCAGGCCCTGTGCTGCACGACCGCCCTGCCACACAGCCCCTTCACACGGGGATAGCAGGGCTCAGAGAGCCTGTGGGTCTGGCCCAGAGTCACCCAGGTAGGAAGGGGTGAGAGCGGGCTGGGTCCGAGCCAGGGCCCAGGTACCAGCTGGATAGCAGCTGATGGACTGCAGCGCTCAAGGTGGAGGGCAGGGAGCCCTGAGCCCTGGCAGGTGTGGTTCAGGGTCACAGACCTCCGCGGCCCAGCCTGCCGTTAGCCTGTCTTCCTCCCCGGAGCCTGTGTGCGCAGAGGGCATTGTGGCTGCAGTGAGTTGTCCCAAAGCCCAGACGGGCTGGTGCCAGAGGCTGGCCGGCGGGGTGGGGGGCCCACACGAGGCTGAAAGAGCCCGGGACGGGGCCGCAGCAGGGGAAGCTTACTCCGGAAGTGGTCACCCCTCCTCTCCCGCCTCCTCCGCACCCCCACATCCCCTCTGTGTCCGTCAGAAGAGCAGAGGATCCTGGCGTTCCTTGAGGGCGAGCCCTCCTGTCTCGTTTATACCCGGATCGCTGCTACCCCCCGACCCAAGGCCAGACTCGAGACAGCCAGGAATCAAGAAGAGCACAAGAAAAGCTGGATAGAAAACCTCGTCTTCCACCCGCTTGCCGGGCACTGACTGCTTGAGTCCGGATCGTAGCTCTCTTTCCCCAGGGCAGGGCCACCTGTTACTGGCCATACCCAGTCCCGCCACTGCACCCCACGCCCTGTCCCTGAGCTCCCCAGGCCCCAGCACCCTCCCCTGCCCCCTGCAGGGTGATTGCCACGATGCGGCCCAGGACGCGGGCTTTCCGGGAAACGTTGCGTGCCAGCCTGTGAACAGTCCCAGCGGTGGGAACTGAGGGTCGTCGTTCCACCACCGGAGAGGGTGAGACCTCTGCAGCCCGCAGCCGGTGGTACTTGGGTTTGAATAGAGGGCTGATCCCTCTCAACTTCCGGGCCTCGGTATCAACGTGGTGGCTCGGAGGTAAGGCCACACCAGCTGTCCGGGTCGGCCCAGGACCGAGGGGTTTCTCGGAACGTGGGGCTTTAAGTGCTGAGACCCAGAGACTTCCTGGCAAACCTGGGTGTTGGGGACCCTACTCACAAGTCACCTGGGGTTCCCCAGGGATCTTTGGATCCCTCGGGGACGACTGCCATACCCTTCCAGAGTGTAGGGCACCTCACTGTGTATTTCACTAATACTCTTGCTCTTTAAAAAGGAAGGGGGATGATGGAATTAGCACCTTCCTTCTGGCCATTCATTTCTCAAAAATTTCATATGCACCCAGTATAGGTCTGATACGGTTCTGGGCACTGGGCACACAGGGGAATATGTGCTAAAGTCCCTGCTCTCTGCGTGGGGACAAGTAATGAGTGTAGAGGTGAACATGTACACAGCTGGTTGTCAGTGATGGCACCCAGTCCCGACCCCTCGGCACCTCCCAGGGAAGGTGGCCCAGGCCCAGGAGACCGCACAGCCCCTGCTGCCCCTCCCCCACCTCTGTGTCTCAGCAGCCACCAGGAGGGATGCCCAGGAATTAATGCCCACTCCTGTGGCTTCATCGGGAAGGCGGCAGAGGGCGAGCAGGACCCATCACACCCCTGGCCCCGGGGAGTTGACTCCCCTGGGCTGCCGGCGAAGTGCACTTTTCTTCTGTGCCCTAGCCCTGCTGTGTCCCCGGGGACCCCCTGAAATCCCAGCCTGGGCCTGACAGCGGTTGGCGACCCCATTAGGAGACCTCTAGGAAGTAAATCCCAAAGCTCAGGGAAGTTGGTTTGCCTGACTACTCTTGGTCCCTTCTGTCTCCCACTGGCCACCCACCACCCAGAAGCCCCCCACGGGTCTGGAGCACTGTTGTGGGAGCACACTTAGCCAGAAGCATGGCTCGCCCTATGGCTCCCCAGTAGCCCATCTGGGGAAGAAGTGCCAAACAAAAACAAAACAAAAAAAAAGAAGACGACGACGACGACAGTTCCACTAAAGTCATGAGCCTCCATGGGGAGCACTCCAGGCAAGCTGAAATTGAACCCCCCGCCCCCCGACATCAACGTCTTACAACTCATTCCTCTTGACACATATATCTGCCTCCCCTCTCTGTCCAGGAGACCCTCCGAGGCCGATGGGACAAGCTGTGCCTTGTTCCTCTTTGGAGCCCCAGGGCCTGGCCCACAGTAGGTGCTTAATAAAAACCCACGGGATGGACGCAGTGAGCCCCCAAGTCAGGGAGCCTGAGGGTGAGTTCTGACTCCTGTGTTTTCATTGCTCTAGGCCCCTGGCCAGATCCCTGAGCAGATCTCACGTAATGCCAGAATCCTTCCCAGCATTCCTTAGAAAGGGTGACTGGCCCTCTGTGTGCCTTCGGCGACGGGGAACTTACCACCTTGCGAGACAGTGACTTCTGCTGTCAGGCTGCCACTGTACGGCCTGGGACCTCACTTCTTCTCTCCAAGCCCCGGCACGCTCAACTTTGCAACAGGATGGCGGGGGTTGTGATGAGTTACGACACACCTCGAGATTGTGAGGCTTAACTATGGTGACGTGGCCCCTAGTAAGTGTCAGCAAATGGGACTTGCTCACTGCCAGCTTCCTCTCTTGAGCCAAAGGTGACCTTCCCTTTAATTCTGCCCCTTGGTCCCAGGAAACAAGTCTGTTCCTCCTTGCACATGGCAGCCTCTGCTGTGATTGCACGGGGCCAGGGAGAGCATTGAGCTGGGGAAGCCGGAGGCCCGAGTCCCAGGGTGGCCCTTCCACCTGTGACTTAGGGTAAGATACCTTCTTGGAGCCTCAGTGTCTCTGTCTGTTACATGGGAGCAGTAACACCTAGCTCAGAGCGTGGGCCGGAGAATGATACGCGATGATGGATGAAAAAGTGCACCCTGCACAAGATTGCACGAATGCCAGTAACTATTACTCTGTTCGAATCGTCACCTCCTTGAATCTAGCCCTGATACACCCATTAATGTGGCCATTGAGGGCCAAATCTCGCCTTCCGTGATGCTGGACCCTTGACTCCTACTGAGGAGACACATCTCTTTTCTGAGCGCTGTTTAGCCACTTCTGCCTTCCAGAATGTGCACCCCTGATCTTTTTGAACCTTAGCACAGATATGTCAAGAACAGTGAGGTGTCTGAAATCGCATGTTTGCCTACTATAATTTAAAAGATGCTGGGGCGCCTGGGTGGCTCAGTCGGGTAAGCGGCCAACTTCAGCTCAGGTCACGACCTCACGGTCTGTGGGTTCGAGCCCCGCATCGGGCTCCATGCTGGCGGCTCAGAGCCTGGAACCTGCTTCCGATTCTGTGTCTCCCTCTCTCTCTGCCCCTCCGTTGCTCTCGCTCTGGCTCTCTCTCCCTCCCTCCCTCCCTCTCTCCGTCTCTCTCTCCCTCCCTCTCTCTCTGTCCCTCCCCTGCTTGCTCTCTATCTCTCACTGTCTCTCAAATAATAAACATTAAAAAAAAAAAAGATGCTGACAGAACACATGGGCTTCTGGATAAAGGACTTTCTCAGCCACAGCACAGCCAGCAGCATGGGCTTCATGTTCTCTCTGTGCACCTTACCGCACAAGTCCCGGTGGGGTGATGTGGGGCATCCTGGGGGGAGACCCTGGGCACACACTGGGTTTGTGGAACGGCCAAGAAACCACATGCTTAGGAATCCCCACTCTTTTTTTTTTAATTTTTTAACGTTTATTTTTATTTTTGAGAGACAGAGAGAGACAGCATGAGTGGGAGAGGGGCAGAGAGGGAGAGAGACCCAGAATCCGAAGCAGGTTCCAGGCTCCGAGCTGTCAGCACAGAGCCCGATGCGGGGCTCAAACTCACGAGCCGTGAGATCATGACCTGAGCCGAGGTTGGACTCTCAACCAACTGAGCCCCCCCAGGTGCCCTGAAACCCCACTCTTTTAAAGGGAGCTGCCGGCAAAGCTGTCCAGCCTTTGCTCAGAGGGAGACGTCACCATGGTCAGGAAGCAGAGGGACCGCTATGTCTTTCTTCGGGGCGGTTTGCTGTGCAAACGCCTTTAAAAGACCGTCGGAAACAAAAGCCATCAAGGCCTTTGCTCGGAAGGCGCGCGAGAGACCGATGGAGAATTGTCTCCTGATAATGCTCATCCCTCGAACTGCAGTGCCCAGATCTGGGTTTGCATCTCCCTTGGCCACTCCTGAGCTGTGTCACCCTGGGCAAAAGTACTAGCCTCTCTGATCCTGCTTCTACAGCCTGAAGTAGAAGTGCTGTAAGGGGTTCTGGAAGCTTCTTCTGGAAGCATGCTTACTGTGCGGGTACGGAGGAGCCTACGGGGAGAAGGCACAGAGCTGCGATCGCGGTGGTTTGGAGCTCCTCTGTCCAGCGCTTGATTCTCCCCCGTGTGTCTTCAGGATCCCTCCCTGACCTGGTCCTCGGGCTCCTGCTCCTTCCCTCCTGTCCAATGGGCAGAATCTCCATCCCGGCCCAGAGCCCGTCGGCCGGCGGTGCGCGCCCGCAAGCTGGGGTTGGGAAGGCACGGAGCCCGGCTCCCGCCCAGGCTTAGGGGAAGCGGGTGAGTTACTTCTGAGTCTCAGCCTCCTCATCCAGGTCATGGAACCTGCCTCTTGGGGGTTAGGGGACAAATGAAAGGAGGGGATAAACACGGCACGTTTGGAGCCTCCACCCCTCCCCCCGCACTCCCCGTGCTGAGCAGGGCCATTATGACGCCGTTCCAGAAGTCTGAGCTTCCTGGGACACAGTGTGAGGCAGGACGTGGGTTTCCTACCTGGGGCCGTGTGGAGCGAGCTGGTGTTGCAAACCTTGCAGACCCGTCCACATGCTGCCACACGGGCAGTAATTTACCAGGCATCCGCGCGGCAGGGCCCCTGTGCGTCTCCTGCGCAGGGAACACAGAACTGCCCCGCGTGTCCTTCCGTGGGCTGGAGCGGTGGGGGTAGCTCGGGCCCCCAGACACCTGCTGTCCGGTCTCGGCAATGCTGCCCACGCGCTGTGCGACCTCGGGGCTGGGTGACGGACGTCCCCCCTCGAGGCTCCACTTAGGGTCTCAGCGAAGCCGGCGGTTACGGGCCAGAGACGAAGAGTCAGACAGACTGGGTTTGAAACTTGCGTTTGAAACTGGCTGGGAGATTCAAACGTGCCCTGCATCTTCCTAGGCCTCAGTTTCCTCGTCTGCGAGGATTTCTCGATGACCTCTCGGGCCTCGTGGATCAGACCACGCCGTATGTGTGCGGGCACGTGTTGTGATGTTGCATTTCCTGTGTCCTGGTGCGCAAAATGGGGCGGTGGGGGGGAGGTGGACCGCGGGACCTCTTGCTGCACGCAGAAATGGGAAGACCCCCCAGAGACAGGGTGGGGAAACCCTGGTCCAAATTCTCTTCAGCCCCTTCTTGGTCGCGTGTGACCTGGGCAAGCCATACTACCTGTCTGTGCCCACCGCCAATGGCAGCAGCTAATCGCACCTCCTCCCACCATGTGTGACAAACGCACCGGTCACCATGCCTGGCCCGGGACCTGGGCCGGTGCTCAGGGTGCCTCCCGGCTCTGAGCTTGTCACCCTGCAGGGCTGTTGGCCGCAGAGATGGCTTCTCTACGTGGGGTTGCAGCCAGCAAGAAGGTGACAGATCCTCAAAGTGGGCCATGCACAGGTCCCAATGGCTGGAGCTGCCCATCGTTCTGTCCCAAACCAGGGGTCAGTCCCCAGGACACCCACTGGAGCAGCTTGGGCTGATGGACCCTCCCCAACTCAGTGCCCCCCAGTGCCACGCAGTGTGGACTGGCCCGTGGGTGGACAGGGAAGAACGATGCCTTCTGCTAAAGGAAGATCAGCTCAGCCTCCTCCTGGCAAACGAGGTCTACGGATCCCTCTGGGTGGAGCCCATTTTTTTTAACGTTTATTTATTTTTGAGACAGAGAGAGACAGAGCATGAATGAGGGAGGGTCAGAGAGAGAGGTTCACAGAATCTGGAACAGGCTCCAGGCTCCGAGCTGTCAGCACAGAGCCCGACGCGGGGCTCGAACTCACGGACCGCGAGATCGTGACCTGAGCCGAAGTCGGACGCTTCACCGACTGAGCCCCCCAGGTGCCCCTGGAGCCCATTTTTTATACTTTTGGTCAGGAAAATTCGGCACCGCTGGGGGATGCTCTGGGGGGAGGAACGTGCGGGCCTCCTCTCCCCGGATCCATCATGTCCGCAATGGGCGGACACCAGGGCTCCTTCTGTGTTGACTCGTGTCACGGTGGTGGAGGAGGTGACCTCCGGGTGCCCTTGGCCCCTCGGGTCGCTCTGTGGCGCCACCCGTGCTAACACCGGCCATTTGCGGGGCGCCAGGCTCTTTGCTGAGCGCTTTCCTGGGATCAACACAGATCAGCCTCCGCCCTCCGTTTTGAGTTAGAAATCACAATTCTGCTCATTTTTCAGGTGAAGCCACTGAGGCTCGGAGAGCTGCTGTAAATGGTAGAGCTGGGATTCCAGCTGGCTGCCAGGCGCCCGTGTGCTTTTTCCCACCTCCCTGCTCTGCCGTGCGGGGGACGGGTGGCTGGGTCTGAGCTCAGCCCGAGCAGGGAGCCGGAAGGACGGCAGTGACTGGCATCCCTCACATTTCCACGGCGCTTCTGGTTTGCAGGGCAAGCTTGCTCTGATGCGGGAGCACGGGTCACCAGCTTTGCCTGCAAAAGTAGGAACCCAGGTGCAGAGAGGAAAAGCGGGTCTCCCCATGCCAGGCTGCATGCCAGCCCTTCCACAGGGTATATGGCGGGCGGGGGGGGGGGGTGGGTAAAGAAGGGGCTCTGGAGAAAGGGCAGCACCACGGAAGGCTCAGGAAGCAGCCGGTGAGTGGCCTGGGAGGTCCCTGAGCAGGGGAGCCGGTGTCGCATCTGAAAGGTGCTTGGCGCGCAGGAGGGGCAGGTGGAGGGGACCTGCACCAACAGACAGAACAGTAGGACAGATGCCAGGTCCCGTGGCTTCGGTGCCCACTGGGGATGAGCCCCTTGGGCCTGGAAAGCAGAGGGGCCGGGGGCTGGACCCCGCAACGGGAAGACTGATGCTACCACTCAGGGCCTCGTGCCAAGCAAGCCCAGTCTTCCTTCCTCCGTCTGCTTAATTCGTTCGCCAGCCGTGCTCTGGGCCCCTTGCCTGGGTCCGGCTCCGCACCGGGTACTGGGAGAAGAGGCGGCCAGGACAGCCCCTGCTACCGAGGGGACAGCCATTTGGTGGGAGAGCAGAGGAGCCGAGAGAACTGATGATACTCAGAGAGAAGGCTGGGGCTGGCCTCACAGGAAGGCACTTCAGACAGCCTGCAGCGGCAGGCTCTCTGGGAGGGCTTCCTGGAGGAGGTGGTGTCTCCAGCCCTGCTGTTATGGACTTCCTGTCCTGCTGCTCTCATTCTGCACACTTGGGTCTTTCTTCTGGCTGCAGCAGCTGTGGTGTGGCCCCAGGCTCTGGAGGGGGCCGGCTGGCGGGTCCTCGAGTCCTGAAACTCTGGGCTCCAGCCGGTGCCGGCTTCCTTCTGTTTGGGGGCGTGCAGGGTTTGCCACTGGGGCGCAAGGGTCCTCAGGAAGGAAGGAGGGCCAGAGCACGCGTGGAGTCTGGGTGCCCCTCCCACCTTCTCCCCCGCCACCCGATGAGGCTCAGACCCCTTTATGTGTCCCCACTTCTCATCCCACCTGTAACGCACAAGGCCCGCTGTCCGCCTCATGCTCAAGCCCAGGGGCTTCGTGCCCGCCGCGTTCATTCCGGACTAGGCCCAGGCTCCTCCCTGAGACCCCTCCCGTGCACCTGTACAGGTCCCTGGGGTGTCGGCCCTGAGACATTTGCCCACAGGCGACAGTTGGCTCCCCCTTTGGGCAGGGAGAGCACACGAGGCTCAGACCACCAGTCATAGACCTGCATCCTGTGGAAGGCACTTGGGTCCCTCCACACAGAGCCCGCGTCAGTCCTGTGTGGGACAGTGTAGGGCGCGGGGTGAGCCTGGGACAGGGCCTGCATCTGTGGTCGGAGCTGGCCTCTAGAACAGATGCCCTCAGAGACCGCCTGCTCTTCTCATCTGTCCTAATGACCCACCTGTCCTTTTAATACCCGAAAATGCCTCCACTTTGGAGGGAAACGTGCCGCTGTCCGTGTCCCCTCCCCGAGCTGTGCTGCCTTTGGAGGAAGGCACCAGTCACTTAGCAGCTCTGGACCTGTTTTCCTGGCCTGTAAGACTGAGCCAGTGGCATTTGTCTGGAAGGGGAAGAGCGGTAGGGTCCCCCGTCACCCACGCTTGGGTCTGCTGACCGCCCTGTGCTTCCTCCGACCAGCCTGACTCCAGCTGGCAAAGCCTCCTGACTCAGACCGGTCCCTTCTCCCAGAAGAACCTTGTCTCAAATATGTTGGTTCTCTTGCCATCTTTCTTTTTTTTTTTTTTTTTAGCTCTTTTTTGGGTCAGCTTTGCTGGTAGGCAGCAGGGGGAGATTCAGTGTGTTGCAGTTGAAAGCTCATCTGTCAGTGACTGACTCGCAAGATAGCAAAGTAATAATCGTGTGCAAGGAGGCCAAAGCCTTCGGCTGTATTCCTCGTTTTTAAGGCAATCAGCACCTTGAACCGATTTCCCACCAGTTTGGTCAGAGGGCAACTCACAGCCAGGGTGGTGGAGACCATCCTCCCGAAGCAAACCTAGTCCACAACCCCGGGTGACCAGATCATTTTTCACCACAAATATTCCAACAAAGGATAACAATATTCACAGAGTCAGAGTTGTAAGTCATGCAGGGCTGTTGAAACAAAGCATTCATTACAACATCAAAACCGGCAGGTCTTCTCGGTAAACACAGCGAGGCTTGACCTTCTGAGGACAAGACTCAGCATCAGATTTACCTTAAACGTTCTGGTAACTGTTACATGAATACGTAATTATCTTCTTATCTGTCCGAGCGAAGGCCAACCAAAGGCCCGTGCCCACAGCTTCGTAGGTCTCACATCTCAAGCAAACGTGTCTGTGGATCCTGGTTTCCTGTTTGCTTCCGGGGAGGCGTAACTTAGCATCCAGAGCCCATCTCTGAAGTGTGCAGCCTGAAGCATCTACAGATGGTGTGACAGTGGTTGACATATCAGGCCTGTGTCCCAGCCATCCTGTGAAAGCCCTGCTTATACAAAGTTAGCGCTTGGCTGGAGGGTCCCCCGCATCCCAACTGCTAAGGACCGTTCACGCTGCAAACAGTACGGTTTACATGGGACACCGGCTTTCCTTCCCGGAGTCTGGAATTTGGGTAGGTGCTGGGCAGAAGGTGCCTGCGTGACCGGCCCCTGGTGAACACCTGGTGCTGAGCAGCCTGTGGTTACACTGGGGACATTTCGTCCGAACCCACTGTTGGGGAGCACGGGGCATCCTGTGCGACTGTTCCAGGAGGAGGCGCTCCCGAAGCAGGTGCCTATGGGCTCCACCCGCCTGCACCTTTCCCTTTGCTGACCTTGCTTTGTGTCCTGTGCTGTAGGTGATACACGAGCCGCGAGCCTTGTCAGAGCGTCCTCGACATACACATACCCATGTAGACGCCCCCATGACTGCCATCCAGGTCAAGAAGCAGACCATTCCCGGGGCCCCTGAAGATGCCCTCTCAGAGCCGGTGCCTTCCAAGGACTTGCTCACCCATCGCTGTCCCTGTCCCCCGATCTCTGCCAGACCTTGGGACCCATCTCCCTCACCTGCCACTCCTCTCCAGCTCTGTACACAGCTTCTTTTGCACACAGACAGCTTACTCACAAATGCATCTTTTGTCTCCTGGAAATAGCTGCCCCTGCCCCAGCTATGTTTTATCCACCAGAACGTTCCTTAATGACATCATTTCTACTGACCCTCTTCCCTGACCCCCAGCACTTAACTCCCCGTTCTCACTTTTAAAAACCTTGTGAATATTGGCTTATTATAATTATGTGCATCATTAAAATGCTCCTGGGGTGGGGGGGTGGTCAATAGTTAACTTTCCTGCTGAGACTTCTTAATAAACTCTAATCCCTCACTCCATCTGAGAACATTTTAAAGCAGAACAGGATTCATCGGAACAGCTTTGTTGCTGTTTTGTTTTGTCTTTGATTTTAGAGAGAGAGCATGGGCAGGGGAGAGGGGCAAAGGGAGACACAGAGAGAGAGAGAGAGAGAGACAGAGAGAGAGAGAATCTTAAGTAGGCTCTATGCTCATTGCAGAGCCCGACTTGGGGCTCGATCCCACAACCCTGGCATCGTGACCTCAGTCGGATGCCCAACTGACTGAGCCACCCAGGCGCCCCTTCAGAGCAGTTTTTTTTTAATGTTTATGTATTTTGGGAGAGAGAGAGAGCATGAATGGGGGAAGGGCAGAGAGAGAGAGGGAGAGAGAGAGAGAGAATCCCACGCAGGCTCTGCTCTGGCAACACAGAGCCTGACTTGGGACCTGAACTCAGGAACTGTGAGATCGTGACCTGAGCCCAAATCAGGAGTTGGGTGCTCAACCGACTGAGCCACCCAGGTGTCCCTTCAGACAGTTCTGAAAGGGCGCTAACGTTTCAGGTTTTCCCACGTAGTCAGACGCTCAGACATGCTCTAGGGACTTACAGGTGAAACGGGAAACGCATCAGAATCTGTCCTCTCAGGCAGGATGGGGTCCCGCAACCAGAGGGATCCGGGTCCTCTCTCAGAGTGACAGGCTCTTCCTAGTTTTAGCTGGAGGAGATACAGAAATGACACGACTGTGTTGACCAGGGGCAACAGCAACAGAAAATTACAACCGACAAATAGAGGCTCAAAAACAATGGAACACCTTAAAACAACAATATCGTGAAATCCCGATGACTCCTGTATTGATAGAATTCACTATTTTTAACTCTTTTCTTCGGTGTAATTCACTTTCATGCAAACTCTCAAGAAACCAGTGTATTCCTGATGATGTGTGAATGAGGCTCCCAAAACGAACAGAGCTGCGCAAAGTCCAGCTGCTTTCGTGGTTTTTATGGCATGAAATAACCTGATTAGTTCATGTTTACGCTTCTTCGCGTATAGAAAGGATTCATCTTTTTATCACTTTTTTTTTATGCATTAATTTTGAGAGAAAGAGAGCAAGTGGGGGAGGGGCAAAGAGAAAAAGAGAGAGAATCCCAAGCAGGCTCTGTCCGCACTGTCAGTGTGGAGCCCAGTGAGGGGCTCAGAGTCATGAAACACAAGATCGTGCCCTGAGGCTGAAGTTGGATGCGTAACAGACGGAGCCACCCAGACGCCCCTCTTATCACTAATTTTTGATGCAGAAGTTGAGGTCACTCCGAAGTTTCTCTGTCAGAAGCCGGGGGGGTGGGGCTGGGGGCTCATGCTGTACTGCTCTGTCCCTTGGCCACCTCTCCCTGGCTGTAGAGGAATCGGGTAAATACTTGGCACAGAATGGGATCTGTTGATCACATTGGGTTAAACTGTATCTGTTTTATATAAACGGTATCTTTTTATGTCTTTTACTTGTAAATGACATCTGAAAGCGAGAGAAGAAAACAGACACACTTTCCATTAGACAGGCTGGACGTCAACAGGGAGCCAGGAAGAGCGGCCATCCCAGAGTTCCGTGTTCTGGCCCTGCACTCGCGGGCGCCTCTGGGATAGAGCCGATGGGCTGCTGGCGGCAAGATCACTCGTCTTCCGTGGTGGGGGGCCCACTGGTTGTCCACGAGGGTCCGAACCCGCTCGGTTCTGCCATGTTGCGCTAGGTACCTGCACCTGTCATAACTCTGAGTCCCTCGGTAGATCTCAAAACAGGCTCGGTCACACCTGCACTGGTTCGTTTGGGACTCTGGCTGTGCTCGCGTGTGCACACAGCTTTGCACACGTAACAGCAGTGATGTTGGTGCAGCCCGACCTTTGTTGGACGTGTGCTAAGTGCCCAATACGGTGCCCGCCGTATATGCGCGAATCTTCACAACGGCCCGGTGCCGGGAGGGGCTCCTATCATCCCCATTCTACAGATTAGGAAACTGAGGACGCTTGCCCAAGTCCTACAACGAGCGAGCGGCAGGAGGGACGTGAAGGTCTGTGGTGGGACCTCCCTGCTGTCACCTGCCGTGAGAAGCCCAACGGTCAGATGCGGCGTAAATTGCAGGATATTTATTCCCTAGCGGGGTGGGGTGTTTCTTAACACACAAACATCCGTCCGCAAATCCCCATGGCATTGCTGTGGGCCGGCCAGCCCTCCTCTCCTGGACCATCGTGGGTGCATCTGACCTGCTGGGTGCCTCGAGTCCCTTCCTGACCCAGGATCCTGTCCTTGTCCTGCCCGTGGGGGGATCAAGTCCAAGTCCCCAGGCTGACCCTCAGTCCTGCGAGCAGACCCTGGTGCCCGCCCCAGCCCAGGCCCCAAATGCACCTTCTCGGTCCCAGCTCCGGCCTGGCAGACCCACACGCAGCCCCCGACGGCATGGCCCAGACTCCACGTGCTTTGTCCCTGGAATGCCCCGCTCCCCTCCTTCGGGGTCAGGTTCAGAACCCCCTCACCCACGTATCCGGGTGCCCTGGACCCCGCACATGAAAGCAGGGCTCTTTCTCTGTGCTGCTCTCGAAGCTCCTCCCCCTTCCATCCGCTAGGGTGTCGTCCCTGTGGACGTCAGGCGGGGCCCCGCTGGCCCGGGCTTCCCAGTGTCCCCAGCACAGAGCAGGGGACCGCACGAGGTGCGGTCTGCACGGGAGGAGGAGGTCGGTGGGCCTGGGTGGTGAGGCCCAGGTCTGCGCTGGGCCCCACACTTGCCGTGGGATGTCTGGCAAGTCCTCGCCCCACGGGGCTCCGTCCCCCCCATGGCAGAGTGGGAATGCTAGTGGCCCTGTTTATACAGCCAGTGCTGAGCGAGCCGAGCCAGGGGTGGTGTGCTTTGTGGGGTGTGGACGCTTTCCCGCGTCACGCACGTTTGCTGGTCCGGTGGAGAAACGGTGCGTTGAGTGTATGTGAGCAGATGGCTTGCCTTCCTGCCGGGCACTCGGGCCTCAGTTTACCCGCAGGGCGGCGTCCTTTCTCCCTCTCTGTTTCCCATGCGCCTCCTGCCTCACCTCGGCCAGACGCCTCTTCCCTCCCACCCACACCCACGGATCAGCCCAGCAAGATCCGCAAACACGCATCCGTCCGGAGAGGAGCAAACCATCACACCGAACATCAGAGGATGTGAGATGCCACCCGGGCAGGGGGTGGGCAAAGGTTTCCTGATCCCCCAGCTACCTCTAGTAGCGACGCTAAGGAATCTGGCGGCCTATCAAATAATCACCCGTCTGGTAGTTACCACGACACGTGCCACGCACTGAGCTCTCAAGGTCTCTACGTCTGTCGGCCGTGAAGCCCTTACGGCTCCCCGGCCAGGCTGTTCTCGTTGGCCTCCGTACGGAGGAGAAGCGTAAGGCGCAGAGAGGGTGAGGGACTAGTCCACGGTCACACAGCTCCCTGGTAGCCGCGTCAGACGTGGCACTCGGGTGGCCCGGCGCCCCGTCCTCGCGCTTATCTCCACTGGAGTGATCGGGGTTCGGTGCGACGCGTTGCCAGTGGACGTGCACAGCGTTGCCCCGCGTTACAGACCGTTAGGTTCGCTCGGGGGGCCGCTGGCTCTTGTTCAGGTGTCGCCAAGTCTCAAACTGGCCACCAGCCAGTGAGATGGCCGGCGCTGCGCGTGGTGGACCTCCGGCCACAGCAGGAAGTATGGGCTGGGCGTGTGTGTGTTTAATTCACTGTTTTCTTTCTGGCAGAGCTCGTTGGCCGCCTATAAGCAGCAGGTGATCTGAGACGATGCCTTTGGGTGGGCAAGATTTAAGGAAAGAAATGCTTCGGCGCGATCCTCAGTGGGATGACCGTCCTAAGGCTTGGTTTTCTCCCTCGGGCACCGCCTCTCTCCCTAATAAGGAGTGATTTTAATCAGACTTCCCGAAGAGAAAGCCTCTGTCCATCTGCCCTGGCCCTTCAGCGTGTTGTGAAGTCAGAAGCCCTTGCAGGCAGCTCTCTTAGCTGCCCACTGCTTTTCTCAGAAAGTCACCACGCTTATGAAGCCCCTGCTGTATGCGTCCTCTGTCTCTGAACCTGCCCCCTGTCTGGCAGCCGGGCTGCTGTCCCATGGGGCAGGTGAAGAAGGTGGGCTCGCGGTCAAGTGGCATGTCTGTGGCCCTCTCTCCGCTTGAACCATGTGATGAGCCTCTGATTGTTCCCAGTCAATCAGGGAAGGAAGGAAGGGAGGGAGGGAGGGAGGGAGGGAGGGAGGGAGGAAAGAAAAGAAGGAAGGGAGGGAGGGAAGAAGGAAAGAAAAGAAGGGAGGGAAGAAAGGAAGGAAGGGAGGGAGGAAGAGAGGGAGGGAGGGAGGGAAGAAAGGAAGGAAGGGAGGGAAGAAGAAAAGGAAGGAAGGGAGGGAGGGAAGGAGAGAAGAAGGAAAGAAAGGAAGGAAGGGAGGGAGGGAGAGAGGGAGGGAGGGAGGGAGGGAAGAAAGGAAGGAAGGGAGGGAGGGAAGGAGAGAAGAAGGAAAGAAAGGAAGGGAGGGAGGAAGGAAGGGAGGGAAGAAGGAAAGAAAGGAAGGAAGGGAGGGGGGAAGGAAGGAAGGAAGGAAGGAAGGAAGGAAGGAAGGAAGGAAGAGGAAAGGGAGGGAGACAGGGAGGAAGGAAAGAAGGGAGGGACGGAGGGACAGAGGGAGGGAAGAAGCCAAAGGATCTTTGTATTACCTTCTGGTTTATTCCCTCTTTGTTCTTCCCTGCCTCTTGCAAAAGCAGACATTGAGATTACAGCCCACACATGAATCATTTGACTGTCATCATTGCTTGGGAAGGAGGCATTTTCTACCTCTTCTTAGAGAAAATCCCTCCTCCCCTGCACCCTGCCAGCCACTGGTAATGATCAGGTACCCTCAATACCGCTATTCTGAGCAACGTTCTTGCCAGGCCACACAGGGGACAGCCCCACACCCCTTTCCAAACTTCTCAGCTGAGGCTGGGCCAGGGTTTTTCAACAGAGGATTGAAGTACTTTCTTCGCTCTTGGGCTGTCAAGCTGGGGCGCCCTGGACCTTGTTGGCCTTAAATACTCTGAGGAAGAATATGGCCTTGTTTCTGAGATGATTTCTGTCCAACAGGCAGGTTTCCTGTGGAGCATAAACCAGACTTGATTTTGCCCGAACGAGCCTGGGAGCATTTATTGAGTACCTGCTGTGTGCTCTCAGGATTGAAAGTGACAGCTCAGATCTCCCTAGCCCTGAATCGTAAAACAAATATCAGTACATGGTAAAACCATGACTTTTATTACATAGAAAGAAAACTCTCTGGGGGAGCCTGGGTGGCTCAGTCAGTTAAGCGTCCGGCTTTTGATTTCAGATCAGATAACGATCTCGCGGTCTGTGGGTTCGAGCCCCACGTCGGGCTCTGCGCTGACAGCTCAGAGCCTGGAGCCTGCTTGGGATTCTGTGTCTCCCTCTCTCTGCCCTCCCCTGCACTCTCTCTCTCTCTCTCTCTCTCTCAAAAATAAACATTAAAAAACATTTTTTTAAGCCCTTGTACCCTGAGGAACAGGACTGTGAGGTCCTTTGGGGGAATTACGAAAGTTGTATCCCAATCTTTATTTGCTTTCCTAGCCCTTGGTTTTTTCCACGCCGGTCTCTTCCAGGCCAGCCCTGTGGACCAGCTTTTTTCTCTCCGGCACGGACTATGCCCAGGGCACCAGCCTCCTTTATTTCTCTGGCCCTGTTTTCTTTACAACACACTGGCCTTTCCCTCCCACGGACAGGCAGGGGGCTGTGACGTGGCTTCCCGAACCCAGTTGAAGGAGGAGAGTCTCCCTCTGGCTTCTGACCCGGCAGTGGCAGAAACCCCTGTGAACACACCTGCACGTGTCCCAGGCGGCTTGCGTCTACGACGGCCGGCTTCCCGGACAGTAGCCAGAGCCGCCGACAAAAGATGGGGAGAGAGTGCTACTCCCCCAGCTCCCAGCTCCCAATGTCAGCAGGGACTGAACAGACAACCCCCTTTGCCTGGTGGGTTTTCTGTCCATGCATCAGGACCTGTCTCAGGGGGCACCCCTCATGGAAGCCTTCTGGAAGCTTCCTAGGACACTACTATTTCTCTCCCTTGGGGCGCGCATCTCTTGTCTTCCTGCTGCCACAGGTGTCCCTGTGGAGGAGGGGTGCAGCAGATTCACCAGGGACATCCTCTGTAGGAGGAGACTCTGGCGTTTTAATTTTTTTTTTTTAACGTTTATTTATTTTTGAGAGAGAGAGAGACAGAGCATGAACAGGGGAGGGGCAGAGAGAGAGGGAGACACAGAACCTGAAACAGGCTCCAGGCTCTGAACGGCCAGCACAGAGCCCGACGCGGGGCTCGAACTCACGGACCATGAGATCATCACCTGAGCTGAAGTCGGACGCTTAACCGACCAAGCCACCCAGGTGCCCCGACTCTGGCGTTTTAAAAACTTTCCCCTGGAGATCCCGGTGGGCACCTGCTGTGATGTCTGGCCTTGTGGTGTTGTCTCTTGTCACAGTTACTGCCGACGATGATTTTGTGGTAGAGAGGAAGGGAGATTAAAAAACAATCCAAAGTTTTCCTTATTGCAATAGTCACCCCTCCACTTACAGCAAAAATACTTTCAGCTAAGGTCTTTCCTTACCTAAAAGAAAGAAGGAAAAGAAAGAAAGAAAGAAAGAAAGAAAGAAAGAAAGAAAGAAAGAAAGAAAGAAAGAAGAGAAAGAAAGAAAGGGAAAAAAAAGGAAGGAAGGAAGAAAGAGAAAAGGAGAGAGAAAAGGAGAGAGAAAGAGACAGAAAGAAAGAAAGGAGAGAAAAAAAAAGAAAAGAAAGAAAGAAAGAAAGAAAGAGAAAAGGAAAGGAAAGAAAGAAAAGAGAGAGAAAAGGAGAGAGACAGAAAGAAAGAAAGAGGAGAGAAAAGAAAGAAAGAAAGAAAGAGAAAGGAAAGAAAGAAAAGAAAAGGAGAGAAAGAAAGGGAGAGGGAAAGAGAAAGAAAGGAGAGAAAAGAAAGAGAAAAAGAAAGAAAGAAAAGAAAGAAAGAAAGAAAGAAAGAGAGAAAGAAAGAAAAGGAGAGAGAAAGAAAGGGAGAGAGAAAGAGACAGAAAGAAAGAAGGAAAGAAAGAAAGAAAGAAAGAAAGAGAAGGAAAGAAAGAAGGAAAGAAAGAAAAGGAGAGAGAAAGAAAGGGAGAGAGAAAGAGACAGAAAGAAAGAGGAGAGAAAAGAGAGAAAGAAAGAAAGAAAGAAAGAAAGAAAGAAAGAAAGAAAGAAAGAAAGAAAGAAAGAAAGAAAGAAAGAATGAATCAAGATCCCAAAGGGTCCGCCGAGGGAGTCAACATGCTGGGTATGTCATTGCCCCCCTCCCTTCTCCCCAGGATGTACTCACTCCCTGACCCCGAGCGATGCTGTGCTCCCATTAATTTCACGTGTGAGTTCTCCTCTCCACCCCCCTCCCCTCTCCTCTTCTCCCTCTCCTCCTGCTCTCTTTTCCTCTCTTTCGCTCTCTTCCTCCAAAGTAGAGATCACATGGCTTTTCGCTTTGCCGCTCTGGCTTCCAGCCGGTCTCCCTGGCATGTAATCCACATTTGTTCAGCCAGGGAATGAATGAACAATTGGACGAACTTCCCACCCTTCACCCCAAGGCCCTGAAACTCTATTCCACTGGGCGAAAGGGAATTTAGTATGATCCGGAGGATGTGGGCCCACCCAGGGGACTGGGCCCACTGTTCCTGTTGAATCATTCTGACGACGTAGTGAGTAAGTTGGGGGCAGAATAGGTACTAATGTGTGACCGCTTTTGCCAGCTCTTCCCTAAGGGAAGACTTAAAAAAATCCCCCATTGTTTTGTGTTTGCTGAACTGCTTCGACCCAGTGACGGTGACAGGAGTTTCTCCTAGCTGAACCAACAGACGTGTGGTGACCCCTCCACCCCAGGGAGCCGTGACCTTGGAGAGGAGGCCATCGGGTGCAGCAGGGAGGACGGCAACATCCCCACTTGGTTTTGCCTGGTTCCCCTCGAGGTTCTCAGAACAAGTAGGGGGCCCCTGATTCGCACTGAGGACCACGGACGCACGGTGAAGGGCAAGGTCCTGGGAGTCCTAGACCACCTGTCTCTGACATTTCTGTCCCCCAACGCAGGTGTTCCTTCCATTATGGGTCATCAAAGATGATGTGTGCTCTGACAAGCCAGCGTTTTCCCTTGCTGCGTGGTGCCGAGTTTCTATGGCAACGGCTTCAAAAGGGTGAATTTGCTTTTTCCTCGTAATTCTGTGATGCTCTGAGGCTTTCCAAAAATACCCTTGTTTTCCTGGGTCCTAGGGTTTTCCTGGATCTGGACATGTTCAGTCCCAAGTAGAAGCACATCAGCTGCCACGCAGATATTGTATCAAACGGCACAATGCACAGCCACTAATTGGAGCACATTTTTAAAAATAAAACACCGCAGGGGCGCCTGGGGGGCTCAGTGGGTTAAGCGTCTGACTTCAGCTCGGGTCATGAACTCACATTCCGTGAGCTCAAGCCCCTCGTCGGGCTCTGTGCTGACGGCTCAGAGCCTGGAACCTGCCTCAGATTCTGTGTCTCCCTCTCTCTCTGTCCCCTCCCCTGCTCGCACTCCTTCTCTCTCAAAAATAAAGATTAAAAAAATTTCTTCAAATAAAATACTCTATGCGAGTTGATGTGCTAGGCACTGGGAACTCAGAGAGACATTAGACTCCGTTCTTGTCCTCAAGATCACAATCCCTAAGAAAGATAAGGACTCAGCACACTGTAACATAATGTAACTTAATATAACACAACGTACTCTCATGTGATGTTAGTACACAGCTAAGTGTGATATAACGTAACATCACCTAATGCAACATAAAATAACATGACGTCACTGCAACTATTTTTAACACAATGTAACATAGCATAATGTCACGTAATGTAATGTAACCTAACAGACCAGTAGGCAGCTGACTGTAACATAATATAACATTATATCACCCAATGTGCCATAATATAATACAAGTATACAATAAGTACGGTGCAGTGCAATAAATGCAACACAAAGCAACGTAAGAAATGTTTTATCGTTGTAGGAACAAATTAACACGCCATCCCGGTGGAGAACGCCATGACGTAGCCTGCAGTGACAAGGGTTAGGAGTCAGCTGATGTGGAGTTGTCAGTTACTTAGAGCTGTGCAAGCTCAGAGAAACGACCGCACCTCCCTGAGCCCCTAGTCACCCACCTCCTGCTAGGCTGGTGTGAGGTTGAGGCGACACCGTGAAGCCCTTCCGCGGGTGGGTTACCGTTCGTTCCCGCTGGCCGGCTCAGGAGAGGCTCGGGACAGGACGCGAGCACAGAGGGAGGACCCACAGGCGGTGGAGGGTACAGGCAACGGCCTGAGATGCGAGGTGGCCACATGAAAACACCTGGCATATCCGGTCCAGGAGGAGGCGGGGGGGCAGTGTGGTCTGTGCGGTGGAGGGACGGGGTCCGACCCATTGCCGTCCCGGGGTGCTAAACGAGATCGGGGTCGCCGTGGCTCAGTGCTACTGAGGGAGGCACCGAAATAAACACACGTTGCTTTAAGAGCTCTCGGCGTGTGTTCAGCACCGGCCTGATGTCATTGTGCCCTGTCACTTTTGCAAACGTCACTGATGTGTCCTCTGCCTTCCTGGCCAGCTTAGATGCCCAACGAGAGAAGAGGTGTCTCTCCCTGTCCGGGCCATGCTGGCACATGGGGGTGTCCACTCACTGGGGTTACAGAGAGGATTGTGCGGTGATGCCTCACCACCCTCCTTTCACTGTGTGCCTCAGTTTCCTGCCCTGTCAATAGGTGTGGTGATGGTACTCATGAGGCTGTTCATGATAAAATGTGATCATGCCCATAAAGGGCCCAGCCCATATCTGGTGTGGGGCAGGCGTTCCATAAATACTCGCTTTTATCATTATGTCATACACTTTGGTTTTCGTTAAGAACTCTACAGGGGCGCCTGGGTGGCTCAGTCGGTGAAGCGTCCGACTTCGGCCCAGGTCATGATCTCGTGGTTTGTGAGTTCGAGCCCCGCGTCGGGCTCTGTGCTGACAGCTCGGAGCCTGGAGCCCCCTTCAGATTCTGTGTCTCCTCTCTCTGTCCCTCCCATGTCATGCTCTCTCTCTGTCTCTCAATAATAAATAAACATTTAAAAAGATTAAAAACAAACAAACTCTCCAGCATGTAAGCACCTGGCATATCCTGTCCCGGAGGAGCAGGGAGGGCAGTGTGGTCCATGTGGGGGATGGGCGATGGGGTCTGACCCATTGCCGTCCCAGGATGCTAAAGGAGATACAACGTAATGCTGTCAACATCAGCCAACACGAGTGGCAAGGGTTGACATCAGGCAACGATATTGTTTGAACTCCAGCCTACGTACGGAAAGAGGCAGACGGGCGGGCCGCTGGCTGTGTGTTGTAAGTTTGACGGGAGGACAGAACTGCCTTCTGCCTTGCACTCTTTCAACGACATAGCCAAGCTGGAGGCCAGTTCTCTGTGGGACACCATCCAAAGTGGCTTGGGGCTGGGTGACTTCGTGGGAGGGCTCTCCGGGCTTGGGGTCTGGGCGGATGCTCCTTTGAGTGATGGTAGGCTGGAGGCCTGAAGCCTGGGGCCGGGGGTCGGGACACTCCCTACAGACTGGGAGGCGTCGCGTCTGCTCTGTAACTTCCGCGTCTGTAGAAGGAGGCAAAGCCGCTTGCTGATGCCCCCATGGGGAGGAGAAAAGGATTTCCCGCTTCCGAATGAGACCAGAGCGGGGTGTGTCTGAGTCTTCGTTTCTGCTTCCAGGAGAACAAGCGTGTGGATATTGTCGGGAGCACCAGCTGGTGGGGGGCGGGGGGCAGGACCCAGGCACTTTGCTCAGCGATGCCTCAACATCAGGCTTCTGTAGAAAGTTTCTGTCCCCCGGCACCTCATCACCTTTACACCTTATATGTTCCAGGCGCTGAGCACTGGGACATGGTACAGCCCGTTCATTTCTATAAGAATCATCCTGTAATATTCCTACGAATCCCCTGATACTCAGACTGTTGGTTTCCGTAACAAGCATCCTGGAACATTGCTACGAACCCCATAATACACAGACTGTTCATTTCTGTAATGATCACCCTGGAATGTTGCCAGGAACCCTATAATACCCAGACTGTTGACTTCCATAATAATTATTCTGGAATATTGCTACGAACCCCGTAAGAGTCAGGCAATTTGAATTCAGGCTTTGGAACTTTGGGAAGGTTTCATCCATTGAAGCCTCGGTTTTATCATCTGTAAGATGGGGAAATACCACCTCCTTGAGAGGCATTCTCTCTAACCGGGGCAGGTATGAGATGGGCAGGAAGCCAGGTGACATGGGCAGCTGGTTGGCTCAGTTGGTTAAGCGTCCAACTCTTGATTTCAGCTCAGGTCACGATCTCACGGTTTGTGGGTTCGAGCTCTGCATCGGGCTCCGTGCCGACAGCACGAAGTCTGCTTGGGATCCTCTCTCTTCCTCTGTCTCTGCTCCTCCCCTGCTCACTCTCTCTTTCTCAAAAATAAATAAATAAACTTAAAAAAATAGAAGCAAGGTGACATGAGAGGGACACGTGATGGCCAACATGGGGCCAGGACAACTAGCCCGGGCAGGTGGGGTGGCTTTTGAAGGTTTCAGCCTCCTCCACTGTCCTCAGAGGCCAGGGCTCAGAGACTGAATGACCACGGCCTTCATGAATTAGGCATGAGACGGAGGCGAAGGGCACTGAGGATGTTGAGCTAGATGCCATGAAATGCTGCCTCTCTTACTTTTTAGAGGACATAATTGTTTTAGAGGGAATGGCTCCCTTTATTTGGGGGTCCTTCTTCCCAGGCTGTGGCACACTGACCTTTGTTTTTACAACCTGGAAGTTTATATGGGGTCCTTAGCACAAACCTCTCTTCAAGGAGAAGTCTTCAAACCTGTGCTCATTACCATTTCTTCCAGCACATTCCAGGTCCCAAGGAGGAAACTCGCAGCAAGATGGCGTCCTGCTTCCACTTAAGACTCCACGTCCAAGAGCCCTGCTCTCAGAATGGGAGTTGCCTTCTGTACTGAGCCAGGAGGATTGGCCAAAAGGCCACCGGTAGCCAGAGCTGGGCCAGGAGCCCAGGGGGCATAGGCTCTTTGATGAGAGAAGGGTTCCCCCCACTGCGGAGGGCACTCTGGTTGTCCTTAGAGGATGGTCCATTGCCTTCGGTGATTAACTCTAGGGGCCCAGAACCCTCCCGTCTTCACCTGGTCACTTAAGGTTCTGCGTCCGTTTTCGCTGAAGGCATTCGTGAAAGCCACCGAGCCGTGCCACTGGCCGACCTGAGGATCCAAACTGATGATGTGCTGTGGCCTCTGCCCTCAGGACGCCCCACCTTTACGTCTCCATTCTTGGGGCCCGCGGGGTCTCGGCAGCCAGCTAGGACAAGTGTGGGTTAACGATGGCCACGTCGGGGTGCCTCGTCCACAGACGCGCGAGCTCGCTCTGAGCCTTGCTTGATGCGCAGAGACGGGGAAGCAATGTCCCGAGAGGTATGGACGGTCCGAGCAGAAAGTCCGTCTCAGGAGTCATCTGAATCAACGTCAGGACTCCTGTGCAAGCCTGGCTGTTCCTCTGTCTTCTTAAAGGACAGCTTTGGAAGAAGGACAGACGCACGGGACAGCGTCCAGCTTGATGTGTTTCTGTCTCCGATCAGAATATAGCCAGCCCCCACCCCAAAACTCCGCGTGCTCCTTTCCCAGGCTTCACCCCTCCCACAGCAACTAGGCTGAATCTGACACGAGATACTAGTTTTGCCCGGTTTTGACCTTGATAAAACTCAGGATTTCTCAGTCTGCACACTCTTGGGATTGGGACCGGAGGATTCTGTGTTGTCACGGGCTGTCCTGTGTGCTATAGGACGTGTGGCAGGATCCCCGGCCTCCGCCCCCTAGCTGCCGATAGCACGTCCTTCCCCTCAGTTGTGACCATCAAAAATGTCTCCGGGCATCACCGAAAGTCCCCGCGGCGGGGGGGGGGGGGTGGGGGGGGGGGTGCAGAATTACTCCCAGTGTGAGGACCACTGAAGTGAAGGCAGTCCCCTGATAGGTGCTTGTTCGCGTGAGCTTTTTGGGTCATCGTTGCGTTTGTGAGGTTTCTCCATGCCGTGGCGCATAATTGTGGCTCACGATTCTCCTAGTGTAGAATTCCGCTGTGTGAATACGCGGCGATTTACGTATCTGTTCTAGTGTTGACGGGCAGCTGGGCTGTTTCCAAATTGAGGCTCTTCCAAATTATGCTCTACAGACGTGTGTACAAGTGTCGTGGTGAACACACATTTGCACATCTGTTGGGTGTGCGCGCTCTGTTTTGTGAGGTGGTTTGCTTCTTCCCCACCCAGTGGCCATGTGGCCTTCGTGCCTGCATCATAAAGGGACTTCCTCATACTCTGAGGTGGCCTAAACAAGCCCCTGCCCCCTTGAACCTTCCCCTGGACCCGGCGGCATAAACCCCAGTGACCTGCTGAATCACTCTGCTTGAGTCGTTAACGCTCCCCTCGTTGCCCAGTGGGGACCCCTGGCCTTTGGCCACCTGGCCCAAGTCCTGTCGCCTGGTGGGACCTGGGGGTGCCTGTTGCCCCAGCCCTGGCGGACGGCACCACTCCATCTGTGGGAGTGAGAGCCCCAGACATCCAGTGGGAGACCAGCCCCAGGGGGCAAGGGATGGACAGTGGCCCCCACTCTGAGGACTTTCACATGACTGTCCTTTTCCTTGATCAGAAATGTTCTTCTTACCCACGTTATGTGCTAACCAAAGCAATAGGATTTGGGTGCCAGCCCTTGGATCAGAATTTCCTTCCTTCCTTCCTTCCTTCCTTCCTTCCTTCCTTCCTTCCTTCCTTCCTTCCTTCCTTCTTTCCTTCCTGCCTGCCTTCCTGCCTTCCTCCCTCCCTCCCTCCCTCCCGGCCTTCCCTCCCTCCCTCCTTCATCCCTCCCTCCCTTCTTTCCCTCCCTCCCTTCCTTCCTCCCTCCCTTCCTCTCTCCCTTCCCCCCTTTCCTTCCATCCTTCCTTTCTTTCTTCCTTCCTGTTAAAATGTATGAAGGAACTCTGTATGAAAAGCCTGGACGCTGCATGGGGTGCAGAGAAAAAAAACTCTCCAAGGCACTTAGGAACCCAAGGCGGCATGCAGTGTGTGTGTGTGTGTGTGTGTGTGTGTGTGTGTATACCGTATCTTATGGATGCTGTGTGTGGTGCTCTGGCATCGGGGAGATGGTAGGAGAGGCACAGGTAAAATGCTCTGAGAACCAGAGGAAGTTGAAACCTCGAGGGAAGGCTCCAGGAATAGTAGCTGGCCCTGGAAAGTCGGGAGAGTTTTGGTTAAGTGTAGGTCTAGGACCAGGTTCTGGGCGAGGGAAGGGTGTGAGTGGCCACAAGGAGACAGAACGGTCATGGTACTTAGTACGTCCTCGGGTCCTAGGCCCTCAGCCAGCCTGTGGAGATGTCACAGTGACTTCTGCAGTGGGCCAGGCACCTCAGTTTCCCTATCTGCCTTTGCCACACACGCAGGAAAATCTGGGGGCTGTGACAAGAGCTCGGGCTTCAGAGGCCAACCTCGGTTGGGGCCCAGCCTCCCCGGCCTGGCTCTGCACGTGGGTCTCAGCTCCAGCCTGTGCATCGGGACTGCTGGTGTCACCCAGGGCACGGAGAGGACTGCGAGGCTCAGACTGTTATACTTTTATGTTTACATTTAAGTCTATGATCCACTTTGAGGTAATTTTTATATAAGGTATAAGGATGGGGATTTTTGGTAATTTTTTTCATTAGAAAATTTTAAACATTTATTTATTTTTGAGAGACAGAAAGAGACAGCACATGAGCAGGGAAGGGGGAGAGAGAGAGGGAGACACAGAATCCCAAGCAGGCTCCAAGCTCTGAGCTCTCAGCTCAGAGCCCAACGTGGGGTTCGAACCCACAAACCGTGAGATCATGACCCGAGCCGACGTCAGACGCTTAACCAACCGAGCCACCCAGGCACCCCGGCTAATTTTTATATAAGAGATCATGTTCCAGGGACATTTTATATTTTTATTTTTTGCCTACTGGTATCCAAGTGTTCTAGTACCATTTGTTGAAAAGACTGCCCTTTCTTCATTGAATTTCTCTGTGATTTCTTAAAAACTGAATGAATCATATTTATGTGAATCTATCTCTCTGGACCCTGTGTTCTATTTTCTTGATCTATGTATTTTTTTTTTTTTTTTGCCAGTGCTACTCTTTTTTGAGAACTGTAGCTTTTATAGTAAGTCTTGAAATAAAGTACTACTGTGAATTCATCAACTCTGTTCTTTTTTGGCTATATTTGGTCCTTTGCCTTGGAATACATATGTTGGCATCAGCTTGTCTGTATCTACAAACACGCCTGCTAGAATTCTGACGGGTATTGCATTGTATCTCTATATCAGTTGGGGGAGAATTCACATCTTAACAATATTGAATCTTCCAGTTCATGACCATACTATTCTCTCTGTTTGTTTAGCTATGCTTTGATTTATTTCATCAGTATTTTGCTGTTTTAGCATTCAGATCATGTTCATGTTTTGTTAGATTTATATGTAGTGCTTTAATTTTTTGGTGCTCTTTAGATGGAACTTTTTAAAAAACTCTAATTGTTCATTGCTTGACTATAGACATACAATTGATTCTTTTAATATTTAAATTTTTTTAATGTTTATTTATTTTTGAGAGACAGAGAGAGAGACAGAGCATGAGCAGGGGAGGGGCAGAGAGAGAGGGAGACACAGAATCCGAAGCAGGCTCCAGGCTCCGAGCTGTCAGCACAGAGCCCGACGCGGGGCTTGAACCCACAAACCTCAAGATCATGCTCTCAACCGACGTCAGATGCATAACCCACTGAGCCACCCCGATGCACTGATTTTTTAAATATTTTAAGTATGATGTCAGCTCTCAGTTGTTTTTTGTTGTTGCTGGTGGTGGTGTTGGTTTTTTGCTTTTGTAGATGGTCTTTGTCAGATTTAGAGAGTTCCTTTCTATTTCGAGTTCGCTAAGAATTTTTACCATGAACGGGTGTTTCATTTTGTCAGATGACTTTTCTGCAATTATTGATAAGATTATGTGTTGTTTTGTTTTGTTTTTACTTCCGTCAGGGTATGAATTACATTAACTGATTTTCGAAATGTCGACCCAGACAACAGAAAATGCATCCTCTTTTTATGTGTTCCTGGAATCGGGTTGCTAATGCCTGTTGTCTGCTTTTTGTCTATGCTCCATTGGGATATTGCCCTTCAATTTTCCTTTCTTGTCATATCTTTGATGTTGGTAGCAGGGTGGGGCTGGCATCATTAACCTGATTTGGGAAGCGTTCCATAAAAAGAGTTGGAAAGTGCCTTTCCCTCTTCTGTTTTTTGGAAGCGGTTATGTAGGATTGGTATGATTCTTCCTTACACGTTTGGTAGAACGTGTCAGTCCGTAGGACCACGTGGAGGTTTCTTTTTTCAGAAGGTTCTTGCCCCGCCTTCCGCAGGTGGTGGTCCCAGCATCGGCCTGACCGGAAAGCCGCTGCCGATGCTGCTGGGCTCAGGGCTGCAGAGCCGCCTCTCAGGGGCGCATCTGGACTTGGACAGAGCGTTCCGTCTCAGTTCCGTGGTCAAAGCCTTCTTTACACTTCTGTGGGTCCCTCACGTGCCTGCACAACACGGAGCGAGCCCAGAATGTGTGCAGGTTCCTACACAGAATTAGGGGATCCCTTCCCCACCCTCTTCCCCTGGGGTACTCGTTGGCTCCCGGAGGCCTTCTTTCCTAACCCTCCAAGTGAGGGTCAGTGTTTCTGTCAACTTTATTGCCCTGTGTGTCACACAGCTCTGCATTTCCGGCACAGAGCCCGACGCGGGGCTTGAACTCACGGACCATGAGATCATGACCTCAACCCACTGGGCCACCCAGGCGCCCCTGTCTGTATTCCTTTCAGGGAAGCTCTCCAAGGCCAGAGGTCACAGGCGTCCCTAGTGTCTGTCTAACACCTGCAGGCTCAGAGTAGGCCTTCGGTGTTTGTCGGATGGGTAGCGAATGGATGGATGGCACCCCCAGTGTACCCAGCCCTGGGACCTGGACCACAGAGACATTCCTGAAGTTAGTAGTGAGAGAAATTACCTTTATAATGTTTGCAGGCTGGCCAGAGGCATCCCTGGAATTTTCCAGTGAACTAGGTCACCCAGAGAGCCCGGGCTGCAGATGGTGGGCTCTGGGGAGACGAAACTGAGGGCGTGTCCCCTTACACAAACTCAGAAATGGCAGCTGTCCGCGTGGCCACACACAGAGTTGCCCAGATTTAGCAAATAAAAATGCAAGAGGCCCAGTTAAACCTGAACGTCGGATTAATTCTTCAGTACGATATTTTGCTGTATGTCCCATGCGATGTTTTTCACGCTAGAAACTGGTTTTGTTGCTGTTTGTCTGAAATTCAGATTTAACTGGGTGAGGATGTTCTCTAAGGGCCTGTCTGCCAGCCCTCGCCACACGGCTGTCACGTGAGGACCATTGACACCTGACCCTGGCTTTCTCCGTGTCTGGTGAGGGCTCCTGAGCTCTGGGCTTGGCCTTGGCGAACACTCACCCGAGCCTCTCCCTGGTAAGCGAGGCTCAGAGAGGGCAACAGGGCCCCAGCAGGACCAGCACCCAGGCGTCCCGGCCGTGAGCAGCACCAGAGTGCCACCACTCCCTGGGGACGGGGACAATACGAACATTTTTTACCCTTCTTACCCCCGTATGAATTTAACTTTGAAATCCACAGCCCGGGAGCATCAGATCCTACTTGTGTCTGGGCAGGGATGCCCCAGGGGCCCCGAGGATGGCCTTTTAAGGGAGGAGGGTCAGGTGGAACCAGCATGTGGCCCGCAAGCCCGCTGCAAGGAGCCTCCCGCATCAAACGCTCTTTGTCTCTCTTGTCCCCTCCTCTGAAGCCCGGGCATTATTCAGGAAGCATCTGCCAGGACCACCTCTGGTTACCAGGCTTTGAAGATTTCCTTTTGAAAGCATTTTCTGTTCCTTCCTTCTGGAGAGGCCCAGCTTGTGGGAGATTTATCTAACCTCCCTCTTCTCAGCAGGAACAGATGGGGACCTGGGGGCCAACCCCCTCCTTGGAGCAGCTCTGCTATGCAGCCAAGGTCCACAACAGCCACACCCTCTTGGAACCCCTCCACACCATGCCAGGCTCCCACGTGCCACATAGTGACTCCAATGCTGAGGGACGGGGACCCTGGAGGCTCAGAGAGCCTCAGACCCAGTCAGTTGAGCATCCGACTCTTGGTTTCAGCTCAGGTCATGATCTCACAGTTCGTGAGTCTGAGCCCCTAGTCTGCGCTGACAGCCTGCTTGGGATTCTCTCTCTCCCTCACTCTCTCTGCCCCTCCCCTGCTCACGCACGCTCTTTCCCTCTCTCTCTCTCTCTCTCTCTCTCTCTCTCTCAAAATAAATAAAATAAACTTTAAAAAATAAATAAAAATACCAAAAAGTAACAGACACCCATATGCTCAGTGACCAGAAGAAGCTATTTAATATTTCAGTACGTTTGCTCATCTTTTCTTGTAATAAAGTATGACAGGCAAAACCTATCTCCTTTGCCCCCAACCCTTTTCTCTGAGGCAACAGCCATGGTGAGTCTGACTCGTATGTTCGCAATTCATGTTCCTACCTTGACTTCGTATGTGTGGATCCATGCATAATACAGAGTGTTCTGTAGGCATGTTTTTAATTTCAAGGAGGGTATCTGAGTTTCTCCTGTGACCTGTCTTTCCCCCCCGCAGAAAGCATATGGCACCTGTTCGCAGCCCCCTTTAACGGGGCAGTTTGGTGTTCTCCCTGTGTTTTGGTGAGAATCTACAGCCTCGGACAGGTTAAGAAATGGGCCTGGAACACCCAACCAGGAGATGTTGGCTCTAGGCTGACTCTCAGCCTGCCCTCAGAAGTCTTGGCTGATGGTTCTGGAATTCGTTCGTTCACCAAATATTTTTTGAGCACCTGCTCTGTCCCAGGCACTGGGGATACTGTGGGAAATAGGGAGGGTCCCTGCCTTCCTGGAAGTTACAATCAAGAAGCACGGCCTTTATTGAGAACACTGACCTTGAACATGGGCCTGTCTTGGTGTCCCCTCCTCCACGAGCCAACAGATTTTTTTTTTTTCTGACCCGGACGTGACCATCTCCTCTGATGGGGAAACGAGCCCCCTGCTCCTCCAGCCCCTGCCCTGCCCTGTGTCATCCTGATTGGGATTGTGACTCAGCAACATGACACACAGGTTCTTGTTCTGCCTCCGTGGGCCTCTCTCTTCTGCAGGGTTTGAACTTAGGAGCCTTAACACCCACGTCGAATTGCAACAGGTGAAATATCTAATAATGATCGCTTCGAAACCTCACCCAAGGGTTCCGTTCCCAGGGGGCCAGGGACTACGCCTGCCCACTGGTGTGAGAAGGGCCCCGTTGCCCCCGGGGGTGTGGTGGCAGCATCTCCAGGGGACCTTCCAGATGCTTCTCCGACCACCTGCTTCTGGGGTGGCTCCAGCCACCACCCCTCACTCTGACCGTGAGTCCTCCCGGATGTCTCTTCCCAACTTCCAAATGATGCAGTAGAGGCTGACCTTTCTGTTTGTTTGTTTGTTTTCTCTTCACGAGATTTTGCCATTGAGACTTGTTTTCGTGTCTGTCCCGGCACTTAGAATGGAGAATCTGTTTTACAAAGCAAAACAACATCAGAAGAAGAACCGAACACCCGAGACAGAGGGAGTAAATGACATCGCTGGCCGAACCTGGGACACCTCTCGGCCTAAACATAAGTTGGGGAGCAGGGGGGCTGCCTGCTGCACCTGCAGATTAGAGTCGGATTAATTGATCGCATAAATGCACGCGACTGGCGATGCCAGGCTCCCCATCCCCTCCCTTCAGCTTCAGCAGCTGGAGAAGAGATGCGTGTAATGCTCCTGGTTCCGAATTTCTGCAAGAACGATAAAAGGAGAGGTATGAGGATTTACTGAGTGACTATCGTGCACCACGTTTCATCGTACTTGATTTTATTCCCTCCTTGCAAGAATCCCGCTGCCTCCACTGAAGATAAGGAATTATCTTCATTACTTACAGGCAAGTGGGTTAAGGGACTCCCCCCAGCTCTGTTACACGTGATGAAGCAGGATTCACCCCTGAGTCTTTCGAGCCCCAGAACCCGCCCTTGGCCCCACACTCTGAGGTAGCAGCATCCGTCGGACGCCGGCCGTGCTGAGCTGACTGTCACGGCAGGTGCAGGGCCGGGAGGGGGCTCACCCCATGGAGAAGGCACTGTCCCGCCGCTGGGGTCTCTGGGACCAGGTTTATGATGCACAGCCTGGGGCCGGGGCGGGGGGTGGGGGGGAGGCTTCTGCTGACTTCAGTTCACTAATTCCATTCGGTCGTACTCGTCACCTTGTCTGTGTTAAGAAGGGGGCTGAGGGAGCTCGAGATGAATAGGTCGTATGCCTGCCTTCAAAAGAGTTCAGTGGGAGCCCGAGCTGCAGTTAGGTGAGCCTCTGGGTGCGTCCCCTTACAGGACAAAGAGACTCTGCAGGTGTGTTTAAGGTCCAGGGCCCTGCGATCAGAGACGATCCTGGCTTATCCAGCAGAGCCCAGTGTGATCATTGGGGTCCTCACACGAGGGAAGCCAGAGGGCCAGAGAGAGTTTGGAAGGACCCCACGCTGCAGGCTTGGGAGACAGAGGAAGGGGCCACGGGCCGACGTGGGAGCTGGGTGCAGCAGGAGCACAGGTGACACGTTGAGCGAGGCCAGTGAGACCCGTGTCCCAGGCGTCCGACCTCCAGGCCTGCGAGCTGCTGAGCGTGTGGTAACTCGTTAAGGCCGCCGTGGGAAGCTGACACAGGCACAGTAAATGCGTGCAGGGGGCCAGCGCGCAGGAAGGGGTGCAGGGTGGAGGGGCGCTGGGCCGAGAGCCAGCGGACGGCAGCGGCCGCCGGGCGGGATGGCGATAGCAGGCAGGGCCGGTCCGCCTGGGGCTGCTCTCTCTTCCCCCCACAGGAGCTCCCACCACCTTCCCCCTTTGCTCCAGGGATTTGATGAAAATACCGATTGAGCTGGTGCTCCCTGAGAGACGCGAGGGGGGCACAGGCCTCCCCCGAGGCCGCAGCAGGATGGGAGAGCGGTTGGGGGTGGGGTCTGCCCGGAAACCCAGCAGGGCCCTGGGTGGGGGAGAGGGACGGACAGGTGGCTAGTGGGGACACTGGGATGTGGGTTAACTGTGGGGTAGAGCAGGCCCAGGGGAGGCGCATTGGGAGGCAGAAAGTGCAGCTTCCCGCCCTGGCCGCAGCCTCGCTGTCTAAGAGGCCACCAGCAGAGAGTGTCCGTGGCCTCACCTCAGCCCTGCTTCCGCTGCGGGCGGTCAGAGGAAGACACTAGAGAAGGCGGGCCCCCTGGGGTGGCTGGGGCGCCAGCTGCCGCAGGGAGGGCAGCAGGACCCCGCCGCCCTCCATACCTGGCAGGTGGCAGGTGGAAGGGGGAGATGCCAGACACGCCATTGTCCTGGCAGTGACATCTGTTTGTCCCAGTTGAGAGAGGCTGTCATTCGTCAGTCCGTGAAAAGGCATTTATGAGGCACCACTGTGTGCCAGGCCCGTGCCAGGCTCCAGAGACTCCATGATGAGAGTAAGCGGATCTGGTCCGGCCTCCCGGAGCTTCCAGGCCACTGGGTCTTGGGACGGGTGGCCGCGAGGACAGGACGGGGTCTTGGGGGCACGCGGGAAGGAGGGCTCCAGTGGAGAGGACCGGTGGCTGAGCTCTAAAGCAGGAATGGATTTAATGGGAAGGCCCTGGACCCAGGGCTGCCCTGTTTCACCAGCCCCTCAGCCCCCCCTTAAGCTGTCTCTGCCTGAGCCGGCTGCAGCCCCTCCCCTCTGCTTGGGGGCAAGGGAGGTCACAGCTCTCTTACTGAAACGCTTAGTTGTATTTTTCATAGAATGTATGTCAACTGTGATTTCATTTGCGTTCATCATTATAGTCATTAACATATACTAAGTGTGTTAATTTAACTCAGTATGTGAATTTAACATCCTGCTAAACCATAACACATGTACACGTATGTAAATGCAGCGCTGGGCTGCACCGTGAACACGCCCCTGTAACCACTGGCCCCCGAGGCTCGGCCCCTGGCCTGTCCTGAGATCCCCAGTCCCCCTTCTGTCACTACATCCCCAGGCTGACGGCTGGAGGGTCCCCACCCCAATAAAGGACAGAGCTGTGTTACGGATGAAACACCGAGCTCCTCTGAGCCCATAGAAGCTTCTGGGATCCGGGTGGGCCGAGCACAGAGCTGCCTGAAGGTGGCCTCCCTGTGGGGATCCTGATGGCGTATTCCAAGCAGATGTTCTGCCTTTCGTCTTCCCTCTCCATCTTCCTCCGGGGTCATCCCCCGGCTGGAGTGTGGGCCCATGAAAGCAGGGGCCTCTTCTGTCTTGCTCACCACTGTATCCAGAGTCAGGAACTGGGGGCACCTAATTAATACACCCCTCATATGGATTTGTCAGGTGAGTGGCCAAGTGAAATGGCCCCCGATTTGCTCCCCTGTGGCCCGAGTCTTCCTGGGGTCAGTGACCTTTACGTCTCCAAGCCCTAACGTGGAGTCAGACCCCGGAGTCGGGGCAGCTGCGTGCAGGGCAGGAAGCACCGGGCTCCATAGCCAGACTGGCTCTCAGCGCTGACTCCACCATGAAATAGCACTGCAGTCTTGACCTCTGCTTACCCACCTGTGAAAGGGGGATATAGGGATACCTCCAACAGGTTAGCTGAGTGATTAAATGAAATGTGTATTGAAGGAAGGCTCCAATGTTCATTCACTCGGGTGCCATCCAAAACAAACAAACACTATGGGCCTAATAGTTGCCTGAGCCAACCCTGGAACCTAAGGCACATCAGCCCTTGGAGTGATCTGGAAGGCCTGGACCTCGGTTTTCTGGGCTGAAGCAGGGAGGGGTCTCTCCGTGGCTGTGTGGAGGGTCGGCACCTCCCCACCCCCAGCCTGGAGCCTTTACTCCGATCTCTGGGGTGCCCACATGCTGGCCTCCTCATGTGCGAGGCTTTGGGAAGAAGAATCGCTCTTCTGGGGAATGTGTCCCTGTGCACCAGAAGCTCTGAAGTATCCGTCCACATTGACTCAGAAGTTCCAAGCTGGGAGGCCACCCCCAATAAATGAAAATGCACGAACAAGCATGTTTGTACCCCCAGATGTACGTACTGGATGTTTCTCAGTGCATTATTCATAATAGGGGGGAAAAGGGGAGCCTGGGTGGCTCAGTCAGTTGAGTGTCCGACTTCGGCTCAGGTCACGATCTCGCGGTTCGTGGGTTCGAGCCTCGCATCGGGCTCTGTGCTGATGGCTCAGAGCCTGGAGCCTGCTTCGGATTCTGTGTCTCCCTCTCTCTGCCCCTCCTCCGCTCGTGCGTTGTCCCTCTCGGTCTCAAAAACAAATAAACATAAAACAAATTTTATAATAGGAAAAAAAAAGAAATTCCTAAATCGCCAACCATAGGGGAATGGTTAAATTATGGCTTGTATTTGTGGTAGAATAGGATACAACGGTTAAAATGGTACTTCAATGGACCTTTTATACAGGAGCGTAAAACCGCACGTTTAAACACGTTCTCTCTGCCTCTCACACACACGTACACACTCACACAGAAAAAAGATTTAAAAGAAAAATATCGCAGCGTTGACTCCTAAAGTGGGGAGGCGGACTCTTCATTTTTTTCTTTATCCTCTCGACTGTTTCCCTAATGTTCTGTGCTGAGCATCATGACTTCACAATGAGAAGAGGGAGGAAGATTTACAATCCAGGCTGGTGTGGAGGGCGTGGCCTGTAGATGGGGCGTGGCCTTTAGATGGGGCGTGGTTTCTGGAGGGCTGGTGTGAGCCCCGCTTGATTGCCAGCAGCCGTGGTGGGCTGCCCCCCTCCCCCGCCTCCCCCGCTGCTGTGCGCCTTGACGCTTCCATCCGCGAAATGGGCATGAGGGTGTCTGCCTCCAGGCATGGCTGTCAATACTAACTTTTATAGGTGGAAATGGGCACTGCCAATGATAGCGAACGCAAGGAGAGCCCCGTGGGCCCCGGCTAACTCTCTCTCTCTCCCTCTCCGCAGCTGCCCATGATGGGAGGCGCCTTCATGGACTCGCCCAACGAGGACTTCAGCACGGAGTACTCTCTCTTTAACTCCTCCACCAACGTCCATGCGGCGTCCAACGGCCAGGGCCAGCCGGAGGAGCCTCCGCGGTCCTCCAACGACGCGGTCTTACTCTGGATTGCCATCATAGCGACACTGGGGAACATCGTGGTGGTTGGGGTGGTGTATGCCTTCACCTTCTGAGCTTCAGGGTGCCCGCGGGCCCCAGGCCGGCTCACCCCGCGCGGCGCTCGCAGCAGGGCGAGGCTTTGCTCAGAGCGCTGTCGCCGTTGGCCTTGGGCTGTGCCCACGTTCTGGAGCCGGGAGTTCTGACCAGGGGCGCGGCACCAGGGTCAGCCACCGTGCGTCAGGAATTTCCCCAAGCGGCCCGATCGCCCACGTTCTATGCTGTGGTCCAGCTGATCCAGAAAACATGGGAGTGTGAGTTTCCAGCCCCCCCCCCCCCCCGGGGGCGGGACGGGGCAGAGCCTTGGAGGAGCAAATTGGGGAATTCTTAAAACTGCATTCCAGGAACGTGAGACCCAAAGGAACAGCCAGTCAGGTTTGAAATACGGACATGGTCGATCACTGGCGGGCGGGAAGTAATCACACACGTGTCTTGTTTTTATGCCAACTTTTCACACCTGGTGTGTCCAGTGCCGGGAAGGAGCTGCCCTCAGAACTGGAGCGTTCCCGGAACGGCCTTGGTTTCCCACTCGGCCCTTTGGAATATTGGCTGTGGTTACCTGCGCCATAGAACGTTCCCACTTGACTTGGAGAGGGCACCTCTGTCACCAGTCATGTGTCCCCTTTCAAGACCCAGATGCATCAGGAAACCCAAGGACGGGTAGGATTTCCTGGGGCGGAGGGGTGGGGTGGGGGGGGGCCGGTATCTGCTGGACAGACTTTCTCTTCTTCTTTAAAACCAGAAGAAGCGCCTTTAAGCTTTAGATCTGCTGAGTAGTCGCGTCTTCAGACACCCGCACGAAGATGCTTTCCTCTCTGAGAAATCACGGAATTTTAGATGGCAGGCTCACACACACCTGATCTTCTGATGGATGTGACCACGCCCGGAGGTCACAGCGCGGATTCCTGGGGGGTCAGAGCAGGAGGGACATTTCCTGACTCGGCTCAGGGCTCAGGGCTCTCTCAGCCCCCCACAAAGCAGTCTCTTAAGCAAACTCCTGCTTCTCAGCTGCCCTGGGGGAGAACGCCCGGAGGTTCTGGAAGCTGTGTGCGAGGCAGGCAGGGTGCTCAGACCCCCGCGGTTTACTCTCGGCGTGGCTCCCACATTCTGTCGCAGGGCATGACTGCACTCTGTCTGGGTCAGTCCCCTTGGGTTCTTCCAGATCAGTGGCTGAGGGGGGCCTGGCAAGCAAGGGAACCCCCACGCGATGGGACGTGCCGTGGGGACGGGGCAGCGTGGGGAAGGGCTCGCTCTTCTGTCCTTAGGAGAGGCCCCTGCGTGGTTCTCCCTTTCCCAGGCAGCACCCCTGTGCTGACCAGAGTGGGAGAGGCTCCCCTGCGGGCTCCCTCGGGCCAAGCGTGACTGTCTCCCTGTGTCGCACAAAAGAAAATGAATGGCATACGCCCCGTCCTCCGTGGCTGAGAAACTGGAAAGACTGGGTAAGAAGCCGTAGTACCGTTTGGGGACCATTGCAAACGGGCTGGACGTGTCCCTGTGGTCTCAGGAGAAATGAGTGTTCCTGATAACAGGCAAAGGGACATCTCAGCTGTCCAGAGGCAGCCACTCACTCGTCTGGGAGGCTGGCGCTGAGCCGCTGTGATAACGGGATTACTGGCCCGACCTCCAGACGGCCGCCAACTCTTACGAGCCACATCTGTCACCGCAGCCACGCACGCGTCCGTAAATGCTTCGGCTCAAGTGGAGTCCATGAGTGCGGAGAGCTGGAATGACCTTTGCAGAGAAGGAGAAGGGATGTGGGACCTTCTGCCTGGACTCGTTCTGGGGTCACAGACAGGGTTGTGCTCTCCGCAGGGCCGGGCCGGGCTGGGTGGCTAGGTGTCGCGTGCCCATCACCCCCGCTGCCTCTCCAGCAGACCCCTCCCTGTCTCAGGCCCCCATGTCCGCCCCATGAGCAAGGTCTTTCTTGTAGACCCGTGTCTTCATAAGAACCCAAGGAGGAAGTCCAGAGCCAGAGGTCCAAGGCGATGCTAGGAGGTCACTCCAGCCCAGACGTCCTGATGCCTCACCCTCTGACCCCACGTCCTCGGGGGAGCCTGCAGCCCCGAAAAGAGGCAGGCGACCTCTCCCTGTTCCCCAAAGGGCCTGTGGCGAGGGCAGGGGAGAGAGGGTTCTGGGCCCCGTGATGGGGAAGGAAGGGAGCGTGTGGCCCCAGCTCTTAAGAAAGACCTGGTATCCGGGAGAGCCCTGGCAGGCCGGGTGTTTTCTGGATAATTCTGGGTGCAGGGATCTCCCCCACGAAGGCTTTCTTCCCCTCTGGCGTAAACGCCGGTTAAATTCAACTTTCAAGAATTTCTCTCCGTTCAGCATCAGGGCCACAGACACAAGGCCACGAGCGTTAGGGCCCATCTTGTCCATACTTCGCATTCTGTGATGACAGTGATTTGCTCAGGGTCACTCTGTCTCAGTCGCCTGTGGTGTTTTTCTTTGTGCGTGTGTTTTTTTCCACCATCACTTCAACAACGAGGATAGATGTGCATGTGAATGTCCAATGGAGGGTGAAGGACAGATTTCCAGCCAGAGAGTGTGCTGTCCTGTCCCCCCTGCCCTACGTAGCTGGGTTCTGTCTTAGATGTGGGGTAACGGGCAGGAGGCACTGGGTGAGCATTGTGTCCAGGCGCCGTGCTAGACTCACGCGCACACGTTCAATCCATATGGTTACCTTACGGCCTCATGGCTCCAGTACATAGATATGGAACCAGAAGCTCAGAGCAGTTTGCCCAAGGCCACACAGCACGAAGGTGACAAGCTGGGATTTGAGTCTGGACCATCTAGCTTTAAAGCCAGCCTCTTTTCTGCCACACCATGCCACCGTCGGCCGCTGGCACCTGCAGGGCGCATTTAAACCAGGCTCTGGGTCTACAGAGGCCATTCCCCGGGGTCCCATGTCATCGCGTGGCGTGGGCCGGCTCTGGCCTCTTCCACAGGTGGAAGTCTGACCGTCCTCAGAACAGGGCACGCTCGTCCCCTGCCCATTGCCGGCTCTCTGCTCAAGCTTCAGGGATGGTAGTCCCTGTTGCCTGCTCTCCTGTCTAAAGTTGAGCGCACGTCTTTTTATGTGGCCGTGGAAATTTCCAGAGAGCAGCTTTCTTGGGACCATGCAGAAGGACCCTGGCCAAGACCTGGAGTCCGACAGAGGGCCCACACGAGGAGTGAGATGCCGACCGCCGGGATTGCCGAGGAGAGGTGGGACGGTCTGTGTTGCGGGAAGAGGCTCCAGCCCAGGCTCAGTCATTCTGTCGAGCCCCAGGGCTGTCCCGGGGAGGAGGGACAGAGGCTGCTGTCGCTGACCCCAGGCTGGAGCTCGCGTTCTGGCTTCTCCTGGGTGACGTTGGCCCCAGAGCCCACCTCGACTCGATGAGCCAGCGCTGAGAAAGAAGGGGCTTGCCTCTTCAGTAACTGCTCTTCAGGGAAGAGGTCCTGCCCTTGCTAGAATGTTCTTCATGCTTGGCCTTCCACGTCTCCCCATCTCCCCCCTGCAAGCCACAGGTGTCCCACACTTGTGTTTGTTTGTATGTGGGACACTTCACTGAACAGAGTAACACCTGCTTTAGGAGGTCTTGAGCCACCGTCCCCGCAGCTTTGGAGGAGAGGCCAGAAGGCACTTCAGGCAGGTGCATCCCAAGGGCATCCCACCTCCCGTGTGGGCCTGGGCAAGATGATCGCGCTGCCATCCCTCCCTTCCCCATGAGGTCAAGGTTAAGAGGCAAGCGATACTCCCCTGACCTCCCCTAACCACCCCCCCAGAGAGAGACAGTTATATCTCCCTTAAGGTCGCCGGGATCCAAGGGAGAAAGTCAGGAGGGCAGGCCACTTGGTTGGAGAGGCAGTAGGCCGTTTTCCAGCCTGTTCTAAATGGAAAGCTTGGATGTGGCCAGACCACTAGCATATGTGGGAATCCCTCCCTGGAGACTGGAAGACTCCACCGTCGTCTGCCCTGCTCCCCGATTCCTTCCAGACAAATGTCACGCTTCTTCAGCATGACCTTCTTTCGTCATTAATAGTGGTACTATTAATAATTATTATCCTTACTGTTGTCACTTCTTGTGCACCTTTTCCTTGTGCTGTGCTCTGTTTGTATCTCATTCACTTCTCAAATCACCCCTTGGGGGCAAAAGTGAGGTGCAGAGAAGTACACATTAGTCATTGTCCCATTCTTCTGCTGAGAAAACTGAGGCCAGGCTAATGTGCCTGAGAACCCACATCTAGAGAGCTGTGATTCAGATCCAACCCTGTTGGCTCTCCAGGCTGAGTAGTTAACCCTGTGTCTCCTTGCACGCACGTACTCTATGGGGAGCTCCCTGGAAGGGACCATCCCAGGACGGGGGGCTCTGAGGCTGGGGCTGTGTGGGTCCCGGATAGCAGACTTTCAAGTGTAGGTGTTGGAAAGGGGCAGGAGAGTGCACACGTGTTCATCAGTCTCAGAAGCTCACAGTGGTCACGAGGCATCAGAGAGCCTCCCATCAGGATCTGTAATATTTGGAAGGGCAACTGGGGCCACACGGTTACTGAATGGAGACCTGGCAAGTGTCCAGCTGCCTGGTCCAAGGCACCGCTTCCCAGCGTGCTGTGCATTCACTGGGGAGTGCAGGGGTGGCCCTGGACGTGAGCTCCAGCCCCAGGACAGGCATCATGCTGTCACCTGTTACCGGGCCCCTGCACCATGTCCTGGCGAGTGCCCTTTGACCATCGCCAGAGCAAGTCCTAGGTGGGCTGGACTGCCGTGACCCCGGGACAGCCAAGGAGCTGTGCTCAGGGGGCCAGAGGGGGCAGTCAGAGCCTGAATGTTCTGTGTTGGCCTGCCCCACCGGCCCCTGGCCTCAGTCATTCAGTGACAGGGACGCAAGACAGGCTGGCTGAGCTGAGTGCTTGCGAGCCCAGAGGGACAGAGTTCATAATCTCCGATCGGAAAAAGGAGCCTCTCCAAGAAATTTAGGTGGTCGGAATTAAACAGATGCTCCCAGAAAGTCCCTTCTGAGATTAGACCTTGGGCATTTTCTTGTCCCTTTTTTTTTGGGGGGGGGGGGGGAGGGGTACGACAGGGGACAAAATAGTGCAAACCACAGTGACTGGAGAGAGGAGCGATTCCCCCAGTGAGAAAAGGGGAGCTGTCGGGAGTGTGACCGAATGGTCGAAGGTATGTAACATCGGCTACATAAATTTTGGGATGTAAGTCTGTGATGTTTGTTCTGAGTCACTGTGAAAGGCATCATGTTCTATCAAGATGGGCAACAAAGGCAGAGGAAGCCCTTGGAGAGGCTGGAGGGGCCGCACGGTGCCTGGGACGAACCCTGCACCCATCTTTAGGCCGAGGTGCAGACGTGTGCGTGCCCAGAACAGTCCATTCCGCTGCATAATAAGGTTCATTCTCTGCTTCCGGGTCCTTTTGCAGGCTGACTTCCCACCTCCCCAGAGGGAGGTCTGAGACCCCTCCTGCCTCAGGAGTAAATCCCGACAAGGTAGATTTGCAGGGAACTTGTATGTTGTGGCACTTAGGGAAATCCAGAGCCCTTATTCCTCCCAGAGCCCCCTCCATGTGGCTAGGCAGCCACCAAGTGACCCCAGTGTCTGTCCCAAACCGAGCATCGGAGAAGTTGGGGAGAGTTTGCCGGGTCAGGCTGGTCGGCAGGTGAGCGGGGTCTTGAGCCCAGGGCATCTATGTAGCAAAGTTGCTGAACCATTATTAGGCCAGTGGTTCTCAACCTCGGAAAATTCTGTCCTCCAGGGGACCTTTGGCCTGGAGACAAATGTCGGGAGACATTTTTGTTTATCACAACTTGGTGGGGGGTGGTGTTCTACTGGCCTCAGGTGGCTAGAACCAGGGGTGTTGCTGAACAACCCCCCCACACACCCCCCCAGTAACAAAGAATTAATGATCTGACCCCAAAATACGAACAGTGCTGAGGCGGGGAAACCCAGCACTAGGCCATACTGTCTCTGAATCCAAAACTATGGGTGTTTTCCAAAGCTCCACGTTTCCCCGTCTGTGAGTCATGGCATAAATCAGAGCTCCTCTGGGCAACCTCAGTGGTCGTGGCTGCTGCCCCAAGTTCAGACAGTCCCGGCCAAGGGCAGTGATCCACAGTCAAGCAAGTCTTCTGTGTCGCCATGGACGCTCGGTTCCCGCCGTCCCGGGTTTTCGCGGGGAGACTCCGCTTGGATAGAGGAAACCCTACAAAGTGGGATGGTAAGGTCGGGCTGAACTCGTCCCCGTAACTTTGGTCTCCGGGACCTTGAAGGACCTGACCGCTCACCGATGCATCTGAGAAGCATTGCTGAGGAGGGGAGAGGGAGGGGGGAAAGCTTAGAAGGGATGGATGGATACGGAGGGGCTGCCTAACAGCCTTTGAGCAAACCCATGTCTTACCTTGCCTTTGACCCTTTTCCACGTGCCCCACCCCGTTTCCCCCAGTTGAAGGTGTAGGAACACTTTCTACTATTTAAAGTTTTACAGAGACCTTATTCTTGCAACTGGCCGCTCTCCGGGTCCCAACTCTTCACGCAGAGAGAACCGGAAACGTTTCTGTGTCTTACTGACGTTTTCATAATCAACCTGTAAGTAGTTTACTTAATAGAAAGGTATTTTAACTATTCTTGTAATCCTTTGCTACTCAACCCCCCTGGGTTTCGCGACGAGGTCACTAACTTTTACTACAGTGAAAAGGCGATTTCTTAACGGAGGCCTTCAGTGTGTTCTTTTGCTTAAAAATATCTAACCGTGATTGATAGATGTACAAAATGTGGCTGTGGGATCGTGCCCTTTTGACTGTTAGCACCGTTACTCTTGTCATTTTCTATTATCATTAAAAAAAAGAAAAAGGAAAAACTTGAACTTGTAAGTGTCTGACTCCAACCTGGGCGTTAAGCTGAAGGATCCTAGACAGTGTCACCTCCACTCTGGTGCTCCTTCTGCCCCACCTGAGGCAGGATGACTCCCTCCTCCCCGCACCCCTCCCCAGTCTCCCCAGCCTCACCCCTGTAACAGATCCCAGAAGCTACATTTGCTTACCCATCGGTAACCCTCCCACCGTGAGCCCTCCCAGAGCCGGTGGATCTCACTCACCTTTTGAATCCCCTGCACCTCACACGGTGCCTGGCTCACGGCGAGCACCCGGCAGGCATTCAGGGAATGAATGAATGATATCCGAAAGACCAGCCCAAATACATTTCAACACAACACGGGACAGTGGGTATGCACTTAGTTTCATTCATTCACTGATAACAGCACACATAGGGCACTTACTGGGTGTTCTGTGAAGTTCTGAGCTCGTTACATACATATTAACTTGCTTCGTCTCCACAACAACCATACATCGTAGGTTCTATTGTCTTGCTGTTTATGTGTCTACAGATGAGGAAACTGAGGCAGGGAGAGGTTCCTTGCCCAAGGCCATGTAGCTGGTGAGTGGCAGGACCGGGACCGGAATCTGGCTGGGCTCAGAGTCCATATTCTAAAGGCTGTAAAATGTCCCCTAGACGTTTGTTGAGAACCAGCTGCTCTGAAGGCCATGTGCCAGGAGCAGGGGTGCTGAGCCAAATAAGCAGCCTCTGCCTTGGAGCAGGTTTGAGGGGGAGAGACGTCCAGGTAATGTCACTGTCAGGTGTTATGTGCTGAAATGATAAGGGGCCAAGTGTTGGGTCCTGCACCAGGGTCCCTTCTGAAGGATCCGTATCAGGCCCCAAAGGAGGTCCACCGTGGTGGCCGGGACCCCACTGAGGCAGGAGCAGTGCAAGGGGCTAATTGGATCAATGGCTTAGGCAATAGCTGGGACCCAAAGCCTTGGATCCCAACTTAAAGTCTGGTCATCCTAAAAGGTAGGAGCAGTCTACCTCGGGGACAAGTGCAGGGAGGGGTAAGCCAGTCAACAGATCCATGGGTCAAGGGTCAAATGTTTTATGACCAAGAAATCTTGGGCTGCAGACCTCACCCGCTGCCCCCCTTGAGAGCCTTGGACCGGGTCCAGCTCCTCGGGTCCCTCTGCAGGCAGCAAGACCCTGGACCTTCGGGGTTCCCGGTGCATCATCCACTCTCAGGTCCAGCCACCTCGTCCATGGGACCCAATGTAAAATGAAAATGTGGGGCTCTTCTTGTCCAACGTTATTGAGAATTTCAAGATGGCGGGGCACCCGGGTGGCTCAGATGGTTAAGCACCTGACTTTGGCTCAGGTCATGATCTCATGGTTTGTGGCTTCAGGCCCTGGAGCCTGCTTCAGATCCTGTGTCTCCCCCTCTCTCTCTGTCTCTGCCCCTACCCCGCTCCTGCTCTGTCTCTCTCTCTCTCTCTCTCTCTCTCAAAAATAAACATTAAAAAAAATTTTTTTTAATAAGAAGATTTTCAAGACGGGCATCAAACCAAGCATAGGGCCCTTCTGAATGTGGGGACCTGGGTAGCTGCACAGGTCACATGCCCACGAAGCGACTCTTGGCCATCGCTGCTCTGAACCACGTGGCCAAGGAAAGTAAGGGGTAGATTAACACTCCATGCCACCCCATGCGACCTTCTCTCCTAGGATCTTTTTATTTTATTTTTTTAATGTTTTTACTTATTTTTGAGAGAGAGAGAGCAAGAGTGAGCACAAGTGGGGGAGGGGCAGAGAGAGAGGGAGACAAAGACTCTGAAGCAGGCTCCAGGCTCTGAGTTGTTAGCACAGAGCCCAACGTGGGGCTCGAAGCCACAAACACGCGAGATCCTGACCTGAGCCGAAGTCGGATGCTTAACTGACTAAGCCACCCAGGCGCCCCATCTCTTAGGATGTTTTTTAGAAGGATTAATGTTGGCTACAATGCAAAATGCAGAAAGCGCCAGAAAACGTTCCCTTTCCTGCATGCAAGCTCCTTTTGCAATGTGACTGTTCGGTGCCTCCATCCAGAGGTGGGGCCTGTCTTCTCCCCAACATCTGACTCTCTGGGCTGACCTGGTGACCTATGTCGACCAAAAGGCTTTGGCAGGACTCACTTTGGTCGAGTCCTGGGCATAGGCCTCAAGACAACATGCAGTTTCCTGTCTTAGTGACTTTGGAATCCTGCAGAGTCAAGGCTAGCCTGCTGGGTGAGGAGAGCCCAGGCCCTGGCCATCCCTCTGTGCCAGCTGACAGCCGCAGGGAAGTGAACCAAAAGGGACGGGAGACGTCCAAGGAAAAGAAGGCATCGCACAGCATTGAGCACTGCACAGGGCTCCCTAGGCACCAAGTAAAGCCAAATAGATCACCGAGGGCTGCCTGGAGGAGGCAAGACTCTACCTGGCATGGTATCTAAAGAAGCCGGTGCACGGCAGAGGGGTGTGTGGGCGCTGGGGGGTTGGGAGGCCAGGCTGGAGCCTGGAGTTCAAGGCAGTAATGGGGAGAAGGCTGATAAGCAGATAAAGCCAGCTCAAAGGGGCCCTGAATGGCCAGGTGGGGAGGCAGGGTGGACAGTGGGCCACTATGAGCTGCACCAAGCAGGGCTGGTCTTTGGAGTAGAGGGGACACCGCGTCTGGAACAGGAAGGCAGCGAGGAAGCTGGGGAGTGACTCTTGATTCTGCCTCTCAAACCACCTCCTCCAGCTGTCTTCCTGGGACCACACCCTGTCCCCGACTTGGACAGGGTCTTCCCCTGGGTCTTTCTCCCCCATCCGACAGCCCGCAAAGATGGCAGGGGCGTTCACATGGCCAGCAGACAACGTTCTCAAGATTGATGAGGCATATGACTTTGGAGTGACAAAGCCAGCACAGCCACAGCACAGCATGGCCTGTATTTATGGGGTTTTTTTTAAGTTTATTTATTTATTTTGAGAGGGAGGGCAGAGAGAGGTAGAGAAAGAATCCCAGACAGGCTCCTCTCTGCTGGCACAGAGCCGGACGCAGGGCTCGAACCCACGAACCGTGAGATCGCGACCAGAGCCGAAGTCAAGAGTCCTATGGTCAACTGAGTGAGCCACCCAGGCGCCCCTGTATTTGTGTTTTATTTTTTTTTTTTAATATGAAATTTATTGTCAAATTGGTTTCCATACAACACCCAGTGCTCATCCCAACAGGTGCCCTCCTCAATGCCCATCGCCTGCTTTCCCCTCCCTCCCACCCCCATCAACCCTCAGTTTGTTCTCAGTTTTTAAGAGTCTCTTATGCTTTGGCTCCCTCCCTCTCTAACCTCTTTTTTTTTTCCTTCCCCTCCCCCATGGACTTCTGTTAAGTTTCTCAGGATCCACTGTATTTGTGTTTTAAGAGGCCCCTGCCAGGCCACCCACACAGAAAACGTGCCCCGCCCCCCACCTCCCCTGCTGGGGTTTCTACTACATTCTTGGTTTTACACATTTGCATTCTGTTTGCCAGCTGCCAATCAACCCGGATAGTTTGATGGTTGGAGATGGGTCGCTGGCTCAGAATGTCAACGTGCAATATCGGGCCCGCAAAAGAATTGGCCGGTTCCTGAGTTCGGGGGGCAGGCGTGCTCCCTTCTCCTGGATAATAAGCCAGCCTGTCACCTTTGGCTCACCCTCCGCGCGAGTGTGAAAGCAGATGCAAGGAAAGACACACTGCCCTTGGGTGCCCGGGGAGGGGGTGGGGGGATGGCCATTGCCAACACCACCCCTGGAGAGGAGGGAGAAGAGGAGGAGGAGGAGGGGAGGGATGGTTCCCGGGATGATGGAGGGCCGCCTAGGAATTCTGGAGCCTGGCCTGTTTGCATCTCCGAAGCCTGCCCTCCCTGCTGATTTTTCCTTTGGCCTGGGCAGGCCTCTAAGTGCTCAGGTCCCTGCAGAGTGCTGGCCTGACCAGGGCAGCAGAAATGGCAGGATGATTAAAATTTATTCAAGCTAGGCTGCGGGGTGGCGAGGGCGGGGGGTGGGGGGGGTGGGGGGGGTGCCTCTTCTGCAAACAACACAAATAACATTAACCACCATGGTAACCGCCCTCGATCGCTCGCACTCCCAGGGTGCTGTCTTCAGGGTCTGCAAAGCTCTTTCCAAGCCGGCTTTGATTCTCCAACTGGGGGCTCCCTCCCAACCTGTGTCTGGGCTGAGCTCTGAGATGCGCTAGGGGAGCAAGGCAAGACCCCAACCCTTGGAATTTCCTGGGTGATAGGAACTTCTTTCATTCGAATAAGGTGACTTTGGTGGGGGCTGGTCACCAAAAAGCCCGTGATGGACGGAGGCTTGGAACTTTCAGCCCCAGCCCCGTTGTCTGGCGATAGATAAGCCATCTTGCTCAAAGCAGCCGCTGCAAAACCCCAAACTGCAGGACGGAGAGAACGTCCGGCTCGAGGAACACACCCACATGCCAGAGGGTGGTGCACCCCAAACCCCGCGGGGATGGGAGGACCAGGACCCTCCCAGCCTTGGTCTAAGCTCCTCTTTACGTGGCTGTTCACCCGTATCCTCTGGGACGTGGAAACCTAGCCAAGTGTTCCCCTGCCTTCCGTGAGCTGTTCTAGCAAATCCTCAAACCCGAGGAAGGTGCCGTGGGAGCCCCCACTTACGGCAGGCCAGACACAAGTGCGGGGATCCTGGGGACCACCTGACGTGGGGGCCCTCCGGTGGGTGGGCCTGAGCCCGTCGGCCTCCGGGCGGTGAGGGTCAGAACGAAATGAAAGCCCAGGCCACTCCGTCGGTGTCCGAGAGTCGGAGACATGGTCGGCGTGTTATTTGACGGCGGGACTGTTGTGCACAGAGGAACAGTTTTCCCTCAATAGCATGGAACGGTGATGAAGGTTTGGAGGAAAATAAAGCGAGTCCGGCTGGAGTGAAGGGGCACACAGTTTGGGGGAAGGTTGTCGGTCAGGAACCTGGCAGAGATTCACAAGGCCCAGCAGAGTAAGTTCAAGTGTGAGAACCCAGTATATTGGGTAACCACGGACAGCCAGGCAGCCAGAAGCAGATTGGTGCAGGGGTGACAAGAGGGAGCAGGGAAGGGGGCGGCGAGCGCGTGGCGGCGGGGGGGGGGTGCTCAGGGGGACTCAGGAGTGAACAAGTAAGAAGGAGGGTCCGTGGGTATGGGGTGCGTCCAGCTGTGTCTGAAAGCTGGCGAGTCTATAAATAAAGTCTACCCTCCCGCAGAGACGGGGAGACAGAGGCCCTGTCCTTCCCCACGATTACATTTTAGGCGAATGGCTCTTGGGCCCTTGAGGAAAGGCCCGCCTGAGTTTTGGGCTGCTCAGAGACAGAGGGAGGATTCAGAGTCTAACAGAGTCAACGAGATTGTAATAACTTTGCATAGTCAACAACACCGTAATCAATCAACACTTATTTTGGTGGGTCTAGAGTGGTGGTCAGACTTGTCCAATCACTGTCTTGTGCACTTGAAACTCGTCTAATATAGTATGCCAAGTACAGTCTAATTAAATTCTAAAAAGAAAAGTGAACTCAAGTCTGCTCTTTTTCGCTCAGTATTACATGGTTGAGATTTAACTCAATACATCTGACTTTAGCTTGTTCGTGTAACTGACATAGAGTATTCTCATTCGTTTGTCGTTTGTGCACAATTTGTCCGTTGTCCCACTGGGGAGCATTTAGGTTAAGTTCACATATTTTTGCAATAATAAATGATGCCGCGATGAACAAAAACAACAAAAAGCCCCTCACCCTTTTCTTTCATAAATGCTCTTGAGCAGAGGAGGTCGGGGGCCCTGTGTCAGGTGTAGGCTGGAAAGACAGGAAATTCTTTCAACAGCTTAGAGCTTTCCCAGACGGGAACTCAGAGGGGGCTGGGGCCTCCCGGGGACGGGCCTCGGGCTGCTCGATGCCACCCAAGTCCCTCGGTGCTGGGGCTCGGACGGAGGCACCAAGTGCCGGGAGAACCATTTGCTGTTCTCGAACCCTCTGTTCCCAGGGGACACATGTGGTGGCTGCTCAGCCTAAGATGACAGTTCGAACGACGACCCGAGGTGCCCAGGCCACCCCACGGAGCCCGGTGGTGAAAAGAGTTTTGTCCTCAGCTCCTTACAAAGTGTGGTCTTGTCCCAGAAGTGCCTTTGGAAACAGCATCATTCACGTATCCGCTCCTTCATTCCGCGAGTACTCACTGAGCCTCCAAGCTGAGCTGGACGCACAGGAATACGGCCTGGCCCTTGCCCCCAAGGCACCCACTGTCCAGTCTTGAAGTCCCACTCAGAGACATGACCGTGTGACGTGCCCCAGCCCTCCCCCCAGATGGAGCCTCTGAAGGCACCTTATTACCAGCAGGGGTCCACATGTGCGTAAGACACGGCAGGGGACTGCTGTCCTTGGTGGGTGCCCAGGAGACGCCCCTTACCTTGCTGGCCCCTTCTAAGAGGAGAGGACAGCCCTGTATGACTCCCGCAGGTGTCCCTGGGCCCCCCTGGCTCCACTGCTGGGTTCTGAGGCAAACGTATGCCGATCTTGGACTGCCCAGCATCTGTCCCTCCTTTGAGCACCCCATCCCTGAAGGCACTGCCCTCCTTTGAGCACCCCATCTTCTTTTGGGGAGCCACCCTCTCCATCTGTGTGCCCGGTTCATCTCAGGCTCCCTGACCACAGTGAGTATGTGCAGGGTGGGCACGCGGCTCTAGCCCAGTCCGCTGTGACATGTTATCCTCCTGGCCCCAGTGACTGGGTCGGGGACGGTTAGGTGACCCAAGTGCAGACGGGCAGAATGATCCCTCGACTTGTATGGGAATACCAAGAAAAGACTCTGCTCCATAGGGGATCATGAGGACGTGAGCCTGCCTTGGCCCACTGCCACCTTGCCCCCACAAGAAGAACCATTTAAGAATGAAGCAGAGGGCACAAAGCCCAGAGATGGAAAGAAAGATTGGTTCCTGATGGGTCTGACTGGACTCCTGGATCAAGCCACACCTGAAGGCTGACCCATGGGATTCTCAGTTACCATGAGCTAATAAATTCCCGGTATGTCTGCACCAGTTTGAACTGGGTTTCCGCCCCTTGAAATGGTCTTCACTGACACTCTCTCAATGCACTCTGACCTTTAACCCCCATGATGGTTGGCCCACCAACTGATAAGGTGATAAGCTCTAGGGCCCCATCCCATTCAACATCAACCATCTTGGGCTCTCTTGCCTTGCTGCCACCTCAATCCCTTTCTGCTCCCACTGCACCTCCACCCCCGCCCACCCCTGGGGGCTTGCACTCTGAGTCTGACCACAGATGCAGCTTTTCTGGCTTGACATGTAACCCCTGGCCTTGGTCTTATCCTTTGGCCTCTGAACACCCCAGGTACTGCCCACCAATGAGTCCCAGCACCTAGGACCTGACCCTGGTATCCCTTTGGGCCAGGCCCCCAAATAATAACAACCTATCAGTGCCCTCCCTCTTTTCTTTTCTTACCAGTAGAGTGTTGCAGGGGGTGGAGGGGGGCAGCCCCAATACAATGCCATGTAATTATTGTTCCTTTGGGGAACCTAACATGCGCAGCACTCTACAGAGTTTTTTGGCATACTTTTTTTTTAATGTTTATTTATTTTTGAGACAGAGACAGAGCGTGAGCAGGGGAAGGACAGAAAAAGAGGGAGACACAGAATCCGAAGCAGGCTCCAGGCTCTGAGCTGTCAGCACCGAGCCCCACGCGGGGCTGGAACTCATGAACCGCGAGATCATGACCTGAGCCGAAGTCGGATGCTTAACAAACTGAGCCACCCAGGCGCCCCTGGGGTGGCCTTTAACCAGTGACTGACGGGCGCCACTCCTTTGCCTCTAAAGGGCTGCAACTTAACCTGTCCCAGCTCCCTGCAGGATCAGGCTGAGGCTGCCCTCTGCAGGGCGTTGCCTGAAACTGCTACCCTGACTTCACTCTGCCTTTCCCTCTCTCTCCACCTCTCCCCAGAAGCACTTCCTGGATAAATCACTTGCCTGTGAACCTGGTCTCGGGTCTGTTCCTGGGGAATACATCTAAAGCGATCACCCTAACCTCCCCGAGACCTAGATACGTTCATCTCCATTTTACAGACGGGAAAGCTGAAATTCAGAGAGGTTAGGTGACTTGTCCGATGTCACACAGCCCGTTCAAACCCAGTCCTTCTGGACGCCACAAGCCAAGCTGCCCCTTCCGCCACTGATTGCTTAGACACCGAAAGCTGTCACCAGCAGTCAGTCCTCATAAGCTAGGCTTCAGTGTGCTCTCTCCCGTCGCATCATGCGTGTGCTGCTTTGGGTCTGCAGGCACTGGCTGAGCTCCAGCCTCATTTTCACGGCCAGAGCCTTGGTCAGGGGACGCTCTGTGGCCCGGAGTCATTATGGAACTCTACCATCAGTGGCCACAGCCCCTCAGGTCATCCCTCTTCTCCCCTTGACTGTGTCCACCCTTTTTCTTGCTTTGTGAGTCAATAGTATGGATCCCGAGATAGAAGCCATCACCTGTCCATCCTAGTACAGTTGGAGAGGTTGTCACAGGATCCAAGCACAACTGTAACTGCTTCCCAGGCATAAAGGTGCTCCTCAGAGGCGTCAGTGTTGAAACCTAATCTTTAGCTTGTAGATATGAACCGTCCTGGAGGTATGAACAAATGCTCACCAAGCATCTATTCTGTGGCCTTGCGCACTGCGAGTAGAAGCCAGGGAGTCTCCCTGTATTAGGTGCCTGTGCTATTTCTAAAACCCGCCAAGTGAGAATGATAGATCGTCAATATACAGCTGCCCCTGGAACAACGCAGGGGTTAGGGGCGCCAGTCCCACACACAGATGAAAATCCACATATAACTTATTTTATTTTTAATTTTTTTCTAATGTTTATTTATTTTTGAGAGAGGGCTAGAGTGCGAGCGGGGAGGGGGCAGAGAGACAGGGAGACACAGAATCCGAAGCAGGCCCCGGGCTCTCAGCTGTCAGCATGGAGCCTAATGTGGGACTCGAACTCACGAACTGTGAGATCATGACCTGAGCCGTAGTCAGACGCCTAACTGACTGAGCCCCCCAGGCGCCACCAAAAAATCCACATATAACTTCTGACTCCCTGAAAACTTAACTACTAAGAGCCTAACGTTTACAGAGCCTATCAATGAACACCTATTTTGTATGTTATGTGCATTATATACACTGTATTCTTACAATAAAGTGAGCTAAGGAAGAGAAAACATTATTAAGAAAATCATAAGGAAGAGAAAGGACACGTGCAGTACTGTATTTAGCGAATAAAATCTGCCTCTCAGATTCAAACCACGCAATTCAAACCCGTGTTGTTTAAGGGTCTGCTAGTCTAGGATTTGCTAATCTTACCACACTCTTTTGCTGTGCACAGATAGGGAAACCAAAGGGATTAAATATTCAATTAACGTAAAGCTTGAAATCAGATACTTTATGGTAAAGGGCATTCAACTTAAGAAGGCCAAAGCACTGATATTATAGATTTGCTGTAAAGAACATTAGAAGTTTTAATTTTCTGTGTTTAAAAGCTACCCAATGAAGCTTGTTTCCATTAACTTAGGGGTGGGGGGAATATGCTTGTTACAAAGCCACTTACAAAGATTTCCTTGGGTCCACCCAAGACGGAGGGTTACTTTGTTTCCAGGCGGGGAGGAGAGAGGAGGAAGGAGCAGTATTTGGTGACTACGAACACAAAAATACAGTGTCATTGCTTTGGGCTTGGAGCACGGGATAACCCTTGTTGTGGGACAGGTGTCTCCTTCCCAGGGGGAAGGGAGTATGTGTGTGTGTCTGCACCTATGTTGACACTCAGTCTTCTTTTTTTTATTTTTTAAACCGAGATTTGGATTTTACTTTTTTTAACATTTATCTATTTTAATTTAAATTTTAGTTAACATACAGTGCAGTAATCGTTTCCGACGCTCACTTTTCACCTCCCTGGAAACCCATTCAAAATCCTGCTTTGCCCAGAAAACTCTGGTGCGGGAATTCGTTCCCAAAAATTGTCCCCAGGGGGCGCCATGACAGGCCTCGACCAGCAGGGGGCAGTGTGGCGTTAGGAATAAACCGGCCCGCGCAGCCCACTGGGCGGGGACTGTTAGAAACCCCGCCTACAGGAAGCACCTGGGGAAGCCGAGATGGTACTTTTCAGGAGGTCATGTTCCGGAACAGGGAGGAGCCCTAAACCGCAGAGGAAATTGATCAAAACTTCCTTGTATGCGGCCAGATCCCGCCCCACAAAATGAATGCCCTAGAGGAGCTGAAAGCCGGGGTCCCAACCGGTGGGCAGCGGCCCAAACCCAGCTCTCAGACCTCTTCCCATGGACCTGGGCCTGGCTCTGGTTTGTGTTAATAAAGCTCCTGACGTACAGGCAGCAAAACACACAGATCGTACCTGTGCGGTTCGATGAATTTTCACAGAATCATCACACCCACGAACCCAAGGACTCAGGTCAAGAGGACCAACATTCTCAGTTCATCCAGAAACCCCTTCAGCCTGTACAGGATTTATTGTAAAATTCATTTTTGCTGGTTGCCAAGAGCCACAGCAATAGAAAATCCGGATTCCTGGGCAAAATGCAAATATCCACATGGGGCTGCTGGCACACTGGGGTGGGGGGAGGTGAGGTTGGCCGCAGGCTCTAAAGGAGGTGTGGACTTGTTAGCTCATGTCAGGCCCAGGCAGAGGGGTCCCTGTCTTCGGCCCCACCTTTTAAAGGGCACCTCCCTGTCCTCCTCTACGTGGCCCTTCCTGTAGGGCAGGGAGCCCGAGAAGCCACGGGTACATGCATGTCCATAAGGACCCTTCCCTCTGTCTTCAAGACCAAACTTTACTACTCAGGACCCCAGAATTCTGTGTCCTCCTCAAGGCTTATGTAGTTTATAGGGTTTTTCTTTTTTTTAATGTTTATATATTTTTGAAAGAGAGAGAGGGGGAGAGAATGAGCAGGGGAGGGGCAGAGAAAGAGGGAGACACAGAACCCGAAGCAGGCTCCAGGCTCCGAGCCATCAGCACACAGCTGGATGCCGGGCGCCAACACAGAAACCCCGAGATCATGATCTGAGCCGAAGTCGGACACTTAACCGACTGAGCCACCCGGGCGCCCCTAATTTGTAGGTTTTGAAAGCTGACTGCCATAGGTGTCTGTACGTTTATGCCCTGGGGCAACACCAAGGGTCAGCTGTTTGCAAGATGGGAAAGACGGCACTGAATGGGGCTCAGATAGGTAGGTAGCAGGAGGCAGAAAGTGGGGTCAGGCCAGCTCTCTCTGGGGACCATATTCCAGCATAGAACCCCACAGCGTCTGTCTGAGGCAGAGTTCTCCAGAGAAACAGAACCAGTAGGATATACAAAGGTAGAGAAAGAAAGGTCTGTTTCAACGAATTGGCTCATGCTGTTATGGAGGTTGGCAAGTCTAAACTCCGCAGGGAAGGCCGTCTGGAAATTCAGGTAAGAGCACTGATGTTGTAATCCGAACTCCAAATTCCTCAGGGCAGCAGGCTGGACACTCAGAGTTTCTAAGATGCGGTCTGGAGGATCCCTTCCTTTTTCTGGGAAGAGTCTACCTCGGCCTTTTTGCCTCGTGGCCTTCAGCTGATCGGATGAGGCCCACCTGCATTCTAGAGGGCAATCTGCTGTATCCAAAGTCTACGGATTTGAGCGTTAATCACATCTACAAAATACCTTCACGGCAACATCAAGACTGCTGGTTGTCCAAACACCTGGGCCACCGTAGCCTGGCCAAACTGACACCTAAAATGAACCACAATAGAGTTCGAGAAGTCTGTATCAAACCCAAGCCTAAACCCAAATCCTTGCAGGTTGGCGTGCAGGTGTAGTTGTTAAGATAGAAGAATACAAGGACTAAGATAGATTTTAGCCAACAGTTCATTAGCTGATTTATAGCTTTCACGCATCTGGACGCATGGTAGGTGGGTTCTGTTGGTACAGTTGCCCAGTCCTGGCTCAGCCCGCCCACGGCTGCAGACTGTCTTATAGCGGCCGACTTCCGCCCTACCTTATTCCCTGGGCCCCCCGTAGGCATTGCATTTGCAGCCCGGGATTTAAAAACCATCCGTTAGGGGAGCGCCTGGGTGGCTCAGTCAGTTAAGCACCTGACTTCAGCTCGGGTCGTGAGCTCACGGTTCGTGAGTTTGAGCCCCACGTCGGGCTCTGCGCTGACAACGCGGGGCCGGCTCGCGATTCTCTCTGCCCCTCCCCCACTTGTGCTTTTTCTCTCTCTCAAAAAGAAAGAAAGAAAGAAACTTTAAACACAAAACAGAGGAAAAAAAACCACATTCGCAGGGGAGGGTGGGAGTAGCAGCGTGCTTCTTGGTACCAGACGGGCTATAGTTCTGCGACCATGTATGACCTTCCATGAAAGCCCCGCCCACCCCCTCCTGGTGTTAGGTATCGGGGCCGAGGTCCGGAGGTTGTTCGCAGTTTCATTTCTGGGCAACAGGACACGGGAGCGCCCTGTGGATTGAACTTGTTGACCTCGGCAGCCCCGCACGGGGTTCGCGCTCACTTCGTAGCGGCTGCAACCATTCTGAGGGCTCCCTGCCCAACCGATCAGCCCAGCCTGCCTTTAAAACCGTTCTCTCTCGATTAGAAGGGTGAGGGCAGGGCCCCTTCCGCCTTCAAGGGCACCAGGGAGCCCCTGTCTCCTTGGCTAGTGTCCGAGGGGAGGCAAGAGAAGGAGAAAATGCCCTGGGACAGGGGCCAACAGGGGCCACTGCCTGTTTTTATAAATAAAGTTTTATTGAGACGCAGCAGGCCCTTTTGTGTATGTCTCGTCCACAGCTGTGCAAGCAGGTCCGATAGCCTCTGAGCGGTTGCAACAGATACCATGGGGCTGGCAAAGTCGGGAACGTTCACTGCCTGGACCTTTTCAGAGAAAGTTTGCCAACCCCACCTTAAAAGACTGAGTACGTCCTTCCTAAAGGAGCCGCTGGGTCCACCTGGCTAACCAAACAGGAGGTCCGCATAAATAGCCCACCCGCCGGCCCTTGGGTCAAGAGGGAACATACGTCGGGGCCGCCTCGGTGGCTGCACGTGTAGTCATTACCCAGAGGCATCTGGCCTAGGGGCCTCCGGGTGCTGGCATCGGGTTTGTGCCACTGAACAAACTCCGTGCCTAGTACGGGCTTCATCTTCCCAGAGAAAACGGCACCTCCTCGCTGTCATAAATGTCCCTATGACCTGCACGAGCCAGTATGGGGGTCCTTGGCGGCAGCCTGGGATTTGAGTAGGGGCCCTGCAGAGATGTGTGATTCGGGGCCCTGGGGCCCGTCAAGATGTCACCTGTGTGGCAAAAAAGACTTTGCAGCCATGATTAGGTTAAAGATCCTGAGTGGGGAGAGGAGACTGGATTAGCCAGGTGAACCCAAGGTCATCACAGGGGTCCTTAGAGAAAGGAGGTGGAAGGGGGCTCCTGGGTGGCTCAGGCGGTTGAGCGTCCGACTTCGACTCAGGTCATGATCTCACAGCTTGTGGGTTCGAGCCCCACGTCAGGCTCTGTGCTGACAGCTCAGAGCCTGGAGCCTGCTTAGGATTCTGTGGGTCTCTCTCTGCCCCTCCCCTGCTCATGCTCTGTCTCTCCCTCAAGAATAAATAAATATTTTTTTAAAAAATTAAGAAAGAGGGGGGTGGGGGGCTGGGGTGAGTAGTAAGGGAGGAAAAGAAGGAAGCAGGAGCTTGGGGTGATGGCAGGAGGGGATCCCCAGCCAAGGAACATAGGCACGTGTAGGGGTCTGGAGAAGTCAGGGAGGAAGTCTCCCCCCTGGAGCTTCCAGAAGGAAACAGCCCTACCCACACCTCGCCTTCAGCCCAGGGAGACTGCTTTTGGACATCTAGTTCCAGAACTGTGCTGCTTTGAGCCACTAAATTTGTGACCATCGGGTACAGCAGCCATGGGAGCCCCACACACGCTCGCATCTCAGAAGGTGGCTTTAAGGACGGTCCTCGACGAGCTCCTTACGGAGCTCCGCCGCTGGACACAGCTGGGCTTCCCTGCCTCCACCTTGCCCTCCCCGCCACTCCTTCTGGCCCCGAGATGGCTGCTGTTCCAGGAGGTCCCCGGGAAGATAAGGGGTGACCTCTGACCGTGCGCAGAAGGGCAGGCAGCCAAGACGGCCAGATGGCAGAGCTTACAGTAAGGACAGCCCTGGCCCTTTCCAGAGCCGCCCGACCACGGGAGGCCAGGATGGCCATGAAGTCATCACTTACAGGCTCCGGCTTGCGACATGGGTTTTAAGGGGAGCGAGGGGGCGAAAAGCAAAAGTTACTTTCAGATTGGTCATCGGCAGCCAGCAGCCCAGACCATTCCCTACACAAATAAACCACACAGGAACACAGTCACCCCCTACACACGTTCCCTCTGCTTGTCCAGCCGCCTCCCCTTCCGGCCCAGTGACAGCCCTCCCTGCTGGGGGTGAGGGGGGGGCTTTACCTGGTCCCCCTGCCTCGGGGTGACCAGTTCCTCCAGGTTAGTCGGGGACTTCCCTAGTGCCAAAGGCCCCGTGGCCAAGGGACCCCCCAGAATCCCACAGACCAGGACAGCTGATCAGCTGACTCAGCCGGCCTCACCCCACAGTGGCTCCCCCAGTGTTCAGCCCCGCAACCCTGCACAGGATAACCGCACACAGAGAGAGAGAGAGAGAGAGAGAGAGAAAGAGAGAGAGACAGAGCACCAGCTGGGAAGGGGCAGAGAGAGACACACACACAGATCCGGAAGCAGGCTCCAGGCTCCCAGCTGTCAGCACAGAGCCCGACGCGGGGTTCAAACTCCCCAGCTGTGAGATCATGACCTGAGCCGAAGTCGGATGCTTAACTGACCGAGCCACCCAGGTGCTCCTAGAGTAATAATTTAAAAGGAAGAAGGAAAGGGTCACCTGGGTGGCTCGGTCGGTTAGGCATCAGACTTCCACTCAGGTCACGATCTCGCAGTTTGTGAATTTGAGCCCGGCGTCGGGCTCTGTGCCGACAGCTCAGAGCCTGGAGCCCACTTTGGATTCTGTGTCTCCCTCTCTCTCGCACCCTGTCCCTCTCTGTCTCTCTCTCTCTCAAAAAATAAATAAATAAATAAATAAATAAAATAAATAAATAAAAATGCTTTAAAATTTTTTTTAAATAAAAAAGAGAGGCCCTCGGGTGGCTCAGTCGGTTGAGCATCCGACTCTTGATTTCAGCTCAGGTCGTGATCTCACGGTTCATGAGCTCGAGCCCCAAATCGGGCTCTGCCCTGACCGCGAGGCACTTGCTTGGGAATTCTCCCTCTCTCCCCCTCTCTTTCTGCCCTTCCCCCCTGCTCGCTTTCTCTCTCTCAAACGAAATAGACATTAAAAAAATATTTTTTTTAATAAATACAATAAAAGGAGGAAGAAAAATCAGTGAGATAGAGTCCCACTGAGAGGGTAGAAAACGCTGCACCTCAGTCCCCACGTGGCTGTAGATAGGGATGGGATCCACCAAGGAAGGACAGTAACCATGGTTACCCCGGAAAGAAGACAGGCAGAGAGGGCGCCATGGGAGACCCCAGGCTTGACTCGAGTTTCTACAGAGGATGACGCATGGCTTACCTGCATAGTTTTCACATCAGTGCAATTAAACATAAGAAAGAAAAGGAAAAAAGCCAAGGTAAGAGAACAGTTCCCAGCGTGCACACCTCCACGCCAGCTCAGATATCTTTGTCTACTTTGACAATAGAGACAAGAGCCCAAATAGCGCCAAGATCTGTTACCATTTACAGAATACACATCCCCCCACACTTCACTCAGATGGGCACTTAGCCCTTATTTGATTGAGTACGCGCGCGCACACACACACACACACACACATACACACACTCCTAAATGTGGCTTAACACCATCGCCATTTTATTTAGTTCACAAATCTGTGAGTCAGCTGGCTGATGTTTCTGGTCTGGGCCAGCCAGGCTGATATTTTGCTGGATTTTCCTATGGTCAGCGGGCAACTGGATAGTCTAGAATGATCTAACTCATGTGTCTGGAATGTGACACCTTCTTCTCAGCCTGGCTCTCCTCCTCCGACAGGCTTATTCACAGGGTGCGTCAGGGCTCCTGGTGAAAGCCATAATGCCTCTTGAGGCACAGGCTCTAAAATTCACGGATTATCACTTGGACCACATTCCACTGGTTAAAGCAAGTCCCAAGACCAGCCCGCGTGCAAGTGGAAGGAAAGAGACTCTCTCTAGTAATAACACGAACAGCTCCTATGTGCCAGGCCCCGTGCAAAGCATTTTAGCTCTATTTTTCTCATTATGTTCTCACAGTAAGCCTACGAGAAAGGTGTATAATCTCACTTCACGCAAGAAGAAACTGAGGCAGCCTGGGGAGGGGGAGTGGTCAGAGACGGGAAACTCTCTAGTGGACTCCAAGACTCTAACCCACGTACCAACTCTCCCTTGCAGATGCCTGAAATACCGTTTCTGATTCTGTCCTGCTACCGGGTGAATTGTGTCCCCCTGGGATTCATATGGTGAAACTCCAGCCCCATGTGGCTGCATTTAGAATAAGGGAATATTTAGAGTTAAGTAAAGCCCATGGCGGAGCCCTGCTTAGTGTCCCGGTAAAAGGAGACAGCAGAGAACTCCCTTTCCGCCACGGGAGGGAGGACACATCGAGAAGGTGGCCATCTGCGAGTCAGGAAGAGGATTCTCACCGGGAGCTGAGCTGGTCAGCGTTTCAGTTGGTCTCGGGCTTCCGAGATTCCAGAATTTGGAAGCCCCACGGTCTACTATTTTGTTACGGCAGTCCCAACAGACTAAGACATCTCTCTGTCCCATTTTATATTATTTTGTTTTGTTTTATTTTATTTTATTTCATTTCATTTCATTTTTATTTTATTTTATTATTTTATTTTATATTTTATTTTAACTTTTTAAATATTTATTTTTGAGAGAGACAGAGACACAGAGCACAAGCAGAAGGGCAGAGAGCAAGGGAGACACAGAATCTGAAGCAGGCTCCAGGCTCTGAGCTGTCAGCACAGAGCCCGACACGGGGCTGGAACCCACGAACCGCGAGATCATAACCTGAGCCGAAGTCGGCCGCCCAACCGACTGAGCCACCCAGGGACCCCTCTCTGTCCCCTTTTAAAATGCGGTGCCCCTTGAGCCGATGGTGACCCTCCCTAAAATCTCAGCGTGCACGTGTCCTTCGTTTCGTGGCTCTCCTTCGTGGTGAGCCAGACTTCAAGGTGAAGTTCATGTTTCTGTGGAGAGCCAGTCTCAACCTCCGCTTTTCTCCACTTGGAGGACACACGTTTGGCCATGACTGCTGGGCCCAAGAGGTACATCCTGAGTCGAAAGAGAACATCTCAAGAGGAAGAGGAATGGGTTCGAAGGCACCTTGGCTGTGGGGGAGCCTCTGCCGTGAACACACCCAGGACAGAGCGAGAGGGAACAGAGTTCCAGCACCAGCACTGAGCGCGATGGAACAGGGCAGTGATGCCAGCAGCAGGACCACCTGGGCCCACATCCTGTGTCTCACTTTTCACCTGTAACATTCGGCACCTCACCCAACCTCACCAGGGCTCCATTTCCCCACCTGTAAAACAGAGGCAACAAGGGAGCGTCCTCGCTGTCGGCATTCAATGGGTTAACACCCGTTGAGCTTCTGGGGCAAACTGGAGGCCACAGGAAGGTGTGACCACAGTGTGTCCCCTGGAGGGAGGGGCTGGGGGGGAAGGGGCATCCAGGAGCCACCCAGCCCGAGCCCCGCCTCGGGGCTCGCCCACCTGCCCCTCCCCAGGGGACCCTGGAGGGAGCGCTCCTGTACAAGGGAACAGACCAGGCGTGTGGGGACACACACATCTTCTCCTTCGTCGTCACCACGTCACCACAGAGGAAAGTGTGGGGCCCATTTTGACTGGAGGGCGGATAATGAAGCTAAGAAAAGTTAAGCTACCTTGCCCCAGGTGACACAGCTGGGGGCCACCGCCAGATTCCCGACTGTTTCCGATTCTAGGAATCTTTACGACACTGCAGATGAGATGACTCCACCCTGGAGAGCCTCCCAGAGTCAGTTGACCGCATGTTCTCATTTAGAACCAGCATCAGGGATGCCTGGGGGCTCAGTCGGTGAAGCGTCCCACTTCGGCTCAGGTTATCATCTCGTGGTTCATGAGTTCAAGCCCCGCGTCGGGCTCTGTGCTGACAGCTCAGAGCCTGGAGCCTGTTTCAGATTCTGTGTCTCCCTCTCTCTCTGACCCTCCCTCTGTTCATGCTCTGTCTCTGTCTCAAAAATAAATAAACGTTAAAAAAGTTTTTTTTAATAATAAAATAAAATAAAATAAAATAATAAAACCTATCCCGAGGTTGCAGGAGATCCTCTTTAGGCATTCTTTCACACTGTGGTCAAAGACTAAACTAAGGGCATAGTTAAAGAATTTCCTAAAGTCAAGGAGGATCCCCAAAAGTTTTTCCAAAGAACTTAGAGTCTTTCTTGGGGCCTATATCCAGGGCTTCCAGATCTTTATCAGCTTATAAAGCTTGATAGAACCCCATGAAGTCCAAAAACGGATGCAGGAAGCAAAATCATGTAGCCCTGAAGACAGTATTCAGCATCATGATATTCAAGACCGAGATCTGGTCCTCATGGACCAGAAAAGGTTCTCAACATAGCGACTGATCTTTTAAAAAGCCATTCCTAGAGACTTCCCTGCCTGCACTGATGGGTCTATTATTCAAACCCATGGCAAGAGAGACGAATCCACTGCAGGCTTTGAGGCCGGTCGGGAAGCTCTCTTCCTGTGGCATTCTGGGTTTTATACAATGAATGAAGTCACCCAACGTGTTCTAGCTGCCCTGTTTGCAAATGGATTATCTCCTGAGATTAGTGGATTGATCAAAAGGAAGAAAACAGGAGGGGAGGCCACCAGTCTGACGGAGGTCAGGACCATAACTGGGCACTTTGAAAGGACTTTGGAACTAGATCGCAAACAAATGTTCACCAAGCTATTAGTCTCACAGCTACAGTGGCTCCAAGGCCAGAACACTAAACTAACACCTGAGCTTCCTGCATGGCACCCTCCTAGGGATCCGTCATCAAAATGCTGGCCTCGGGGAGGCAACCTAAGTGTCCATCGATGAATAAAGGGATAAAGAACATGTGGTATAGGCAGACTGGAATATTACGCAGCCACTAAAAAGAATGAGATCTTGCCATTTGCGATAACATGGACGGACCCAGAGAGTATCATGCTAAACGAGATAAGTCATAGAGAAAGACAATACTGCGTGATTTCGCTAATATGTGGAACCTAAACAACAAAACAAATGGACAAACGATAAAACAGAAACCGACTCAGAGATTCAGGAAACAAACTGCTGGCTGCTGGGGGGAGAGTTGGGGGCAGGAAATGGGCAAACGCGATTGGGGGTGCAAACTTCCAGATAGAGAATAAATAAGGCACAGGGACACCGTGTACAGAATAGGGAATATAGTTAAGTGATAACTTCACAGATGGCAACTAGACTGACCACGGGGATCATTTTGTAATGTATACAAATATCAAATCGCTGGGGTGCCTGGATTTGGTGCTCAGTTGGTTAAGTGTCCAGCTCTGGATTTCGGCTCAGGTCATGATCTCACAGTTGAGGGTTTGAGCCCCACTTCGGGCTCCGAGCTGATGGTGTGGAATCTGCTTGGGATTCTCTCTTTCTCCCTCTCTCTGCTCCTCCCCTGCTCTCTCTTTCTCCTTCTAAGTAAATAGATGAACTTAAAAAAATATATATATGTATATATATCATCAAATCATTATGATGTACACCTGAAACTAAAGGGATGCTTTGTCTCAATTATACTTCAGCTAAAAAACTGCTGGCCCAGGGATCAACGTCTCATTTGTAATCAGCTAGGACACTGGAAAAAAGATTGTCCTCAAAGGTTTATGCAAATCCTTCAATGCCAACTCAGATGTCCCCATATCTGCCCTCAAAGGTGGCCCCCCCACATGCTGCCCCCGCCAGAGGTGACAGGACTCTGAGAATCCTCCAGTAAACTGCTACCAGTAAGTAATTCCCTTAACTAGTCAAGGGGAAACTAAAATTTAAATTAACAGGAAACCTTTCCAAATTCTGGTAGGTACCACAGCTGTACTCTCCACTAAGACAATAAATCCCTTGAAGTGAAAAATGATGTTTCCGTAGTGGGTGTCTCTTATAAAATTCATGGAGACTTTCTATCTCGACCAGGACACCGACTCTGGTACCTTTCACTGAAAAACATTCCTTTTTGCTGTGATTAGGCTCCCGGTCCATTAGGTAGAGACCTCCTTTCTGAATTAAAAGGGCTAGTGATGGAAGTCCCACCTTAGAATTTCCTGACCACCATGAACCTGGTCTTTTATGTTCTTTACAACCTGTCCTTGATATAGAAGAGGCCAAATTCCAACACAAGTCCTCTTAATTTAATCGAGGTATCCCAAAATCGGTGGGCTACTTCTAATACTGACATTGGAAGAATAAAAAAATGCAGGACCTAGAAAGACTGAGGGAGACATAACTAAACCTTGTCCCAAGTGGCCTCAATATCCTTTAAAGTCTAAGACCACCCAAGGTGCACACCAATCATGCCCCGAACCAGCTCCGGAACATGCCAAACTGGCCAGTCCAGAAACCTACTGGGCAGGATGGCAACGTGTCCAGGACTCGAGGGCTATTAGCAAGAGAGTTGTTCCCCTGCTTCCCAGCTGTCCCAAACCCTGACTCCCTTTTATCAGGAGTCCAATCATCCCACAGCGGTTCACTTTGTGGTCACAGGGTCAGCCTTCTTCAGCCTTTAGCCCAACAGCCAGTACCACCGGCCTTGACATGGAACAACCAACAATCCACCTGGACAGCCATGCCTCAGGGGTGTCCTGAGGCCCCTTCTTATTTCTCCCGAGTGCCCCACCAAGATTGAAGCACCCCCTGGTCCCTCAGAAAATCGACCCTATTACAAAGACGATCTCTTACTGGTGCTCTGTTACCAAGGAGGTGTCCATAAAAGATTCCATTCATTTGCTGCAATTGAGCTGGAAAAGGGCATAACGTCTCTAAGGAAAAACTACAGTGATTTCTAGATACTGTTCATTCCCGAGGTCACAATCGAGGCGCTGAAAGAATCCAGCGAAAGAACGAAGCTAAGCCAAGAATTCCTTAGGTGTTCAACTAAACAGCAGCATCTCAGATTCCTACATAGATTCCAGGTTCCCAGTTTTTCTCTATTGGCTTCCCTACTCTAGGGGAACTTACTCAAATGTCAGTCCCTGAGTCCCTTCCTTGGGAAGATGAACGTGAACAGGTCTTTATAAGACTAGAACAAGGATTGGGGCGCCTGGGCGGCTCAGCTAGTGAAACATCCAATTCTTGATTTCAGCTCAGGTCATGATCTCATCATTCCTGAGTTCGAGCCCTGAATCGGGCTCTACACTTAGAGCACGGAGCCTACTTGAGATTCTCTCTCTATATATCCCTCAGGCCCCCCTCAAATAGAAATAAATAAACATCAAAAAGAGAAAAGACTAGAACAAGGGGTGCAAGAACCAGAACCACCTGCCCTGGGGCTACCTAAACTCTTCAAAACCCTCCACCTAATTTGTACACGAAAGAGGCAACCAAGCCCTGGGGAAGCTCCCTCGGGAACTGGGCAGGAAGCATCCGCCCGTTATCGCAGCATATGACCTTGATTCAGTTGCTCCTGCGCAACTAAGCTGGCTATGGCCGCAGCTGCAAAGTTAGTAGAAGCTTCCTCAGATTTAACCCCAGGAAATGAGTGTTTTACAACCCCCTGCCCAAAGCCTCCTCAGTTCTGAATTGACCCAACCTCTCTCTGCAAGCAGACTAACCTGCTGCACGATCCTCGTGCTTTCCCCACCTAATCTTCACCTTGAACGTTGCAACGTTCTTAACCCCGCTACGCCACCACCCACCTGACGAAGGCCAGCCCTGTGATGGTGACGGAATAACACCCCATTTCGTGACACGCCGTCCTGATTTCCAAGGCATCCCTTTGACTAATGTCGATCTAATTTTGTCCGCTGATGGGTCAGGTTGTGGAGACAGAAAAGGAAATTTCCAAGCCGGCTAGGCTGTTTCCCCCCAGTATGAACCACTTGAGAGGGGACACCTCCCACGAGCTAAACCCACCCCCAGCAGAGCTTCAGGCCCTCGCCTGAACAGGAACAAGCCACTTGACAGAAGGACGAATTATTAATATTTACACTGACAGCTCGTTTGCCCTTGGAGTTGTCCATGATTTGGGGGATGCTGTGGACACTAAGGAATTTTCTTACGTTCATGAGGACTCCCATCATAAATGGACAATTAAACTAGCTTCCCACCGCTAGTCTCTTACCTTCTGAAACTGCTGTTATCAAAATGGAGGCTCCCACTAAAAAGACTGAGTCTGAATGTCACAGAAACACCCTGGCTGACTTTCATGCAAAGGCAGAAACCACGGATTCTATAAAGTCTGTGGAGCATGTGGATGAAGTCCATTCTGCTTTTCCAGAAAATGACCCCTCGTGGCGTCAGATTTTTGCCATCCCGATGTCCTTGCCACGTGGCAACAGTCCGCTCCCGCATCCGGGAAATCGCGATGGCAAACGATGGCTGTCAAATCAATGAACGGCCAGGGCTGTGGGGAGCCCAGGGCGGCTGCTTGCCTCTTGCTGGCTTCCTGGCAAACTCCATCCTTTGGTTTCTGCATTCCTCCACCCACCATGGTGCATTTAAGATGGCTCAAACTATGAACAAGCATGGTGGGGACACTTCCCTAAAACTGCCAAAATAGTGGGCCGCCAGTATCTGACCCATCAGGTTCAGAATCCCGGAAAAACCATTATCGGTTCCCGGAGATCTCAGACCTCCTCCCTCTGGACTCTTTGATCACCTGCAACCAGACTTGATTCCATCACCTCTTCATACAGGGGATCAATACGTTATGGTTACCGGATGTGTGTTTCCTGAATGGGTTGAAACTCCCCTGCCCCAGGGTTGATCCCTTCACAGTGGCAAATGAACTGTTAGGAAATGTGTCTCCCAACCGGGGGATCCCTTCCGCCATCTCCGGTGATCGGGGTACCAATTTCACTGGGCAAATCACGTAAGCCTTAAGGAAAGCCTTGCAAACTTCTTGGAATTCTCACTGGCCTTCCTGCTCTCGACAAGCAGGCAAGGTCGAGAGAACTGATGGGATCCTCAAACTCAAAGTCCTTCAGCTCGCGTGTTCAGTGCCCTCTTTGGGCAACTTCAGCTCACTCCACATGAGATAGTCACAGGTAGACCGGTGTCTGTTGATGTACAACCTTCTGCTGATCCCTTGTTATCTCGTACCAGTATGACGAGCTACTGTGAGTCCTTAACGTCTTATGTTAAAGCCTGTCATCAGCAGGCTGAAGAAGCCTCCCCAGATGCCTATTCAAAAAAATCCTGTTGGTCCCAGTCTGGAGCCCAGCGGCTGGGGATTCTGGAAATGTCGCCAGAGGAAGACAGCCCTAGAACTATGTTGGAAGGGACCTTGCCAAGAGCTTCTCACCACTGACACTGCAGCAGAATCAGAAGGCATTCTCATCTACAGAGTCTTTTATGCCCAGAACATCCAGTGTCTCGTTTCTACATCTCTCCAGTGTTAACCATACCCAACTAGATGTACATACCTGTGCAGACCATAACACATTTTGCACCCCCACATTCTTAGGATTACCTGCAGCAGATCTGTCCCCAGTCATGAAAAGATCTCCCCAGCTGCACCCATCTTTGCAAGGAACTGAGACCACTTTTTGATTTCGGGCTAGGAGATTTACTTCCTGAACGTGCTAGAAACCTAACTGACCCCTGGCTTCGATGGGCAGATGCGCCGATCTTGGGATGAGTCCATTAACAGTGCCACCTTAGTGGGAGTGGTTTGTGCCCCCCAACAGGATTGATCTTTGCGCTGGCTATCCTGCTCCTCAGCCCCAGGAATGCCTTGACAGCTGGCACTTACCCAGGCAAAGCCTCCTAAATTATCTGTGCCCCGGCTGGCACAAACCGAGACGCCTCATTAGTCAGCTCCCCTGAATTTACACTGCTGAGTTACGAAGGACTTACCAGGAGGTTTTCATGATTCAGGATTCGCTTCCTTTGGCTTTCCCCAGTTCCCTAAGAGTGAGTACAAATGAGGCCAGAATAAGGAACCTCTCCTTAACTCCTGAAGATATTACAGAATCTGCCGTTAAAGCAATCGGTGCCCAACGTAATTCCTTAGTCTCCCAAGCCACAGATGTTCTAGGTAACAAGATAGCCTTTGATTATCTTTGAGCTGAGCAAGGAGGCATCTGTGTTGTGGTCAGTACCACTCGGTGCCTGGATAACTCTTCCGGGAAATAGCTCTGCGATATTTCTGAACAACCCACTGGGCTTAGGGAAATGACTCCTTCATTGGAATCTTTTTATGACCGTTTGGTTTTGATTGGTGTGGGCATTGGGGACTGTGGCTCCAAAGCGCACTCCAGATGGTGGGAATGATCTTGCTCATAATAAGCACAGTGGTCCCCCCCCACCCCGCACTGCATTTGCTCCAAAGCTCCAAATGCATGTTCAAGGCTGCTAACCACGAAACAAACGATCTCCCCAAGGCTGGAATGTCAAAAAAAAAAAAAAAAAAGAACAAAGAGAATGACCATCTTGAAAAATGTGAGCCTGAGGTCACGAGCTGTGAGGTCCACTGAGATTCAGCAAAAAGATCTCCCAACCTGTGGATACCGGAGGATCAGCAAAAACTTCCAGAACTTCAGAGGGGCAGCTGGGAGGGGTGCTAATGGCTTACATTTTATCCCGCCTCCAGTGAAACCGTGAGTCTGCTCAAAAGAGGGGAATTGTTCAAAAGAGATAAGAGGCCCCAAATGGAGTCACTCGTGCTGAGCCCATGTCACCAAAGTGCAGTTTCAGCCTCCTCCAGGAACGTGATCTTAACCGGTCAACCTGGAATTATCCGGTCGGTGTCTAGGGAGGTAATCTGCCTGATGGGCCCCTCCCTGCCTTCCTCTAAAGGAAGGTGACCTTGCCTGAAACAATCCACTCCTTTCCAGTAACCTCCTTGTCCTTCCCCCTTCTGCCTATGAGAGTCTTCCGGATTTGCACAGCGCCTTGGGGCTACTTTCTCTCTGCCAGATGGGATGCTGTCTGATTCGTGAGTCATTGAATAAAGCCAATGAGACCTTTAAAATGTACTCAGTTGGATTTTGCTTTTCAACAGCACTCAACGCATTTTTTTAAAACAGATAGTTTTAGTTAAAAGTAGGCATTAGTGGGACGCCTGGGTGGTTCAGTCGGTCAGGCATCCGACTCTTGATTTCAGCTCAGGTCACGATCTCACGGTTCATGGGTTTGAGCCTCAAGTTGGGCTCTTCGCTGACAGCACGGAGCCTGCTTGGGATTCCCTCCCTCTCTCTCTCTGTCTCTGCCTCTCCCCAGTTCACATGCTCTGTCTCTGTCTCTCTCTCTCTCTCTCTGTCTCTCAAAACAAATAAACTTAAAAAAAAAGTAGGTATTTGTGGGAAGTATTTCAAAGATGAATGGCTCTCTTGATTGTGTCTGTTCTTAGGAAACAGTGCATCTTCCAGAAGTGGCTGCTGTTATAGGGCTTGGTACGGGCACGGGTGTGGTCAGGCCTAGGACTTGAAGAGCAACTTAGGCAACAGTGGTAGATGGAGGCAGGGCAGTAAATTGAAGGCATACAAGACTTGGGGAAGCCTGGTGGGCAACTCCCGGGTGGTCAGTGCCAAGAAAATCATGGCTGCAGTGAGACCAGCATGAGAGAAAGCCAGTGGGACCTCAGGGATTGGACCCTGGGGTCAAGTCCTGGATCCTGAGCTCCAGCTGGGTGGCCTTGGGCCCCCATAAAATGGAGGCACCACCAGGTCCCATCTTCTTGCGCCCACAGAATGCACATAGACAGCCCTGGCCATATTACGTGCCAACATCCTGCAGCCTTGCAGAGAGCAGCGTTCTGGGAAGGCACAAGCTTGGGGATCTTGTTTGAACTCCAGTTTTGCTGCATGAATCGGGGCCTAAGGGTTAGTTTCCATCTGTAAAATGGGAGTAATACCTACTGTCTAGGATTGTCGTGTGGTTGGAGTTTGATACTCCAGGAGGTAATAATCCTTATGGAATGCTTGGCAAAGTCTAATGTCCTTTTCCCGAGGGGATGCGGAAGGTGGGAGGCGAGGCCGAGAGTCACAGGCCTCCAGCTGCCCCCCTGCCAAACATTTCACAACTCCTTGGTTCTCTCCCAAGGGCCTGAGTGCTGGCTTCAAGATCCTTCCAAAGATTCACTGGTAAACATCCTAATCTGTTCCGAGAGGCACTGAGTCAAAGGGGGGAAATTAACATTTTGGAAGCAAGTTCGTCAGCAGCGAGTGTGATTGGAATATATTTAAAAGCCTCTTTATCCAGCCCGAATCTGTACTTTTCCAGGCCAAAACCCTTCTCGCTTTCCACTCTTCCTGAAAAATCAATGGTTTGGCCTGCCACCGAATAATCCTTCGCTGAGCACCCGCGATCTACCAATCCCCATGCTGACCACTGGCAAGACAAGAGTGTCTTCTCTCTGTCGTGTGTTCAAAGGACATTTTCTGAGGGCCCACTAAAATAATTTTCTTTCTGTCCTTCTGAGCTCTTGGCTGAGACCCCTGTAAAAGGACAGATTAACAAAAGGAAAATAAACATTGGTTTATTAACACGGCAACCTCACACACATGGAAGAGACCCAGAGGAATTGAGTAGATCCCCCCAGGTGGCCTAAACCACCAGCTTAAATACCATCATCAACTAAAGACAAAGAAAAGTGTACGTATGATGAAGTGCTGGGAGGAGGCCAGTTATGGAAAATTACCAGAAAACGCATGGTGAACCAGGGCAAGGTTGTTATGCAGATTTAAGCTAAGCCTTCTCTAGTGATAAGTCTCTTCTCATTTAGAACCACACTTCTCTTCCTGGTACAGGGAGGGGGACACGCTTGCAAATGAAGATTTCCTTTATAAATACAATGTCCCTTACAAGCTAACTACTCTGTTTCAGAGCCTCTCTGGGCTCCTTTGCTTCTCAAAATAACCCTTGTGGCAAAGAGGCATATTTTGGGGTGGCATATTCTTTTTTGTAAGTTTTTATCTATTTGGAGAGAAAGAGAGAGAGAGAGAGGACACACAAGTGAAGGAGGGGCAGAGAGGGAAGGGGGGAGAGAGTCCCAAGCAGTCTCCACACCTTCAGTACAGAGCCCGATGCGGGCCTTGAACCCATGAACCATGAGATCACGACCTGAGCCGAAACCAAGAGTTGGATGCTCAACGGACCGAACCACCCATGTGCCCAGGAGGTGGCATATTCCGTGCAAGACCCAGAGGACACAAAGGTAAAACGCCCAGTCCCTGCCCCCAAAGGACTTCATAGTTCCAAGTGTAGACCACAAGAACCACATCAAGCCCAGAATAATTACTCCTATCTCCCACATGTCCTCCAGAGACTTCCTTCACATGAAGTGTTAGCAACATAGGACAAGGAGAAAGCTTTTAAGCCACAAGTAATTATTATGGAGGAAATCTAGGCTTCCCGATGAAGTCAATGGGAAGCTTGGGAGAGGAGAATCGACCTTTCACAAAATCTCTGGAAACGGGATCACACAGGTGATACCTAAATGCTGACTCATCCATCCAGTTGACAACAGTGTGTGCCTACTGTGTGCTAGGCATGATGTCAAGAGCTTAACTAATCCACAAGCCTTCCTTCTTGTTTTCTCTTCATTTCAGACTGAGCCAAGGCTTTGGTACCAGAAATCAACAGGCACGTTTGGCATTACGGACATCGGTTCCTTTCGTGGGTGCCCGAGAATCAAATCAGAGGTTGCCTCGTAAGAAAACAGTTGGTTTCCTCTCGGGAGAACCACTGCAGTTATTAATTCAAGAACATCTTAGATGAATAACTCCCCGGAAGGGATGTCAGTGTAGGGGTGGAAAAAAATTTCCCCTCTTCCTTTTTAAGTTCTTTGGCTGGTCTCATAATTGAATTGACATAAGGCAGATTCGGAGATGAGAAGAAAAAGAAATTTAATTGTGTACATATGGGTACCCCATAAGAATTTTGAGGCTCAACGAGGTGAACAAAGCAGGAAGCTTGTATACGTTTTGGAGAGAGAAACCAACACATTTGTGAAAAACTGACAAGACAAAGGTTTGGGCCTGCGGGGCAGTAAATTGGTGAAGTGATAACTTTGCTCATAGACACTTCTCAGCCCTAAATTCCCTACCTCTGGTGATAAGGGTGACTCTACCCTCCTGGGACAGGGAAGTTACCTCACAGGGGAGATTTACCTCCTGCTTTGAGGAGACAAAGGAAGGTGTCAGGGTATTCTTCTTGACTGGCTGTTTCTCAAGTACTTTTTGTTTGTACAAAAAGAAAGAGAGAGAGAGAGAGAGAGAGAGAGAGCAGGGGAGGCACACAGAGAGAGGGAGGGAGAAAGAATGCCAAGCAGACTCTGAGCTTTCAGCACAGAGCATGAGTGGGGGCTCGAACTCACAAACCGTGAGATCACAACCTGAGCTGAAACCAAGAGTCAGGCGCTTAACCAGCTGAGCCACCCAGGCGTCCCCTCAAGTACTTTTAATTCAAATTAATCAATACGCCCAAACGGCATCCTTTGGGGCGGCCTATTCCGTTCCCCTTCATCAGTGTGGGGAGAAAGTCGCTCTGTGTCATTGCATGGTCACTTCCCAGTAGTCTTCACAGCGGAAAAATAAGCCCCAGACCAACTTGGCCTCCACGTTAACCTACAGGGATTGTTTCTAGCTCGAACCATACAGACGTGGGGTTCCCTCCGCTTACAAGTTAAATGGTAGACGTACAGTCTGTGTGTGAGAAATAGACATTTGGCAGCGTCACCTCTGAAACACCACGAGTGATTCTTTGTTCGAAACGTCTAAAAAGAGAAAAGATGGGGGAGACGTCAATCCGTACAGACTCTGTAGGCAGTTGCCGGGAATGACACCACCAAAGGCATCTTTCATGAAGCCCCAGGAGGACACGTTGCTGACGGGAGCTGAGGACACAAGTGGGGATGACCATAGTGACTTTGGGGGCTGATGTGTGATGCCTCCTGCTGCACCCAGAGAAACTGCCAGTCCAAATTGAGGCCCAGACGTCCTGACACATGGAGGGGAGAGGGGAGAGGGGAGGAGGTCCTGAAACAGGGGAGGAATCCTGGAGTCTGCGGGAACAAACAGTGACCAGCTGGAGGAGGTCAGCAATGAAGTGGCCCACTTGGGCCGTAGAAAGGCCTTGACTTCTAGAAAGAGAACCTCCTGCCCACCCCCCTCCTTCCCCATCCTCTTAGCCCCTGATTTGCAATGTAAGTAAGACAATGAGAACAGGATTTGGTGAGAATAGTAGGTCTCCAGGGCCACCCAGGGTTCTACCAGGAGGGCCAGTCCTCTTCGTCCTGTCCTCTGTCATCATGTTTGCAGGTGCCATAGGTTTTCAGAGCATTCACTAGTAGAGGGGCGCCTGGGGGGCTCAGTCGGTTAAGCACCAGGCTTTGGTTCAGCTCACGATCTCACAGTTCGTGAGTTTGAGCTCCGCATCGGGCTGCCTGCTGTCAGTGCAGGGCTCGCTTCAAATCCTCTGTTCCCCCCTTCCTCTCTCCCTGCCGCTCCCCTGCTCACTCTCTCTCTCTCTCTCTCTCTCTCAAAAATAAACATTTTTAAAAATTAAAAAAAAAGAATGTTCACAAGTAGAATAACAGATGTTCACACAGTTTTAGGTATTTATTGAGAGAGCTACCTGCAGGGCCAGGATCAGGTAGGGCAAGGCAAGTGCTCATCTTGGCACAAAATTTAAGGGGTGCCAAAAAAAAAAAAAACTATAACAATCAACATAAATATTATCTCAATGCAAAAAAAAAATCCATGACAAATGAAATACACAAATTTAAATTATTTTTTTAATGTGTATTTATTTTTGAGGGAGAGAAACACAAAGCGTGAGCAAGGGAGGAGCAGAGAGAGAGGGAGACACAGAACCCGAAGCAGGCTCCAGGCTCCGAGCTGTCGGCACAGAGCCCGACGCGGGGCTCGAACTCACGAACCGCGAGATCATGACCTGAGCCGAAGTCAAACATTTAACCAACCAACCCAGGCGCTCCGAAATACACAATTTTAAACAACGTAGGTATGTATGTAGCACCATGCCTGGCCCACAGGAAGCTCCCCGCGAACAGCGATGTTATGGAGCAATACGACGTTGATAAGAACAAGACGGGTCTTGTGCAGGTGGCTCAGGATCTAGGTGGGAGGGTCCAGCGCGTAGGCCAGGAGCCCCAGAAGCTCAGGGAAACAAGGGAAGCTTGTTTCAAGAAAATTAGGAAAGAGAACATTCCTTTGTGAAAATGGGTGACATTGTGATTTATAATTAAAAATATGTACTTCGTCTTCGTCCCCATTTCTGGCACAGAGCTCCCAAAACCCTTGGAATTTCCTAAGTGAAGAGAGTCATCGAGGTGTCTTTCGTCGTGTGAATGAGGTGGCTTTAGTGAGAGGGGCCAGAAGTTTCAGTCCCACCCCCCTGACCTCTGGGGAGAGATGAGGGGCTGGAAGTAGGATCAGTCGCCAATGGCCAATGATTCATTAATCATGACTGTGTAACGAAGCCTCCATAAAACCCAAAAAGGACAGTTGGGGAGAGCTTCCGGGTGGGTGAACACGTGGACAGGTGGGAAAATGGCGCACCGGGACAGTGCATAAAGCTCCACGCCCTTCCCCCTGACTTTACCCTTCACATTGCCATCTGGCTGCTCCCGAGCGATGTCCTTTTTGAGTAAATTGTCTCTCTGAGTTCTGTAAGCCTTTCTAGCAGATTAATCAAACCCAAGGAGGGGGCCATTGGCGCTTCTGATCTACAGCTGGTGGGCCACAAGCACAGGTGGCCACCTAGACTTGTGATCACTGAGGTGGGGAGAGGGGACAGTTTTGTAGGACTGCACCCTTAACCTGTGGGATCTGGTGCCACTTCCAGGTAGCGTCAGAATTGAAGCGAATTGTGAGACATTCAGCGGGTGTCGGAGAATTGCTGGGTGTTGTGGAAAAGGTCCCCGCACGTTGGAACTGGGTGCAGAATGCCAAAGTGACACCTGTTTTTGGACTCGGCTCTTGCCCAGCTTACCGATAGTAGCCGCTTGCCTAATGTTTTCTGAAAGAGAGACTGAAAATGAAGACGTAGGCAGCCGATGGCCGCATGTCAAGGCACAACGTCAAAGGACAGTGGTCACATAAGGGAGCAGGCGGGGGGCCGGTGGGGGGACACACAGCCCAGGGCCTTCTCCCACCCGTCTGCAAGGGCCCCCTGTGTACCTAGACTTTATGCTGGGCTTCTTTTTTCTTGTTCATTATAGAATTTAAAAAATATCCAGGGGCACCTGGGTGGCTCAGTCAGTTAAGCGGCCAGCTTCGGCTCAGGTCATGATCTCACAGTTCGTGGGTTCGAGCCCCGTGTCGGGCTCTGTGCTGACAGCTCAGAGCCTGGAGCCTGCTTCCGATTCTGGGTGAGGGTCTCTCTCTGCCCCTCCCCTGCTCATGCTCTGTCTCTCTCTGTCCCTCAAAACTAAATAAAAGTTAAAAAAAAATGTTTTTAAATGTCCGTAAAAGTAGGGTGAATCATATAACGACCCACCCCCATATTCCCCGCCAGCTTCAATAATTATCAACATTTTATTCATCTTACTTCATGTACCCTCTTTTCCCAGAGTGTCTTAAAGCAAATCCCAGATAGCATATTATTCTACCCATAAATACTTCAGTTTCTATCTCTAACAGGTAAGGCCTTTAGAAACATTTAACCACGGGGCACCTGGGTGGCTCAGTTGGTTGAGCCTCTGACTTTGGCTCAGGTCATGATCCCACGCACAGTTGGTGAGTTCGAGCCCCACATCAGGCTCGCTGCTGTTAACTCAGAGCCCACTTCAGATCTTCTGCCCCCCGCCCCGTCCCTTCTCCCCTTGTGTGCTCTCTCTTCCTCAGAAAATAAGTAAATAAATCTTTTAAAAAATGTATAACTGCAAAATCATTGTCACGTGTAATAAAAGTAAAAGTAATTCCTTCGTGGGGCACCTGGTGGCTCAGTCGGCCGAGCGTTTCACTCTTCATTTCGACTCCGGTCGTGCGCGATCTCGTGGTTTGTGAGTTCGAGCCTTGCCGCTCACTGTGCGGAGCCTGCTTGGGATTGTCTTTCTCCCTCTATCTGCCCCTCCCCCACTCATGCTTGCACACGCTCTCTCAAAATAAATAAAAAACATTGAGTAAAAAAAAAAAAAAATCATTATTTAAAAAAAAAAAAAAAAGTAATTCTTCCGCATCCATTACTACTTAGGCAAGGTCCAAATTTCTCCAAAGCGTTATCTGTTTAAGCGGTCTTCTAGTTGGGATCTAAACACGGTCCGTGCATGGCATGCATTTGATTTGTCTCTCAAATCTCTGTAACAGACCCTCTCTCTTTTTTGCCCCCCCTAAAAAAAAAATGAGGCCATTTGTCCAGTAGAATTTCCTGCATCCTTGTAATGACCTTTAATGGGTCCCTCTGACCTCTGTATTTCCTGTAAGCTGGGAATCTGATCTAGAGGCTTGATTAAATTCCATTTGAGGGATCTGGGCAGTTCACAGGTGGTCCTGGGTATTTCCTGTTGCATCACACACCAGCAGATGCATCATGTCTGTCGCCCCACAATGAGCAGGGTAAGGTCCCTCCATATAAAGTCTCATATTAACCTTTCATCTGATGATTTTGGCATCTTAACTGGGCCACAAGAGATTGCAAAACTGTAGCCGAACTTTAAGTCAGAACCCCTCTGAGCTCTGTCCTAAGGCCTCTTCTTTCTCATTTCATCTAAGGTTAGAAAAACAACCCGATGGATTTTGTCTGGTGTCACAGTGTTTCTTTTTTTTTTTTTTTTTTTTTTTTTTAATTTTTTTTTTTTCAATGTTTTTTATTTATTTTTTGGGACAGAGAGAGACAGAGCATGAACGGGGGAGGGGCAGAGAGAGAGGGAGACACAGAATGGGAAACAGGCTCCAGGCTCCGAGCCATCAGCCCAGAGCCTGACGCGGGGCTCGAACTCACGGACCGCGAGATCGTGACCTGGCTGAAGTCGGACGCTTAACCGACTGCGCCACCCAGGCGCCCCTGTCACAGTGTTTCTTAAGCAGTTGAGCCCATGTCTTAAAGCGGGAGTGTTGTACATTTAAAAAGTGCATGTTTTCAGTTTCCTTTGAAAAGTCGGGAACCCAGCAGCATTGGGTCCGCCTGACCACAGGGTGGCACGCCGTCAGATCTGATGAGTGGCCGACGCTCTAGACACCGTGTGCGCTCCTGGTCTCTGTGTCCCTGCCACGCCCTCTTTTGTCCCCAGAATGACATCGAGCATCTGTTGCATCTACCGTACACTTGCTGTGTTGTTTTCGTTATGATAGAAAGATTGTTCTCTGGGCTAAAGCGTCCATCAAAAGTTGGAAACCAGACGATACACAGAAGGGGAAGCTGGTTTCAAGAAAAGTAATAAAGGGAAAGTTTGTTGTGAGAAGAAAGGGAGATGATTCATTTCCAGAAATACCAAATAAAAGTTGTGCTGTCCAATTAACAATAGATTTACAGCCAACTAGAAATATGGTTGTCTTTTCCACTCCTACCCCACAATGGAGTCCTCAACCCTCGGACACTTCACTTCCTGGTTCTTCTTTCCCTCTGTTTCACAGGCTTATTTTCGAGGGCTTTGCAATGAGCGTGCACCAAAGAACAAATGGAGGAGGGACTGAAAGTCCCTGCATCGCCTCAGGGAATGTTCATTTGTTCCAACCAGACTGCTTTTTGCCTTATGTGGGCATAGGTGACTTCCGGGTAAGGCTGTGACCTCTGTAGCACTCAGCCAATGAGGAACCAAGGGAGGGACTTACCTCCGTAGTGCTCAGCCAATGAGGAACCAGGGGAGGGACTTGCACGCTAGGAGATAAATTGCCTGCTGTAACTCCCCCCAATGTGCCTGTCCCTCAGACACCCACTCTTGCAAGAACGTTGATTAAAACCTCACTTGATTGTGTCCTGAGTCTCCACATCCTTCCTCTGATTGGGGTGGTGGGCTTCTTCCTCACATTTGTGAAAATCACTTTAAAAAAAAAATAAGCATAATAGTCAAATAAAGTATATCTGTGCTAAAAGAATACAGCTCGAGATGTTAGTGAGTTACTACCAGTGCCTTTGTTCATTGATCTCTGGGTGGCTGACTTCACCCCTGCTCTCTCCTCTCCCCCCACCCCCCGTCAGATCACCCACTCCCGTGATCTCAGCACCCATCTTGTAATGGACTGAACCGTGTACCCCCAGAACTCAGGTTGATGCCTGTTAAGGAACAAAGTTCAACTGAGTAAATTCAAAGATTGAATTGGCTTTATTCAGTGATTCATGAATCAGGCAGCATCTCATCTACCTGAGTAGAAAGGAGCTCCATGGAGCTTTCTAAAATGGAAGGTTTTTATAGGCAGAGGGAGAGTGGGATAAAGGAGGTAAAGGAATGGATTGTTTCAGGCAAGGTTATCTTCCCTTAGGAAAAGGCAGAGGGTCTTATGCAGACTTCCTCATTAGGGCTGATTGGGAAATTCCAGATTGATCGGTTTAACATTCTGTTGTTGGGGGAGACTGAACCAGCAGTTAGGTTAGGTATTAAATCGTGGGGGCGCTTAGCAAAAGTAACTCCTTTGGGGGCCCGTTGTTTCTTTCTTTTTCTTTTTTCAACAAGTCCTAACCCCCAGTACCTCCCACATGACTGTATTTGAACATGGGGGTCTTTAAAGAGGTGATTAGGTTAGCATGAGATGATTAGTGTGGGACCTCATCCAATCTGACTGATGCCCTTGTAAGAAGGAGAGATGAAGACAGACGGAGAGAGAGCGCAAGCGGGGGAGGGGAAGACAGAGAGGGAGACACAGAATCCAAAGCCGGCTCCAGGCTCCGAGCTGTCAGCACGGAGCCCGACGCGGGGCTCCAACTCACAGACCGTGAGATCGTGACCTGAGCTGAAGCTGAACCCTTAACCGACTGAGTCACCCAGGCACCCCCAGACACGGGGGGGGGGGTCTTTAAAGAAGTGATTACATTAGCGTGAGATCATTAGTGTGGGACCTCATCCAATCTGGCTGGTGCCCTTATAAGAAGGAGAGATGAAGACAGAGAGAGAGACAGTAGAGTTATGTGTACACAGAGAGATGACCATGTGACGAAGCAACGGGGTGGCCACGTGCAAGCCAAGGAGAGAGGAAACCAGCCCCACCCTGCCTGCATCCTGATCTTAGACTTCCAGCCTCTGGGACTGTGAGCAAATTTCTATAGTTTCATCCTGCCCATCTGGCATTTCGTTCCGGCAGATCTAGCAAACTGATCTACATCTCTATGCTTTAGATCGTCCATGTCCCCAGGACACACTACTGCCCTAAGACTGGAATGTTCACCAGTCTGCCTTACAGCTATAAGCAAACATACCCAGGTCCGGGCCAAGATGCAAAGGCAGGTCCTGAGTAAGGCGGGAGAGCATAGGTGGGGCTAGCGTGGGGAGGAGAGGGAAAGAAGTTTGGACGGGAAGAGTGCAGTGGAATTGTCAAGTGCTAAGAAGCAGTGGGTTTTTCGGAGGCCACCAAAGATTCTCAGACAAAGTGCCATTTGGGGAAGATTTATCAAGAACTGTTGCCTGTCCTTATTAGGAGGAGCTATTAACATGGTTTGTTTTGTTTTGTTTTGTTTTGTGTTTTAATCTTCAATGCCGCCAACCAAACACAGCAGACGGCAATAAACACTTGTTGATTTCGATGGACTCCAGTCATTCCACTTTGGGACAAAAGGGCAACGGCACTGGCATGAGTTAGCATTTTGCAGGTTGTGCAAACAAGCATCATTTTGTGCGCTAACTGCTCCAGGGGGACAAGCGGGGGCCTGGGACTGGACCCCAGTCAGGGTGAGGTATGGCATACCAACACAGGGCGAAAACGAGGGTTTTCCCTGTGTCGGGTCAGGCCTTGGGTCGCCCTTGAAGGAGGGAGTTCATGCTTGAACACCAATCCCAAACGGGTAGCGATGAGAGAAGAAAATAGAAGGAAGAGACATCCAGAGGAGACGACATGGGACTCGAAAGCGAGGTTTATACATCGTTGTGAACTAGAAAGAGGTCAGGGATGCAGAGCTTTAGTGAAATTTAGGAGAGATATTCAGGCTCACAGGTTAAAAGCCAGGGCACAGGCTCAGGTCAGGGAGATGGGGAGCAGGAGGCGGGGCGGGGAGGGCTCAATTCACAGAAGGGGCTGGGAAAAAAATGGCCTGTCGCCTGGGAGTATAGCTTTATCGGAGCCTTTGGGGTAAGGAGGTAGGGCAGTAGAGATGGCAAAACCTCGGTGGCTGGCCCAAGGTCTCCCACCCCACTCTCTCTATAACCAGATTATGATTACCTTCGTGTCAACAAGAAACAAGAGCTCCAAAACCCAAGTACAGGTCAAGGTCCTCTTCTGACGATCCACAGGGCCATGTGCAAGCAACAGAAAAAATACACATAGATAGGAAGAGCGAAACATGCCAATAGAGGCAAACCCTCCAAGATCTCAAATTTACTTTGAGTTCACGAACAAAATATCGGAAACGAAAAAGTTAATGGCACGCAAGAGTCAACACACGGAACAAAGGAACTTTCATTCTGGATGCAAAAGCTTTGGGAAACACTGCATGTGGTCAACCTATAAAACAAGTACGTCTAGGGTGCTCACAGGGTTGAAGGAAAGCATTGCCTTTGCAAGAGAGAATATAACAAAAACAAGCAGAAATTAAACGAGGCGTATGTAAGAGAAAAAAATGAAATCTTAGCGTCTGCTACACACAGCCAAACTTATATTTTCTCAAGAAACCTAGCAAAGAGGTTGATTTGCAATGAAAATCAATGTTGATTTTCATATAAAGGTTATTTTTTTTCAACATTTATTTATTTTTGAGTGAGAGACAGAGCATGCGCGGGGGAGGGGCAGAGAGAGAGGGAGACACAGAATCCGGAGCAGGCTCCAGGGTCCGGGCTGTCAGCACAGAGCCCGACGTGGGGCTCGAACCCACAAACCGTGAGATCATGACCTGAGCTGAAATTGGACGCTCAACCAACTGAGCCACCCTGGTGCACTGATTTTCATAGAAATCAGTACAAAATAGACTAAACTTGAAAACATTAAAACAACTCCAATACATATGCTAATACGTTAATACATCTAATACATCTATCTAATATATCGAATATATACGCTCACATGCTAATACGTCTAAAGAGCCATAGAGTTGTTCAGATCTTTTGACTGCAAATAATTTCCCCTCGAGGGATTCATTCCATAGACATAACCAAACAAAAGCGAAAGCCTTCAGGCAGAAACATATTCTCTGTTACCTATCATGGCTGCTTCCTGAAAATGGTCTGAGCGTGCTTTCTGAGAAGCATAGGTTAATAAAACATGGGGCCTCGAAAGTGAAAGAGTATAGATTCACGAAAGCAATTACGGTGATTGCATGAAAACATTTGAAAATGTTTATGGTAAAAAGGTTAACGCTTAAAAATAGATGTCGCTTGGCAAAATAGATAGATTGAGTAACTCTACCCAACTAATCTTCCCACCATAAACAACCATAAAAATAGACAAAATAGATAAGCAACTGTTTGTTCCGTGTTGGACATGAAGTAGAGCGAGCGTGCTAGCCCTGGAGGAAGGGGAATCTACAGGATGAGCCCCATTATAACCCGGGCCCCCCCATGAGGATGGTTTCCCGACTGGTAAGCCGCAAGCTGGAGTCTGAACAGACCACATAGTTCTTCTGATCCCAAGAGGCAGGAGGCAGAGCAGCTGAAATGGTTGGAATCTGGGGGGCAGAGCATCAGAAAGAGGGAGCTGGGGTGAGCATAAGTCTGTGTTTGGGGTCCTCGCAAGTGCTTTGGTGAGCATTAGCCTGCACATGCACAGGGCGAAATTATCCAACGCCTCCAGGTCGTGGCTACTAGGGGCTGAGAACAGAATAAAGGTCCCCGAGATTGAGTCGTGCATGGGGGACATTAGAGTTCCAGGTCAGCCAGACCCCATGAACCGTTAAAGAACGGTGAAGGTATATTGTGAAAAATGGGATGCCAGTAAATTCGATAACCCAAAACACTCGGCTTACCAAAACGAATTCATGAAGAAATAATCTTATAAAGAGCCCTATATCTGTGGAAGAAGTTAAATGCGCTGTAAAAAAAAAAACAAAAACAAAAACAAAAAACGCCGCCTCACAAAGAAAACCCAGGTCCAGGTGGCTTCAGTGGTGAATTCTGAGAAATACTCTAAAAAGAAGTAATACCAATATTGCACAAACTCGTTCAGAAATAGAGGAAGAGGAAACATTTCTGCATCTGTTTTATGAGGCTAGCTTTACCCGGATTCCAAAACGAAGACACTTCCAGAAAAGAAAAGTATGGACAAATATCCCTTGTAAATATAGATGCAAAAATACTCAAATGAATTAACAGATCCAATCAACGATATGCACAAGGGGGGAACAAAGTATATCATGACCACGTGGGGGTTATCCTAGGAAATCAAGTTTGGTTTAATACTCAAAGAGAACCAGCAAGGCAACCGCTGTAAGTACTTTCTTAAAAAGTTGAGCCCGGGGGCGCCTGGGTGGCTCAGTCGGTTAAGCGTCCGACTTCAGCTCAGGTCACGATCTCGCGGTCCGCGGGTTTGAGCCCCGCGTCAGGCTCTGGGCTGATGGCTCAGAGCCTGGAGCTTGCTTCCGATTCTGTGTCTCCCTCTCTCTCTGCCCGTCCCCCGTTCATGTTGTGTCTCTCTCTGTCTCAACAATAAATAAAAACATTAAAAAAAAAAATTAAAAAAAAAAAAAGTTGAGCCCCTTAAATAGGGACGCCTGGGTGGCTCAGTTGGCTGGGCATCTGTCTCTTGATTTCGGTTCAGGTCGTGATCTCACGGTCCATGGGACTGAGCCCCACATCAGGCTCCGAGCTGACAGCTTGGGGTTCTCTTGGGATTCTCTCTCTCTGCCTCTCCCCCACTCCTGTGTGCTCTCTCCGGCTCACTCTCAAAATAACTAAATAAACTTAAAAAAAAAAAAAGTTGAACGTAGAACTGCCAGACAGCATAGCCATTCCATTCCTGGGTGTCTACCCAAGGGAAATGTACATGCTCACACAAGAATGTGCACATCGCCGCTCCTAGTGGCATGACCCACACAGAGCCCAAAACAACCTAAGTGTGCATCTGCTGGTGAATAGACAAAATAAGTATGGACACACAATGGCGTACTATTCAGCAATAGAAGGGAACAAGCTACTGACACGTGTTACGCCATGGAAAAAACCCTTAATATAGCCTGCTAAGTGAAAGAAACCAGACACAAGAGACCATATACTGTATGATTCCACATATAAAGGAAAGGTCCAGAAAAAGCAACTGTATAAAGGAGATTAGTGGTTGCCTGGGAACAGAAGGTGGTGAAGAGATGAACTGAAATGGGCAGGAAGGATCTTAATGGGGGGTGAAGGTAGTCTAACGCCAACTCATCACGACGGTTGCACCAGTTGGTAACGTTACCAAATGTCACTGAGACACGTAATTGAAAGGGGTGGGCTTTATGTAAGTTTGAAGTCATTTACAACTTAAATTTATTTTAAGGCATGAATGTAATTCATTCCATTAACAGAATGGAGGAAACCCATGTGATTATCTTAATAGGTGGAGGGGAAAAAAGCACGTGACAAGTTTCAACATCCTTTCATAGTTGAAAGTAGAAAAAAGCAAAACGACAACAGCAAAACCCTCTCAGAAACCCAAAGAGTAGAAAAGCAAACTCCTTAATCCTAAGGAAGGGTATGAAAGGTCTACAGATAGCCTCATATTCAACGGTAAAAGAGTGAAGGCTTCCCCCCTAAAATTGTACCAAGGCAAGGACATCCATTTTACGGGAGGCACTAGCCAGTGCAAAGAGGCAAGCAATAAAAATAAAGGTGTAAACGTTGAAAATCAAGAAGTAGAACTGTCCCTAGTCACAAACGACCTGATTGTCTCTGTCACAGCCCCTAAGAACGCTGCAAAATGTCTACTAGAGTAAGTAAATTCAGCAATGTTACAGGATAAAAAGCCAATATACAAAAATGCATTGCTTTTCTATGTACTAGCATTAAACAATTAGAAAATAAAATTCAAAAATAATATTACTATAATAGCATCCAAAATACTTAGGAACAAAGGTAAATATGTATACATATATATATATATATATAGAGAGAGAGAGAGAGAGAGAGAGAGATGGAAAGCTGCAGAACTTCACACACATGCACAAAATTTTAAAAGGTAGAAATACACCATGTCCACGTATTGGAGGACAATATTGTTGAGGTGTCCACCACCAATAGATTTGACTCAGTGTCAAGAAAATTCCAACAGAGTGTTTTGGAGACGTTGACAAGCTTGGTCCAAAATCTATATGGAAATGTTAAGGATATAAGGTAGTTAAAACAGTTTTTTAATGTTTATTTATTTTTTTAATTTTTTTTAATGTTTACTTATTTTTGAGACAGAGAGAGACAGAGCGTGAGCGGGGGAGGGGCAGAGAGCGAGGGAGACACAGAATCCGAAGCAGGCTCCGGGCTCCGAGCTGTCAGCACAGAGCCCGACGCGGGGCTGGAACCCAAGAACTGTGAGATCATGACCTGAGCTGAAGCCGGAAGCTTGACTGACTGAGCCACCCAGGGGCCCCAATACATATGTATATGCTATATGTATAATATAATGTATTCCCACAATAAAGTAAGAGAGAGAAAAAATGTATTCTCTTTATTAAGGAAATCATAAAGAAGAGAAAGTGCGTTTATGGTACTGCACTGTGTTTACTGAAAAAACCCCATGTATAAGGGCATCTGTGTTGGTCAAGGGCCAACTGTAGGTATCCAAATGAAAAACATAAACTTCAAACTACCTCACAGCATACACGAAATTTATTTGAAATGGAGCACAGACTTAAAAGTTACAACTATAAAACAGAAGAGAAAATATTTATGACATTGTAGTAAGCCAAGATTCAAAGCACAAAAAACACCGGCCATAAAATAAAAATTGATAAATCGGACATCTTAAGGATTTAGAACTTCAACTCTGTTTAACACACCGGTTAAAAAGTAAGAAAACAAGCTACCTTGAGGATAAAATATACACAATAGATATATCTGGCGAAGGCCCTATGTTCAGCATACACAAAGAATCCCTGAAACTCAGTAATAAAAAATTAAAAAAAAAAAAAAACAATTTAAAAGAGATCGGAGGGGCACCGGGGTGGTTCAGTCCGTTAGGGTGTCCAACTTCAGCTCAGGTCATGATCTCACTGTTCATGAGTTCAAACCCCGCATTGGGCTCTCTGCCGTCAGCATGGAGCCTGCTTTCGATCCTCTGTCTCTCACTCCCCCTCTCTCTCCGTGTGTCTCTCCCTCTCTCTCTCTCTCTCTCTCTGTCTCAAAAATAAATAAACATTAAAAATAATACTTAAAAGGGTATGGTAAAAGACCAGAGACTCCACAAGATAAAATCTATAAACGGCCAATCCTCGATAATATCAAGTATAGCAAGGGTAGGAAACAGCTGGAATTGTCATGCTCGACTGGGGCAGCCTAAAATGGTACAAATGTTTGGAAAACAAACATCCCCTACATATATACTTGCCATATAATCTAGCAATTATGCTTCTAGGTATTTACCAAAGAAAAATGAAAACATGTACACACACAGGCACACACACAAAAATACCTATACACAAATGTTCCTAGCAGCTTTCTTCCTAAAAGCCCAAAACAGGAAACAATCCAAATGTCATCAACCGATAACGGATACGAGAAATTGTAGCTTGGCCACATGTAAGTGGTTACCTGCAACGATTGGTGGGGATGGAATTGACTGGAAATGCACGCAAGGGAAACTTTGTGGGTGTTGGAAATGATTTTACCTTGATTGAAGTGGTGGTTACGTGGTGTATGCGTTTATCAAGCTCATCAAACTGTATATATAGTATGTAGATTATATCTCAATAAAGTCGATTAAAAATAGAGTTCACCTGTGAGTTTTTGTTTCCTTAAGGACCCGAATAGAGGCATTTAACATCATGGATGTCTCAGATGTTATTTATATGAACAGCTGAAGATAACAAGGAGGAACGGGGGCTGGAGGGAGGGAAAGACAGGCAGGACCTAGACCATGACCTTGAAGGGTTTTGCAAGTCCTGCTAAGGTCTTTGCACTCCGTCCTGTGTTAGAGGCATTAGGATGATAGCTAAGCTTTACGGGTTCTTTTTGAAACATTCCATTATATTGTCGTCCTATCTTTTCAAGGAAGCACATTTATTTTTTTTAAATATAGGCTATGGACACTGAGGCTGACACATTGTACTGGGGAGGTATGAAATTTATACCACAGCCAGATTAGCAGTTCAAGCAAACAAGTCTGTCCATCAACGTGTGTTGATTCAGGTGTTTTACGTATGGTGTCTAATTTTATTTACACAGCGGTACTGAAACACAAGTATATTATATCAGCTCTTACTACATAACAAACCACCCCCAAAATAGTGGCTGAGAAAAATAACCACTTATTCAGCTCACTTTTCTGCAAGTAGACAGATTGGGCTGGGCTTAGCTGGAAGAGTCTTCTAGCCTCCGCTGAGTTCACCTATGCCTCTGTACTCAGCTGGCAAGCGGACCGGAGGCTGGCAGCTCTAAATGACCTCTCCTGGAGTGGCTCCTTTCTGCTCCACATGTCTCTCGCCCTTCAGCAAGCCATCCTACATTTTCTCACACGGCAGCTGGGCAGGGTTCCAAGAGAGAGCAGAAGTGTGCGAGGCTTCTTGAGCCTAGACTTCGAACCGGCGCCCATCATTCTTTTGGCCAAAGGAAATGAAAAGGCCCACCCAGATTCAGAGGGATGGGAATCTGGGAATCACCACTTCCTGATGGGCAAAACCCATTGCAAAGGGTGAGAATTTAGGAAGGGGTGGAGGACCGTGACCATTTTTGTATCTACCGCAGTTACTATCTCCTTTGCATGTGAAAAAGAAAAAAAAGGTTCAGAGAAGCTAAGTAACTTTTCTATGGTCACACAGTAAATGACAAGGCTGCCGGCCTCCAATTCCAGACCGTTTCCACAACAAAGTGTGGGCCATCATCTTAAGGGACTTATAGTATTTCATGCTGTGGAAACCATTATTCCCTCCCCCCGTAATATAGGATAAACAGATGAGAAAATGAACCAACAGGAAGTTTATGAGCAGTAATGATTTCAAATGTAACAGTTTATTTCCTGAGATCTAAACAGAAAAGAATATCACTTCCTTCTGGTAGCATCAGGGGGTAAGAATGTCCCCTCAAAATATTCCACTTGTCCCTAAAGGGTTTCAGAACAAGTGTCCCCACGATGTGCCACTATGGTATGTGGACTGTTTTTAGCTGACGGCTATCAGACCCAGCGGACTCAAGAAAAACTTTTACCTCTCTCTTAAACTACCTAAAAGAATTTAGAGGAGGGGTCTGGCCCAGCAAGAGAACTATTTTATCTGAATGACCTACCTGTATAGCAGGACAAACATCTAATTATCAAACATGTGCTACTGTATTGTATTGTATTGTATTTTTTATTTAAATTCAAGTTAGTTAACCTATAGTGTAGTATTGGTCTCAGAAATAGAATTCCGTGATTCATCACTTATATACCACACCCAGTGTTCATCCCAGCAAATGCCCTCCTTAATGCCCGTCATCCATTTAGCCCATCCCCACCCACCTCCCCTCCAGCAACCCCCAGTTTGTTCTCTGTATTTAAGAGTCTCTAACGGTTTGCCACCTTTTGAATCTTTTGAATCACCCTCCTCCTCTTAGAAGCTTCAGGCCCCTATCCCGTCCTTAGCTCAAGAGGGCCCATAAGCCTCAATTGCCTGCGTGTCCTTGGGTCTCCTATTCTTATCAGACCCCTGTACTTATATAATTAAACTTGTTTTTCTCCAATTATCTGTTTTACGTTAATTTCTTAGCCCAACGAAAGAATCTAGGATAGGAAAAAAATGGCTTTCTCCCCAACAGCCCCACGTTTCCTTATCCTTCAGAAAAAGAGGAGCATAAAAACACCAGTCTATTTACCAAGAGCTGTTTGGAGTACAAAAGCAACGTCCGTGGACGCAGCTACAATGTTTGTGAGTGGCCACAGTCGGTGTCCAGGGAAAGGGAAGGGAGAAAAGCCTTCTCTTGGTAACTATGCTACAAGTTCCTGTGTAGCAATCACAAGATTGGGGCAAGAGAACACATGGAAAATTCCCCCTGATTAGAAACATTATCAGGTTATTGCCAAAACAGACCAGTCTGGAACTGGGCTGGACAAATGGACATTTGGGGTCAAATGCCAGCAGGGGAGGGAGCCCGCTATTTCCGAGACCCCCCAACAATGGGTTGGAGCAAAGGGAGAACAATGGGAGAACGTGCTTTTTGAATGTTCTGTAGCCATCAGCTGGAGAAGGAGCAGCCAGGCCAGTGCCGGAAGCGAGGCTGGACCTCGGGAAGTGGGCGCTGGCAATGTACACATATACATTGACAATGGGAGGAAGTGACTGCAGAGAAGTGGAAAAAGTCAGAGCTAGGAGCTTTTGTCTATTGAGTTCCTTGCGTGTGAGAACGAGGGGCAGGTATTTACTACTGCACCCCCACATTGGAAGGTCGATCCTTCTTACCAAAATAAATGGAATGGCACAGTGGTCCCCGGGCTTGCACAATCATGGGACTCACCTGGAGAGCTTACGCCCAGTACAACTTCCTGGGCCCCCGTCCAGAGATTCTGATTCTGTAGAAGGTCAAGGTGGGGCCCAGGAGTCTGTGTTTTTAACAAAAGCTCCAGGTGATTGTGATGCTCAGACAAGCATGGAATATGTTAACGTGTAGCTGTGCAGGGCTTTCTAAACTTTTTTCTCAGTAGGACACATAGAAAATATTTGGGATGCGTATGGGGCGGGGGGCACTGTTCTTGATAGAAGGCAACAGGCTCAGGCCTCTGGCATCCTGAGGGTTGGGATAACCAGTATCTTCGTGCTCCGCTAACAGGTGTAATAGTCAAAATACGGAGTCGCAAGAGGGCAGAGTGTCTGGCCTCTAGGACTGCCTTTTGTTCTGCAGGAAGAGTCTGGAGGATTCCGGGGACGGGCCCCGGGCAGCAGGATAAGGCAGGAGGCCTGCGCCAACGTTGACTAACAATGAGATGCCGGCCACGTGTAAGCCTCAGTGTCCCCATCTGCTCCAGGAGCGTGACCACGAATCCTCTCTCGCAAGGTTGTCGTGAGCATCGGATACACAGAGGAGCCCCTGATACTTTTGTTCAGACCTAAACCATTGCACCGGCCCCTGCTTCCAGTCTCGAAACTTAAAGATGCCTCGGGCACCTCAGTTTAAACGCCCTTTGGGATTTTTGTTTTGTTCGTTTTTTCAGGTTGAAGGGAAGCAGAATTCGCCACCACAAAACATCCCTCTTTGGCATAAGGATTGTTTGGGGCCGGTTGGTTTTAAGAAACAGCAGACACAGGAGAAGCTCTGCAAACTGAGTCCAAGTTACCCTTTTGTAAGAGACAGTAGCATTTATAAGGGAAATCTCCATTTGTCAGGGTGTCTTCTCTGTACCAGGAAGATGAGGATGACCAAATCTCTAGAAATTTTGTAGCAGGAGGAATGTTCTATGATGAGGAAAGCAACCACTTAAATCTGCACAGCAATCTTAACCTTGTTCATTGTGATTTTCCTGGTTGCCTCCTATAACTGCTCTCCCACCCCGACATCTTCTTTTGTCTTTGGCTGGAGATGGCATTTAAATTTTTTTTTTTTTCAACGTTTTTTATTTATTTTTGGACAGAGAGAGACACAGCATGAACAGGGGAGGGGCAGAGAGAGAGGGAGACACAGAATCGGAAACAGGCTCCAGGCTCCGAGCCGTCAGCCCAGAGCCTGATGCGGGGCTCGAACTCACGGACCGCGAGATCGTGACCTGGCTGAAGTCGGACGCTTAACCGACTGCGCCACCCAGGCGCCCCTGGAGATGGCATTTAAAGTGGTGGCTAAGGCCATTCGGGGGAGTTACTCAGTTTTTTGGGTATTTCCCATGCATACAGGAGATGTACATGCCATTAAAATTCTGTTTGTTTCCCCCCCCCTTTTATTGCAAGGGATCTCAGCCAAGAACCTAGAAGGGTAGAGGGAAAATTGTTTTTCCTCCCCCACAAAGCCAGTGAAATGTTCCAAGAGTTCCCATGCAGATCCACAATCCCTTGTCCACAATGCCCAAGTCCAAAACACTCTGAACTCCAAAAGGTTTCCAATTTTTGGTGGAATAACATGACCTGACCTGAGCCCTTTCCAAGAAAAACCTGGCATAAGGCGTTGCCAATAGACTTTGCTCCAGAAATACTACCGTTCCATTTTAGGGTGTTTCACAAACTCCCCTAGGGGTGTTACATAATGTATGATATATGCACAGTATTTTCTTTCTAAAATGTGGAAAGCCCTGAACTCTGGAATAATTGATCCCAGGGTGAGCTGTTTTGACACACAGAACTTCTGACACCAAAAAGTGTGTGTGTTGTTTTTTTCTTTTTCCTCACACCAACCAATTCTCCAACTCTCTAGACACTAAGTGGGTGTCCTACAACTCAACCATGACTTCAACCACCCAGAATTAGCCTCAGATCCACAAGGTCAAGGGCCAGTCCCACCAGACTGCCCCCACATCAGATACCAGTCACAAGTGTTGGGTCCTCAGGCAACGTACACCCTATCCGGAAAATCGAGGGGTTCCCACAACCTCCCCTCCCTTTCGTATTTGATACTTTGCTAGAACAGCTCACAAAACTCCGCAAAACACTTTACCAGCTTCATTACCAGTTTATTTTCAAGGCTACAAATGAACAACCACATGAAGAGGTACCCAGGGTGAGGGCCGGGAGGGCTCTGAGCACAGGAGTTTCTGTCTCCAGGGAGTTGGGAGTGCACCACCCTCCCAGAACCTGGATATGCTCCCCAACTTGGTAACTCCCCAGACATCACTTAGGGGTTTCTGTGGAAATTCCATGACACAGGCACAATTGATCAAATCATTGGCTTTTGGTGATTGAACTCAATCTCCAGCCCCTCTCACCTACCAGAGGTCTGCAGGTAGGGCTGAAAAATCCACCTCTAGAATGACGGGGCTGGTGCCTCTGGTGACCAGCCCCATCCAAGAGTCACCTCATTAGCATAAACTCAGGTAAAGCTGACAGGGACTTGTTATAAATAACAAAAGACTCTCTTATCACTGAGGAAATTCCAAAGGTATTAGAATCTCTGTGTCAGGAACCACAGACAAAGACCAAATATATATTTCCTATTATGTCACACAGGGGTTTCTGAGAAGGGACTGTAACCTGTCTCTCCCACTCCCCTTCCCCCAACTAAAAGCTGCGGAATGGTTAACCTTCAAGGAGGTCTCTGAGATTATTTGCCTTCATATCAGGGATCTCTTCTGCAGAGAACTTCTGATTTCTGCTTGGAATTATGGACGTCGAAAATAAAACAGCCTGGGGGTGCCTGGGTGGCTCAGTCGGTTAAGCGGCTGGCTTCAGCTCACATCATGATCTCATGGTTCATTGAGTTCGAGCCCCGCATTGGGCTCTGGGCTGACAGCTCAGAGCCTGGAGCCTGCTTCAGATTCTGTGTCTCCCTCTTGCTCTGCCCCTCCCCTGCTTGTGCTCTGTCTGTCTCTGTCTCTCAAAGGTAAATAAACATTAAGAAAGAAAATTTAAAAGAAACGAAAAGAAAAAAAAGAAAAGGAAAGGAAAGGAAAGGAGAAGAGAAGAGAAGAGAAGAGAAGAAAAGAAAAAAGAAAAGAAAAGAAAAGAAAAGAAAAAAGAAAAGAAAAGAGAAGAGAAGAGCCTGGTATTTTACCAGCAAAATTGGTTTATTCACGAATAGCAGAGAAATTACAGTTGAGGACACCTATGACAAACTGTAGGCAAGTCCAGAGAACAAAGGAGAGGAACATTACCTTATAGGAAAAAAGGAAGAGGTTGGAAGGGATTGCTTTGAACAAAAGTCCATTAGAGGAAAGATGGTTTCTCATTGGCTGAGCTGTGGCAATTTCTCATTGGCTAGGCTGTGGCAGGACTAGGAGAAAATCTTCCTTGCTCCTATGTCCATAGTAAATCTTCCTTACTTCCTGTTGGGCCTGCAATTGCTGATGAGTCCATGGGGCATGAGAGCTCCCTCTTTTGGCCCCCCAACTTTATTTTAAATGAGATTTCCTTTATTCAGTTGCACAGAATCTTCTAGAGCCAGAGACCTCACTATGTAAGTCCTGGAAAGTCATTCCATTCCATCAGGGATCACGTGCTCTCCTCAAAGGAGTTCTGGAGTCTGTACCAAATCTATTTCCTTTACACCTCCCACCCCCAATAGTGGTCCCTGTTCTGATTCCTGGAGCCCAGAGAATCTAGCAAGACTTCTTCAGCTGGGTTTAGCTCTCGGGGCCAGATACATAATTTTGGGGCCCAGTACAAAATGAAAACTTGGGGTCCCAATTCAAAAAAACAAGTGGGGGGTACCCGGGTGGCTCCGTCGGTTAAGTGTCTGACTTCAGCTCAGGTCATGATCTTGAGGTTCATGAGTTCAAGCCCCGCGTTGGGCTCTGGGCTGACAGCTCAGGGCCTGGGGCCTGCTCTGGATTCTGTGTCTCCCTCTCTCTACCCCTCCCCCACTCACACTCTGTCTCTCTCTCTCTCTCTCAAAAATAAATCAGAATTTTAAAAAATTAAAAAAAAAACCAAGGGAAAATGCCATTGAGGGCATTAAAAATATAAAACTAAGCTTTTTCTTTTGTTCCACAGTCTCTCTTTTCAATTTGTCATGAGGGTTTTTACTCGGTTTTAATGTCCTAAGTGAAGAATTTGAATGTTAAATTATTGGCATGAATTTTATTCACCTGTATATTGTGCATTCCCAGTTTTAAATGTAAGCATTAGAATACATAACTCACAGGGGGAATCAATGAAATGACACAATTTGTGCTTCATATAGCCTGTTGGTGCTTGTGTGCTTTGTTCTTACCGGAACGGTTGAGACACTGCACAAAATTAACTGCTTTCATTTTATTTCTTGTTTTCAAGTTCATTTATTTATTATTTTGAGAGGGGGGAGGGGCAGATAGAGAGGGAGAGAGAGAATCCCAAGCAGGCTCTGTGCTGACAGCACAAAGACCAATGTGGGGCTCTATCCCACAAACCGCGAGATCATGACCCGAGCCGAAATCAAGAGTTGGACGCTCAACTGACTGAGCCCCCCAGGTCCCCTTCATTTTATTTCTTGATAGGCACATATTCTACCAAAACTCTTTACTTCGGGCTCACTGAAGAGAAAGGGAAGGCAAGTGTCGGCTGCCTGTCTTTCTTTTCCTTTCTATGTCACCATTTTCCCCGTCAGTGGCTGGCTGATACAGACAGGTAAGACTGATAAGAAAGGATATGGGAGAGTTCCTTGGTCGTTCCTGTTTCTGGGAATCCCATTACCTACTTTCTGCTTTTGAAGGAAGTTCTGGCTAGAAAGGAAAGTATCATAGCCCCTGTGTTATTTGGTTGTAGCTGTAACACACTGACCTTGCACTCACTTTGAGTCTTGTTGGACTCTTACACATCACAGGGCTATAGGGCATCTTGAACATCACATGCATGGGGAGTGAGGGACAGGGACACTACTCCTGTGTGTATTTCCTTGACTCGCATGCATGCTCCAGGGTCCCATCAGGTTTCACGTACAAAATACAAGTTCAAAGATAAAATTTTAAGTTCCAGACAGCCCCAGCAGAGCATTCAACCAGGGTGAGGCCCTTCTGAGCATAGGGCCGTGCGGGGCCTGCACAGGTCATATACCCATGAGGCTAGGCCTTCTGCAGGTGGAATCCGCAGGAGTGGATTTTCCTTTCCTTTCTGTGTTTGGACTGTCGAAATGTAGGGTCCCCAAGAGAGCCCATATCGAAGTCACCTAGTGGTCCTGAGCTGGAGGAAATTCACGCATGCTGAACAATGGCTTCCCGCGCTGGTCCCAGCACCATTTGTATTTTCAAGAGGCTGTGCAAGACGAAGTCTCAAAAGCATTGGTTGTATTTAGAGATACGTGGGTCACTTTGGTAAGAGTCATTTCAGCGGAATGGGGAGTGGAAGGCAAGAGCCAGAGGACTGGCCAAATAATGAGTGAGGATGAGGAAGGGGGGCCGGGGGGGACAGGTAGTGGCAAAAAGAGAAAAAGGTGCAGTGGGTGAGGGGTGAGTTCAGGGGGTAGGTTTGCAAAGACAAGAGAGAGCTGAGCCTCGTTGGTGCTCCTGGGAAGGAACTGTTAAGGAGATTGGTGTGGGCCCCTGAGGCAGGAGGCCCTGGAGAGGCTGAGACCTGTGTGAAGACGGACACTGAAGACAAGAATGAAAACCTCCCCCCCACCTCTCCCCCAAGGGGCTGCTCTCACGACCGTCTGTAAATGCCACAGTCTGAGGGACAGGGTCTACGCCATACAGGCAGCTACAAAACCTATGGACCAGGGATTCCATAGAACGTGGTGGGCAACCGAGGAGACAGGAGGGTGGTGGGACAGGAGAAATGCTCCGTGTGTGTGTGTGCGCGCACGTGTGTGTATGTGTGTGTGTATGTATGTGTGTATATGTCTGCGTCCATGTGTATGCATATGTGTGTGTATTCGTGTACATGTGTGTGCATATGTGTGTGCACGTGCATGTGTGTGTGCACGTGTGCATGCATATGTGTATGTATGCATGTGTGTATACATATGTGCACGTGTGTGCATATGGACATGTGTGTGTGCGATGCACATGTGTGTGTGTGCACGTGTGTACACTGTGTATATGTATGAGTGCGTGTGCATGTATGTCTTTATATATGTAGTTTGCATGGGAATAAAAATTCAGTGAAGCAAAACAGCAGGAGGGACAGACAGGATCTAGGAGGCTGGCTTCATTCTCCATGGCCCTTGTCTTACGCTTAAAGCCCTACTTGCATCAGTGGGGTGACCAGCAAGTCAGATCATTGGGACCCTGAATTGACTGCTCTGGAGCTTTCCTTCCAGCCAAACGCCAGCCAACAGATTATGACCTGCCTCCTGGTCAAATCTGCAAAGAGGAGGCTAGGAGGAGCATGGACCCTCACAGGGTCCACGTCCTGTCCCAGCTCAGTCATCATGTGTGTCATCTTGAGGGCAGCCTTGCACCTATCCGGGCTTCTGTTTTCTCACGTCTAAAATAGGAGGTGAATGGACAGGCAAAGGATGATCCCCAAGACCCTATTCAGCTCTCAGGTTAAAAGCTATTTCAACCCGGCACGCCTGGGTGGCTCAGTCGGTTGGGCGTCCAACCTCGGCTCAGCTCACGATCTCACGGTCTGTGAGTTCCAGCCCCGCGTCGGGCTCTGTGCTGACAGCTCAGAGCCTAGAGCCTGTTTCCGATTCTGTGTCTCCCTCTCTCTCTGTCCCTCTCCCACTCAAGCTCTGTCTCTGTCTCTCTCAAAAATAAATAGACATTAAAAAAAAAAAAGCTATTCCAACCCAATTAAAAAATGGGCAAAGGACATGAACAGACATTTCTCCAAATGGCCAACAAGCATAAGAAAAGATGTTCAACCTCAGTCATTATATAAATGCAAATCAAAACCAGGGTGAGATGCTTCACACTCACTAGAATGGCTATTTAAAAAGCTCCAAGGTGGGGCGCCTGGGTGGCGCAGTCGGTTAAGCGTCCGACTTCAGCCAGGTCACGATCTCGCGGTCCGTGAGTTCGAGCCCCGCGTCGGGCTCTGGGCTGATGGCTCGGAGCCTGGAGCCTGCTTCCGATTCTGTGTCTCCCTCTCTCTCTGCCCCTCCCCCGTTCATGCTCTGTCTCTCTCTGTCCCAAAAATAAATTAAAACGTTGAAAAAAAAAAAATTAAAAAAAAAAAAAAAAAAGCCCCAAGGTTGCCTGGGTGGCTCGGTCAGTTGAGCGTCCAACTCTGGGTTTCAGCTCAGGTCATGATTCCAGGGTTGTGTGCTGGGGTCATGCTGAGCGTGGAGCCTGCTTGAGATTCTCTGTCTCTCCCCCTCTGCCCCTCTCCCCTGCTTACACACACTCTCTCTCTCTCAAATAAATTAATAAATTAACTAATTCGTTAAAATTAAAAAAAAATCCCAAACCTGAAAATAACAAATGTTGGCAAGGATGTGAAGAAGTTGGAACCCTCATATGTCACTGATGTGGCTGTAAAATGGTACAGCTGCTGTGGGAACCAAGTTGATGGTTCCTCCAAAAGGTAATCATAGAATTCCCACACGAGCCAGCAATTCTAGCTCCAGGAGTATACCTAAAAGAATTGAAAACAGACGCTCAAAGAAGTACCTGTACTAATTCCATATTCATAGCAGCACTATGCATAGCCCAGACAGGGTAACAAGGCAAATATCCATCAATGGATGAATGGATAAACGAAATGAAATATTACTCAACCATAAAAAGAATGAAGTACTAGGACGTTATGTTTAATGAAACAAGTCAGACAGAGAAAGACAAATATCATCTGCCCTGGGGGACCTGGGTGGTTCAGTCGGCTAAACATCTGACGTCGGCTCAGGTCATGTCTCACCATTTGTGAGTTCCATGCCCAACTCAGGTTCTGCACCGATAGCGTGGAACCTGCTTGGGATTCTCTCCCTCCCTCTCTCTGCCTCTCTTCGGCTCACGCTCTCTCTCAAAACAAATAAACTTTAAAAAAAGTTTCCATCACCAGAAGAATAATTTGTAACTATGTCTGGTGATGGATGTTAAGTAGACATAGTGTGGTGAACACTTCACAATGTATGAAATATTGAACCCTTATTTTGTATACCAGAAACTAATATAATGTTATATGTCAACTATATATCAAGTTTTTAATGTTGATTTAGTTTTGCGAGACAGAGAGAGAGCAGGGGAGGGGCAGAGAGAGAGAGAGAGAGAGAGAGAGAGAATCCCAAGAAGGTTCCGAGCTGATAGCAGCAAGCCCGACGTGGGGCTCAAACTCATGAATGGTGAGATCATGACCTGAGTTGAAGTCAGACGCTTAGCTGACTGAGCCACCCGGGAGCCCCAACTATGCATCAATTTTTTAAAAAAAGAGTGAGACACCAACACATGCTACAACATGGGTGAACCTTGAAAACGTTAAGGTAGGTGAAAAAAATAAAACTCAAAAGGGCCCATGTTATGTAATTCTATTTCTATGAAATGTCCAGAATGAGTAAATCATAGACACGAAATGAATGCACACTGGTGATTGCCAGGGGCTGGGGTGGGATGAGGAACAGGGATGGGGGCAGGGTTTCCTTCCTTTCTTTTTGAACTAGGGAGAGACGGTGATTGCACAGCCATGTGCCTGTAATGAATGTCACTGAATTGTACACTTTGAAATGGCTAATTTGATATTACCGTGCATTGCACCCTAATTACAAAAAGGAAAGGGGAAGAAATGATTCCAGGATCTCTTCATGACAGAGCAGAGCCCCTATGAGTCCTTGAAGACACTCGTCTAGAACTAGTCATGGCCCCTCGGGGCTGCCCATCCCCTTCCTCACATCTGATTAATGGGCTCGGAGTCCACAGCACAAGATAATGACCCTAATGACCAACCCCAAAAGTCTAATCGTCCCTCTGCCTTCCCCTTCCCTAGTTCCATCCCAAGCTATCTTTGTCTTTTCTGGAAGACGCCCTTCCCTTGGTGAGTAAAAGAGAGCCACTTCCCCAGCACCTATTTTGGGAACCAGCCTGGAGCGTGGAAAAACAACCACCATATAGGGAGACATTCTCCTTTGAAGGCATCTGACTCGCCAGAGGTGGGAGGTGGAACCCCTGTCCTGGAGCCTGGAGTTTGAGGAAACAGACACTTCAAAGGTTGGCAGTGGCTGCCGTCCAGGTTTCCTGTGGCCTGCAAAGACGCGCAATGGTTACTGTCCCTGACTTTGTCTTGCCGGACGGACCTGGATGTGTAGGATTAGTCACACCCTGGCTCACTTTACAAAGGAGGGGACTCTTGGACAAATTGATTCTCAACCAGTTTTCCTGCAGAACTGTGCAGAAGGGGCTACTTTCCACCTCTCTCGAGAATGCAAATGGTAGACTGGATGGGGGAGAGCGATGGAAGGGCAAAAACCATAACGTAGAATATTTGGGGTAGGGCTGAGCTGCAGTTGCACAGTAACTCGCTGTGACCTTTTCGAGCTCCTTCACTTCAAATTTAAATTGAGGGGCTTGCCTTAAACCAGAGAAAATGAAGGAAATGATCATGAAACTGGGCAGGTAAGTTTACGGTTCAATACATGCAGCCATGTATCACTATGGATGCAGAAACTGACATGAGTTTTGGAAAGGGCAACACCTTTGTGACCTGGTGTCCCCAGGTCACATCAACGGAAGGGTGTCAGGGGTCGGCGTAGTCGCAAAATAGAACAGCACTGAACAACAAAAGCTGAGTTCAAGATAGTGCTGTGTAGTGAGGAGAACACTGGTGTCCATCCGGTTTGGGTTTGGATTGCGGGTTTTTCCACTTACCAGCAGCGTGGCCTTACTTTCTCCATTTGTAAAATGGGATATGCCTACATCTATATCACACACACAGATACCTAGTAGAGTCATAGCCATGAGAGATCGTGAATGCAACATGTCTGAAATACTGTAGGCTGTCAAATAACGGTTGTTGTTTCTTTGGCTCAGACCCCCAACTTCTATCATGGTGAGTTTTTTTTCCTAGAGATCAATCATACCATTACGTGCCAGATGCCCAGAGACAGCACCCCTCTGGACCTCCAGACATGTCAGAAACGTAGGATGAAGAAAATTAAGACATCCTTTCTGGCATCCTTTCTCTATATGCGAAGAGCCAAAAGAGATATCATTATTACTTCCATTCTTAGGAACGTATTGAAAGGAAATTACTGGGGAAAAACGGAAAGGTCACCTTTATAGGTGTTTCTCAGAATGATGTTCATATACACAACAGAAAGGTTATTCTACACGAAGGCCTGGGAAACATGATTCTTTGATCTCATGGAATACTACCGATTTCAAATGATCAATGCGATATTTGTGTAGGGAGATGATACCGTGTAAATGAAGCAATGTAAACTTTAAGAAATTGGCTCCCAAACTGCATATACATTAGAATAATAACTATTGAGCTTATAGCTGAAGAGTGGAAGGGGCCACGGAGAAATGCATATGGTTGACACGATGGGGGAGTGGCTTTAGGATGCAATTTTTTTTAATGCCACAAGGCTATTTAATATTCCTTTTTAATTATCTGCTTTGGTGATGTGGCTGAATCGAAGATTTCTAAGACTTCCCTCCTCTCTAGTGCTCTATGCCCTCCTACTTGAGTAAGTTATACAGCTTTGTTTCCTCATCCATAAAATTGTGTTGTGCTTTTCTAGTTTCAAATCCTTAGACTTGTCTGCGTCAGCTATCTGTCGCTGCATAACGAACCCTGCCAAAATTCAGCAGTTTCAGCTGGTAAGTATTTATGGTCTCGTGCAATCTCTGAGGGTCCAAATCTGGAAGGGACTTAGCTGGGTGCTTCTGGCTCAGGGGCTCTCTGGAGGCGGCAGTCAAGCTATTATCCAGGGCTGACTCATCTGAAGGCTTGACTGGGGCTGAAGAATCGATTCATAAGCTCACTCACGTGTTGCCAGTGCCTTGCCACAGGGGCCTCCCCATAGGGCTGCTCCCAACATGGCGGCTGACTCCTCAGAGTGAATGATTCAGGGCAGAGAGCCCCAGACCAAGTTGCAGTCTTCTATAGCCTGATCTGGGAAGTGAGATGCCATTACTCTGTCACATGCTGTTGGTCACACAGCATTTTCTTTCTTTCTTTTTTAAATTTTTTAAATGTTTATTTATTTTTGAGAGAGAGAGAAAGAGAGAGAGAGAGAGCAGGGGAAGAGGAGAGAGAGAGGGAGACACAGAATCTGAAGCAGGCTCCAGGCTCTGAGCTGTCAGCACAAAGGCCGATGCGGGGCTTGGAATCACGGACCACGAGGTCACGACCTGAGCTGAAGTCAGACGCTTAACCGACTGAGCCACCCAGGCGCCCTGAGCCCACGCTATTTCATTCCTCATTTTTCAGTGCTGAGTTCAAAAAAACAATGACCTCCCTTTCATGGCTGGGTTGTGCTTAGTTTTCAGCTGGCTCAGGCACAGAACTTTCAAAACCCACTGCACCTTTTGGGGGCTGCCTGTTAGGTCTCCTAAGTGCCTTTCCATGACCCTTACCTACTGCTGGAGACGTGCCTATAACTGCTGAACGATCAGTTCTGGGGGGCAAAAAAGCATCCTGATTTGCAGCAGTTGCTGGGTGCCATGATGTAAATATTCCCACCACGGCCACGTTCAAGCTACCAACCTGACGCCACAAATGCAGGGTTGGGAAGACCGGATGCTCTTGGAAGCCCATAGAAGCCAGCACCAGCACCCCCTCTCCAAGTATCCGAAACTTCCGGAAAGAACGTAGAATGGCCCCCAATCCCATTTGGACCTGTTAAGATGTTTCCGCCTTTCTAGTTGTTCCTGCCCTGCCTCTTCCTGTAAGAGCCCCCCGGTCTATGAATGTGCGCCTGGAGTTTGGAGCCTGTGGTCGCGCCGGTTCCAGATTTGCCTCCCCTGAGCCGAGTCCATCCCTGCAGCCCTGACCCAGGGCTTGTGTCTGAATGACATGGCGGTCCAGATCTATCCCTCAAGCCCGCTCGTGTAAGACTGCCGATGTCTTCGCTATGCCCCTCCCCACTCCTCTCATATTGCCAGCTGCCCCAGGCTCAGTGGGAGCACCAAACCCTCATCCGTGGGAAGTTGAGGGGGCACCCATTGTCAGACACCCCGGTATCAACGCAGTCAAGAGCACACAGCCACGCAGAGTCCACACAAAGCTCACGGGGCTTCGTGCTGGCGGTGGGCCGTCCATGTCCCCAGCCAGAGTCCGAGTGGCTTCCTCATTATTTGAAAACGTACCCAGGGCTGAGTTTCTGGCCAGGTGTGGGAAGATGACAGACACAGACAACTGGTCTACCCCCTGCCTCGGAAGAAGGGTTGACGACTTACGATCCCCCAGAGAGAGGGGCGGGCCATGCTGTGTCCCCCAGGGCCACTTGGGGAAGCAGCAAGGGGCGGTCAGGAGGCAGGAGCAGAGGAGAGCATGGACCCCGAGTCTTCTCTGTGGTCCTTGCAGAACACAATGGGCGAGGCAGGGGACGTCCGTTGCGTGAGTTTAGGATTAGATGGTTTCGATGTGTCTGGCAGGCTCTGGGCTGCAGGGATGGTCCCTGGTGACTCAGAACTGGGCCCTGGGGTGATTTAGGGCAGGGGGAAGATTGCCCTGCTGTGTGAGTTTGATACAGGAGGTTGGTGGAGGTAATGGGCTCTCAACTCACCGGCAAGTCGTTTGCCATCCTTAGGAATTAGTCAGCCCTGGGCTGGACCATCCTTCCCAGGTCCACAAGGCCCCAAGATGTCAAAGCAGCACAAAATATAGAGAATAAGAAAGATGACGAACACAGTCATCCTAGCAGATTGCTCCGTCCGAGGCTCTGGGGTTCCAAAATCTGAGGGACCGTGGAGTTCAAACTCTGGGTCTTTTCGAGCTGTGTGGTGTGACCGCAGGAAGCTGCTAGAAATCCTCGGAGGTCAGCTTTGTAGACGGTGTGGTGGGGGGTGATGGTACCGCCCTGCAGTGGGTGTAGCCCCCCCCCCCCAGCACAGCCCCGACATGCAGTGGGCACTGGAAAAAGGGCATCTGCAGTTTTAATGAGTGCAGGGGGTGGGGTGGGCTCATGTAATAGGTTTGTATTTAACCCCGTTACATTTCGCCTTGTTAAAAATCACAACGTTGTGTGTGATGGCAAAGCACTGGAAACAACATCGACGCCCTTCGATAGGGATTTGTCAAAGTGTGGAACCATCCATACGGTATACCTGGATGAGGAAACGCGATCATACGAAATGGTGTTCATGTCTTGTAATCGAGGGCACGGGGCGGGTCTCAGGATCTAAAATTTCCTAGAATCTCATTTGAATTTACACACACGCACACACGCATGCATGCACGCACACGGGCACACCCATATCTGGGTCCCTGGTTGAAAAGGGACATTTCTGCCACGTGGTGCCACCAGGGGCTCTGGTTGCCAGTAGCCTCGCAGGCTGACGGGTCCCACTAGCAGTGGCTGCTCAGGGCTGAGAGCCCTTGCTCCTCAGGGGCCAGGCCAGTGTGGTGCTGGGGGAGGAGGAGGGCCCTGGATCGGGGTGGTCCTCACAGAGGGGAGTCGAGGGCAATTTGCTCCACTCCCCCTGGCTAATCTGATGCATCTGAAGGCTCAGCCCCCGGACACGGGGGGTCAGGCAGGTTCTGGAGCATGTGAGCAGTGACAAAGCCCTCGGGGGCTCTCAGGGGCCACCGCATCAGTGGTCTGAGGCAACGGACTTGGCAAGAATGCGGGTGAAATAACAGGAAGTGCAGGAGCCCAGAGAAGGGCAAGTTCGCCCAGCCTGGGGCCACCTGATCAGGCTCAGGGTAGTGGGAGGGGTCACGAGTCTGGCCTCAAGAGTTCAGCTGGTTCAGCCAAATGGAAATCAGGTGCCCCAAGACCCCAAAGACTTGTTTTCCTATCCCCCACCGTCCACTTGTGACTGCTCGCCGTCTGGGCAACTTGGGCAAACTCTGTGAGCCTCCATGTCTTCATCTGTAGAATGGGGATATGACGCTCTATTTCCAAGAGTACCAAGAGAATTAAATAAGATCGAAAGCAAGTTTATATCTATCTATATCATATCATATATCATATTAGATATGTACAACCAGTCCTGAACTGTCAAGGTATAACTTTCAAAAAGTTTAAAATACGATTCTCATCAAAATATAGAATGAAGAAAACACACAGGGCGAACACAAGTGAAAGATTTATTCAGCTTATTAATAAGGGACCCAGGAAGGTGATAGACCCGGAGCGTGTAGGACCTAGATTTTTTCAGTACGTATTTTTTAAGGTTAGAAGGACCTGCAGATACAAAATGGGTCAGTGTCAACAAAGGTATATTCTCTTTGGGCTCATCTTTTCTACTGCGTCCAAAAACTTGGCATTTCTTTTTTTTTTTTTTTTTTTTTTTGGGACAGAGAGAGACAGAGCATGAACGGGGGAGGGGCAGAGAGAGAGGGAGACACAGAATCGGAAACAGGCTCCAGGCTCCGAGCCATCAGCCCAGAGCCTGACGCGGGGCTCGAACTCACGGACCGCGAGATCGTGACCTGGCTGAAGTCGGACGCTTAACCGACTGCGCCACCCAGGCGCCCCCAAAAACTTGGCATTTCTGCCAGACAAAAAGCCACAAGCCAGCGTGTGACTTCGCACACCATGCGCGTCGGCAAAATCAGACACGGGTTCGCTCTCCGTGGGTGAGCCCAGGAAGCAAGGTCCCCGGAGAACGTGGGAAAGACAGGCTGAGCTTTATTTTCCAGTGTGTGGGGTGACTCTTCTGAAGAGTGCAGAGAGGTCCCCAGCAAATGGGGAGTCTCCTCCCCCTGCCGACCCTCGTCTAACTGCCCTCGCGTCAGTGACATGGCTTCTAATTCCTCCAACTAACTTGAAGAATGACCTAATTGTGCTGATGGAGTATTAAAAACCATTGTTGACAAGACAAAACTGTGTCTTTGGGAAAATAACTTAGAAGACGGTTGAAGAACTGAGTGACTTTAGAGCAAAGCTCCTTCCATCCCTCCATCCCGTCTACTTGTTATGTAAGAAAGGCTGGTCAGAACTTAACATCTCTAAAGACAAAAAATAGCAAAGAACTGAAGCCGGTCCCACACGAAATTTTGCAATAATACACATCCACAGATGCATGAACTAATGGAAGGAGAAAGCCATTAGGCATCCATCACAAGATGCGTTTCCAGTAACGTTTTATGGTTTTTTTGTTGGTTGGTAATTAACATACCCTGTAATATATTCTCTTGATTAATCAATCGTGAACTTGTGATCATGACAACTCCGTTCAGAAACCTCTTTACACTTGGTGCCTATGTTCAGAGGGAATTACAGTTGTCTGCATTTCCATTTACAGTAAAACGTTGGTTTGCAAGCATAATTCGTTCCAGAGACATGCTTGTAATCCAAACACTTGTATATCAAAGCAAAATTCAAGAACCATTGGCTCAGTCGTGATCACGTGACGTTCAGCGTCGCGTGCTACTCATATTGTAAGACATCACTTTTTTATCAAGTTAAAATGTATTAGCAATGTTTGCTCGTCTTGCGGAACACTGGCAGAAAAAGATACTCAAAACCCAAGGCTTTACTGTATATCTGTATTTTCATAGCAGGCAAGGACTATCTTTATTACATTGAAACCCAATTTTGGGGACAGAAGTGGAGTAGACATACGAGTTCAAAGAGGAAAAAATATATAAAATGTATAGCTTTTGACAATGAATTATTTATGTATTCATAGAAACGTTTGATATTGGATATAGAAGGAAGCCAGAATACGTCATGCCAAAATATGCTTCTTTTATGTAAGAATTATTTTGAGTGGTAGGCAATTAAGATGAAGCCAATGCAGGAAAAGCCCTCTCTGCCCCCTCATCTCTGCCTCAAGGCAGGGTGTAAATCTTCCTGTACTAGAGACAGGTCTAGACTCATCAGTCCAGAGATAACGCCCGGAGGAAATCGCACACAATGTTTACTCCATTCATTTCCCCCATTTGTTTACCTTCCTGAAGTCTGCCGTCCTCTGAGCCTGAAATCGTTGTCCTGCCGTCTCTTTGCAAATGCACTGTTCTTTTTAAAGATGCCAGATGAGGGGCACCTGGGTGGCTCAGTCGGTTGAGCGTCCGGCTTCGGCTCAGGTCACTATCTCATGGTCTGTGAGTTCGAGCCCCGTGTCGGGCTCTGTGCTGACAGCTCAGAGCCTGGAGCCTGTTTCAGATTCTGTGTCCCCCTCTCTCTGACCCTCCCCTGTTCATGCTCTGTCTCTCTCTGTCTCAAAAATAAATAAACGGGGGGCGCCTGGGTGGCGCAGTCGGTTAAGCGTCCGACTTCAGCCAGGTCACGATCTCGCGGTCCGTGAGTTCGAGCCCCGCGTCAGGCTCTGGGCTGACGGCTCAGAGCCTGGAGCCTGTTTCCGATTCTGTGTCTCCCTCTCTCTCTGCCCCTCCCCCGTTCATGCTCTGTCTCTCTCTCTGTCCCAAAAATAAAAAAAATAAAAAACATTAAAAATAAATAAATAAATAAATAAATAAATAAATAAACGGTAAAAAAAAAAAAAATTTAGAAAGAAAAAAAAAAAAAAAGATGCCAGATGAGCCCAAGTTTTAGCCAGCCCTTTGAGCTATTCATCCCTGAGTTTCTGCCGTGCGTGTATGAGATACACCTGTTAATAAATCTCCGTTTTTCTCTCGCTAATCTTTTTGTTACAGAGCCCTCGCCAGGAACCTAGAAGGTATAAAGAAGAAAGGTGTTTTTTTTCTTCTCTTACAGAATATCAAATTGCTATGGCCTTTAGATGCCACAGGATACTTTATCATTATTATTAGTAGTAGTAGTTTTAGAATGAAGTTTTTTTTTATGTTTATTTTTTATTTTTGAGAGAGAGAGCACGAGCATGAGCGGGGGAGGGGCAGTGAGAGAGGGAGAGAGAGAATCCCAAGCAGGCTGCACACCGTCAGCACAGAGCCTGACGTGGGTCTTGAACTCACAAACTGTGAGATCATGACCTGAGCTGAAATCAAGAGTCAAAGGCTTAACCAACTGAGCCACCCAGGTGCCCCTGAGTTGTTTTTCATTACAATTTTTCTGGGAAGTGAGGGAGAAGAAGGAAGCTGTAAAATCAAGAATCAAACTACAGAGCCCCTGGAAAGGCATTTGGGAACAGAACAGATGACCCCTTATGACCCTGCCCACTGCACCTGAACTGTCGTCTTCACCGAGAGTTCAAGGTCACTCGAGTTCCATGGGATACTTTTAGGAGGGAGGTGAAATTGGTTCAGTTTTTAAAATCTCACTATTTACAATATTTTGGAATGAGAGGCTATGCAGCTATCTCAACTTCAGATGAGTTTTAGATGTCAACCTAAGTGTGTACAAAGGGATTATTTTTTAAATTGCCTTAAAGAGTTCACCAGGGAAAAACAACAACAACAAACAACAAACAACAAACAAACCACAAAAGAACCTCTACCCTGGGCTGGACATCAGAATCCCCCACCCCCCACCCCCAACCCAGGGAAGCTTTGGAAAGATCCCAGCGCCCGGGCTGGGACGTGATGCTCTGCGAGGGCTGGCTTCTCCTGGCTTGTGTGAGCCAATGATTACAATTTCAGGAGTTTTGCATGGATATTCTCAAACATCAAACTACAAAAACGTATAGTAAATTATATGTTTTTAAAATTGTATTTCTTCTCAGGTTGCCTGAGTGGCTCAGTCGGTTGAGCGTCCGACTTTGGCTCAGGTCATGATCTCAAGGTTCGTGAGTTCGAGCCCCGCGTCGGGCTCTGTGCGGACAGCTCAGAGCCTTGAGCCTGCTTCCGATTCCGTGTCCCCCCACCCCTCTCTCCGCCCCACCCCTGCTTGTACTCTGTCTCTCTCTGTCTTTCAAAAATGAATAAACATAAAATTTTTTTTTTAATTTTTATTTCTTCTCGAGTTAGTCAACATTAAGTAAATCATATTTAGAATAATGGTGGAAAATACTCAAAAGTCCTCATTTTCTAACTATTTCACTACATGTGACCCGGACTTCTGGGGTCACTTAGGTCTGTCACATCAGTAAGCCTCCTCCGGGACTGTGCGTGGTGACATCACACCAGTCGCTGGAAATTGGCCCCAGAACAATTTATGCCACAGGAATCAGCAGAGACTTCACTCCAGAGCTAGGTCTGTTATTTTGTTGACTATCTACACCGAAGACATTGATGGAGAAAACGTTAATAACGCAGGTGATACTTCAAAGAGTGTCGTGTTGTTAGCTGTTATGTTGTGAATAGTACCAAAAAAGAGAGAGACTATTCTTCCGCTATGCAAACACCAAGACCCAATTCAATCATCGTGCATGGCAGACCCATCTTCCTCGTCGTTTGCAACCGCAGGTTGACTATGGTTTGGCGAAAGCTTCCCGCAAGAATCACCAGTTGGAGTTTACAAGAAAGAGTATTGCATATTTTAAGTGATTTTGTAAGTTGCGTCCTACACATCCTTCATGCCGGTAAGGTTTATAATAAACTGATGTGCATATATCAGTAGGCATATTTTTTGAGAGCTGATTGTTCAGTATTTACCAGCACACCAGTGCTCAAGCCCCATTCCTGGTGTATCATTGATCAGCACGGGCATTGGGATTTTTAGTCCACCCGCTGAGACTAACATGCAGAGCAGTTAAGAACCACTGTTCTAGAATGAGGTAGAGAAGGAGAGGAAGACGTTGGCTCCTGGCCCAATGTGAGCCTTCCACCTCCAACAGGTGCAGCTCAGGGTCTGAGCACTTTGGGTGAGAGGGGACAGCAGGCTTAGGGACAGTCCCCACCCATTAGAGAAGTAAGCCTGTGTCTGTGCTGTGTCTGTCGTGTGCGTGGGGAGAATTCTTGCTCTCCAGGACAGTCGACCATAAAATCATTCTCCCCAGACTGGGAGCTTCTGAAGGGCCAGGGCTGTGCCTTATTTATCCTTTGAAGGCCTGGCAAGTGGTTGATGTTTACTGGACGTTTGGCAAATAAATTAATGAATTTGCATCCAGAGAAGATTTTTCCAAACATCCAACAATAATATTTTGGATGACGAAATTATGGAATAAATGCTCTGCAACCACTAACAGTGATTATGGAGTCAACTATTTAATGATATAAAATGCTCATGATATAGTCTAATTGCGAGGCAAGAGCTACAAGACAGCATATAAATTACCAACAGTTTTGTTTAAAAACACGTACAAAATATATTCCTTAGCTTAATGGGGTATCTGTCAACTCCTGGCCTGTGTCTGAGTCATTCTTGATAGTTAAGTGCTTCCTAACTCTTTGTTTGGATTTTTACTGAAAGCTCATCCCCAAGGGAAGAATTTGTTTAGTTCATGATTAATTTAATAGCCTTAGGATTCTAATGCAGAATGGACTGGGCTCATTTGTGATGGATCTCTGCACCTGTCGATTGACGGAATTTTTTAAATTTAATTTTTAACATTTACCTAACGTTGATCACCCACGGCTAGAAGGTCGAGAGGCACAGTGACCGTTATCAGAGGAGACTGAGGGAGACTGAGGGGAAAGGTAAAACAGCACCTTGCAAAATCAGGCGAACCAAGTGAAATTCTTCCTGGATGCCTCTGGAAACCACTGGCTGGGAGTGAGAAGGAACACCGCTATTTAATGTGCTTAGCAACACTTTGGAACTCAAAGGCACTTTACCAAATAAATCATTCACCATTGTTCCAGGCCTGCAGCTACCCTGGACATTGCAAAACAAACACTTCTATGGGCAACGTGCCAAGAATGGGGAAACAGGCCAGCCAGCTCCCTCTGGACCGATCCATTATATGGGTGGTGTGGGATTGGCCTTGGCCCATCTCTCCGTCCCTCCCCTGCCCAGTGACCCAGTGTGGGGCAGGGGGAAGTGTTGAATAAGTGGAGCAGAGCCAGCTTCTGAAACCAGCCACCCCACCCTGCATCCTGGAACTCAGCAGGGGCACAGCACCAACAAGAACTCAAAGATGCAAGGAAGAAGTAGGTCTGACCTCACATTCCCCCCCGGGGAACACAGCGGCTCAGGCAAACACGTTAGATAAATCTGAAAATATGTATTCTGAATACGCTGATCCTTCTGGCTCACTCCAGAAATTGTGGGCCCTTTACAATGTTGAGAAAGAAACGTGCTTTCATGCCAGTTTTTAGGGGCTGGTTCATCTCATTCAGCATTTTAACAAGCATTTGCCAAGTGCTTACTACATTCTAGGTACACGGTAAGTGATTGGGATACAGAAACGAGATACAATTTCTTTCTTCTCAGAGGCAACGGCTTGGAAGGGGAGACAGGTAAAACGAAGCAGTCTGATTCAGGACGGAACCCAGGGATCAGGATTGTTGTCAGCCACATCCACATCACTGATCAGGCATCAGTGGAACGCCTCTTCTGGGTTAGACGTGAATCACCTCTTTAATTGACGCCCCAAGAACTCATGAGGAAGTCCCTATTACTAACGCCACTTCATAGGTGAGGAAACCGAGGCTTAGAAAGGTTGAACAATTAGCTCAATATCTTAAAGCCAACTGCGGCGGACCCAAGATACCATCCAGAGTCTGTCCCCAGAGCCCGTGTGTATTTCTTTCACTTTACACTAAAGTAGGATATGAGCAGACCCACGTGGGGCAGTGATGGGTCGGCTGAGGGGGAAGGGGGTGAAGCAACTCTGAGAAGGAAGTCAAGGAAGGCTTTATGGAAGAGGAGGCACTTTGCGGATGAGCTCATTTCTAAAAGTGAGGAAGAGGGGAAACGCCGCCCCACCAGGCTGTCTGGGCAGGTGCCCGAGGGCTAGAGCCTGGAGGCCCCACAAGGGTTACCCAAATGTTCGGCAATGCCGGTATAAACCAATCAACGTGAACTCTTGTTGGCCACTTTGTTATTTGTCTTCCGAGAGGCCTCCTTGCCTCCATCACTTCTTCTGAAACTCCCATTACTTATCCAAACATAATCTCAAATTCCTCTTGAGAAATTGGAAAGTAGCCCGTGTTCTACGTGATATTGCAGGGTTTATTGCTTCCCTCTCTCTGCCTATTTCCATTTGAGAAATAGCCAGGAACTGAAGGGCGACCCGGCAGGAGCCTGTGTTCGGCCTGCCCAAAACTGCCACATGTTAAGTGACACTCTTGACTTGCTGTTCCAAATGGGGCTTTTTGCAAGCGCCAATGCAACTGGGGTGCGGCTTGTCCTGCTCGAGGGAGGGAGTCCTGCTCTGTGACACTCCCGATGCTCTGGGTGTTCATTCATTGGCAGTGAGACCCTTCAGGGACCCTTGGATCACACTGCTTGGTGAAGGGTGAGGCTGGAAAGCAGGCAGAGAAAACCCCAAGCAGGCTCATTGCTGTCAGCGTGGAACCCGACGTGGGGCTCCATCCCATGAACCGTGAGATCACGACCTGAGCCAAAACCAAGAGTCGGACGCTTAACCGACTGAGCCACCCAGGACACCCGCCCTTCCCTTGCTCATTTTTGAAAAGCAGGGTACCATGGTTGGAAGCATGTTTTGGGAAGCGAAGCCTGGCTGTCATCTAAAGGAGGCTTAATATCCCTCTCTTAACAACTGCTAAAACAACTTCACACAAAGTTGAGTAAGCCATAGGTACAGAAAAACGTTGGTTTGCGAACGTAATTCGTTCCGGAAACGTGCCGGTAATCCAAAGCACTTGTCTATCAAAGCGAATTCCGAGAACCACTGGCTCAGTTGTGATCACGTGACATCCAGCGTCACGGACTACTCGTGGTGCAGGACCTCGCTCGTTTATCAAGTTGTAATTTATTAGCAATGTTGGCTCGTCCTGCGGAACACTCGCAGAACAGGTTACTCACAATCTGAGGTTTTACTGTGCTCCTCGAACAACACAGTCAACTGCCTTGTGCTCAACAATTGTACAATCTGCCTGTATTTCTTTTTTTTTTTAATTTCTTTTAACGTTTATTTATTTTTGAGACAGAGAGAGACAGAGCATGAACAGGGGAGGGGCAGAGACAGAGGGAGACACAGAATCTGAAGCGGGCTCCAGGCTCCGAGCTGTCAGCACAGAGCCCGACGCGGGGCTCGAACTCACGGACTGCGAGATCGTGACCTGAGCCAAAGTCGGACGCTTAACGGACCGAACCACCCAGGCGCGCCGATCTGCCTGTATTTCAAGGGCACATGGTATGTTCACCGAATGGGTCTCATCTGCGGGTGGGCCCTGAAGCCCAAGAAGATTATTCTTTTTGACCAGCCTCCCAGGTAACCCTGTGCAGGCACCACAAGCCTTGGCCTCACGGATCCCCAGATTACCCTCTCCACTTCCAATATTCTGTGATTTCTCCTACCGCTAAGAGTGAAAGAGCGTCTTTGCAAGGGAACGCAGCCATGGCTGTGGGCCTAATGTGCATTTAGAGACATCTCCAGGGACCCGTCCCTGTCCAGGGAATGGTGGCAGAGTCATAACTGCATTAGCGTCAGGAAGGCAGCTGTTAACACCTGGATTTGTACATGGCTGATCAGTTTCACGGCCGGCGCTTCCTGGATTGTAGCTGGTATGGGCCCAGGACGCGGGGTCAGATGGGCAGAGAGGCTACGTGGTGAGTTGGAAAAACTCCTGACCCAGAACAGTCAATTGTGCAAGGCACAGTACCTGGAAATTAGGGAAGCTGGGCCCCCGCAGGGCTCCATAACCGGGTTCCCGAGTGGACATTGGCTGGAATGTGCGGGCACACCCAAGGACAGTTCGTATCAGCACAGATTCCACTGCCCGGAATCAGGCATCTGATGGAAGACATTATCTCTATTCCTATTCATCTAAATGTTTGCTGTTTTATTACCCATGTTGGTGCTGCCTTAATCACCCAGTGTCCTAGGGGTCACATGAGAAAAAAATTACACGTTGAAGGGCGCCTGGGGGGGCTCAGTTGTTAAGCGTCCGGCTTCAGCTCGGGTCACGATCTTGCAGTTCGTGAATTTGAACCCTGCCTGGGGCTCTCTGCTGTCAGCATGAAGTCTGCTTCGGATCCTCCGTCTCCCTCTCTCTCTGCCCCTCCGGCGCCCCCTCCCTCGCTCTCAAAAATAAATAAACATTAAAAAAAATTACATTTTGAAATATGGAGTTGTTCAGAAGGTCGAAGTCCCAAACCGAAGAGTAAGGTAACAGTGGTGTCAAGAACAGAGCAGTCTGTCTGCTCTTAAAAGGGGGTGTGTGGGACACAGGAACCCGCCGACGGCCTGGTCTGGGGAGAACCGACTTCGATATGAGACTTTGTTCATGAAGAGCTGAGCCCGAGTGCCTGCAAATGTAAATCAGAGCCAGAAGGGAGGTGAGCAGCGTCTGGAGGCCTCAAGGGAGGCGTCTGTGGTGGCCGTGAGGTTGGCCCCCAAGATCCATTCCCCGTCCCCCCCACCCCCCCCCCGCCGCTAATGCAACCAATCAGAGCTCAGCATGCCTTTGGCGACCCCATCTGGCAAAGGGCGGGCATGTGTACCAAGCTGGCCTGGTCAGGCTGGAGGAAAGGATCCCTAGGGTCAGGGAAGAGGTTTCTCCGTCTCATCTGGTGAGTGTGACGAGGGAGCCACATTGCCCCAGTTGTTACTGGCCACCATCTTACGGACCAGCTTCAGAGTGACATCTGCGGAGCAGACAGACAGGAAGGAACCTGGGTCCTGACAAGAGCACCAATCACGGACTGGGCTGTGCCCGAAGCCTCCCCTTTCTGGGCCGCAAGTCGCATGAGACGTACACGTCCTCACTGTCCACAGCTTCTTGCGTCTGATGTCTTCATTTGCGGTGCTGAACCTCCGGGCGGGTGCAGTATCCCCTCCAGACGGGCTGCCCGCGCCTAGCAGAGAACCGTAATGCGGGCAGCAGGCCGGGGCCTCGGAACCTGCCAGGCTGGTCATGAGCTTTCATTAAATGTCTGTTTGGGTGGCCTTCTTTCTACAAAGATATACTTGATTTGCATAGTCATCGTTGGGAACCCTCTTCACCTGCACCAAGGAAAGGATCTCTCCTGTGCTTTACGAGATGCAAAGCCCTTTCAGCGTGGTCTTCATTGCCCACTTTTGAAAGAAGTATAGGTCTGGGAAATACCTCCCTCTTCTCATCGAGAAAGACATCAGCAAGGTGCAGAGGTAAGTGGCTGGCCACACGGCCTCCGTGTTTGGGGGGCGACAGAGAGTAAGAGATGGGGCGGGGGGGGTGGGGTGAAGGAGAGAGATCTCACACCCTCCCCCGACCCAGCTGATGGCCTTCCCCCTCCTTCAGGTGTCCTCACGCAGGAATGTGGGCCTAGGGTCACCCAATCTTCTGACTCTTCAAAGGAAGCTGTCAAGCAGAATTTGGATGTGAATTCTTCACTCAAAAAAAAAAAAAAAACACATCAGGGCGCCTGGGTGGCTCAGTCGATTAAGTGTCCGACTCTGGCTCAGATCATGATCTCGCAGTTCCTGAGTTCAAGCCCCACATCGGGCTCTCTGCTCTCAGTACAGAGCCCTCTTCGGATCTTGTCTCGCTCTCTCTCTGCCCTTCCCCCATTCTCGAGCTCTCTCTCGATCTCTTTCTCTAAGATAAAAATAAACATTAGGGTTCCTGGGTGGCTCAGTCGGTTGAGCTTCCGACTTCGGCTCAGGTCACGATCTCACGGTTCGTGAGTTCAAGCCCCACATCAGGCTCTTTGTTGACAGCTCGGAGCCTGGAACCTGCTTCGGATTCTGTGTCTCCTTCTCTCTCTGCACCTCCCCTGCTCTCTCTCTCTCTCTGTCTCTCAAAAATAAACAAACATTTAAAAATAAATAAATAACTAAAACATCAAAAAAATGTTAAGAAAAGCAGATCACTACTGTACGGGTCAAACACAATAGGTCTGTGGCCATTTGTGCTGATGCCAAGCTACCTAGAGCAGCCCTGCATTTCCAAACGTACAACTGGCTGTGAATAAAGTTGAGTCATCCCGGCGTTATTCATGACACTGACAATGTGGTGGGAAACCTTCACTTCCAATAACAGGGAGCAGTTCGGTAAACACTGGTGAGTCTACCTGGTGCAAGGTGACGTAAATGTCTAAAAAGGATATTTACAAGTAACTCGAGAGAGATGCTTACGATATGAGGATGATGAGCCGGGAAAAGAGAGTCTGCAGGGTTGTGCGTCGAAGTGATTACGGCCCTGCCGAACAGTCCAAGACGGAACAGTGCGTTCGAAATCAGGTCGGGAAGCAAACGAATCAAATAGTAACAGGAATTCTCTTTGGGTGGAGAGAAGTGTTACTCATTCTTCTCCTCCTTATACTTTTCTGACTGTCGCAAATTGTGTATAAGTTCATCGGCACAAAAAATACGCTTCCCTGGCAGGTTGCTACATCTCTAGGGCCATGACTCCACTGAGCCCGTCTGCCTCCATCAGCGGGCCAAGTGCAGCCGGGCTCGTGTCTGCGAACATTCCCAGGGCAGCTGCATCGTGCCTCACTCTGGGCCAGGCACGCAGCACGGAGCCGAATTAACAGCCTGCCCTTGTGCGGAGGAGGCCGCAGTCCAACTGGTGTGAACTAAACAATTTTATTGTTTTCTTTATTTTAAAAAATGTGTTAATGTGTATTTATTCTTGAGAGAGAGAGAGAACGAGCAGGGGAGGGGCAGAGAGAGAGGGAGACACAGAATCCGAAGGAGGCTCCGGGCTCCGAACTGTCCGCCCAGAGTCCGACGTGGGGCTCGAACTCACGAACCATGAGATCGTGACCTGAGCTGGTCAGACGCTCAACGGACTGAGCCACCCAGGCGCCCTGAAGGAGACAACTTTAAAACAATGCAGTGAGAAGGTCGCTGGTACAGAGACACGGAGCCCAGAGGGCAAGCGCTGGCCCACTCTTCAGCCGAGGGAGGTGTTTCTGGAGAAGGCGATGTCCCAGCTGCCTCAGAAGGGCTTGTAAGAGCTCTCCGGCTAAATAAAGGTGGGAAGGGGGCTCTGGGAGAGGGTCTGAACAGTGCAAAGCCACAGAGGCAGGAGGCAATACAGCAGATTTAAGGAAGCCGGGTCATTTGGGGAAAGGCATGGGCCGTGCCTTGTGTGCTGGCCTCGCACCTGCTTCTTTCCTGGTTGCCGATGAGGGTGGGCCAGGTTGTATGAGTCTCCCTCACTACGATGGGAGTCAGTGGTCCACTTGACAGCTGAGTCGTCTCTGGGACACCCAGGTTCAAGGACAGAGGCTCTGGGGCTGGTTCAACAACATCCTTACATCCAGGGGGTGGGCCCGAGCACAAAGCCAGAAACTGAGATGGAAACCACAGGTGGTGTTTTGCGGGGGCTGGGTCCTGGGTCCTGGGGAAAGCATCAGACCACAGGCGTGGTTGTCCCAGCCGCGTACAGCCGATGGGAAGGAGGGAAGGAAGAAATGGGTTTTTTTGGGCACCTCCTGTGACCTGGCACTTTGGTAATTACCCCCTCACCATTTAGTGAGGCAGGTATGATTGTCTTTGCTTCGTGGCTGGCAAACCAAGGCTCAGAGAGGTCGGGTAGCTTGCCTGAAGTCACACAGCTAGTAAGTGGTGGAACCAGGCTGCCTACCTCTCCAGTCGGGACCTTCCCCACCCCTCCACACTGGCCTGGAGGAAGGGGACCATGTTTATAAGCCTCTGAGGCTGTCGGAGCCCCCAGCGTTGAGTTCTTTACATACAGCAACTGTCCCGTAACCGAGGGCTCATCTGGACTCTTCTGCCAGGCATTTGGGCACGGCTGTGAATGCCAACTCTCCTTCTGGACTTCCATACCACTCCCACTTTTCCTCGCCCCTCCCAGGCCCTATATTCTGAGGAGGGAAAGAATGAGAATTTCCCCGCATTGCCGATGCCAGGCCTGTGACCCCGAGGACATCATCTCTCAGGCATGGGACAAAATTCCAGAAATCTCCATCTCTAGAAATCCCCTCTGTTCTTTCCCACAGTGTGGAGGTGAACTTCACGCGTTAGCAAAGCGACACGTACCCCTTTTAAAGGACAAATGATAAGGGGACAAGCCCCCGGGGCAGGCAGCCAGATACGATGGGTAAACCGCGGGGCCATGTGGCAGGTGGCCTTTAAATGGCCTGTGACGCTGAGCAAATCGTGACCTCTCTGGGCCTTAAGGACGAGACCTGAATTGGGCTGGCGCTTTCCGACTGGAGGGGGAAGAAGTCATTCATGGCACTGGCTAAACATGCGAAGTCCGTGGTCCTCTGCAGAATGCACATTGTAAACCCTCTTCTTGGGATTCTCGCGAAGGCTGGCTCGTCGAGAGAATCACGGTCCCTCTGAGCTGTCCCCTGGGCTCCGGACCGCACATATGTCTGCGTGCTGGAGCCCTCCACTTTTATCTTCCTTCAGCATCTCCACCCTTCGCCCCCATCCAACCTCCCTCCCACATGCTCTCCCAGGTCTGGCTAGTTTCCTCCCTTTCCTATAAATCACGTCCAGCCTCCCAGCAAATTCCACCACCCTTCCCCTGCAGAGTAGCTAGAATCCATCACTTCTCTTGCCTTCTCGGTCACTCACCCTGGTGTAAGTCACCAGGACGAACACAGTGACCTCATACTCGTCTCTCAGACGCCACTCCTGTTCCCTAAAATCCATCTGTCGCAGACTAGCCATGCTGGTTGTTTCAAAGATTCCACCAGAGCGGGTCACTCCCCTGCTTAAACTCTGCCACCACCCCGCCGTTATTTCCCAGTGGTGCCCGTATGGGTTCAGTGGCCAGGGGACGTCAGGGTCTTTGTCTCCGTAAGGATCTTGGCCTTTTCCTCCTGGTCACAAAAAGGCTGCCTTATTCAGGCAGGCAATGCTTGGGATTTGTGCTTTCCAGCTTCTAGCCATCTCCGTACCTGCTGGGGCACCTCTGATCTACATGAGCCCAGTGAGCGGCAGGACCACGCTTTCAGCTCCCTGATGAGGTTGAGCACCTACTGTGCGCCAGCTACTTTTCCCGGCACTTGACATTACCAAGGTTCTAGAAATGGCCCCAGATTCCCATTCGCATCCCCTTGTTATTCAATCAACACTAACCTAGGTACCGCTGTGAAGGGACTTTGCAGGGGTTATCTGGGCTGGGGAGGGAGGAAGGCTGGCCCCATCAGGGGAACCCTTTCCAGAGATGTTTCTCTAGGTGTGCAAGGGGGATTCCATGCACCACTGCTCCTTGGAGACGAAAAGGGCGTGTGCCAAGGCATATGGTGGCCTCTGGAAGCTGAACGTGGGAGCCGGCTCACAGCCTGCAAGGAAAAGGGGCCCTTGGTCCTACGACTGCAGGGAACTTGGTTCAGCCGACAACGAGAACGAGTCTGCAAGCAAATTCTTAAATTCTTTCCCAGAACCTCCAGCCAAGAACCCAGCCTGACCCCAACACCTCAGTCCCAGTCTTATGAGAACCGAGGTGGAGAGCCAGCTGGCACGCCTGGACTGCTGACCTACAGGACGTCAAGGTCACAAACGGGTTTTGCTCTAGTCGCTACGTTCGGGGTGATTTCATTCTCAGCCCGTTACAGGTGAGGCTCGGAGAGGCTCCCAACTCTCCAGGGTGCACAGGGGCCGCGGGGCTGTTGCCCGTTCATCGAACGCCACCCGCCCCTGCTGGATCTCTGGAACTTTCGCTGCGGGCCGGCCCCAGGCTGGACGCTACAGACTTGGAGGTGAGCCCCATGAAGCTTCTGGCCCTGACGAGCCCTGGGATTTGTGGGGAACAATTAGCAATGAGATGGGAATAAGGAAGGAGGCAATTAGCCAAAGGGAGTCCCTGATCGCAATCACGCAGAGTGCTCTCTGGGCCGATGTCCTTGTTTTCAGACCAGAAAGGGGAGCTGGCCACAAAGCCCAGCCCTAGCCCATCATTCCAGACCCCTGGTGTCTCCTCCTTCAGTTTGGGGGAGGGAATGGTAGGCTCTTTTGTCCCTTGGGAAACTAGATAGAAATGAGGACCGGTTGCCATGTTGCCGATTCCATCTCTTTCAATCCCAGCCTTGTTCCTGGGGAAAAGCAGAAAGGACACTGCTTATGTCCTCAAGCCCAAGAAGGACAGCAGGAAGGGAAGGACAGATTGCCACCCATCTGCTTCCTCTCCTGTCCCTACCAGCACCTTCTCACGGCCCCCCAGCACCGCCCCAGGTGCCAGGACAATTGACGGGGTCGTCAGGGGCACATGCCATGAATGACAGGGCTGCAGACAGACTGACTCACTTCTCTGCCTGCCAGAACCCAAAGGCAGACTCCCAGGGGCATAGAAACCTCCCATGTGTCCAAGCTCCCCGCCCCCACCCCCGACTTGTAAGCAATCGCCTGTCACAAGGAAGGTGGAAGGAAACGAGAGCCCAAACCACAGGCCTTCTCAAGAAATGCCCTCTGAGGGGCGCCTGGGTGGGTCAATCCATTAAGCGTCTGACTCTTGATTTTGGCTCAGGTCATGACCTCATGGTTCATGAGTTTGAGCCCCACGTGACCTCCGTGCTGGCAACACAGGGCCTGCTTGGGGTTGTCTGTCTCTGTGTCTCTCTCAGAAATAAATAAAGTAAAAATAAAAAAAGAAAGAAAGAAAGGCCTTCTGACCACACAAAATCTCGTTCCTTTAACACCAAATCTCACCACAGCAGAACGGCTCAAAACCCCTGACCACAGAGGCGGCACAGACAAATCTCTTGGCACCTTGGACCACCTGGGGGGGTGGGAAGAATCCACAACACTTGAAACCGGTGTTCTTGTCTTGTTCTTGGCCTGTGCCTTCCCTTTGAGGCTGGCGCAGAGCGAGGGCATGATGCTGGCCCGGCCCTCTGCCCAGGGAAGGAGGGGACGTGCTTGCTCCAGGGAGCCCGAGGGACAGAACAAAACCCAAGGGCAGCCTGGTTTGAGCTCAATCCGGGAACGCAGTAAATCCCAGGGCGGGGGAGCTCGTCTGTGCAAATGTCTTGCCATCGAAGGGGAGAAATCCTGCTCTGGGAAAGGTCTCCTTGTCTTGCTGAGCACGAGGGGGTTTGGACAGGCACGGGAAGCATATGGAGAGGCAGGGTGCTCTGCAGAAGAGGTCCCCTCCCCGTGGGGACCAGCAGGGAGGTGGGGTGAGGAGAAATGGAAGGGCCGAGATAGAGTCATACGCACATAGCATAGTGGCAAGCTGGGGCTTGGGGCCAAGCAGCCAGGGAGAGCCCTGGTGAGGGTGGCCGAAGCGACCACAGGTGGTTCCTCTTCCCAGAGACCTCCGGGGGGGGGGGGGGGGAGGGTCCTCTACGCACGCACGTGCACACGTGGCCTGAGCTTTGTCTCTTTTGATTCATCTGCTGAAACCAAGGGAGCCGGGGTCCACATCAGGCTCGACACCCAGGTGGGATGCGGGGCAGGGAGATAAGCCTCAGGTTGAATTCGGTGGAATCAAGGGCTTGGGGATGCCAGAGGCACCCATGGGAACCTAAATCCCCGAGAAATACCGGGAAAAAGCTTTGAATTTCCCCCAGGCTGAGAAGTGGGGACTCCAGCCAATCTCATGCAGACGACACGAGCCAGAGAGACCCCCGCTGCCCCCAGCTGACAGGCGCTCCCACGTGCCGCCCCCCACTCACAAGCCCGGGTCGGGGAGCCCCTTGCGCGAGTGCTCACTCAGCTATCGTACTGCACAACCCCTGCATGGCACCCGCCGCTCCGGATTGTCGCCACCTTCTCACCTCCTTCCTCCCTCTCTAGACTCCGGGAGCCTCCGGTCGGGGCTGGGATTTCTTCCTCTCAGACCCCCTGGCTTAGCTCAGGCCTCGGGAAAGGCTGACGTTGAGTAGAAGAGATGGGATGGGTGTTTCTGGAGTCTGACACTGTGCCAGACTCCAAGGGTCCGAGTCGAACAAGGCTCGCAACCCGCTCCCGGGGTCCTAATGAATGGGCATCCTTGGGGAAGTGAGGTCTCACCTCCGGAGGTGCTGGGGAACAGTTCGAACAACAGCTTGGCAGAGAATGGGCCGGGCACTCGACTCCAGAGGGCAGTGGCCTTGATGGAGTCCAGTGCCCATCTGGCCCGTGGACCCTTTCTCCCCCCACCCCCACCCCGACCCGAGATTGTGGTTCTCCGAGGTAGGGGGGCCCGGACTCTGGCTGCCCACGGCCTCCTCGTGTCCGGCAAGCAGTCTGTGAGTGGAAGGGGGGGGGGGTGAGTGGGAGCTGAGTCACCCACAGAAGGCCTGAATCCAAGTCACCTCCCTCCCCAACAGCTGTTATAAACACATTACCGATCAGCATCATGTGCTTGCTCCTTAGGGTTTATGTTGCTGCACGAAAGTAATATCAAGGATGAGCCCACAAACCTCCGATCACACCATATTTAGTCATCCTCGTGTCTGGTCTGTGCGTCATTCCTCCCTCAACATACTTGTGCTGGGCAACAGCCCCCCAGCCCCTGGCCAGCTCATCCTTTGGGACCCACACCGACCCCACCACTGGCTCAGTGTTCCTCATCCCGTGAGAGGCTGAGAGGCCCCTCTGGGCTGAGACACACAGGCCACGGTCCGCAACGCCCTTCTTGTGCCTGCCTCTCTAACCTTGACTTTCGATCCCTAGCAAGGCTGGCGTCCTCTTTCCTGACACCCCCAAAAGAAATCCGTTAAGTCATCGGGGCCCCGAAGCATGTATCGGATACCTTACGTGACGGACCTGTTATGTCTGGTCTTCTTGATAAATTCGGCTTTCCAATCCCGTCTTACAGCTGGGGATCCAGAAGCTGAGCCAGATAAGAGATTTTCCCAGGACCCTGCTTGGCCCCAGGTTGGGCTGGCTCTTTTCCTACCACACTGCTTCTTCCAGACCAGTTCCCAATCGTAGCTGACAACATCAATCTCCACCTGCTTCTTCAAGCCTCCAGAGTCCTTTCTAACGTTCAGATGGGCTTGACCTGTAATGTGTCACGATCTAACTCTAGCGACTTAACCGAAGAAGCGTCCGTTTGTGTCATGTAACGTGAAATCCTGGAGGCAGGCAGGGTGGGGCGGGTGCAGTTGTTTGAGGAAGTCAAGAACCCGGATTCCTTGAAGCCCCCTGCTCTACTATCCTTACCTGGAAGCTCTCATCCTCAGGGTCACAAGAGGGCTGCCCCACCTCCAAGCGTTGCAACTACATTCCAAGCAGGAAGAAAGGGAAAGAGGCAGGTCACCTGAGTGCGTTCCTGTCCACACGGGAAACAGTCGCCTTGCCGGGTAGACGTCTGTTTCTACCATATTGGCCCAGTGGGTTTACACGGCCACCGTTCCCCGCAAGGCATTTGCAAAGGGAAGTCGTCCCCAGGCGTGTTGGCGGCTCTGAACAAAACTAAATTTCCGTATGCGAGAAAGCGGAGGACGGACATTCGAGAAGGAATCAGCTGCCTGCCACAAGCTCCCACGTTTAGCCAGTGCCTGAGTCCTGCGGGGTCTGGCTTCTCCGCCCCTGGCCGGCGCTTAGACTGTGCTCTCTGCCGGGCTGCCCTCCACGCCTGTCCACTCCCCGTGCTGCCGCCAGCCGTCTTTCCAAAGCACAGAACGCATCGTCCCCTTGCCCTCGAACCTCCAGCTCCCGTCCTTCGCTTCTAACAGGAGGTCGAAGCAGACACTTGGGGTCCATGACGATCCAGCCCTAGCTGATTTCTTCCCCGAGCTCCGAAACCGCCCGATGCTGCCGCCACACGCTGTCTCCCCACCCCCCACACAGCGGGCCCCCCCCACTCCACGTCTCTGCTCCTTGGCTTCTGCCATCCGCCCCCCACCCACCCACACCACCCACCATCTAGCATGACTTTCTTCCTGCCTGCTGTACTGGCCGGAAATGCTCCTTTAAGACGCAGCCTAAATGTTACCTTTCCGTAACCATTTGCTGAGGGCAGTCAGAATCACTCCTTCCCCCCCCCCCCCAGCACACTCTCAGATAACGGTTTACAAGGTGGCTGGGAGTCCAGGCGGCTGTTGTGGTTTCTTTAATGGCACCCATTTGTCTGCTTCTGGGGGTAGCCTCTTGGGGACCCGCCCCTCCCCGCACTGGTCCCCAAGGCGCTGGGGTTCTGGTGGCATCCTCTGAACGTCTCTCGACCCTAGACGCACGCCCTCCCCCCCCCCCCCTCCCGGGTACGTGAGACAAACTGCTTCCCACCCGACTCTGTTGGGGCTGGGTTTTCTGCTACTTACGCTCCGCAGGGTGTCCCCAGAGAGCGTCCCACACGTCATCCCGGTGGGGTTGAAACCCTTTCGTGGGCAAGATCTGCAGTTTCTTCCTCTTTGTTCCCCTTCCCCGGCACAGAGCACCATCCCTGTGAGGGGCCGGTGACCTAAGGCCCTGGGGACCTGTGGGGTTCCCACTCTGCTTCATCCTGGACCCCTCGGGTCACCGCCCGGTTCCGCTGAACTGCTTGAGCACGTGTGTCCCTAGCTTTTCCCTGGTCCCTGGCCTCTGCTTAGTAAAGCCACCGTCAGTAACAGCCGTGAAATGGGCCTCCCCCCGCCAGCAGCTCCGTTCTGAGCCTCGTTTCGTTCAAGCTGGCAGCACCTGGCGCCTGGTAGACCCGGAGCAAAGGCTAGTTGCCCTTCTCGCCAGATCCTGCGGGCAAGCCCCTACGGCAGCCCCCTGCGGCACGTCACCCCAGCTGCCGTCGTAGCCGGGCCACGCACTCCCCGCGGACCTCGCCTTGGATGATCGCGAGCGAGCCACGGAGATCTGGTGACCTTCCACCGCAAGCCGCGGTCATCTCGGCCTCGAAACTGTCGCAAAACGCTCGCGGCTGCTCTGCGCCGTTCACACCTGCCTCCCGGCCCTCTAGTCCTAACATAGCAGCCGGAGCGGTCCTTGGAGGGAACGGTCAGCTCTGCCGCTCCTCAGCTCAGAACCCTCCAGAGGGCCCTTCGCCTCCAACCGAGAGCAAAAGATGAAGGCCATGGCCTCCCTGGCTACTCCGATCCGGTCCCGCGGCTGGCTGTGTGCTCCCCATTCCAGGCCCCCCTCCCCCCCACGCTAAGGTCTCCATATGTGGTCTTCCTTCTGCAAAGCTGCACCCCCAGACTGCTGTTTGTTCCTCCTCCTCTGGGGCCGTCCTCAAATGTCCCTCCCTCTCAAGTGGCACCAGCCCCCTTCCCCCCCCCCCAGGACTCCCCATCCCCCTGCCCCCACCCTGTTTTCCAGCCCGGCATGCTGACCCCAGTCACCTGGCAGGGAGCAGATCTTTCTGCTGGTTGACTTAGTGTCCGCGTGGGGTCCCCAAGGGCAAACACTCTCTTCATAGCTGCCCCTCCAGGCCCACGGCCACACACGTGATTTCCAGGGATGCAGAACACAGAGGATGCGGCTTTTGTCCTCCAGAAAATGTCACGGAAGCCCTAGCTGAAGGCTCAGCTTGGTCTTTCCCTGGCCTCCTCCCACTTCACCTCTGAGAAGGAAGGACAGGCGGGGGGGGAAGCAGGAACATTTATTGAGAACCTATTATGTGTCAAGCCACGTGCTACAAGGTAGTCTTAAAATAAGCACGTGGGCGTGTAAGAAATTCTCACCTGTCGCTGCTGACTGTGGGGCACCACTCTATTTGAAATATTAGACGCTCGGGGCGTCTCGGTGGCTCAGTCGGTTAAGCGTCAGACTTTCACCCGAGTCATGATCTCGTGGTTCGTGAGTTCGAGCCTCACGTTTGACTCTGTGCTGACAGCACAGAGTCTGCTTGGGATTCTCTCTCTGACTCCCTCTCCCTCTCTCTGCCCCTCCCCCCCCCAAGATAAATAAACTTGAAAATATGAAATATTAAACTCTCTGTCCCTCCCCTTCGCTTGTTTGGATACCCCTGCCCTGCGGGTGCCAATCCAAGGGTGAGCAACCCCACCTGACAGATGGCAAAACGGAGGCTCAAAGAAGTCCAGAAGCTTCTCGGTGATTCAGTTCAGGTCCGTGGATCCTCGGGCTCCCTCACCCCCCACTCCCAACTACTATCCACTCGGCCCTGCATGGAGCGTCTCCTGTGACATCCCCATGGGCCTGTCCTCATTTCCCTCCTGCCCTTGTCCTCAAAGAACCCTGTCCCGGGCCCGATGGCCTGACCCCGGAAGCCTGCGATCTGACTAGATACAGACCGACAGACCACGTCCGTGAGGCAGTGCTGCTGGATTCGGGCCCAACCACTCGAGTGATGTTCTTTAATCAGCCACAGACACACTGTAAGCATCAGTAAGCATTGGATTCTTTGAGTCAGTTTGCCGCGTCTGATGAACGGGAGACTATCTGGCCTGTGCCTCCCGATCGCTGATACTCCGTTTCTGGAATGTCGAAATGTGAAGGGGGTTAGCACGCACGGCTCAAGCATCTTTGCATCCGGGGGCCGCAGGAGACAGGGTTTTACGGGTGCGTTTCTTCCTGCTCTGAGCGGCCGCCCTCCTTCTCCGGCCCTGAAGGAAAGCAGAGCCGGGAGAGTTCCAGCAGCTTCCCCTGGGCCTTGTTAACCTCCGTGGCCACCCCTCCCCCGTGCCAGCCCCACAGGGAGCCCCGCGAGGCCTGTCCCAGCGCACCTGTCCCTCCCGTGCAGGCATGACCTGGACCCATGCCTCGTGGCTCCAAAGCAAACCCATGAACCGCTCATTATTTATTCCACTCATCCCTCTGGGCACCCGGAGGCCCAAATCTGTCAGGCGAGAAACCCTTCTGGAGATGTGCTGTGGGCCTCGGCCCTGGACACATGAAATGGTGCTCTGCCCTTAAGGGGCTCACGTTGTCCTGGGGGCACCGGGCAAACACGTGAGCCCACAGGTAAGTAAGAGAAAGTCAGAAGCCGAGGAACTCTGTGAAGAAGTTTCGTGGAGAAAGTGCCAGGCAGCCCCGGGGAGTCCGGGTGGCTCTCTGAGGGGAGTGGCTCTCGATGAGAAGGCAGCTACACCAAGATCCCAGGAAGAACATTCCAGACTGAAGGATGAGGGGTGTAAGGGCCCTGAGAAGCCTGGAGAGCGTCACAGGATGAGGGGGCAGAAAGAGGGTCTGTGTGGCTGGGGCGCAGGGGGAGGGCGTGGAGGGGAGCAGGGCAGATGGTGGAAGGCCCGGCCACGTCAAGGAGTTTGGATTCCACCGGACGTGTAGTGGGAGGCCACGGGAGAGCCCTGGACAGGTCGTGATGTGACATGACATCCGTGGGCCTCCATAATGGCTGGCCTCGGGAAGATGACTCAGCTCTGTGAGGGGAGTGTGGAGGGGAGGCCCTTCGGGAGTCCCGCGGGGCCAGGTGCCCTCCGTGGGGCGAGTCGGGCTCGGGTGGCGGGACCGGTCTCATCAAATGGCGCTGGGAGGCCGAGGGACCTGAGTCCGAGTTTTGGTGCCACGGAAGGCGCTGGTCACCTAGAACCTTCGCGTGGGGAATCACGGGGACAAGAGCCCAGAGGAGGAGGTTAAGAGGAGCTGACGAGCCAGGACAACTCTGTGGTGCTGGGAAGGAAGCAGAAGAGTGGACGATGGCTGGCGGAGGGCATGGGGTCCAGGAGTTTCGCAGGCTGCCGCTGGGGCAACGGGCAGAGAGGCTTTAACAGGGGCTGGGAGAAGGACAGGTGGCGGTTACAGGAGCAACATCCCTGAGCGGGCGGGGGCTGAAGCCCTGAGCCACGCGGACAGAAACCGGGACGTGTCCTCCACTGTGGGGCACGTGGAGACCGGTGCTGGGGGCTGGGACCGGGTGACAGGACGTCCTCATCTAGATATGCCGACAGTCTCTATAAAATCTGAGCTGAGATCGTCAGCCAAGAGGGAGGGAAGGAAGCCACGGGAAGATGCAGAGAACGAAGGAGAGAGGAGCCAGGGAAGTACAAAGGGAAGTTTCTGGGCGAGCGCACGCGGGTTTAATGCAAGTGTTCCCTGCCCTCCAGGGGTCTGTGAGGCTCAATTTTGAAAGGAGGCCGGCCACTCCGTTGGAGGATTCGCCCCATATATAATCAGCGTCGCGGTGCCGGCAGAGGGTGGGCAGATGGCTGAGGCAGAGGAGTTTCAGAAGGAGGGGAGCTGGGAAAATGAGGAGCCGGTGTTCGGAAAGCGGGAGGCTTGAAACCAAGCTTGCAATGGGGGGCCGAGATGGCCGCAGGGAAGGCCATTGGCCGTCCCTCCAGATCCCGCGACTGGGAGGTTCTTGCAGGTGGGTGGTGTGGCCACTGCCGCCTAGACTGCAGGAGGCCACACTCCCACCCCCCTGCAGACCTCAGCCACGGGCAAGGGGACAGCGGCCATGGAGGCTGCCCCCGGGAGCCTGGGAGTAACCCTTCGGTGCGGCTGCCCTCGCACCAGGCCGAAGCGGGTGTCCCCCAGAGATCACTTTATTGCTTGGCCTGTTTCCACCTGTCCCGTCCTGTTTACCTCGCTCCCCTTGTCCTGGGAGTACTCTCCAGTCAACCGTCTGAACAAGAATCCGGTCTCGGGCTCTGCTTCTAGAACAGACGACTATTCACAGTGGGGGAGAGTCGGTGAATCAGGCACCGACACGATCGGTAAGCAAAGGCGGCGACCGGGAAATGCCAGCCACGGATGCAGCGAGCGTGGGGAAGACAGGCGGTGTGCTTGGAACGAATGGGGGGCTTTGTGCAGGAAGGAGGCAGCCTGGAGGAGGAGGCAAGAAGCCACGGGTGTTGACACACTGCTCCCAGGTCCTGAGGTTGTGACGCGTGATAGGAAGAATCAACCTCTTGAGAAGGCTGGGAGGGGGGCAGAGACCTCAACCGGGCTTGGGTCAGTACAAGGGGGGAAGACCAGAACTCAGACTGACCGTGAGTTCTGGAGCCTTCTGAGGGAGGGAGAGACGGATGGCTGACGGGGCCAGAGTAGGAGGTGTGCAGAGCGTCTGTGGGAAGGAAGTGGGCAGTCCTGGCGGATCCAGGAGGCCCAGGTCCTGCCAGAGGCCGAGGGGATGGGGACGTAAGGCTTGGCTCGGTTGGTCCTGGAAGGCAGAGCGCAAAGTGAGCTCAGGGAGCTGAATCGGTGTGGGTGACAGCAAATTCCTCGGGGCTGTTTCTCTAGGTTCATGGAAAACCAACGAAACTGATTCATATACATGACGCCTCGGGGTCAGTGGGGCCTCCTCGCACTTCGGGGATTTGGAGAAATTTCACCCAAACTTTCCATTTACAGGCTCAGGGCTTCCAGAGGGACCTGGCCCCCAACACCCCAACCTGCCACCCCCAAAAATGATCTCTGTGGCTTCTCGACAGCCTGCTTCCTGGAGCTCTTCTCTCCAGCTCTGTGCTCCTGTATCCTAGAGTGCTGTGCTCCTGGCCTTAGCATCCTGCTCCTAAAGCCCAAGACCATTTTCATTGTCCCGTCTTGTGACTTTGGCAATTTAAGGCACAGGTGGCCGGAGTAAAGGGTCGCATTGTGGGTCCATCACCTTCTGCCCAGGTTCAGGCTCTTCCCTTCCTCTCTCTGTCTTCTCCCTCCCCTCAACACATCAGACTAATCGGAAGCCTTCTGCTGGCCAGGAGCGGGAGGTTTCTGCCCTCACGCAGGCCCCTGGGGGCTCGGCCTCTATTGCCTGTGGGCTGGCCCAGGGATCTCTCTCTCTGAGACTTGTAACGTTCCTGCCGAAAGGCATTTGGGGCACACCGTGTTTGTCCCTGTGCACAAACACTGCATGTCATAGTTAGGGACTCAGACTCTGGAGCCACGCCCAGCAAGAGGCCCAAGTTTTCTGAGCCTCAGTTTCCTTATCTAGACATTGGGGCAATAATCGTGGAGCTAACATTTTTCCAGCCCTTTCCTTGTGCTCGGCACTGGACTAAGCACTTTATAATCATCGTCTTATTGAATCCCAACATTAGCCAATGAACTGGAAACTAGTCCACATGTCAAAGGGCAAAACCAAGGTTCACAGAGTTTAAATAATGTGTCCTTCATCTTGGGACTTTTAGTTGGGCTGAGCTGGAGTCCCTGACGGGTGTTTTTTACTTTGAAGACCTTGCTCGTACTACACGCACTGACACAAGGTCCTGGGTCCTGGGTCCCGCCACTGGCTCTGCTGCAGACCTGACCCTCCTCAGGGGCCTCAGTTTCCCTCTCTGTAGACTGAAAGGTCTGTTCTGGCTCGATGGCAGTTGAATCTTGGGAAGATGGCAGGCATATGCTCTCTGAAGAGTTGCCCCAGTTGGATGTAAGTTCAAAATCCGCCTCTTACCAGGAGCTGTCCCAAGTTTCCAAGATAGCTTTGGAGATAAAAAGCACACAATGGCTTAAGCTTGATTTAAAGGCCAGGAGCAGGAGGCAGTGAGTAAGAACAGCCTTGCAGCTCTTCTGGAAGGTTTCTAAATTATCCCAAATATCGTTTAATTTCTTCAGCCATGATGTTTTATCCACAGTGGGATTCCAAGTGCATGGCGTCACAGCACTAGAGATCAACTCAGAACCCCCAGCCTTCACACAGGGGAAAGTCGCTTCACGTCCCAGATCATCTGTTTTTACAGGTGAGAAGTGAGGGCACTGAGAGGACCAGGGCAGAGCCAGAACATGGAGATCTTTGAGTGCAGAAGGCATGTGAGCGTGTGTGCGTGCATCTGTGTGTGTGTGTGTGTGTGCATGTGGGTGTGTCAGTGTGTCTGTCTGTGTGTGTGTGTGCGTGTATCTGTATGTGTGTGCATGCATCTGTGTGTGTCTGTGTGTGTGCATGTATCTGTGTATACCTGTGTGTGAGCGTGTGCATGTATCTCTGTGTGTATCTGTATATGTGTGTGCATGTATCTGTATGTGTGTGTGCGTGTATCTGTATGTGTGTGTGCATGTATCTATGTGAGTGTGTGCATGTATCTGTGTGTGTATCTGTGAGTGTGCATGCATGCATCTGTGTGTGTCTGTGTGTGTGCATGTATCTGTGTATATCTGTGTGTGTGTGCGCATGTATCTGTGTGTATCTGTATGTGTGTGTGCATGTATCTCTGTGTGTCTGTGTGTGAGTGTACTAATGTACCTGTGTGTGTGCATGTATCTGTGTGTGTATCTGTATGTGTGTGCATGCATCTGTGTGTGTCTGTGTGTGTGCATGTATCTGTGTATATCTGTGTGTGTGTGCGCATGTATCTGTGTGTATCTGTATGTGTGTGTGCATGTATCTCTGTGTGTCTGTGTGTGAGTGTGCTAATGTACCTGTGTGTGTGCATGTATCTGTGTGTGTATCTGTATGTGTGTGCATGCATCTGTGTGTGTCTGTGTGTGTGCATGTATCTGTGTATATCTGTGTGTGTGTGCACATGTATCTGTGTGTATCTGTATGTGTGTGTGCATGTATCTCTATGTGTCTGTGTGAGTGTGTGCGTGTATCTGTGTGTGTATCTGTGTGTGTCTGTGTGTGTGCATGTATCTGTGTATATCTCTGTGTGTGTGTGCAGGCATCTGTGTGTATCTGTATGTGTGTGTGCATGTATCTGTGTGTGTCTGTGTGTGAGTGTGTGCGTGTATCTGTGTGTGTCTGTGTGTGTGCATGTATCCGTGTATACCTGTGTGTGTGTGCATGTATCTGTGTGTGTGTGTGCATGTATCTGTGTGTCTGTGTGTGAGTGTGCTAATGTATCTGTGTGTGCATGCATCTGTGTGTGTCTGTGTGTGTGTGCATGTATCTGTGTGTTTATCTGTATGTGAGTGTGTGCATGTATCTCTGTGTGTATCTGTGTGTGTGCATGCATGCATCTGTGTGTGTCTGTGTGTGTGCATGTATCTGTGTATACCTGTGTGTGAGCGTGTGCATGTATCTCTGTGTGTATCTGTATATGTGTGTGCATGTATCTGTGTATATCTGTGTGTGAGCGTGTGCATGTATCTCTGTGTGTATCTGTATATGTGTGTGCATGTATTTGTATGTGTGTGTGCGTGTATCTGTATGTGTGTGTGCATGTATCTATGTGAGTGTGTGCATGTATCTGTGTGTGTATCTGTGTGTGTGCATGCATGCATCTGTGTGTGTCTGTGTGTGTGCATGTATCTGTGTATACCTGTGTGTGTGTGCATGCATCTGTGTGTGTCTGTGTGTGTGCATGTATCTGTGTATACCTGTGTGTGTGTGTGTGCATGTATCTCTGTGTGTGTGTGTGCATGTATCTGTGTGTCTGTGTGTGAGTGTGCTAATGTATCTGTGTGTGCATGCATCTGTGTGTGTCTGTGTGTGAGTGTGCTAATGTATCTGTGTGTGCATGCATCTGTGTGTGTCTGTGTGTGTGTGTGCATGTATCTGTGTATATGTGTGTGAGTGTGTGCATGTATCCCTGTGTGTATCTGTATCCGTGTGTATGTAGCTGTATGTGTGTGTGCATGTATCTGTGTGTGTATCTGTGTGTGTGCATGTATCTGTGTGTTTATCTGTATGTGAGTGTGTGCATGTGTCTCTGTGTGTATCTGTACCTGTGTGTGCATATAGCTGTCTGTGTGTTTGCATGTATCTGTGTGTGTGTGCATGTGCACCCATTCCCCACCCACCCACAGAAAGTCTGGGTGGGCAGGACTGGCACAGGACATCCTGAGCCACCCCTAAGAGGCGACCGCAGGTGACAAACACAGCTTTGTTTATGCTCCCCGGGTTCTGAGATACACAAGTGACAAATCAGAACAACGTGTTCGCCTGCAGAGCTCCTGGCCTGCTCCCCCATCGCGTCTGGGGCGGCCCACCGGCCCGGGGCCCCGCTGTGCATACAGAGCCCTGCTGAGTGCTTGAGGATGATGCAGCAGGAACATCCTGACGGCCAAGCCATCTGGACGCTGAGACACGAGGTTCGAGAACGAGCTCTGGGTGGGCTCTTTGTCTCCAGACTCCGGGCCCACCCCGGGCTTCTGCAGCCTTGTCCCGATGTCTCCCAGAGTCCTCACTTCCAAGTTCACCAGCCCCGACCGGCAGTCACAGCAGTGAGCCCTGCGAGCAGGCTGACAGCCGTAGGCCCCTGCCTCGTGGCCCCTGGTGCTAACAAGAAACTGAGCAAGCCACAGGGCATGGCATGTGAGGCCCCTTGTGATCTGGGGCCCGCGGGGCAGGAACTCACCATATTCGTTCATGACTTTATTCCCGAATTCATCGACGACCGAATATGCCCAACCAACCCATGACTCCTGGGTGTATGTCCCCTCTTTGCCATCCTCTGTCCGGCTAGGACCCGGTGGACACTGGGTGGGACCAGAACTTACAAGACAAAAAAGTGAAATAGCAAATGAACTGTGCAGGAGTACTTTGGAAACTTTGAGGAACTGGAATCGTAAATGAAAAGATTTATTTCTACCAGTAAGAATGCTGTTCTCAAGTGCCCCACTGGGCGGGTAACTTTTCGGTTCTTGTGACAGGTCTCTATGGAAACGAATCAGCTCGGAAAAATCAATCAGCTAATTAAAAAAATGCTGGCAATTCTTTTCTGAGTGTAGAAAATATTGCAAACGTAAAGGAAAAACTCAGCACATATCATCCAAGCAGCTGGATGTAACGCAGTGGATATAACGCGATGACACTCGGGTGTTCGCTCCTCCCATCTGTCTCCGGTGTGGACGAGTGAGTGTGTGTCTGTGTATAACTAAGTAATGTAAGTGGGATCAAGTTGCATACCATTTTATAACCTGCCGTTTTCAGTTACTTGTATCGCGAACACTTTGCTGTGCTTTGACATCTGGGCTCAGGCTCTAGCGCCGCCCCCCCCCATCCCCTAGCCCTGTGACCACGGGGGATTCACCTACCTCGCCCGAACCCCTGTTTTCTCATCTCTAAAACAATCCTCCTGGGGCGGGTACTGCGTCGTATTCACCAATACAAATTTCACTTCTTCGCAGACACGTCATCAAGCCCTGTTTGCCAGGATCCTTTGCAGCGGATGGGGCCTCGTGACCGCATTCTGGTTAATGGGAAGTGACATAGGCCACCTGAGTGACTGGTCCCTCCCACACACCATCCTCCATTTTCGTTTTCCTCTTACCCTCCAGGCCTTCTGTGCTGACTGGTGAAACAAGGTGACCACGAAACGAGACAACAGAGCCACACAACGGCACGAGGAGACCTGGGTCCCCAAGCCTGAGCCTAGAGAAGAATCTAACTGGCTTGTGAGGCAAATAAGAAATAAACCTTCAGGGCTCCTGGGTGTTTCAGTCGGTTGAGTGTCCAACTCTTGATTTCTGCTCGGGTCATGGTCCCAGCCAGGGTCGGAGGGCTGAGCCCCGAGTCTGGCTCCATGCTGAGTGTGGAGCCTGCTTAAGATTCTCTCTCTCTCTCTCTCTCTCTCTCTCTCTCTGTGCCCCTCTCCCCCCATTCATGCTCTCTTTCTCTCTCTAAAATAAAAATGGAAGGAAAGAAGGAAGGAAGGAAGGAAGGTAGGAAGGAAGGAAGGAAGAAGGAAGGAAAGAGGGGGAGGAGGAAACGAGGGAAGGAAGGAAGGAAGGAAAAGAAACAAAGAAAGAAAGAAAGAAAGAAAGAAAGAAAGAAAGAGAAACCTTCATTGCTTAAGCCACGGAGGCATCAGGATTTATCTGCTTCTGTAATGTAGCCTAATCTAACAGCAACCTACCTCATAGGTCATGCTATGCCTTCAAGGTCTTGGATTCAACTGCTCATAAAAGTACTCAACAAACACGAGGCTTTAAAAAAAAAAAATAGCGAATCACAGGGCACCTGGGTGGCTCAGCCAGTTAAGTGTCTGACTCTTGATTTCGCCTCAGGTCATCGTCTCGCGGTTTGTGGGACAGAACCCTGCATCAGGCCCTGTGACAACAGTGCAGGATCTGCTTGGGATCCTCTCTCTCCCTCTCTCTGCCCCTCCCCACTCGTGCTCTGTCTCTCTCTCAAATAAATAAACTTTAAAAAATTTTTAATAAAATAAAAATAAAGAATCATAAATAAACGAGCAAGCCATGTCATAAATTGGGTAATACACACCCTGGGGTTTGTGGGACTACGGAGAAGAGAGAAATCACCGTGGACAAGAGTAAGTAGAAAAAGGAGGTGTTGAGTGCAATCAGCGAGGCTGTGTGTGAATTGGGTCCAGGAGAGGAATCGGAAGGCTCCTCGGGGCAGAAGATGATTCCCGAAATCAATGTGTTTTTGTCAATCGCCCAGGAGGCAGGGCAGTGAGGGACGTCCTGTGTAATCACCGGGAAGGTGGGAAAGGGCCGCAGGCTGGAAAGCACTTTGGCGGAGGGGGTCCCTCCCAGCGCTGTCGCCTTCTGCTCTGGACCCCCCAGGACCATCCTCAGCAGCAGCAGAGTGGCTTTGCTTGCCGAGGTCCCCAGGAAGCCACAGAATAGGTAGGGAGTTGGGGAGGAGGGGTGTTAAAAACAATGTGGTCACCCTTTCCCCCTCACATTCTGGAAGCGGGAGCAGGAAGCCCAGGAGTGCATGTGGCCTGCGTTTGGACACGGAGCACGGCCGTTCAGCGTCAGAGACGGAACGCGCTAAACCAGGCGATGGATGTCACGTTTCTTACCAGCCTTGCACCAGGATCCCATCCCCGGAAACAAAACCCAGACTCCTGACTGTGATCTGCAAGCTTGACACGGTCTGGTCCCTTCACGGCTACCCTTCCAGGTACTGGGGAACAACCGGGCTAGTTTTTCTGGGGCGTGGCTAGACACCCCTTCCCAGCCCCGCCCCCTTGGGTGGGCCAGCAGAGACCATGCCTCTCGGTGCTGGCCAATGAAATGTGGGCAGGAGTCAAGGGCACCCCCTTCCAAGCCTGCCCCCTAAAACTAACTCACCATTTCCCGTGACGTCTTTCTGCCCCTGGCTGCTGGTGGAGGGCCAGGGCCAGCGGAAGGCTGTCAGACGCTAGGCTCCGGGAGCCAATGGTTCACATGACAACAGGAGCCTGGCTCCTCAAAGACTGGGGGAGCAGAGCCTCCCCTACACCCCCACTGTGCTAGACACAGACCTTCACCGCATCGGACCCAAATTCCGGGAATCATTTCTTGCTACAGCTGACCTACCCTTACCCGGGCTAGTCAGACCCTGCCGATGGCTCTTTTTGTGCGCTCCTAGCTTTTATTACTATTATTTATTTTCTTCTCCTCCCTGCAAAATATAAACTTCAGGAGGTCAGGGGCTCAGGGAGACTGGTCTTCTAGCATTTTCTCCAGAGAGCTCTGCCTTCATTCAGGGACACACACAGCACAGGGCACGTGGCCCTGCTTCCAGCCTCCCAGTGAGCTTCCCTGGTCCTACCCACCTGGCAGACAGGCAAACTGAGGCCTTAAGAGGTCAGGAAGGCCTCACCGGCTTTGCCTCGAACTTGCAGAGAAACCATGAAGCTTCTGCACTGGTCTGATTGCCCACTTGCCTGCAGTAAAATGGAGAACGGAGGCATGGCAACCGTCACCCCGGTCCGTGAGGTGGGTGCTCCCAGGATCACCCCCTGCCTTACCGATGAGTAAACTGAGGCACAAGCGGTTTAGAAACACACCCACATGGGGTGCAGAACTCTGGTTTGGACTGGGAAGTCTGTGCGCTTGACCCCTATGCTGCTCAGACTTTGATAATGGTCTTCCTGGAGCTGGCCTCACGGGACCTCGGGGATCAAGTGGGTGATGGGGTGATGGATGGGCCACTCAGATGAGGAGTCCCTATAAGAGAAGAGCATGCAGTCCTGGAGGGGAGGGAAGAGAGATCTGGATTAGTCAGTGTTCTTCGGAGAAACAGAATCAGTAAGACATATATCGAAAGTGACTAATTCACACACACACACACACACACACACACACACACACACTGAACCCCTGGTGACTTCCCTAGACCCATGGACAAAGTCCAAACCCCTTTCTGTGGCCTCCAAGGTCCTTCTCCACTTCCCCCTTTCTTTGACTCCCAGGCCCAGCTCCTAGGCCCTCCATTCCCCCCAACACCCCCATGAGGCCCCTCAAGCTCACCTTCACTCCTCACAAAAGCCCTCTTCCTCTAGTCCTATCTATCAGTGAGGCACATTCGCCAGCCCCCGGACCTTTGCACGTGCTACTCCCACTACCTGGGATCTATGCTGCCCAACTCTCCCCGCCAAACCTTCTTTCTTCCGGCAGCAGCTTATGACATCACTTTATAACGGAGACAGGTCCCTGCCAGTTAGTGCAGAAGCAGCTAAACAATAACTATGTGTGAAATTGCATGTTTGATGTCCGTCTTCCCCAAAAGTCTTGGGTCCCAGAAAGAAGGCTGCTTTTTTCTCATGGAGTCCCCAGTGCCTGTGAGAGAGGCACCTGGAAGACCTGAGTACCATTTAAAAGAATATACGGGGCTCCTGGGTGGCTCAGTCGGTTAAGCATCAGACTCCTGATTTCGGCTCAGGTCATGATCTCGTGGTTCATGAGTTCGAGCCCCACATGGGGCTCTGCGCTTAGCATGGAACCTGCCAGGGATTCTCTCTCTCCCTCTCTCTCTCTCTCTCTCCCTCAAAATAAATCAATAAACTTTAAAAATAAAATAAAAGGTGTATGAATATCTATCATGATCCAAATATGTGTTTCCAATTGGGTACAACGATCATCCTTCCCCATCCATGACCACGTGTTGTCGGCCTGGACGACAAAGGCTCACGCTCAAAACTGACTCCATCATTGCACGACCCACGAGCGCCACCGACTATGAATGCCTGCCTCCTGGGGCAGCCACCCCGCCCGAGACCTCTCACCCGCCTGCCCTCCTGCCAGCACCCCCCTTTCCCGCCCATATCGTCCAGCCCCACATTCCGGACCTCAGCTGCTGAAGCCACAGGTTCATCCCAGCCTCCGTCTGTCCTTCCCAAGGGGACAGCTTAACAGCAAGTTCGGATCCAAGCCCGGGCTCCGCTGCCTGATTTCTGTGTGACCCCAGGGCAAGTTACTTAATGTCTCTGGTCTGGCTCTACAACGTGAGAATCTGGATCAGAGGATTGCCGCTGGATCCTCAGCCCTGACTCGACCTACGGCCGTCTATTTCCTTCTGCTTCTTGGCCCGAATGTTCCTTCTCACGGCCAAGACTTCCTTTGCCCCGGAGCAGAGTCCGCTGCTCACCCTCCGGCCCCAAGTGACTCTTAAGCCGCCAGACCGTGCCACCCCAGCCACGGCAGCCTGAAGGTAATCCCGGGACCACAGATAGAAAACAAGGGGTTTCCTCCTTCTTTCCCCACCTATAATGGCAGAGGCTGAGTCAGCTCCCTTCAATGGGTCCTACACACACACACACACACACACACACACACATAACATAAACCAGCCTCCCGTGGACCCATCAGCCAGGTTAAGAAACAACATCGCCTAACAGGTCAGGAGCCCCCCACCTCCCCGTGCTCTTCGGCACGAAGGCGTCCTGACCACACTCCGTCCTCACATCCACCCTCTCAAAGGTCAACTTCCTGCAGAAAAGCCTCTCATCCGCCCAGTTCAGCCACACACCCACCACCTGATTTCGAGTCCCCACAAAACTGCGTGCAGTGGGGACCAACGGGGCCCCCCGGAGGGTATCAGAGGAGCTGTTCCTGGAAGACGAGGGCCTAAGCACTGGGCAGAAACAGCCAGGCCGCTCTCGGAGGGCCTGCTCTGATCCCAAGCTGCTTCCTTCTCTGCATTCCAGGAGGAGCCTTGCAGGTCTGACTCCCTTTTCCTCGCACCTGCTCTCTGGCTCAGTGCGTCTGCAGGGTGGACCCAGAGCCATATCTGAGTGACAGATGGTGAACTGTGCTCAGAATTGCCCCTCCTGGCTATTTTCACCTTGAACCCTGTGAGGACAGACTCTTCCCTTAGGGTGAATTACTTCCCAGAGGCTCCTGAGCCCTTCCGGCAAAGAAGCCACTGACTGAACTCGAGTACAGCTGAGACCCAGCTCCCCTTCCCAGCAAAGAAGGCAGGGAGGGGGATGGGGCCAGAGCCGTGGTGTCTCTGCTGTCTTGTGTCACCGAGATTGCCAGCCGTCCCCCTGCATCGATCCCTCTTACTTCTTAGTAATGGACGTGTGTAGCTGGGCACAAGACGCCTGGTTCGACCGCGTTCCCCAGGCTGTCACAGACGAGATGTACGTCACTGGGGGGTCTGGGAGTTGAGCCACAGGAAGGGCGCCCACCACGTTCTCTGTCCCCTTCCCTGAAGGTGGAACCCAGACATGGCAGTGACCCAGCTCCAACCGTGCAGGTGACAAATGGGACCCGGCAAGTAACGGAGTGCCTAATGCTAGGAACCCAGCTCCCTGAGTGGCTGCGGGGACTGCAACCCCCCCCCCACATGGCTCATTTTGGGGCTGTTACCTGAGTGTGCGAGAGGTAGACTTCTGTGCGCTCAGTCACTCCTGGGGAGGGAGGGGGTCTGCCGTGCAGGTCGGTTGTCCCTCTGACCAACACACGGCCAGCCGGAAAGGCTGTCGTCTTGGTCCCCAGAAGGGAACAGCCCCGAGGGCAGGCTGCAGGCCCAGGAGAGGCTCCCTACTCACCAGGGCTCCTCCCTACCCGTTTGTTAAGTGCTGTAGGACCTGGGGTTCGGGTGAAAATGACGTCCCCCCAAGACACACCTGTGAAGTGTGCATGAGTCCTGAACAGAGCAATTAGTTGCTGCCTGGGAATGATACACAGGACGGACCAGGTTTCGGGGGAGAGGGGAGGAAGGTAACGACAGATCTCGGAGGATCTGAGGACAGTTAAGAAGGGCAAGCATTGGTACTGCTGTGGGGGACACGGGGGCGGGGGGTAACTTCTAAGAACAGTGAAGGGCAAGATGAGAAGAAAAGGAAAGGGGCACAGAGGACACAGTGAGAAGTCCAGACAGAAAGTAGCAAATGTGAAATCTACTTGAGAGGGAGATCTCACATTCAAAGAAGGAGAGAAGGAGAGAGACAGGGAGAGAGAACAAGAGAGGGACGGGGAAGAGGAAGGGGGGGGAGAGAGAGAGAGAGAATAAGGATAAAGGGTCTAGTGTGGTAAGGGTCACATGTCACGTCGGAGCCCTGGGTTCCCACCTGCTTCCTGGTGTCCCAAGTTCCCTCCCCACCAAACAGTAGGATGGTGAGAGGGAGAGAAACAGAGAGACAAGGAGAGAGAGAGAGAGAAGACAGACAGGGAGACAGGGAGACAGAAGGAGAGAAAGAGTAAAGGGGCCAGTGGTAGAGGGGCGGCTGGGTGGCTCAGTCGGTTAAGCGTCTGACTCTTGGTTTTGGCTCAGGTCACGATCTCGCGGTCCGTGAGTTCAAGCCCCGCATCAGGCTCTGTGCTGGCAGCTCAGAGCCTGGAGCCTGCTTTGGATTCTGTGCCCCTTTCTCTCTGCCTTTCCCCCACTCACACTCTGTCTGTCTGTGTCTCTCTAAAAAATAAATAAAACATTAAAAGTGTGGGGCTAGTGGTAGAGATGACGGTTCCCATCTGAGCCTTGGGCTCCCACCGCTCCCTGGTGTCCCAAGTTCCCTCCCCACCAAGCCAGAAACTGCCTGGCACCCCCGTCCCCCAACTTCCGCGCTGCGGTGTCAGAAGGAAGCCATCAGCAGGGCTCGGCCATCCCCCCACTGGCCTCCGAGACCGTGACCGGCCGGGGCCTCTCTCCAAAAGGTCACCCTACGACCGGGGTGGCCTTTGAACTTGACCAAACGCTTCCAGGGCACATTCGGCTTGATCTTCACAGCGCGATGACACGGCCCCAGGGGAAGCAGCTGACAGCAGGGACGGATGTGGGCCAGGTGACCCGGCTGAGTGAACACGGGCTCCAGGCTCCCCCTCCGGGGTCGTGCCACCAGCAAGACGCCAGCCCCAGCATGGATGGCATCCCTCTCATCCGGCTGTGGGGACGGTGGCCGGAGTCAGACCCCGTCACTGGCGGTGCTGCGGGCACAGGGGTCTGTGCGCGGCCAGGGTGCTGGGCAGGGCAGGACGAGCCAGCTGGGCCGGCCGCTGTGGTGGTTTCCACGCCTGGCCCGCGGGGACGAGCCAGCAGCCTGCCTTCCTGAGCCATGGGGGGGAGCACGGCTCACCTCCACCCCACAGAAGAAGGCGGCAGAGGGTGTCTCACTACCCCCCTCCTCCCCTGAGTCACCACATCACTTCCTCTGTTCCCCCCGGCTTCTAGAGGCCGCCCGCATCCCTGGGTTTGTAGCCCTTCATCCTCAAGGCCAGCAGTGGCCGCTCGGGTCTTTTTCACGCTGCCTGCCTCCGACGCGGACCCTTCGTCCTCCTTCCTCCACGTGGAAGGACCTGTGCAATGGCACTGGGCCCGGAGATTCCAGGGGCATCTCTCTTACTTTCAGGTCAGCTGATTAGCAGCCTAAACTCCACCCTCAAGTCAGCCAATCCCCCTTGTCACGTAACGGAACACGGGACACGGACATCTTTGGCGGGGGTGGGGGGCGGGGGGCAGTGCTCTGTCTACACAGTCCCCCTTGGGGGTGATGGGCCCAGGTGTTGGAGTTCCCGGAAGGCTGAGTCACACCTCAAGACCCACAACAGACCACAGGCAAAGGCTCCTCTCTCGTTCTCTTCTCTGGTCAGACGAGGGTAGAAGAGAGCACTGAGAAGCTGGCTCCCAAACATCGGATCTGGGGGGATGGGGGGACACAGACTGGGTTTCTTGAGCCAGAGGGGAGCATCCGACCCCCAAGTTCGCGCACACATTGGCCACGGGCCTGGAGGGCGCCTGAGAGGGGTGGGGACCACCCGCACCCGTGGGACTCAGGCTTGGGGATGTGGACTTGAGTTTCAGAAAAGCTCGCCATTAGCTGTTGGCAGAAGCAGAAACAGAAGACACGCGGAGAGAAGGCCATGAGGCGCCAAGAGCCAGGAGAAGGGAAGGAGACACAGACCAGAGACAGCTGGGGACAGGGGGCTGTGCTTCTCTCTGAGGCACAGAGGGCGGCTGAGCCACAGTGATGGCGACAGACAGTGATGGTGATGCAGTCGCAGAAGAGCCTGGGGTGGGGGGGGAGGCGTACTTTCCTGGGCATGCACCGCGACACGCTCTCCCAGCCCTAGCCCTGCTCTAGCCCTCTCTCCCTGCCCTGGGGCTTCTGGGACCTACAGCAGGTGCCACTTCACTGGGAAACCCTCCACCTATGGGGGAAACGCTTCTCCCTTTTGTCCCTGTGGCAGACTTTTCAGAGACCCAATCAGACTCTCTTTAGAAGGTCCAGGCACCCAGCAGCCATAGCGGTGGTTGATTTGGGAACATACCCTTGCACGGTGTTCCCTCCTTCCTTTTATCCCTCCCACCGGCTGGTGTATGTGGTCACGTCCCAAATAAATGCCCCGCACAGAAGCCTCTGTCTCTGTCTCCACTCTGGAAGGAGTTCCTTCCAGCACCGTCTGCCCAGATCTGCCGTCAGAGACCAGGCATCTTAGGCTAAGGGCCAGCAGGTCATCAGGAGCCCTCATGGGTGCTTAGATACTGCACCTGGGGTCCCGGTGCTGACCACACCTCTGTCTCTTAGCTCTGTGACCTAGAGCGAGTTACTGCTTCTCTCTGAGCCTCAGTTCCCCGCCCCCCCCCCCCCGCCATGGAAAATGTCAATGATCACACCTACTATATAGGTGTGGGTGTTTTTTTAAATTTTTTTATTATTTAAAAAATATTTTTTTTTACCTTTATTTTTGAGAGACAGAGAAAGACAGAGCACAAGTGGGGAGGGGCAGAGAGAGAAGAAGACAGAATCTGAAGCAGGCTCTAGGCTCTGAGCTGTCAGCACAGAGCCCGACGCAGGGCTCGAACTCACAAACCACAATATCATGACCTGAGTCCAGATCCAGAGTTAGACTCTTTAACCGACTGCACCACCCAGGCGCCTCCGGGTGTGTTTTGAACATGAAATAAAATAACAATTATAAAAAACCTTAACCCTGATTCTGTCGACTAGGAGAACGCTGAATTAATAGCTTATAATCATTTCTTATTATCGGTGGGAAGGCAAAACTGGTGGGAAGGTGAAAACTTCCCAGCTGGTGCAACGGTTTTTTTTCAGGGTGTGCCCAGGTCTGTCCTCAAGGGGGTCCCGGTCCAGGTGGAATCTTGCAGAGCAAGTAGCCAAAGTCCCAGAGCTGTGCGTGAGCTCCCACGACCTCATGCTGCAGAGAATGACAGGCGTTGAGCTGTCCTGACCTTGCCCTTTCCAGAAAACGAGAATGTAATTAAGTGAGCACAAATTGAGGAACCGGGGGGAGGCCCCCCGCGTGGCTCCGGGGAGGGGAGCGGGGAAGGGACACAGTGACCGACCCGGCCTCTGCCTCCACGCGTGGCTGTCACCGCACTGACCAAGTGCGCTGTGTTCTGTCCGCGGCAGATGTGGGAAGCCAGCTCCAAACCTGTGCACTCCTGCTACGATGTCCATGGAGCGTTTAACCCCAGCGCCGGGGTTCGCAGCCCCTGGGTGTCTTGAGACCACCGTGCCGACGCCCGACCTTAGCACCTCTGTGTCCGAGAGGGGAGTTGGGAAACCACACACACCTGAGGGGCTGCCACTGAACCCCCTTGGGGTCTCCATTTGCAATTTAAGACTTTTCCTTCCGAGCCAGGAGCAGACCAGTCTGTCTTTTCCAAGAGATGCTGGTGGGACGGTGAGCACAGGGCTGAGGAAGTGCGGTGGGGAGGGGCTGCCCAGGGACCCCCACCCCGTCCGAGAGGGCAGCCCCCCTCTCGGCAGCTTTCACCGAACGCCAACTATGTGCCTGTTGTAAGGGCTCGGGATCCACTGGTGAGCAGGGCGGGTAATGGCCCTGAGGTCTTGGAGCTCACATTCTGGAAGCAAGAGACACGGTCAGCTGGTATACCAGTGGGTACTCAGTAGAACGGCAGAGAGTGAGAGAGTCACAGGGAACATAAAGGAAGGTCAGGGACAGAGTATTGTCTATGGGGGAGGGGGTGAATGTGTGACATGGGTGGTGGGTGGTGGGTGTCAGTGTGTGTCAGCATATGTATGTGTTGTGTGCACTAGGTGTGTGTGTGTGTGTGTGTGTGTGCATGTGTGTTGGGGGCTACTGTAGATTGAGTGGTCAGGCAGGTCTCTAGGAGAGGTGACATTTGAGCCCAAATGACAGAAGAGCCGGCCACGGAAGACATTGAGGGTGACCATCTGAACCAACCACCCCTCAGGCCACAGCCCTGGCATGTGGTTCCCTCACCCCACCTGTTCCTTGGGGTCACTGCTCCTGGTAGGAAGGCATAAGGGTGTCTCCCTTCAAGGGCCCACAGAGGGGGACAGAGGGCGAACAGGAATGGGCTGTCCCATTCTCTGAACCCCAAAGAACTAAAACTTCTAGCCAAGCGTCCAAAAGACCCCAGAGAACCCGGTGCCCCATGAGGCCTTCCTTTCAAACAAGCCATTGTTCCAGGCTGCCCTTGCAGACACGTGCTCAAGGTGTCATGGCGCCAGCCTTCCCCTCTTTTCCGAGAGAGTCTGCTCCCCTGAAGACCTCCCTTGGTGACCTGCTGAGGCTAGTCACCCACACGGAGCTCTCATTTTCTTCTCACTGTGGAGTGCACGGGAGGCCAAACTCTATTCTGCACAGCAAAATGTCCCGCAACCCCCAAACTTTTATTTGTGTTTATTTATTTATTTTATTTATTTTTAAAGGGTTTTTTGGGGTTTTTTTCTCTGTCTTCACTTTAAAAACAGCTTTATTGAGGTATAATTCACGAAAGTTCATTCACTTTAAGTACACAATTCAACGGCTTTCAGTAGATGTGTTGAGTTTGCAACCATTACCACAGTCTAGTTTGAGAACGCTTCTGGTAAGTTGCTTTTGACAGCAAATATTTTAGGTGGCATCATGGCATCTATTAATTATTCATTGATAGATTTGCTGTTTGTTATTGAGAAGTACCTGGGGAAAATTTGTTTCCTAGTAAATTTAATTGATTGTCAAATTGGGTTTCATACAACACCCAGTACTCATCCCAACAGGTGCCCTCCTCAGTGCCCATCCCCGACTTTCCCCCTCCCTCCCGCCCCCCCATCAACCCTCAGTTTGTTCTCAGTATTTAAGAGTCTCTTCTGGTTTGTCCCCCTCCCGGTTTTTATTTCCGCACCCCCCGAAAATTTCAAGCTCCGTACCTGCTGGTCCATGAGTTCCATTTTATCTACCAGGATGTAAAACAAAGCAAAGCTGTGAACGTGGTTGACAAGGGTAAAGTGCTCACGAAAGCATTCGTCCATCCATCCGCCCATGACACTGGAGCTGTGAATATGTAAAAGACTTTATAGCAGGGGAACCAAGATATGCAAAGAAGGACAGGGCACCTGCTGGCCTCCAGATGCCAAGGGAAGGGGGATACTCTCTCGCACAGATGCCATCTAGGGCAGGGAGGCACCAGAGAGATTTGAAGCCCTAACCCCCGTACCTGGGAACCTTATTTGGAAATAGGGTCTTTGCAGGTGATCCAATTAAACCGGGGTCACTAAGGTGATCCTGATCCAATATGTCTGTGTTCTTATAAAAGAGAGAAATCTGGACACAGACATGCCCACCGGGAGAAGGCAGCGTGAAGATGGGAATTCAGGTGTCACAGCCCAGAGGCTGGGAGAGAGGGCTGGACCCATCCTTCCCCGGTGCCCTCAGAGGGTACGAGGCCCTGCCGATGCCCAGACTTCAGCACCCAGAGCTGGGAAACAAAAGGGGTCTGCTGTTGGCTTCCCACCAGTCAGGCTGTGGTGCTTTGTGACAGTGGCCCAGAGCTAATCCCCTCTCCAGGATCCGGACATTAATGGAGTAACTCTGGGTAGAGCATCAAGCCTCCCTGTCACATCATGGAGCCATTGTTCACGATTCACAGGCCTGGTGCGGAGCCCCTGCCCCCCCTGTGGGATGGAAAGAAAGCTCAGGGAGGGTGAGGGGCAGGGGGAGTTGGGCAGAGGACCTAAGAGGCAAAGACAGCCAAGCACCGCAGGGGTTCGGGCTTTATTAGAAGAACAGTGAGAAGCACTCAAGGGTTTTAAGTAACGTAAGTTGACTTCGGTTTTCCACGGAGCCCTTGGGTTACTGGGCAGAGACTGGGGAAGCTGCCCCGGAGCCAGCGTCCAGGCTGGAAAGGATAGTGTGAACCTGGGTGACGGGAAGCGGGGAAGCCCCATCCAGTGACACTGGTTTTCTCTGTGAAATAGCAGGATGGTCCTCTGCTTGGGGTGAGACGGAAGGGGGAGGTCTGGAAGTTGGAGGGAAAGAGGAAGAACCAGGAGATAAGACCCAAGGGAGGCTCTGGGCGTGTCTGGGCCCGCCGGGACCGCCAATCCTGAGAGGACAGTGGGATCAGGGCATCGGCCTTTGGGGGTCCCACTGGCCTGGTAGAGAGGGGACAGAAGGTGGTGAGGGACAAGGGGGACGGGGAGGGACAACAGGCAACGACTCAGGGAGGGTATGCGGGCAGCAGAAGTAGGCAAATACGTCATATGGGAAGAAGGGGTGTTGTGGGCAGAAAGAAAAATACTGATTTTGGTCAAAGTGGCCCTTCGCCGTCCATGGGTCTCTTCCCTCCCCCAAACCCCTTTAAAATGTTAGTAGAGGTATTACCAAAAAGGGCACAACTCGACAAGAACATAAAAACGGGGGAGCCTGCAGGGGCGCCTGAGTGGCTCTGTCGGTTGGGTGTCCGACTGAGGCTCAGGTCATGATCTCACAGTTCATGGGTTCGTGCCCCATGTTGGGCTCTGTGCTGACAGCTCGGAGCCTGGAGCCTGCTTCGGATTCTGTGTCTCCCCTCTCTCTCCCCCTCCCCCATTTGCACTCTCTCTCTCTCTCTCTCTCTCTCTCTCTCAAAAATAAATAACTATTTAAAAAAAAAAAAAAGACAGCCAGGAGCATTGGCTCTTTGCGGAAACCCACGAACCTAAAAGCAAAGAGGAAAAGAGGCCAAGGATAAGCAGTGCAGAAAACAGAGGAGACGGTGCAGACATTTTTTAAAGTATACTTAATATCCTTACAAAAATAAAATATTACATCCATTAAACAAGAACAGGATGCTATAAAAATGAAAAAGAATAAGCAGAGCTCTTGTCCATTAAAAATGTCATAACTGGGGCGCCTGGGTGGCGCAGTCAGTTAAGCGTCCGACTTTAGCCAGGTCACGATCTCGCGGTCCGTGAGTTCGAGCCCCGCGTCAGGCTCTGGGCTGATGGCTCAGAGCCTGGAGCCTGTTTCCGATTCTGTGTCTCCCTCTCTCTCTGCCCCTCCCCCGTTCATGCTCTGTCTCTGTCCCAAAAATAAATAAAAAACATTAAAAAAAAATTAAAAAAAAATAAAAAAAATAAAAAAAATAAAAATGTCATAACTAAGACCGGAAGAAAGATCTCTGCAAAGTACATATCTATCTGGTAAAAGACTTGTGTCCAGAATATTTCAAGAGCTATCAAAACCCTACAATAAAGAAACTTACTGTCTGATTCAAAAGCAGACAGAGATTTGAACAGACATTTTACCAATAATGATAATAATAACAACATGATGACAAATAAGGGGATGAAAAGATGCTCAACATCACAGTCATTGGTGAAACGCAAATTCAACCACAATGAGATACCCCAACACACCTATTACATTGGCTACTATTAAAAAGGCTGACCTTGGGGCGCCTGGGTGGCTCAGGTGGTTAAGTGTCCGACTTCGGCTCAGGTCATGATCTCACAGCTCTTGGGTTCGAGCCCCACGCCGGGCTCTGTGCTGACAGCTCGGAGCCTGGAGCCTGCTTCAGGTTCTGTGTCTCCCCCTCTCTCCGCCCCTCCCCCACGTGTTCTTTCTTTCTCTCTCTCTCTCTCAAAAATAAATACATATTAAAAAAAATTTTTTTTAAAGGCTGACCTTACCAAGTGTCACTGAAACTATGAGCCAGTTGGGATCGCCAGACATTACTGGTGGGAATGTCAAACGATTTACGCAGCTTGGAAAACAGTTGGGTGGTTTGCAAAAAAGTGAAACCTATACTTACCACATGACCCCGCCATTCTGCTCGCGGGTGCTTACCCAAGCAAGAGGAAAGGAAATGTATGTCCTAAAAAGCATCCCACATGAATGTTCATGGCAGTATATTTCTAATAGCCCCCAAACCAGAAACAGCCCAGATGTGCATCAGCACATGCATGGATAAGCAGATTGTAGCACACCCAGAGACACAACGGTAAAAAGTGATCAACGACTGCTACACAGAACGATACGGGCGAATTTTGAAATAATCATGTTGGGTAAAAGAAGCCAGCCAAAAAAAAGAGGGCACACCATATGATTCCACTTTTATAAATCTCTAAGTAATATCAACTAATCCAGATAACAGAAGGTGATCTGGGAGGAATCCCTAAGGGGCTCATGGTGGGATGTATGTGCTTGTTATTTTGATTACGGTGATGGCTTCGAAGTGTATACCTACCTAAAAACATACCAAACTTCACACTTCATTTTATCTAAAAAAATTTTTTTTAATGTTCATTCATTTTTGTGAGAGAGAGACCGAGCGCACAGGGGAGGAGCAGAGAGAGAGGGAAACACAGAATCCGAAGCAAGCTCCAGGCTCTGAGCTGTCAGCACAGAGCCCAACGTGGGGCTCGAACTCATGAACCATGAGATCATGACCTGAGTCAAAATCAGATGCTTAAGGGACTGGACCACCCAGGCACCCCTAACATCAAATGTTTTGATTTTAATAGTAGATTAGTCAAGCATATAGACAAGACAATGTATTTGATCACTAAGAAATTATACCAAGAATCACTAATTTATCTGACATGTGTTCTTTGTTAAGCGGTACCAAACATATCTAGAACTACTTGTTATGTTCTTAAAATCTGTATTCCAAGTGAATCAGCCAATATTTAGTAAGCACAGGGTCCAGTAAGTTTATGCTCAAGGGACTAAATTATTATGAATCCCAAAGGCAAACTTTGGAAATGCCCCACGCAGGGCTCGAACTCAAGACCACGACATCATGACCTGAGCCGAAGTTGTACACTTAACCGACTGAGCCACCCAGGTGCCTCATCGAACCGCACACTTTAAATATGCATGGTTTATTATACGTCCATTATACCTCAATAAAGCTGTTTGAAAAAAAATGATAACTAACTGGCACAAGAACAAACCCTCAGATTAATGGAATAGAATAGAGAACCCAGAAATGGACCCACAAATGTATGGGCAACTAATCTTTGACAAAGCAGGAAAGAATATCCAATGGAATAAAGACAGTCTCTTCAGCAAGTGGTGCTGGGAAAACTGAACAGCGACATGCAGAAGAATGAACCTGGATCCCTTTCTGACACCATACACAAAAAGAAACTCAAAGTGGATGAAAGACCTCAATCAATGTAAGACAGGAAGCCATCAAAATCCTCGAGGAGAAAGCAGGCAAAAACCTCTTTGATCTTGCCCACAGCAACTTCTTACTCAACACGTCTCTGGAGGCAAGGGAAACAAAAGCAAAAATGAACTATTGGGACCTCATCAAAATAAAAAGTTTCTGCACAGCGAAGGAAACAATCAGCAGAACTAAAAGGCAACTGACAGAATGGGAAAAAATGTTTGCAAATGACGTATCAGATAAAGGGTTAGTATCCAAAATCTACAAAGAACTTACCAAACTCAACACCCAAAAAACAAATTATCCAGTGAAGAAATGGGAAAAAGACATGAATAGACACTTCTCCAAAGAAGACATCCAGATGGACCAACCGACACATGAAAAAATGCTCAACATCACTCATCATCAGGGAAATACAAATCAAAACCACAATGAGATACCACCTCACCCCTGTCAGAATCGCTAACATTAACAACTCAGGCAACAACAGATGTTGACGAGGATGCGGAGAAAGAGGATCTCTTTTGCATTGTTGGTGGGAATGCAAGCTGGTGCAGCCACTCTGGAAAATAGTATGGAGGTTTCTCAAAAATAGAACTACCCTACGACCCAGCAATGGCACTACTAGGCATTTATCCACGGGATACAGGGGTGCTGTTTCGAAGGGACACAGGCACCCCCATGTTTATAGCAGCACTATCAACAATAGCCAAAGTATGGAAAGAGCCCAAATGTCCATCGATGGATGAATGGATAAAGAAGATGTGGTATATCTATACAATGGAGTATTACTCGGCAATCAGAAAGAATGAAATCTTGCCATTTGCAAGTATGTGGATGGAACTGGAGGGTATTATGCTAAGTGAAATTAGTCAGAGAAAGACAAAAATCATATGACTTCACTCATATGAGGACTTTAAGAGACAAAACAGATGAACATAAGGGAAGGGAAACAAAAATAATATAAAAACCGGGAGGGGGACACAACAGAAGAGACTCATAAGTATGGAGAACAAACCGAGGGTTATGGGAGGGGTTGTGGGAGGGGGGATGGGCTAAATGGGGAAGGCCCCACTAAGGAATCTACTGAAATCATTGCTTCACTATATACTAATTTGGATGTAAATCTTATAAAATAAAAAATCAAGTTAAATTATGTATAAAAAAATAATAATAACATCAAGGGAAGTTCCCAAAAGAAGAACAATAATAATAATAGGAGTAAAGGAAAAGAAAAAAAAAAAAACCCTAAGAGTTAGAGATTTAATACAGGCAGTTCAAGATCTGAGAAATGGAAGTTTCCAGAGTAAGAAAACAGAAGCAAACCAAGGGGGAGGACCTTGTCAAAGAAATGATCAAGGTGACCTTATTTGGAGAAATGATCTCTGAGGATATGATTAAGATGATGAGACCACTGTGGATTGTCCGCGTGGACCCTCAATACCATCGCAAGTATCCTCATGTCGGGGGGGGGGGGGGGGGGATGGTGGCGGAGAGCAGATGCTCAGAGAAGGCACGTGCGGAGCAGAGATGGGTGGGGGGAGGTGGCCAAGAAACACCAAGGGATGCTGGCTGCCACTAGAAACCAACGGAGGCACACAGCCCGTGGACACCCTCATCTCGGACCTGTGCCCCCGCCCCCAGAACTGTGAGTGAACACCCTTCTGCTGTGGTCATTTGTCACAGGAGCCTTAGGAGAGCCGTAACCCTAATCATGGTGTGACCCTTGGCTCCCCAGTCCCAGCGCAGCCACGTGGGCTGGAACCAGACTGTGCCTATAATCGCATTGGGAGGCTGGGGGAGGGGAAGCAAGAGGAACTCACAGACACGTGGTGATGCATCGAGATGCGGGGAGGTGCAGCCTGGGGTGTCACACGGGATGCAGAGTGGCTCAGAAGCATGGTGACACCGGATACGGACTGGCCTGAGCGGGGGACGGCCGCAGGGGGGTCCCCAGCGCGTTTACTCTGGTTGGTCTCCCCCGCATCTCTGAACAAACTCTGCTGAGTGTGGGGGTTCCCCGCCCCCTGAGTCTTGGAGGGTGGCAAATGCTTTCCCAGCCCCTCTTGCAACTTGGGATGCAGGTGTGTGACCGCGGATTCCCAATCGGGCCTTTGAAGGAGAAACAAGAGAGCGCCCAGGAAGGCGGTGGCGGCTGCGTCCAGCTCCCTGATGCACTGGGGCGAGTGTGGCGTCCCCTGCCAACCTGAGCACATCGGCGGTGGCAGCAGTGAGGCCGGGACCCATTGGGGCGGCAGCGGTGTGGGCACCGCAGCAGCTCTGAGGTGGCCTCTGGGCACCAGGACTGGCTGTAGGGACACCCCCCCTCGCCCCGCCCCTCCCCCCCCCCCCATCCCCAGAGACCAGAGCATTTCATTACCGCCTTGCGGTGGTTTCCATTGTTTGCCTCTAAGTGCTCTGGAGACAATGTATTTGTTTATTCAATCAGCGTCTGTTTATTACATATTCATTCCCCTTGTGCCAGGCACCGTGTCAGTCTCGGTAATTTCACATAATCCACTCTGGCTTCCATCCGAGTGCTAAAATATTCTCTATCCTCAAATAAACCCTGGAATCAAAAAAGTGACCCTCGGGGAAGGAAAAGGTCACCTCCTTACTTTCTGAATCACTCTAGTCTGGGAAGAGAATGCGGCTCGGTGCCCGGAAGAGTGGCCAGCCACCACCCACATGGTCTCTGCCCCGTCGGGGGGCCCCTCACCTATTTCTGGCAACGGGGAACTCTGGATCCTGCTCCCAGCTCGACAAACTCGAGGTCCGTGACAGTGTGGTATTTAGGAAGGTGGTGCCTGCGTCTGGGGGCAGGGACAACAGGACGTGCTTGCTGTCACCTTGACGTCACCGTAGGGACTGGTTCCCACGTTGGCCCCAGAGTACCCCTCCCCTACATCTCCAGGATGCTCTTGTGACCTACCAAGAAACACGGGGACCCACTGCGCTCCGGTGGGAGTGGGGAGGGAAAAGCCCAGCCAGAAGTACCCCGGTTTCCCCACTGGGCACAGGGTGGGTGGGGGCCTCCAGCTCTGAGATGCCCCCCCCACCGCCCCAGGCCCCCTCACAGACCCTCCCAGGCTCCAGGCTCCTGCTGCGCCCACCAGGGGCCCCAATGTAAGGGCTGCCCCCCTGCCCCACCTCCTACCTCCCCAAGCACACTTTCTCAGGGGACAGCATGACTCCACCCACCGGACTGCCCAGAACCACCCTCCGCCCCCGTTCTCCCTGGGCAGGGTCACTCTCCCTCCTGTTGATGATTCCAGTGTCACTCACCTCACAGAGCTGTGACAAGGTGGCCATGTAGAGAAATGGATGGGAGGGTGCTCTCCTGCCTCTGAAGTGCAGGGGGCCATCCATCTTGACCATGAAAAAGCAGGGACCCGGCTTCCCTGGTTCTGTGAGCCCTGGGCTGGCACAAGAGAACAAATCTGGCCCTGGTGGGTGTTTGATGGACAGATGGATGGATGGACTGATGGACAGATGTGTGAGAAATCTGGGGAGGCCACAGGGCATCGTGGGAAAGGTAAAGTTGGGAACAAGAAAGCAACCGGGTTCACAGCCATCCATGGCCTTCCTTTAGCTGTTCCATGAGTGGTTACTGAGCCCCTCGTATGTGCCTGGCTGTGGACTGGTGGGCAGTGTAGACATGGTTCTTGCCCTCACGGAGCTACGGGTTCGTGGCAGACACAGGGGCCCCACAGATGAACGCACGCACATCACTGCACATGGCAGGTGTCTGTCACAGAGGAGCCTCAGGTGACATGGAATAACAGACCGGGGTGGTGGGTACCTCCCTGGCCAGGATGGCAGAGAAGACTCCCTGGAGAGGAGCCACTGAGGCTGTGACTGGGGGAAGAGGGACTGGCCAGGGGACCAGAGGGAAGAACGTTCCCAGGGGTGGGACCTGCCGTGCCAGTGTCCTGGGCAGGAAAGCAATGGGTGGGCCACCGGGCCTGGGGCTGTGTTTTATTTTAGGTGCGAAAAATCCACAGGAGGGTTTTTTACCTTCTTAAAAAATCCCTCTGGACAGAGTACAGATGGCTCGTTGCCAGAGAGCAGGGCCAGGGAGTGGCGGGGGGTGGGGGCATGAGCACAGAGGGGCCCTTGTAGAGCGGATCGCACTGTTCTGCGTGGCTCGAGGGCACTGGGTACACGAGTCCGCATTTGTCAAAACCCACAGACCCAGACACAACAAAGAATGAATTGTACTGTGTGCACATTTTTAAAAAGTTTTTTAATTACGAAAAGATCCCTCTGGCAGCTATGAGGAGAAAGGTTGGCAGGGGGTGGGGGGAGGGGGTAGTGGGAAACCAGCTGGGGCCACTGCAATGACCTTGAGAACAATAGCTGGGTCACGTACCCGAGTTCAGCTTGTTGACCCCTGGGAGCCCCGATTTCTTCATTGAGGACACGGTGCGGTGATTCCCACCTGGAGGCTGACCTTGTGGATTGGATTGGAGGTGACACCTGTAACCTACCTGCCTGGTGGGGCCTGGCCAGAGCAAGGTCCCCGGCACTTAGGAGCCATGACGCTTTGCCAGAGGGTGGCTGTGACCGACCTCAGGGTGCCCTGAGGGGGCCGGGAGCCTCCAGGGGCTGCGTTCAGAAAACAGACCTGAAAGTAAACCAAAGGGGAATTAGTCAAGGGTGAAGGGAACCTGGCTGGAGGCCCCGACCTGGGGATCCAGCCACCCTGGGCAGAGGAATGTGGCCCAGAATGTTGTGTACTTAGAGTGTTTCTCTCCCCCAGGGAGGCCAGAGCACTTGTGTTGGGGCGGAGGGCAGACAGTTCCCGGGGACAGCCTGGCCTGTGGGGCGACCCACTGGAAGGTAGAGACTTTGGGCTGGAGCCCCGCATCCTGTAGGCCAGCGCGCCAAGGGCGGGAGATCTGGATTCATGTTCCAACTCAGCCTCTCCTGAGCTGGGCGACTTTGGGCCAAATACCCTACTTCTCTGACTCATTAGAAGATTCTGATGAGGACCACATGGGAACGCATCTCAGGGAACTGGAAATCTAACCGACACTGGGGGTAAAAAGGAGGCTGGTGCTGGTTCCGAAGGGTAGGCCACTGAGTCAGGGGAAACTCCAAAGGCCCCGGATCCAAGCGCCTCTCCCTCCCCAACGGCATCGGTGGCCCGGCGCTTGGATCTGAGGGGAGAGAAAGCGGGGAGAACGTAGCTGCCGTGGAAAACAGCCCGGCCGCTCCTCGAAAAGGTAAACATAGAGCTTCGGCATGACCCAGCAATTCCACTCCTGGTCTTTGCCCCAAAGAACTGAAAAAACAGGAACTCAGATGCTCTTACGTGGATGTTACACCTGCATCGTTCACAATGGTCAGAAGGTAGAAACAGTGCAAAGATCCATCCGTGTGTGGATGGATATGCAGACGTGGTCTCTCCATGCATGATGGAATATTATGCGGCTGTAAACAGGCTCGAAGACCCTGCTACCACGCGGCTGAACCTCAAAACCATTAGGCTGAGTGAAAGGAACCAGCCCCCAAAAGCCCCAGATTGTGTGATCTGGAAATATCCAGAGCAAGTCAATCCCTAAACACAAAGCAGATGGGCGGCTGCCAGGGGCTGGGGAAAGGGGCATCTGGGGAGGGAGTGTCAGCGGGACCAGGCTTTCCTTTGAGGGGAACGGAAGTGTTTTGGAACTAGACCAAAGTGATGGTACAACACTGTAAATGGGCTCAGTGGCAATGAACTCTAAAGGGGTTGACTTAAGTTACGTTTTTTTGGTAAAGGCAGGCAAGGAAGAGCGCTTGCGGTCTATACCGCCAGGAAGAGAGGACTAATCCGGTGAGAAGCAGGGCTGCCCAAATCCCCACTTAGCCACCAGCAGCCCCGCGTGACTCGGTAACCCTGTTTACCTTGAGGACGCCGGGATCCCGCCCACGCTAGCGCACCTGTGACGCCGCAGGGCTGGAAGTCAGGTCTGCGCTCCTGCTGTGGACCCCTCTCTCTGTCTGCTGCTCGACCAGCGCCACGTACCCATCGCCTCACCTGAGTCTCAGGCCCCGCCAGGCGGGATCATCGCCTCTGTGGTAGGAGAGGAGACGGATGCACAGAGCAGTTAGAATCGAGAATCATGGGCGCCGGCCACCCCAGTGACGAGTGACCGGGTCTGGGAGGCCCAGAGGGAAGACGGCCCTGGGGCATTGGAGAGCACGCACAGAAGGTGAGGGCTGTGGAACCCCAAGCTCAGAGCGAACGGGGGCCTCTGGAGCAGGTGCACCGCACCAGCCAGAGAGCGATGGGAAGGCAGTCCAGGGAGGGGCAGCCCGGAGAACACAGCGTGATCCCCAGCTGGGGTCCACGGGGGCTGAAGACCTGGGCTGTGAAGGGGCCACTGGAAGACACGTGGGACAGGAGGGCACATCCAGGACGGGGAGTCCTCCCTAGGGAATCTCCCCTGAGCACGGGGCCCACAGTGTCACTTCCCGTGGCCAAGGGGATGAAATTTGGGATTTGGGAGGGCAAATAAGGGTGAGGAGGGCAATGCGATGTCCTTCCAGCTCTCCTCCCTGCACATCCCCAAACGTTTCGGCCAATCACCCCAGCCTTCCCCCCCGCCCCCCTCAAGTTCTTGGAGGAGAAGCTTCCGTAGGCAGAAGCCACCAAAGCCTAACTCCACCGCTCACTGGACTCCCCCTCCTGGCTTCAGGTTCCCGATGAAGACGAAGAGGAGGAGGAGAGGGTGGGAGGAAGAGTGGAGAGGCCTGGTTGTGGTGCCAGCCTGGCGGAATCCAGGGCGTGAACCAGACAGGTGCCCAGGTGGAGGCCATGGGGGGAGGGGCCCCAGGTCCCATGGGAGATAGAGGACCCCCCCCCCCCCCCAGCATAGAGACAGCTCCCTGGAGATCCTGGTTCAGCCATCAGTCCCAGGAGAAGAGGGCCCGCAGGGTGCCAGGAAGCAGCCTCCCTCCACACCCTGAGGGTTTCCCAGCCCCAGCGGCAGGAAGTGAGTAACCACCTCTCAAGACCTGCTGGCGACAGCCCCAGGGCCAAGGACAGAGTTAGGAAGTGTGGCCTGGCCGATGGGCAGACAGAAGGCTCCTTCCCGCCAAACCCGGGGTGCTCGACAGACTGCCAGGCCCAAGGGGACCAGGCCCCACCACCCACCTCCCAGAACAGCATCCCAGGAGATGGACAGAAGGTTGGAGGAGGGACTGGCCTCTTCATGCTATCTCCGTCACCCCTTGCAATACCTCTCACAGCCCACCTTCTGAGGTCTGCATACCAGGGATAGCAAGGATCTCACTCACCCCCCCCCCCACCCCCCGAATCAGGGGTGGGGGAGAGGGAGTGCTTTGGGAAAGCCCAGTTGGACAAAAACCGTGGGGAAAATTCCCATAGCCCAAAGTTAAACAAAAACAGATGCCTTTGTTTTCTGCAGTGTTTCCCACTGCCTAATACGAACCAGATACATCTGCACACACTAACTATGAAACATGAATTATGTCATTTTGATGATTTCACCTATGAGTTAAATGCACTGATGTTTTTGCACTTAACACTGGCGTTGAGCAAATGAAGATACATGGCAGATGCGTGCTAATAAGTTAGATTTTTAATTTTTCTTTGCCTGGAATGGCCTTAAATAGCCAAGAGGGTTATCATTGGGCAGCGGGGCGGCCGTGGGGTCGGAGCACAAGGACGATGCCTCCAGCAGGGCTGCGTAGGAGCCTCTGGGCGCGGGGACCAGAGGCAGGACAGAGGTGCACGAGAGCTGGGGTGAACTCCGTAGGGTTCATAGGTGTGGCTGGAGGTGCCAACCATTTAAAACTACAGGCTCTGCATGTGTTTTGTTCTGCATCAAAGTCAGCTTACCTTTCGATTCTACCTGCCAGCTTTCCAGGACTGGTCTGTCTGGGGTGTGTTTGACAGATCAGCCTTTCGCCCAGTGGCCGGTGATCACAGAGGATGGGGGTTGGCTTTCTGGTCAGGACTGTGGCATTCTGTGCAAAGAGCCCACCCCTGGGGGCCTTCCTGGGTTGGGGGGTGGAAGAGGGGTGAGGATAACAATGCTAGCCCCATACACAGAAGTTGGAGAGAATGTTCTAGAACACTGGAGTGGAGGGGCTAGACATATATAAACAAATATACGAACATACATGTCTATGGCTTGCTTTTGTACTGTTCTATTTTGTGTGGTCTTTTCTTCGCCCCAAAAAGGTTGGATCTGGGGGCTTTTGTCCATCGACTGGGTTGTGTCTTCATTCCATTAACATGTATTCATAGGGTGCCTACTCTGTGCTGGCTGATAGACAGGCAATAAGTAAAAACAGGAGTCCCTGCTCATGGAATTCACATCCAGGGGGCACAGAGGAAACCCCAAGGCTGTGGGAGGACACAGTCAGGCTGCTGAGTGCAGACAGGCCCCACACCCCAACCAGGCACAGCAGGAAGTTTTCCTGAGCAGCCCCCTAAGGGAAGGGCAAGGCTTGACAGGTGAGGGCAAAGGAAGAGAGCTCCGGGCGGAGATTACGGCATGTGCAAAAGTCCAGAAGTAAGCATGATCTGTGCATTCAGGAACCTTAGGTGGTTCCATGAGGCTAAAGCTTAGGAGCTGGGCCTGAGGCTGGAAAGGCCAGGGGGCCTGGGCAGGTTCCCCCCATGCCTCGCAAAGGGGCCCTGCCTTCATGGGGAAGCCATGAGGGTTGTATAGAAATAACTCAATCCCCCTCTGGTTCTCTCTGAATGCAGCTGTGCTAGCTGGAGCTGGGAGTCCTGGCACGGCCGAACCCTCTCTGCAGGCCCCAGCCAAGCGGACTCAGTGGTGAGGAGTATAAGAAGTCAGTGGGTGCAGTGATTTTGCAGGAAGGGTTTAGTCAAGTTTCCTCATAGCAAAAATGAAGTACAGAAAATATGCTAATACAGATAAAAATTAAAGTGGGTGGTTACTGAGTCCACACAGAGCTCCTTTTGAAAGGACCTGGTGCCTCACCTAGGTTCTGACCCTAAGCAAGGGACTGGCCTCCGTGGCAGGCAGGCAGATTTATTCATTTCTTTCTACCAATGCACAGCCTAGCTATGTGGATGTCTGAGACGTGAGTTCATGGGTAGCTGGATACGTGGGTGGGTGAGTAGATGAATGGGTGGATGGATGGACGGATGGATGGATGGATGGGTTAGTGGATAGGTGGGTGGGTTGGTGGATGGATGGATGGATGGATGGATGGATGGATGGATGGATGGGTTAGTGGATAGGTGGGTGGGTTGGTGGATGGACAGATGGATGGATGGATGGATGGATGGATGGATGGATGGATGGGTTAGTGGAAAGGTGGGTGGGTTGGTGGATGGACAGATGAATGGATGGATGGATGGATGGATGGATGGATGGATGGATGGATACTTGGATGAATGGGTAGATACACTTGTAGGTGAATGGAAGAGTGGATAATTGTTTGATAAGATTTAAATATTCTTTTGATGGCAAGACACAACACAATGATAATTGGATAGATGAAAGATAGAACTTTGTGTTACTTTAGTTCCAAATATGAGAAGGCTTCCAGGCAGATCCACACAAGGGGCTGTACCCAGGGACAGGGTAGCAGCACACCAGAGCTGTAGGGAGCGGCTTACCTATGGCAAGAAGGGTGGGGTTAGCGAGGATTCCTAGGCTCCCTGGGAATGGCTAATATGAACAGTTTTTTGAGTTCCAGGGTATTGGGGGTGTCCACAGTTATGTGGTACCTGGCCACAGGATGATTAGGTACATAGTAGCCCAGAGTGTGAGAGCCTGGCAAGGAAGGTGTCAGAATGTGAACTTAGCCGCTAAGAAAAACTGACCAGCCTCCACCTGGATCAAGACGGTATTTTTCAAAAACTGTATTATGGCAGCATATGGAAAAGTGTGTGGGTGGATGGATGCCTTTTGGAGCTCTCTCAATAGCATCTACCAAAGCCTCAACACCGGATTCGGATATCTGAGGATTTTCATCTCGTAGACCTGAAACCCGAGAATGTACCAGTTGGGGACTTCACAAGGTCTCTGTTCTGTTGGGTCTCAACATGCTTTGGTCTTCAGTAACTTGACGAAGGCAACCCTCTCAGCTGGAAAAAGCACACGCGTGCAATTCTGGACACCATTTTAGGGGCTCAGGGACCCCTGGGGGAGCCTATTAAGGGCTCCCATGTGGTAGGAGGGGCCAGTACCCTGAGGAGTCAACTGAGGCACCCAGGCTGGGGAGGGACTTCACTCTACAGCCAAGCCAGGCCTGGATCCCAGTGAACTATTCTGTGACTCAGTTTTCCTCTCTCTATGGTGACTGTTTGTAGGCTCGATCACTGTTTGTAGGCTTGCTTCAGAGGAATGACAGGGGAAAAGGAGATAGGTGGGGATCTGACCTTCCTATCTATCCCCCCCCCCCGCACCCCACCTCCACCACGTCCACTTTATCTGGTCTCTTTTCGAGGAAAGGTTTCAAGGCTGTAAAAATATATACACTTGAAAGCCCCTGCAACTTTCCAGCTTATCAACTGCTGGAAACGTTAAGTGCTACAGATTGTCAGGAAGTCTCCAGAGAAAAGCCAAGGAAGCCAATCAGTGTTGAAGAGGGAAGAAATCATTGCCTAACACCCCCCAGATCAGTGGAGGGGAGGGGGGGAGGGGGCAGCGCAAACCTTACGTGTGGCCACAGAACAAGCCAAGGAAAGGTCTTCTTTCTCTAAAGTTGTTTCCACGTTTCTGTCGCCCCTTTGGGAGGCATGACCGCTTTTTACACTGGAACTCAGTCATAAAAACAACCACGTGAGGAAAATAATGATACGAGTTAAATGTTGTATTAGACACACTCGGTCACTTACGGAGCCCGCCAGCTACCTGCCTCAACACCAGAAGGAAGAATACTATTTAGGATTTAGGGGTCACCTGAAAAGTGACACATCCACTTTTCACATCCATCACTGCACGTGACAGAGAAAAGGGACAGCACAGTGGTTCCGACCACAGACTCTGGAGCCAGGCTGCCTGGGTTCCAGTGAGGATTAGCTGAGTTAATCCATTGATGTGCCTAGAAAAAGTGTCTGACACACAGCAAAAGCTGTTAATCCTGACCACATCCCCTGTGACCCTGGCCACGATCTCAGCTCTGCCTCACGACTCAGAGAGGTTAAGCTACTTACCCCCAAGCCCTTAGCCAAGGAAGGGAGTACGGGGACCCTGATCCAGGACCGGCTGATTTTGAGCCCCCGACACATTGGCCACCCTGTGGCTCTAAAGAGCAGCCAGGCTACACAATAGAACATTCCTCGGGCAAACCTGGAAATCTTCCATGTGGCTCACCGAGCTCTCAAGGTTCACAGGGTAGCTGTAACCACCTCGGTGTGGCCTCTGCCTGCCTGGGTTCTAGAAAGTGTAACCAGCCTGGCCCTGTCGCTGGGTAGGAGCACTGGGCTGGGCTGGAGGTGGAGGGAGGAAGTGCCCAGGAGGGTGATGACATCACCACCCAGCCCTTGAAAGATGAGCTGTTCCCTCCGCCACTCCGGCTCTGCTCTGGCGGCTCCTAGGAGGGGTGGGGACATCGGGCTGCCCTGCCGCACGGAGGGAGCCACCGAGGTGCTCCCGTGGCTCGCTCTGGACAAGGTGAGTCCTGGACAGGGGCTGGTCCAGTCGCCTCGCCGTCGCCAGGAGGACAGGAGGTCCCAGCACCAAGAGAGAGTCTGCAGGTGAGTGTCACAAGGGCTAAAGTTCCCTCAAGTCCTGTGGGGGGGGGTGGGGGAGTTCTTTCCCTTTCCTAGTCCTGGCAAGTCACAAGAACGGCTCCCAAACAGGAGGAATGATCTTGTTTGTTCTAGATTTGTCTTCTCCCTGAATCGAGACAGGCATGTGTGTGTTTGTGTAAACAATTTAGCTATCTGATTTCTGTAGATTCTGGGCAGCTGCCTTGGACATAAGCAGTAAGGAGCAAGCGTCGTACAGCAGGGATGGGTGTGGGGTGTAGACTCTGGAACCTGGCTTTTATCTCACAGCTGTGCTGATCATTGGCCCTGTGTGACCCTAGGCAAGTTTCTTAACCTCTCTGGGACTCAGCTTCTCTGTCTGCAAAGAACTCTACTTGCTGGCTTCCCAGGGTGGCTGGAGTTAAATCAGGTGGCAGATGGGAGAGGGTTTGTAAACGCTCCCTCCTGTGCTAGTCCTGCCTGTCATGGATAAAACCGGGCACAGCTCAGAGCATGGGCTTTGCATGGTTTGGAGTCCCAGCTCTGCTCTCATCCCCTGGGTAACATTTTTGAGCCAACTATTTTCCCCCTCATTTCCTGAGCATAAATATGACTTGGCAGGGTGGTTACAAAGGTAGAAATGGGCTCGTGCTTGCCTGCAAAGCCCCACGTGTGCAGTCGGTGCCCAGTCAGAGCTGCTGAGGGCAGGTGGTTCGTGAGCCTGGGTTGGGGTGGGCAATGGGCGTTGCTCTCCCAGGCAGGTTAGAATGTGCCTCCCTGAGTCACAGGCTACCTGTGGCTCCCGCCGTCCCACAGGAAGTAGGAGCTGTGATCCAGATGTGAGATCACGGGGTCCTTTCTCTAAAGGAGAGAAGGGCTTGGCTGGGGGTGGGGTGGGCCACCCCAGAGGGTGCTGTTACATCCTGTGGAGGAAAACTATTCTATGGCCTTCTAGGCCCTGGCAGCAGTGGGGTGATGGGGGGCCCCACAGGCTCGAGGAAGGAGTTTGCTGCTTTCCCCTTTCATGCTGTAGAGAAGGCAGGCAGGTGTGGGGAACAGCCAGGAGAAGTTCGGAAAAACATGGAAAACAAGAATGACCCCGTGCCGTCCCCACAACAGGCGCAACCCTAAGGTCGTATCTCAGGTCTGCCCTAAATTCACAAAACCCCTGCAATTCTGTGCTCCAAGCCCCTCAGGGTAGGGGTGAAGAAACAGTCTCAGCACGGGGACATAACCCCAGCCAAGCCCTTCGCTCGCCATCGGGGGAAATGTCTCAGCCTCTCTAGGACTCAGGCTCTGTCATGTATACACAGGGGAAGGTTCAAATAACTGAGTCTAGGTTGGAGGAGTGGGGGGAACTAAAGGCTTTGGCTTAAACCAAATTCAGGAAGATACTGGCCAAGCAGGGACCAAGCAGGGGAAATAGCTGTGCCATGTGGTCTCTACTAACATAATGACTGTGTCTGGCCTGAAAGTTCAGAGGGTAATGCCAAGGACTGGTTTTCAGAATGAAAGCAGAATCTCCTCTGTGAGTTCACTGCTGCCTCCCCTGCACAGAGAACCACACTCAGCATAACGCAGGCACTTCTCGGTTTTTGCTGGATGACTGGATGGATGGATAGATGGATGGATGGATAGATGGATGGATGGATGAGTGGATGGATGGATAGATGGATGGATGGAATGATGTGAGGATGGATGGATGGATGGATGGATGGATGGATGGATGGATGGAATGATGTGAGGATGGATGGATGGATGAATGGATGGATGGATGAGGGGATGGATGGATGGATGGATGGATGGATGGAATGATGTGAGGATGGATGGATGGATGAATGGATGGATGGATGAGGGGATGGATGGATGGATGGATGGATGGATGGATGGAATGATGTGAGGATGGATGGATGGATGGATGGATAGATGGATGGAATTACTAAATCAAAGACACCCATCTGAAAAGGCTACATACTGTATGGTTTCAATTATATCACATTGTGGAAAAGGCAAAGCTAGGGGATTGTAAAAAGAGAAGTAGTTGCCAAGGATTAGGGAGAGGCAGTGAAACTAATCTTACGATGCTGTAGTGGGAAATACACGTCATTATACATTTGTCCAAACCCGTAGAATATACAATGCCAAGGGAACCCTGTGGATGTTGGGTGATAATGATGTATCAGTATAGGTATTCATTGTAATAAATGCACCACTCTGGTGGGGGATGTTGATCACAGGGGAGGCTGTGCATGTGGGGGGGCAGGGAATATATGGGAAGTCTCTGTACTTTCTGCTCAATTTTTCTGTGAACCTGAAACTTCCCCCAAAATACAGTCTAGTTTTTTTTTTAAGCACACAAAGTGTGTTGCTTTGAGGATTCAGACTATCTCAAGACCATGAGTCAAATGATCAGAACTTACTAAGATTTGACTCCCTGAGTACATCACTTCCAATGCCTACCCAGTCTAGGAATCCCTTGACCTGTGAGTATCTTTCTTAGTGCACACACTTCCAGGGATGGGGAGCTCCCTTCTTTACCAGGCAGCCCGCTCCATCTCAGGAGAGTTCTACTGTTAAAAAGACCTTTCTTAGACTGGAGCGAAACTCTTCTCCTACTGAGCGATGGGCCACTTTCTAGTTCTTGGGGCTGGACTGTCCAACTCCAGTCCTTATAGGTCCTTTCGGAGCTAAACCTCCACAGCCCCTTAACCAAGACACATTTTCTACAGCAAACCCAAACAGTCAGCTACTTCTTTGACTCTGTCATCAAAGTGGGGATCTGTGGGGTACTGAGGGCTAGAAAAATAGAAGCCCTGGCAAAATCGTCACAGCACAAAGCAGTGTGGAACACACATGAGCTCTGAGTTCAAATCCCGACTGCTTCCTCCTTAGGGACGCTCTCTGAGTTTGTTTTCTTGGGTGTGCAATGGGGATAATCATTTCTATGTCTGAAGGCCATGGTGAGTTTTAACTCAGAGGGTGTTGTGAGGTGTGAGCAGGTATCGGAATCACTGCAGGTGCCCACCTAGCAGAGGTGGATGGATGGATGGATGGATGGATGGATGGATGGATGGATGAATGGATGGATGGGTGGATGGATGGATGGATGGATGGTTGGATGGATGGATGGATGAATGGTTGGATGGATGGATGGGTGGGTGGATGGATGGATGGGTGGATGGTTAGATGGGTGGATGGGTGGGTGGATGGATGGAAGGTGGATGGTTAGATGGGTGGATGGATGGGTGGATGGATGGATGGATGGATGGTTGGATGGATCAATGGTTGGATGGATGGATGGGTGGATGGATGGATGGATGGATGGATGGATGGATGAATGGATGGATGGGTGGATGGATGGATGGGTGGGTGGGTGGATGGATGGATGGATGGTTGGATGGATGGATGGATGAATGGTTGGATGGATGGATGGATGGATGGATGGATGGATGGATGAATGAATGGGTGGATGGATGGTTGGATGGATGGATGGATGGATGGTTGGATGGATCGATGGTTGGATGGATGGATGGGTGGATGGATGATTGGATGAATGGATGGATGGGTGGATGGATGGATGGATGGATGGATGGATGGATGGTTGGATGGATGGTTGGATGGGTGAATGGATGGATGGATGGATGGATCTGGGACTATCAGAGGTGTGGTCTTTGCCCTGCTGTGGGGCCACTACATCTTGGGAGTTCCCAGGGAAAAGAGCATCCCAGTACACATGTGCTCATGCTCCCAGACACCTCATCCTTGGGTGGTGACAGCAGGAGCCCCATCGTACTTCCCTTCGGGGCCTAACCTTTAGGTTTCCACCCTCCATCACCCCCAGCACCTGCGGGCCTCCTGACCTCTGTGGAGCTCTGTCAGGTGGGGCACAGAGAGCTGGCTTCCAGACCACAGTCCAAACTCACGAGACAGCAGAGCGACCTCAGACAAGTCACTTGGTTTCTCTGGGCCTCATGGGTCCACACTTGAAAATCAGCGGTACCTGGACGGGACACCTCGCAAGATGTCATAAACTGTAGAGTGCCTGTCACTTCTGTGGTTGTTATTGTGCTGATTTGTACCCGTGACACCTCTTCTCCTCCTCTTCCCTGCGGGTTCCCTGAGCCACTGCAGTCCAGTGTGGGCACTGCCCGATGGGGAAAGACTAAGCCACTTCCCAACGCCGCTGTGGGTCAGAGTCACGTGGAGCCTGGTCCCCTCCTCCCACCACCTGCAGACACCCAGGCTTTCCCCTGGGACTCTGACTCCTCACAGCTGGTGGGCTTCTGCCCACACCTGGGAGACAAACTGCCTTTGCAAAGGGCTTTCTGAGGGGAACAAACTTGAGGAGAAATCAGGCCCTGTCCACGCCACCCTCCCCAGGCCCTTTCTCTCAGTCCTCGCAGCTAAGAGACGTGGGTCCCGCAAACCGTGAGCACCTGGGACCCATCATGGTCCCCCCCCTCAACTCAGGAATGGGCAGAAACCCCGTCCTGAGAACTGGGAGAGTCCAGACAGCTCCCAGCCCGGCAGCTTGGGCCTCGACTGCTAGGACTCATCATGCTGGGCCTCCCTCCCCACCCTACTGGATCCCCTCCAGGGAAAAGATAGAGCCCAGCGCGGGTTTACCTACTGCACACTGGGACACACCTGCAGGGCAAGGTGACAGCCTGATCCTGTGGGGAGGCTCTCTGGGGTCCTTCCAGAGCCCCTGCAATTGGACCTGCCTAGCATGCTCCCCCACCGCCGGGAAGCCCAAGGGGAGCAAAGGGTGTTGCCTCCGGGTTGAACCTTGGGCAAGCCACCCCCTCTCTGGACCCCCACTTTGCCAATTAGTAAAGCGAGGGCAGCAGAAGGGGCCTCTGGGCTCTCTTCTGACCGGAAGTGTCCGGCAATGAATGGCTAGGATGCAAGGACAGGTGGGAGAGGTACAAAGGCGGGCCAGGTGGGGACAGGGGTACGGGTGCGCTCAGCAGGGGCAATGGCCGCGGGCAAGGTGGGTCTGCACACATCATTTGTGGCAGCCAAAGCAGTGGGAAGCAGGAGACACACGAATTGGGGCACGTGGAGGCAATAGACTCCCAGGTCAGCGATGCCTCGCCCCTCCCTGCTCCTTCCTTCCCTGATTCCCCTCCTCCTCCTGGTCCTGAGGCCACCACGAGGACGGAATCCTGGCTGCACTCCTCCCCAGCCGTGTCACCTGGGACCACCACTTAGCCTCTTCTAGCCTTGGTTCATTCCTCTACAAATAATAATAGAACTGGAAGCCTCCTGAAAGGAGCTGGGAAGTGCCTGCTCTGTCTGGGGTCTCACCCAGGCATTAAAACAGCAGCGGGTGGCTGGCTTGTTAAATGCACAGGCGACCATGATGTGGTGCTTTGGGGATGCTCCCGTGTCCTCCTCAAACAATGAGAGGCGCCTGGGTGGCTCAGTGGGTTGAGCGTCCGACTTCAACTCAGGTCACGATCTCACCATCCATGAGTTGGAGCCCCGCATCAGGCTTTGTGCTGACAGCCCAGAGCCTGGAGCCTGCTTAGGATTCTGTGTCTCCCTTCTCTCTCTGCCCCTCTCCCACTCGCTCTCTCTCTCTCTCTCTCTCAAAAATAAATACACATTTAAAAAAAAACCAAAAACCTAAAAGAGGATGCCTGGAAGGAGCCTCGAGAAACCCAGAAGAGCACCTCTGGGAGGGGGAGGGGTCAGAGCCAGGAGGCAGGTTTCCTGGTCGCTCCACACACCTTCGTAAAAGAATTTCATAGAATTTCATGGAAATTCTTATCATGAGCATGCATATCCCTTCGCAGAAATTTCAATATATTAAACAAAATGAAAAAGAATGCAAATAAGGAGCCAAAATCCTCCAGGTTGCCTGTTTCCCACACCCTGGGTCTGTCCTACAAATGAAGGGAGGGGACAATTCACACTGGCACCTGCCTCCAGGAGCCTGTGCAGGGGAGAGGCAGTGAGGGGACAGGAGGGACCGCAGGGTGGCGGGGCAGGTGGCCCTCTGGTCCATTCTGTGACTATTGGGGGAAGTGCATTCACTGAGCATCTACTATGTATGGGCTCTGTGCTGGGCACTGGGATGCTGCTAGGGACCCCAAAACTGCTTGCCATACTCAGATTCTGGGGAGGAGTTTTTCTAAAAAAAAAAAAAAAAAATTTTTTTTTTACTTGTCTGTGCATTCCAGTCACATTAATCCCATCAAATAATCCCAGAAAGGAAAAGATGTTACAGACAAGATGACTGTGATCAATGAAATTAACTAAAGTCTAAGGTATGGCTAATAAATTGTTGTAATTTTGAAGCTTAATAACTGTTTAGAAAGGATTCTTTAGATTAAAGAAAAGGTAATGATCTGACAGGACTAAGCTGGTCCCATCAGGGAGAAAACTTTCTTAGACTAGCACAGAGCAGGGCTGCGGGGGATCAGGTGACCCAGAACCAGACCTAACAGCACCCTCCTGGCTCGTGGGGCCCGCACCTGGGTAGGCTCAGCCAGGCATCCTGGGAGACCAGACTTCTGCAGTGACAGTAAGAGGCATCTGGCCATCAGAAGCCACAGTCATTAAGCCCTGGAATCCCCTGAGGATGGCCTCTGGCCTCCTCGAGAAAACGTGTTCCAAGGAGACCTCTTTGTCACTACAGACAGATTTGGGACTTTCGAGGCTTCTTCCCCTATGGGCCTCACCGTGCAAGCCAGCACCCACATCCTAAAGGCTCTGGGGCACGGATGGGACTTCACTTCTCAGCTCAGCAGCCCCGAGCCGCAGGCCTTCCCCAAGGGAAGAGGGTCCTTTCCCAGGGGGGCCCATGGCAGCCATTCATAGACCTACAACTCTCTGCAAAGTCAGCTCCTTTGAAGGTCTATCTGGTGGCTGAGAGCAGGCTTCTCAGCAGGTGGCCTCCGGCTGCTACAGCCCCTGGGCAGGGGTGGGGTGAGGGGGACACTGGCCTGCTGGCCCGCAGCCCAGCATTCTGACCCAGGCTTGGCCGATGGTTTGCTGAGATACGTAGGGCAAGTCCCGGCCTTCTCTGAGCCTCTCCTCTCTCCCCTGCACCAGGGGAGCCTGTCCACAGCCGTCGTGCTGCCGATAGAGCAGGACGGTGCGTGCAGGTGCCCACACAATGCCAGGACTCCTCTTGTCCCGGCCTCCCCGAGCCACTTACTGACAGTGCTCTGGGCTCCGCAGCTCAGACACCTGCCCACGAGGCACGCAGAACCTGGTGGGAGAGAGAGTCAAGGGCCCAAGAAACTGCACTTTGCCTCTGTGACCCCCGGTGGCATCCCCAGAGGATGCTGGACAGTCACACACATGGCTTATTTCCAAGCGTCCCAAATCCAGTGCCAAATGGCGAGGTCTCCTCTCTTCCCGTCCTGGGCCTCTGTTGTCACCCACTGATACACACACACACACACACACACACACAGAGACCACACACATGCACACACGCACACTGCCTCTCTGCTGCCTCTTCGGCCCCCCATCCAACTTGTGACATGTCACTAAAGTCTGAGTCGCCTTTGTGGGCAGTTTTCGGTTCCTTTCCCATGAGGGTCCAAGACCCAAGCTAAGTGGGAGGTACAACTCACTGGGAAAAGCGGTGGCAGTGGGGTAGACTGGGCCATTACTCGTGCCACAAGTATATCTCGGCCCCACGCCTGGGCTCCCTTGCCACCTAGAACTGCCTTAAGTGTTCCTCCCAGTAAACCCACTAGGCAGGAATGGTATAACCACTGGAGAGTCAAGGAAATGTCTCCGGAGGCAAAACAGAGCTAGTCAGAGGCCAAGCTAGGCTGGGCTGGGCTGGTTCTTCCCGTGAGGACATCACGCCTCCCTGCCTAGGCAAGGGCATGAGGAGAGGGACCCCACTGTGGGTGCTTCCCACAGCGGGATGTAATACTGGCAGCCCCAGCTGGGCGCTAACAGCCCCGACGGGGACACCTTGCATGTCCCTGGCCCTGGACACCTGTTTACTGTAAGAATAAGTACCAGCCATGGGGATTTTCCTTGCAAGAGACCTGGGGAACTTCTCCCGAGAGTCTGTTCGGACTACGGGGGCTGTGGCTGAAGGGGCAGAGGGGGGCCACCAAGGGTATTCACCCCACAGAACCACCCTTGGATCTGGCGGGGACGTTGGAAGTGACTATTATTCCTGAAGCAGAAAATGGAGCCGAGGCTTAATGAGTGTGAGGAGTGATCCTCTGGGTTCTCACCACAACCCACACGCTGGCGATAAAGCGCCGTGTCCTACAAGTGGGGGGACCCAGACCCAGAGAGGGGGGCCCCTGAATTGATGTCCCACTATGAGTAAATGTCGGAGCTGGGATCTGAATGCCACCAGTGAGGCTCTGTCATCCAAGGTCTTTCATTACACAGCTCTGTTATCTCACAGGTCAGAGCTGACCTGCCCTAGGGTGACGAGCTGAGGCAGCTGAATAAACCGGGGAGGGGGGGGTGGGTGGCGGAAAGCAGAGGCAACACACAGAGGAAGGAAAAGCAGGCTGCTCCTTTCAGGTCTTCTGCAAATACACCAGAACCCAACAGAGGAACATCTACACACTTAGGAGGGAAACAGACTGTGGTACTGAATGGTCCTCCCTGAGCAAAGGCAGCAGACCGACAGGCTCACGTCTAAAAGGGCTCACAAAACACACTATCTCTGCCACCGTCGTGAAAAAAAAAATCACTCAAAGCCGTAACCCAGGCAACAGAGGCACGAGTCAAAATCAAGAACACAGATCAGGAAAGGATTTGCTTCTGCCTTTTCCTTTTGTTTCCTGGGGACCCCAAATTCAGGAAATCGGTCTGAGCCCTTGACATTGAGAGGCTTGTGCCCGGCAGGAAACCGCATCTTTCTAGGACGGCCCTCCCCATCCCCAGTACTCATCTGGGTACTTTTCCTTGGGTTTTAGAAGCCTGCTGAATCCACCTGCTTGGAGCTGGTGGTTGGGTAAACAGGAAACCACTGAAGAAACAGTTCATAAATACTTTAAACATGTCATTTAAAATGAAAACATGATTGCGTATTTATTTACCAGTTTTTATGTAAGCAAGTCTTTCGCTTTGAACGCAAGCTGGCTGATTATCTTCCTTACATATAAGCTAGCCCATGATTCATTCCCTATTTTTCTTAAATAGGAGAAAACACTCGGTTTATTCAAATATCTTGGTTACAAAAGTAATATATATTCTTCATAGAAAAATTGGAAGCTACTACAAAGAATAAAGAAAACACAAAAGCAACCCAGGATCCCAGGCTCAAAGGCAAACACCATTAGTTAATAATTTGGTATCTTGCCTTTCAGATTCTTTTCCTATTGTGTTGTCTATACAATTTATGCTCTGCTTTTTCTCCTGCTTGACATGATGTCAGAAATATTCTCTCTCTTTTTTTGGCAAAGGCTTTGGAGCATAATTTTTAACATATATAACCAATTTCCCAATCCTAAGTGTTTCAGTTTTTCTTTTTTTTTTCCTCTTCTAAATGCTGATCAACATCTCTGTTTTCCTGTCCTGTGATCATTTTCAGAAATGCCAAGCAAAACAGGAAGGGAATTAAGTTCTTGATGTGTTTCAGCAAACGATCCAAAAATTGGATTTTCTGGAGACAGGTGTAGGAACCTGCCTGACCCTATTCAGAGAAGATACCCAGGCCACACCTGCCTGCCTTTCTCAGTCTGAGACCGGCCCATTGAACACTGCTTTCATGCCCATTGCTTTTATGTTGGATTGGCCCTGAGGGGTGCCTACAGAAATTGGAGCCAGGGAGCCAGAGACTGAAGACAAGGGATCTGGTATCTCATCAATGCAAACTCCTACTAACAGCAATCCCTGCTGAGAACCTGTTAAAAACCAAACCCCTTTCCCCAATAAGGAAACGGAGTCTCAGAGAGGCTACGGGACTTGGCAGTAAGCAGGCACACAGAACCGTGTCCCCCATTTCCCCTGTGGCAGGCTTCAGCGTAGACTGTGTGGGAAGGTGAGCATTTTGGGTGCGGCCCGTGCCTGGCACAGATTCAGAGTGGGCCAGGCAGGGCATCTCAGAGGCTTTTGTTTCTAGTTCCCAAACCATGAAATACAAGGGGCCTAGGCAAGCTCGTGCATGTCAGAAATTCTCCTGGATCCTGGCTCGGGAAGTGGGAATTCTCCACCTGCTTTAGCACCAGAAATGATAAACCCTGGGGTCCTGTTGCCTCCCCCCTCACCCCGCCTCCCCCCTGGCAGGGTCTGCGAAGGTATTAGAGCCCTGGGCGGGTCTGCAAGACCCCTAGTCAGCTGAGCTGTAAACCTTCCTCGGCAGGGTTACATGAAGAGATAACAGCGGTCTTGTGTTCGACCCCCTTCTCCACCGCACACGTGCCCCAAGAAGGAGGCAGCCTGGTGGGGCAGAGTAAGTGAGGACGTTGGTTTAAGGCCATACTCTGCACTTCACAGCTGGGTGGTCTTCCGGGGGTTGGTGACCTCTCTGAAGTTCATCTTGCACCCAGAAGTCAGATGCTGTCATACCCAGCATAACCGTCTCACGGTGCTGCTTGGAGAAGTTGGGGAGATCAGGTCTGTGAATCACCTGACACAGAGTTGACAGCTCTCATCCCTTCTCACGGATGGATTGAACCTAAGTGTCTCAAAACAGAAAGGCCAAGGGCGAACAGGGCCGTGGCTTTGGATTGGGCCGCCATAAGCAGTCCTGGGGCCTCGACCTGTAGAGTTCAAGAAATCATGGTCCAAATACACCAGAAACACTGCCCAGACTCTACTAGAATACCTCCAGTAACAGGAAAAGCATTGCAATTCGGCAAAGCCTCTGTCAGCTGCTACCCTGCCTGCCAGGATCGGGGATTCAGAGAAGCAAGGACCCTGTCCTATGCTCCAGGGACTGACAATATGGCAGTCGGGATGGGCGTAAAGGTGCAAAGAGAAAGAAAAGACTCTGTGTGTGTGTGTGTGTGTGTGTGTGTGTGTATGTGTGTGTGTGTGTGTGTGTGTGTGTATGGTGGGGAGGGGTAATCTGAGCCTGTTTTGTTGTTTATCAAAATGAGGACAATCCTACAAGCCCCACCCTCCCTAAAGGACTGAGGGAAACCCAGGTACACGGGGGCACTTTGGCACAGAGTCCCAGGCCTGGCTTGGCCACTAAACTCCTGAGGCTCAGTTTCCTCACCTGTAAAATGGGGCTATCCGTGCCCACTCAGAGTCTTTCTGAGGATCAAGTGAGTTAACACTGCTTCTGCGCTCAGAACGCAGCGGGCGCACGGCACATGCTACACACGTTTGCTGCCGACGTCACCTTCCGCGTCACCTTCGTCACCTTCGTCGTCATTCGTCCTTCTGTCAAATATTTCCCAAGCGCCAGCCCCGGGGGCCAGGGCCGGTGGAGGGGAAGTCAGAGGCGTCTCACGCGGTTCCAGCACACCCGGCCTGGCAGGGAGAGAGACAGTCGGGGCGGCTGTGGACACAGAGTGAGCTCAGACATAAGGGGAGCACAGGGGCTGGGAGCCTCGCTGCAGGGAGAGCTCAGCCGGGGCCCCAGGAGGCTTCCCGGAGGAAGGGATATGAAGCTGAATGTGAAGGATAACAGGAGTTGGAAGGGCTCCTCGAGGAGAGCGGGAATGGGCAGAAGGCAGGGGGTACACCTCTGCCCAGGGCGTGCGCCGATGGTTACATGCTTAGGAACTTTGTGAGCTCGTTGAGCATCACATCGGGCTTGAAATCAACCATGGCAGGAATCAACTCACCACCACGACAATCTCCAAAGGCTACACATGAGGCCTTTCTCTCCCGGAGAGCCCGTTGTTAACTTTTGCTGGCACACCACCGCCCCTGGCTCCTCTCCGTTGGCTGAACAAGCCACCCTCGTCCGGACAGATGTCCCAAGGGCTAAGGGCCGGATGGCTCTTCCTCCTGCAGGAGGTCCTGGGCAAGTTCAAGTGAGCGGCGGGAGTGTTTACTGAGAAAGTGGTCACTGGGAGTCTACCCCACTCCAGGGCCTGGGGTTGGGAGGTGGGCAGGGGGCAGGGGGGCGGGCGTGAATCGGTCCCTGGGGGGATTTTTCTCAGGCACCAACTTCCCACACCAGGACAGACAGACCCGGAGGGAGGCTGTAAATCGGTGACAGAAGGCAGACAGGGCAGGAAGCTGACAGAGCTTTGCACCAAGGGAAGCTGCGACATGGACAAAAGGCAGAAAACCTTAAGAGTTTCTTTTATTCGCATCTGACTTCTGAGGAGGTGAAGGATCACCTAGATCCGCAGGTGGAGGGACCACACAGGACGCACCCTCCACGCTATGAGCCCCTTCAAGGCCACTGACCCATCCTGGTCACCACACTCCACCCCCTCTGGAGCCCACTCCGCCCTGCATCTCCCCTCCCGCATCTCCCCCTCCCACCATCTCCCTCCTGCCCCACCTCCTCCATCTCTGCTGCCTGGCTGCCTCAGCCCCCTGACTCTCTGCCTCCGGATTAAGGGAACCCCTCGAGCCGTCCAGATGACGGTGCCAGTCACACCCCAACAACACCATGCTTTGGCCGTCCGGGCATCCCAGCCGAAAAGCCAGGAAGATGAGATCGATGCATGAAAGCGGTATGGGGGAGATCACCTGGTGGGACTGCTCCGGGCCAAGGCCTCAGGTGATCGCCTCCTCCAGGAAGCCACCTGTGCCCCGCACCCTTGGGCGTACCCCAACCAGCTGGGAGCTACCGAGGGCACCTGCTGGCTCTAGTTTACCATTGGAGTGGCACCATAAAGAGGGACAGCGCAGCAAGGCACCGGGGTTCAAATCCTGGCTCCACTAGGTACCAGCCGTGTGACTCTGGCCTCTGCTTTCTCATCTGTGAAATGGGACCAGTAGTCAGACCTCCATCTAAGGTGGTTGCAGATTTCCTGCCCGACTCTTCATTTCAGCTCAGGTCATGATCCCAGGGTCATGGGATCCAGCCCCGTGTCAGGCTCCCTGCTAATCATTCTCTCTCCCTCCGCCCTTCTCCCCTGCTTGCGCTCTCTCTCCCTCTCAAATAATACACACACACACACACACACACACACACACTGTTACGATTAATTTAGCCTGCTTCTTTTTCCTTTTTTTTTTTTAAATGTGACTACTAGAAAATTTACATTACTTTATGTTTCAAATTAAATCTCCACTAGACAGCACTGCTCTAGGCTGTGGGAAACCCTAGACAGTCAGGTTTCACGAACAAGCGAACTGAAAGGAAGAAAACACAGAGTGAGAGATGCCAGGGGAACCTTTAAATTAAAAGAAACGTAAGAGACACATCAACCAACCCAATGTGACAAATAACTCGGGTCCTGATTCAAGAAAATAGCCGTGGGGAGCCTGGCTGGCTCAGCCGGAGGGGCATACGACTCCCGATCTCGGGGTTGTGAGTTTGGGCCCCACGTTGGGCATGGAGCCTACTTAAAAAAAGAGAGAGAGAGAAAGAAAAAATAACTTGGGAAAAAATATGAAATCGTGAGGCCATCAGAAATTGGAACACCGCCTGGAGAGTTGATGCTAGTAAGGAATTACTGTTGATTTCTGGTAGATGTGAGCATATGGATGCACAGTTAAGCTTCTTGAAAAGAGTTCTTATGCGTTAGAAACACCCTGAGGTAGTCACGGAACAGATAGGCACGTGAGATTTGCTTGAAAACTTACAGGAAGGGTTGGGTAGGTTTTGGTGTGGAAGAACAAGAGTGACCGTGAATTGGTAATTACTGAAGCCGGGTGATGGGTACAGAGATTCATGATGGGAGCCTGTCGGCTTGTATAGATCTTCAAAACTTGCCCTAAGGGGCGCCGGGGTGGCTCAGTTGGTTAAGCGTCTGACTTTGGCTCAGGTCACGATCTCGAGGTCCGTGAGTTCAAGCCCCACGTGGGGCTCTGTGCTGACAGCTCGGAGCCTGGAGCCTGCTTTGGATTCTGTGTCTCCTTCTCTCTCTGCCTTTGCCCCGCTCGTGTGCACGTGCTTGCACTCTCTCTCTGTCTCTCTCTCTCTCTCTCTCTCTCTCAAAAGTAAATAAATATTAAAAAAATTTTTTTAATTAAAAAAAAAACTTGCCATAAGAATAAGCTAAAAAACGAAAACAAAAACACAAACCAGGGGCTCTGCCTAGGTTCAGATCCCGGCTAGCCATGCCTCAGTTTGCTCATCTGTGAAATAGGGACAGAACAATGGTCCCTACACTGCAGAGAGGTGATTTGTTTTGCAGGTGCTTTATACCCTGTCACTGGCCTTCACACTACCTTTTTATGGGAAGCTATTCCCAGTTACCCAAGGGGCCAGGGCTCCTGCCACAGGTCATCAGCCAGACAAACCCAAGACACAACCAGGTTTCCCTGCATCCCGAGTCCCAGCATGATATCCTTACCTGTGCTGGGGACCCGGGGCCAGTTTTTCCCATCCTCTCTGCTTCTCTGGCCTTGGGAGACTCAAGGCCAGTTCCTTTGCAGATCAACACTAAGAAACACGGTCCCCTTCCCCTCCTTTCTGGACAAGGTGTGACACAGGCAGAACTTGGAGCTCTGGAATTCTCAGCGCTGACTCCCTGGGTTCCAATGGGCTCCACCTTCCAAAGCAGAGTTGGGCCGAGGGCCATAGTCACGGGGCTGGGCAAGGCTCGGGCTTGCCTGTGGCTGTCGTGTCTTGGGCAGGCCTGGCCCAGGATCCTCAGAAGCTTCAGGGAGGCCGGGAGAAGGGGAACTTGCTAAGACTGGCTCATTCTGTCCATCTCCATACGAGCCTTTGGATGCCAGCAAGTGGGGAGATGAGCCCCCGAGACTGCAGGGTGCTAATCCACTGCCTCTGTTTCCCCGTGGTAGCTCATTTCCTTTAGGGACACGGTTGTACAGAGGTCTCCAGAATCATCTATGACAACCCCTCATCGTAATCATGGAAACGAAGTCCCAGAGATGTCACAGCATCTATCCCAGGGCACACCTGGTACTCAGTGACAGAAACAGGAGACGGTCCTCGAAGGACGGCACTAGGCTGTGGCTTGATGTCCAAGTTCATTTGATCCTGCCCGCCGTGTCTGTGCTCGTCGCCAACTATATCTCACACCGAACATGACAAACAAATGGGGAATAGGAGTTTGTTGAATGGGGGAGCCCGGGTGGGGAGTCCGGGGGGCTCAGTCGGTTAAGCATTGGGCTTCAGCTGAGTTGTGATTGCGCGGTTCATGAGTTCGAGCTCCGCATTGGGCTCTGTGCTGACAGCTCAGAGCCTGGAGCCTGCTTTGGATTCTGTGTCTCCCTCTCTTTGCCCTTCCCCTGCTCATGCAATGTCTCTCTCTCTCTCTCTCCCTCTGAAAGATAAGTAAACATTAAAACAATTTTTTTTTAAAAGTTTGTTGAATGAAGCCCCCTCCCAGGAAGCGAATGGGCAATAGTAGAGGTCCCTTCAGAGACCAGATCTCAGAGGCTACAGCGTGGCAGGAAGGGACAAAACTCCGCGTGCCCCAAACTGTGTGTTCTCCACTGTCCCTCTTGCACGCACCTTGGACAGGACCCGAACCACTTCGTGCCACAAAGTGTCGTTTTTTTTTTTCTCTTCAGCTGGCTCCAAGTCTCCGTTTATTACGTCATCACCTCCTCGTTTTGTAAACTGGCTTCCTGGGAAGACGGTCCCGGTAGGGACACTCTTGCACGTGGCAGGGGGGCCAGGCCAGCAGCCAGTTTGGCAAAGGCCCCCCGCCACCGCCCTCTCCTGCCACCCCAGCAGGGCCACGGGCCCCCCCGGGGGCCACCAGGACCCTCAGGGAGCTTGAGTGTCTGTGGAAGAAATGAACGTTCTTCAGCATACCCAAGCCTGGGCCTGTCCTGAAGGATTGCTTTTCTGGAAAACACACTCCCTGTGGACGCACAGCCTTCCTGTTTTGCAAGGCTCTATTGCAAGGATTTCTATTTCCCCCCATTATAAATTCTTGACCTGCTTGTGACAGAAACCCTGGGACCTATAGGAAAGTGGAAAGGACATCTTTATAATCGCACAAAGGTGCTGCTCTTAGGTTTGGTGTAAGCCATCCACACCTGCGTGGGCTAGGGGTATGAGGTTTGTTTTTTTTTTACATTTTTAAAAAATGTGTATTTGTTTATTTTGAGAGAGAGAGAGAGCAGGAGAGGGGCAGAGAGAGAGGGAGAGAGAGAATCCCAAGCAGGTTCCACACTCAGTGCAGAGCCTGAAGCGGGGCTCAATCTCATGACCGTGAGATCAGGACCTGAGTCAAAATCAAGAGTCGGATGCTTCACTAACTGAACCACCCAGGCGCCCTGAGTCGGGGTTTTTAACCGTGTTCACAATCAGACAATGTTAGCACACAGCTCCTTCTTCCGCATAGGACAGGGGCAGCTGTGGAATTAAAAAAAAAAAAAAAAAAAAGAACAGGGGGCTTGGGTGCCAGGATTCCAGAATGCCAGGATTCCAGGACCCGGTTTCAAAGTTGAGCTCTGCCACCAGCCGGCTGTGCGCCCTGGGGGAACACCCGCCATCCCCGGGTCTCTGTGTCCGTTTCTATAACATGAGGGAGTCTGATGAAATAGTGTTCAAAAGCCCTTCTCACCCTAGTGTTCCAGGATCTTGTCAGGTTAACCTAGAAAGAGTTTCCGGGGGCAGAAGGAAGGAGGAAGGAGGAATATACCCGGTACAAGAATCCCGTGCTTCAATTAAGACAGGTCCTTGGGCTCTGTCCCCAATGGCCCCAGTCTTGTAAATGCCTCCAGACCCCCAGGTCGCCTTTGGCCTGTACCAAACCCCTAAATAACGGCCACTCCAGCAGGAGACAGGCAAGGACTTGGCTCTTGTCACAGGCTGGCACTTATTTGCTGTGTCACTTTAAACATCTCATCGCCTCTCTGGGCCTCAGTTTTCCCTTCTGTAAAAGGGAGGGTGGGAGCAGGTGGAGCATTTTCGTGAAAGCAAAATTCTTTCCTCCAATAAAATTGTTGGCAGCAACCTGATACAGGGCACAGAGGAAGGGCACACTGACATTCACGGAGCACCGCACACGGGTCACACGTTGTCGGGAGCACTTTGCTTTCATTATCCTCCTTATCTTCACAGCAAACCCACAAAATAGGCGCTATGAACATCCCCATTTGATGGATGAAAACACCGAAGTCTGGTGGGGTTCGGCGGCCTGACCAAGGTTATACACGGCTGGTCCGTGTTGGATCTGGGATTCTGACCTGGTTGGATCTCGGTTATGAAACCCTGGTCCCTTGTCTTTCCAACCCTTTGGGGACATCTCCAGGGACTCAGCCCATGCTCCTCCACATTCACACACACACACACACACACACACACACACACACACACAGTGGGCATTCCTCTGTAGCCCATCCATCATGCTCCCCACTGCACCCCCAAAGCGGGGGCCCAGAGACTGCCGACTTCCCAGGCCCCATGCAGCCAGCTGAGCGGTCCGCACCATCCCCACAGGCCCCAGCCACCTGCACAGGGCACCCAGACGGGGGTGGGCAGCCCCAGCAAAGGCAAGGAGGTGGGAGCATAGGGAACATCCTTGGAGATCAGGAGAGGGGTGACAGTGGCTGGGGCATGTTAACCTTAAAAATAAGACTGTCAGGGGGCGCCTGGGTGGCTCAGTCGGTTAAGCGGCCGACTTGGGCTCAGGTCATGATCTCGCGGTCCGTGAGTTCGAGCCCCGCATCGGGCTCTGTGCTGACAGCTCAGAGCCTGGAGCCTGTTTTGGATTCTGTGTCTCCCTCTCTCTGACCCTCCCCCGTTCATGCTCTGTCTCTCTCTGTCTCAAAAATAAATAAACGTTAAAAAAAAAAAAAGAATTAAAAAAAAAAAAAGAAGAAAAATAAGACTGTCAGTTCTTTTACCAGAAAAAAATGGTTTATTTGAGAGTAACAGAATCACAGCCTGAAACACATAACTACAGGGAAGCCATGGACAAGCCTGGAGAACAGAGTAAGGCTCTTTTTCCAGAGGGAAGGGGGGGAAGTCAGGAGGGCTGTTATAAACAAAAAGCCCATTGGAGGAAACTGGGAGTTGGAAGTATAGTGGCTTCTCATTGGCTGAGCTGCGGCTATCTCTCATTGGCTGGGCTGCTGCTGAGCGAGGAGACAATCTTCCTTCTTTCCCCCTGGGGCTGTAAAGGGGAAGCCCAAGATTCCTTCTGCTGGGATTGCGTGTTTTCTGCTGGGGCTGTGGAGGGCTGCTGGGAGCAGCACTGAAGGTGTGCCTGCTGGCCTCCCGACCCCATTTTAAATGAGGTTTCTTTTCCTTCACTTGGCACAGGGAAAATCTAGCACATGAAAAGGGATTGGAATAAAGGAATGGTTTCATAACTGACACTAAGTAAATACAGTGACTTGATATGATATTCCATGTAAAATCATGGGAGAAGAAAGGATGCTTGCATGTGGATGTGCGTAGGGATAGAGCTCTGGGGGTCTTGAACACAAATGCTCTGGAATCTGGTTATGTTATCTTGTAAAACAAATAGGGAGGGTTTTTTTTTAAGGGGAAGGATTGGTGTTAGAATGTCCAATGAAGTTTCCCATTAAAACCCCAAACCCCAGGAGTGCCTGGGTGGCTCAGTTGGTTAAGCATCTGGCACTTGATTTCAGCTCAGGTCATGATCTCATGGTCAATGGGATTGAGTCCTCAGGGCTCTTTCTTGACAGCTTGGAGCCTTCTTGGGACTCTCTCTCCCTCTCTCTGCCCCTCCCCTGCTTGTGCTCTCTCTCTATCAAAAATAAATAGTTTGGGGTGCCTAGGTGGCTCAGTTGATTAAGCATCTGACTTCAGCTCAGGTCATGATCTCACAGTTCATGGGTTCGAGCCCCACGTCGGGCTCTGCTGACAGCTCAGAACCTGGAGCCTGCTTCGGATTCTGTGTCTCCCTCTCTCTCTCTTTCTGCCCCTCCCCCATTCATGCGCTCTCCCTCCCTCCCTCTCTCTCTCAAAATAAATAAACATTAAAAAAATTTTTTTTAATAAATAAACTTAAAAAACAAAAAAAAACCCTCTAAAAACCAATGTGGGGAAAAGAGTCAAAACAAGTTGAACAGAAGAACCTTCCATAATAAGGAGGTAAAGCATAAAGACTGAGCCAGCCCTGGGGTATCTGAGGGCGGGCAGAGTTGGGTGAGTGCACCCTACCCGTGAGGCAGAAAGCATGTGGGTGAGGGGCTCTGCTCCTCTTACATTCTCTATACATGTTTCCAAAACATTCCAGGCCCATAAAGTGTCCAAATGCCGGAAGGGCCCACATGATTGGGTTGGATCTTCTGATTCAGCTCTCTGGGAGTTCCTGGAATGGAGGAGGACTTCCCAGAGCCCCATCCTTCCCCGTAGTCGGGTATGGCCTTTTTTTAGGGACAAAGAGGAAAAAAGTCCTTTGGAAATTCTGTGGCCAGGCCACGCTTTTTCCCCGCTGCCGAGGCCCATACGGTGCATGAGCCCACCTCCTTCCCCAGCCCCCCAGTATTTACTGTGGCCTGAAGTTTCCCTGGGTGCTTATCTGTAAGCCGCATCCTTACCCGGCACTCATGTAGATCTTATCCGATTCTAGAGGAAAGCATTTGTTCTGGAGATGTGTTGTCTGGCAGAGGGCTCTAAGATGTGATTCAAGAGATCTCGGTTCTTTCCAGCTCTGGCCTGGACTCCAAAGGGCTGGGGGGTCTGAGACATTCCACTTCTTCCTGGAGCTAGTGGTGTTCAAGAGATGGGATGTGCAGATCAGTGCAGGCAGGGCAGAGGGGGCGGGGTGGAGGGGGAGGGCCCTTCCCACTCGGGGTGCTGAGTATAATGGGGTAGAGGGCCACACACACACACACACACACACACACACGGCAAAGGAGAACACCTTTTGTTCAGATGGAAGTTAGAACTACAGTCTCAAGTGTTCCCCCCAGATCCGCGGGGCCGGCGATGTCCCAGTGACACCCTCATCATCTCCCCACCCAGCTTTGGAATCAGTGTCTGAAAACCGAGGCTGGGTCTGTGAGCGGGAGAGCAGGCCCCACGGAAGGGTCCCCTCCGAAATCCCATGCCTCCCGTGGTGTGGCCGAAGCAGACCAGCCCTCCCACAGGGGTGGGAAGGGCAGCTCACATTCTGGAACACGTTGACCGCATGCTCTGTGCCTGTTCAAGCACTGACTCATCCGCTGCTCACCGCGGCCCTGCGAGGTGGGGGCTATTTTTACACTAAGCCCCAAATGACAAGCCCAGCAGAGGGGGACCCAGTTCTGAATCCGGAAGCCTCTAGCTGCCGCGCTGGGCCCCCTGGCTGGCGACACAAGTTTCTAGGGTGCTTTGGGGTTGTTTCCCCCCAGTTTGGTCACTCCCCCTGTGGGTTCTGCCATACTATTGCCACTTGTCCAGCTACTTCTTTAATAGACTTACTTCTGAATGGTCACTTCACGTGGCCACCTTCTTACTAAACGGAAAACGAGTGTCATCTGTCATAACAACAATCTGTGACAAATAAATACAATGGCCTGACGTATAAAAGCCCCTCTACTAAAGTCAGACAAGATTCAGGCACGAGGCCCACCCTCTTCGGTGAAAGCAAATCCCACAGGGGTGTTGAAAATGCACCAACAGGGCTGGGACGGCCCCGGCGGGAAGAGTGACCACACAATATGGGGTTATTTACCATTTAGCCCTCGTCACACAGAGAGTGCCGCAAGCCTGGCCACCGCCCCCCCCCCGCTCCCCCCTCCCCGTGCCAGCTTGAGCTGCGCCAAGCTCTCTCCCACATTCCTTCCGATCGCTCTCTGACATCAGATTTTCTAATCCCAGGGCCTATTCGACAGGGTCCCAGGAGGAAAGAGAAGGCACATTCACACTGGGTAATATTGAGGTGTTTTTGACAGAGGGTCTATTTTCGGAGTGTGGACGGCGTGTGGGGGTGCCGGCGGGGCACCAGAGCCAGCACAGCCAAGGTCCTGGCACGGGTCACCCCCTCCCTCCCAGAGAACTGAACAGGACCAGGTGGCAGTCTCCAGAATCCTGGCCAGCGAGGTGGGAAGGGCCCCTGATAGGAGCTGTGAGCTCGGCCCCTGGAGGCCCTGAGGCAGAGAACTGGGAGCCCACGCCCCAGCTGTTGCCCCATGTACTTCTTCCCTCCCTGCCCTGCTGGTGCTCCCACTGGCCAAGCCCAAAGGAAGCCAGCCCTGCCGAGGTTCCTGGGCGGGAGGAGGGGGGGCTTGCAGGGAGAGTGGCCTGGAGCTGCCTGCGGCTCCCACAGGCAGAATCCTCCCACAGGCAGAGAAGCAACTAGCATCTACAATTTCTCCAGACTTGAAACCCCCTCTCCAGAGGGCTGCAGAGAAACTCCTGGCTTTGTTTTCAAAATGAGAGCAATGTTTACAGCCATTAGCCAGCAATTAAGATCAGCCGGCCAGATCCGGGAACACCCAACACCCAGGGGCCACGAGGAAACACTGGGCACTCCCCAGGGTGACTGAGCTGAAGCACCCCCGCCCCCGCCTGTGCAGTTGTCACTGTCTGGGTGGAATTGGGGGGCCTGGGACAGACTGAAGTCCCTCAGCAGGAGAGGGGAGCCCCATGGGGCAGGGGAAGCTCACCTTGCTTTCCCCCGCCCCGCCCCCATCTCAATTAGGGTCCTGGAGGAATGAATGATTCAAACACATGGCCTCTGCCCTCCGCTTTCCAGGGAGCAGGGAGGCCCTCCCCAAAAGGCAATCTACTAGACCTTTCTTCCCTTCCCCCAGACCCCTTCCGTCCCTGAAGCATCAGCAGGACTTGGCTGCTTGCTGGCCTCCTCTTGCAAGCTCCAAATCCTGACCTCCGCTCAGTTCAGGGGTTCAGGGAAACCTTTTCCAGATGTTCATTAAATATCTTCTGCCTTGTTTCCTACTTACTAACCCAGTCTCTTCTTTTTCTAATGCCTTAATGTTTCTTGGACTGTCGGCCGCCTTCCCTTCACCCCCTACAACCGGATTAGGAGAGCTGGCCTCTGGAAGCTCCGCGTGCCTGCTGAGGGGTGGCTGAAACCCGGGGCGGGGCAGATCCACGGCTCCATGCACATGCACATGGGCACCCAGGTTTTCACACCCTTCCTGGACGGGAGCAAGAGGGCAGGTGAGATCCCGGCGGGAGCTCGAGATCTGGACCAGAAGTGGGGGGTTCAAGCCCCACCTCTGGGTCTTGTTAGCAATGGCACCTGGACAAGTGACCTTCCCCATCTCTGCACCCCCACCTCCTCGGCAAGGCCAGCCTGTGGCAGATGCCTACCTCCCGGGATGAGAGTACAGTTGGTCTTTGAACAAAGCTGGGGGGAGGGGTGCTGACAGCCCTCCCTGTCGGAAATCCGCATCTAACTTTTGACACCCCCAGACCTTAACTGCCGAGAGCCTACTGTTGACCAGAAGCCTTACCAATAACATAAACTGCCGATTAACACATATTTTGTATGTCATATGTAATATATAGTGTCTTACAATAGAGTGAGCTAGGGAGAAGCAAATGTTATTAAGGGAAACGTAAGGAAGCCCCTGGGTGGCTCAGTTCATTAAACCTCTGCGACTCTCGGTTTCAGCCCAGGTCCGTGATCTCACGGTTCGGGGCATCAAGCCCCCCGCTTTCGCCCCCTGCCCCACTGCCTCCATCAGGCTCTGTGCTGACTGTGCAGAGCCTGCTTGGGATTCTCTTTCTCTGTCTGTCTCTCTCTCTCTCTCTCTGCCCCTCCCCTGCTCATGCTCGCTCACGCGCGCTCTCTCTCTCCCAAAATAAATATTAAAGAAAAAAAAAAAAAAGAAAATCACAAAGAAGAGAAAATAAATTTACATTTATGGGAGTGTACCGTATTTATTGGAAAACATCCACATACCTGGACCCTCGCAGTTCAAAGCTGTGCTGTCCGAGGGTCAGCTGTACAGTGAAACATGAAGAGGGACAGAGAAAGGCTCTGAGTCCCTCTCACCCGGGGCTCAGACCTTGAGAGCACACAGTCACCACCACAAGGGTTGGAGCCGCTCCTCTGTACCCGCCTTTGCCTTTAGGCTCGAAGCCCCTGGAGATGCTCCAGCCCAAGCCCCCCACCCCCAGCTCCAGACCCACTCTGAGCCCCACGGCTACTTGCACCCCTACCTGTGAGTTTCAGAAGCACCTCAAACTTAACAAGTCCCAGTCTAAACACATGACCCCTTCTCCAGGTCAGCCCTCCGCCTCTTCCCTTCACAGGAGATGGCAGCTCCTGTGGTGGGGGGTGTCTTTGACACGTCCCTTGCTCTCCTCCCCGGGCTCTCATGGCCAGCCTTACACCAGGGCTGAACCTGCTAACCGGTCTCCCTGCTTCCACTCTGTCCCTGCCACAATCCCGTACCCTCCGTCCCCCAGCAGCCACCAGGGCCTAACACACATCCACACCAAGCTTCTTCCTGCCTCGGGGACTTTGCACCTGCTGCTCCTTCGTAGACATCCTCCTCTCCACCGCCATCTTTTTGCTCAGTTGCCTCCTGCTCACCCTCAGCTCGTAAAATAAATATCCATTTCCCACCCACACCCCCCACCCACGCCAGGCTGGTTTAGGACTCCATCTTATATGCTTTCGTGGGACCTTTATTTCATAGCACTTACATCAGTTTTCAATTATTTAGTGACTATTTCAGTAATGTCTGGCTTCGCCATTAGACTGTAAGCTCCTGGAGGACAGGACATTGTGCCATTATGTCCCTAGCACCCAGTATGCAGCAGCTGCTGAATAAATATTTGTTAGTGAAGGGCTCGATTTCCCTTCCCCTCGTGGACAAACACATGTGTGTTTTATGGTCCCCAACCCACGATCTAACTGTCTTTTCTCCTCCGATCAGCCCGGGCGCCTCACGCACGTCTCCCTCTGAGTCCAAATGTTCTCTTCCTGGAGGAGACATATGTTCCTGTCTTTTCATGAGGACCCCGTGCCCACCACAGCCACTTTCGGGTAAGTCAAAAGAATTCCTTGATTTACTGCTTCTGGTGGGAGGGGCAGACAGCCTGGAGAAGACTTGGGGAACGTGACCCTCATCTCCTGGGCAACAGTGAAAGCAACAGGCAATGTGGGATCCGCAGAAAAAAAACCTCTCGAGGGCTGGTAGGGCCCGTGTTCGAGTCCCCCATGGACCTGGTGGGAGCAGGGCAGGTGGTGTTCTGTTGGGTTTGGTGGGGTACGGGGATGCGGGAGGAGGATACAGAAGTGATGGTCATGTGCGACCCATCGCAAATGAACTTGGAAATGAAGAGAGTGACACTCTGAAGTCAACACCCAAGGAGTCAGAGATGCACCAGGTCACCATGGAGAAGGGATGTCTCCAACTCATGTCTGATGTCTGGTAGGAGGCCTAGCCACTCTATAGAGAGAACCGATTGCGAGTGGAAGCAGAAGAAAGGGAGGGTCGGTCTTGAGGGTTCAGGGCTGGCGAGACAAAGGGCCGAGGGGCCCCGCCTGGCTTCTCAGCCCTGTATGGGGTGCAGCATACCATGGATATGACCAGGCAGCCACGGGGCACTTAACTCCCAGTTTTGCACTCCCCAGGCCACCTCGGACAATCTAGTGGCTTCTCAGAGCCAGCTAAGGGCCAGGGGCCATCCCGTTGGCAAAGGACCACATTGCTGGGAAATTAACAGGCAGCATCTGGTGCCATACTTCCGTCTTCCGAGACCCAGACCCTGAGAGACAACTGTCCAAGCCTGGGTCACTGAGAAAATGGGTTTTATGTAGCTGCAAAAACAGGGCCAAAGGCTGGACCAAGGAGGTTGTCCAGGAGAAGCCTTACATCCAGAGGCTCTGGAAGGAGCCTGCCAGTTTGCACAGGTCAGGAACTTAGGGCCCAGTGGGGACGGCCCGTCTCTGTTCTGTGATATCTGGGGTCTCAGCCAGAATACTCCAAGGCTAGGGTGCCAGGGTCAACCAAAGGCTGAACTGGGGCCAGAGGATCTGCTTCCAAGGGGGCAAGTTGGTTCCTCCCACGCCGCTGCTTGAGCGCCCTCACAACATGGCTGCCAGCTGCCCCCACAGCAAGCACCCTTGCAAGGCCAAGGAAGAAACTGCAATGTGTTTTATGACAGACCACGGACTCACACACTGTCACTGCCACCATGGGTGGGAAGCAAGTCAGCGGCTACATTCACTACAAGAGGAACTAGACTCCACCCTTTGAAGGGAAGGGTAGTAAAAAATTGGGGGACATATCCAAATCACCACTCCACCAGAAGAATCTTCCCAGAGCCTTTCTCCTATCCCATCACTCCCTCCTTAAAGCTCTCAGGGACAAAGCTTCACTTTCTTAGCAGCCAGTGAGGACTGTCCTTTTTCCTTTATTCATCCCATCCCTGGCCACTTCCCACCTTGCCTTCCAGAACATGCCGGAGGCTTCGCATCTCTGCACCTCTGCTCAAGCTGCTCCTTCTGCCTGGTCTTCCTCTCTCCTTGTTGGTGTTGTTTGTTTGTCTTGTTTTTTCATTTTCTTATTTGAGAACAGTGGAGACACAATGCTACCTTGGTTTCCAGGGTACAACATAGCCATCCAACTTCTCTATATGTTACGCTATGCTCACTGCAAATGTAGCCACCCTCTGTCACCATATAACACTGTTCCTTCTTGCTCTCTGTTGACATGTTCCTCATCTTTCGAGATCCAGCTCCAGAGTCACAGAGTCACCTCCGTCCTTCTCCACATACACCCAATTCTGTGCCCCACACCCCCACGGCATCCATCACACTCTAGACCACAGTTGCCAGGAGCTTTGGCAGGGCGTGGGGGACACGTGGCACTCACCTCTGGGTCTCTACAGCCAGGGTGGAGCTCAGCACAGAGAAGATGCTCAAAGCACATTGAAAGGACCATTGCGGGGGCGCCGGGGTGGCTCAGCTGGTTGAGCGTCCGACTTCGGCTCAGGTCACGTTCTCATAGTTCGAGAGTTCGAGCCCTACGTCGGGCTCTGTGCTGACAGCTCAGAGCCTGGAGCCTGCTTGGGATGCTGTGTCTCCCTCTCTCTCTGCCCCTCCCCCACTGGTACTCTGTCTGTCTGTCTGTCTCTCTCTCTCTTTCAAAAATAAATAAAACATTTAAAAAAAAGACAACTGTTTTAAAAAAGTAAATAAATGAATACATACGCACGTACATACATACATAAATACATAAATAACAATTGCACTGAGGAATGAGTTAGTCATAGGTGCCCAGTTTGGCTGCTCAAAGCCAGCCAGCTGGTCCCGGAAGCAGAGGGGCTTTTCCTAGGAAATCCCACCGGTGAACAGCAGATTCTTTCCCATAGCTGTGGCTCAGCCCGCCACCCCCCACCTCCCAGCCAATGAGCCTGCCCCGGAAGGACTCACCCACCCAGGAAGAGCTCCCCTCCCACCACCTTCCCTGACTCTCCCTGCCCTGGGCACTAGGGAAACATCTACTCAGTCTTGCCCTCTGGTTGCACTCTCCGCTTTCGATGTGTCTTCACGCCCACGCTTTGAGTTGGCCCTTGCAACAGCCGTACAAAGCCAGTCAAGAAGAGAGCAGGGTTTTACTCCAAAGGAAACACCATGGAAGCTCGGGCAGGTCAAGCAATTTGCCTAAGACCACACAGCTAGGGAGCTGTCCAACCCCCGTGCCTCTTGGCAGAGGGTAGAGAGGAAGTAGCCTGAACAGTGACACTTCCAGAAAATGAACCGCCCCATGGTCTGAGTCGCACCCAAGAGTGGAAGAGGAAGAAGTGAGTTGATGATACAGTGGCTAATACAGGAGCAAGAACCTGAAAACAGTGGTGCCGGTTGTTTTCATTAAGTTCACGAAAAGTCGATCATTATTCGTGCTTGTTGAGCCAAGAGCACAGCTTTTTGCCCACTGTCTTGGATTCCCACCGCAGCCCTGAGAAGTAGATTCTGTTATTCCCATTTTACGAGGTAGGTCACTGAGGTTCGGAGAGGCTAATTAACTCACCCGAGGTCACACAGCCAATGAACGCGCCGAGATATGAACTGTCTGGTTCCAAAGCCCCTGCCTTCCCTTGCCATCACGTGACCTCGGACTGTCGTCAACACTTGGCTGATGGAGGTTCTGGAAGCACAGCGCTGCCTTCTGCCAGAAGGAGACAGGGTGTGGGCAGATGGGCTGTGGTCTCGGAGGCAGGTGGGAATATCACTGTCTGGCATGATACCACCTTTCTCCTCTAATAAATTACTCACCGTGACCAGGCCACGAGAGGCTGAAAGATGCCCAGCTCCCTTGGGAGCGGCCCGCGCGATAAGGAAGGAATGTGTTTTGCATCCTCCCATCACGGAAGCTTCGAGGAGGCCCAGGGCCCAAGACTGGTTGTTGGTGCCGCGGGTGGACACCGCCCAAGGAGACATCCCAACGGGGCTGCCAGGCAAAGAACACGAGCTCTCGGCTCAGCCCAAGGAGACGGGGTCCCTCTGAAAGACCCCGGGGAGCCCGGGGTGCCCCAGTCTCTGAGCACGCGGCAGAAAGGGCCTGAGCGCCCCTCCCAACCTCGCTTCTGGAAGCTGCTTGCTGAGTCCCCCTCCTCCTGCGTCAGTTGTCTCTCCTCCTTCTCGTGACCTCGAGGTGTCACAGCCTCTCTTGTGCTTTTCTTTCAGCGTCGAAATGCTCAACATCACCTCGCAGGTGCTCGAGCCCACCCTCAACGGGACGTCGTCCCAGGGCTGCGTCTACGACGAGTGGAGGAGCTGGCTCAACGCCATCCAGGCTCCCTTCCTCTGGGTCCTGTTCGTGCTGGCGGCGCTCGAGAACATCTTCGTCCTCGGCGTCTTCTGCCTGCACAAGAGCAGCTGCACGGTGGCCGAGATCTACCTGGGCAACCTGGCCGCGGCAGACCTGCTCCTGGCCTGCGGGCTGCCCTTCTGGGCCATCACCATCGCCCACAACTTCGACTGGCTTTTTGGGGAGGTCCTCTGCCGCGTGGTGAACACCATGCTCTACATGAATCTGTACAGCAGCATCTGCTTCCTGATGCTGGTGAGCATCGACCGCTACCTGGCCCTGGTGAAAACCATGTCCGTGGGCCGGATGCGCGGGGTGCGCTGGGCCAAACTCTACAGCCTGGTGATCTGGGGGTGCACGCTGCTCCTGAGTTCGCCCATGCTGGCCTTCCGGACCATGAAGGGGTACACGGCCGAGGGCTACAACGTCACGGCCTGCCTCATCGTCTACCCGTCGCGCACCTGGGAGGTGTTCACCAACGTGCTCCTGAACTCCGTGGGCTTCCTGTTGCCCCTGGTCGTCATCACCTTCTGCACGGCACAGATCATGAAGGTGCTGCGCAACGACGAGATGCAGAAGTTCAAGGAGATCCGGACGGAGAGGAAGGCCACGGTGCTGGTCCTGGCCGTGCTGCTGCTGTTTGTCACCTGCTGGCTGCCTTTCCAGGTCAGCACCTTCCTGGACACGCTGCTGCGCCTCAACATCCTGTCCGGCTGCTGGGACGAGCACACCGTCGACGTCTTCACGCAGATCGCGTCCTACATGGCCTACAGCAACAGCTGCCTCAACCCGCTGGTGTACGTGATCGTGGGCAAGCGCTTCCGCAAGAAGTCACGGGAGGTGTTCCGGGGACTGTGCCAGAAGGGGGGCTGCGTGTCGGAGGCCACCAAGACGGAGAACTCCATGGGCACGCTGCGGACCTCCGTCTCGGTGGAACGCCAGATTCACAGACTGCCCGAGTGGGTGGGGAACAGCCAGTGAGGGCCGCCCCGAGGACTACGGTCCACGTGGGTGAGGGCGCGGTTACAGCTGCCCCTCAGGATGTGCCCCGAGCAGGAACGGAAGGCATGCGACCTTGGGCAGGAAGTCGACGTCTCCGGCCAAACACAGGCGCTTCATTCCCGCCCTGCCCAAGATGCAGCGGGCGAGGCCGTGAGGATGGGGTGACCTCGCGCCCGGAGCCAAGGGCTCCATAAACATGACGGTATTATTGTTCCCATTTGCTGCCACCCGTGGGCCAGTCTGCTTCTTCCCAGGAGTGGAGGGGGCCTGGGGACAGGGACAGGAGGGACTGAGTGTCCCTCCCACGTGACGTCCCAGCCTGCCCCAGCGTGCCAGATCACACCTCTGGGAGAACTGCCACCCCAGCTTTGAGGCCACGGCTGGGTCCCCAGGCGGGGGGCCTGGCTGGAGTTTCGCCTTCAGTCTCTTAAATCCTCTCAGCTGGGACTCCGGAGGATGATTTCTCAGATCAGTGAAGGTTGAACTCTGAGGGTTCCCTGGTAAGAACCCGGAGACCAGGATCCCATCACTCCCCCTGCCCGTGGGCAAGATGGTCTGTGCCAAACAAGAACTCGATGAGCACTTAGCAGTTCTCTAGAACTTGCTGTGTAGGCAAGTATTGAGCACCGCGCGCAAGAGGGAAGAAAAAAGCAAGTATGATCTCTGTCTCCGAGGAACTCGCAAACTCGAACAGGGATGACTCCTTCCAACGACCAGAAGGCTGTTCTGCGACGTGGTGGAGCGAGGCACCCTGGCTGGTGCAGAGGAGAGGACTGAGGAGGAGCCTGACGCCCCAGTTCTGCTGCTAATTAGTGGCACGTCACTTAATCCCTGCCTGTTCCGTCCTCTGTGACACCAGCTTGTTGGGAGGACTGAAAGGCGTAACAGGCACGAAAGTGCTTGGGAAAAAGGAAAGGTGCTATATAAATGTGAGGCTTTATTAGGCACACAGTATGGAAATAAATTTATTATAAAGAAACGGACTCGGGTTTTACAACAGCTCTTTAGAGGAGAACCGGTATTGTAGCTAACGGTGCTGTAAATAAAGCACGTCTCAGGGTTGGCCACATAGCAGGTGCGCAACAACGTTACCTGCCTTCCACCTTCCCGTAACGCTGCCCGCCCGCCCCCCACACATACACACACACGCGAGCGTTCTGCGGACACGCCACCCCTTCAATGTTTGATTTGTGATGCCCGCGAGAGATGTCTGAGTGAACTTGCCGGGGACTCATGCTCAGACCGGGGGTGGGCAGTACTCAGGCGGAGTCCAGCCCGTCCACCGTTGTCCGGGTCTCAGCAACCGAGGGCACCGACCAATTGCCACCCGAGGACAGCAGCCCAATGATTTGGCACGAGGGTCACGGACCCCATAGCGCTGATCCTGGGACCAAGCTCCCCTACAGGGCTGAGCGCCTCATTTGGGCCAGCTGGGTCTGAGTCACAGCGTGTCTGCCTGGTCTTATGTGACCAAGAGGAAGCCCTGGGGCCCCACAGGATGAACCCAGAAGGGAGAACGCCCTCCCCCAGGGGCCTCCAGCCGGCGCTGCGGAGAGGCTGTGGCTCCGCCTTCGCTGGGCGGGGCCGGCAGTGGTTGGATGGGGCAGCGGTGGGCGGGGTGATGGGGCAGCGGTGGGCGGGGCGATGGGGCAGCGGTGGGCGGGGTGATGGGTGGGGCGGGGCGGGTCCCAGGAGTAAGGCCACAGGAAGCTGGACCAGCATCCTTGGCCAGAGGCTTAAGAGACAGTCCTATCGCCAAGCCCCCCGTGCTCCAGGGAGGATTCATTTCTTTTTTTCTACGGGGCTCCCAATCGGCCTGCTGTGGCCGGCAGGTACCGTGGGGAGTAAGGAGAACGCACCTCCCGGGCTCCAAGGCTCCAACGTCATGTGGCGGAGAATCAAGGCAGGGAGGGCCAGCTCAGTAGCAGTGGAGCTCAGGAGCTACCAGGATGGTTAAGGCAAGCGACACCAGGACAGCATTCATTCACTCAAAGTAATTGGATACTTGTTAGCAAGCCCTCTCCGGAGAAGATGGAAACCCCAAAGACCAGGAAACCTTGGATGGCAAACAGCCCGTAAATCCTCATCAAACCAGCTCTAGATTTTAAAGCAAAAGGAGTCAGAAAAGATTCCCAGCCTTTGTGCCCCTGCCACGCACACCCCTCTGCACCAATAAACACACACACTCGTAGCTGGAGAAAGAAAACGGTTGAAGAAGTAGGCAGGGTTTAACATTTTAATGGAGTTAAACTGCGCGCAGACTGTGAGTGGAATAAAAAGGAGGCTGTGCTTCGCACATGTGTAGCACTCATCCATCAGCGGGTGTGTGATGGGCACCTAATGGTCATTTAGCTCTGGACACCTAATGGTCACTTAGGGGTCCTCCCGTGGCCTGAGGAGCCATCAGTCTGCAGGAGGGCAGCCGGCCAGTGGGTTGTTTTGACACTGTGATAAAGAACATTGTCCTGTGAAAGACCCAGAGAGCTGCTACATTGTAAGGAGGGAGCAATTCACAAACAATGAGAAATGGATGAGGTGTGTAAACATGTGTCTTTTCCATACAGCTTAATAAACGGTCGAGGAGTTTTTTTGCAGTAGTTTTTGCAGGCGTTTTTCATGTCACGGTACCCGAAAACCTTAGTTTTGTGAGGACACTGCAAATCAAGAGGCAGCAAGAAGGCCATTATTTCCGCTCAACCCACTTTAGGGCTTCTGTCCTGCAGAACAGCGGTGTCCAAGCTCTTGTGATTGTGTATCCCTATAAGTAAAAGAATTTTGATTATGCATACCCAATGTGTAAACTCATTAATATGTATTAAACTGCAGGCTCTAAAATATACCGAAGTAGAAATGTAAGAAAATTGAATAGGGTTTGATAGTCTCCCCCGTCCTCCGTTCCTACAGTGGTAACTCATCAAGCTCCCACCAGGTGCCAGCGAGCCCCCATGAGGCCCTAGAATCAGAGGGGTGGCAACAAGTTCAATCATTCATGCATGCAATATATACTTACTGAGGACCTTCCCTCTCACCTCCCCTTCCAAGCAGGAGTGCCTTCTACAATGTCTAGATTAAACAAACAGTTGTGTAGCCATTGCTTGCATAATCCCAGTGATGGGGAACTCATTACCCACTTCATTTAGGGGACCTCCTCATTACTCACGTATTCATTCATTCACTCGTTCATTAAAGAACACTTCTATTCTTTAATAGAATAGTATTATAATTATATTTTATTATTATTATAATTATATATTATATAATAGTATTATATATATTATATAATTATACATTATATATATAGTATAGTATATATTATATAATTATATATAATATATAATAGTATTATAATTACATATTATTAAAGAATAATATTCTTTAATAGTCTCTACAGAAGTGGCATTACTCGATCTATACACCTCCACGCACCCATACCAGAAACCTGGGGGTCATCGGTCAATACACCCTCTCCCCCATCCCTCCCACCTACCGGATCAGCACCTTTTTCAGATTCCACCCACGTGTTTCCGGGACCTATCTGCTTCTCTCTATGGCTGAGCATCCTCTCACTGCTCTTGCTGTCTCTGATACTGACCTCGACCATCTGCCAGCTCTTATCCTTCACTCTGTATCCAATGACATGTCTTCACACAAATACAACCGTAGAGGGGCTATACCCCGAAACAGCAGCGTTTAGGAGCCGAGGCTTGGGATGAGGCAGACCTGGGTTGGATTCCAGTCCTGGTTCCGGCCGGGGATCCTATTTGTTGTGTGGTCTGGAGCATCTCACCGATCCTTTCTGAGCCTACGTTTTCTCATCTGTAAAAGGGGGCGAATAAGGGCATCTGCCTTACAGAGCTGTTGACAGGATTCGCGCAGAAAAGCGTCTAGCCCGGTGCCTGGTACAGAGTTGGCACTCGACGCGTGTGAGCGGCCACGATGGTGATGATGATGGTGATGACAGCTGTGATGAAGACGATGGTGAGGGCGAGGACCACGCTCTCTAACAGGAAATCCTGCAAACGTGTCCCGGCACCCGGGATAAAGTTCTACATCCATAACGTGGCTCGCAAGACCTGTCATGAGCCAGCCCCTGCCTTGTATCTTTCCCTCTCTCCACTTCCTGGCTCGTTCTCTGCCCTCTGGCCCTAGTGTCCACAACTGGATAGAGTCCGACAGATTTTCTGTGCTCCTTCCAGTGCTCGAGCCTCCCACTCGGCCTGCACCCTTCCCTCCCCAGCAGCTCCGAGCTCGGAGAAAGTTGCCCACCACTGCCCGAGGGAGCTCACTCCTCTAAGGGGACTTTGGTCGCGGGGTAAGCGTGACTCTAGGATGTCTGCAGCCCAGAGGGAAGCCACCTGGCTGGAAGCGTGAACTGGGCTCTCGGCAGGTGGAAACGGGCTGGGAAAGCCGCCCTCCCACCTGCCCCCAGCCAGCCCAGCAACATGAGCAGCCCCTGCCTTCCCAACCCTCCGCGGCGCCCCCCCTGAAAGCCCACCGGTGGGCCCCTGAGCCTGCCCTGGCCGAGTGGGTGAGGAGGTGGGGTCACGTCACGGTGCAAGCTGAATGCCAGCGACCTGGTGGGACTGAATGCTAGCGATGAGGGCTGTCGTCGATCTCTGAAGACCCTGGTGCAGTTTCATGATTTGGAAAGCAGTCTCGATCCGCAGCCACCGGCAGTATGGTCCCCTCTCTCCTTGCTGTTAGCCCCTGAGCCCATGGCAGAGCCACACCTTCTGACCTCTCGCCAAACCCTGGAGGATTGGGAGCAGTGGGGCGGGGGGGTGGGGGGGGTGGTGGACAGGGGCAAGGCGAGGAGGTCACAATTCAGCAGTGGGAATGGCTGGAAGCCTGATGGCTTGCTTGTTGTTTTTTGGCTGAGGTCAAATGGCCCCATGATAATGTCTCACACTCCGCTGACTTCTTTTCAGACCCTCGTGACCCCTCAGGGAGGTGGGCACCTGCGTTACCGCCAGTTCATGATGGGGAAACTGAGGCCCAGAGAGGGAAGTAACTTGCTAAGACCCCACTGCTCTTCAGGAGGGGTGCTTGTGACTTCACTGGGAGGGGGGGTACGAATCTGGCCTCAAGCTGCCTTCCTGCGGGGACAGCTTCTGAGCCCGCGCTGGAACTGTTTCTGCCCTAACAGAGTCTGAATCTTGTAGGCCTCGTGAGTATTTACCTCCTACAGAATCCACCCCCCCCCACACACACACACACCAGGGGCTGGAGGCTGACACCTTACCCTGAGATGTTCTCCGTAGCAGCTTTATCGAGATATGACTCACAAGCCAGACAGCTCACCCATTCCAGTGGGTTTTGCTTGCCCCCAGAGCTGTGTGGTCACTGTTCTCTAGTTCCAGAACACGCTCATCACCGCAGCGTGAAATCCCCCAGCACCGCCTCCCCCCAGCTCCGGGAGCCACTAACCCTCCCGTCTCCAGACTTGCCTCTTCTGAACATTTCGTTCGGATGGAATCATAACACCACGTGCCTTTTGTGTCTGGTTCCCTTCATGTGCCCGACGCTGAGAGGTAATATGTCATTGTAGGGGGAGAACTTTGGAGGCCAGGACTTGAGGCCCCACCATGCCACCCACTCGCTGTGTGATCTTGGCCAACCCCTCACCCCCCCCTCCAACGGCCTTTGGCCTCAGTTTCCTCATCTGGAAACTAGGCAGCTAACACCCTAAGTGCGACTGTCTTACCCAGAGCTAATGACTCTGGAAGGAGGGCTCCATAAACTGTAGAGGGCAGCACAAATGTGACAGCGACTGCCCTGGGCTTGGAGCCAGGTTCCTGGTTCACATGCCAGCTCTGTCATTCCTGCCTCTGGGAATTCGGGCAAAGCCAGTCAGGTTCTCTGAGTTTCTGGCCTCTCGCCTATACAATGAGAATCCAGGTGCTGTGAAGAGTAACAGAGATCAAAGCACTCTCGTGGCTTAAATAGTATTCCGTCCCCCCCTCAAGTTCATGTCCACATGGGACCTCAGAACAGGATCGTATTTGGGAATAGGGTTTTCACAGAGGTCATTAAGGTAGGAGGAGGTCGTACCGGATTATGGTGGGCCCTATGTCCAAGGACCGGGGTCCTCATAGGAGGAGGAGAGACACACAGAGACACGGAGGCCACAAGGAGATGTAGTCAGAGATCAGAGTGACGGTCCCACAAGCCAAGGAACGTCAAAGATTCCCCAGAACCACCAAGAAGCCAGGAAACAGTCATAGAAGACACTGTTCCTCAGAACTTGCCGACACCTCGATCTTGGACTTCTGGCCTCCTGACCTGGGAGAGATTAAATTTCCGTTGCTCGAAGCCAGACTGTCTGCGGCACTAGGCTCCGGCAGCCCCGGGAGGCGGCCAGAGGCGCTGTAATCGTTCTGAGGACGCGCTCACTCACCTTTGGGCCTGCCCACCGGGGTCCACACAGACCCCTTTCCCCCCAGCAATGCAAGAGTCAACCAGAAGCTTCCTTGAGGTCTCCTGAGGCCTGGCGATGCCAGCTGGTGACAGAAGTGTCCCTGAGAAAGAGCAGGATAGAGCATCTTGCAGAACTCGAGGGAGTTTTTCCAAAGGAGGATCCCCAGGCCTTTCTCAAGGTCATGTAGGGTGTTAGGGGCAAACCCAGGCCCCCCAGAGTGTACGAACCTCAGACCTGCTGGAGCCGGGTCCCCAGGCTGCTGGCCCAGGACCGGGGCTGCCCTGTTGCCCTCTTCCTTCCCCAGGCCCCAAAGCCAGGCTGATTCAGGGCCTCCCAGACCAGGCTAAGAAGAGGCCACAGGGCCTGGCTCCTGGCTTCCGACTCGGTGGAAGGTTGTTTAGGGACAACCCCACAAGATGAACCAAGACGGGGTTCTGAAGCTTCCCCGGACACCCCGTCCACGCTGAGTCAACTTCCGAGGCCCATACAGAGGGCCAGCCCTGTCTGCCTGTTTCCTCTCTGGGGTCCCGGCCAAGACAGAGGACGGCTTACATAACCCTTCTTGTGCAAGAGCAAAGCAATAACCCAAGACAGCTCCCGCTGGCTGCGTCACCACAGCGTCTCACCTGATCCCCAAACTCTGAGAAGGGGCCCGCTTCACAGACCAAGAAACCAAGGCTTCCGGAGGCGGCGCAGAAACCGGTCCGAGGTCAGCCAGCTCCTCAGTGATGGAGCTAGGATCCGAACCCTCCCTGGCAGGTGGCTCTGCGGCCCAGACCCGCCCGCCCCAAATTCCAGATCAGACCTGAGGACCGGGGCCTTGCTTGCAAGTCAGATTTTTCCCCCAAAGTACCTGTCCACTGGGAGGAAGACAAAGCAGTGGGACCTTGGCATCCCGACTGCTGGATGGCCTTTCGGGGCAGTCTGACCCCTGTCCTCGTGCTCCATGGGGAAGAACAGACCCTCTCATGGCGAGAACTGGTTGTCTCTCCTGGGTGCCCCCACCCCATTAACCGCCCGAATTCTTTCTCTTCAATTCAGTTCTAAAATCATTTTCTCCTAGAGCCATAGGGCTCACCTTCTACTCTGTAAGCTATTGTGGTGTCATTGTTTACTTTGGAAGATTTTCCCCAAAGTTTCTCAAAACGAAACAAAACAAAGTGAAAACAAAATAACGACAACAACAACAAACAAAAGCAAAACCGAAACCTGGCTCCTGATTGGTCCGATAAGTCTCAGAACTGCAACCACGACACCTTCCTCGCGAGGCTTCACAATGCACAAAAGCATATTAAAGGCCCTGAGAAGTCCTGCAAGGAGGCATGCTTCTCTAAGCCTGGTCTAACCCCAGGTCTCCCAGACTTGATCAGCACGGAATCTGTTTTCCACTGGCTGCTCTTCCTGTTCTCCTTGCCCAGCACCTCCTTCTCCACCTAAAATTTAAATGTTGGCACTCCTCAGGCTTCAACCCTAAGCCTTCTTCTCTTCTCTCTGTGTGGGCCATCCTACTAATCCCAGCCAGGATCATGGTTCTAAATGCCATCTGTGATGATGAGTCTTACGTGTCAGCTTGGCTGGGCTCCAGCACCTGGTTCTTTAATCACACAGGAATCCGGGGTTGCTGCAAAGGTCTTTTGTAGATGTGGTGAACATCCCTTGCTTGAAGTAAAGGAGATTACCCTCAATAATGTGGTGGACCTCATCCAAGCGGTTGAAAGCCTTAAGAACAACAACTAAGATTTCCAGAGAAGAAATTCTGCCTCAGAACTGCTGTATGAGCTCCTACCTGAGTTTCTAGTCCTCTGCTCTGCCCTATGGATTTTGACATAGCCAGCCCCTGTAATCACATGAACTAATGCCTTGGAATAAATATCTTGATTGATAGATAGATGATGATGATGAAGAAGATAGATGATCGATAGACAGACAGATAGGTAGATAGATAGATGATAGACAGGTAGATAGATGATAGACAGACAGATAGATAGATAGATAGACAGATAGATAATAGATAGATGATAGATAAATAAATGATATATAGACAGATAGATGATACATAGATGATAGATAGATAGATAGATAGATGATAGATAGATAGACAGATGATAGAGAGATAGATAGATGATAGATAGATGACAGATAGATACATGATAGATGATAGATAGATAGATAGATGATAGGTAGATACATGATAGATAGAAAGATAGATAGATAGATAAATAGATAGATAGATGACAGATAGACAGATGATAGATAAATGATAGATAGACAGATGATAGATAGACAGATAGATGATAGATAGATAGACAGATGATAGCTAGATAGATGATAGATGATAGATAGATAGATAGATAGATAGATGATAGATAGATGATAGATAAATAGATTGATAGATGATAGATAGATAGATAGATAGATAGATAGATGATAGATACATGATAGATAGATAGATAGATAGATAGATGATAGATAGATAGACAGATAATAGACAGAGAGATAGATAGATAGATGACAGATAGATACATGATATATGATTGATAGATAGATAGATGATAGGTAGAGACATGATAGAAAGATAGATAGATAGATGATAGATAAATAGATAGATAGACAGATGACAGATAGACAGATGATAGATAGATGACAGATAGACAGATGATAGATAGATGATAGACAGACAGATGATAGACAGATAGATAGATGATAGAAGACAGACAGATGATAGATAGATAGATAGATAGATAGGAATAGGTAAATATCCTATTGGTTTGGTTTCTCTGGAGAGCCCTGCCTGAGACACATCTATGCCAACAAACTCTGAAACGTTAGCTCTCTTCTGAGGCATCTTCTCCGAATGCCCAGTGGAGAACCCCATTCAAGTATTTCACGTGTATCGTCGACGTATCTGTCTCTGTCACATATCTGTAGCCACCATGAGGGCTGGGACAGCCAAGGATGACCCCAAGTCTTCAAGGGAAGGTGAGCGTTGTCTTCAGCGTGTCATTTCCCCTGCGCCCTGGTCATAGAAACATTTCTGATCACGGGGCTCGGCCTGCTTTCTTGTGTTAGAGATACACGCTCCCAGCATCAACCCCATCCCCACAAAAGACATACGAGCACTACTGGTTTCTGTGGAAAACGAACTTGATTTCACGCCCCCATTTCTCGCCGGACGCGTAGGCCATTTAGGCCCGTGGGCTGATTGAAAGATGAGGCAACAGGCTTTCCATATGGGCGGTTTCTGCCAGATTACACAGAGGAAGGTCATAAAACTGGGAACGTACGTACGCATAATTCATCTCATCCTGTGAACGTCCATATGATGAAAGAGTGACATTCTCCGTGGATTTATTTGATCCCCGCAACAGCTGTCAGAGCAGGCAGGGCACCTTCGCTGCCAGATGAAGAACCTGCGGGTCTGAGCCTTCCCGGGACTTCCCCGCAGGGGCCCCCGGCTCTCTTCCCACCCTCGCCCCCTCCCCCCAGTGCCAGGGGAGTATCTGTGCTCTCAGAGAACTCACTCCGATCTGAAACCGTTTCGTGCTCTTTGCTGCACCAAAACAACAGCCTTTGGGGGCAAATCTGCACAGAGCGGACCGCAGGGCAGGGGCTGAGTGGTCCTCAAAAGGAATGAGAAAACGCGGTCTGAGGCTTGACCCTGGGCTTTCTGACTCCTAAGTTCCAAGTAAGCCTTCCACAAACAACATTTGTGCACGTCCACGTGCTGGGCCTTCCACCTACAATGTTTTTGCGTTTGTTTGTTTGTTTGTTTGTTTGTTTGTTTGTTTTGGCTGGCCTGCCTTCCAAACTCCTATTCATCTCTCAAAACCCCAGTCAAATATCCCTCTGCCATCATTCTTCCAAGACTTCCATTCTTTAGGCCTTCATGCTCGGACGTAACCTTGGCTCTTCATTACCATTCTGCCTTCCAAGGCGTGCAGTCACTGTCTGCCTGCCTGCCTGTCTTTGTCCTCAGACGGACCCCGCGCTCCACAAGGGGACACGGAAAAGGCTTTGTTCACCTCCGTCTTCCCATTGCCCACAAGGGACCTGGGGCCCCCAAGGGGTTCAGGACGTGCGTGTTGACATAGGGACAAACTATTGATATTCCGATATGCAGCATAAGTAAATAGGGTCATGAATTTATTCAGCAAATACGTGCTGATTGAGCACGTCGGCTCTGTTGTAGGAGTTCTGGAGTAAGACTCTAATCAAAAGAGGTAAACACCTTGCCTGGTGGAGACACAGGAAGGAAAAACTAAACAGTGTAGCCAGGTGGTGAGAAAAATGAAGCGGGCGGAAGGGAGGAGGTATTACTTCAGGGAAGGGCTCTCTGATAAGGGGGGATTTGTGGGGGCCAGGAGGACCCGAGGGATGTGGCTGTCTACGGGAAGGGTGCTCCGGGCACAGGGAATGGCCAGTGCAAAGGTCCTGAGGCGGAGAGGACGTGGCACGTCTGAGACAGAGCAAAGAGGCCAGAGAGCCAGTGGATGAGCGGGAGGGGAGTGTGAAAAGGACACTGAGAAAGGAAGCAGGGCTGTGCAGCCTTGTGGGTGGGCTGCTGTCGATCGCAGCACTTTCCTGTCCCTGCGAGGGGAGCCTGAGGGTTTCAGGCAGAGACGTGACCTGGTCTGGCTCAGGCTTTAGAACACAGAGGATTGTGGCTGACCCTCCCCGGTCACAGGTCATTTCCAAGTGTTGCACCCGGGCCCTGGCTGTATTAGCTCTGGGATTCTCCTGACTCCCCTCAGGGAGGGCCCGCTGAGTCTCACTGTCCAGGCAGCGTTTTATGTGCAAATTTCTAAACTTGCACTGGTCTATGGAACCCCCGGCCCAGTGGGCTATTTTCTGCTGAGTGGCCGGTGCCCAGAGCCCCTTACTTCTAAATTTTTTTTTAACGTTTATTTTTATTTTTGAGACACAGAGAGACAGAGCATGGACAGGGGAGGGGCAGAGAGAGAGGGAGACACAGAATCCGAAACAGGCTCCAGCCTCCGAGCTGTCAGCAGAGCCCGACGCGGGGCTCGAACTCACGGACCCCGAGATCATGACCTGAGCCGACGTCGGACGCTCAACCGACTGAGCCGCCTAGGCGCCCCGCCCCTCACTTCTAAATGGCCGTCGGCTCAGGCCAGGGCAGTGCTCCCAGCTGCCCGCATGCCCGGGACACCTTCAAGCCGGCCCCCATCGCCCTGTCGCTTTCCAGGTATCTGTGCCTTGTTAAACCTACAAACTGTAGGATTTTCTTTTCACACCCCTTGCATCTTGACACCTGACCCTGGCCCCATCCGTCCCCACCCCCTCTGTGCCGCACGGTGCGGGCTCTCGTATAGTGGTGTTTGCACACTTGGCTGAAATGTTGGCTCGATCGCTTGCCAGACGCATGGAACCTGAGCGGCCCCCAGGGGCGAGGGGGGGCGCCAGGCTTCCTCCTCCTTGCCCCCTGGCACCCAGCACTCACCTGGCACCTTGCAGGTGCTCTCTACGTGTGTGCAGAATAGAAGGATGAACACTCAGACCTGTGCTCACAGAGGACCAAAGGGGCCTTGAATGACGGAGGCGCATTAAGCAGAAAGACAGGGGCGGGGGGGAGGGGCCATTTCCAGCAAACGCTCACAGGAAGGTGCGACCAGAGGCATTAGGAGCCCAGGAGTCACCCGTCAGGAAATGTCCCAGGGTGGAGGGTGGCTCCGCGTGTTACAGCAGGACCACAGGGGAGTCTGAATTCCAAGGGGTTGGGCTGTTGTCCTAGGAAATGACAAAATCCAGGTGCTCTGGAATATTAATCCAGCACAAGCATGGACAGAAGGACAAAACTCAGAAAGCTAGGAGATTGGCTGGGAGCTCTTTGTCGCAGACGTGTCTGCCACGTGATTGTCTAACACCTACGGCCGGAAGGAAGGCTTGGACGGAGGGGAAGGTGGCCGGCTGGGCCTTCGGTCCCGGCCGGAAGCGGGCCGGCCTCGGTTCCTTTCCTGCGTCGACATGTAAAGATAATAAAAGAGACAGCTCGTGTCTTGTGAGGACTGAGCGAGAGCCCTGAAGATGTCCCACATCTGGAAGTCACCTGTAGAGATGAGCCCAGGGAGGTGACCTTGCAGAACCTGCTGGGTGTGACTAGGAGAGGAGACAGGGTGACTCCGGGGTTTAGTGACCAGAGAACTGTGTGTGTGCCATGGTGGGGACTGTGACCTGTGTGTCCCCAAGTCCCTTAAGCTCAAGCTCACCTTCTCGGAATATGCATGGAGCATAGCCCGAGCCCTCAGCTCAGGAGACCCCGCTACCTGGAGTCCCCAGCATCAGCATCAGGGACAATCCAGGGAAGGTTGACCTGTCCCAGCACGCTGGCCAGGCTATCCTGTTTCTAGACGGCAGCCCCGGGTCTCTTTCCAGCCACCTCTTCATGCCTTAGAATAGTCTCTTTGCTGTCCTGTCTCCCTACAGAGGCCCCACACAGGCCCCAGGTCCCAAAGGACCCTCACCCCACTCCTGGCCTCCCCCTGCCTTCACGTTACAGGGGCCTGTACCCCTTCCTAGATGTAGGATTCCCTCATCCTGCCCTCAGCCTTCGGAATTCAGGCCCCCTTGACCCATAGGCTTGGGTTCCCTCACCTTGCCCTCAACCCCCCAAAGTCAGGCCCCTCTTCCCAAGACTTGAGGTTCTCTCACCCTGCCCTTAACCCCCCAGAATTCAGGCCCCCTCTCCCCAACACTCGGGGTTCCCTTGCCTTGTCCTCAGCCGCTGGAAATCAGGCCCCTTCTCCCCAAGACTTAGGGTTCCATCACCCTGCCCTTAAACCCCAGAATTCAGGTCTCCTCTCTCCACAGGCTTGGGGTTCCCTCGCCTTATCCTCAACTTCCCAGAATTTAGGTCTCCTCTCCCCACAGACTTGGGGCTCCCTCGCCTTGCCCTTAACCCCCCAAATTCAGACCTCCTCTCCCCAAGACTTGGGGTTCCCTCACCCTGCCTTCAACCTCCCAGAATTCAGGTCTCCTCTCCCCACAGACTTGGGGCTCCCTCGCCTTGCCCTTAACCCCCAAAATTCAGACCTCCTCTCCCCAAGACTTGGGGTTCCCTCACCCTGCCCTCAACCCCCAAAATCCAGACCTCCTCTCCCCAAGACTTGGGGTTCCCTCGCCTTGCCCTTAACCCCCAAAATCCAGACCTCCTCTCCCCAAGACTTGGGGTTCCCTCGCCTTGCCCTTAACCCCCAAAATTCAGACCTCCTCTCCCCACAGACTTGGGGTTCCCTCACCCTGCCCTCAACCCCCCCCCAGAATTCAGGCCCCCTGTCCCCAAGACTTGGGGTTCCCTCGCCTTGCCCTCAGCCCCTGGAATTCAGGCCCTTTCTCCCCACAGCCCCAGAGGCAGAGGGCAACTCCACTCCATTTCCCACCCTGAGTGAGCCATAGGAGGAACATCCATTTTCCTAAATGAACTTTCCATCCCTCCCGCAGGGGGAGCCCCCAAGGCTTTGGCAAGGCTGCCACAGAGTCCTCTCCCGAAGCCCCACTCATCAGCCATCACGTGGCAAGTGGGCCACCAGCAGTGGGGGCCACAGGGTCCTGCCACACACAGGCCCCTTCTCACCATCTCACCGTCTCTCCCCGACATGAGGCGGGGTCGGCCAGGGTCCGACCGAGTGGCTCACCTCCCACGGAGCTGGTCTCAGGGACCCTCCCGAGTCAATGCCTGTCTGGGCAGGAAGGCATCTCCTAAGACAGACACTGGTGAGAAGCAGTCCAGTCTCCACTCCCGTGGAAGAGAGAAAAGGCAGTCACTCTCTGCAAATGGTTTCCACTGGTGAGACCCCCATCTTCGTTGCTAATTAGGAAGGCCTGGGATTTGGAGGCCTTCTCTGATGAAAAGCTACCCAGACGCTGGCCGACATTCACCTAACGTCTGTGTGACTAAAACATCCCAGGTCTCTCCTCACGTGAAGGGACCGTCCCCAAAGACAGATTCCAGTCTCCTCCCTCAAATGCTCCCCAGCTGCTGAGTCTCGGAATCTTCTTTGTTTTCTCTGCTTCCACAATTTTAATATATCTAGCAACAGGAGAGACTTGCTAGAAAGTTCTAAAGTGCAGTTTGTCCCCACTGAGGTGTCAGTACAGAGAAAGGAAACAGAGAAGGCTAGATGCTGAAGACAAAGGGGACATTCTTCTGCCCCAGGCACGTTGGGTTCAAGGGGACATCAAAAGGGGACATGGAGGGGCCCCCGGGTGGCTCAGTCGGTTAAACGTGCGACTTCGGCTCAGGTCATGATCTCCTGGTTTGTGGGTTTGAGCCCCGTGTCGGGCTTTGTGTTGACAGCTCGGAGCCTGGAGCCTGCTTCGGATTCTATCTCATTCTCTCTCTGCCCCTCCCCTGCTCATTCTCTGTCCCTCTCTGTCTCTCAAAAATAAATACATGCCAAAAAAAAATTCTTTTTAAAGAGGGGACATGGGCATCCAAGAGGCAGGACTCGGGTGTGGGGAGGGCTGGGGCCCTGAGATTTGAGGATGACCTTTCCAGAAGCCACAATTCAAGCCCCAGGCATGGATGCATTCTCCTGCATTTAGGGAGGGAGTTCGAAGCGTCTTAATTTTTAAGAGGGAGGGTTAGGGGCATTTCAGTTACAGGATCTTGAGGCCAGACACTCAAAGAAAGCCAGAAATTTCTTACTGTCTGAAAAGGAGGTCTTGAGCAGTTCAATTGGATATGTGCAGGCAAATAGGCTTCAGAGCTGCTGGGGAAGATGAAGAAAAGTGTATCTGATCCCATTCAGTTCTGGACGTTGCAGGAGTCAATTTTTTTCCTAGCTCACTGTTTGTTTAATGGGGTCCACACTAACGGATTCTTGGCCGTGTGTCCTTGAGGACTGAAACTCAAAAGGGACGTTGAAGTCAGCTCCCACAAAAGCTGAGGTTTTGTAGTAAGCTTCAGGCATGTGGGATCCCGTGGTGAACGGGGCACAGTCATTACTCAATGTCCACTGAGGCTCGAAGGGACTGGATGATGCCGGAATATGGTTTAAGGGCATATTGGCCAACATACTTTTTTTTGGCAGAGTCACTGGTCTCCCCAGATGTCTCCAAAGTAAAGAGGGGGGCTGGGAGCTGGATACTCTCTTGCCAGCCTTAAAGTACAGAGCAATTTTCCTTTTAAACCCCAGCTTGCTTCTTCCATCGAAAGACTCACTTTCTCGGCAATCCCTCCAGTGACCTCATTGGAGAGGAGGTTGGGCAATTTGAGGCCATCGCGTTTCCACGGTGCTTCTCAGCCCAGAAAACACCTCCGAAGGCAGCTCTCGCCATCAGAAAACCCAGACGAAGTCGCGAGCTTTTTCATCCCCTGAGTAAGTAAACAGCCGTCTCTTTTTTTCCTTTTATGAGAGCAAGGTGTAAGAGGAGATTCACGTCTCGTTAGAAAAAACAAACAAAGAAAGCTTCCTCTTACAATGAAATACTGGCAGGATTTTCTGTTTTCTTTAAGTGTATGTCTTGTTTTTTGTTTTAAACGTAATTCTAAATCAGTGGGAGACATTGTATTCTGTGCCTGCTTCAGGGTTTAGTTGCTTTTCCAGCAGAAAAGGAGGAGAGCGTCTGGACTAGCTCATGGAGGTCCCAGAAATTCTTTCTTGACATCAAGGCCGTATGAAACACGTAGAGGCTGAATAATACAGCCCCTAATGAGCTCCGTGTGGACTCTGACCAGTTTCAATCTACGAATTTTGATTTATAAAAATCAAATCGGTCTTCCCAGGATTGCTTGCAAGATTTCATAAGGCCAATAAATTGGTTGGGTTCTTTGTGGCTTGAAAATCGCATCTTAATTATGTGACTGAGTTGAGATTCATTCATCTCTCCGTCTGTATTTCAAATGCCTTTATCTCACCTCACTGTTGAAATTGGAACGAATTCCACGAGGCCCAATCCGTTGAAGAAAGTGGTCTCCCGAGTAGCACATGCCAGGGTTGGAATATGCAAACTCAGAAAATATCACGTAGAAATTACAGAATCATCTTCTCTAGCAGGCCTGCCCAGCATCACCTTTACGTTTTTCAAATAAGATCGAGTATTACAGATACTATCAATAGCTGCTGTTTATTGAGCACCTACTATGTGCCAGGCAGATATCAGAGCTAAAACTAAGAACTGGTGAAGGAAGGGCTCTCCTTTCTGTCCGACGTCATATAAACACAGACAACAGCTGGTAAAGACAAACCCTTTCAAAATGAGCCCAGCTTGAGCAGACATGCTGTGTCCATGGGGGGCCCACGGACACAGCTGGGTCCACTGGGACGGAGGGCAGTGTCTGCTAAGCCAACCAGATTCGAGCTGAAGTCAGAGGTCTCTGCTGGTGGCTTGGGAGGCAGCCCCTGATTCCCTAGGGAGGGCAAAATTCCCTGAATTTCCTCTGGCTGCCGTAACAAATCAGCACAACCTTAGTGGCTTAAAACAACACAAATTTATTATTCTGGAAGTCAGATGTTCAAAATCAGTCGCCCTGGGCTAACGTCAAGGTGTTAGAAGGGCTGTGTTCCTTCTGGAGACTCCAAGGGACTCCTTGCTTTTTCCAGCTTCTTTTTAAAAATTAAAAAAAAATATATTTTTTAATGTTTATTTATCTTTGAGAGACAGAGAGCGCGAGCGGGGAAGGGCAGAGAGAGAGGGAGACACAGAATCCGAAGCAGACTCCAGGCTCCGAGCTGTCAGTACAGAGCCCGACGCGGGGCTTGAACTCAGGAACTGTGAGATCATGACCTGAGCCGAAGTCAGACGCTTAACCAACTGAGCCACCCAGTCACCCCTATTTTTAAAAATTTTTAATGTTTATTTATTTTTGAGAGAGAGAGAAAGACAGAGACAGAGCACGAGCGGGGCAGGGGCAGAGAGAGAAGGAGACACAGGATCCAAAGCAGACTCCAGGCTCCGAGCTGTCAGCACAGAGCCTGACACGGGGCTCGAACCCACAAACCGTGAGAGCTTGAACTGAGCAGAAACCAAGAGTCGAGCGCGTAACCGAGGGAGCCACCCAAGCACCCCAGACCAGAATGTATTTAGTTAAGAAAATGTCCTTGCTGTAAGTGCCGAGGTACCTGCTAATCTCTGAGCAAATTGTGCCAAGCAGAGGCTTTTCTCAGGTCTCTTTACGTACGAAATCACGTAACTCTTTTAGCCCACGTATGTTCACAGGTGATGCCTTTACGCCCTAGTTCAGAGTGGCTCTCAACAAACATTTTTACCAGATAATATTTTTACTCTACAAATAAGTTGTAGTTACTTCCCCTTTTTGAACGTTTTGTGAAACTTAGAGGCTGCGCATCCCAGGTTTTCTCAATTTCGTCTCATTTCTTGTACGGAATATGAATTTACCCAAGTGAAAAGATTCTTCCCACAAACTGAGATATTCCAAAGCTCACTACAGAGATTTAAAATCAAATCTTGTGTGCCACCGAGCTCGCATTCTTTAAACATTTTTCCCCTTTCGCAATAAATGTCCTTTATTTTCTGCATAATACCTTCATTTTCAAGGTAATTACAGTCTGCTAAAAGCGTAAAAGCAGGTGTTTTGGTGCTCCATTCTTTGCGTACCTTGATTAAAGATATCCAAATGATTTGGAACAAAATTCAAACAAAATTTAGAGTTCCGCTTTAACAAACAGCTTAGTAACATTTCCGGGCATTTAGGCTCAAGGTCCCCTAAAAGTGATTGATGATGGGGCAGCAAAGAAAGGAAAAACGTGCTCTAGGGTTTGTTTGTTTTTTTTTAATTCATCGTCAACCTTATTACGAAAAGCTTGTGGTTCTGTAACCCTGTGTACCCATCTTTAGATTTTCTAAACTTTGTCAACTCTAACCTCCATTTTAATTGGTAGAATATTGAGGGGCGCCTGGGTGGCTCAGTCGGTTGAGCGTCCGACTTCGGCTCAGGCCACGATCTCGAGGTTCGTGAGTTCGAGCCCCACATCGGGCTCTGTGCTGACAGCTCGGAGCCTGCTTCGGATTCTGTGTCTCCCTCTCTCATGAGCCCCTCCCCCGCTCATGCTCTGTCTCTCTCACTCTCAAAAATAAGTAACATTAAAAAAGAATTAATTGGTAGGATCCTGAAACTTATTCATATGCAATTGCAAACGGTGTGTGCACCAGTGGCCTCTTCAAAGTACATTTCTGTTCCACTGCTCTCTTATTTTCGAAAGAACATCGCTGTTACCATGACACCACACCCCAGCAAAATCTGTATTTGTATTATCATCACAAAAATATAACTCTAGTTCCAACGTAAACAACTGAAACTGAATTTAGAATAGCATCCCCCAGAAGTCGTTGTTCCAGTCGCCCAGATGGAACTTCCAGAAGTTTTGCTTTGAGTCCGTGAATTGGATCATGTTTGGAACTGATTTTTTTTCTAGTGGAAGAATCAGAAGATACCGATAGCATTTTCCCTGTGTGTGGAGTTGTTATGAAGCGGACCCATGATCAGCTGTCATTTCCACTGTCACCTGTGCAGGAGATAAACTGGAACCAAAAACGAGTTGAATTAATTGGCAGAATAGTGGCTTGATCTGAATGGAAAATCCACGCTTCCCAGAGCGACCTGTAACAACGCCTTCTGCAGCTACGTGGGTGCAATCGGTCTTAGGGCAGATCTTTTAAAATTACTAACTTCTGGGGCGCCTGGGTGGCTCCGTTGGTTGAGCGTCCGACTTCAGCTCAGGTCACGATCTCCTGGTTTGTGGATTCGAGCCCCTCATCAGGCTCTGTGCTGACAGCTCGGAGCCTGGAGCCTGCTTTGGAATCTGTGTCTCCCTCCCTCCCTCTCTCTCTCTCTCAGGCCCTCCCCTGCTCACACTCTGTCTCTCTCTCAAAAATAAAATACACGGTTTAGAAAATTAAAATTACTAACTTCTGCAGTAGCAGCTTTGGGTCTTAGGTTTTCTTGTGGTTGGTGAAATCGCCACAGAGCCCTGCCTAGTGATGTAAATAAACATCAACAGTCTGTGCAACTTGCAAATTTGTTGCCAACTTCCTTGAGAAAGGGGAGCTCAGTACTTACATCCTCCCGAAACTTTCATCTTTTAGCTCATCGAGGCCAAAAGGGCATATTGCAAATTTTTAAAGTGTTTCCAGGGTAAAAAAAAAAAAAAAAGAATTCCACAAAGAAAAATAAATAAATGAAACGATTCCCAAATAACCAGATAAATATTTAGCTGTGGATTTACAGCACAAGAGTGTCTCAACTCTTCCATATGCACTCGGTCAGAGTTCTCCATGCCACAGATACACCACAGCCACCAGCCCTTAATCCCCCGTGTATCCCACTGACCTCCCCACTCGTGGCCAAGCAGTTCATTCTCCCCTCTGTCTACATTCTCCCTCGGTGGTTTCGTCCACTCTTGGACGTCCACTATGTCAGCTCTTGTCATTGAATACCAGACTTGAACATCTAGTCGCTGGAAATCCCCACTTGATGCCCCCACTTGATACTTCAACCTTGAACCTTGACATGTCCGAGAGTGAACTCCTGATCTCCCCGCCCGCCGCCAAACCCTGCCCCATGTTCACACTGCTGTCTCCATCTCAGCTGAGGGCCACGTCATATGTCCAGGTGCTCTGGATAAAAATCTTGGCATCATCCGAGCCTTCCTCTCTCCCCACCTGTATCCGACTGAAAATCATGGCGGCACTACCTTCAATATAAAATCCAGAAACCGATTCCATCTCACCATTCCCCCTGCTTACCACCCCCGTGCTACAATTTTATTCAGTATGTTTACTGTTGTGGGCTCTCTCCTCCCACGAGGCTGGAAGCCTCCTGAGGGGTCTTTGCTAGTTTGATTCACTGCTCTGTCCCAAATACCTAGAACAGTGCCAGGTACATAGTAGGTGCTCAATAAATACTGGTTCAGTAGACAAATGCATGGAGGAACTGATAAATTACACCTCGGTGTGAATGGCACAGCGTGTGAGTTACACACAGCATCCAAACTCGAAAGTCATCATGTCCTCGGTTGAGGAAAGTCGTGCTCAGGGACATCAAGTGATTGCTCAAGGTCACCCAGCCAAGAATGGTTCACAAGCTGCTCGCTGTGTGAATGGGGATCATACGGGTCTCCTGAGTCAGCTGTGGCCAACTGGACTGGCAGGTGCCCATAAATCCACGAGTGCAGGATGCGATCCCTTCTTTCCGTGGGGTTCCAGAGGGCGGCGGGACTCAGTCTGCTTGCTTTCCACCGTATCCCTCCCCCACTGAAACTCCGCGTGGGCATTTGGGAGGCAGGCCTGCTGTGTGGCTGGGACCGTGGCCTTTCGGGTCAGCACAGACTGAGGGCTCCCAGGACAGGCTGTTCACTTCCGAGCCTGCCTTCCTCATCTACCGACTGGGGGCCAAACATGCAGCAGAATCGAGGAGACAGAGGCCCGGCCTCTGGAATCAGACTGTGCCAGGCTGAATCCCCTCTCTACTCCAGCCCCCTGTGCGACTGTGGACGAGTGACCAGTCCCTCCGCGCCCCGCTTTCTGAGCAAATGTAGATGACGAGGCTCTTACCTCCACAGGGCTGCTGAAAACGTTAAATGAAAAAGTACTTCAATGTCAAACTCTCCGAATGGTGTCTGGCTTAGAAATCATCTCATCAATGTTAGCTGCTTTATTAATGTTGTTTTACTGCTGGTAATTTGCAAGCCTGGCTTCTCGTGCTGGAAACCTCCCACCGTTGTCCCTACCCCGTCCACCCCACTGGTCTGGGACCCAATGGACGGACATCCCCGCTGTCTGCACCTCTTGCTAGCACTTCCTGATTCTTTCTTAGGTCCTCGCCCACTGTCTCCATGTCTGCATCGCCTCTGGACAGTGAGCACCTTCAGGCTGGGGGCTGGGTCCTTTCCCTGGCAAGGTGCTGGCACAGAGCGGGTGCTCTTTGATGTCTGCGAAAGAGTGAACGATAACAATCTGGTTGTTAATAAGACCGAGTGCTTCCTCTAGACCAGGCGACCGTGCCAAGCTCTCCATAGACCCTGTCCCTGGTCCTCACCACGGTTATACAAGAGGGATACGACTAGCTTTGCCTTTCGAGGGATGCGGCTAGCTTTGCCTTTCGAGGGATGCGGCTAGCTTTGCCTTTCGAGGGATGCGGCTAGCTTTGCCTTTCGAGGGATGCGGCTAGCTTTGCCTTTCGAGGGATGCGGCTAGCTTTGCCTTTCGAGGGATGCGGCTAGCTTTGCCTTTCGAAAAGGGAAGTAAAAGTTAGTGGGTCTCAGTGGCTCACGCCAAGTGGCTGCGCTCGGAATTGGACTCGGCGTTCAAAGCCCTAGTCTTTTCCTGCGTCCCAAGGGGCGGCAAACTTTTCCCCAGAGGGAACAGACGGCCGCTATCTCCCGTTCTGCAAGCCACAGCCTCGGCCGATACGTAAGCGAACAGGTGCGGCCGCGGGCCGAGACGGCTTTCCTGTGCAAAGCTGGCGGCGGGCTGGACCCGGGCCTCGGGTTGTGGCTGGCCGCCTCCCCCAGCTGATGCCGCATGCTGGTCGTTGCAGGTCGCCGCGGATGGCGTCCCGGACCCTCCTGGCGCTCCTGTCCCTGAACCGGAGCCAGTCCCGCCCCGCAAACGCCACGTCCTGTGACGACGCTCGGGAGGCCTGGGACCTGCTGCACAGGCTGCTGCCGACATTGATCCTCGCCATCTGCGCCTGCGGCCTGCTGGGAAACCTGCTTGTGCTGTCCGTCTTCCTCCTGCCCCGGCGGCGCCTGAACGTGGCGCAAATCTACCTGGCCAACCTGGCCGCCTCCGACCTGGTGTTCGTCCTGGGCCTGCCCTTCTGGGCGGAGAACATCTCGAACCGGTTCCGCTGGCCTTTCGGAGCCCTCCTCTGCCGCGTCGTCAACGGGGTCATCAAGGCCAACTTATTCACCAGCGTCTTCCTGGTGGTGGCCATCAGCCAGGACCGCTACCGGGTGCTGGTGCACCCCATGGCCAGCCGGAGGCGGGGGCGCAGGCGGCGGGCGCGGGCCACCTGCGCGCTCATCTGGATGGCGGGGGGCCTCCTGAGCGTCCCCACGTTCCTGTTCCGTTCCCTCGCCGCCGTCCCGGAACTGAGCGACACCTGTGCCTGCGTGCTGCTGCACCCGCCCGGGGCCTGGCACTTCGCACGGATGGTGGAGTTGAACGTGCTGGGCTTCCTCCTGCCGCTGCTGGCCATCGTCTTCTACAACTGCCAGATCCTGGCCTCCCTGCGAGGGCGCGCGGAGGTGGGCGGCACGCGGAGCGGGGGCTCCGCGGGTGGCAGGACCGCGGGGCTCCTCCTCACGCTCGTGGCTGCCTTCCTGGTGTGCTGGACCCCCTACCACTTCTTTGCCTTCCTGGACTTCCTGTTCCAGGTGCAGGCCGTCCGCGGCTGCTTCTGGGAGAAGCTCATAGACCTGGGCCTGCAGTACGCCAACTTCTTCGCCTTCACCAACAGCTGCCTGAACCCGGTGATTTACGTCTTCGTGGGCCGGCTCTTCAAGACCAAGGTGCGGGAGCTTTGTAAACAGTGCGTCCCTAGGAGCCTTCGTCCCGTGTGCCCGGCCCAGCGGAAAGACATCCTCCAACTTTTCTGGCGGAAGTAAACCGGCGCGGAGTCACGAAGCTTGGCTTCCGGATCCGCGGTTTCGGACATCGGGAAGTCCTGTTGTGGTCGGCTGGGACGGTGAGCCCCCCGAATGGCCAGGACCCAGTCCCTGGGAACCGTGGGTGTGATTAGGGTAGGAGGACTTTGCACATGTGATGGAGCCATGGATCTTGAGAGGGGGAGATTATAGGGGACGGTCTGCGTGGGCCCGACGGAGCCACAAAGGTCCTTGTAAAAGGGCAGCGGCAATGCCAGGGTCAGAGAAAGCCACGGGACAGCAGGATCAGAGGCTGGAGTGTCGTGAGGAGCCCCGAGCCATTGCCGGCACCCGCTGAAGGCCGGAGAAGGGAAAGGAGACGCATTCTCCCCTCAAGCTTCCAGAAGGCGCCAGCCCTGTAGACACCCGACTTTAGCCCAAGGAGACGGACTTCAGATGTCTGGCTTCCGGATCCGTAAGGCAATAAAGTTGTGTTGTTTTAAGTCATCCAGTTGGTGGTAATTTGCTACAGCAGCCAGAGGAAACTCATACAACTTTCCGGTGAGGGTCTCTTGCCCGCCCAAAATTTTCTCCGCTGACGGCTAGGCATGCAGACATGATACGGCTAGGGGTCCTAACCCCAAGGAACTTGCAGAAATAATTAGAGTATAAAAAAAGAAAACAAGAGGGGCGCCTGAGTGGCTCAGGCGGTTAAGTGTCCAACTTCAGCTCAGGTCATGATCTCACGGCTCGTGAGTTCGAGCCCCACGTCGGGCCCTGTGCTGACAGCTCAGAGCCTGGAGCCTCTGCTTCGGATTCTGTGTCTCCCTCTCTCTCTGCCCTCCCCCGCTCACATGCTGTCTCCCTCTATTTCTCTCTCTCTCTCAAAAATAAATACACATTTAAAAAAAATAAAAAATAAGAATAGGAGGTGACGCAAAGCAGGGTAACTGCCCCCACTGCGTGAGAGGAGGTGCTCAGAGCACAGAGGAACTGGGCCCAGGATGGGTGGCTGGGCGGGGATGGGTCTGGAGGGCTTCCAGGAGGAGGAGACATATAAGCTGAGTCCAAAGAACTAGCAGTTGGCCAAACCAGATGGCAAAAAGGTGTGTTCCAGATAGAAGAAACATGCTCGACCCAGAGGCTGGGAGGCTCAGAGGTTAGGAGGGAGAAGGATGAGGAAGGTGAGGTATAAGGTGGTCACAGAGGGGTTTGAGGCTTGAGGAAGACCTAAGATGCTCAAGGGCAGGGAGGGAAGCATGGGGGCGGCGGAGGAGGGGGTGCTAAGGGCCCGGCTGAAGCTGGAAGGCATTGATCTAACGTTGTGTGAATTACTCGAGCAACGATTTCCGGCCCCAAACAGGTAGACACTTGGGTTTCCCCAGCGTTGGGGTCCTTCCAGATGGATGGCCATAGTTCAAGGGTGCCGGGGGCACTACCCTCTGACTACGGAGAACAGCTGAATCAAGGAAGGAATGGACTTAGGAGGAGAGGGAGGCAGAACGGATGCAGTTATGGAGCAGGGGGAACGTCTAGGTGACAGAGCGAAAGAACAGGAGGCTGTGGCCACAGATCGAGAGTGTCTGCATGGGACATTCCATCTCCCGCGTGGCCACGGCACCGGGTGGCTGGAACAGAGGAAAGGAGAAGGTCATCGGTGACAAGGCAGTCAAGGAATGGAGCGGTCGAGGATGGCCGCCCGCTGGGTCCTTTAGGCAGGCAGGTGCTGGAAGGGTCTGGGAAGGACACAGCCAGTGGGCCAGGTGCCAGGGGGCCGGTCCTCACGGGGCAGCAGCAAAGACCCAGAAGCCAGTGTTCCTGGAGCCTGGCGATGGTGGTCTAAGAGGCTGGCAGGCGCTGGGCCACTAGGCCCTCGTAGGCCATCCGCGAGAACCCTCTGGCCAGCGCTCCAGCCCCTGGAGCTTTTCCTGGAGAGCAGAGATTGAGGTCAACGAGCAGGATCCAGCCTGCACATGGGTTTAATTTAGATCACATTTAATTTAATTTAGGTGTTTATTTTAAAAATATTTTTCTTCTTTTTTTTGATGTTTATTCTTGAGAAAGAGAGAGAGAGCGTGCAAGTGTGAGTGGGGAAGAGGTGGGGGGGGGGGAGGGGGGACAGAGGATCCGAAGCCGGCTCTGGGCTGACAGCAGAGAGCCCGCTGTGGGGTTGGAACTCACCAGCCGTGAGATCATGACCCGAGCCGAAGTCACACGCTTAACTGACTGAGCCGCCCAGGCGCCCCTGGATCACATGGTGTTTAAAAAAATATTCGAGGGTTGGTTACCAGTATTTAAATTCCAGATTAAAGTCCCGATTTGGGGACTCCCTTTGGCAGGTCTACAACACAGGGTCTGCCTTCTTTCTGGGGCTGATATTTATTGAGTCTCTACTTTGTGCCTGACACTGGGGCAGGCACCGAGAGCACAGCAGGGCCCTCCTGGAGCTGACCTCCGGGTGCTCCACCCCAAGGCACCGATTCTCTGGCCCTGACGACAGGGCACCCCTCCATCGGCTACAGCCCCCTTCCACGGGGCAGAGGCCGGACCCGCCTCCCTGTTAGCGTCCCTGGCTCCAACACCCACGTGGGCTCCCACTTTCTCTCTGCGAAGGGCCCAGGAGAGACGTGGAGCTTCTTCCCTAAATCCAGCTCCAGCTGTGGGCCTGTCATGCAAATCCACAGCTGCCCTGGCCCCTCCCAATGCACCCCATTACCCCATCTGTCACGGGCACTGAGTCGCCCTAAGCACCCCCGAATCCCAGCCCGGGGAGACTCCTGGGTGTTGCAACAGACACAGGCGGGTTCTCGTCCTCCGGAGATGAGTCACGAGCTTGACGAGGAGCAAGCAGGAAGCTTTGTCCTACATGCTAGATAGAAAAGGCTTTAAATTAAATTAAAATGAGTGCGGGTCAAAGCGGGGCAATCTGGATAAAATCTGCAAAAATGTGCCGGTTCTGACATTGGACCGTACTTACGCACGATGTAACCATTAGGGCAAACGGAGTGAAAAACACAAAGGATCTCTCTGTGAATCCACTACAAGGTTTAACAAGGAAGATACCATCAGGTTGAACCCCTCCACTTTACAGATACGGATGCTGAGGCCCGGAGGTAGGCAGACACTTTCCCAAGGTTACCCAGTGAGCTGGACTCCTGGGACGGGGTTCTGTCTAGACCCAAGGATGCCAGCTAGACTGTGAGGTCAGAGAACAGGGCTCAGTGCCAGGGATCCCACCATGGGAATTGTCCTCCTGGTGGCAGACTCCTTGTACCTGGGGCTGGATCTGAGATCACGAGCGGGAAGACAGGCTTACTTTTCAGGAATTCCGGGAGACAGGAAAGTATTAGAAGGGTCAGTTGGGGCTCAGCAAGTATGAGAGGAAGATCCTTCAGGGCTTTCATTGACGGGGAGTTCAGTGGCTGCTGAAATAGCTGCTGGCTCCTGGGCTATATTAACAGGAGTACAGCATCTAAAATGTGGGAGGTGATACCCCATTTAGCTTAGCACTGGACAGCGTACATGAAGAGTAACGTGTCCAGCTTTTGGCTCATTCAGAAGAAAGGGGTCAGACTGGCGAAGGGACTCAGTATGATAACCTTCATGACACAGTGAGAGCCTGAGAGGGCTTTCCCGAAGAAGCGAAGACCTGTGAGAAAGGGGAACAAGTATCTTTAGTGTGACCCCAACAGGACCGAAGAGGAAAAAAAAATCCTGAGAAACACATTCTGGCTGAGGAAAGAGCTCTCTGATACAGCTGTCTCATGCGAGCAGGGGAGGCTGATAAGAAGAGAGGTCGTTTCTTGGTAGGAGACGTGTAATCCACAGAGTCCGCCTGGGAGGAGTTCAGGAAACAAGGGGGTAACAGAGGAGGTGAGCCCGAGCTGGGTCTTGAAGTTAAACAGGACCGTGAGGGCGTTGACCACCCCCAACAGCCTTTGCCTCGTGTAAGATGTCAGCCAGTGAGATCAAGGGCAAGGCTCGAGATTATCGCAAGGCTCCGAGGTCGGTGCTCCCTCTCGGCCACGAGAGTCCACGGAGCCGCTAAACAGGGGAGTGTCCCGTTCAGACCCACATTCTAGAGAGATCGCTCCGCTGGAATATGTGGAATAGGGACGATGGCCTGCAGGTCGTATAAGCTATGTGTTGCCCCCGGCGAACCGCCTCCGAACGTACAGAAATAGACCCACCTTAGCTCACAGTTCTGCAGTCGACCATACGGGCTCCTGCCGGGCTGGGCCGCGCTCACGCGTGCACCTGTCATCGGCAAACGGCCAGCCAGCTCTGCTTCCGGGGGTTGAGCGGGAGGGCACGGCGGGCACGGAGCCAGCCTCAGGTAAATTAAACATCACCGACAGATTAGGTGCGTTGCTGCAAGGCCCAGGTCCCCAAATCTGACCTCCCCCGTCTAAGACAGAACCAGAGTCGCTGAATCGTCCACTGCTTCGACTGCCCTTACTGGGTGTTTCATACACGCCGGGGATTGTGGGAGGCAGGGGTACAGGGGACAATGAAACACTGTCCTTCTCTTAGAGAGGCCGCAGGACGCGGAAGAGACCGGCTAGGGCAGGCTGCTTGGTCTATGGACGGGAAACCTGGAGCCCAGCATGCTTTGCCCGGTCACGGGGTGACACCGGTCGGTGTGAGGTCTGGATGGGGGGCCAGCTCTCGTACCCTGTCTAGCCCCCTCACCCGGTACAGTGGCTCCCCGGAAAACGCTTCCTGACAATCTCACGGTGGGTGGGTTCGAGCCCCATGTCGGGCTCTGTGCCGACAGCTCGGAGCCCGGAGCCTGCTTCGGATTCTTTGTCTCCCTCTCTCTCTGCCCCTCCCTTGCTCCCACTCTGTCTCTCTTTCTCTTTCTCTCAAAAATAAATAAAAATATTTTTAAAAATTAAAAAAATAAAAGAAAGAATTAAGAAGCCCACTGATACCATATATCTAGGTGACATCACCCAACCGTGCCCTCCTCAGTCAGGAAGGTGACATCGTGGCCCCCATCCCCTGACTCCAATCTGCCTCGCTTAGTTCCAAACAGGCAGGAAAACTGTCCTCAAACCCCAGCTCCTATTATCTTGCCCATCTCTTCCTCCAAGGGACTCAAATTCCAAATATCTGTTACTCCTTGGGCAAAACCATGAAAGCCCGATGGCGAAACGCCAATCCGATTCCCAAGAGAGTGTTCACAAAATCCTTAGTAATACCTTAGCAAGTTTTGATCCGGGGTTTCTTGGCGATATGGACGTTTTGGGCCACACAGTTCTTTGTGGTACGGGGGAGGCGGGTGGCTGTCGGGGGGCATCATAGGGTGTTCAACAGCATCTCAGACCTCCAGCCTCTACCACTCCATTCCAGAAGCCCTCCCCCAGTGCGACAACCAAAATGTCTTAAGATATTAATTACCAAATGTCTTCCGGGAGCGAGATCGCCCCTACCCCGAGCTGAGAACCACATTTTAACTCGCGTGATCTAGTTATTCAGCAAGGGCCTCAAGGAAAGGCTGGTGATCTGGGGGGACTGCTCGGAGGTGGTGGGGCTTCAGCCCTCGTAGGACAGAACAAAGGGAAGGGGAGAAGCCACGGGGCCAGGTCCGCGCAAACAGGTCAGAAAGATTAAATAGCCAAGCATATGAAACCACTGAGAACCACCTCTGGCATGCATTGCACACACAGTAAATATTTGCTGGTATCATTACAGCTGTCTCTCCTCCAGCCCAAATAGTGACACGGGTTTATAGCAGCGCGTCACGGATCTGGGCATCATTCCCTGGTGCTCAACAGTAAATTCCTCCAGTCAAGCCCTGTGGCTTCTCCCAAAGTCATTTTCTCTCCATCAGCCTAGAGCCAACCTTGGGGTGGGGGGAAGGCCTGAGGCCGGAAAAGGGGAAACAAAGGAAGCGAAGAATGAGATTCAATTATAATGTGCGAAGGATCAACCCTTTAAGTAAAGACAGGATCCGACAGGACTTGGCCAAGGGTTAGGTGATGGAGAAGAGCTTAGAGATGCGGAACGTGATCTTTATTTAAAGTGCTGATATTTGGGGGATGGCTCGGTCGGTTGAGCGTCCGACTCTTGATTTCAGCTCAGGTCGTGGTCCTGGGGTCATGGGATCGAGCCTCTTGTGGGGCTCTGCACTGAGCACAGAGTCTGCTTGGGATCCTCTCTCCCTCTGCCCCTCCCCTGCTCACACACTCTCTCTCTCTCAAAATAAAAAACATGTTTAAACATAAAGTAGAATAAAATTAAAATACAGTGATGATGTTTCCGGGGGTCACCTGGATGGCTCAGTCTGTTTAAACGTCAAGACTCTTGACTCAGCTTGGGTGTTGATCTCAGAGTTGTGAGTTCCAGCCACGCCAACAGCATGGAGCCTACTTTTTAAAAGGCTAATGTTTTGAGGTGCCTGGCTGGCTCCGTTGGAGGAGGACCCCATTCCTGATCTTGAGTTCAAGCCCCATGTTGAGCACAGAGCTTACTTAAAAATATAAAGGCATTACCTGTTTAAAAACTAAAACTAAAATGTCGATGTTTTGTTGATCACGGATGTTGGTGCATTCATTTGTGCTTTTTAAAAGCATTGCACTAAATTATTATCTTGATTACTCATGCACCAGGGCCGGCGCATCCCGCCTCCCAGCCCCGAGGGGTGGGGTGACTGGGCTAGGGGGCTGCATTTCCAGCAAAGAAATGAACCTTAAACAGGCTTCTGTTTTAGACTCACCCTTAGATACCCCTGCGGGAAAAACAACCAAAGATCTTTATCTGAATATAAAACGCATTTCCATTATTTCATGCCCTAAATATTCCCTTATCAGCCTGTTGTGACAACCACACCAAGCCCCAGGCATTGACAGTTGGCCCTGGTGTGTTCTACCACCCAGGGGAGTATTTCCAGGGAGAAATTGTGAAATAAAAAGCCATTTTCGTGTTTAATTTAAGCAGTGCCCTCCACCAAGAGGACGCCTGCCACGGGACAAGCCTGGCGAAACGATTGGGATAGTTAGGATTTTTCCCAAACCTTCCCACGGGGCGCGGGGGTCGGACTCCGCGCAGGCTCAGATGCGCGGCCGATGCGGGCTGGCTCCGAACTCGGTAGTTGCTGAACCGAAGTTCCACTCGGGAAAGGGAGCGGGCGCCCCCTGCTGGCCGAGGGGGAGGCTTGCTCTTTCCCCACAAGGGATCCTGCAGATTTCCAAAGCCCTTAAAAAAAAATTTTTTTTTAATGTTTACTTATTTTTCAGAGAGAGAGAGAGAGAGAGAGAGAGAGAGAGAGAGAGAGAGAGAACGAGCAGGAGAGGGGCAGAGAGAGAGGGAGACACAGAATCCGCAGCAGGCTCCGGGCTCTGAGCTGTCAGCACAGAGCCCGACACGGGGCTCAACCTCATGAATGGACAGATCATGACCTGAGCTGAAGTCAGATGCTCAACCGACTGAGCCACTCAGGTGCCCCTCAAAGCCCTTGTTTTAAAGGGTTACTTACAACAGATCAGTTCCAAAGCGTAACAGAATATAGAAATGGGAACAGGCAATGATTTCTCTGGAACGCGGTTGTTTAAAGACGTCTTTGGAAGAAAAAGATGTTTTAATGATTAACCTTGCTAGCGGGTATATGTTAGTAGGTACCACTTCAACCAGACAGCAATTGGCAAACAGACACCCAAATTTTAAATGGGTATATCATTGACTCGGTTGTTCCCCCTCGTCTGATGTGTTGAACAGATAAGTCACGGAGAATCTGAGACGCAGCAAAGTTAAATAACTTACTCAAGGTCAGTCTTTGGGATGGAGAGTGGCTAAAACCCCGATTCAGCAAGTAAGACATAAAGGCTAAGAAAATGGCTTTCAAAGTGAAAGCCCGTATGAAGATTATTAAGAAGGGTTTTGAAGGGATCTCTGGATGACTCAGTTGGTTAAGCGACCGAGTCGTGGTTTCAGCTCAGGTCATGGCCTCACGGTTTGTGAGTTCGAGCCCCACCTCGGGCTCTGCGCTGACATCGAGGGGACTGCTTGGGGTTCTCTCTCTCCCTCTCTCTTTGCGCCTCCCCTGCTCGTGCTCTCTCCTCTCTCAAAATAAATCAATAAACTTAAAGAAAACAATAAAAAGGGCTTTGAAGAAAATTGCATGTGCTGAAGGGGAAAATTAAAAAAAAGTAAAACTTTGGTTCATACTGAAATGGAAAAGAGAGGTGTTTATGGGGCTCCAGGAGTGTCCGTCATAAATGAAGGGAGATTTCTCACCGTGGAGTTGTTGCCACTGATACTGAAATGAAAATAGAGTGGAGTGGAGATTGCGCCTAACTTGTCCCAAATATTAAAGGCATTCTGGAGTAATAGCCTTGAGGTCTCCAGCCCTCTAAAATTAATTGGGCCACATCTGGGCTGACAAATGCTCCCATTAGGGTTTTGGAAGCAGAACCAGAACCTTGCAGGGCACCCGGCTGGCTCAGTCGGTTAAGCGTCCGTCCAACTTCGGCTCAGGTCACGATCTCACAGCTTGTGAGTTCAAGCCCCTTGTCAGGCTCTGTGCTGACAGCTTGGAGCCTGGAGTCAGCCTCAGATTCTGTGTCTCCCACTCTCTCTGCCCCTCCCCAGCTCATGCTCACTCTCTATAAACATTAAAAAAAACCAAAAAAGCCTAGTACCTTGCACCAAGCGGTCATGTTTCCCTTTATACCTCAGTGGAATCTAAATTTAAAAGCATATTTTGCCCTCTGCTGAGAGCCTAGAAATTCTTCCTCTAAGGACGTGAGAGGTTTCATTTTTCTCGGCTGTCCCCAAACCCGAAAGACTTTGACTCCAGCACCCTCTTTGACTTTTATTTCCAAATGCTACCCAGGATGCACCCCTTAAGTCAAATTCCCCTGTAACCAGGCAATCCTGAACACGAGGCTAAAAAGGGAGCTGGCTCCCCGAAGCGATCCCGAGGTCTCTGAACGGCTGTGGGGAAAGAGACCCGAGTGATGTCTTCAGAAGCGGGTATTCCAATTCTAAAACCTCTCTGGGTAGCGTCTGCTCCTTTCTTTGGCTTTGTGATATATTACTTGATTTCTCAAGAGCAAAACATTGATTTCCATTTGATAAGGGACAAATGGCTGGAATGATTGTGTCTAATCGATGTCTTCCCACTGGGTTCTGAGCTCCCCAAGAGCAAGGGGACATCTTTCATCTCTAGCCTGGGACATTGCACATAGGAGGCATTCAGGAAACATCTAATGCTCACATGATACTTACTTAGTGTGAGACACTATTCTAAGCACTCTGCACCTATTAACTCACACAATCCTCATAATAACCATATTATTATCGCTGTACAGGAGGAAACTGAAGCCCAGAGAGGTCAAGCAACTTCCCCAAGGCCACACAGCTAACAAGTACTGAAGCCTGGGTTCGGCCCTAGGCAGCCTGACTCTCTAAAATCTAGATTCTTGAGGAGCCTGGGTGGCTCAGTCAGTTAAGTGTCCGACTCTTGATTTTGGCTCAGGTTAAGATCTCACGGTTTGTGAGTTCGAGCCCGGCATGGGACTCTTTGCCCTCCGCACGGAGCCTGCTTGGGATTGTCGGTCCCGCCCCACCCTCTCTCTCTCTGCCCCTTCCCCGCACGTTCTCTCTCTCTCAAAATAAATAAACTTAAAAAATAAAATAAAATCTACATTCTTAGCCACTATACCAGTGGCTCCCAAACTTGTCTGCACACGAGTCACCCGGGAAGCGTCAAAAAAAAAAAAAAAAAGCCCCAGGTGTTGTGATTTTATTGGTCTTGGGTGTGGCCTGAGTTTCTTTTAAAAGTTTTAAAAGATCCTCCAGTAACGCAGACGACTCTGGAGGACGGTGACGTGACACCATCCTGCCTCGTTACTCGGCACATCTTTCTGCTGAATTCAAACTGCACCACGTGGAACCGCTTTCAGGAATGTAAACAAACCAGGGAGGAAAACAAAAATCCAATTCTGGTGGCGGCAAATTAACGTTGGAATGCAACGAACTGCTTATAACTCCAATCGGTAGGCGCTAACAGCACGGGTCCGCAGCCACATTCTTGCAGCGGCGTGGCCAGCACCCCCGCCCCCAGACCCCGACTTCCTTCTTCCCTCCTAGGCTCACAGCGAGGCCACACTGCCAGGTTGGCTTCGTGCTGGGCGTGGTCACGTGACAGGATTCGGACCAATAGCCTGCGGGCAAACGTCCCCAGCTTCGAGGCTGGCCTCCTCAATCCCCGCCTTGGGGGGGGGTGGGGGTTGAGAGGCAGAGCCACAAGATGGGGGGAGCCTGGGGTCCTCCAGTACCCTAGAGGAGAGCTGCCAGACATCGGGAGCACCTGCTGGACTTGATGTGAATGAAAAGCGGTTGGGATTTGGGGGGGGTTCATCTGTCATTAGTGACCAGTGTTCCCGGACTAGCAGATGGTGTGGCTGTGGGTGGGTCACTTCTCCTAAGCATCGGTTTCGTCACCTGCAGAGCACGGATACAGGTGAGAGGATGCTGGAAAGCCCGGTGGCTCACAGCTGCCCCCCACCCAGGGGCTCCGGCAGCAGATGGGAGGTGGGGGGGGGGGGCGGGGGCGGGGATTTGTCCCTCTGGCCCCTCTGACTACTTGGCTGTGCGAGGCCACCGCTGTGTCGCGCACCCCCTCTCCTTCGGAGGCAGGCTCTGAGAGCCTCTCTCTCCCTCTTCCCTCCAGGCCCGCAGTGAGGCTTAATGTTGCCTCGGTGTCGCCTCCTGGCTGAGGCCCAGGACAGACCCAGAGCTGAAAGTGAAAGGGACACCAAGGTCCCTGTGGGTGTCCCCAGCCCCCGCCCACCTCTGCTGAGTCAGTGCCTTCCTTACAGCCTCCTGGGCGCCCTGAGTGGCCGTCTGCCTCCTGCCAGGGCCCCGGCTGATGCGGAGTGTGGACGCCCCATGGTTGAGTGCTGAACACAGTCGGCACATAGTGAATACCGAACAGAAATTGAATTTTCATCTATTTTACATATAGTTATAGATTTGTATTGCTTCTTAAATACTGCTAAAACCGGGAAAAGAGTAAAATTGCATCGAATAAAGGACTTCAAGTACTAAATCGTGTGATCCTGGGCGCCTAACTTTGCCTCTCTGGGCTTCGTTCTCAACGGCACAGTGACCGGAGGGTCATATGACCCCTAAGGTTCATTCGTTCGTTCGCTCGCTCATCCATTCACTGGGCCCTGATGCCTTGGTTCTGGGCAAGGCCTGTGCCAGGCACCAGGTGTATGCGCACCCTGCCCTCACGGAGGGGGTCGGACAATCAGGAGTGAAACAAGTCCATTTGGGTTCGTGAGAGGGACCACAAACGTTTGTTACGTCTTAAGGAGGGTGTGCGGGGACAGAGAATAAGTAGGTAGGATGGCTGGCCCGGTCTGAAAATGGTAACCTTTAAGCTGTGATCAGGAGGAAGCAGGCAGAGCATTCTAGAAAGGAACGTGGGAAGGCTCTTAGGCCCTGTTCTCGCTCCAGGCTGCACATGACCTCCCCGTGGTCTGTGCCAGGCGGGTTCTGCCGCCCAGGGGACACTCGGCCATACCTGCAGACGTCTTTGGCTTTCACGACTGGGGGGCGGGTGCTACTGGCATCTACTGGGTCAGGCCAAGGATATTGCTAAACACCCCAAAATGCCCAAGAAGCCCCCTCGACGATGGATCATCCAGCCCCAAATGTCAAGATTGCTAAGGTGGAGAGACCCTGACTTAGCCCCTTTCGCAGATTTTTATTTAATTGGTGCAGAGTGGAACCCGAGCTTCAGCATTAAAAAAAAAAAAAAAATCTCCAAGTGGCTCCAACCCCTGCAGCCAGGGATGCGACAGAACCGAATGACTAGCACGGCCGGTGCTGAGCCAGGCGAGGGGAGAGAAGCTGGCAGTGCAGGGGAGAGACGGAGAAGCAAGTTGTCCTTGCCTTGGGCTCAAGTCCTCGAAGGGTCGTGGATCTCCATCTTCTAGCAAAATTCCTTTCTTAGTTTCCTAACGAGTGACGAGCTCTCACTAACTCAGACAACCGTGCAAGTTCCCCTGCAGTGATGTCTTAGGATGGGCATGGGGTCTGAGAGTCAAGCCGTGTGACCTTGGGAAAGGTTCTCTGGACTTCTCTGAACCTGCTTCCTCCTCTGGAAACCAGGGACTGTAACAAGCGCCTCTCCGAGGGGCCCTGAGGGTGACAAGAGAGCCCAGGCGCCACGAGCCCCGGTCACAGAAAGCATCTCACAGAGGCTGCCGGCCCTCCTTCACAAGAGCCCTGTGTGGAGCATGATGGGACTTTCCCCTGGCAGCTCAAAGTGGATGGTGATGTAGTGACATCTGTCACATCAAAACCTCTTTTAAAGCGTTGCCTTTAAAAGCGTTTAACAGGACATCTGGGTGGCTCAGTCGGTTAAGTGTCACTTCAGCTCAGGTCATGGTCTCGCGGTTCATGAGTTCGAGCCCCACATCGGGCTCTGTGCTGACAGCTCGGAGCCTGGAGCCTGCTTCAGATTCTGTCTCCCTCTCTCTCTCCCCCTCCCTGGCTTGTGCTGTGTGTGTGTGTGTGTGTCTCAAAAATAAACATATCAAAGTGTTTCTTTAAAATATCTCTTTCATAAAGCTAAAAATATTCCTCTAAATAGAACAGATTTATCAAGTATTTAACTAGGTCCCTAAGACCGAAACAGCAAGGTATGTTTGCCACAAGTCCACATTGTAGGGATAATAGAGTGATTCATGCCCTAAAGGGGGCAGGAGTGGCACATTTTAAAATTACATGCCCTGCATATCCGAGAGCAGGTGGATACACGATTTGCTATCGCGAGGACCCAGATCATAGGAACACTGTTTCTCGTAAACAGGATCTGACACAGACCAACACCCCACCCCCAAACGTATTTTATACAGGTTTTGGGAACAGTTCTTGGCGAAAGACAATAGTGTTTAAAGCAAACTCCAAAGAGTAAATATTTTTCTTCAAGAGTTCTCTTCATTTCATAATATTTTCAACAGTCACACTGACAAAAAGTTACATTTCCACAAAAATACTCATACAGCATCGGTATTCTTAAAGTACTCACATCCAAAATTACCTTAGGGGAAACTAGGAAACTTAGCAACGAGTACACAACATTGCGGTGAGATTAAATTCAATCTCTGAAGTCGGGATGGATTCACAGAAGAGCCGAACTTGGCGCCCCTTCCAAATTCCACCATCAAAAAGCAACCGGTCCTGGGTGATCGGCGAGTTCTATAGAAACGAGAGAAGACGAATCCAACTAGAAACTAGAAGCTGCCATTTCATATATACAAAATACGTGTCGAACAGCAAGATACACACATTTCTTAAAGGGGGGGCTGCTATGTCAACAATGCACTGCCCTGGAGAGAGGTCACGGAGCCAGCCAACGTCACACCTGCCACCTCCTGACCGTCAGCAGGGGGCACTCGAAACCAAGTGTGCCCATGGTTGGCCCAGGAGGCAAAGATCTCTAACACCAATGTTTTTGAGAACTGCTGACATCTCGAAATGGGAATCGTTGGCACTCAAATTTCTCATCCCCAAAGCAGCCCATCGTGATGGTGTTAGAACACCTTTTCTACCTCTGGTGTGCAGACTACAATGAAAGGAAAATACTCCCCGTGTAAGCGGGCTGATGACAGCTGTGTTTATGAAGTCTACTGAGGGGAGCGGTGTGCCTGGCTGACCCCGACGATAGGGACTTAAATTGGCATCAAAGCACTCAGCTATTGTTATATGAAAAGACTAGCAGAAATGGGCTTGCTCGACAAAAGATTTTTTTCCCCTACATTAACTCTACGCTATATACATAACCTTCCTCGTTAACACCCAAGACTCACAAATCCGACTTGATATCAGCTGGCTTGTCTAATCCACCTGCAGATACAAAGAGGGTCACGAGTTTTTGACAGTCCCTTCTTTTCGAGCTTAAAGAACTTTCTCGACCTGGTCCCTAAGGTCCCAAGCAGGTTAAGAGGATGGGAGGGGAAACAGAGTAACTGCTCACGACCCCTGCCACGCTTCCTGCCCACAATTCTGAGGGAAGACGCCCAATGCAGGTGTAAGAAAACGGAAACAAAGGCCAGTGATTCAAGCCGAGGCCCGAAGCTCTCCACAGCTGTCAACCCTGAAGCCAGTTAGCGCAAGTGTTCTCATTGCAAACTGCCGGACTCCGACACTGCCCGCTGTCTCTGCGCTCTGGTGAGAGTACGCACAGCGCACAGAACCCGAACCAAACACGCCGGGACACACGGCCCCCGCACGGGAGAGACAGAGTCGTCTAGACGGCTTAGAAACTGAACAGAGGCCCCAAGCCTACAGAACACAGCTTTCAAAAGGGGACGATTACAAAGTAAACAGGACTTTACTGGAAAAGTGACACACACAGCAGGAGGCAGGAAACACCGGTGTTTAGTATTTTTTGCCATTTTAGGCACACGGCTGCTTGGAAAGATTTCTTAAAGCGAGTTTTGCGTTATAAAAACATCGATGTTAAATACGTGCGCGTAAGCGGGAATCCAAATTGGGCCCAAACGTGGCTAAAATGGACGTTTACTGCTCTAAAAGAAACACTAGGTCTATCCTAAAAGGCAAATCTTAAAGTGGATGTCCTACTTGTAAATAACAGCAATCTGGGGACAGAGAGGGCAACTGGGAGTGCAAGTCAGTCCCCGTTCAAGAGAACGTACCGCCATGGACTTCGCGGTCTTAACCGAGTGGTCCTCACACGTCTCTGGAACACTGTCTATTCTAAGACTCGCTGACAGATCTCGGTCAAGCTTGCTCGCTGGACTCCTTGGGGAGATGCCCGTTTGGCCGCCAGGCAAGCACCAAGCAGACGGACGCAGTCCGCTCCGTTCAGAACCGCACCTCAAAAGTCAACCACGCGGCCACCGCAGCCTCTCAAATGCAGCACTCGGAGAGATCCCAGATCTAGGGGAGCCCACAGCTGCCGTGGGCGCTCTCCTTCGGCGCCATCAGCGCGAGGTGTCGCAGGGCTGGGGCCCTCTATCAAGCGCTACATCCCACACCGCCATTCACACACACGCGCACACACACCCGCGCGCACACACGCCCTCATCAGCCAAAAATCTGTTGGGCTCTGTCACCCAAAACCCCCTTAGTTTACAGGCAGACGCTGAGACTGAAGAGAAATCAAATGTCTTGGCCACGTCACCTGCCTAGTGAGTGCGGACCTGGCAGCCCAGGGGCCCTGCCCAACGGTCTTCTTACTGCGTCATTGTGACATAAAAGCTGGAAGAGACATTTTTTTTTAAGAGAAAAAATAGAAGATAGTTAATTATGCAGAAGGGTTCAGATATGACCTACATAAACATCTCCAGTAAAGACCATCTGGATTAAAGAGGCAACGAACAGAACCTCGAAACTGGACCTTTCTGAGGCAGGTTTCTGGTTCCCAAACAGAGGCTGTGGACAGCAGGTGCAGGAGCACAGGACACAGGCCGTGGAGAATACGTTATGGAGATGTAGGTCAAAACAGGATTTATAAACCGAATGTGTCGAAAAACCAGTCTATTTACAACTCAGTACAAAGAAGAGGATGATTATTTCTCCCTATGCTGTATCTAACTGAACCTAAATAATCGGTGTAACTACGGAAAATGTAAAGCTCTTTTATATTTTAAATTTAATCCAGTTTGTTTGATTCATCATCACAGATAACATACACAGTATGCTCTGTTTTAAGGAACCTGGAACATGGTGGGGTCGGTGAGCAGGGTGGTCGGAACATGCCCCCAAAGCAGGCTGAGGCTTCGTGATGATGAACGGGTGTGGCTAGTGTTTCCTCGGGATCCCATTTTACACAGACTGCATTTTACAGGCGCAAAGTAAAAGAAAGTTCCGTGACACTTAAACAGGCGCTTCTCTGAGTTTTTTCAACAGTACAAAGGAAAACAGAATAAAAATTAAACACTGTTTAACACAACTTTCATCAATGTTAAAGGCCCAGATTTTTGGTCTACGTCGCCCTCTTGTTCAGAGAACCTAGAGAATGAAATCAACTCCACATCATTTTTCAAACCCCTGGCTAAGAAGCAGTTCTGAAATCCAAACTCACATCCAAGACGTGAGTCTCCCCACCCTGGGAAACGAGAAGTCCCATCATGCAGCTGTAAACACTGGACAAAGTCCCCCACTTGCTTTCTGCCAGATCAACCGAAAGTCAAAAATGGAGTTCTTGCGGACAACTTCCCTCTCACTCCTAGGTAAGGATTTCCTTGCTATGAACCAAAATCAGTTTTGAGAAAGTGCCCCAGGTATCTTGGGATGGATCCTAGTACTGCATCTATAAATATGCTCTAAGACAAGCAAAATATTCATGGAAGCATAAAACAATTTTACCTTTAAATAAAAATACTTTATTCATTCCTGACAGGTTATCAAAATGTACATCGTTAACCAAGTAAAAACGGTATACTTCGAAATAGCTGACTAGGGCATATTTGGAGGATTTTTGGTTAATTTCACAAGAGTAAAAATCATTTCCAATCTCCCTCTCCACACAGTCCTAACAAGCCTGCACTGTCCCTGCTGAAAACTGAACATATAAACAATCATATGGGCCCCAGTTCATTATAGAGTGCACATTTTCATTTACACTTCAAATAAACGGAAGTCATTACGTTTGAGTTATTAGCTTCCTTCGCCAAAAACACTCAGTTTACTCCTCTTTATATTTTGTGAAAATCTGTAAATTACATAACGAATGTATCTCGACTTGTATTAACCTCAACGCACACGCACACGCACACACACACAGGAGATAAAGTGCAACACAGCAGAACACGTCTGGGACATTCACGTTCTCAAACTCCCACAGAAAGGTTTTCTGAGGAAATGGAAATCGTGTTCTCAAGTGCACGGACACTAACTCCAACCGACTAGGTTAGTTATTCCTCAGTGATATTTATATTAAGATCCTATTTGCTTTGCTTTCCCTGGAGCCTCGGTCTCTCGTTCTCCATGAAAGTCTCGAAGCTGTGGTTCTTTTTCAACCTTGAGAAAAATCAGCTCCTCGGGGCAACATAAATGGTCCTTTCAAAGCGACACGTTTCCGAACGCTCCACTGTAACAGGCGGCTTCCAATGCTTTCTCTCATCTCCAGCAAGGAGAATTGTAGCCATTTCGATAAAAGCAAGCGTTTCACTCACTCAGCAGCCAACGCTTAGGACTTCTGACGCCAGCCGCCAAACGTTTCTACAGGCAAGTACCAAACGAGCCCTGAAACGTCACAAGTTTTTGGTTGCGTGTTTTTTTGATATTAAATTATTCAACTGAGAAACGCTTTTGTTCCTGAGATGAGCACAAAATTAAATGAGTTCCCTCTGAAGCTGCCGACGGGACGCTATGCTCCTTGTTCCAACCCCCCCCCCCCCCCCCCCCCCCCGCCCGCGCTGTCTTCACGAAGAGTCACGTCTGAAAAATCAGTCTTCCCCGTGGCGCCATTTCTGGGACTCGTCCTGCCGAACATCTGGTCTAATTTGGTTTCTCATGCCACCTAATACATTTGATGTTGCTTCTGTGGCAACGATCAGAGGCTTCACCACCGCGGGAGGAATCTGGCGCAGGACCTCGCCCACGGCGCCGGTGACCCCTCTGCTCTCGTGTTCTCGAGCTGCAGTTTCGTAAATAGTCTGAGCCGTGTCTGTAAGTCCCTGAAAGGGAGAGAGAAGGCCAGAAAAATCTCTAAATTTTCCTGCAGTACACAGCTTTAGCAGAGCTCATCAACAGTATGTTTGCAACTAGACCAAAAAAATACCCACCGTGCTTTTGAGATAACCCAGGATAATTATATTAATGACAAAATTCTAAGGGAAAATAAAAGGCAATTATTATGATTTAGTATTTTGTTGTGACACGTGTGTGTAAAAAATACAGCTAAACTACAATTTCACATAGGGAAGCTTAAAGAAATATTTAATGATCCAAGAGGAGCCCTCCTGGCACTATTAATCACTCTAGTTAAATCAAACTTAGCAAACAAAGCTTCCGGAATAACATAATCTCAAAAGAAATATGGTGATAGTTCTTCCGATCCAACCGTAACAAGAAAACCTAATTCTACGAAACTCCAGAAAATTACTTAACTTGTTTTAAATTATCGTCTATTTACTAGAAAAGATAACCATGGAACATGCACTTAAGAGAAAAGGCGAAATACAACATCTTACTGGGTTAAACAGAAAAAAATCTGAGAACATAAAGCAGGAACGTGTTTAATAATTTTCTGTAGCATGTTTTCCTCTTCTAACTGTGTAACATTAAAATAATGACCGTTAACCTTTAAAGCTGAATATGTAAAGGTGTTGATCAAACCGAGCTGGTAAAATTCAGGCATGACTTTTGACTTGCCTAACTCCGGACCCCTCCCCGCAGGGGACACGAGTCCCTGTTCCGGTGTGGCCGTTTCAGGAGGGGCACAGCGCAAGGAACTGCGGGCTCTCCAGGGAAATCAAGGAAGCTGTCCTAACCCAGAATCCTGCATCACTCTGACAGGCGAGCAAGAGTACCCCTCCCACCCGCCACAGCAGGCAAAAGCACGGAACACCGGAGCAGGGAAAGTACAGAAGAAGAAAAAACAAAAACAAAAAACCAACCACCTAAGTGCCATTTTTTACAACCAGCTAGTACATACAAGAGAGAAAAGGCTCCGTTTATCCATTCGCCCCACCACCTCCCCGCTCCTCCCTCGGCCCCCCTCCGGGTACTAGCTGACGTCACCCGGCAAGCCCCACCAGCAAGTGCGGAGACGACAGAAGTAAATTCCATCTCAGCTCCGGCACTTCGGCGCTGCCTTCACCAAGTCCTTCCGATGGGGAATTTCCACGGTGTGGGGACTGTCGAGATTAAATGCCACGACGCGCCTAACGACACCAGCACGGCAGGAACCGCGTATTCGCTAAGCGTGTTCCGGGTCACCACCACCACCCCCGCCCTCATCACAGCTACCTGCCCCCCGCGAGGGGGAGGTACGTAAGCCGGGGTCGGCCGACTTCCTCGGGAAAGGGCCAGAAGGCAAATGTTTGTGGGCCACACAGTCTCTACCGTATATGCTTTTTCTTTTTGTCTTCTTTTTACGATCCTTCAAAATTGTAAAAATAACCCTGAGCTAGAAGGTCCACCCAAAAACAGGCCGGGGCCAGATCTGCCCTACAGGCTATGGTGCGCAGAGCCCGGATCTAGAGGAGCAGCCTTTCTGTGAAATACACGGGGTGTTTTCTCTCAATCTTTGAGTTACTAACATCTAAAAGGGAAAAGGCGTGTTTATCGCCATGTAGGTGCCTCTATTTAAAAAGTTTTTAACACAGAATTGAGATCCGTCTACAGGGTGCTCACTGTTCACACCCTCCCCGCCCCAGTCTCATCCTGACAGTTTGAGAGAAAGAAGAGGACGTGGCAGAGCTGAACACCCAGGTTCCAGTCCTGACCCACTCTGACCTGCCCTGTTCCACTGGGGAGCTGTTCCCACAGAGCCGGTCCTCAGGGCTGAGCAAGGAACACCACCTACCTTTGATGGTCGCTATACAGCTGGGACAAAGTAAGCACATAAATATTTTCTTTTAATGAACACAGATTAAGTCGGTCAAGCTTTGTGTAAACTGTAAAGTGCCCCATATCCAAGTGCCATTACATCTGGCTTTCAACGGCCCCCACTAGGCCTTGAACCCCAGAATCATTTTACAAGCCTGATTTCTTTTTTTTTTTTTTTTTTTTTTTTTTTTTTTTTTCCAACATTTTTTATTTTATTTTTGGGACAGAGAGAGACAGAGCATGAACGGGGGAGGGGCAGAGAGAGAGGGAGACACAGAATCGGAAACAGGCTCCAGGCTCCGAGCCATCAGCCCAGAGCCTGACGCGGGGCTCGAACTCACGGACCGCGAGATCGTGACCTGGCTGAAGTCGGACGCTTAACCGACTGCGCCACCCAGGCGCCCCTACAAGCCTGATTTCTAACATGACTACATGTTAGATAACTAGCCCATCCTGATATCTACAGGAACAGGTCTGACCAGTAATTCTCTCTATTCTCCCAAATGAATCTCCTCTTAAGACAGGCAAGTGGTCTTATTTATTCCACTAATACATGTCCTGGGGGCCCTACCTCAGTGGTCATCCGACTGTTTGGGACCACAGAGGCTACTTTGTCAGGGAAAAGACCGTCCTAGGCACCTGTGCCTGTCCGAATATGATGGGAAAAAAAGATCTTTAATGAAATCCTAATATATGCATCATGAGTACAACAACCTCAAACTTCATGTCATATTAAAAAGAATGTCCCCGGGGCGCCTGGGTGGCGCAGTCGGTTAAGCGTCCGACTTCAGCCAGGTCACGATCTCGCGGTCCGTGAGTTCGAGCCCCGCGTCGGGCTCTGGGCTGATGGCTCGGAGCCTGGAGCCTGTTTCCGATTCTGTGTCTCCCTCTCTCTCTGCCCCTCCCCCGTTCATGCTCTCTCTCTGTCCCAAAAATAAATAAAAAATGTTGAAAAAAAAAATTAAAAAAAAAAAAAAAAAAAAAAAAAGAATGTCCCCAACAAGGCCCATAAAGAACCGGGATTCACTGGCGCAACTAAACTGCAATTTGGCAACACTTAATAAGGGTCAGGATTCGAACAGCTACACATAACCTCTTGCACAAATAAAGGGACGTTTATATGAACATTCCTAAAGCAGTGTTTTATTTTTTTATTTTTATTTTTTTAACATTTATTTATTTTTGAGACAGGGAGAGAAAGCATGAACAGGGGAGGGTCAGAGAGAGAGGGAGACACAGAATCTGAAACAGGCTCCAGGCTCTGAGCCGTCAGCACAGAGCCCGACGCGGGGCTCGAACTCGCGGACCGCGAGATCGTGACCTGAGCCGAAGTCGGATGCTTAACCGACTGAGCCACCCAGGCGCCCCTAAAGCAGTGTTTTAGGGCAAAAATGGCAACTGTCTACCAACAGGGAAATACGGTCATACAGTAAAATGCTGTAAGACAGTTTAAATTAAATGTACACATACCAACATGGATCGATCTTGAAAGGCAGACGTTACACAGCGATACATACACGGTGATGCCATTTATGGCGACTTTCAAAATATAAACAACAGTACGTGTTGCTCAGGAATACATACATGATAAAACTGTAAAAACGTGTACAAAAAACCACGTACCGCCTCCAGGACAGTGGAGGCATGGGATCGGGACGAGAGTGAGCGGCTCACCTGAAAAGCTGTAAAAGCTGCACCTCTCAACAAAGCTGAGCAACTACAGCGCAGTGTGACTCCCGTGTCACAGCCGGCTGCGGAGGGCACGCGCTGGTCTCCGTGACCCAGCCGGCCTCTGCACGTAAGGAGAGTCGGTCTTTCCTCTGGGTCATGACCCCTCTTGTGAGCCCATCACTACGTGGCCCCAGTCTCTGACCTCATGCAGGTATCTGCACTCGCTACTGGGAGCAATTCGCAGTCCACTCTCAGGGACTGTCAGGAACAAATCCCAACCGTGGAACGCTCGTTAGACAAAAGCCAGGAAAGCAGGCCAGCTGCTTCCGCCTCATCGTCTCAGATACCACTCACCTCTTTCACAACACTGTAGGCCTTGGCCACACCTTCCCGCAGGTCCACTGGCTGGTGGGCTAGGCGGTGATGAGGAAACCTTTTGATCTTCTTGGGCTCGATAGAAAGGGTCCCAGGAGACACCATGTCATAAGCAGTCTCTGCTGCTGCCTGGATCATTTTATCAGAAAGAATGAATCAGAGGAAAAGTCTGCACACGCCCCAGTGATGTACTTGGCCAAAAGAACACAGGGACCCACAGGCTCTAACACAGGCACTCCTGCAGGGGCTGAGTTCTTTACAAAAAAAACAAGAACATGAAAGGGCACATTAAGAATTAATTCCTCGGGGACGCCTGGGTGGCTCAGTCGGTTAAGCGTCCGCCTTCGGCTCAGTCGTGATCTCACGGCTTGTGGGTTCAAGTCCTGCGTCAGGCTCTGCGCTGACAGCTCAGAGCCTGGAGCCTGGTTCGGACTCCGTGTCTCCCTCTGTCTCTGCCCCTCCCCTGCTCCTGCTGTCTCTCTCTCTCTCTCAAAAATAAACGTTAAAAAAAATTAATATCTGGATTGATCAGACTTTTCCAGTGGCCCCTCTGTCCTCGGAGAACACTCTCCGTGTTACCAGGCTACTCAAGAATGCCCTGTCTGTGAACAACTAGACAAGGTCAACTAGAGCTCAATACTTAATGCAACAAACCTTAATACATCTGCTATTTGATCTGCAATGATTTCTTTACGTTTAGCTATGATCTTTTCATATAAAGGAGGCAAAATAAATCCTCGACTAACTTAAAGGTCATAATTTAACTGAAACAGGCAAACAAATTTAACACTGCATTCCACTTCTTTATTCTACTAATTATTTAACACCGGAAAGCTAAGCAATAAAAAAAGAAAAAATTAACTCATCATAAATAAAATACCTAGTCCAGCATTTTGTATAGTTTCACAATATCATTTTAAAAACAAACAAAAAAGAACCCCAACCATTTTACAGTAAGTCCTCCTCTCTGTACAGAGGAAGGCAGGCTGTGGGCAGATACCTGTATGGTCCGAACCATTCTGTTTGTGAGTTCTAGAGCAGCCATCGCTGTGGAAGTGCCAAAGGAGGCGGCGCCTCTCTGAAACCCTCGGACGATGCGCCCGTCCTTCCGGTACTGCTCGATGGGTAACCAGACCAAGTCCTTCAGGCCTTGCACTAGAACGACAGTCGATACAGGGAGATCAGGAGGAGTGATGGAGCCCCGGTCTCTGCCATCACTCTCACCCTGGGGTTTTTAACCTGAAACGGGAGGCCAAGTGTTCTTACAGGTGTGCATGACCACGCATGTGAATTTTCTAGAAAGATGGTCCGCACAAGGACTCTCAGAGGCATCCATGAACTCCAAAGGGTTACGAATCACAGATCAGGCAAAAGAAATCATCTTTTGATTAAAAAAGAAAACTCACCTAATTGTACTAGAGAGTGCATAGGCCCCACGCCTCCCAAGATCCCCGGTAGCTGGTTCTTCTTAATGTCCGTGAGCCATTCGGTGATGGCATACGAAAACAATTTGTCAACACCTAGCAAGCTAGAGCAAATGACTATTAGTGTACAGAAAAGAGATTTGCAGGTTCAGATATTGTAGACATTCAGTCTGAATATATTACACACGGATGTATGGACACACATATAATCTGGTTTAACATCAGTAATTTCTATGAGGCCTAGGTAACCAGTAGAAGTGTGTTCTTCCACTGCTCTTATTTCTTGAGCATCCAGGGATTAATTTTATTCTGGCATCAGGTTAATTCAATGTCTATAAATTGCTACAGGGCTCCCAGCTACTAAGAGCCATCACGCTATGAATTTCCAGTCTTTTTGCTAAATAAACTGATTTACAACTTTGGGAAATCATTTAAAAATAACTATAGCTGTTTTTGAAAAATCCTCCTCTGTCCAAACTACTAGTACTCTCTCAGAATAAAAAGTAGCCCCTAACTGGGAAGCGTCCTCTAAAAACGAGCTCTCTGCAGACAATACTGGAAAGCAATTAAATTATTTAAGAAAACTCAGCATTCAATTTGTTGTACACTAACTGTACTAAATCGTCATGTACCGAATCATGTACCGAATGAACCTACCCGTGCCGGTAGAAGAGGCGCTTCAGCTTCAGTTCCGAGCAGTTTAACTGGGCCAGACCGATCAGGATCCCTGCTAGCGTGCCCTTTATGATTTAAAACAGATTGATGTGTAGATTGAGAGACCTCACATGTAAAACAGTTGCTACTGGGGAAAAGCAAAGTAACATTCATTCACGAATAAAGCTAGAACACTTAAAAATATTTACGACAAAATAATACACACTTAATAGGACATATGACACAACTTACAACAACTGTACTCATGGGTTCTTAAATGACGTTTACTTTAAAACCAGAATTTTTAAATCTTGCACATCATTTCAAACACACATAAACTATGACAGGAAAGGTTTAAAAATTAACTCCTAACAAAGAAAAACAAAGAGATAATTAGAAAACAAAAAAACAAAGGAGATAATTTTGTGGAGTATATTTATACAAAGTTTCCAAACCTGATCCATTGACACGTGTTTGCCGTGATAATCAAGTCGAATAGGAACTTCTGATGTGAATCTAAATTCTCTGAAGACAGAGAAAGGGAGTTATTTACATTCGAAAGTACTAACGGCTGAAATTAGATAGAAGTTAAATTTATTCAATTGGAGAATAAAAAACGAAGCCACAAAATGATGTGGATATAATTATCTGAAAGCCTAAATAAAGGGGAATGTCTTTTAGCTCTACCTTTTCTTAAGGTAATATAACAACTTAACTGATGTTTATCATATTCTACATTAGACTTACTTAAATTTTCCTCACAAAAATCTTTTCCTAGTTTACTAAATAATGTTTACTTTAGAAAAATTCATTCTGGCAGATATTCTCCATTTATACAGGGAACAAACTGATAAAAGCAACCTTCAAGATTAAACCAAATGATATAATCATTACCAAGAAGTAAAAAAAGAGAAGAGGTAAGGGATTTGAGCTCCATGGTGAAGCAGAAAGTGCCAGAAAACCCAGCCACGAATTCCAGTTTTACCAGTTATATGTGATGCGATCGTGGGCAAGGAACTTAAACTCTGAACCTAAACATCTTCGTCAGTAAATTTTTATTTTTTTTATTTTTTACTTTTTATTTTAGACGGAGTGGAGCAGGGGGAAGGGGCAGAGACAGAATGTCAAGCAGGCTCCACACTCGCCATGGAGCCCGACAGGGTGCTTGATCCCACGACCCTGAGATCACGACGTGAGCCGAAATGAAGAGTCGGGACACTCAACCAACCGAGCCACCCAAGCACCCCAAGTCACTAAATTTTTAAAATGCCACCTACACTGGTGGATTTTAGTGAGCATTCTTGAAATCAATGCTGATAAACAGGGTATCAGCATACAGACACTGGGAGTTCTGTGACAATGAAGTCATAATTATATACCGATGGTATACCTCAAACAGAAGAAGCGGACTTCCCCAAGCTGGACTGCACATTGGACTTGAAACACAATTTTGCTACAGAGTTAATGTCTGCATTTATATCCTAAGCCATTCCACAAAAGCCCAGTTTAACCCACAGTAGAATGGAAGTGCTGTGTTTCCACCAGTCACTACAAGGAGCCTGGGACCCCAGGTCATCCCCCGTCTTCCAACGTTTTCTATTTATTTTATTTTTGGGACAGAGAGAGACAGAGCATGAACGGGGGAGGGGCAGAGAGAGAGGGAGACACAGAATCGGAAACAGGCTCCAGGCTCCGAGCCATCGGCCCAGAGCCTGACGCGGGGCTCGAACTCACGGACCGTGAGATCGTGACCTGGCTGAAGTCGGACGCTTAACCGACTGCGCCACCCAGGCGCCCCATCCCCCGTCTTCCAAATACACATCTCCATTTGGTTTCTCCATTTGGTTTTCTCGGCAACAGCCCCTTGACGCCTGCCTCCTCCGTCCGCACTTTCTTCCCCATGGCACAGAATATGACAAATCATCTATTTTATTTACTCGTAATGTCAACTATATAGGGATTTTTCTCTACTTTGTTCACTGTGCCTAGGACAAGAGCTGGCATACACAGAGCAAGAGCTAAGTATTATGGAATGGTTGGGGGAGGGGGAGCTATTAGGCCATCACTTAGAAAACGCACTGGATTTGGGATGAAGACCTGTGTTCTGGTCTTGACTTGGCCACTGTGTGGTCTTGAGCAAGTCAACTCACTTCTCTGGGCATTAACTTCCTCGTCTATGAAGGGAGAAATCTGGGTTATATCACTACTACCCCCCCAGGGTCCTAGGCCCTCTAGGAGCTTTTGAGTGTATACACAGAATTCTGTAAGCAATTTTAAATAGTCTAATGATAAAAATAAACATTTGCTTAAGTAAGTAAGGCGACACAAGCTGACTAAATAAAAAGCATCCAACCTCTTTGCTTTTCGGCCAGAACTGTTAACAATTCAATTTCTTTTGGACCGGTTATCCAGTGTTCACAAAAAACAAACCGGTATTCAAATGATTATTCTGGGTACACAATTTCTTGGTAGAGACAAAATAAAAGAGATCCTTCTTTCATGGTGAAAGGTCTGGAACCACCAGAGATCATCTCTCCCAGGATCTTTCCAATTCTCATATTCGGTTATTTTTTTCCCTAGTTCCTAGAGTACAGAAGATATATAAAACACGAAAGCACTTTAAAATAGTTACACTGCCTGCTTTGAGCCATAGCCAAAGTGTAACCTGAAGTCCACGTGGAAAGACAGAACTTGGGGACCATCGATGTCAGCAGGAGTACAGAAAACGAGGGCAGTAGCTGACAGTCCCCCACAACACAGGTGGCCTGGTCATCATCCTCGCTCCTTCCAAAGAGCCAAGGCTCCATGCCCACCATCAAGGGCTAGGAAAGAAGGAAGACGGGGAGAACGAACGGGTCAGGAAGCGAAGGCCAAACTGCAACGTGCGAGCGGCTGGCTGGGCCGTGGGGCAGTAACTCCAGCAGACGGCAGCTGCGCAGGGGACCGGACTTTCCTGACAGTGCCGACTGAGCTGGGGAGCAAAGGGTCAGGAGAGACAGGACAGTGCTGGAGAAGGGCAGACGGAAAACCGCAGAAAGTTCTCACGTGGGAGGAGGAAGCGCAGGAAGCCAAGGTGTGTAAAGGACACCATGTTTGAGGAGGTGCAAATACGCCATCACAGGGGCTGGGAAGAGGGCCGAGGAGGGGGAAGCGGCAGCTAAGAGGGAAAGGACACTCCTGCTCCAGAAAAGATCAGGAGGAAGGGCTCCTGAGCCAGGGCTGCTGTGTGTAATCAAGGGGTGCGGGATGCGTGAGGCCCGCCTGTAAATAAACACACCAGTCGACGGTCTGGCAGGCACAGAAAAGCTGGCGTAATCTCACGATTAGGGAGTGGTACACGAACACATTCGAGAACAACCTGCAGGGGGCACCTGGCGGCGGTGGGGGGGGGGGGGGACACGGGGAGGGACGGGGGGGTACGGGGGGGGGGGGGAGGCGGGCGGGGCACTCAGTCGGTTGAGCGTACGACTCTTGATTTTGGCTCAGGTCATGATCTCATGGTTTGTGGGTTTGAGCCCCATATCGGGCTCCGCGCTGAGAACACAGAGTTTGCTTGAGATTCTCCCTCCCTCCCTCCCTTTCTGCCGCACCCCCACCAGCCCGGCTTTCGCACCCTCTCTTGAAATAAACATTAAAAAAAATAATAATAATAAACCTTCAAAAGTCTAAAATAGCTTTACTTGTTATCCAAATTAAGTGATTTACCTAAAAAACACAGGCTGATCACTAACTGCTGCTTCTTCAGCTGAGAAGTCCTTCTGTTCCTCCCTGTTAACCACTTCCACGGAGCTGACACTGGTGTTCTGGGAAGGCTGCTTTGGCCCAGGGAAAGAAAGAACGAGATTTGGCTCCTTTGAGGTGCTTAAATGCCTCGGCAAACTGCAGGTGACGTCCGCTCCAGGAGACTTCTTAACTGCAAAGGTAACGTGCACATTGAAGATCCGTTGTGCTTCTTCAGAGCACCCGCTTAAAATCCAGGTAGCTGTAACTTGTGTTGCTATGTTTCACTTAATAAACGCAATTACCGCTACAGAGAAAACGGACTTCCGCCTTTTAAGATGTCACTTTCACATATACTACGTTCGCGAAATATGAAAAACACACACAAAACACACTTCTATAAATCGAATGAAGACTGGAAATACACTCTCAAATAGGCTTCAGAACAAATCAATCCAAGCACTTGTTACAGACATTTTCAAACTACACATATTTAATACCTTCTGGATCTGGAGCCATGAGAAGCTCTACTTCTGTCGAAAGACTTGTGAAGAAATCCTTCAGGAAGAACAAGGCATCCTAAGGTGAAAAGATGCAATTATAACCAAAGGGAAGGGAAGGGAAGGGAAGGGAAGGGAAGGGAAGGGAAGGGAAGGGAAGGGAAAGGCAGATTGATTCTAAAACTAAAAAGCGAAGGGTCTTAAAGTCCCATATTTGACTTCTTATTCATCTACAATCTTTACTGTGTGAGGCGTTGCTCCTCTTCTCTCTCTCATCTAATCTTAAAATGAGAAATCTTAAATGTGAAAATTAAGACACAGAGGGGTTAAAAATTACATAGCTATTTCTGAATCAAAATGAATTTTACTTTTCTTGGAAACACAGCATTCTCGGTCTTCAACACTAGCTCTCACCGCAAACCGGCGGCGGTGGTAATACCGACACGAGCAACAGCCGGTGTCTTAACGTTGCCTTTACCGCCATGTTATGCTGCCTTAATACGCGTTCTTTCTGGAACAGGGCACTCGGAATCAGTAAGCCCAGTCAGTACGGTCTCTTCTGAAATTACATAGGAACAAAAATGCACAGGCCTGTCTTGATGTCATCTGAATAAACCGTATTTGCCCATTATTAGCAGCATTTTACCTCCCTCCCTCAAGCCAACAAATCCATTTTGGAAAATATGAAAATGAAATGCCTGAGCCTCTTCTTTCTAATTCTTCCCTTGCCTTTGGAAAAATCCTAAATAAATATAACACGGTAATACCGCACCAGAAAAAGCGATGTGGCAGTCGATTACAGGGCACAATATTTGGTGGCATACCAAAAGTTTGGTAATTCCAAGGGATCTGATCAACTAGTAACCACATTCACCAGAAGTATAAATGATGGAAGTCAGAAAGGTATTTTCCTAGGTAACATGGCATATGGGAGACTGAAGGATGGGGCTGAAGAATAAGCAGCTACTTATGGAGATATTCTGGTTCTGCAGTAGGGTAGTCGGCTCATGATTTGTTCATTATTTTATTATGCTTTACACACGTATATAACTTGTTATTTACATTACATAATAATATGCAGATACACGTATGTATATATACACACATTTAATATATATGTGTATCGAGAACTAGATGTTAACAAAGTTAACCTAAATGTTACCTGTCATTATTGGACCACTAGATGGCGATATTTTAACACTATAAATGCTTTGACTCCATGACTGCCTTCAAAAAAAAAAAAAAAACTAGTAAGAGAAAACTCTAGGTAAAAATATGCTCTAAAAGGGGCACCTGAGTGGCTCAGTCGGTGAAGCATCTGACTCTTGACCTCGACTCAGGTCACGATCTCGCAGATCCTGAGCTTGAGCCTCACGTCGTGCTCTGTGCTAACAGCACAGAGCCTGCTTGGGACTGACTCTCTCTCTCTGCCCCTCCCCTGTGCTGCGTGCTCTCTCTCTCGCTCTCTCTCAAAATAAACATTTTTTTTTAAAAAAAGGAAGACTACAGAGACAGCGGCTTTTATCCATTTTTACTACAAATGCACAAAACAGAAAAGGGGTACTAATCACCAGCGTTTCAATGTTCTCAGAAGTTTTGATTTTGTTATTTATGCTACTCTTTACAACTCGATAAAACCTGATTTTAAAACTAGCCAGAAACAGACCCCTCACAAATAAGTGTACAAATGTCAAAGCAGCACATGAAGAGATGCTTAGCACCATCATCAGGGGAAATCCAAACTATAACCACAATGAACACCAAATAAGACAGTTCAACACACAACACCAAGTTTGGCCAGAGTGTGAAGAAGAGGCAGCTCTCACCTGCTGCAGCGGGAGCATACGATGGTGTAACCGCTGCAGGGAACAGGCAGCTTCTCACAAGAGTCAAACACACATCTGCCTCGTGACCTGGAAATTGTTTACAATACCCAACACGAATGGAAACCCAGATCCACAAGAAGATTTGTACACTAACTTCATAACAGCTCTATTTATCAGAGCCAAAACCGAGAAAACCACGCAAATGTAAATCAGTAAGTAAACGGATACACAAATTGTGGTACAGCCATACGGTGAGGTCCGTACTCGGCAATAAAGGGGAACAGACTGAACAGAAATGAACAGACCTGCCTCAGCACAGAGGGAGCGCGTGGCAAGGGAAGCCAAATACACTTCCACTCACACGAAGCAGTGGGACAGGAAGGCTGACCCGCGGGGACGGGAAGGAGGTCAATGGCTACTGGTGGAGACCGACTGCAAAGGGGCCCGGGGGACTCTGAAGGGAACAGAAAATGTGCTCTATTTCAACTGGTGTGGTAGTTACTCACGTGTGTATCTTAGTCAAGCTCCGACGGTACACCTAATATCCTGGCACTTTACTGTATGCAAATTATACCTCCATGCAATCAATTTCTTAAAAGTTTAAAAAAAACTTGGTTGATTATTTTTGCAAACAGATTACAGTTATTCTAGCTTTAAGGTCCTATGATACAAGATATTAACAGTACAATATGACTTAAAGTGTTAAAATAATTAATTTTCATGTCATACTCAGGCAACTAGGCAATGATGCTAAAAAAACCCACCAATATGCAAACTGGCCCTGCCACGTATTCACCGTTTCCAACCTCAGCCAAGCACAAACTCACCTTACCAGAATGGCCTCACACGTCCTCTCACACCCTGAACTAGACCCTCGATGCCTTTACAAAAAGCTTCGTGTGACTAACTCCACTGCATTCCTTAAGACCCACCTCAAGTGTCGCCTCCTCCAGAAAGCCTTTCCTGATTACCCTCCACACTCTTCTAAACTCCCAGATGGCTAAGGAGCCCTTTCTGTTGGGGTGTAACATGCTCTGCCTATCTTTACCACTTGTACTCACCACAGGGTGTTTAAAAAGTCCTCTGTTTTATGTTGGTCCTGCCCCCACCCCCACCGCCCCGTACAGAGGTCTTTGAGGATGGGTGTTTGCCTAGCTTCGTATCTCCAACATCTTAGCACAGAAGCTGGGACAAGGCTGGCATCCAGCAGATGATCTGGGCAGATTTCCAGGCAGTGAGACACTGAAATGGATCCCAGACTGGGACAGTCAGGCAATCTGGCCTCTTCATATTTCAGATCCCAAACTGCCTACTTACACGACCGTCATCATCTACTTACCCTCCCCCAGACGAAAACCACCCCTTCCGCCTGGTATCCTGCCTGCCCTACGGGTACACCGAGCTTTGGAAGCAATGGCACTGAACTTCAACAGCAATGCAGCTTTTTGAAAACGTGAGAAAACAGTGTGTGGCTTTCATACTTGATCCAGTTAATAAAGTCAGAGATATGTTCGCTGAGAAAAATATTACTCAAAGCACAGTCGTTCAACCGATTTGTTTTCAAAAGAAAACACGGAGAATGCGAGTAATTGGTTTTCTATCCAGATAACCATTTGCTATCTCAAACTAAGGTGGCGGGGGGGGGGGGGGATTGGTCGGCGCAGTGAATCCCTCCCCAACACTTGGGAGCATGGCTGTGTTCTCCTAGGGTTCACATCTTGGGGAATTATTTCCTGCTACTCCTCAGTTACACCATAATAGTTATTTGTTTTCTCAACAGTTAATATTTTCCCATTTCAAAATCACAATGCTTTATAGCTCTGAGTAAGAAATTAAGCCCACTATTAAAGAAAAAAAGCATATTAAAGGAAACCGGGCTAAGTCTGGCAAAGTCATGCTTTAAAGATGCATCTCGCACAAATTCTTGCTCAGGCTGGTGAGTTCCACAGATCAAACTTCCCATAAATACTTCATCGTATTCCTATTCCAATACAGGCCAATGTATGGATGGACCAAATTAAAATACGGGCGTGCAAAGATATTCTTCTCCTAACGAGAGAACATAAATCTCAAGTGCGCATCAGCAGGACCGTGCCAGCTCAGAAGCGAACAGTATTGATGTAAAGCCGTGGGGAACTTCTGGGCTTCACGAGACTTTTCTGAGAAATGCCTGTATTTTATGATATAAATATTGATATATTATTCCTGAAATATCTGCTACTTATTTAGATAAGTCACCATTATTCAATCCATACTACTTAAGCAAACCAATAATGCTTCCCACATACTCTCTACTTCAAACCTGAGCTCACAGCAACGCAGGCTGGGACGGGACAGGTTTGTTATTTCAAAAGCAGGCTATTCTAACAACTCCATGTATTTTCTCTGTTCTCACGTGCTTCGGTTAGTAAGAACAGCAGACCTTTAACACCGTGCGCCAGGCACCAAGCTAAATATTTAACGCTCACTATCTTATTCAATCTTCATTTTTACAACTGATGCTACATCTATTACTTGGATTTTACCAGCAAAGAGACAGAGGCGTGGAGAAAGAACCTGCCCAGAGCCACACAACCAGGACAAGAGAACCGAGATGCAAACCCCGAGCCCGGGCCCCGCACCGCCAGGCCGCACGCCTCTGAAGCACCACGTGGTCGTGCACCTTGAACGAGTGTGCCCAAGAGGTGCCGGCCAGGTTTTACACAGCCGAGTCAATGCAAAACCCGCAATAATTTGATGGGATGCTTGCTAAAACATGGCAAAGCGCATTTCTTTATGTTTTTCCACAAATCTCTGCTGCGTGTGATCTCTTTAGGTACCAATTTAGTGATCTGCCACTCTGCCCAGGGCAGTAGGAATTCTCTTCCAGGTGCTGCGGTTAAGACAAAACCGCTCATGGGGCGCCTGGGTGGCTCAGTCAGTTAAACGTCCCGCTTTGGCTCCGGTCATCATCTCACGGGTTCTTGAGCTCGAGCCCCGCACGGGGCTCTGTGTCACCAGCTCAGAGCCTGGAACCGGCTGCGGATTCTGCGTCTCCTTCTCTCTGCCCCTCCCCCACTGATGCTCTATTTCTCTCTCAAAAATGAATAAACATTAAAAAAAAAATTTTAATTAAAAAAAAAAAAAAGACACAACCGCTCTTATCTTTCAATCACAGATAGGAGGGAGTCCTTCAACACTCCCTGAAAACACCCGTGCACCTGCACGAGCGTGTGTACGTGAGGATGAGAGCGTGGGAAGCAGGTAGTCAGTGCTGCGGCACGCACGCGACGAGGAGACAGGGAATAACATCGAATGTTTACCCGCCAACAGAGCAGGTCCCAAACGCCTAACGAGTCCGCCCTGCTCCTCACCAGCAGAACTCTGCTTCAGCTACGCGACTTCCGTAAAAGTGAAATCGTAAACATTTTAATTCTCCTAAATTGAACCTCTTCTTCCGGACGTTGGACATTTTTAAAATCCCGACTCCCTCAAGAATGTTTGCGGTACAAACCTGATCAATATTGAGGCGAAGTGGCATCAGTGACACTCTTAGGCAGCATTCCTGCGGTGACCTGCCAGACTCCGGGCGCACATGTAACGCTTTCACTGTCAACTACGAGAGGAGAAAAACATTCCCCCCCCCCCAATGATATTACAACCTCGTTTTCATTTAAAAAAGGACAAACAGAAAAGAAAAGAAAAAAAAAATCCCATTTGTCTTTCTGACACGAGAACTAGCCGTGGAGTTGTTGACCTTTTCCCTTACAAGCCTGACTCAGACTTTTCTGGGTCACACGCTCCCTGAAGAGTCTCATGAGAGGTATGGGTTCTCCTCAGTGGACAAGACACAGGTGACGGTGTCGTCTCCTGGGGGTTTGCTGGGCCCCTGAAGCTGACTGCAGCCATACTCCAAAGACGGCTGCTGTGACGTTTTCTTCCAGCGAGCCTGAGCGAACCATTTCTATTCCACTAAAACTTGCAAAGTGTTCGAAATCTGGAACATTTCCAGCTTCCAGCAACACTAAGTATTCTGTGTATTTCACTATGGACTTCTGGTTTTCCTCAGGCATCAATATGCTGGCAATTATAATTAACGGACCCTCCAAGTGACGTGTAAAATAATTTTTAAAACATAAAACTTTAAGCAGCATATTTAAAAGGGATTTTCATATTAAAATGAAAAAAAAAAAAAAAACCAACCCAGCAATTTTCCCCAGTCTAAATCTTCTGCAGTTAGATATAATAAAAACACTTTTCCTTGGGGCGCCTGGGTGGCTCAGTCGGTTAAGCGTCCGACTTCGGCTCGGGTCATGATCTCACAGTCCGTGAGTTCAAAGCCCCGCGTCGGGCTCTGTGCTGACAGCTCAGAGCCTGGAGCCTGTTTCAGATTCTGTGTCTCTCTCTCTCTGCTCCTCCCCTGCTCATGCTCTGTCTCTGTCTCAAAAATAAATAAACATTAAAAAAATTAAAAAAAAAAAAAAAAAAACACTTTTCCAAAACTAATATAATGACAGAAAATAGGAGGTCTTAAATCTTACCATGTTGGAATGAGCTTTTCGAGGCATCTCTTTACTGCAATACAGGTACAAAAACTTATTCATTTGTGATGTTGCCAGACGATCTCGAATTTCAAGATCCTGCACGATGAACACCTGCCGGGAGACTGGGTGCTCTAAGAGGCTGGACTCGCATTCCGGCTTGCAAGGGGGGTAGACCTCGTGCTGAAACTTCACCTTCACAGCCAAGAGGGAACACACAGCAATTTTTACTTTTTATTCAAATTAGAATTCCTCTTTCAAATGCAAAACATCCCTCACCATTTTTTGAATTCTCACTTTCGGAGAACATAACAGTTCTTTATTTGTTCACGTATTTATTGATCTATGTGTCCCCGACAAGGATAAGCTTGACTGACATTTCTTATTTGATCTTGGCAAACTCCCTATCCTTTTCAGGCAAAACCCTCAACAGGAGTAATACACATGATCAGCACCTTGCGTACCTATGAAATTGCTTGAAAGTGAATCAACGCATGCAGGGTTCAAGTCCCAAAGAGGGAGGCGGGGGGGACGATCCTCACCACAATATTCCTATGTTAAGTACCCTAATATAGGACACTGGGCACAATCCCCGACAAGCTGAAAGGATTAAATGCATATAATGTCATTGGTGGCCTGAACATACCGGTCCCTGACATTCACGAGGGACTGACAGAGGTGCCATCCAACGGCAGGCCCTCTCACATAGACACTCAAAGGCAGTGGTTCCCCAAGTGTGGGCCTGGAAAAGGGAGTTATCAGAATCGCCTGGGGACTCATTAAAAATGCAAACTCGCGGGCCCCAGCTCAGACCTACTGGATCAGAAACTCTGGGGCCCAGCAACCTGTGCTTTAACAAGCCCTCAAGGTGCTTCTGACCCCTGCTCAACTCTGAGAGACACTCCTCTAGGGAAAGGCTGGGAAAACACAAAACCCCTCAAACTTCTCAGAACATTTAAGAAAGAAAAAGAGGTAAAAGTTTTACAGGACCCCTTGCACTTTTCCAATCCAGAGGCGTGGGGCTGGTGGCTCAAGACCACAAGGTGGGGGCGTGACTCCAAACCGCCATTAATGTTCCCACGTCAGGCGCTTTTTTCCTTCAAACTGCCATCTCACCTTGCTTAACTGTATTTCCATTAAAAAGTCATGGTTTCTTCCTTTTCCCCCACACACCATGTTACGTCCATGCCTCGTGGGTGTGTGAGAAGGTGAGCTGTGAGGACTGCTATAAATGGAGAAAAAACAAACAACAAAACCTTTTATTGCAGGAATATTCAAAGAAAGGCAATGAATGACCTCAGGAAAAACAGTAAGATAAAAAGAGAAAACTAAGATTATAGAACCATCAACATGTTGCCACAAACTGTATTTCTATGTGTCAAAGCCAAACACACATTTAACAAGTACTTCAGGAGCCTCGAGCCCTAGCCTAGCACCCAGCTGGATGCTGGAGAGAGTCGAGGGCACACATGGTCCCTGCCCCCTGAGGCACAGGCTTTACTGCACTGCCCTCACCTGCTCACATAATGGTCCTTCTGAATGGAGGCCAGGGCCTGGGTCTTATTCATTTTGGTGAACGTGCCTCTAACACAGGCTCTGGCACAGGGTAGGTGTCCCAAAATTGTGCTGAATGGAAATCACTTAAGTTGCCTTAGTTTGGTAAACATACAAACAATGCGAATAAGTTTACAAATGAAGAGCTTTTATATTAAAGGAGTAACTTAAATTACATAGTTTTCAATACTACTTTATTAATACTCCTTAAAATGACAAATTCTACGTATGCTGTGAAAAGAACATAGTGGCCTGTAAAAAAAACAAAACAAAAAACTTCTAGTAAGTTTTTGTAGAAACTTGTAGAAACAAGAAAAATTCTTGTAGAAATCAACTTACATATAACTTTTAGCTGGAGAAGTAGGAGGGACTGTTCCAAAATCCTTTCCTCCATATAGATGCCAAACAAGAGAGACTTCTTTAACAACATACCGGACGACAGGGATGGGAAAGTGCACTGGGGCTTTGCTTGTATCTGTCTTCTTAATGGGCTGACTAAAATAATTCTCTCTTATGACAATTGCCTCATCAACCATTATTTTTACAATTGGTTCTTCTTCCTTCTCCTACAACAAAGAAACAGGGAACACATCCTATCTTGTCGCAGTAGAAACCACTGATTACGCTGCTTATCTCAAGATTTCTTGATTCTGCATTCTTTTTAACAATAATTTCAATATACAAAACGGGGCTAGTTACAATGTAGTAATCACCACGTTGGATACTCTGCATTAACCATAAAATGGACTTTCTGTTCTACGTAAATCATTCCATAAAAAATTTTTATAGTCTTCAGTTTGGCTTTTACTATTTGTTTGATAATAAAAAAGGCACAGATATAGCAAGTGTCTGTGTGTATGTGGAGGGGGCTTTATAGTTCTCTAATTCAAAGTCAGTATTACATTTCAAACTTAACGTACTTCAACATGCTGACAAAATTACCATGATCCTAATGATAAACTTGTTGGGAGTTTGACTGCTTTTTAATTTTCCAGGATGTAGTAAAACAAATACACTTACCTGCCAAATCACTACTGAGCAGTTTAACACATATATACACTAAATGGTGATGCATAAAGTTCCATTTCAGCACCAATGCTTACCCATTTCAGTAAACTGTGGATTCATTAAATCCAGACCATCCTTTTTAAATTTTTTTTTTTTTTTTTTTTTTTTTTTGGGGGGGACAGAGAGAGAGCATGAACGGGGGAGGGGCAGAGAGAGAGGGAGACACAGAATCGGAAACAGGCTCCAGGCTCCGAGCCGTCAGCCCAGAGCCTGACGCGGGGCTCGAACTCACGGACCGCGAGATCGTGACCTGGCTGAAGTCGGACGCTTAACCGACTGCGCCACCCAGGCGCCCCCAGACCATCCTTTTTAAATATGAGCAAGACTCTCTGGGGCACATGGGTGGCTCAGTCACTTAAGCCTATGACTCTCGATTTCGGCTCAGGTCATGATTTCACGGTTCGTGAGATCAAGCCCCACGTTAGGCTCTGAGCTAACAGTGCAGAGCCTGCTTGGGATTCTCTCTCTCTCTCTCTCTCTCTGCCCCTCCCCAACTTGTTCCCTCTCTTTCAAAATAAACAAACATTAAAAATAAATACATTAATGTGAGCATGACTCTAACATGGAAATGATACGTATCAACCATCCATCAGCCTTCACACAAACCAGATCTTATCTTTCCCAATTCTTGGACTGGCAACTCTAGATAGCACTCCTTTCTGCCACTTTAATACTCTGAAGAGCTATCTTACTACACACAACATCTGCAGCTTAATAATCTATGTAGAAAATTTTGCAAACATAGAGCGTTCTTCTCTGAGTTTCTGAGAAATGTGTCATAGAAATAGTAAAGTATAGCAAACATTTGCAAAGCCTCCATAATAAATTACAAAATGAAGTACAACTCATCAACTACAAAGAGTTAAAATAAAATGAAGTACAACTCTCAACTACAAAGAGTTAAAATAAAACCTAAAGACTCTTTTTCAGGTCCCCTTTGGTCAATTTTACTTGTAACACTACCTTAAGGCCTCAGTTACATGATCCATTTATTACCTGAATAGTTGCTCTTGGTGCAAAAAGAATGCAAAAGTCGTCATTCTCAGTGGGAGCACCTGTCATTGCATCACTGATCAGGTGGTGTGTGAACGAGGTGTAAGCAGGGCCGGGCTCCTGAGACACGTTCCCACTCTCATCTGGAAACAGGAAGAGGTCTGAACAACACGGCTCCTGAATCTGAGATTTTTCATTCAAAACACCTAGGTAAAACAAACAAAAAACAAAAAAAAACAAAAAACAAAAAAAAAAACCACTCAATTTTGGCACATTTTGAAACATCGACAATAATGCTTGGTAACCGTTTTAACCACATGTCAGCTGCACACTATGTTGAACGTTTTCACCGGCCATATCTCATTTCTATCTGACAATAACCCTCTGGCCACTACTAAGGAAACTGACAATAATAAAGTCATAGAGAGTCTCCTCCTAGTTATTTGGCATCAGTGAAGCTCAGAAATTCGGCAGCAGCTGACTAGTGTTGACTGGAGGCTCCTTAAAGCCAGATTTTCATATGAACAGCTCTGTCCTGTGGGTGGAGCTCTGGAAGAAGCTTCTGGGACAATAATGCAAGGGGAGGGAAAGTGGTTACATATGGCCGTCCCTCCCCTAAAGACTACAGGAAATCTCTGCTTCTGGAGAGGGGTGGGTTGGAAACAGCGGCCACGCGGTTTTCGGCCAGGGCGTGGTGCCGTGTGACAGACAGGCTACTTCATTCGGTGCTGGATAGCCCAATGGGACGCCTGTTCTCAGGTAGCTCTATCAATGTGAAGTTCACAAAAGACCGCACGTGCGCCAAAACCTGAATGTGAACGTACGTTTCTGTGCGTTTCTCCCACATATCTTTCTCCATTCAGTCATTCCAGCCACTGGATGGACGGAGAACGCGAAGATGGATAAAGTGCCATTTTAGCCTCAAGAGGCTCCCAGACCAGATTTTAAATTCTTCTAAGTTACTCATCCCTTGTAAGTGCCTGGTGCACCAGAATACTGAAGCTGTCCAGTAAATATTCGTGAAATATTCTTTCCCACATAAGGAGGTTAGCTGCTAATGTTTATTACAGATAATGTAGCACACACAGGAAGCTAAAAAAGTTCGTTTGTTTCCTGAGTTCTAATTTATTCTAAATTAGAATGAAAGCAACATTTAACGCTAAACTTTTCTAACACCAAGAGATAATCTTTTAAAATTAAGATTTTAGAATATGTAGAAATGACTACGTTCATCCAATTAGAAAACAAACACTTTTTAGATGGATGCTTCAAAGTATTTAGATGCTTCAGTCTGGCTATCAAGGCTCTCTCACCGGCTGGTTCCTCCCCGCCTCTCCACCTTTACTGGCCAATTCTTTTCAATGAGAAGGGAGCTTGTGCTCCAGTAACCGCCTGGGCTGTGAGACAATTAAGGCTTGTGCATGCTTCCGTGCCTCTGTCAATGTTCATGATCCTGCCAAGATTACCTCCTCTCCCTTCCACATACCTAAACCCCGTCCACTCTTGAAAAGCCAATTCATGGGGCGCCTGGGTGGCGCAGTCGGTTAAGCGTCCGACTTCAGCCAGGTCACGATCTTGCGGTCCGTGAGTTCGAGCCCCGCATCAGGCTCTGGGCTGATGGCTCAGAGCCTGGAGCCTGTTTCCGATTCTGTGTCTCCCTCTCTCTCTGCCCCTCCCCCGTTCATGCTCTGTCTCTCTCTGTCCCAAAATAAATAAAAAACGTTGAAAAAAAAATTTAAAAAAAAAAAAAAAAAAAAGAAAAGCCAATTCATGTCACTTGCATTGAAGCCTAATGAGATGGTTCCCATCCCTCCTGAACAGCAGTTGGGGGATGGTGACACTTTCTGAAGCTCTTTCTCATGTCGTTTCTCAATCGTTCTAAGTAAGAGCATCAGTTTGGTTTAGTGCCGATCTGTTTTACGAAACTCTACGCCAACAGAAAAGATAAGCTCCGTTTTCCGTTTAATCTGTGTCCCCCACAACACCCCGGCCAGTGTCGTTTATCTACTAGACACTCGATAAACACAAGCTGATTGACTAATAAATATCCACCCAAACTCAGACTTGTCTTTTTGTTAATAAGTTACTTGCTGAAGAATTTATATGCGTACAAATAACGTAAGGCTCAACTACGGCCCCGAAGCTCCCGGGGGAAGAAGGCCGGGCCCATCCTACCGTTAGACTGGCCTCGTGCAGACGCAGTGGCCTGCTGCAGGTCAAGCTCCTCCATAGCATCACTCATCAAATCCCGCAGCATCTGTTGATCTGCTTCTGGAAGTACTGGGCCTCGTGAGGATGAGCGGCCACCGGAATCTACCTACAGCCAAAAAGCCTAATTGAAAATAACCGAAAATGCTCTAAGAAGCAAATGACTTAGCATGATTTTGTCCCGGAAATACACTACATTTTACAAACACACCGGAAGCAGGAACGCAGGCAGCGTTCCACATTCTGCTCGGCAGCGCTTACGTCTTACGTTTTTAGCATCATCACCATCACCCTGACAACTACTGGCAAACAGAAATAAATATGCCATCCCGTCCCAGCCAGCACAGTGAACTGGGGTCGTGAAGAGACAGCACATTAGGAGAGACAGGATAAAAATACTGCAGTGAGGCTGGGGGAGAGGGAGGCTCTCTCTGCAGAGTTAAATCTGCTCAGATCTGGCAGCTACAACAAGGCTCGCCCCTTTGACACCAAAAGCCGCTGCAGATCAGAGCCTCAGATCTCGGGATGAATGGACATCTGTCCAAGGACAGCAGGGGGCACACAGGAGGGGAAACCTACTGAATGGGGATTCTGGGGGCTCATCTCCAGCAGGGACGCTTAACCATTTTGGTCAGCGAACTGTGCATTCATTACATCCAGATCACGCTTTTCAAATGGGAGCAGGACTCTGAACTGGAAAGATCTCATTTGAAAGGGATAATTTAAAGTAACTTTTAGTAAACCGGAGAACGTTGTTAAAAAGAGAACACACAGTAGAGAGGGAGTGTCATGAATCACCTTCTTATCGGTGGGAATCTAGCAGGAGCAAGGAGTCAAAAACAGAAATGTAACACAAATGAAGGGTAGAAGCATCCTGAACAAAAGAATGCAAGGTCCATCAGGCCCTTACTAGAGGCTCCATCACCAAAGAGACAAAATTCTGTTCACAGACCAGACGATGAAAAAGAATGAAAAAACACTGAACACTTAAAAATGCTAAACACACTCGACACTGTTCAATCTGGACATAAGAGAGGACAGAGAGGTAATGTATGGGGGCATAAGAAAGCACTGAACCGGAAATCAAAATACCTGAGAATCTTGTTGCCATTTTGGCTACCAGTTTGGGCAACTCACCTAAGTCTCTGGGTTTTAATTTATTCACCTATGAAACAGAGGTGATAATCTTTACCCTGTCACACTGGGTTAAGGGAAATCACACAGGAGAACATAGACTGAAAACTGAACAGAATCCCACGTAACAAACATGAAGGAGAACAGAGGCCTCTGGAAACAATATGAACACCTGCATCTCCCCCTCTCAGAAGCAGTTTTACACACGACTTGCACATCACAAGCTCTTACATGCTAAGTGTTTTCTTTCTTCCTGGAGGTGAGATGAAAATAACTCAAGTCTGGAAAAAAGTATTATGTTGGCCGAGAAGATTAAGGTTTTGAAACAAAGAGTATCAGACAGCAGAACGGTTTTCCAAAAAGGCCCCTGGAACCACCTTTCCAGACCTCATCACTCTGAAGGTAAATAATAGAGCACTTTTCAAAGTTTCTTTTCTACCTCGTGACGGTCATGAAGACCTCACCGACTACACCTGGCACTCGTGTGGCCGCAACGGGTCAGGGTGAGTTAGTTGTAATGCATGATACCGCTGGCTGTACCTTTGTCTTTCTTTCAGGGGCTCCAGGCTCCGTCTCCGCCTTGTTAGCCGCATGTAAGTCCCCATAGCTGGCGATGTACTGAATGAGATTCATCAACGCAGCACAAGAGTCCGAGCATGTTCTGATATGGACAATGTCACTCGAACAGTGTAGCTCAAAGCGCGGCTCAGTCTGGGCGCACACAAGGGAAAATGGATGAAAACATTTTCCAGGGGCGCCTGGGTGGCTCAATCAGTTGAGCGTCCAACTCTTGGTTTCAGTTCAGGTCATGATCTGACGGTTTGTGAGTTCGAGTCCCGCATAGCACAGAGCCTGCTTGGGATTCTCTCTCTCCCTCTCTCTCTGCCCCATCCCTGCTCGAGCTTATGCTCTTTCTCAAAAATAAATAAACTTAAAAAAAAAAAAAAATTTAAGAAAACGTTTTCCAAATGAGATAAGAATTTCTTTTGTTGCATAGGTTTACATTAAATAAAGTAGAATATAATTATTCTTGCCACAGGAAATGTGTATTTATAATGACTAAATCCCAATTTTAAAACATTTTATCTACTTCCAACCAAAACAATTTTTACAGTAAATTCAATAGTTCTTCAGTCTCTCCTATAAAAAGGACTTAGATAAAAATTTCCATTTATTTTAATAACTTACTTGCTCTCCATCAGAATCAGATTTCACTGCAGTTATGGTTAATTCCAAAAGCCCCATATCCATCACACGAACATAATCTAAAATTTTTTAAATTAACAAAATATCTGAGCAAAGCTTTCAAAAAATGCTGATCCAACCAACATGTATTAAAACTAGCATCTCTTTAAAATTCATGGCACTTGGTGCTAAAAATATTTAAAATGCAATGGAAATATAGTTTCATCCTTTAAAAGTCCTACAATTCCCTTTATTTAGAAACAAAATTAATCTTTTACTAAGTAAATAGAGTATACATAACTTGATGCACTTAACTGACATTCTAAGGACATTACAACTTCAAACTGGTATTTAACAAGATCCTTAGTTCAGTGGCATCATTTCAGAGTTCAAATGCTTTAAAATATCCATGTACAAAAAATAAAGAGCATTCACCTAACCCCAGATTTTGTTTTTCAACTCTTACCTCTATTCAGATTTATAGTAACAGTATTACACTTGTCAGACAGATGCAAAGCAGCTTCATCCAAGATTATTCTGAGGAAAAAAGATAAAATCAACCTCTAAACACTTAACTTGGAATACCTAACACGTGATCACGGCACACTTAGGTGTATCGTTCTTCTGATACACAAGTCATCAAAGTCATATACAGTTTCTTACAAGTGCCATCTGGCATTTCTTTAAAACTCACTGCTTCTGAGTGCTAGAAATATTTAATTTGTGTAAAGAGTAAGACTGAATCATCTGCTCGAATTGTAAATTTTCAGCATGTTTTAATAGATGCCCAAATTCACAAGACCTAAATTATGAAAATAAAGTGTATTAGGTCATACGGGAAGTTTATATTCTGCTTTAAGAAGTAAACTACCAATCTCAAGAATTCATTTCCTCCCTAAAAATAAAAAACAGTGATAAACAGAAGAGATGGGACAAATCATCTGAAATCTAAAAGTTGAAAACCTGGATAGAGAGACAGGACTATGAGTAAAAGAATGCTGGTTTTAACAAAAGACTGGGACTCTAATCGAGTTTAGCTAAGTATCAGTCAGCATGTTTGGACCAGCTGAATTTAGTAGTCAGCAAAGTTCACATAGACACCTGAGTGTAGATGATGATTTATCCAAGGCCACACTACTCGATACACTGAATGTTTCCACAGTGAGAAGAGATCGGATCGGCAAATAAAGAGGCCTAATACCGAAAAGAAACAAAAAACATCAGTTGGCTACAACAACAGAAATTCCCTTAAAAGAGCAGTGTGAACCTTAATTTGAATTACGTATTTTTTCAAAACTCAGTACCTACTTTGAATAGAATTTTATTTAGTCCATCTGTGAACTAACCTATAATCAAGTGCACAGCTCCAGAGATGAACGTGAAAAGTTGTAAATGAAGTTGGAGGATTATATCCCAGGACAGGTTCATCAGCAATATTCAAGAAGTATAAAATCTATAATCACAAAAATATTAAATGCCCTGCTTTAGAGGAAAAAAAAAAAGTTTTGATAGGATATCCTTAATACCAATGTAAAATAAAATATCTCACAGAAAAAGCAACCGTTTATTGGAAAAATCAAAGCTAAAAGTAGAAAATCATCATTTTGAAGGAATTCATTTCAAAAAAGTATTTGCAAAACTAGGGTCAGAAATGAAGAGAGAGGCCCATCTGACAACTGCAATGCTACAGAAGTCTTGGAAAAATCCTATCTTATGAAACTGAAGTACGTATGATATACTTTTACATTATTTTGCCAGGGACAATTCTCGAAAAAAATAAATTTTGCTAAAGATTGCTTACGCTCCGCCTGGTTTTCTACATAATCCATATTTGGGAAAAGTTATTTTTCCCTACATTATACCTCACTCAGTCTCAGTCTCTCTTACCGACATCCATTCTCCCATATTTCTATCTAAATAGGGTTAGACTAACCTCTCCCTTACAACCGAGTTCAGTGTTCACCCCAACTGTCTCTTTCCCCTCACCACACTGTTCTAAGACTCCTTGTGTTCCCAAAATGCTTTTATGAAAGCTCTCTGAAAACTTTCGAGTATGAACTAATTTATTATTTTCAGAGGAAAGGAAAAAGTTCCCCTTTCTAAGGAAAATGAACAAGAGTCATTGTATAATTCTCACACAGAAAAGAAATTAACCAACTGTATTTCATTAATCATTAAACAGTTGTTACACTGGAAATTAATTACAAAAATCATTCTAAATGCCTCAAAGCATGTTACTGGCCTAGGGAATCACTCTGAAATCACTCTGAAATATACCTTAAGGAATACAGGGTTAGAAGTGCAAGTCAAGACGCCATTCATCTCTTCTCTATACCAGGTGCTCTAAGATTCTGGGTCACAGAATCCCTTCCCTTAAATGACATACACGATAACTCTGTCTGTGGGAGATTTAGGGTCCAAACTTTAAGGTAAAAAAATCAATTTCGTTCTGGAGTGGTGATAATATTCCACTTCCTGACCTGAGAGGTGGTTATTTGGGAGTGTTTACTCCAGGGAAAACTCAGTGAGCACTGATCCTTTATGATCTGTGACTTTACAGTGTGTGTACCACATGTCAGTACGAAGTCAGAAGGAAACCAATACGCACGTAACAACTCTCTTACCTGTTCGTGCCAGCTAAGCCCAGAAGGAAGCATCCTGTGCTGGAGTGTGGCTCCTTTCAATCCTACAGCAATGAGAAATTCCTACACACAACAACACGAAGAATTCCATTTACCACCTATGTAATCCTCTAAATCAAAACTTGAAAAGTTTTTCTAAGGGAAAAAATGTGTTGCCTTTTATGCAATCACTTGGAGCTAGGAATCAAAGGAGTGGCAAGTACATAACGGTACAAAAATACACAAGACAAACCTTTGTATTGGACTCCGATTTATCAGACAGTATTTTAACTGCGACAGAGAGCATATTCGAAGGGTCACCTCCGACACCATCCGAAGCAGCTCTACTGAGGCCATCTTCTTCAGAGGAATAAATAGTTGGTTCCAACCAATGTGGGCGGGTTGAACTGGGCAGTCGTGTTTCTGTGGGAAGACTCACTTCATCCACTATGCCTACATCCACAACGAGATGACGACATAATGAAATGATCATCTGAAATTAGTTCAGACTTTCACAACTCAAAACAAAACTCTATATACTTCCATTGACCATAATGACCAAGAACCAGCTTGACGTTAATAATCTGTATGTCTCTGCTAATGTTGGTATGAATGACGGTACTCAAGAAAACAATTAAGATAGGAAATGCTAGGAAAATTAAATTTAAACAGAAAAATCTGATAAACATTAAGACTGTCCAAGTACTGTTTTCTACACTTAGAAGAAAAAAAAAAAAAAAAGAATGCTGCAAATATCTTCTGTTCACAAGGTGACAGGGAATGTGCTCACAGGATGGTAAATTCTATATCTGTTACCACAAGGAGATACTGTTTAAGAGAGTAACGACCATATAGTCTTATCAACTCATCGGTGGATAATAAGATATGGTATATCCATAAAACGGAGTGTTATTCGGCAATGAAAAAGGATAAAACACCGTCACACCTGGATGAGGCTTGGAAACATCATGACAAATGAAAGAAGCCAGTCACAAAAGACCACACACTGAATGATTCCATAAACATACAGAATACATAAATCCACAAAGTAGATCACAGGTTATTTAGTGCTGGGCAGGGTGAAGGCTATGGGAGGGGTACAGCTAAGGGGTACCTAGTTTCTTTTAGGGGTGATGAAAACATTCTAAAGTTGACTGTGATGATGGTTGCAACGATTCTGTGAAATAGTAAAAGCCAATGAAATGTGGAGTTTAAATGGGTGAAATGGATGGTACATGAATTGTATCTCAATAAAGTTGTTGCCCCAAAAAACATAAAGTCAACTCCTAATGTACAATAAGCATTACTTTGCCAATGGAATCAGAACACCCCACAGAAAATAATTTCTATTATCAGAGTTCTGTTCTCAATAGATTTTGTGAAATAAAATTTAAACCGGTCTAAACAGAAGCGAACAACACACACATGAAACGTGTCCTACCTTTGTGGTATAGACTGAAACTGCTAGAATGAAGGCAGATGTAGTGCTTGTCATCAAAACCTTCGTATTTTGTCACACAAAACAAGGAACCACTATTGAACTCTAACCAGAATTCACCATGCTTGTTCTCCAACAGATCTCCATTATCTTGCTAAAAAAAAAAAAAAAAAAAAAAAAAAGATCAGAAAAACACAGAAGTCATTATTTACATGCAGAAAAGGAAGAATGACCCTTGGATTGCTCCTTCCTGATTCAGCTTCGAAGTTCCTCCCACGTGGTGGCAAACTGGTCTGATTCTGGAACCACCCACCACAGTGGTATTAAAAACTGAATAATTAAATGCTGGTGGGGGCCTCTTCTGCCAAATGAATCCCTGTACTTGATCCGCCTTTGTAACAGATAAAATTTCTAGCGATCACTGCAGGAGCAGAACCAGCATTTTTGCCAAAAGGACCATGTAACACTTGTCTTCTGATCTGCAGTGACCGCTCGTTCCCCAAAGCTGCGGTCACCAGGTCACCGCAGAGCGAGTGCCTCACAACACTGATCTTCCCCAGGCCCGAGACAACCTCTCACTCCCTTGATGACTGCATGTATGGATCAGGGGAGATCTGAAATAAGATACACTTGAAACACTTTGCATTTGTAAATCCTCACCTTTACTTCTGTGAACACTGCCATTAATCCATGATTAACACTCAGAAGAACTGAGAGAAAACTTTGTGAGTTCTTGTTCTGAGAGTCTAGTTTTTTTTTCCTACGGGAACGATAGTTGGGATCAAGGGTAGAGAAATACTGCAACGTCTCCTCCTCAGATCCACTTTCCTCATCTGCGAGAAACAAATGTCATAATTCTACGGTTCTGACAGTTATTAAAATAAAACAGTAACTGGAACATTATCACAATTCTTATCTTACAACCCGTTTTGTTCTTTTGTTTTTTTTACCAAGAATCTGGCCTCACAATAAGAACGTACTTACTATATTGTTCTTTTTCCCAATGAACTTAAGACAACGTGTATGGTGTCACTATAAAGGCAACACGTTTCATTGATAATATTCTCAATATATAGATGAAAGTGGGGAAATACTGTAAGTTACTAAAAGATACTATAAAATACATTACGAGTAGAAAACAGCCAAGAAATATTTTAATGCCAATTGAGAAAGGGTTGCTAATTTACTGATAAACCAGGCATTTTAATTCCAAACAAATTTAAAATACATTACCATAGTGAACTGTAGATTTAAATTGACTACAACTATCTTTGTTGAAGGTATTAATCAGTTGACTGGCTACGGAAAGACCAATACCATATGAAATATTCTCAAATGTCTCCACTGGCGAAGGGGCAGTTGGTTCCCAGAGCAGCAAGTCGTTAAAGATCCTATTATAGACAGAAGTTGAAAAATAAGGACATCACTCGTAGTTCCACTGAAGGTACACGACAGAACATGCCTTTAAGAAGTCACGTGAATAATAATTTTTCTAAATGGCGACACAGAAATTAGACCCTACAAAAAAAAAAAAAAGTTTTGGTTTTTGTTTTTTTGTTTTTTGTAAACATCCATCACGTTCTTCCAAAGGAAAAAGCAGTGGACGGTGCTAGTGCGGGGCCGTGAGAAAGGAATCCGTACGATGCGATAACCTCATCAGCCATCTGCCTAGTTTTACCTGTGTGGTGTGCATACATCTAAATGCACTTTAAAGGAGGCAGTTAATTTAAAAACCCATGAGGGACAAGGGAGAACTGCTCCCACAGGAGAGCACTCTGCAAGCCGCAACACAGCACACTCTGTCTCGTGTGATGCCCCCCAATCCCACGGGGCAGCCAAGGAAGAACCATCACCCTCACTTCACGCTCGGAGAAGCTGCCTCCCACAGGCCACACAGCCGATCTGCAGGGGAACTGGGGCCACAGCCCACATCTCGTCCAGCTCTCTCCTCCATCGCTCACCGTCCCTAGATAAGTGCGTTCCCTCCCACAGAAAGAGCAGCTTCATTGGGGAGTGTGCAGGAGACCAAGAGTGCAAGTGAAACATGAGACCCTCTCACGAGCTGCGCAGCCAAGTCAAGACCGGTGACTAACGGGTTGATGCGTGTCAAGCCAGGCGACCAACACATCCTACTTTTTCAAAGAAATCTCTGTCCCTACTCTGATGCCCTTCTGTTCCTCCCCCCACCCTCATCACCCATGCTCTACATTTCCATGAAAACTCAGACTTTACAACATCCTCTCCGAAGCCTTCTGATCGATTTGGACCCCCAGCAAATCCTTCACAGATGTAACTCAATCATGGCACCTACAACACTCTATTCTCTTGCTTCCCCTTCCTAGACTGCAGCCTCTCAGAGAGAGGGACGTAGGTCTTGGGCACCCTTCTATGTGCCTCACACAGTGACTGTCACGTAACAGGCACCAAGGGTTTGATGACTCACATGGAAGGACTGCCAAAAGCACAGACTCATCATAAAGCCTAGTGTGAATACCAGTTAAGGTGCCAAGCCATGATGGAGCCCTGGCCCTTCCTGTGAGAAACCACTTGTCTAGGAATTTTCTGGGCCAATTCCTGAGCTTCTGCAGCCCTAGAAAGTATACACCAGGATGGAGTACTGTGACCCTCAGTAGACTGAAATCCCCACCCTGAAAGCTCTCCATCTGGGAAGCGTCATAGGTGAAGAATACCAGTGACACAGGCCAGAAATAGGTCTCATCTCAGACACAATGACAGCTGTGCCCCAAAACTGTATGGTACTCATTGGCTTGCTGGCTTCTCTTGGGTATATTACTTATAGGACAAAGAAACGAAAGAGTCTAAACCCTGACCTTACTTTGAACTCCTATGTAAATAAATAACAAAGATATAAAAGGGGAAAAAAAAAACCAAAATGAAGAATCTTCTCGGGAAATAACTCTTCTCTTTCTTATTCCCCAAAACTATTCTCTTATCTTCATAGGTTAAAGAGAAACCATTACTTTATCTAAAACCTGGAGTTCCTGGGAGGTGACCTGTAAAGATAAGTTTCATATGACTTTACATTTTCCTTAATTTACATGTTGGTCTAAACACAGTCTTGGTACCATTAATACTGCAAAACACGGGTGATGTTTCTAATACCAAGAAAGAAGACGCCTAAGGTATTTAAGGACATATCACCATGGTCCTGTGGCTGTGAGCTTAAAATATAAGATGCTCAAGAAATATCTGATCCAAAAAGCTAGTGAAAATTCTCTTTTTTACGTTCTATTCTAAAGGACTTTTGAAATAGAAAAAACGGTCCTGTACCTGAGACTGTGTGTCTAAACAGGGCCCGATGACCCAGGCACTGAGGGAATAAACCAAGATCTTAAATGTGTGAAGTTAAGGCAAAGTTGGTTATAACTCCTGGTCAGAGTTATGTTTTTAGATGTACAAAAATTAAAAATAAGAATAAATGTTATATATACTATATAATAATACACATTATATAATACATTATATTATACAATATTATATATGTATTTTATGTTATATATTATAGAATACATAACACTATAATACAGAACATATAATTATATAATCAAAAGGGCAATATTGAGACATTTAGCAAAACCCAAATGGGGTCTGAGGACTAGGTAGCGCCAAGTATCAATGTTCTCACTTTGATGGCTGAGTTACAATTATGTAGAAGAATGTCCTTGTTTGTGGGCAGTACACACCCAAGTGCTCAGAGAGCCTCAGGCCAGCAGCTCAGTCTCAAAGGATTCAGGAGAAAAAAAAAAAAAAAGCTCTTTGTGCCATCTTCTGTTAAGCTGGAGAATATTTGAAAACTTTGATATTAACTTCAAAATAAAAATATACATATTCACAGCCAAATAAGGAGCAAAGAATTCACAGCCCGGAGAGCTTCGATATGTGACTTAAAAGATCCACAAGGTAAGGGAACACTTCAGTATTTATATAGCTGTAGGCATCTGACAGCAGGAGAAGTGGGCAGAGTGAGGCACGACAGAAATGCTCTTCAGCAACCCCCCATGTAACCCATCCTCAGGAGAACAGATACTCTCTAGCACCCCGATGGGAGCAGTCACCTGCCCCACGTGCCATGCTGACTGATGTCCCCCATATGCTGACTGCTGGCTCCTTGGGACTGCTCTCCAGCACACCGGAGAAAGCTGCTCCCACCAGGCAAGCTCGACGTTCTGTGTATTCACCAAGTGTCACTGTGTCTGGCCTCAAATGTGCTCATCCCAGCTGTATTTATTGCTGTAAGTAGATTTTAATAAAATGTTGTGCTAGCAGATGACTTTTAAGTATATAGACTGAAAAAAATCTTAAAATCCAAGAAGGATTCTGTACTCAGATTACTTTGAAACTGTTTTTTCAGAAATTAAAAACTGCAGACAAAACCTTTTGGGTTATACTTATGTAAATCCTCCAACCAAGGACTCATGTTAAAAAAAAACAAACAAACCTGGTCTTGTATTTAAAATGTGGTAAAGGAACAGATTTATAAATTGAATTTGTTTAAGATGCATATTTCTGTTCTGATCTCCCAATTTAACCAACAGCCACCTGCTTGAGCAAATGCAGAAAGTGTAAGAAATGGACTAAGCCCTCTGACCTCTGGGCTGGACTTTGAACTAATCTTTCATTTTTCTGTCTTAGCCTTACGCATCCGTGAGCTCTTAGTTATTTCACAACTATAAAAGAATGGTTGAGAGATCAGTGGTTTCCAAATCTTAGATCATGTGTAAACCCCTAAAAGCTAAAAAAAAAAAACAACAAAACTGTAAAAGCCTTCTGATGTGTCTATAAATTATATGCTTCAATTTATACATTATGATTATAAAACAAATATATAAATTTTATGACTTTTTAAAAAGTTAAACAGAAGAACATTTTCTTCCTGCATCTCAATGGACTGTCCTACGAACCTATCTCATCATCAAGACAACTGAACTTGGTGGATCTTTCTTGAACTTAAGTTTTCTAAGATCAACAGTCTTGGTCACGGGTAGGCAATAAGGAGACCCAGAGCTTATTAGTAACAGTTAAGGAATAAAGGGCCAGGGATATCTGATACCAAGTAAATGTACAGCAGAAACAAAGGTGGCGCTTCTGAAAATAAAATAATAAAATAAAATAGTAAAAATGAGAATAGCATGTTTACATATGGGAAGCTAGTGATGACAGACACTAAGAACATCTTTTTCTAGACCATCTTTCAGGTATGCTATAGAAGAGATTCCTTCAGTGTATAGGAACGAGGACAGTGACAAGAGGACTACTGAGTGCTTACTATATGCTAGGCAGTATTCTCAGAACTTTCCAAGTACTGTATCATCTAAACAACGCTTTGAGACAGGTATAAGTATCACCCACTTTTTTTTTTTTTTTTTTTTTTTTTTTTTTTTTTTTTTTTTTTTTTTTTTTTTTTTAATAGATGAGGAAACTGAGCTTGGGGAGGCCAGGTAAGCTAGGAAGGTCTTCAGAGGCTAGGATATTTCAACTCTAGAATCCCATTTACTTCAACATATTTGCTTGATATGTATATTTAAGGATATTTATAATTAATTTAAATTGTTACATGCAAACTGACAAGTTTGAATTGTAGAATTCTAACAAGATGCTTTTTTAAACTCTGAAAAAAGATGCTCCTTACACAAAGATTCTAGGATTCTGACTCCACCCTAGCACCTGCTGGCCTCCATCCAGGACCTCCCAACTCTTTTCATGTCACTGCACACACAGAAGACATATTTTCTCAGTACCCTGTGGTAAGGTGACAGAGAGCAGCCAGCTAACGACGGTGGAGGAAATAAACATTTCACACACAAGTAACCGAGTTACCAGGCACACTGGTTAGGAAACTCTGCTATGACAACAGCCCACTGTAACGTTAAGTTTCATAATCAACAGCACACAAGGTACCCAGAGATGTAGATAATATTAAAGGAAAGAAAAGGGGAAGTGGGGAAACAGGGAGGCAGTTAGGCAGAACAGTCCAATCCCAAAGACTCAACTGAATGCGTTTCAACTCACCTATTATACAGCTTCTCATAAAAACTTTTATTAGGTAGTGTTATATGAGTGCTGGGTAATGTAAGTTCCAGCACATAGTGAGAATTGCTGATTGCTTTATCCTGAAACTCTGTCATTTCCACAGGGTCTCCTGGCATCACCATCTAAAATAGAATAGTTTGGGGCAAAAAAAGCATCACATAACCATTTCGTATTTAGAATTAAGAGTAGCATCTTCTCACCCTATCCATAGGACTTGGTATGTGAGCAAGTAAACAAACACATAATCACTTTTAACCAAGAAAGAAATGGGTATTATTCAGTCTTGGAGTTAAAAACCTAGTAAACGTAGTATACAAAGTACTTTTTAAAAATAAAGAATGAAAATGATTGGTACGTGATGGAGGATAATCCCTTCATTGCCTGCTCACTTTTATTTTACCTGCTCATTTTCAAACATGACTCTGCGAGAAGAGAAGGGAGATGGGGCTGGTCTTCGCAGATCACAAACATCCTTTAGGGAATGAGCACCTCCTTCCTCTTCTTCCTGATAGCGGCCATCACTCTCTTCTTCCTCAGCTGCTATCCTCTCCAAAATGGAATGCATGGCTGGCGGATTTATTTTCAGTACAATTCTGACAGCAAAGACAATTTAAAAACTCAAGGTCTCAGTGTAAATTGCAAAGCTTTAACTTTTCTGCACACTGACACAAAAACCACGGACAATAGGATTCAGCTTCTCTACGAAGTCTAGTTATTGACACGTAACCACTTCGGAGTGTGTTGTAACTTCGAAGTACAGAAGGAAATAAAACAGGGGCATTACCGTTTTATACTTGGCTAACAGAAAAATCTGATCTTTTGAGGACACAAGGTGATCTGTAAATTTCACTAACAGCCAACGAATTTTACCTAAGAAGTCTATTTATTATCACGAAATCAAATGCTTCTGGGGTTCTGCTATCATGGAATACTTGCTTACCTAAGAGACCTTACGTTCTAGAAACTGTTCAAATGGAAAAGGAGAGGATGATAAGGGAATAAGCTAGAACTGCAACGATGAAGTAATTCTTTCCTTCAGGAATTTCAATCATGAAAGGCTTGCAGGGTTGCCGTCGTATGGAAGCTACAAACCTGGAATAAAGGAGCTGATGCCCTCGGCCCCTCCTTTCCTCCTCCCTGCTCGTCACTAGTAAAGGATCTGCAGTCTGCCCTTCGACACCGCTGTGAGGAGGCCTGATGCCCTCAAACAAAACAGCTGTCGTGCATCTATAATGGGTTTTCCCCTAAGTAGGTGGTGCCGGTTGGCTCTAGTGACGAACAGTGACCAAAATTTCCTAATTTTGATATTCTAATATAAAATGTGCTTTCAAATTAACTGAAGTAGATCCATTTCTCATGCTGGAAACTCATACAGTAAACTGCTCATTACCAGGCACGAACTGATCACGCCTAAGAGCCTGCAAGGCCTGATATACTGGTGGCAGGTAAAAATGGCGCTAAAGATCTTTAAGACCGCTTTAATGCTCAGGTTTCAAATATTCAGTTTTCAATATACTAAAAAGTCATTATTTCAAGTAAATGACATCCTTTCAAACATATCAAAGCCCACTATCAGGCCATTAAGTTAAATAATAATCTTGTTCTAATATCTACTGAGTAACAAGTGTGTTAATGAATAATCAGTAGCCTATAATAAATATAATTATTTTATTAATTCTAAGAAATCCTGAAGTAATTTTTGACATCCACCTGTACACTAGAATCACCTGATGTAATTTTGGACTATCCTGATGCCCACGCTCCATCCCAAAATCTCAGGGTGGAGTCCATGAATCAGTATCTCATAAAAGCTCCCCAGATTTGTAAAACACTGTCACAGACTTTTTTTGAAAAAAAGAGATCACGGACTAGAAGATTCTTCTGACGACTAACCAAATGATGCCACATGACTCTTCGCCTGTAGCCCTGAATGATTTTTAAAACAGTTAAGGATTCTTCTGTCCCTCTACTTAAACTGGGTAACTTGAGACCAGGGAATACACTTTAAACTTCATCTCTCACAATAAAGACAGACACCTTTCATCATAGAGTAATACACTCAATATGGATTTTTATCTTTATTTTTATTTTTTTTTAACATTTATTTGTTTTTGAGACAGAGAGAGACAGAGCATGAACAGGGGAGGGGCAGAGAGAGCGAGCAAGACACAGAATCTGAAACAGGCTCCAGGCTCTAAGCTGTCAGCACAGAGCCTGACGCGGGGCTCGAACTCACGGACCGTGAGATCATGACCTGAGCCGAAGTCGGACGCTTAACCGACCGAGCCACCCAGGCGCCCCTTAATATGGATTTTTAAATTGATTTTGTCCATCTTCCTCTGAGTTCTCGCATTAAGGGTGAGTATTTTTAAATTCATAGCCAAAATGTCAATTAAGAGTACTACAGCAATTTATTCTAGAAACAATAGTCTCACTAAATGTCTATCATATACATCTGGTACTCACCGTGGCCAGTCAAAGTCATCTGATGATGCTGTATCTCCATCTACCCCACTAGACACATGGAAAAACTTAACAGATGATTCTCCTTTATCTTCCTGGAATGACCCTAATAAAACAAGACTGATTCACTAAAATGCATTTCTTTTCAAGTGCTAAGAGAAAAAGCAGTTTCCTCCTTACATAAGCAAAGGTCCTCTGGATGAGGGACACGTGCAACATTAAGTTGTACAGCACTTATTCTTTTGTCCCGGTTTCGTGGGTACATGTGGGGAGACAGGATGAGCAGATGAATTAAAGATGATGTTTTCTGCCCAAACTCAAATTCTTAAGGCACCAAGTTTAATGTGTAAGGTACATAATCATGACAGTAAATACAGCAGGTGCCACTTAGTGAGTGTCACTCAATGATTATTCTACACAAAAGTTTATGCAGCTCATCTAGGAACACAGGGATAATAACTATATTTCTTAAATGCTTTGTACCAAGCATTGTAAGAATTCCCTCCGTTCACAATAACCAATGCGTGATTTTTCAGTCCATTTCACAAAGAATGACTTTCCTCCAGAATACTGAGTTTCCTACCACTGTCGATTAGATCAGATAACGCCTAAAGGCCCTTTAATGAAGTCATAATCAGCAAATCAACTGTAAATATCTGTAAAGAGGTGTAAAACTCAGAACAAGGGAAAAGAAACTTTACAACATTCCCCTGTAGAAAAAAGTACTTTAACGAAGTGAATAATCATGCTTAGTAACTAAAACAAAAAAATAATTGTATCCCATATTGGTATACAATACTGGAAAACAGCCATTCCTCTTGTTTTCTAATGGTGTCTAATGTTACTAATATTGTGGACCGTCAGACTTTTTCATGTTTGTTTCAGTAGCGGTTATTTCTGGTCTGGCTCTTACAGGCACGTTCAATCTTACCAACTAGTTCTCTAAAGGTAAGTTCCAATTTAATCTGTTCTGGGGTTGATCCTCCTATAAATTCAGTCTTAAATTCTATATCTGTGAATGCTAAATGAAGGATCTCCTTCTGAAGCGACTTCTTGAACCACGGTCCTCTTTCCTGATCTGACCGAAGATCGGGTATTGGGAAGCGGACAGAAAGGTTTAATGCCGGTGTGGCAACCTGGACTGATATCCGACAATTTGCAGGACTATGTGAATCATCCAGAAATACTTCGGTGAAAGCCTTGTGCTAAAACACAAAACATCAAAAATACGCCAAAATGTCAAATTAAGTAAATAAGCACAAATGATGTTAGTATTCAACAATATGTATAATCACTACTTCCTCATTCAGTATAAAGCATTAAAATAAAATTCAAATTAACTACTACTATGTTAATTTATTTATTTTTTATTTTTTATATATATATTTTTTTTAACATTTATTTATTTTTGAGACAGAGCATGAATGGGGAAGGGGCAGAGAGAGAGGGAGACACAGAATCGGAAGCAGGCTCCAGGCTCCGAGCCATCAGCCCAGAGCCCGACGCGGGGCTCAAACCCAAGGACCGCGAGATCGTGACCTGAGCTGAAGTCGGACGCTTAACCAACTGAGCCACCCAGGCGCCCCAACCATGTTAATTTAGAGTAATGGAATTTTATAATGTAACAGCTATTGACAAAATTCCAAATTACTGGCAAAAGTTAAATCCTCATATAAAATCAGTCAAAATAAAAACTGAACCAAAGACACAGGTGCTATAGATGCATACATATATTAGTACAGACTAAAAAAGGACAGTGTGTAAAGCAGGTTATCAATAAGTCCAATACAGTTAAAAATCAACTTAACTTCCAATATGAAGAATTTGTCTACCACTATGCTACTTCAAAGACTCAATGTGAACTTAGATACATTAAGCCAAATGCAAAGGCCCATCCATCCTTGACTCAATTCTGTATTTCCAGGCCGAAGCCCAGAGCCTGGCACAGTGTACATTCTAAATATTCACCAGATGACTCACCCTAAGCTCCCATCCAACCCAAGTGTATAAGCCCATCAGATGGCTCTTAGAAACCAAGACATGTATGCACCCTTTACTCAAAATCATGTTACAACAAAAGTATCAAAGAACATGCCCTTCAGATAAAAGTCTGTTTTGGGTTTTTTTTTTTCTAAAATGCATTGAAGCTTATAAAGCTTTAGTCCAGGGGTGCCTGGGTGGCTCAGTCAGTTGAGCGTCCGACTTCGGCTCAGGTCATGACCTTGTGGTTTTTGAGTTCAAGTCCCACATCGGGCTCTGTGCTGACAGCCCAGAGCCTGGATCCCACTTTGGATTCTGTGTCTCCCTCTCTCTCTGTTCCTCCCCCACTTGCATTCTGTCTCGCTGTCTCTCAAAAATAAAGAATAAAAAAATAAAAAGCTTTAGTCCAGACTACACTGCAGGTGAGAACACTCCCCTCTACTTCTAGTCTGACCTCCCAGATTAGAAAGTCCCCTTCTTACCCTAGACTTGGATTTTTAACACACCTATCCTTTCTCTCCCCTATTGGACTTTGTAATACTAACCCCTATTCTCAGCAAGAATAACCCAAGAGATTAAGCCATCATCTTGGTACATCTACGGCCAACAGTAAACACGCACACTAGCCCCACAGAACTTCAAATAATTAGCAATTGGTGACAACAAAAATTAAAGAACGCTGATTTAATGCGAATGCCCACCACTAACTGAGGGAGAAACAAGTAAGTGGAAAAATAGCTTTTCCCTTTTCTTTTTAAACCAAAGTTGTCTGTATCTGTTCCTGGTCCTTATAGCGCCCGAATTCCAGCCCCAAAATTCCTAACGGATTTCTTGCAAATCTGACTTACTTGCTTAGAAACGACACCAAGCACCAGACAGATCTAAGTAAAGGTGACCTAATGCGATGCCCAATAACCCAATACTATATAAATTAAATTCCCACCTTCACAAGTGTGTCTTTCATCATATGGGCTACCTTTTACAGGTAGACCAAGTAGTTTGCTAAATGCATGAATGAGTTTTGCACAGATATTGTAACTGAAATTTATAAAATTTGGACAAACACAGAAAAGGAAAGGGAATCTAATGCTACACTCTAACATAATCAATGCTACCAACTGGTTCAGTTCTATCCATTCTTTTTCTATACCTCAAGTTTATTTACACAGTTGTCACAAAAGTTTATGTGGAGTAACACGTTCCACTTGTACTACTCCTTCATGAGCTTTCTTCATGTTGCCCGTCTTTATAACCATCATTCAAAATGGCCACGAAAGTATTTGACTCCATATATTAGCAAAGCGTATTCAGCTAGTCTACCACCTAGGCGTTCAAGTCTTCATTTTTCATTATTATGAATGATGCTGTTTTAATAATAGGTGCTATTTAAACTATTAAGAATACTTAAGCCCAGAAATGATCCCAATAAGCCCATTAGCTAGCTATACTTACGATTAGTATTTGCAATGTTCTGAATACTCACCAGACTAATAGGTTTATTGTAGGACGTATACATGTGAGATGCCATCATTTCCACTGTAGTAAGTTTCTGCGGTTGAAGCAAGGAATTTAATCTGTCCACAATACTGATATCCAGCTCGCAGAACACTGGACTTAACTTAATTTGTAATTCTGCCTTCTGAGGAACAGAACTAAGTCTTGCTTGATTACCCTTTAAAAAAAAAAAAAAAAAGGAAAACATTAATATAACCACTAATACCACAAAATGAAGTGAAAACCTTCTGACTGTGACAAAATACATATCAAATGAAAATTTACAGGTGGTAATCACATAAAAAGGCCTCTTACCTGGGGTCCTTTATTCTCAGAATGCTTATAATGAAGCTGAAGACACACAGGGAGATGGGAATCAGTCCGCTCTTTGGAATGAAACATTAAAAGCTTACAAAGAAAGACAAAGATAAATTAAATGTAAGATATTAAGCTATCATTAATTTCATGAATTAACAGAGGTGCTAATATAATAGTGGGAAAAGCTTAAGCTTTTTGAAGTCAAGAAAGAGGAGTTTACATTTCATTTTGGGCTCTTACAAGCAGCGTGAATCCTAGACAAGTTAGTTCACTCCTGGGATACTTAGGATCTCATCTACAAAATGTACCTGAGAATTCAAGTAAATTAATGCCCAAGAAAGTACTCTGAAAATAAAATAACGTACAAAGTAACAACAATAAATGTTATCATGAATAACTTTGAAAAGTTTCTCTAGAACAGGTTTCACAATTAGAAAAAAAAAATCAGACTACTAATAAATGAACAAAAGACATTTTGCTGGTATTAAACAGTGCTTCTTAGCACACTGCAGGCATTCAGTATTTGTTGAATGGCAGAAATCTTCTGAAATTAATGGTACTTGGAAAGTTAGTGAAATGAAATCATCAGTCTCATAATCTGTCTGCCACTTTAAAACAAGTCAACTCTAAATTAAAAGGTCTAACAGACTCTTACAATGACCTTGACTGCCGTACATTAAAATGTTCAACAGGGGGGGCGCCTGGGTGGCGCAGTCGGTTAAGCGTCCGACTTCAGCCAGGTCACGATCTCGCGGTCCGTGAGTTCGAGCCCCACGTCAGGCTCTGGGCTGATGGCTCGGAGCCTGGAGCCTGTTTCCGATTCTGCGTCTCCCTCTCTCTCTGCCCCTCCCCCGTTCATGCTCTGTCTCTCTCTGTCCCAAAAATAAATAAAAAACGTTGAAAAAAAAAAAATTTTTAATGTTCAACAGGGACACCTGGGTGGCTCAGTCGATGAAGCATCCGACTCTTGGTTTCAGCTCAGGTTACGATCTCACAGTTTGGGAGACTGAGTCGTCCGCATGGAGCCTGCTTCAGATGCTCTCCCTCCTCTCTCTCTGCCTCTCCCCTGCTCGTGCTCTCTCACCCTCTGTCTCAAACTTTAAGGAAAAAAAAAAGGAAGAATCTAAAGAAAAAGTATCTAGCATTTACCTCTGTGTAGTGAGGAGGAACAGAATGAAAATCAGTTGGAAACAGGCACTCCAAAAGTTCCATTTGCCCAATGGACATATCCGTACTAAAATATCGGGAAGCTGATCTTTGTCTTTGTTCATAGGACACTTTGATGCCAGTACCTATAAATCTATTATAAAAAATGAAGCATTTAAGAGTATTCATGTACTTCTAGATTAACCAACGTGTTGAAGAAGAGTACACAAGCGTTGTTAAAGCACAATTATCCACCTATTCTGACAGGTTCAAGTTGTTAGTGATAACTAATATTCCTAAGGGTATTAGCCAGCAAGACTGCTTCAAATTTCCCATTCCCTGACATAAGAAAGCAGTTCCGTCAATAGGAAATTATCCAGGATATATTTATTTCCCAACACTGACCTTTGTTCTTTGACATTTTAAAATTTACACTGCAGTGGACAAAAACTTTCATATCTGTAAAATATACGTAATAGATTCTTAAAATTGTCTAAAAGCCTCATGCAGTATTTTTAAAACTTCAGTCAGTGGATCTCAAGTGTAAGCTCGTTTCCAGCTGTTGCTGCTTTTCTTATATTTCCTACTGCCATATATTTGAAACCCTGTCAGAAATGGGGGTGGGGAGAGGTTTTTACAATTTTATTATAAATACTATGGTCCTTACCATAGAGTTTCTTTTGCTATGTATAAAAACTATTCTGTGTAGTAACTGTTAATACTTAAAATAAAAGGCCAAACTGTTTTCTAAAAATATTAATGTATGTGCCTAAACTATCATTTACAATATGAAAGATCACTTTGTTAAACAATATTTACATATTAAGAATATCATACTTACAAATCTACTTATCTCCTCACCTAGTAGGACTCAACTCATGAAAAGATCATTGGCTATTTGGTCGGCTTTAATTTTTTAAAGCAGAAGTGGGAAGTGCAGGATCCAGGCTCAAGATGAGCCTGGGTAATGTCCCCCTCCCCACGGCAGACGACTGGGGCACATCCCTTCTCATGACCTCACTCCACTCCTACCACCACTGCCGTCTCTGCTGAGCCACTGACAGTAGGAACTATTTTTAGGATTATAATGGTGTCACTATTTTAACCGGCCCAATGTGGTCGAAAAAACTTGTCAAGAGCAGAGAAAACTCCAGATTATGTCAATCTTCTATGTGAATGGTTTCACGTGGCAACTAACCTGAACGAGAGATTCTATGGTAAGCATGTCTGCAGCACTGAAAGAAACCTCAGTCATTCCCTCGTTTCCAAGTAAAATGGGAATCAGAAAAACAAATGGTGACGGGTAGATACAAAAGCCCACGTCATCCCGTTCTTTTCCAAGGAGCATTAATAAATATGAGAGAAGTTACCTAAGGTGATCGTGTTTGCAAGCTTCGGCAAATACTGCTCGGAAAGACTTCAAATCATCTGCTGAAAATCTTGCTGGGTCAATCTTTTCTATGCAAGTAAAAAAAGCTATCGCCAAAGGTGTCAATGGATTAAGGTTCAATGACGTTTCAGGTGGAGACAAAGGATCGATGTGAAGCACAGAGATGGAGAAGGTTCCCACAGCTAGTCTAAAAATAAGTTCAGGCCTGGATTCATCCACTGAAACAGATCTAGATGGGAGAGCTGGAACACATGGGTTAAAATGAGATACATAAAATACTTCAAAATAATCCATTATATCAAAATTATAAAACATTTACTCGTGTTAGTTTAAAAATTTTTTTTAATGTTTATTTATTTTTTGAGAGACAGAGAGTGGGGGAGGGGCAGAGACAGTAGGAGACACAGAATCCAAAGCAGGTTCCAGTCTCTGAACTGTCAGCACGGAGCCCGAATGCGGGGCTCGAACTCACAAACCATGAGATCATGACCTGAGCCGAAGTCGGACGCTTAACCAACTGAGCCACCCAGGCTCCCCTACTTGTGTTAGTTTTAAAAAACAGGTGATCACACGACAGTTTGAATGATATTTGATGTTAAACAAGATAAACTGTTAACTCTCTGCATTTTATATCCTGGATCCTTGATACACATATGGAGATGCCTGGCTGGCTCAGTCGGTAGAGCACGGGACTCAATCTCAGGTTTATGAGTTCAAGCCTCACGCTGTGCAGAGATTAAATAAATAAAACTTAAAAAAAAACAACAACAATGGGGAGTCTGGGTGTCTCAGTCCGTTAAGCAGCTGGCTCTTGATCCTGGCTCAGGTTATGATCTCACGGTTGTGAGACTGAGCCTGGCATCAGGCTCAGTGGAGCCTGCTTGGGATTCTCTCTTCTCCTCTCTCTCTCTGCTCCACCCTTGCTCGTGCTCTCTAAGTAAATAAATAAATCTTTAAAAAAAAAAAAAAAAAAAACACACACACACACGGAAACAAAACTTTTGCAGTGATAAAACTGTATTGGAAAAGTCACAGATCAACCACAAGTTGCTCAAATTTTCCTGTAAGCCTCGTGTCTATTTCAAACCTGAGGTTCTCTTTCAAGAAAAGCGTCAGATGGTGGGTGAGATGCCTAAGCTGCGATAATAATATGAAACTTACACGCACTTTTTAATAAAAATATTTAAATACACAAAGACTACAAGTTCACATTTTCTTTCCAAATTTGGTTAAATGGCCTAGATCAAAAGAAAATCTTCTGAAGGGAAAGAAAAGCAGCGGCAGAATGGCATTTTCAAGAAAGAAACAATGTGTTTTAATTTTTAAATTTTTAAAAATTCTAGTGGCACTATCAACAAATGTCTCATGCTACGTACAAGTTTTCTGTAAAGCTGGTGGGGGCGCCAGGTTGGATGGCAATGCTGACCCTCTTACTGGCTGTTCTTTATGACGATCAAGGAAATCTCCCCACGTTGGCTGAAGCTGTAAAAGAATTTTTTTTTTAATCACATGAATAAAGCGTAGAATTTTAGAAGCCACTTTTCAAGCCGAGAGTAACAATTAAATAATACTTTACCACAGTAGCACTTAATGGAGATCCTGCTGGAGTATTTGTATATGTACTAGTTAACGACAACTCAAGGTCCACATTTGGAGGGTCTCCAAGGGGTGGAAGAGAAGAGAGACTATGGGACATGTCCATATCGGCCATGGAGAAGAAAACTTCTTCTTCTAGAGAGAATTAAACCTTGTCAATTGTGTAATTCATGTCTTTATAGTAAGTTAACATGTATTAATATCGTATTCTTCCTTCAGATTATCTGCAATACGGCGATGCCCTAAAGTTTACATTACTTCCAGTAGGGTACTTTATTTGGATCCAAGATATAAATGGCATAATAAAAACTCGACCAAATACAAGTTAACAAAGTTATGCTATCCTACTGGGGAACTTGTTTTGTGGTTTTTTGTTTTTTTTTCCAAATATATGACATGTACTACATGGTATATTTTTAGGTGTCATGTGACAGTTTAGGAGTTAAAACCCAACTTTAAAATAGTATGAAGATCTTGCGATATCTGGTTTCATATGGATACAGCTTTTTCTTTAAAAACACACCTGAATATATCATTTAGAATTCTATTTACCTTTCACTTTCTTCTTCCTGGAGGTTGTTTCACCCTGAGGCGAATGAAGTTTGTTATGGCCAATATTGCTTGAATACGCTTTAATTTCTTAGTTTTTAATTTATTTAGTTCAACATTCTGTATTTAAAGTGATTCTTCTTAAGGTATTAGTGCTTAAACATTGTAAAACACCTGTAAATGCCAGGTTTACTTGGCATTATATTTACACATAATTGATAGAAGAGTAGAGAAAGGTTCCTAAAGGAATCTGCCGTAAATCATTATACAAGTATGTAAGAATTTGACAAAATGAATAATTATCCCCAATTTATCTTTTGTGTATGCATTTTTGTGAATTGACTATCCTTAGAATAAAAAAAAAAGAATAAATCATGACTTATGAAACAAGATTACACAATCAAAAAAAGGTACATGTGCCAGTGCCTCACTGTAATTAATGACATGGTTAGATCAACTTACTAACTGAAACCTTCTTATAGCACAGATCTTTTGTTCTTTCGTTACTAAACTCCATTTCACAACAGCCAAATTGTTTACTCTGCTCTCTGATGACATTGTAGGAATCTAGTGTCAACGGTCTTAGTTCCTTACCACGGCTAGAAGGTGTCCGAGCAGATTCTGTCTCATAAAAGCTTTGCTCTGAAGATACACCCACGGAGAGGGAATCTTTTCTCAAATAATACCGGTTTAATTCCATCTGAATTCGATATTCGTCTTCCTGCTGCATAGGTCGGTTTTTTCTATCTTTATTACCTAATCCTATTTTGCTAGAATTTTCTGGAAGTATAGAAAGGAAAGCAAAGGAAAGCAAAACAGTAATTAAATCTGGAGTTAATCATCTCTCTCCCAAAACCCACTTGTTCAATACTAACAGCAACTTCATGCCAGTCAATTCAGAACTACCACTATTTAATATTAATCAGAGACCTATGCAGTAGTTTTAAGCAGCTAGCTAGACATCATAGCATCTTTGATCTTAACTAAAAAATTTCAAAGTTAAAAATAACAACAGAGTAACCCATTGCCATACTTGCCTGGTCCGGCAATAGCTGCTAACATATCCAAAAGCAAGTGCACCTGCCTCGGTGACAGGAATAGGTGAATAGAGTCTATCTGTCCATCAATATCCAACTTCAAAACAAAAAACAAAAACAAAACCACTCAGGATAAACACTCTTAAAACCTCATCACCCCAAATCCCAGTATACTTTAATGCACGGAGATCAATACGGATTAGTCAGTCTTAAATTCTTTTACCTAAGATTCCATCCACGAATTCATACAATCTAAATAAAAAGACTTATAAGCCATCAAACTGTTGTTCTAAGAGGGAAAATCCTCCCGAGAAATTCCATGTTGGCAAGTCCAACGTCACACTTTTTGTCTCTGTGAGCTTACTATAGAGTATTTAAGGTATTTGAGGCCTTAAGACACAGCCACTAAGAAAGAATATCAAGTTAGTAGTACAGTTTTCCTTCCCAGCAGGACTTCAAGACTCGAGTCATAATCCTCAAAGCTGGAGTCACACCAATAGCAAATAAAGTTGGCTGTCCCAAGTTTGCCCACTTGCTAGCACAGCACTTGGGGACCCTTCCCTATCGGCAGCATGCCTCTCCAGATGCGCAGTATTCCACAAAGCCCACTCCCCACTAGGTAGGAAAGCATAAGCCACAGCAGAGATGCCAATGGAGTTGGGCGATCGGGTGAACTGCCTTGCTCTTTTCCAAGTCTTTGTCCAATTTTCCTCCTAGAAATAAGAGCCCACCCAGTCCCATCTGGATTCCCGTGGAGTATATTCCGACAAAAACAATTACTCCACTCTCTACACCACATTCTAAAAAGTTGAATGTGCTATGGCCGCCTTACTTTTCATTCACCTCCTCTTAGTCCTAATGCTAACACTCCCATTATCCTTATGCCATTTTGCAATTCAAAAGGAATTCAATTAATAAAATACATTTATATTTGGAAAATGGCACCTTCCCCAGGGGAAAAAACAAATTTCCTCTGATTCTAAAAACAAAAAAATATCGTATTATATAGTAACTCTGAGAAATGTCCATGATCTGAGAATATAACAACATTCTCCAATAATAACAATCATCATTATCACTTTTTGGTTTTGCTTTTTTAAGTGCTGGGGCACTAGGCCCCAACCAGCATGGGATTCTCTCTCTCTGCCCCTCCCCACTCGTGCTTTTTCTCTCTCTCCGAATAAACAAACTTTAACAAAAATTAAAAAATAAAGTCAAATAATTTCAAACTCAATATGACACGGTAACTGAAATGAAAGCTCTATAAATTCAATACATACAAGTCCTCTGTGTTCTTAGATAGCACATTCCTGAAAGTACATGCTAAAACTGAGTATGTGAACCATAAGGCTTACACTGTTTGGGGTGGGTACCAGTCTCAGAGAACTAAAATAAATAAATAAATAAATAAATAAATAAATAAATAAATAAATAAATAAAAGAATAACATAAAATATCTTTCATAACATTTTGAGCTCACAGTTGAAAGACGTGGGTCTAATGAACATCAGAGGGACTACAGATCGGGCACTTTGAGGACCCCTAGCCAATGCCATCTTTGTCTACACTGTATCGTTTATGAGATTTACATTTCTCAACGCTAATATCTAGAACTTTTATTTCTCCATTTAGTCTTCATTTTCATTAAATAAGAACAATATGGACTCAAAAAATCAAGTTACTACCGCAAAAACAATTACCATATAGGCGAGGAGAGTAAGATCCCCAAATATCACACACTGGCTGACAATCATACCCTCGTGCAGTGATTCCAGGTGTTATTTGCCACCTAATACACAGATGTCCAAAAGCAACATCGAAAAGGCACTTATGCAAATCAACACATAGTGTGCAAAAGTCTAGGTCTGCTCAAAGATCAAGTATATAAATGCTGAAAACTATATTTAATCAAAACAGAACTATAAAAGTTACTATGGTTCTCCCTTCTTAGAGAAACGGTAAATGCACCCCCCTACCCCTCCCAGAGGCAGGAGTGTGTTAGTTTCCCAAGGATTTTAGCACGTCGGGGGATTCCCTGAGGGTTTAAACACACCTACAGCTTTCTTGTGTTATTTTATGAAGAGGCTTTTAAGAACTGGAGAAAGGAGGTCCTAGCACCTAGGGTAGGACAGAGCACTAAACGAAGGAGAGGGAGTCCTCAGAAATAGGAAGGCTGAGGTTCTGATAATCCCCTTCCCCTGCCTCCACCTCTAGCCAGCAGTGCCAACCCAAGGACGGGTTGCTGGAGATCCTTCAATCCTCTGAAAATCCTACGTGCATTCACGTGCACTCAGTTGCTCCCTCTCCCATGCCCCTCCCCCCAGCAATCTCTATAGCTCTCATTATACGCTGTATTAAGGCGAAGACAGTACTCCACTCTTCTTTGCATCTCCCCGAGAAGTTGCACAGGGCCTGGCACACAGTACTCAAACACCTACAGCTAGTTAGCACAGTGAGTAAAATGACTAAATCCTGACATCTTCTTAATTTAAACTACATTTTACACAGATTATATAGCAAATTAGTTTTCAAAGTTTGAAAATAACACGCCACAAATACGTTTTTAACCAGCTACACAAACACAAGCTTCCTGATTCCCCAGCAGACCGCCCAATACTGCTCCCTACAAAACAGGTGTTGTCTTTACAAGCTCTTCAAAAGCCATGAGTTACCATGGGGGGGGGGGGGGGGGGGGAATCAATCTCTTTTCATAAATATTCCACAACATAAAAACAGTCATTCTGTTCAAAACGCACAAAGGTGGGCATTTTTACATGCATACAATTAAGCATCTTCTACAGTCAACTTCTTGCTTTCCAAATCTCTTCTCCTAAACTTACTTTTGTGATAACAGATTCCTTAATAAATTGCTAGTTTCTGAACTAACGAATGTTTCTGAACCGCTCGAGTGTAGGAGACAGTGCTAAACCCAAGCAGCAGCAGAAGGGCAAAGGCATTCCTCACGTGAGCCTTAAGACGGGAGGACAGAGGCCCCAGCAGAGAGTGAGAACGCTGACTCCAGGACAGTGGGCACCCTAGTTACAGGACAATCCACAGTGACCAATCGGTGAGAACGCTGCACAGATTAAAGAATGCTTGTACTTTGGTTTGTTTTACTATAGAAAATAAAACGAACACTTACCTTAGCTCCAGGAAGTACTTCATTCTGTTTCAACGTGAGACTCAACTCCAACCTACCGATCAGCCCTCCAATCTGCACTGGGTCAGAGGGTGCCATCTCTGGTAAATTTCTAGTTAGTTGTGGGTGTGGCTCATAGACAATTTTGGGATTCCAGCTAGGTGACAGCTTTGGCTCAGTTTCCTACAATGAGGCAGTAAGAATAAAATAATTCTTGGGAATGCAAGCCGGTGCAGCCACTCTGGAAAACAGTATGGAAAAACAGTATGGAGGTTCTTCAAAAAACTAAAACTAAAACCACCCTAACGAACCAGCAATTGCACTACTAGGCATTTATCCAAGGGATACAGGTGTGCTGCTTCGAAGGGACACATGCACCCCCATGTTTATAGCAGCCCTATTGACAATAGCCAAAGTCTGGAAAGAGCCCAAATGTCCACCTATGGATGTATGGATAAAGAAGATGTGGTGTGTATATATATGTGTGTGTGTGTATATATATATATATATATATATATATATATATATATATATATATGTATATGTATATATGTGTGTGTGTATACACACACACACACACACACACACAATGGAGTATTACTCAGCCATCAAAAAGAATGAAATCTTGCCATTTGCAACTACGTGGATGGAACTGGAGGGTATTATGCTAAGTGAAATTAGTCAGAGAAAAACAAAAATCATACAACTTCACTAATATGAAGACTTTAAGAGACAAAAGAGATGAACATAAGGGAGGGGAAACAAAAACAATATAAAAACAGGGAGGGGGACAAAGCATAAGAGACTCATAAATATGGAGAGCAAACTGAGGGTTTCTGGAGGGGTTGTGGGAGGGGGAATGAGCTAAATGGGGAAGGGGCACTAAGGAATCTACTCCTGAAATCGTTTCACTAGATGCTAACTAATTTGGATGTAAGTTTTAAAAAACAAAAAATAAAATTAAAAAAAAGAATAAAGTAATTCTTTAAAATACCTTAGTGTAAATAAACTGAAATGCAAAATACAAATGTCAGCATAAGAGTAAAATATTTGACATGAAAAACTTATTACGTGACCATGAATAAACCAGTATCTTATAGCTAGCATGAAACAGTAGTAATAAAGGCAAATCATGGAAAAGGACTTTATGGAAAAAAAGCACAGTATCTATTCAAATTATAGCAATAAGAAAAAATAGACATTCTGTCATCATGAAAATCTGAAATAATGCAAAAGATAAATTCTGGAAGGACTGATTTATGAAAGGACTCTCTACTCTCAGAAAGGATTAATAAAACGTTCCTAATTATAAAACCCTTTTAAGCTGTAAGTTTTCAGCACTGTTCATTATGTAAGGTAATGTGAACACTGCTTGGGATTTTATCCTAAAAGGGTATTCGCGGTCATCATACCACTTTCCCCCAAAACACAGTATCCGATGTTATACACCTCACAGGTAGGAAAGGCATCAATCGTAAATAGGAGTATTTTAAAAACCCCGAAAGGTAGGCATCACTGAATATTTGTGTTAACTTCCAGATCAGATGGATCTGTATACCCCAGCAAAACCTAACAGCCCCCATTTAAACCTTTTTACAAATCTAGGATTTAGCGTTTGGTTTTTTGTTTGGTTTTTCTTACCACTGGTGCAGTTGAACACACTGGGGAGGATTTTGCTGACGCAGAAAACTCATCCCAGAAGAGGGCCACTCCGGAGAGCTGCAGCAACTTGTGCGCAAACGCTGTGGGCTGATGCACGTTCATTCCTGCAGACTCGTCAGCAGCTTCGTCACAGTACATGGTCCTGCACGTTCAAAACAAGAGCATTTGCACAACGCTCCGGAGAACACCTACTTGCAAGCCTAAGAAACACACACAGCCTTTTCACTTAAAGGATTGCTCAAGTGTTAGCACAACTGAGAAAATGAGAAAAGGTAACGTGGTCAGCATTACGGTGCTTTACTACGGGAAAACGTTTTCACCAAGAGACCTCAGCCACAGGAAGGGTAATATTAGGGGGTCCTAAGCTGGCGGGGGGCGGGCGGGGGAGACGGGATTAATAACTGCCTAAAGTTCGCCTCCAGGAAAACAATCCCTGTGCTCCCTCACAAACCTGTCTTGGCTCCAAGTCACGTGTCTGACATGAATGGCATTTCTTGAACCCTTCCGACTGTTCATTCCAGGAGTTCAGTTTAAACGAAATACAGAAAGTAGTTCTACGTGCGTGAGATTTCAGTAGCTTTTTAACGTACCATTTCAGGGAAATGCAACCTAATTTCAAAATTCTGTTGACAAGAACTTTCACGGGACACCTGGGTGGCTCGCTGGGTGAAGCGTCCAACTCCTGATTAACGGCTCAGGTCATGGACTCACAGTGGCGAGATCGAGTCCCACGTCAGGCTCTACGCTGACAGCGTGGAGCCTGCTTGGGATTCTCTCTCTGTGCCTCTCTCTCTGCCTTTCCCCTGCTCAAGCTCGCTCTCTCTCAAAAATAAATGAATATTAAAAAAAATAATAACCGTTTCACTAATACATACGATGTTTTGCGAAAGACAGAAACCGTATCTGCTCAAAATCTGGCAAACCCCCCAGCAGATCTGTATACGACAGGGCCGTATACTGAGCACTAAGTGTCTTTGGTGCTCGGTGTACATATTTCATCCTGTGTGTTTCTGCAGGCATTCGTAGCACATCAAAACACACGCGAACAGTGACAACCTCAAATCGACACTCAAAAGTGTGTACATGAATCATCTCTGTTTCAGAGCTGTTTAGAAGGTTCCAAGCGGGCAAAAACACAAAACTAAGTGCTGGTTTCTATATTTTTAAGGAAATCACTATCACGCATATTGACTTTAAGATACTCTCACAGAATCCTCAAAGAAAACAGCAGCAGCTTTTTCATGCAAAGCAGCACTTAGACCAAGCAAAGGAAAGCAAAAAAGCCCCTCATACCAATGAGACATGCCAAAACAACACATCGCTCACATGAAAAACTCCAACAGGAGTGCCTTAAATTCAGCAGCGCTCAACTATTCATGATTTTTATTTGATACTAACTAAAAACAGAACCATTTGCTTTGAATTCAGTATTATAGACAAATTATACCCCAACTGGCATTTTAAGTTTTCAATAATGGGATCAGAACGTATCTTGGACAGCAGTGCTTTACTGTGAAATCATACAATGTATTAACAGCATCACCTCTAATCTCTAAAAGCATCATAAAATCTAATGAGAGACTTAGATCTTACCATTTATAAAAGAAAAGAATAGGGTCATTTATTCTCAGAGATAAGAAGTCTTACCTTTCTATTCGAATTTCAAGTGCAGTTCCAGTTTTGGAATTTTCTGGCACGTGTTCGATTCTCAAGACAGTGTCTATAAAAGTGACTTTTACTCTTCTTAGCACTAGAGGAAACAGGTCACCATCAACATGAGACCATATGTATACTCAATAAAAACTTCTAATGAAAGGAATACAAAATAAAAAAGTTGTATTTCTTTCCTTAAAAATCCCCAAACCTTAAGTTTGGTAATAAATATTTTGTCTTACTGAGCACCTACTGTGTCATATCTCAACAGACACTTGGGTAGAGCTAACGCTCTCCGCTGAATTAAAATCCCTTACACAAGCACAATAAAATAAACAGGAGAAACTAGGACACAAAGGACATGAAATTAAATCAGATACGATATTTAAAATAACCTCAATTCTAAAGTTTTGAAGTGAGAACAGTAATTCTGTTTAAAAACAAATCACTCCAACGGATTTACCTTATGTGAGACTTACTAAATAAAAGGTACCGATATACTAAAAACAAAACAAAAATCTAAAATTTTTGAAAATACTCAATAATGCCAAACCTGTTTCAATGGTTTCGGCAAACTTTTCAAGTCCTTCAAAAGGCTGGGATCCTTCTCCTTGTTCATCCGTTAATTTCTGGCTAAGACATTCTTTTGCCAGCTGCATACTGCTGGTCATGAAACTTGACCAATACATAGGCTCAGAACCAGTTGCTGCAGAAAATATAGATGAATTCTAAATAAGTTCTCATAGTTCCAACAAAGCCATTTCATAAAATGCCACATTTGAAATAAGTGAATTCTTAATCCTCCAAGAGATATTTAGCATCGTGATGTTCCCTCGGCATAGAATACTCTAGAAATCGGGGCGCCTGGGTGGCTCCGTCGGTGGAGCGTCCGACTTCGGCTCAGGTCACGATCTCGCGGTCCGTGAGTTCGAGCCCCGCGTCGGGCTCTGTGCCGACGGCTCGGAGCCCGGAGCCGGCTTCGGATTCTGTGTCTCCCTCTCTCTCTGCCCCTCCCCTGCTCAAGCTCTGTCTCTCTCTCTGTCTCTCAAAAGTAAATAAATATTAAAAAATTTTTTTAAATAACAAATAAGGGGCGCCTGGGTGGCTCCGTCGGTGGAGCGTCCGACTTCGGCTCAGGTCACGAACTCACAGTTTGTGAGTTCGAGCCTCCTGTCGGGCTCGGTGCCGACGGCTCGGAGCCCGGAGGCTGCTTCGGATTCTGTGTCTCCCTCTCTCTCTGACCCTCCCCTGCTCATGCTCTGTCTCTCTCTCTCTCTGTCAAAAATAAATTTTAAAAAAACATTAAAAAAAAAATTAAAAAAAAAAAAAGAATACTCTAGAAATCACTCTTGCAAGAGATTCAACCACCACCTTATGATAACTGAGAAGAAAAAATAAAAGATCACAGGACACATGTCCAGAGACCTGTGTTCTCATTAAATGATACGCATCTGCCAAATGCTAATTCGCGAATTCGTTCAGCAAATATGTAATGCGTGCACGGTACTGTTTACAAGTGTACAGAATAGAGGTCAGCAAACTTCTTTGGCAAGGGTCAGACGGCACAGGTTTCAGGTTCTGTGGGTCCTTCAGTCTCTGCCGTGATGACTCAACTCTGTCGCTCTGGCGCAAAGGCAGCAGAGAGAACGAACGAATGAGTATATGGTAGTGTCCCTACACCGATTTACAAAAAAAAGACAGAGCAAACTTGGCCTAGCGGCCAGTTAGCCGACGCTGCTGTAAGGGATCCAAAAGATATTAATCCTGCCCTCCCAGAGCCTACAATAGAGGAAACATGCTGCAGTTAGGATGAATTAGTAAGCAACTATGCAGGGTCAACAGAGAACACAGCCGAAGCGGGAGGTTAATTCTTCTCACTGACAGAAGGTAACAGGAACTCTGGCAGGGCTGGTACCGGGCCGAAGCTTTGGAAGGGGGGGGAGCAGAAATGTAGACAAGACAGAGAAGCATCCCCGGAGGGATGCACGAACTGGGAAAAACCCTTTCTAGATCTCCCCTCATCAGAGAGCTGCGCCGCTCTCTCTCACGTTATCCAAAACAAAGTGACAGAGATCACTAGAATTCTTGCCTTCCAAAAATGGAAGTTAAAAGCCCTTCTCATGGAATATGTTTAAAGTAAGGGAGAATATCTGACTTTCCACAGAGGAAGTATTATTATACCCAGTCATCACGGTTAAAAAAATATTATTGTTAATTAAATGCCATTATCAAGGAGGACTTCCACGCACAGACTACCACTTTTCAAACTACAGGTGCCACTATTCCAGGAAGTACACTTTAAACTTTGGTGTTCCAGACAGCACTTGGGCTTATAATTCGCCAGGTATATCTTGGTAGACATCACTTGCCACTGAAAGAATTCAAATGCAGAATTTAAGACGATTCACGTCACGACTCTGTTGGTTTCGAAAATACACATACGCTACACACACACTCCGAAGTAGAAAATCTTAAGATACAACATCACACGGCGGTTCGGAACAGGGACTCCACAACTAGGTTGCCCGGGTTCAGATCCCATCTTCCCACTTAACTAGCCGTGACCTTGGACAAGTCCGGAATCTACCTCTGCTTCGATTCCCTGTTCTGTAAAATGGAGATAATAAAAAATATCTATTTCAAAGAGCTATTATAAAATAATATTTGTACAGCATTTAGAACAGTATGTGGCATCTAAGAAGCACTATACACGTTGGATACGTCGGAAAACATCACGCATGTAATTAAAGCTATACCACACACACGTACTTGTAAATAATGACTTACTACCACTTTAGAGCTTTTCCCTCCCCAAGTTTTCTTTTGAAAATTTTCAATCCTAAGAAAGAGGTGAAAGAATGGTACCATGAACACCCACACAGCCTTCACTTAGACTCATCATGACTGTGTCACACGCACACAAATACACACAAACTCTCATCCTTTTGCTGAACTATCTGAAGGTAAACCTCAGGCATCCTAACACTCACTCCTAAATACTTGAGCATACAACTCCTAAGAATACAATGAACATTCCCCAGCAAAAGCTCAGGAAGGGTAACACTCCCAAGAAACATAACCCTGGCAAAACATTATCTTCCTTACAGGCCACACCCAAACTTCCCTAGCTGTCTCAGTAACATCCTTCTTAGCAAAAGCAAAAACACAGGATTAACTATTGCAGTTATTTGTGTCTTAGTCTTTTTAATCTGGAACAATTCCTCCACCTTTCTTGTCTTTCGTGATACGGATACTTCAAAAGACTACCAACCAGTGAGTCTGTAGAATTTCCCTTATTTTGGATTTGTCTGCCTTCTTCCTTATAATCTGATTCAGATTAAGCACTTTTAACAGGAACGGTACATATATGATGTGTCCTCCTCAGCCATCACATCAGGACACACATGATGTCGGTTTGATCCACTATCAAGAAGATTAAGTTTGATCACTAGGTTGTTGTGATGACTGTCAATTTCTTTCATTGTGAAAGAAACATTTTTCTCTTTGTAAATAATATGTAATCGATGGGAGGTATGCTGATACCATCTAAATATAAAGCCCCCCAACAACTTTCACCAAACGATGTTAGAATTCATTGATGATTATCACCTGTATCAAGTGCTTTTTTTTGTTTGTTTTTTGTTTTTTGGGTTTTTTTTTTGCCATGGTGGCCAAAAACATGGTTATGGTCTATCATCTTTTTCTACTCTATGAACTAGGTATCCTACTGCAATAAAGAGCTTTCCCTTCTTCCTGCCTCTCTTACATACTGATTACTTATTTATAACAATATAAACTTAAAGAGAAATTTTGTTTTAATTTAGTGTGCTATAATCCATTATTGCCATTATTCTTTGTTTACTCAAGTATTCCCAGATTTGGCCAATGAGAGCCCCTAAAGCCCAATCCTGTGTCCTTTTAACATTTCTCCATCGATCTTTGAGCAATTCCTTTCTTTCTGGCACAATACTCCGAATCTTTAAAACACGAGTCACTTTAGATAATCAGTAACAAATAATTAAACCAAATCATCATTATACCAAAGTTCCTGCAGGTAAACAGGGCGAGAAGTAATCCTAAAGGTAAAATCACACACACACACCCAAGTCCTAATATTTTTATCTACTGAAAAGCTCACAAATACAATGCTAAGTAATAAATTAAATACTGAATTTAATACAATTAGGTTACTTTCCCAATCTCTGAGGAATACAAATAGAAACAAATCAAACAAACACAGCACACGTACCTAGGCGAGGTCTAGGCCGGAAGACCATTTCTAGCCCTTTCACTTCCAGTGCACAATTATCCTGTAGCAAGGAGCCCCATGGAACTGACAGAGAAATTGACTGTATGAATCCTTCAGTGACTTCTAAAGGCGCATCTGCCGACTCCAGGATCTCATTGAGACACTAAAGAGAAAAAACATGTACATTTTGAAATCACAGGGACAAGAATTCAAAATTGGTGATTTACTCAAAGATGCTGAATATGCTCATATAGGTGTCAGACACTAGGGATTAAGAAAGCAGAGTCGAGGGGGCACCTGGGTAGTTCAGTCGATTAAGCATCCAACTGCGGCTGAGGTCATGATCTCACGGCTCATGAGTTCGAGCCCCACGTCGGGCTCTGTGCTGACAGCTCAGAGCCCGGAGCCTGCTTCCGATTCTGTGTCTCCCTCTCTCTCTCTGCCCCTCCCCTGCTCGTGCTCGCTCGCTCAAAAATAAAATTTAAAAACTATTTTTAAAAAAATGAAAAGAAAAAGAAAGCAGAGTCCAAGAGAAAGACTCCCCATCGTCACGAAATTTACTAAATAGCTTACCATGGAAGACACACATAATAAAGATGTGATGAGCTACATGAAAGAGGAAATACACCGTAGTATTTGAGCATATAATAGAACCCGTCCTGGCACCAGAGGCAGTACTATTGCAAAGTGAGACCAGAGAAGGCTGAGGAGTTAACCAAAGTGGTCCACACAGACTACGGCGTGTGACAGGATTCAGAGAAAGCAGAGGTCAGAGACGCAAGACTTTTTGAAAAGGAAAGGCTACTCTAGACTCTAGTGCAGTGTGCTAGGGTGAGGAGCCAAAGATAAAGCTACGCAGATAAGGGAGAGGGAGTCCAAACAGCCTTGTAATTCATGTTCAGGAGTCTGACATTTATCTCAAGAGCAGAGTGAAGCCATTGAAAGATTTTAAGCAGGGGACCACGATGAGATTGGAACTTTCAGCGAACCACTTCTGCCACCACACCGAGCACGTATTGGAGGAAAGCAAAAGTCAGGCAGAAAGGTTGTTATGAGTAAGAGAAGCCAGGGAAATTGGTTTGGCGAGGACAGTGACACTGAGGGTGGTTAGAAGTGGACAGATTTTTGTAGTTTATTAGGAAGTAGAATTGGCATCATGAGAAATAAAAAAATAAAAAAATAAATAAAAAGGACTGAAGGATGACTCCCGGGGTGCTGACCCCTGACCCGGGCAACTGGTTAGACAGTGCTATTTACATTGAAAAAACCTGGAGAAGCAGGTTAGAGGAAGCGGAGAAGTTCAGTTCCCAAGAGCAGACATCTAGGTGGAGACGTCAGAGGCAGCTGGCTATTCTGGTCTCGATTATCAGGGGAGCCATCTGGGCTGAAGCCCTAGGGTGATGAGAGACAGCCTTTGGAAACTTAGGTAGAGTTAGATGACAAGAGGCCTACGACAGAATCCTGATAAGCACCCCAACATTTAAGAACTAAGAATTGGTTTATGAAAGACGCACCTGCAAACTAGAAAAAAGCAAACAGAAGTAGAAGGAAAATCAAGTCTTACGTTCCCAGAAAATCACGGAAAGACCACTATAAAAAGAGGGGTCCTGGGCAACAAAAGGTAACAAGAGGCCAAACATTTTTAAATGTCCACCGGATTCTGTGATATTTAGGCCACCGGTGATCCCAGTGAGAGCAATTTCAATAGCGTGGTAAGGCAAACCAGATTACAACAGAAGGAAGACAGGATGGATGTAAATATAGGTAACAGAATAATTAAATGTATTTCTCGATAATGTACTTTTTACATTAAATTAAAATAACACACGTTCACTAAATGCCAGTTTATACGTGTGGTACTTCCTGCGTGCCATGGTAACCGCAGTGTCATAATTCTTTGTTACCAACCTAACACTGAATGTTGAGATTTGGACTGGCTCGTGTTTTGTCATTGGAGGTTACCACTTTAAAAGGCTTTCTTCATGCTGGTGTTTGTGTAATCTTACAGACTTTCTGAAGAGTACTTGGGCATGGATTGTTTTAAGGTAAACACATCCAGGTGCTCACATTCCAAATATATTCTGTTCTAAAGCCGATCGATCTTCCTGAGAAGAGTACTTAACGGTGGCACCATGTTGGATCGCCTCTCCTGTATTCCCTTGTACAATCTCCCTGCCCCGACTTAGCCAAAAAGGCCTACCTTTTCCCTTCCTGATTCCTCCTTCGTGCACCGCCCAGGGTATAAAAATCTCCAGGCAGGAACAGCATTAAGTTTGCTATTGTTTCCCTATCTTATACATATTTTTGGTATGGCACTCAAAGAACTAAGCGATGTTGCTACTGCAAAATCCCTTCAAGTCTCATCTATTTCTTTATGACATCAGCATTTGTCAAGCTTATAACTATTTCAAAAACTTGGAATGAAATTTATAATGAGCCCTATCAAATTCTAGTTAAGTATATTCATCTGTAGATACATAAGCTAATCAGGGAAGAGGGGGAAAACCGCCTAGCCACATCATTAAGAAAGGTATTTCCAAGAGAAATTTTTAAGTTTAATTTTTCAAACATATTCATTCGTTTTGATCAACTGCACACTTATAACAACACAATCCAGAGGAAAAATCTTAACACTTAAAGCCTAACGATTACCTGAAGGAAATACTGATAAGATTAATATGGTAAGGCCTAGAGAACTACTAAGAAGACCACTATAAAACTCAAAAAACAGAAAGTGAAGAAATTAAAGGAATTAAAATGGGAATTAAAAAGAATTAAATTAAATTTAAAAGGAATAAGGAGGGGCACCTAGATGGCTCAGTCGGTTAGGCATCTGACTTCAGCTCAGGTCATATCGTTCTGATTCGTGAGTTTGTGAGTTCGAGCCCCACACTGGGCTCTGTGCTGACAGCTCAGAGCTCCAGCTCAGAGCCAGGAGCCTGCTTCAGATTCTGCGTCTCCCTCTCTCTCTCTGGCCCTCCTCCTCGCACGGTCTGTCTCTCTCTCCCTCTCATAAATATTTAAAAAACAGGAATAAGGAAATATTTACTTAATGCAAAAGAAAGCTTGATAGCAAGTTTTAAAATATGATCTCTTTCAGTTTAGTTACATGTTTTTATTGTAGAGAAATTACAGCATGATCAATAAAAGACAAGCATAAAATACATGTTATGATAAAATTTTGCAGAAGATGAACATAAGAGTTCAATGGGAAAAAAATACAATGTTAAATTTCCAACTATTAATGAAGAGCTTGTTCAAGCATTTTCAAATGCATAATGGTAGATATTTAGATCCTACTGGGTGAAAAAATATATTTTTTATATCAATATTTACAACACAGGATTACTCTCTACAACTATTTAAGCTGTTAAGAAAACGAAAGGCCAAGGTGGCGTCACTCGCCCACCAGGACAGCAAATCAAGACTTAATTGCAGTTTCAACCTCTCCAAGAGTGAAATTTTAAGCCAATCAATCTGGATTTTCTGGTTGGCACCAAGGAGGTAATCCTCTCCCCTAGAGGAAGATGAGGTAATCCACCTAAGACTCTCCCTTCTTCTCCCCTAAGGAAAGAAGTTCTGGCCTGAAACAATCTTTTCTTTTGCTAATAACTTCTTGCCCCAACCTCCTCCCTCCTTCCTATAAAAACCTTACCTTTTGCACAACTTTGGAGCTCCCCATACAAGCTAGGTGTGGTGCTGACTGATTCACGTATTGATTAAAAAAGCCAATTAGATTTTCAAATGTCCTTGGGTGAATTGCTTTTTTTTTTAAATCAAAATTTATAATGAAAACCTTTTAAGTCAATTTTACTTTAATATTTATTTTGAGAGCACGCACACACACACACACACACACACACACACGGAGTGGAGAGAGAGAATCCGTGCTGTCAAAACAGAGCCCAACATGGGGTTCGACCTCAGGACCATGAGATCATGACCTAAGCCAAAAATCAAAAGACGCATAACCGTTAAGTCAATTTTAATTTTTTTTTAATGTTTATTTATTTTAGAGAGGGACAGAGTGCAAGCGGGGGAGGGGAGGAGAGAGAGGGAGACACAGAATCCAAAGCAGGCTCCAGGCTCAAAGCTGTCAGCACAGAGCCCAACGCAGGGCTTGAACTCTCGAGCCATGGGATCGTGACCTGAGCCGACGTCAGACGATTAACCGATAAGCCACCCAGGGGACTCAAACTGTTAGGTCAGTTTTAAAATGCACAAGGAATAGGGTAATTTTTCAAAAATTTTAAGAGAAAATTGGGCAAATGTTTGAAGGACACTCCTTTAAAAGAGCATGTGTTCTGGTCCTAGCTCAATCACTTACTAGTTGGGTGGTCTTGGACAAGTTCTTGAATCTCAATTTCCTCATCCATAAAATGGGATAGTATCTATTTCATAGACTTATTGTGAGCATAAATGAGGTAATAACATGGAAAGCTACCAACACAGTTCCTGATACCAAGTACACACCTTATAAATGTTGACTATTGTTCTTTATCTTCCACAGTGCCTACCTAGCACAATGATGAGCACTCTTAGGGATTCCAAGGTGTCTGACAGTATGCAGACAGAAAAACATCAAGTTATGTTTTTCTTTAATACCATAAGACTAACTAGGAAATATATCCTTATTAGTTTAAACCAAGGCATCAGAATTCAAAGAGATAAAATAGAGCATAAAAATTAGCAAGACCCAACTTGGACCAATTAACACTTGATTAGCACTTATTACACACAGGACACTGCACTATACTATCTCATACCCACGTTATTGCATTAAATCATCACAATAGCCCTCTGACCCAGGTATTTTTGTGCCCGTTTTACAGATATGGCAACTGAGATCAGAAAAGTTAACTTTCAAAAGCTCTTCAATGAATCATTCCAGAAACTATAAAAAAGAAATACAAAATTTTCCATTGTGAAAATATGTAAGAGGCAAATCAAAACAATGTAGTAACACCAGTAAGTCTCAAAAAAACAGCACATGGGCTTAGGAGCTGGCTTATAGAACAAACTTTCTATGATAGAAAACTTCTCAATCCCTTTGTACCAGTTTTTCAAATTTCAGTCAAGGACAATATGTGTCAGACTCCCGTAGGATGCTTCCTAAAAATGCAGATTCTTGGGTTTTTAGAACAAGAATCTATAGGCAAGGGGCCACAAGTCTGCATGTTACCAAAGATCCCAGGTGAACCCAGTGCTGCTAGTGTTTTTAGAAGCTCTGCTCTCCTGAATCTTTTGAACCAGTGTGATGTACAAAAAGCACATAGGAGTTGGAAAGACTTAGGTTTAAAATCTCGCCGCACTGCTAATCCTAAACCTGAGTAAGTTACTTAACCTCATGGTAAAATGGAAATGGTTGCACCCAACTTAGAGCAAGAAAACCTACATAAAAGCACCCACTACAGTATACAGAGATGGAAGGTGCTTAATAAACGGTCGCTATTATCTTCAGAAGCAGAATAAAATCCCCCACCTTGACTCCCTATGCCCTCTAGTCATCCTCTCTGGGTAGCCAAGGCAGCCATCTCCTCACCACCAACTACTACTTGCCTTCTAACCCTCAGCTCCTGTGACACCGCTCTTAACTCTGCCAAAAAGAACTGCCAACAACAATGAACAATACGCAGTCCTCCCCTCCCCTTGAGTTCTCTGCTCTGACTCCTACGGCCACTTCCCTTTTGGGGATTCTAACTTTACTTCGCTTCTTTACCACTCTTCATGCTTCCTCTCGCTCTTCTCTCCAACCCTTCACCACTCAATGTCGGTATTCGCCTAAGCTGCATCTTCAGCCTTTCTGGTTTCTCAGTCTAGTCGACAGACCAACCTCGCACCTTGTGTGCTTTCTGTTTTAGTCACTACTGATACTCTGAAAACGTCCAAATCTTTGGCCCCGGCTCTTCCTCAGCTCCACACTATCCATATCGTGAAAAGAAATAAAAGGAAACCTCATTTAAAATGGAGCCGGGAGGCCAGCAGGGAGAGTTCTCAAGTCCCTACTGCCGGTGGTCAGCTGCAGACCCAACAAGAAGAGACCTACCTTCCAGGTCCATTCGGCCTGAGCTACTAAGTCCTGTCCCAACAGGAGGTAGGAAATTTTCCTCCTTTCCCCGCCCCCACAACAGCCCAGCCAGGAAGAGACTTCACGGCTCAGCCAAAGAAGGGCCACTCCACTTTGAACTCCCAGTTTACTCCAATGGACTTTTGGTTTATAAAGACCCTCCCAACTTCCCTCTCTCCTCTGTAAAACAGCTTACTCCTCCTTTGTTCTCCAGACTTGCCTAGGGTTTTAATGTAGCTTACTTGTCCCAGATTGCAATTCTCTGCTATAAAAAAAACAAAAACAAACAATTTTTGTTGGTAAAGTAACTGGCAGTTTTATTTTTAAGGTTAACAAGACACAGCTCCCACCGCCTCCTGAGCATCTCTGTCTGGATGCTCCAAAGTTCCCTTAAAATCAGTGTTAAAACTTATTCTCCCCCCAATTTCAATTTTCTTTCCTCTCCCATTTGCTCCTCACCCCTACAGGGACAGGGTGGGAAGGAGGAACACAACCTTCTCTACTATTTCCTATTAAACCAATAAACTAGTGCAGGAAGCGATGGTCATTCAAGATTCATGCCTCTACTCATGTTTTTCATATATCATAACAATTCTAAGAGAAAAATTTAGAATGTGTGACTCTAAAGAGGCCCATCATATAAGACCAAAAAAAGTTCAGAACGGCTTATTTCATGGGTTATTTCCATAATTAAAAGTTTGAAATTTGCATACCATATTGTTATCTCTGGGAGAGATGAGATTAAGGGCTGTTCATACTTAATATATTTTACATACATATGTATATTTCATCTTTATTTCTTTCCCATTTGAATTTTTCACAATTAGCATGTAAGCTATACAATAAAAGTAAACAACTTAAAATATACCAAAGTGTTTTAAACTGTATACAGGCAATGACAGCCTCTGTAACATGGGCATCTGTCAACATTAGACAACTATCTAGGAAATGGATTTTGATAGAATTCTCTTCCCAATGAACACCAAGCTTTCATTTGTCTCGATTTTGTTTTAAATAGAACAGGAAGTTTTATTACAGCACTGAAGAATGGTATTAAAAGAAATCTGGTTAAGGAAATAGTTCTAGAGAGAGTAAACAGTTCAAGAATTTAAACAGTGCCACTAAGATACAAAATAATATCCCTAAAAATAAGAGGTTTTAAATAGATCACACTTCTACAGTCTTAGATGCACTTGGGCAAAATCCTCCATATCTAATATCATAAGGTACTTAGAAATTCACTCATTCTATGCAACTCCAAGGTCTACTACAGTATACAACTAGGACAAAATTCTTAGATAACGGAATCAATTTGGCCAGGTAGGCTATCTACTCAGGCAGTATTTTCCTCATTAGCCCATAGAAGTATATCCTTGAGACTGAATAATTCTTAACCTAAAAGCAGAGACCTGAAGTGCTAAGCAAGTGTCTTATAGATTACTTTAGAGTTTCTCTTATCTTAAAGGCCATTTAGCTTTTAGTTATCAATGAGTTTCATGCATACAGACAAAGGAAAGGTAACACTGGTCTACTGGACCATCTGGCAAAGAATTACTAACCAATATTGCTTGAACTGAAGATTAATTTTATTCTTTATACCAGTATAAGTAGGAAAGCAAAAGAAAGATTATTAGGTTGAAATTCAAAGGCTTCAAAGTCTTAATGTCTACCCTCCAGGACATACTGAACTTCCGTGAGGAAAGGGTCTTTATCTAGTTCACTGCTCCACCCCCAGCTCCTCATTGTGGCACATGCTAAGAACTCCAGAAGTGTAACGAACCAACTGATGAAAACACTTTAATTTAAAAAAATATGGGGCGCCTGGGTGGCTCAGTTGGTTAACCGTCGTCCGACTTTGGCTCAGGTCACGATCTCACAGTCTGTGAGTTTGAGCCCAGCATCAGGCTCTGTGCTGACAGCTCAGAGCCTGCTTGAGATTCTGTGTCTCCCTCTCTCTCTCTGCCCCTCCCCTGCTCATGTTCTCTCTCCCTCTCTCTCTCTATTAAAAAAAAAATTATAGGGGCACCTGGGTGGCTCAGTCGGTTGGGCGGCCGACTTCGGCTCAGGTCATGACCTCACGGTCCGTGAGTTCGAGCCCCGCGTCGGGCTCTGTGCTGACAGCTCAGAGCCTGGAGCCTGTTTCCGATTCTGTGTCTCCCTCTCTCTCTGACCCTCCCCCCGTTCATGCTCTGTCTCTCTCTGTCTCAAAAATAAATAAATGTTAAAAAAATTTTTTTTTTAATTATATATATATATTTATATGTATAAATAAATAAATAAATAAATAAATAAATAAATAAATAGGGCACCTGTGTGGATCAGTCGGTTGGGTGTCTGACTCTTGATTTCGGTTCAGGTCATAATCTCCCGGTTCATGGGATCAAGCCCCAAGCCAGAACCTGCTTGGGATTCTCTCTGCCCCTCTCCCACCCAAGTACTCTCTCAAAATAAACATTAAAAAAAAGAAGAAGAAAGTCAGGGTTTATTTTTAATGTTTATTTTTGAGAGACAGGGTGAGAATGGGGGAGGGGCAGAGAGTGAGGGAGACACAGAATCGGAAGCAGGCTCCAGGCTAGAAGCTGTCAGCACAGAGCCCAACACGGGGCTCAAACTCACAAACCATGAGATCATGACCTGAGCCAAAGTCGGACGCTCAACCAACTGAGCCACCCAGGTGCCCCAATAAAGTCAGTCTTAAAGAGTTGGAAAAGAATGAGTCATCAAATCCCAACCTCCTCCCCAAGTAGAATTTCCTTCTTTCAACATTTTACATTTCCAAACACCTCCTTGGGGAACTCATGAACTTAGGAGCACATTACAGTTGTGGAATAGATCCAAACCCCCTGCTTCTATTTCACCCTCCCACTTCAAGCCCTTCTAAGGTCATGATCTCCCAATGGGGTGTATGAATACCAGAGAGTATCAGAGTTGATCTATAGGTATGTTAGAAGAAAATTAGGCATTCCATGTGCAATTTCTCACAGTTTTAGATTTAAAAGTTGTACCACTACTTAATACACAAATGGGCACTGGCACGCTCACTCAGGCCAGGCATCCGAATGGCACAAAGGGAAGAACAGTAGTCTCACAATGGGGAAAAGCCAAGAGTGGCGCCCTCACCTGGATATTCATTCCATGTCAGCATCCTGAAACTTATTTGGGCATACGTTCTACATAATAAAAACAGACCTAAACACAGAATCCTTTTAAAGAGAACATAACAATAACTTTCTGATTTCCTGGTTTTCTTACGGCCAAATATTGAAAAGTTAAAATTAAAGATAAGCAGTTTTCTTCTACAGAAAGGGTTCCAAATAGACTAATCATTTATGAGATGACCCATGGCTATCAGCAGTATATGCTACCTAGCAGGTATATTCCAAAAAACAAAACACGCTTTATATTTGCAAAGTAAAGACATTACTTTTTTTTTTAGAGACTTTATTTTTAAGTAATCTCTACACCCAACGTGGGGCTCAGAGTCACAACCATTCGATCAAAAGTCACATGCTCCTCTGACTGAGCTAGCCAGGTGCCCCGAGGTATCGCTTTAATAATGAGAAAATAACTGATCTTGGGAACGTGAGTTCGAGCTCCGCATTGGGCTCCATGCTGGGTGTGGAGTCTACTTAAATAAAAAAAAATTTTAGGGGCACCTGGGTGGCTCAGTCAGTTAAGTGTCCGGTTTTGGCTCAGGTCATGATCTCGCAGTTCATGGGTTCGAGCCCTGCATCAGGCTCTGTGCTGACAGCTCAGAGCCTGGAGCCTGCTTCGGATTCTGTGTGTGTCTCTCTCTCTGCCCCATCCCTGCTCATTCTCGGTCTCTCAAAGGTGAATAAACGTTAAAAAAAAATGAACAAATTTTTTAAATAAACAAAATAGGTTAAAAAAAATTTTTTTAATATTTCTTTATGAGAGAAAGAGAAATGGACCATGAGCAGGGGAGGGGCAGAGAGCGAGGGAGATACAGAATCCAAAGCAGGCTCCAGGCTCCGAGCTGTCAGCACAGAGCCCCACGCAGGGCTCGAATTCATGAACCGTGAGATTAAGGCCTGAGCTGAAGTCAGATGCTTAACCCACTGAGCCCCCCCCCCGCCAGGCACCCCAATAAAATAGCTTTTAAAGTTAATTTTTATATGTATATATATATGTGTGTGTATATATATGTGCATTTATGTGTATGTACATATATATAAATGCAACAACTTCAATTAACTATCAAGAAAAACTGAGATCAAGGAAGAAAGAAATGTCACAGCCCTCTGCAACACAACCCTGTGCATAATTGATGGCAGAGAATTAAAACATTACTAATGTCACTAATGACATGATTCTTCCATTTGAACCTACAAATCTTCGTGAGGCATCTTTTATTTTTTCAGAGACAAAGTCATTAAAATCAAAAGCCAAAAGCAACTGAATTTGGAATCAGAACTTTGAAGAGTTATTATCTAAGTGTCACATCAAAATTTATCCTAGTTCATACACAGCACACTATAATAAATAAATCGACAACATCAAATGTTTACTGGATGCTTTGACAAATTCTTCCCCTTCAAGGAACAGAACCATAATCTTCAGATCAAGTCTAGCCATAAATCATTTTGTCAACAATCCTGAAGTCAAACTGTAAATTCGAATACCACCACCTCTGATTTCCCATGAAGATTAAAACTACACAAATAAAGTGCCTAGCACAGTGTCTGAAATAAACAGATGCTCAATAAACATTAACGGCTCTTTCCCTGGCTTGAAGCCATGTGATTAGTGAAGAAATAGGGGCTTAAATTTAGGTTTGAATTCTCATGGTACCACTTGCTAGCTGTGTAACTTGGGGCATATTATTTAACTCCAACTTTAAAATGGAAATAATAATACCCATCTTATAAGATCAATGTGAAAAGTCATTAAAGAATAATTCATACAGTTATTCAACCCACAAAAGACAATTAATAAATATCCAATCCAGGGCACCTGGGTGTCTCAGTCAGTTAAGCGTCTGACTTAAGGCTCAGGTCATGATCTGTTTGTGAGTTCGAGCCCCACGTGGGGCTCCTGTGCTGACAGCACAGAGTCTGAAGCCCGCTTCATATTCTGTGTCTCCATCTCTCTCTGCCCCTCCCCCACTTGTGCTTGCACTCTCTCACTCTCCCTCTTGCTCAAAACTAAATACTTAAAAGAATTTTAATAAAATAAATAAGTGTCCAATACTCCTCCTTTAAGATAGCTTATTCGTATCTATACCAAAAGTATAGATTCATGGGTCACCAAACTTAAAAATATCCATCACAATCCCTACCTTCTGCTAAGCATTACAGCAATATTGTACCCTGACACAGTGCATAGCATGGAACGTATACTCCGTTAATGTTTACTAAACTCAGGTGAATGACCATGTCCACGGGCACTTAGCTAACTGGCAGCCTGGGCTAGCCTGATCTAGCCAGGTGTGGGGCTGGGTCTACTGAAACCAGGGCTCTTTCCACTACCGTTTGAACTCTCCCTAGTTAAGTCATCTACTCACCGAAAAAAATTATATGTTTATCCATACTAGTACAAATTAATTGAAGGGTCATAATAAGGTGTTACCCGTAATTTGAATTTTTCAGGTGTCTGTGGCTAAAGAAGTCATTACTCTATTAAAATACTTTTACATAAAAGGAAAAAAAAACCATTTGTTGTTGTTGGTTTTTTTACACAGCTTCTATGGGGTGGGGGGGGGGTCCTTTTGTTTTGCACAACTACCACCGGAAAGTCACCTATGTTCCTTTCTCCTAAATGTCACCTGCGTAGGATTCAAATGCTAGCAGCAAACTGTAGCGCAACAAGTAAAGGGCTGGGGGAAGGAGAAAAGCCGTCCCATTCGTGTTCGACTCCGGACTGACTACAGTGTAAGCAGACTACCATGCCCTGAACATACAAATGCAGGCACATCTGCACGTGGGGAGTTTAACCATACGTGAAGCACCTGTAAGACACACGGAGTCAACTCACAGCCTCTGGATGACAAGCCGACAACAGGTTTTTTAAAGGGTCTGAAACTCGCAGCTTCAGCGCTCTCGCAACACCTGTTTGCGATCTGTCACGTGAAGCAAATAGGCGTAATTCAACGGCACCACCCGGGCCACACAACCACTCGCAGGGTGGCCCTGTAGACTCACCATCAGGCAAAAAAAAAAACCCAGGCAAACCGGCAAGAGGCCTTCGCCTAACTTGCCTTCCAGATAGCAAACGCCGTACCGCGGGGTTCAAGCAGCCCACCCAGAATAAATAAAGGAATACGAATTGTGACATCCCCAAAGGTCATCCCTCATCCTTCAGCTTTCCAGAGTGTCATCCCATGAAATAGGATTTGTTTGCCACAGAACCCCGCGACCCCTGCTACCCCAGGGACAGCGCGGGTCGCCTCCTTCCAGGGACCCGTTGCGGCCAGCGTCAAAGACCCCAAAACCACTGACGCAACTGCTTCCCCCAGTGGAGACTCCACCACGTCTGTTAAGTTTCAGAAACACGTGATTTGGGGACGCAAACTTGCTAGAAACGGGCTAAACACTTGAACACGTTTCTGTGAGCCCCTGGCACACTCCACTCGGATCCCAACCATTCCCAGGGAGGGGCTGCCCGTCACCAATCCTGGGTGACACGCGTTCAAACCGCCCCAAGGAGGGCAGCGAGACCCTCCTGGCCGGCCGCCGGCGGCTCTTACCCATTTGTCCAAAGGGACTTGGGCGAGGGACCCGGTGCCCTGGTACAGGTCCAGGCTGAGCTGCTCCAGGCTCAGCTTCTCCTGAAGGAAGTGGCCCAGGTACCTCTGCAGGAGGTACCGACAGGCCCTCTTCTTGATGGACTCCGAAAACGGCCAAGGCATGACGAGGGCTGGCCGCGGGGCCCGCGGGGACTGCAGGCGGCGGCTCCGGCCCTGGGGCCCAGGCTCCGGCTCCAGGCCGCGGCGGCGGCGCCTCGGGTCCCGGCCGGCGTCCCCGGTCCGCGGCGGGGCCTAAGCGCGGGACGGCCCCTCCATGCCCGCTCGGCGCCGGGCGTCCCTCAGGGCGACCCCATCGCCGGCGCCGCGTCGCTCGCGCTAGGCCCGGCAGGGACCAGGCGCGGGGGAGCCCCCGTCGCCCCAGGCCCGGGACACCTCCGGGAGGATCCTACTCGGCACAGAGAGGGGATGCAAGAGAACACCCGGGGAGGCGGCAGGGCCCGAGGCAGGTACTTAGGCACCCTCCTCCACTGCCGCCGCCGCCGCGCGTCGAATTTGTTGTCATCCGCGGGGCGCGCTCCCGGCTCTGGGGCGCTCCCGACTCTGGGACGCTCCCGGCGCGTTCGCGAGACCCACGCTCGCTGCGCGCCGCCGGTCGCTGGCGGAAGTGACGCCACACTAGGGCTAAGGAGGCGGGGAGAAGGGCCCTGAAGGGAGCGGTTCCGGCTCCGAGGGGGCGGGGCGAGGGCGGGAGGCGGGACGGCGCCGCGGGGCCGCTCCAGAAGCCCCGGGAGGGAGGAAGAGGAGGACGCCGGGCGCGCGCAGGTGAGCCGTCGCGGGGCCGGATGCGGACGGGCGGCCGCCGAGAGGGGCTCGGGGCCGCCCTGGGGCCCTGCGAGCGGGACGCAGCGGGCCGGCCGTGGGGGGCGACGGCGGAAGGGGCCCGGTGGCCGCGTTGACAGGGGTCTGAGGGTGCGTTTGGCCTGGGCCGTGCGGTCACCCGGGACCCCGACCCCGGAAACGGGCGCTCCGAGCTCCGCGGGCCCCTCGCGAGGGGCTGCAGCACCTCCACGTCCTTCCCGCCCCCGGTATGGACCGGTGCCCATTGTCAGCAAGTTATGCGTCCCCCGCCTCTTTCAGGTATTGTTTCCCAAGCTTCGCCCTCGGTTCTGTTTGGCTAGCGGCTGGCAGTTTCCAGAGCGCTGCCTTCGTGCGGGGTGTGCTGCACCGGCGACCGGGAAACTTGAGTTTGGGAGGCATCTGTGGGCAGAACTGCTTTCTCTGACCGATGCCAGAGCCTCCGGACCCCGCCGAAACCTGGGCGAAGTAGTTGTGCTGCTCTGGGAATCTGCGCAATCGTATTTCTGCCTTCATTTGGGGGGAAACTCCTGCAGAGACCGAGCCGGCCGTTAACTTGGTCAAACACACCCCCTCCCCCCCCCCCCCCCCCCCCCCCCCCCCCCCGCCGAAAGGCCTGCGTGCGGGTGTTCGGTGTCCTGGAGGCCAGATGCCCGGGGTTAGGATCCAGACTAGCCGAGCTTGAAATTGGGGGCGAACCTAAACAGAGCCGCGATACACAACGGTTTCATTAGGGATAGCGAATGAAGACGACCGGTTTAAGGAGATTTCACTGATGTGTGGGTAAGTTCCACAAATGCCTTAGAAACACCGAGACAGCCCGGAAGTGTTGACAGATGAGAAAGCGGAAAAGCCCCTTTCCACAACCACCTTTTCATTTGAGAACCAGAGTGTTCTCTGGTATATGTAGTTGCTTGGATTGTTGGTTCCCCTCCTTCTTTGTAGACTTGTCCCAAGCATCCTCAGTAACTTCATTCCCCTTGCTCTTCATTCATTCAAAAACATTCGTTAAGGGTCCATTAAATCTAGGTCTCCGCAGTTGGTGATGTGGAGAAGGTAGAAAAGAATCCAAGGAGTCTGTGTTCTATAGTGAAAGGGCCATTAGTCTCTTCAGTAAGTATTGATTTATTGAGTGCTGTGTGCCAGGGACTGTTCTCAATGCTGGGGATACAGCAGTGAACGGATTAAGTGTCTGGCCTCATGGAGCTTCACATTTCACTGAGAGGAAGGGAAACAGTAATTAAATAGTATATCATATGCCCTGTGCTGGTAAGTGCTGTAGAAAAAACATAAAGCGATATAAAGAATGAAGAGCGAAGAGATTTACCACTTTTACGTAGAGGGGTAAGAGAAGGTCTGTCTTATTTAATAAGATGGTGGTTGTTTGTTTTTTTTAAATATTTTCTTTTTATTTTATTTTTGAAAGCAAGAGAGACAGATCATGAGCGGGGGGGGGGGGGGGGGGGGGGGAAAGGCGGAGAGAGGGAGGAAGACAGAATACAAAACAGGCTCCAGGCTCCTAGCTGTCAGCACAGAGCCCTAGGAGGGGAGGGGGCGGGGCTAGAACTCACAGAACAGGAAACCATGACCTGAGCCACCCAGGTACCCCAATAAGGTGATGCTTTAAAAGAGACAGAGAAAACTGGGAAGCAAGGCATGGGAATACCTGGAAGAGTTGTTTCCCGGGGCAGGGGAACAGCAGGTGCAGACCCTATGGCAAGGGCATGCTTGGTGAGTTCAGAGAACATCAGCGGCGAATGAAGGGGAGTTGAAGCTGGGGGCTAGAGAGTGGGCAGTCTTACAGAGCCCCATAAGGACTTTGGCCTTTTACTCGGGGTGGGTGAATGGGTTAGAGAAGAGGAATGACATAATCTGGCCTAATTTTCCTCAGGGTCATGCTAACTGCGTTCTGGAGGTGGGAGGACCGAAGGAGAAAAAGCCAGACCAGTTAGAGAGAGGTATTGCAGTAATCCAAGCAACAGAAGGCAGTAGCTTGGACTAGAGTAGTAGTGGTAAAGGTAGTAAGTAGCAGTTGGTTTCTGGGTGTATTTTGAAGATGGTAAGTAAGATGTGTGTACGAATAATAATTATGTTTGCCATAAAAAGAGTATAAACAAAGTGATGAAAAAGTGAGATCTCATCTGGCTGGGAATCAGAATAGGCCTTGGAAGATTTGAACTGGACTTTTGACATGTGGATACAGTTGACTTCTTTCAAGTCCGAGTGATAGGCGAGTTCTTTTGGAATACAGAATTGCATTCAGGCTGTCCGTGAAACACCTGAAATTTCAATCAGTAAAGAAAAATAAAAATCGGAAGATTGTACAACTTACATGCTCCCTTTGAGTGTTAAGGGTGTTGCCTTGTGCATGCTATGTTTTCTAGGAGAAATTCAGCATAAATGTTAACGCTTAGGACATAGCATTATTAAACCTTTAGCTCAAATAGGGTATGAACTCACCGTAAATCCCAGTGCTATTTTGGTGTTTTCATCATCGCAAAATGTTAACACCTAGTGCTAATTAAATGAGGAAAGTGAAGAAACACCGTCAACTGAACACTGTCAACTTTTTAAGAATTCTGTAAAAGGCTTTGAAGTGACAGGTTAGAAGCTGTATACCAGAGCTACGTACATCCTTCAGAGAAATCCGTGTTAATGTGTGAAGCAAAAGGAAAGCGGATGAAATGCTCTTGGCCTTTTGAGACTTGCACTTGAGGTAGGATTATTGGCCATAGGGCTGCTGCATCGCATGGTCCTGGGAGTTGCACAAGACAGCAACGGCCACGGCACTTTACGTGGTGTAAAGAGGGCCAAACTCAGAGTTAAGTGGCTTGAGTTTCAGGGTCAGGTCTTTAGCTATCTTTTTAATATATAATAATTGACAGTATTTCCTGAGCTTAGCACCATGCTAACACTTTCCATAAACTCACTCAGTTAGTACTTGTGGTATCCCTCTGGGTAGGGGCTGTGGTTAGCTCTGTTTAGAGAGGAAGGACTGTGTGACTAGAGAGATTCAAGTCTCTTGCCCCAAGTCCCAGAGTAAGTGGCAGAGCTCAGGTTGCTGCCCTTTTCAAGACCCTTTAACCACCGCACCATAGTGGCCACTTCTTGTCCATATTGAGAGGATTGGCCAGGCTGAAAATCAACTAAAAGTAATCATGATTAAGATACTGCGTTCCAGCCCTCTGTGGACTTTTGCAATGTCAAACTCTCAAAGTGAAAATATGAACTCTATATACTGCTCTTGAAATCATGCCGCCTCTATTCTTTTATCATGCCGTATGTATGAAGTGTGTTTTGTCATCAAGGACAAATCCACAGTCTTTTTGCAGCTCTTTGATGCTGTAAATTTGTGTTGAAACGCAGCAAAGCCTACTAAATTAGAGAATGAACAACTTAGGGATAAATACTTAGTGGTAACCAGTTCATAAATCCTCCAAAACACTAACATAGCACAAAGATTATACCAACGGACGAAGTAAGAGCTTGTTCCTAAATAATTGATGTATGATGCTATAACGAATGATTTTGGAAACTTTATACAAGGTGACACAATCTACCAGAATAACTGATAGCACCAGCAAGGTATTCCAATTTTTTGAAGGTGCTGGCGATGGAATATTGCTCAGAACCTGGTAAACAGCCAGTTCAGAGTTGAAATGGAAAGCAGAGAGGTTTTCTATTTTATATCTCTTTGGATATTGATTTCTCTTATGTTGCTTATACCGTACTTTATATTAAGTGTAGACCAAATCCTCTGCATAACCTAGAGGATTACATGGAAACAAACTAATGCTGGGAGGATTTTTATTTTAAGCGTTTGGTATTTGAGATTTTTCTTAGAATTTCATTTGTAATTTCTGGTTTTGAAGGAAAGGTTGTTTATGGGGGTATAGTGCTGATGCTTATTTACAGTTTTTTTTTTAATATGAACTTTATTGTCCAGTTGGTTTCCATACAACACCTAGTGCTCATCCCAACCGGTGCCCTCCTCAATGCCCATCACCCACCTCCCCTCCCTCCCATCCCCCATCAACCCTGTTTGTTCTCAGTTTTTTTAAAATTTTTTTTTAATGTTTATTTGTTTTTCAGAGAGAGAGACGGAGACAGAGTATGAGCAGGGGAAGGGCAGAGAGAGAGTGAGACAGAATCTGAAGCAGGCTCCAGGCTCTGAGCTGTCATCATAGAGCCTGACATGGGGGTCGAACTCACAAACCGTGAGATCACGCCCTGAGCCAAAGGTGGAGACTTAATGGACTGAGCCACCCAGGCGCCCCTGTTCTCAGTTTTTAAGAGTCTCTTATATTTTGGCTCCCTCCCTCTCTAACCTCTTTTTTTTTTTTTTCTTCTTCCCCTCCCCCATGGTCTTCTGTTAAGTTTCTCAGGATCCACATAAGAGTGAAAACATATGGTATCTGTCTTTCTCTGTATGACTTATTTCACTCAGCATAACACTCTCCAGTTCCATCCACGTTGCTACAAAAGGCCAGATTTCATTCTTTCTCATTGCCACGTAGTATTCCATTGTGTATATAAACCACAATTTCTTTTTCTATTCATCAGTTGATGGACACTTAGGCTCTTTCCATAATTTGGCTATTGTTGAAAGTGCTGCTATAATCATTGGGGTGCAAGTACCCCTATGCATCAGCACTCCTGTATCCCTTGGGTAAATTCCTAGCAGTGCTACTGCTGGGGCATAGGGTAGGTCTATTTTTAATTTTTTGAGGAACCTCCACAGTATTTTCCAGAGTGGCTGCACCAGTTTGCATTCCCACCAACAGTGCAAGAGGCTTCCCGTTTCTCCACATCCTCTCCAGCATCTATAGTCTCCTGATTTGTTGATTTTAGCCACTCTGACTGGCGTGAGGTGGTATCTGAGTGTGGTTTTGATTTGTATTTCCCTGATGAGGAGCGACGTTGAGCATCTTCTCATGTTCCTGTTGGCCATCCGGATGTCTTCTTTAGAGAAGTGTCTATTCATGTTTTCTGCCTATTTCTTCACTGGATTATTTGTTTTTTGGGTGTGGAGTTTGGTGAGCTCTTTATAGATTTTGGATACCAGTCCTTTGTCCGATATGTCATTTGCAAATATCTTTTCCCATTCTGTTGGCTGCCTTTTAGTTTTGTTGATTGTTTCTTTTGCAGTGCAGAAGCTTTTTATCTTCATGAGGTCCCAATAGTTCATTTTTGCTTTTAATTCCCTTGCCTTTGGAGACGTGTCAAGTAAGAAATTGCTGCGGCTGAGGTCAGAGAGGTTTTTTCCTTCTTTCTCCTCTAGGGTTTTGATGGTTTCCTGTCTCACATTCAGTTCCTTTATCCATTTTGAGTTTATTTTTGTGAATGGTGTAAGAATGTGGTCTAGTTTCATCCTTCTGCATGTTGCTGTCCAGTTCTCCCAGCACCATTTGTTAAACAGACTGTCTTTTTTCCATTGGATGTTCTTTCCTGCTTTGTCAAAGATGAGTTGGCCATACTTTTGTGGATCTAGTACCAGGGTTTCTATTCTATTCCATTGGTCTATGTGTCTGTGTTTGTGCCAATACCATGCTGTCTTGATGATGACAGCTTTGTAGTAGAGGCGAAAGTCTGGGATTGTGATGCCTCCTGCTTTGGTCTTCTTCTTCAAAATTACTTTGGCTCTTCGGGGCCTTTGGTGATTCCATACAAATTTCTAGCTTCGAGGAGAATGCTGGTACAGTTTTGATTGGGATTGCATTGAATGTGTAGATAGCTTTGGGTAGTATTGACATTTTAACAATGTTCTTCCAATCCATGAGCACGGAATGTTTTTCCTTTTCTTTATATCTTCTTCAGTTTCCTTCATAAGCTGTCTATAGTTTTCAGCATACAGATATTTTACATCTTTGGTTAGGTTTATTCCTAGGTATTTTATGCTTCTTGGTGCAATTGTGAATGGGATCTGTTTCTTTATTTGTCTTTCTGTTGCTTCATTATTAGTGTATAAGAATGCAACTGATTTCTGGACATTGATTTTGTATCCTGCGACTTTGCTGAATTCATGTATCAGTTCTAGCAGACTTTTGGTGGAGTCTGTCAGGTTTTCCATGTATGATATCGTGTCATCTGCAAAATGAAAGCTTGACTTCATCTTTGCCAATTTTGATGGCTTTGATTTCCTTTTGTTGTCTGATTGCTGTTGCTAGAACTTCCAACACTATGTTAAACAACCGCAGTGAGAGTGGACATCCTGATCTCAGGGAGAAAGCTCTCAGTTTTTCCCCATTGAGGATGATGTTAGCTGTGGGCTTTTCATAAATGGCTTTTATGATGTTAAAGTATGTTCCTTCTATCCTGACTTTCTCAAGGGTTTTTATTAAGAAAGGATGCTGAATTTTGTCCAATGCTTTTTCTGCATCGATTGACAGGATCATATGGTTCTTTTCTTTTATTAATGTGATGTATCACATTGATAGATTTGCGAATGGTGAACCAGCCCTGTAGCCCAGGAATGAATCCCACTTGATCATGGTGAATAATTCTTTTTATATGCTGTTGAATTCGATTTGCTAGTATCTTATTGAGAATTTTTGCATCCATATTCACCAGGGATATTGGCCTATAGTTCTCTTTTTTTGCTGGGTCTCTGTCTGGTTTAGGAATCAAAGTAATGCTGGCTTCATAGAATGAGTCTGGAAGTTTTCCTTCCCTTTTTATTTTTTGGAACAGCTTGAGAAGGATAGGTATTATCTCTGCTTTACATGTCTGGTAGAATTCCCCAGGGAAGCCATCTGGTCCTGGACTCTTATTTGTTGGGAGATTTTTGATAACTGATTCAATTTCTTCACTGGTTATGGGTCCATTCAAGTTTTCTATTTCTTCCTGTTTGAGTTTTGGAAGTGTGTGGGTGCTTAGGAATTTGTCCATTTCTTCCAGGTTGTCCAGTTTGTTGGCATATAATTTTTCATAGTATTCCCTGATAATTGCTTTTATTTCTGAGGGATTGGTTGTAATAATTCTATTTTCATTCATGATTTTAACTATTTGGGTCATCTCCCTTTTCTTTTTGAGAAGCCTGGCTAGAGGTTTATCAATTTTGTTTATTTTTTCAAAAAAACAACTCTTGGTTTCATTTATGTGCTCTACAGTTTTTTTAGATTCGATATTGTTTATTTCTGCTCTGATCTTTATTATTTCTCTTCTTCTGGGTTTGGGGTATCTTTGCTGTTCTGCTTCTGTTTCCTTTATGTGTGCTGTTAGATTTTGTATTTGGGATTTTTCTTGTTTCTTGAGATAGGCCTGGATTGCAATGTATTTTCCTCTCAGGACTGCCTTCGCTGCATCCCAAGGTGTTTGGATTGTTGTATTTTCATTTTCATTTGTTTCCATATATTTTTTAATATCTTCTCAATTGCCTGGGTGACCCATTCATCCTCTAGTAGGGTGTTCTTTAACCTCCATGGTTTTGGAGGTTTGCCATACTTTTTCCTGTGGTTGATTTCAAGCTTCATAGCATTGTGGTCTGAAAGTGTGCATGGTATGATCTCAATTCTTGTATACTTATGAAGGGCTGTTTTGTGACCCAGTATGTTACCTATTTTGGAAAATGTTCCATGTGCACTTGAGAAGAAAGTATATTCTGTTGCTTTGGGATGCAGAGTTCTAAATGTGTCTGTCAAGTCCATATGATCCAATGTATCATTCAGGGCCCTTGTTTCTTTATTGATCCTGTGTCTAGATGATCTATTCTTGTTGTAAGTGGAGTATTAAAGTCCCCTGCAATTACCACATTCTTATCAATAAAGTTGCTTATGTTTGCGATTAATTGTTTTATATGTTTGGGGGCTTCCGTATTCGGGGCATAGACATTTATAATTGTTAGCTCTTCCTGATGGATAGACCCTGTAATTATTATATAATGCCCTTCTTCACCTCTTGTTACAGCCTTTAATTTAAAGTCTAATTTGTCTGATATAAGTATGGCTACTCCAGCTTTCTTTTGACTTCCAGTGGCATGATAAATAGTTCTCCATCCCCTCACTTTCAATCTGAAGGTGTCCTCAGGTCTAAAATGAGTCTCTTGTAGACAGCAAATAGATGGGTCTTGTTTTTTTATCCATTCCGATACCCTGTGTCTTTTGGTTGGAGCATTTAGTCTATTTACATTCGGTGTTATTATAGAAAGATATGGGTTTAGGGTCATTGTGATATATGTAGGTTTCATGCTTGTAGTGATGTCTCTGGTACTTTGTGGTCCTTGTAACATTTCACTCACAGAATCCCCCTTAGGATCTCTTGTAGGGCTGGTTTAGTGGTGATGAATTCCTTCAGTTTTTGTTTGTTTGGGAAGACCTTTATCTCTCCTTCTATTCTAAATGACAGACTTGCTGGATAAAGGATTCTCGGCTGCATATTTTTTTTCTGTTCATCACATTGAAGATTTCCTGCCATTCCTTTCTGGCCTGCCAAGTTTCAGTAAATAAATCCGTCACTAGTCTTATCGGTCTCCCTTTATATGTTAGAGCGTGTTTATCCCTAGCTGCTTTCAGAATTTTCTCTTTATCCTTATATTTTGCCAGTTTCACTATGCTATGTCATGCAGAAGATCGATTGAAGTTATGTCTCAAGGGAGTTCTCTGTGCCTCTTGGATTTCAATGCCTTTTTCCTTCCCCAGATCAGGGAAGTTCTCAGCTATGCTTTGTTCAGCCCCTTTCTCTCTCTCTTCCTCTTCTCTCTCTTCTCTTCCTCTCTTCCTCTTCTGGAATTCCTATTATACGGATATTGCATTTCATTGCATCACTTAGTTCTCTAATTCTCCCCTCATACTCTTGGATTTTTTTCTCTCTCTTTTTCTCAGCTTCCTCTTTGTCTCCATAATTTTATCTTCTAATTCACATATTCTCTCCTCTGCCTCTTCAGTCCCAGCTGTGGTCACATCCATTTTATTTTGTACCTCATTTATAGCATTTTTTAGTTCCTCATGACTGTTTCTTAGTCCCTTGATCTCTGTAGCAATAGATTCTCTGCTGTCTATACTTTTTTCAAGCCCAGCAATTAATTTTATGACCATTATTCTAAATTCTTGTTCTGTTATATTGCTTAAATCGTTTTTGATCAATTCGTTAGCTGTCGCTACTTCCTGGAGTTTCTTTTGAGGAGAGTTCTTCTGTTTCGTCATTTTGGGTAGTCCCTGAGGCGGCGGAACCGCAAGGCACTTCCCCTGTGGTCCGGAGTAACTTGTGTTGGTGGGCGGGCCGCAGTCAGACCCGATGTCTGTCCCCAGCCCACCGCTGGGGCCACAGTCAGTCTGGTGTCTACCTTATCTTCCCCTCTCCCAGAGGCAGGACTCGCTGTGGAGTGGTGTGGCCCCTGTCTGGGCCACTTGCACACTGCCAGGCTTGTGGTGCTGCTTTGGTGGGATCTGGCGTATTAGCCGGGGTGGATCCGCAGGTGCACAGGGGCAGGAGGGGCAGACTCGGCTTGCTTTGCCCTCGGTGGTCCCCTGCGGGAGGGGCCCTCCAGCCCTGGGAGGGAGGCAGACCCCTCGGAGGGATGGATCCACAGAAGCAGTGTTGGGTGTGTGCGCCGTGCAAGCAAGGTCAGTGACAGGAACTGGTTCCCTTTGGGATTTCGGCTGGGGGATGGGAGGAGGAGATGGCGCTGGCCAGCGTCTTTGTTCCCCGCCTAGCTGAGCTCTGTCTTCCGGGGCTCAACACCTCTCCCTCCCAGTGTCCTCTTGCCCTCCCGCTCTCTGAGTAGAGCTGTCGACTTTTAACATTTCAGATGTTAAGTCCCGCTGGCTGTCAGAACTCACTTAGGCCGGCCCCTCCGCTTTTGCAGGCCAGACTGGGGGGCTCTGCCCGGCCAGGCGGCCTGCCCCTCCACCGCCCCGGCTCCCTCCGGCCCCCTCCGGCCAGTCCGTGGAGCGCGCACCACCTCTCCGCCCTTCCTGCCCTCTTCCGTGGGCCTCTCGTCTGCGCCTGGCTCCAGAGAGTCCGTTCTGCTAGTCTTCTGCCGGTTTTCTGGGTTATTTAGGCCGATGTGGGTGGACTCTAGGGGATCAGCAGAATGCGGTGAGCCCAGCATCCTCCTACCCCGCCATCTTCTCCGCTTATTTGCAGTTTAAAAGGCCTCTCGAATTAATGCTATCTGTGTATTTCTTCACTGTTAGCTCCCTCCATAATCAGCAAAAGTACCGTACGATTCTGTTGGCTTGATTCGTTATTACTCAGTTGTGTATATGTGTCTGTGCCATTGTTGGAAATGGGGTGCAGAGTAATTTTATAAATCAGTGTACAAATGGAAAAATAGGCCATTTTCATTTGAATTGCAAATACCATGGGGGTGCCTGGGTGGCTCAGTCGGTTAAGTGTCCAACTCAGGTCATGATGTCATGGTTCTGGAATTCGAGCCCCGCTTCGGGCTCTGTGCTGACAGCTCAGAGCCTGGTGACTGCTTTAGGTTCTGTGTCGCCCTCTCTCTCTGCCCCTCCTCTACTTGCTTTCTGTCTCTCTGTCTCTCTCTCTCTCTCTCTCAAAAATAAACAAACATTAAAAATATTTTTTAATAAAATTCTGTATATTTGTAATACTATAAATGATTCTGATTTTAATTTCAAAACACACATATATCTTAGAAAACACACAAAATGTTATGTGTTAACAGAAAACAAAGATTAAACTAGCTTTGGCTGATTCCTGAATGTTGCTAATTATAATGAATCAACTTTATTCATCTTTACTTTCAAAACACTTGTTTGAAGTGCAGATAAATTCAAACCTCTCAAGCTACCAGTTACTTTAACTATCTCAACAGCTTGGCTTCTCTAAGAAGAATGTTTCCGCTTCTATACCTTGTACTTCCCAATATATCATGTTTTCAAAACAGGTTTGTCTTATTGCAAACATAATATATTTCCTTTTTGCCATAGAAAAAGTAGAAGATAAAAAGTTAAGAGGTTGGGAATAAAGGCCTCAGTAATCAATATCTTGATAACCAGTTTCCTGCATCTTCCAAAAACACTACCAGAGCTCCAAAACCATACCACCAGATGGAGTAAGAGCTATCAAGAATTACCTTGGCTGTTTGCAAAACACAGTATCCTAACTGCAGTGGGAGGAGATATAAAGACTTAGAGAGGTCTAACTCAATACTAACCTGCTACCCTTCTACTAGCTTCCACCTCTGCTCATTAACTTTATACCCCTAGCTAGATCCAGTGCCTGGAATTTTAAGCCTTTTGAGTTAATTTCTAAGATTAGAGCAGTATTTCTTTTATTTTTCACTAAAATATTTTTATCAGAAGCAAACTCTAGGGGTATGGAGGCATAACCTGAAGAGGATATGGCTTAAGACCTCCGTGTGCTTTAAAGTTCTAGGCAACTTTGCATCATGCTACGTAATACTGTTACTATAACTGTGACGTGTATTTGAGGGGAATGTCTACAGTGTTTATCCGGTGGCATACTTTGTATGCCCCTTGTCACAGGGCCAAGTATCACAGCTTGAGAAGCAGAGAGTTAGAGTTTTTTCTTTGGCTTATTCATTCGGAAAATATTCAGTGAGAAGCACCTATCTGGCTTAGTCAGTGGAGTGTGTGACTCTTGATCTCGGGATTGTGAGTTCGAGCCCCACATTGGGTGTAGAGATTATAAATAAATAAACTTAAGTATATACACACACACACACACACACACATATGTATATAAACATATGTGTGTGTGTATACATACGTATGTATAAATATATATACATTCGGTAAAGATCTGCCTTATGGGAGATGTGCCGATAATGTAGACATCACGGACCCTGATTTGCAATGAAGTATGAAAACTTGCAGCAATACTGATGCAAAGGAAGACGGACATAGTGATTTACTCTCTCTTGAGACCAGATACATAATCCTGAAATAAATGTGTCTGAGCTGTATTTTGAAGAATTAAAAGTCTGAAAGTACAGCTCAACTTTGAAAAATGCAGGCACCAACCCCCATGTAGTTGAAAGTCCAGATATAACTTTGACTCCCCAAACTCTGAACCAATAGCCTACTGTTGACCTGAAGTCATACCAATATGAACAGTTAACATATATTTTGTATGTTGCATGCATTATGTGCTTTATTTTTAACAATCAGTAGAGAAAAGACATTACTAAATAAGTCACACAGAAAAGAAAATAGATTTATAGTACATTATTTTAAAAATCTGCATGTAAGTGGAACTATGCATATCAAACCCATGTTGTTCAAGGGTCACCTGCAGTGTCAAAATACAATGGTTTTTAAGTTTGAAACATGAGTCTCATACAAACTTAGTAAGCATGTGTCAGAAATGTATTTAACTCCATAGAGTGAGTCATGAGAATAGAAGGCACAGTGTAAGAAATACAGTTAATGATGTTGTAATAGCTGTGTAACAGGACAGGTGGCCACACTCGGGGTGAACACGGCATAACGTATGAACTTGTCAAGTCATTAAGTTACATACCGGAGACTAACATCGTGTGTTAACTGTACTCAAATTTGTGTAATGTATTTAATTCATTAATGAAGGAACTGGCAAGGTGGTAAAGCTGATCCAAAGTAATACGGGAAAGGAGTGCCTGGTTGGCTTGGTTGCTGGACAGTACGACTCTTGACCTTGGGGTCATGAGTTTGAGCCCCCATGTTTGGTGTAGAAATTACTTTAAACCTTTTTCATATATATATATATATGAAACCTTTTTCATATATATATATATATATATATATATATATATATATATATTCCAAAATCACTGAAAGAAAAACTGAAAAATAAGATCACAAAGTTAGCTCAAAACTGGCTACTGGGATATGCACTTGTAGCGAAGGCAGAGGGACAGGGCTCAGATTTCCCCTTCTATCTGAAACGAAGAACACTGATCCCTGAGAGGCAAGATACAAATGAGATGAGCCCAGGGGCGCCTGGGTGGCTCAGTCAGTTAAGTGGCCGACTTCGGCTCAAGGTCATGATCTCGCGGTCTGTGAGTTTGAGCCCCACGTCGGGCTCTGTGCTGACAGCTCAGAGACTGGAACCTGCTTCAGATTCTGTGTCTCCTCTTCTCTGCCCCTCCCCTGCTCATACTCTGTCTCTCTGTCTCAAAAATAAATAAATATTAAAAAAAAAAAAAAATGAGATGAGCCCATTGCCCCAGCTTATTGCCTCAAGAGAACTTCTAGCCATGGCACCAGGAGAAGAAGCCCATGTGGAGCCCAGTAGTCTCCCTTCCCTTAATTGAGGATATGGAGCTAGGAGTTCAGAAAGGCGAAGCCAGCTAGGGGGGAATACTAGAAAGTAGAGAACTTCCCAGAAAGCAAGAAATACACAGAGGATCCTTCTCCGGCCTGCAGCTGAGTGCTGATCAACACGTAGGTGTGAGGAAACTACCCAAAAGAATTAGAGGACTTTTCAGAACTCAGACGGGACCAGGGATGTTCCTGTTCCTATCACCCTTAATGGAAAACCTCATAATCCCTAGGACATCAGAATGTTCAGAAAGGTTTTTGACTCTATAGTTGTGTCAAAATTAACCAGAGGTGAAGTGTAGCTTTGATACTGCCTTGAAAAGTCTAAAAGCAAGACCCAAAAGGACCAAGCTGTTTCCAGATAACTATACCCCAGAAGAATGCTCAATGATAATTATAGGAGTATTAAAATAGCCAAGACCATACAAGGTAAAATACACATTGTCTGGCATCCGATAAAAAATTACCAGGCATGCAAAGCAGGTTTACTCTAGGTTTACAACCTATAGTAAGAAAAATCTATAAGTTGAAATTAACCCAGAAATAGCAAATCAGTAGACAGGGACATTAAAACTCTATTTCATATGTTTAAAAAGCTAGAGAAAAGACTGAACAAATTAAGCAGAGACATGGAAAATATGTATTTTTTTAATACTCAAGTTGAAGAGATTGGATACAGCAAAAGAAAAGATTCATGAATTTGAAGACATAGCAATAAAAGCTCTTCAAAGTGAAACAGAGAAAGAGACTAAAAACATGAAAAAAGGAGGACAACTTCACTTAGACTAATGTTTATTAAATTGTGGCGTCCCTGAAGAGGGGAGGAACAGATCAATGTTTGAAGAAATAATGGCCAAGGGACACCTGGGTGGTTCATTTGGTTGAACATCCAACTCTTGGTTTTAGCTCAGGCCAAGATCTCATGATTTGTGAGTTGAAGCCCTGTGCCTGTCTCTGCCCTGATAGTGCAGAGCCTGCTTGGGATTCACTCTCTCCCTCTCTTTGCCCCTCCCCCACTCATGCATGCTCACACTCTCTCTCAAATAAATAAAAACTTAAAAAAAAGAATTTCCAAATTTTTCCAAATTTGTTAAAAACTATATAAACCCACAGATACAAGAGACTCAGTGAACCCCAAGTAAAAGAAACAAGGAAAACTACACCAAGAGGAACAGAGATAACAGTGACATTAGATTTCTCATAGGAAATCACGTAAGCAAGAAAATAGAGAAACATCTTTAAAGTCTTGAAAGGCGGGGGGGGGGGGGGGGGGGGCGGGAACCCTGAACCCTGAACCCTGAACCCTGAACCCTGTTAACCTAGGATTCTATACCCGGCAAAACTATCTTTGAAAAATGAAGGTAAAAGGAAGACTTACTTAAATAAAAGCTGAAAGAATTTATTAACAGCGGGTCTGCACTACAGGAATGTTAAAGGAAATGTTCAGGCAGAGAAATATGATACAAATCATAGACACAAATGTAGACAAACAGGAAGGAATGTGCAACACCAGAGATGTAACTATCTGGTTAAATATAAAATACTTGTTTTCTTCTTATCTAAATCGCTGAAAAATTATTGACTGTTTAAAACAAAAGTAGTATGTACTATCAAGTTTCTGACATGTAGAAGTAAAATAAGACAAAAATAGCACAAAGTCTACATAGTATACTCTTGTAAAGTTCTTATACTGTACATGAAGTGGTATATCACTTCAAGGTTGAAGGTAGATGATGATAATTGAAGATGTATAAAGTAACCACTAAAAACACACAAAGAGTTCTAGTTAATAAGCCACCAAACGATATAAAATAGAATCCTAAAAAGTGGTCAGTCCAAAAGTAGGCAGAAAAAGAAGGAAAAGGGAAGAGAGTATAAATCGCATAAAGAAAAAACAAGGTAAATAACCATATCAATAATTATAGTAATGTTAAATATAAGTGGTCTAAACACTACAATTGAAAGGTAAAGATTGTCAGATTGGATAAAAAGTCAGGACCAAACTATATGCTGCCTAAAAGAAACCCACTTTAAATATAAAGACGTTGTTATTACCATTCTCAAAGCTTAAAACTATTATATCAAAATCAAATTTTCCTGTCTGGGTATCAGCACCCATCAAATTGGGCCATCTGTATTTGTTATTACTCTCCTAACATTGTCCTTGTATTAGACTAGTTAGACTAGTCTCCTCAGAATTCCTGCCACACCCCATGCAGATTTTTGCTTATGCTCTGTTCCCTATGAAGAATTCTTCACAGCTCTAAGGTTCTTTCTGCTTTACCCATAATTTCATCTGTGCTCATTCAAGACCAGTTTTGACTGACCTGTGCCATGAGTCAAAGTCAAGCCGCATCATAAATGACAATTGCGTCATAGATCACAGAATGTCAGAGCTCTCAAGAGCAGTAAAGAATTTGTCTATTTCCCTTATTTTATAGGTGAGAAAACCATGAGTCCAGTGAGGTTACGTGACCAGCCCAAGTTCGTACAAGTTTAGTGGTAAGTTTGTAGTAGGACAAAAACATTGCTTTCTCTAATTATCTGCCACTCATGATTAAGTACATTTCTTAGGTTATAATTATGATGCATGTGCGTAGCGTTAATATTTATGTACGTATTTCATGTGCTTGTCTTATTTCCCAAACTAAGCTACCAGTAGAAACCTTTAATTAGTATTCTAATGCTTAGAAAAATGCTGGATATATAGATGCACAGTGGATTACGATATTCAATTAATAAAAAAAATAAATAAAATTAATAAAAAAATAAAAATAAAATTCAATTTAGAGTCTAAATTGACAAGATCACAAAACGTAAAAATAATTCATTACTTTTTACCATTTGAAACAAAATGGTTAATTACCCTCCATGGGGTAGCTAAGATTCAAAATGTTTTTTCTAACATGTATTTCTAAATCTTGCTACTCCTATATAAAATAAGTTTCCTTTATACTTTTCTATCTACTGATTTTTTTCAACCATAGTATAAACTCAGTTAATCATGTTAATCATTTTACTCATGAGTATGCATAAAGGTCTATACCTGTGCTGTCTGCTACAGGAACCACTATTTAAACTTAGATGAGTGAAAATGAAATAAAATTTGAAATTCAGTTCCTCAGCTTGCTGGTAGCTATTCTATGCTGATAAAGAATGTTTCTGTCATCGCACAAAATTCTGTCGGGTCTAGAATTTGTTATATGATGATAAATTGTTTTGCCTGCAGAAAGGGAAACCAAAGATTTTTACCAGATTCTCATACTGATGAGAGAACCATTCTGGTAACCAGACTGCAGCTCCGAGGTGTCAGTAGTAATCCCAGTAGTGTCCCTTCACCGAAACGGACATGCATCCCCTCATCCTGTGTGGTGCAGGCCTCCACAGCCAGGTACACGAGATAATCCATTGAGAAGTAAGAGAAAATAGTTTACAGTTCCTATTTTAACTGCTCCTGTTTAAATTCATATTTGTGTGTTTGTAATATTTTAATTGTAGTAGAATATGTGTCTAAGTAGACACACACCAAGGTGTCGCTCAAAGTATTTTTGTTCCTGGAATGCGTAATCAGAAATGCAGAAACCATTTCCTTAGTGTCCCGGTGATAAAGCCACCCTGTTGCTCCCTGGTCTCTCTGCTGTAGCTCCTGCACTGTCCCCACCAACCGACTGCCTGTTTTTTGGCTCTGTGTTCAATCTCCTCATGAGAGGATCTGTTTGGATAGGCCACTCACCATCCGGAGTCCAGTAGTTGGACAGAGCTCTTGACCCAGGATACTTTATAAACCCCTTGCCAGCCTCGAGATGGTACCTTTCATTGAAACACCATCCCCAGTATTTTGCTGCGATCATGGTCCCGGAGTGACAGAGTACAAAGCATGAGCCTGTAATTAAGGAACCTTTCCAAAGAAAGCACTGAGCTTGGCAGGTGCTCTGAGCCTTCTTTTAAGAGAACCATGGAAACTGCCTAGTACTTTACATTGCCCATCCAGTGTGTGTATTAAAAATAAATTATAACTTCCAAAAAAGAAAGTCAGAAAATGAAGTCTCTTTGACTATCTTCATACTCCTTTCCTGCCAATAGGGTACAGACACTGTGGTGGACAGAATAATGGCCCCCAAAGATGTCCGTGTTTTAATCACCAGAAACTGAATATGTTACCTTATATGATAAGAGGAACTTTGCAGGTTTGATTAACTCTAGGGCCGTGGGTCTGGGACGTATCCTTGATTGTCCGGGTAGGCCCAGTGTAAGTATAAGGCTCCTTGTAAGAGGGGGGCCCATGTCAAGAGTCAGGAAAGGAAGGTGTCACTGCAGAACCGGAGGGTGGAGTGATGTGTTCTGAAGGTACAGGAAGGGACCATGAGCCAAGGAATACCGCCAACTTCTAGAAGCTAGAAAAGACAAGAAAACAGATTCTCCTTTGAAGGTTCCAGAAGTATTGCATCCCTGCTGATACCTGGATTTTAGATTTCTCTCCTTCAGAATTATAGGAAAAGAAGCGTGTTGTTTTAAGCCACTAGATTTGCGGTAATTTGTTACATTAGAAATAGGAAGCTAATACAGATGCATACTTCTGTTCACGTTCTACAGAGCTTTTATTAGGCACTTTCTGCGTGACAGGCACAAAAATATCAGAGTTTAATTTTTTATTTTTTTAAAGTTTATTTATTTTGAGAACGAGCGCATGCATGCGCAAGGTGGGGACAAAAAGAGAGGGAGAGAGAGAATCCCAGTCTCTGTGCTGTCAGTGCGGAGCCCGATGCAAGGCTCGCAAGACTCGATCCGAAGGCCCCATTTTTAAAATCTCTTTACTTTTGTAAAACCAGTGAAGAGCTAGGGACACCTGGGTGGTTCAGTCAGTTTAGCATCCAACTCTTGATTTCAGCTCAGGTCATGATCTCACGGTTCGTGGGATTGAGCCCCACATGCTTAGCATGGAGCCTGCTTGGGATTCTCTTTCTCTGTCTCTCCCTCTCGGCCCCTTCCCCCCACCCCCAAATAAATAACAAATGAATATAAAAAACCGTTGACAAGCTAGATCAGTCACTGCTTTTCATTTTGGGTAGACTTGTATATCAGTTAGGATGCTTTCAGTTGCCTGTAAAGAATGGGAAATTGTTGGATTCAGTAACTGAAAATGTGAAGGTCGGACAGCTGTCAGGACTTTGGCCCCATTTCCCTCTGTATCTCTTAGCTCTGTTCTTCCCCACTGTCAGGATCCTGCTTGGGCTAGTTTCCTGTCTCAGGATGGCCACCGGGAACAACTGGGGCTGTGCGCTCAAACTGTTCTGGATTGAAGTGACTAGAAAGAATTCATGCATTGATTAGGACAGTCTTTAGCCAGGACTGGAGTCAGTCTCACTCATGTTGCTTGGTTACCTGACTCAGTAGGAGAAGGAAGTGTTGTTAGGAAAAGGAAAGTGTATCGATAAAGCAAGAACCCGTTAAAAACAACAAAAGATAAAATTGTAATATCTTGAATACTGCTTCAATACTAATATGTATTGTTTTCATGTATATATATCATCACCAGCAGTTCTGAACATGTCTATTTTATGCATCATGTAAAGACATTCTAGGAAAAACTCTTCTGAAAGATTGTAGTTAGGAAAGTTGTGGCTTTTTTGTCCACTGGTGATAATTATTACAGAACAGTTGGACGACTCACTTTATTGATCTGTGAGGATGTCTTCATTCTGCTGTTGGATTCTTCATCTTTCTCCATCATTAAAGTCCTAATTACAATGAATTAGACTCTTGCTTTAAAAGCTTGTCAAGATTTCTCATATAAACATCTTTTTTATGTGATGATTATCATTTCTGACATCCACAATTGAGGTACCTGTAGAAAAAGAGCTGGAATTTTTAAGATAGTAGAAAAATTATATAAATATTCATAACAAGTTGGAGAATCAATCATACTATATTCAGGACAATGGATGCTTATTCTAGCTCAGAGAAATGAAATCTTAACTGACTTCTAAAGCCTGCGGGTAAAAAGAAACCATATTTTCTTCTAAAGAAGCCTCCCTACGTTCCAATGCGATCTGACATTCATTAGCTTTTCTCATTTGTGTATTTCAAATTTTAACAATACTCACTGCTACCCCAGTCACAGAAGAGAAGCTAGAACTACATAGCAGCCAGCAGTGATGTTGGATTGAGGTCGCCTGAGAAATAATATGTTTCAAATTATAATCTTTGGATCAGTTCAAAGAAGTGGTGAAAACATGAGTCATTCAGTAAATGTTGTTGGGACAGTAAGCCATCCATTTCAAAAATAAAGCTACACAAAATAAATTCCAGCTGGATCAGAGAATTAACTACACATACAGAGAATGAGAGCTCAGAAGAGTGCTTAAGAGGTTTTTAAAATGTGATCATCGGATGGGGAAGGCCTTCTTAAAACCCCAAATCCAAAAGTCATAAAAGGAGCTATTGAGAGTAGTGTAGTGTAGTGGGTCAGAATTTGTATTCTGATTTCAGAGACGAGCTGAGTTCATTTCCATTTCTGTTTTTTACAGCTGTATGATCTCGGAACTAAGAATACCCTGTAAATATTCAGAAAGATGTTTAATCGAAAAAGTATATACTCACTGAGGCCTCATTCTGCCTCTCAAATGGGTAAATATTAGAAAAGATTGTCAAGAGGGTAGTGAAAAAGAGTATAGTCCCTCATATTCTATTCACAGGGTATAAATGAGTACAGCCGGTTTTTTGAAGGTGAATCAGCAGTCTGTTGAAAGTTAAAATGAGCATACACTCTGACTCAGCAATTCCAATTTTAAATACCTACACTAGAAAAATTATTACACATTAGAAAGAAGAATGTACTAGGATTTTTATTGAGACATTGTTTGAAATAGCTAAAAACTAATATTCTGAATTAGTGTCACTGTGGGGGAGGAGTGGAAAACCTAGGTCTTTTTTTTTTTCTTTTTTTGAAAATCTGTACATGTCTGTGAAAAACAATCAAAAATGGTTTTAAATTTTTTTAACGTTTATTCATTTTTGAGAGACAGAGTGCGAGAGGGGGAGGGGCAGAGAGAGGGGAAGACACAGAATCCAAAGCAGGCTCCAGGCTCTGAGCTGTCAGCACACAGCCCCACGCGGGGCTCAAACCCACGAACTGTGAGATCATGACCTGAGCCGAAGTCGGACGCTTAACCGACTGAGCCACCCCGGCGCCCCCCAAAAATGGTTTTAGACAGTATTTTCCCTAAAAGTTGTTATTAATTCATTACTGTTTTCTATTGGGCCGTAGCTACTTGTCATCAAGCAATAATGTTTGGCATGTCCGTCTGTAAGCACGTTTTATATCTGCTTCTTTGCAGAATGGAAACAGACTGTAATCCCATGGAGCTAAGTAGCATGTCAGGATTTGAAGAAGATGCGCAGCTTAATGGTTTTGAAGAAGCTGATATGAAAGATATGAAGCTAGAAGCTGAAGCAGTTGTCAACGATGTTCTCTTTGCTGTTAACAACATGTTTGTCTCAAAAAACTTGCGCTGTGCAGATGATGTGGCCTATATCAATGTGGAAACAAGAGAGAGGAACAGATACTGCCTGGAGCTGACTGAAGCAGGGCTCAGGGTAAGTCACCTTTCTTTTTAGGGAAAAAAAAAATTTATTGCCGTCTTTACCGCTTTAGGGGTCGGGGAGCAGGAGGGGTGCTAACTGAGGACACTCAGCAGCTCCAAGATTTTTGTAAGGAAACTTTTTTCCCTACGAATTCTTACTGATTCTAAAGTCTTTGGGTCAACATGGGGAAATTGGATTTTTTGAAAAAGAAAAACCATTTGATTTGCAGAGTGTTACTTTGCTTTGATCATCACCCCCCCAAAGTAACTTATTTCTTGTCTGTAGCTAAATATGCCCGCCAAAATCAGGCATTCTCTACACTGGATGAGTTTTGTGATTATTGTGTTAAGAGGACCTTTTCCCACCTCTCACAAAATGTCTCTTCTGGGGCACCTGGGTGGCTCAGTCTGTTGAGCATCTGACTCTTGATTTCAGCTCAGGTCATGATCCCAGGGTTGTGGGATTGAGGTCTGCATTAGGCTCTGTGCTGGGCGTGGAGCCTGCTTGGGACTCTCTCTCTCCCTCTCACTCTCTCTGCCCCTCCCCTGCTCCCTGCTCACATGCTCACTCGCTCCCTCAATAAATAAATAAACTTAAAAAAAAAAAAAAAATAGGCAAATGAAAAGTAGAGATACATGACCCTGCATAAATTAATGTGATCTTACATGGATTAATTCCAAGGTGACGGTGTGAAGGTAGGAAGGATTCTGATCAGAGTGAGAACCCAATGTGAATTTGAGTCATCTTGGGTGAGTCCTCTCACCCAAGTCCTCTCACCCACTCAGCAAGCCTCTCTGAGTCCTTGCTTCTTTATGACCTAGAGACTAGAAAAGGAAGGAAGGGAGGGAGGGGTAAGAAAACTAAAGAGGATGGGGGGATGATTATATGAATAGCTTGCAGAAAGGTCTAGATCACTTACAAACCTGGCACATAGGTATCCAAATATTTGTTTTTGCACTTTTACTCAGTTAAGTTACTGAGCAGCTGTCTTGTGTCAGGAATTGAAAATCAAACCATGAGTAAGACATGATCCCCATCCACTGGGAAAACTAGCAAGGAAGGGAGGGGCAAACGGAACTGTAATCCAAGCAGACCGTGCTGCAGCACGGCGGTTCTGAAGAGGGGTGACTCATCATCTGTAGATACCTGCCTCTGCCTTTCATTTAAAGCAAAAACAGTGCCACTTCCAACATAAACTTGCATCTTCTATGACTTGAGTAGATGCCATAAAAAATTAGAGTTCATATACGGAATTCACACGCTTTGGTCAAGTCAACAAAAACTAAATTGATTTCCCCCTACCCTGTGCTGGTGAACCCGGATTCATCTTGTTGGGGAAAAAAGCTCTCATTGTGTTTAAAGGCAACGCACACACAGAATAGCATTCCCTTTTATCTCACAGGGCTGAGCACTTGTTTCCCTGACAGATAAGTAATGTGCTTATAATGTTAAACTAGTAATGTGACTAATTGTAAAGCGTGATCAATAGAGATTCTTTAAAAATAAGATCTTTTAAAAAATTTTTAAAAAGGAATAAGTGAAAAATAATTTTTGTAAATCTTTAAAATATGGACTGATATATATATTATCTATGATGTGCCTTTAATTAATGATCCTTAATATATGTGGGATTAAATAGAAGGACGTTCCAGTCTATGAAAATGAAATACTGGTTCTGTGTAGCTTTCTACATTCCTTTTTGGGATCAGGAGTAGGTAAATTAAACTTTTACATTTTGAGAAAAGAGTGATAAAGAGGGCATTTTAAAGCTGGTGGTGTTCCCATGTTTCAGACTGATTAGAAATATGCATATTCTAGGGGCACCCGGGTGGCTCAGTCGGTTAAGCGTCCAACTCTTGGTTTCGGCTCAGATCATGATCTCATGGTTTCGTGAGATCGAGCCCTGCATCGCACTCTGTGCTGGCAGCGCGGAGCCTGCTTGAGATACTCTCCCTCCCTCTCTCTGCCCCTCCCCCATCACACTGTCTCTGTCTCTCAAATAAGATGAAATAAAACTTAAAAAAGAAATCTGCATATTCTGACTATTGATTGAGAAATCATGTCGTTGGGGAATGACCTGTGTAAACACTTGGTTTTTGCTTTCTGTACCGAGATGAAGTCTGGTTCTTTAATTCACTGTTGCATTTCTCTTGTAGGTGGTAGGCTATGCTTTTGACCAAGTGGACGATCACTTACACACCCCCTATCATGAAACAGTCTACTCTTTGCTGGATACCCTCAGCCCTGCCTACCGGGAAGCATTTGGAAACGCACTCCTTCAAAGACTGGAAGCTTTGAAAAGGGATGGACAGTCATGACTAAGCTTTTTCCTTCTAGAGGGGGCTGCTGCTGGTACAAAATGTTGACATAAAGCTTGAAATTCTTACATATTGTCATAGTAGAAAATGCATCTTTGGTTTTAGGTCTGTCATTTCTTGCTTCAAATTTGGGCTTTTGACTCATATTATTATTGACTAATGGATTCTCTTTCTTAGTTTTGGATTCATTAAGGGAATCCTGAGGCCATTGCTGTGACACCATCATTAAGACCTTCAAATTTCTTCATATAGTATCTCTGCATTTCAAAACCTAATCAGTATTTCATTCTGTTGTTTCAGGATTTCAATGCTGCCAGCACTGTCTTTTACATAGGAAATTCTAGGTTTGCACAGTAATAGACAGGAATTAAAATGACCTAACTTCAGACTTTGATTCAGCTTGCTGAATCAGGGGTCTGCTACTAGCTTGGACTGACTTTGTAGTAATTATTTTGCTACTAGCCTTATCGGAAACAAATTATCAACTAGTTTCCCCTGCACAAATTTTGGAATTCACTGCTTCACCTAATCTATTTATATTACTAATATGGACTGATAACGATGAATTAATTATATATATTACTTCGCTAGTATTAAATGGAAAACAGGTACTGAAATGATAGTTCTGTATTCCTTGTTTGCAACAGCCAGCCAACTAAGAGGACAAACCGTTAGCAAATGAATGTAGTAATCACTTGTTTCCAAGATATTGAAGCACATAAGCAAATATAGGAACAGGCTCCATTTTTCTTAACAAAACAACATCTTCAGTGTGTGTGTGATTGAAAAGGATGAAGATTCTAATGTCCTAGAAGACAATATTTTGGCCTGTGTTGATTCTTATTATGAATGTTTGTTTACATAATGTACAGTATATATTCAGAAAGTATTTTTGCTTCTACGTTTGCTTTCTCTAACGCAGTGCTCTGGTATTCCCGCAGCTCCCCCCACCCCCGCCCTTTCCCAACAGATGCACAGTGTGCTGTCTCCATGCTAAATCTGAATGTAATGTGAGTGCATCGTGTGGGTTTGAAACCAAAGGATGAATGGAACATTCAGAAGCTTAATATTTAAAAGAGGGAGACTCGGTTTTTATATTTGATTACAGGTACTAATATTTATAAAAAGAAACTGTGCCATGCTGCTACATGGTTTCAAGTACACGTGGGATACGAAGGAGGATCGGGGAGTCGACTTTGTAGTAGCAATCTAAAGCAGCAGCCGTGGAAATGTCGAACTACATTCTGCATCTGGACGCACCTCCGTAATTTGTCATCTGCGGACCTTTTTGAATCGTGATTAGGCAATAGGTACTTTTAGGCTCTGAAGGTCATGTAGACCAGATTGAAGTTTGGTTTGTATCAGTATTCATTGTCAAAGGTCACCGCAAGGCTCTAACTACGTTTGCTAAATGCGTGTTCATTCACAACTTTATTTTCAGATGCTAACTGTTTGGGCAGTGAAGTCCAACTGCAGGTCGGATTTTCTCACGCTTACTCTCAGGCTAAATAAATGTAAAGGAGATTTGTAAAGTTTGAATAAAATTCTGTTTACTCATTCTGAGCTAAGTATGAACAAAAGTGATTGTATGTTCGAAAATTGACATTGTCCGTTTTGTGATAAGTGGCTGGTTCCAGGAGCTTGTGTGTCCATTTTTGAATTCCATATTGTTACATTTTGTTGTCAAGTGATTTGTTCTTTTTATTATTATGAAAGAGGAACAGAGAGAGAAGACATTAATAAAGCTATACAGACACTAAAACTATTTCATCTAGGTTGTTTAAAGAATTTAGTAAGACAAATAAAGTAACAAGTAAAAGATAAAGGAAGCCTTGATTTCACTCCCCCAAAAAGGGGGAGGAAAAAAAGAAAAACCTCTAAATAAGTAACTCTTACAAGTCAACAAGAAAAAAAGGGAACAGTGGGCATATAATACGATCAGACAACTCCGGAAAATATATAGATGTTCAGGAACCACTTGAAAGATATTCAACCTGACCAGTAATTCAAGAAAGGAAAATAGGGTTAGCTGTGTATTTCACCTAATAATTTAATAACTTCTCTTATTTAAATATAATCATCTCAATAAGGATTTAGTGAGGGGCACTCTTAGATTCTATCAGAGGGTATATTGAAACCTTTCTGGAAAACACTGGTAATAGAGCCTTTATAAAAAGCTTTTAACTTATGGACTGGTAGTATCTTAGCTATCTAGCATAGGGAAGTGATTCAGCAGAAGATACACTACAAGGATACTCATTTTCTCTAACGAAACATTGGAAAGGCTCTAAAAAGTGGTTGTTATGCTACGTCCTCCTGATGGAAAAATGTGCGGCCGTTAAAAATCATGAAGAAAGGGGCGCCTGGGTGGCTAGTCAGTGGAGCATCCCACTTCGGCTCAGGTCACGATCTCACAATCTGTGAGTTCGAGCCACACATCAGGCTCTCTGCTGTCAGCACAGAGCCCCCTTCAGTTCCTCTGTCCACCCCTCCCCACCTCAACCCCTCCCCCTGCTCATGCGCTCTCAAAAATGAACTTCAAAAAATAATGAAAAAAAAATGGCAACGGGAAAAAATTATACCACGTGAAAAAAAGATCTAAAACTATGATCTGTTTTCGAACAACTCACGGGAAGAATAAAATGTTCTGCAGTGTTAACACGAGCTATCAGTAGGTGATAAGATAGGTAATTTTCGTCGTCGTCTTCATACTTTTTCACAGTTTCTTCGTTAGCTTTTAGGCGATAATTCGGCGAGATCTGGATGGTGCTTCAGCGGCCGAAGAACCTTTTCCTCTCAAAAGCACCAAGCTGCACTGCATCGTGCTCACTTACAGGACCCTTGAAGAGGCAGCTTGACTGCGAAGCCCGGACAGTGCCCGCCCACCCCTTGCCCAGGACGACAGCCTTCCTCCCACCTTTCCTCCAGGTCAGCAGTGAATCGGCCACTAGTGGTGTCCTTAGCCGCCTGCATCACACCGCGCTCTTCCCTGTCTGGTGTTCAAACACCCAGGATGTGCTGTTTGTCACGGGGAACGGGGTGAAACACAGATCCTGACGTGTGCCACGCGGACCTCCGAACTCTGCCCTCGGCCCCTTTGTTTTGGGGATGGCTTGGCTGAGACGTGGACAGAGGGAGGGCCTTGCTCAGCAGTCCACCCGTGAGCACGCGTGGGGTCAGAACCCCGTCTTCTGTCTCCACCAACTGTCCCCATCCAGTGACACAAGTGTCACCTGAACTCCGTGGCTGCAGGCTTAGTTCATTTTATTGCGCTTCACAGATAATGCAGGGGAGGGGGGAGGCGGGGCGGACAGTTCCACAAATTAAAGGTATATTTGTGTGGTCACCTGTGATCAGTGATCTTTGATGTTACTATTATCATTGTTACGGGTGCCACAAAGCACACCCATACAGGACGGTGAACCTTATTGATAAACTGTGTTCTGACGGCTCCAGCGACGGGCCGTTCCCCCCCGTCTCTCTCCCTCTCCTTGCACCTCCCGATTCCCCGAGCCACAATATTGAAATTAGGCCACTTAATAACCCTACGGTGGCCTCTTAAGTGTGCAAGTAAAAGGAAGAGTTGCACATCTCTCATTTAAAAAAATTTTTTTAACCTTTATTCATTTTTGAGACAGAGCATGAACAGGGGAAGGTCAGAGAGAGAGGGAGACACAGAATCTGAAACAGGCTCCAGGCTTTGAGCTGTCAGCACGGAGCCTGACGCGGGGCTCGAACTCACGGACCGCGAGATCATGACCTGAGCCGAAGGTGGACACTCCACGACTGAGCCACCCAGACGTCCCGCACATCTCTCATTTTAAACCAAAAGCTAGAAATGTTTAGCGAGGAACACATGGAAAGCCAAGGTAGGCCAAAAGTGAGGCCTCTTGCACCAATTAGCTGAGATGTGAACGCAAAGGGAAAGTTCTTGAAGGAAACTAATAGTGCCCTCCGGTGAACACACAAATGATAAAGCAAAACAGCCTTACTGCTCGTGTGGAGGAGGTTGTGGTCTAGATAGATCATCAGCCAACCACCACCTTCCCTTATACCAGGAAACCTCAGCCAGAGCAAGGCCTTAACTCTTCAATCCTATGAAGGGTGGGAAAGGTGAGCAAGCTGCAGAAGAGAAGTTCAAAGCTGCCAGAGGTTAGTCAGGAGGTTTAAGGAAAGACGTCTCCATATCATAAAAGTCCAATTCAAAGCAAGCTCTCTAGAAGATCCAGCTAAGCTAACTAATGAAGGCGGCCACACTAAACATTTTCCATGTGAATGAAACAGCCTTCTACTGGAAGAAGATGCCTTCTAGGACTGTGATAGCTAGAGAACAGTCAATGCCTGGCTTCAAAGGACGGGCTGACTTGTTAGGAGCTAATGTAGCAGTGACTTTAATTGGAAGCCGATGCTCATTTACCATTCCCCAAATCCCAGGGCCCTTGAGAATTACGCTAAATCCACTGTGTGCTCTATAAAATGGGACAGCTAAGCCTGGGTGACGGCACATCTGTTTACAACATAATCTGCTAAATATCTTAAGCCCCTGTTGAGACCTGTTCAGGAAAAAAAAAAAAATCATTTCAAAATATTACCGCTTATCGACAGTGTATACCCGATGAAGACGTGCAATGAGATGAATGTTACTTTCAGGCCTGTTAACAACAGGCAGGTCTGTTCTACAGCCCACGGATCAAGGAGTAATTTCGACTTTCGAGTCTTATTTAAGAAATACATTTTGAAAAGCTGTAGCTGTCTCATAATTCCTCTGATGGATTTGGGCAAGGTAAATTGAAAACCTAAAAAGGATTCACCATTTTAGACGCCATGAAAACATGATTTACAAGAAGAGGTCAAAATACCAACATGGAGTTTGGAAGAAGTTCATTCCAGCCCTCATGGATGATGCGGGGGGTTTCAAGACATCAGTGGAGGAAGTCACTGCAGATGTGATAGAAACAGCAGGAGAGTTAGAATTGGAAGGGCAGCCTGAAGACGGGACTGATTTGCTACAATCTCACAATAAAACTTGAACGGGTGGGCAGTTGCTTCTTATGGATGAGCTAAGAAAGTGAGTTTCTCAAGATGGAACCTATTGGTGAAGATTGTTGAAATGACAAGGTCTAGAATATCTCATAAATTTAGCTCACAAAGCAGGACAGGTTGAGAGGATTCACTCCAATTTTGAAAGAAGTTCTACTGTGGGTAAAACACTACCAAACAGCATCACATGCTAGAGAAATGATTCCTGAAAGGAATGGTCAATCATTGGTGTGCAATTCATTGTTGTCTTATTTTAAGAAACTGCCCCAGCCACCCCAACCCTCAGCAAACACCACACTGATTAACCAACCAGCAGCCATCAACACTGAGGCAAGACCCTGCACCAACAAAAAGATTAAAACTCACCGAGCACTCAAATAATGGTTAGCATTTTTTAGCAATAAAGTATTTTTTAATTATGGTACATCGATTTTTTTTTTAGACATAATCCTATAGCACACTTAATCGACTACACTGTAGGGTAAACACAACTTTCATATGCACCGGGAAACCAAGAAATTCACTCGCTTTGTTGCAATTGTGGTGGTCTGGAAACCAAAATTCTCCAAGGTATGCCTATATATGAAAGCTGATTCTAAAAAAGGATAACAGACAAAGAAAGGGACATTACTTGGTGACATAATAGAATTAATCAATAGACCCTCCTTCCCTCACCTACCAACATGACAGCTGTAAAATAAATGCTCTGGAAACCATCCACTTGGAACTATGGCACCAGGTCGCTTACCAGTTAGTAGGAGGAGAACCATAAGAATGAAACAAAGCTGAGCTATTATATAGTAAGACGACCAGTTGAATCACTTTCAAAATACTCACCTGCTTAGCTGCATATCAATAGGGACAAACTAAAATCGAAATGAGGCATCTAGTGAATTCTAGAATATTTGGACTAAAGTCATTTGAAAGAATGCTGAAGAATATTTACTCCATAAAGTTTTGCACTGGTCTTGCATGAATATTTTTACATCTTGTTGATAACTTTTAAAAAACTGTTGCTGTGAGCAAGCTGTTCCCAAAGTGAGTGCAAAATTTCAAGGTGTTAATTGTATCAAAACAAGTTTTAGTGAGACATATATAAAAAAGAAAAGGGGGTAGAGACAAGAAAAAGAAAAGAGAGAAAGAAAGAAAAAGAGAAAGAAAAAAAAATGAAAGGCTCCCATTTGCAGACCTGTACCTTAGCCCTGCAGAAAAATAAAAAGCGATTTCACCTTTGGACACCATTTCAGAAAATGCTGTCGTCTATATCTTACTTAATCCTAACAGCCCTGTTAGGCTGGTCATTTCACTCCTGTTTTACAGCCAATTTAACAGCTGAGGTAAGGTTAAAACATTATCCCAATCTCCCACAGATGGCTGCAGAGCTGGGATTCAAGGCCAAATGTGCTGAGTGCCCAGAACCTCCAAGTTGTATGAAGCTCCTGGGTCACATCCATTTTTGAGGCAATTAAATACACACACACACACACACACACACACACACACACACACACACACATACACACGGCGCCTGGGTGGCTCAGTCAGCTAAATTGCCATCTCTTGATTTCTGTTGGGGTCACGATCGCAACCCATTGGTGAGTTCAAGCCCCGGAGACTGGCTCCATGTTGACAGTGCAGAGCCTGCCTCGGATTCCGTCTCCCCCGCCCTCTACCCCTCCCCTGTCTGCCCCTCCCCCATGCTCTCTCTCTAAATAAATACAGTGTGTATAAAAAAAAAAAATGCTGCATGGGTTAAATATCTACATTTAACAAGTTATTGTGTAGAACACAAAGCATTTCAATAGAATCAGACTGCTCCAAGACAAGGGCAGGATATATAGTCCACAAGGTCATTTGTGGTCCTGTGATAAGACAAACTGAATGTCATCTTTTAATTTGTAGGTTTAGCTGGGCACCTGCATGTATAATCTCGTTTGGAAAGGTCAAAGCCTTTCGCTGGGAATGTGGATGACACCCCTGCCAGCCCCCAGGTCTCCCGGAACTGCTACCAAACAGCCCCTAAAGCCAGCTGAGCCCCATGAATCAAGCAGCAACTGGACAGTGAGGACCACACGCGCTGTCGTTCCAGCGTCCTGGACACGAAACTCCATGGCCACAGCTGCTCTTTGCGCTGCAGGATTGTCACGTCCTGGTCAGACCATCCCACAGGGCAACGTGTGTGTAAGCTTTCCTGGATCAGCGGATTCAGCAGTATTTCCAGCGGTCCGCGTCAGGTGACCCCTGGGGGGTGTTTCCAGTTTCGGAATCAAAGAGAGGAAAGGGAGCAGGGGTCGTCTGGCCCCTGTGTCAAGGCCTCAGGAGGCCTCGAAAGAGAACTCGCCCTGCACCAGAGCACAGGGCGCGGAAGCAAGCAGAGCGGGCACACCACCCTGGCCCCACCACCCGGCAGAGCCCGCCCCGCGCGGGAAACCGGCGGCCCCGCCCCCACCCCAGGAACGCTCCGCCCCGCGCCCTAGGCCACGCCCCTGAAGAGTTCGCTCGTTCCCCAACTCCTTGGCAACCAGAGGGACGCTTTCTCCTTAGCTACCGTGCGGCTGCCACCAAGGGTGAGGAAGAGGAAGTTACTGCACCCATGGAGAAAGTTATCCGGATCCAGAGGGTGTTTATAAACCTGCTGGATTCATACAGCAGCGGGAACATCGGGAAGGTGAGCAGCGGAGGGTCAGAGTGGAGTCCCAGACCCCAGTTCCCGGTCCCCCGCCCCGGGCTCCCGAACCCCCGAACCCAGCGAGGGTCTGTGCCACGGGGCGCTGTCAGAGGCTCCCCTTAAGAGAGGGTTCCTGGTCCTGGGCACCAGTCTGCACGCAGAGCTCCAGCTGGAAGCCCAGGTGTTTGCAGGAGGGAGTCCGAGGGCAGAGAGGTGAGGGTGCAGGGAACCAGGCCGCAGGGCAGCAGGTAGGGAGCCCAGGGCCCGAGAGACTTGGCGACTGACAAAAATGTTTCTTTCTTTCTTTCTTTTTGAAAATGTTGTATTTATTTTTGAGAAAGCCAGAGAGAGTGTGAGCAGGGGAGGGTGAGAGACAGAGGGAGACAGAGAATCTGAAGCAGGCTCCAGGCTTCGAGCTGTCAGCACAGAGCCTGACATGGGGCTCAAATTCACAACCTGTGAGATCATAACCTGAGTTGAAGTCGGACCCTTAACCGACTGAGCCATCCAGGTGCCCCCAGAAATGTTTCTTTTAAAATCAGAAGGAACCAGGGGCGCCTGGGTGGCGCAGTCGGTTAAGCGGCCGACTTCAGCCAGGTCACGATCTCGCGGTCCGTGAGTTCGAGCCCCGCGTCGGGCTCTGGGCTGATGGCTCGGAGCCTGGAGCCTGTTTCCGATTCTGTGTCTCCCTCTCTCTCTGCCCCTCCCCCGTTCATGCTCTGTCTCTCTCTGTCCCAAAAATAAATAAAAAACGTTGAAAATTTAAAAAAATATAAATAAATAAATAAATAAATAAATAAATAAATAAATAAATAAAATAAAATCAGAAGGAACCAAATGAAACGTTAGAGTCAAAGATTGTGGGTCTCTATGGCAATACAGTCGTGAAATATAATTTTTCATTTTGGGGGGGGGGAGGAAAAGGCCCATGAAAGTCAGAAGGTGGGCCTGTTCAGCAGTTAAATGGTGCCTCAGGCGTGCTCAGCACTCCACGGATATTTGTTGCATAAATTAAAGCAGAGTCCAACACAAAGGCCCACATCTGGGGGCAGGGAGGGGGTGGAGGTCAGGCTCTTGGTTTATATTCCAAATCCAATGAAAGCTACTGGATTATTGTACAAAGAGAGGTGAACCTGACTGAGATTAGGAGAGTGGGAGGGAAGAGAATTTAGCTTTTTACTTTACCCCCCTTTTGAGCTCTGATTATTTTTTTACAGTATAATATTTTTAGAGCAAATTTTCTTTTCTTTCCATTTGTAGAGATCTTTTGCAAAAGCTTATCAGTAACAGAATTTTCAGTTCTTCCTTAATTCACCTGGACCTCTAGTTCTGGCCTTTTAGGTAATTGCTGTTCTCTGTACCAAGCACCATGTGAGTGGGAATAAGAAGTCTATAAAAGAAATGGAGGCCAGGTCTCTGGTCTTCAGGTTCCCTGCCCAGCTGGGCAACGCCACCCGCTCCCCACAGCCCCTGCTGCCCCCTCTCTGTCCCCGGGACGGAGCAGTGTGGTGGGCGTGGTATGTGTGCAGCCTTGAGATCCCAGGGTCCAGCTGTACCCCTCCCTGCCCGTGCAATCTTGGGCAAGTTACTTCCAGCTGGGCATCTCTTTCCTCATCTGTGAAATGAGATAATAAAATGGAATATGTATGTTTGAGAGAGAAATGAAAATATACATGACATACTTGGAAGAATTATCTTCCAGTAAGAGGTTGAACCTGCTAATCTTGCATTACTAACTCAAAGTGACGTTTATCAAAATAAATGAGGTGGGACTTCCTGTTTGTTTCGTTTTGGTTTGCTTTTCCTCCCACGGTGTAATAGTATCATGATTACATACGTGTTTAATATGGAAATTAAAACCATTCTTATAAAGTATACATACAGATTATATATACATACATATACGTTTGTGTATACACACACACACACACACACACACACACACGTGTATATATGAAACTCTTTAACATTTCTTAAGCCACTCCCAAGGATAACTTCTGTAAAATAAAAAGCGAAACTTCGCCAACTTCATTCTATTTCATTACTTGTAAAGGTAGCCACTGGCCACATGTGGCTATTGAACGTTTCAGTGTGGCAAATCCAAATGGAGATTAGCCTACCGTCAGCGTAAAACGCACATCGAATTTCAAAGACTTAGTGTGAACAAAAAGGAACATAAAAGATCTCATTAATAATTTTTTTCCACTGATTACATGTTAAACTGATAATATTTTGAATCTGTTGGGTAAAGAAAACACTATTTAAATTAGTTACACTGGTTTCTTTTTACTGCTGTTAATGTGGCAACTAGCCAATTTAACTTACCTGAGTTGATCACATTACACTGCTACATTTCTATTAGACAAGATCATCGTGGTGACTGCAGCCCTGCTCTGCCCGTTGCCAGAGCAGGGCAATATTCTTAACACCTTCTTTAAGTTCTCTGGGCCTGGCTTCCTCATCTATAAAAGAGAGTGCCATTGGGGCACCCGGGTGGCTCAGTCGGTTGGGCATCTGACTCTTGATTTCGGCTCAGGTCATGATCTCCAGGATGGGGAGGTCAAGCCCTGCATCAGGCTCTGCACTGACAGTGCAGAGCCTGCTTGAGATTCCCCCTCTCTCTGTGCCCCTCCCTTGCATGCACTCTCTCTTTCTCAAAAATAAATAATAAATTTTAGAAACACTTTAAAATTAGAGTGCCATAATACCCACTTGGCCGTGTTACTGGGGTCATTGTTAGTTTCAGCAAACCACCAGGGTAAAACGCATCGGCTATGCACGTGGGGTACCTCTAGCAAGCCCTCAAGAATGGTCGGTGTTTAGAATCATTCCAACTGTCTACCCTTTCTCTAAGTTGTCCTTAGTATTTTCTTAGCAAGTTTGTGTTTTCTTGCAGTTCCTGTCTAACTGTGTAGTCGGGGCTTCACTTGAAGAAATCACAGAAGAAGAGGAAGAAGAAGAAAGTAAGTCAGCCATGGAAGCCTCATCCAAACTGAAGGACAGCACGTTCCAGATCGTGGGTACGCTTTCCAAGCTCGAAGGCGTTCCGCCCAACTTTGCCGTGGAGACATACAGCGTAAGTCCAGGTGGCTTTTGCTCAGAGTTGACCAAGGGCAGAGTCACCTTGCGCTCCAACACCTTCACAATATGCTGTTATTCTCTGCTTCTCCTTCTCTCTTCCGCACACGTGGGGGTGCAAGAAGGTGTGGGACAGGTGGAGGCAGGTCTTTCTCCCCTGACGGAGAACAACCATTGTCTCCACTTTAAATGTGTGCCTGGAGCAAAGAATTTGAATTAGATACTCCTGGAAGGGATGGATCTAATTTGGACTTGCAGACTCATAGAATCTTCTAAACTGTGTTCAAAATGCATGCTGCCCCTCACTACCCAACTATGGTGGGCGCTTTCTGGGAGGGAGAAACCTCCTTTGGTAATAAGCCACTAGGAAATAACATATCATTATGTTGCTGTCTTACTGAGAAACGGTGCGGCCGTTGTTGAACCCAACTCTGTGCTCGGGAGCTAAAATATAACACAAAGACAGAGTGTGGGGATAAAGAGGAACGATAGTCTTATTACTTTGCCAGGCAAAGGAGGCTACAGCAGGCTAATGCCTTCAAAACTGCAGACCCTTCCGGTTAAAAAAATGGGCAGGAGTCACGAACAGACATTCTTCTAACAAGACATCCAGATGGCTGACGCATGGAAAGATGCTCAACATCACTCATCAATCATCAGGGAAATACAAATCAAAATCACATTGAGATACCACCTCACACCTGCCAGAATGGCTAAAATCAACAACACAGGAAAAAAAATCAAATCAAATCAACAACACGGGAAACAACAGGGGTTGGCGAGGATGTGGAGAAAGGGGAGCCCTCTTACACTGCTGGTGGGAATGCTGGTAGCACGGAGGCTGCTCGGATTCTGTCTCTCCCTCTCTCTCTGCCCCTCCCTCCTCTCTCTCTCTCTCAAAAACAAATAAATAACCTTAAAAAAAAAGTTAAAAATAGAACCACCCTACAAGCCAGCAATTGCACTACTAGGCTTTTACCCACAGGATACAAAACTACTGATTCAAAGGACCCTGATGTTTATAGCAGCTTCATCAACAATAGCCAAATTATGGATAGAGCCCAAAGTCCACTGACTGATGAACAGATAAAAAGATGTGGTGTGTGTGTGTGTGTGTGTGTGTGTGTGTGTGTGTGTGTGTGTGTATATATATATATATATATATAATGGAATATTACTCGGCCATTAGAAAGAATGAAATCTTGCCATTTGCAACGACGTGGATGGAGCTAGAGATTCTTATGCTAAGTGAAATAAGTCAGAGAAAGACAAATACCGTATGATGTCACTCATATGAAAACAGATGAGGGGCACCTGGGGGGTTCAGTCGGTTGAGCGTCCGACTTTGGCTCAGGTCATGATCTCGCAGTTCAGGAGTTCGAGCCCCACATCAGACTAGCTCCTGTCAGCCTGTTAGCACAGAGCCTGCTTCAGATTCTCTGTCCCCCTCTCTGTGCTCCTCCCCCCGCTTGCACTCTCCCAAAAATAAATAATTTTCTTAAAATAAATAAAACAGATGAATATAGGGGGGAAAGAGAGAGAGAGAGAGAGAGAAGTAAACCAGGAAACAGACTCTTAACTATCGAGAACAGTTACCGGAGGGGTGCAGTGGGGGTGCGTGGGCTAACTGGGTGATGGGCATTAAGGAGGACGCTTGCCGTGTTGATCAACAGGTGTTGTATGTAAGTGACGAACCACTAAATTCTACGTCTGAAACTAATATTACACTGTACGTTACGTAACTGGCATTTAAACAAAAACTTGAAAACAACAACAACAGCAAACTGCAGACCCACTCTTCAAGGTGGTCTCAGGGCTGGCACCTGCCATCCAAGTCTGGTTACTAAGTGTACATTGAGGTCAGTGGGATGTCAGAATCCATACCGTGTTCCTGGAGCAAAGGATTCTACAGAGAAACAAGTGAAGAGGAGAGGGGGGCTTCAAGAACAAAGAGGAGAAGCATCTGTTCCCTTTCGAGTCAAGCCTTGCTGAACCACCAGTGTGTCCAACTTAACTTCCCACCGTCTTCACGTTTCTCTAGCAGTTTCACTGCCCCCGCATGACAAACTCTACGCACACAACCTGAGACATTTGAATGCCTCCAGTAGGGGTGTCAGCCTCTCATCGGCCTGCCTGCCGCTCTTCAGACCCTGCCATACAGCTCTGCACACGCCGTACCCTGGAACAGACTTTCCTCTGCCAACCCCACCCAGCCCTGTTCGTTCCGCAAGACTTAACTCAGGATGCCATCTCCTCCAGGAAGCCCTCGGTGATTCCCACTTCTTCCCCACTCCCAGTTTGGAATCTGAGCTCTTTTCTTGGACTCCCACAGCATCTTTACCTGCCTACATCATCCCACTTTTCCCACTCCATTGTTACTATCTGTCTGTTGTGGGTCACACTGCCCCAGATGGTTAGCCTTAAGAATAGACCGAGCCTCACTTGTTGCCCTGTTTATCCGTGCATCTTTGGCACGCAGCGCATTAACTGGCTGAAAGCAGCCCTCGATAAACACTTGTGAAATGAATGAAAGAGTCCTCTCCCCCCAACCTGCCATCTTAGGGAACCTTCTCCACCATTTACCCCCTTTCACCCTCTCCTGGGTCTTCAGTCACCACTGGCTTCTTTCTTTCTGCCTATACATGTGTTCAGTGCGCACATCTTTTGAACTTCATTCGGCCTTCCTGGTGGCTACCAGCCTCTTTCTCCGCCCCTGGCCCCTGCCCCCTCAGCGAGGGTCCAGCCACAGGAAATACCCTGACCCGTGTCACTGGTCTAATTCCCGGCTGGCCTAATTCCCAAAGTCCTATCTTACCCGGCTTCCCAGGAGAAAGTCTCCTTCCCTCTTCTGTGGTCTTTACCCCCTGACTTCCCTCGTGCATCTGAGCACTCCTTGTTTCACTGGCTCCTTTTCCTCGTTCTGCCCTTTAAACGCGCTTTTCCCCAGAACTCCCTCCTTTCTCGTAAGGGATGTCCCTCCTCAAGCTTCTCTGGTCCTATGGCTCCAGCTCCCCCATACAGGCCAATGCCTTTCAAATCTGTCTCCAGCCCTGTTGACCAGCAAATCCAACTGCCCCCTGGTGCACTCCCCCAGATGTCCTGCTGGCACTTCTAGTTCAATGGGCCCCCAAATGAAATTTATTTTCCTCCTCTACAAAACCACTCTTTCAGCCTCCTAATTTTGATTAAGGACCTAGATCTGTTTGGGCTGTTTGGGGCTGCAAGTCATAGGGGGAAAAGGCAAGGCAAACTGGCTTAGTAAAGAAGGAAATTCTTCAGTTTATGTGGCTGGTTGTCTCAGGGAAGATGCAGCTTCAGGGCTGGCGTGATCCAGGGGCTGCAGCTCCTTTTTCTGCCCCTTCCTGGCCTCTCCCTTCCTTTAAGGGTGACGTCACTCTTGGGCGGGGAGCAAGGCGGCAACGGTCCAGGGCCTCACGTTCACACACAGCAACACCGCGGTGAAGAGAACTTCCTGAAGTGCTCAGAGAAAGGAGGATGAACAATCCCACGGTCCCCTACAGGCGTCTCCTTAAATCTCGCGGTGTGGAAGTGAGTCACATGCCCATTCCTGAACCGATCACTGTACCCTGAGATCAATAAAGCCCAGCCCTGAAGCTAGGGAGTGGAGTTCAGATCCCCAGGCTGAGAGGGGCGCACCTGAACAAAACTGGGGTTCTGTCGGGAAAGGGGAAGAGGAAATGGACGTTTGTGTCCTCACGCACTCCCCGCTACCGCAGCTGTGGGCTCGTGGCGCCCCCTCTTGGTCACGAGGTCCTCACCTGGGCGCCTTACAGCCTCTCCACGAGGTGCCCCCTTCCCCTTAGCGTGGCCATTTGCGTTAGTTCAGATCTTTACCAGCACCCACCATTTACACTGGAGTTCGGATCCGTGAACGTGTCTCGAGCGTCCTAAGGATCCACAGAGGCGCGTGGAGCTCACACCTCGCAGGGACTCGCACACAAACACGCAGCCCCACGGCAGTGCAGTGGGCACGACCGCAGAGGTGTGGACACAGCAGCATCTGAAAAGGGCAGTTGATGAGCGCTCGGTCTTAGGTACGGAGCCAGGCAGATGTGGCTGCACACCCTGCCTACCACACAGATCAGCCCCCCCTCCCCCCCGGCCCCCTCAGCTCCTCGGGTCTGGAGATCCCGGAGCCTCCATCCGGGATGGAGGATGGTCCGCTACTGGGAGAAGCTGGGACTGAGGCCCGGCCTCTAGGGCTGAGTAGAGACTGCCAGGCAGATAAGGGGGCAAGGAAATGTCACACAAGGCGGGAACACATGGGGAAGTGTGTGGTATGCTTTAGAATAGGAAAAACATCAGCATAGCTTAGAGCATGGGTTGCAGGGAACCAAGGAGAAGAGGCAAGGGTGGCATGTAAGGTGAGAGAGAGCGGAGGATGGAAAACATTAGGCTGGTCTAGTTTGTGGAAGGTGCCTCTGCCTGGCTCAGCAAACCATCCACTATTCCAGGCTCTGCTGAATGAGCTCATATTCACTCTTCAATCCGACTCGAATGTCAACTCCCAGGAGCCTTAATCACATATTCCTCCTGGTCTATCAAACCTCAGATGTACCTCTATGATAGCCCTTTCTATATTGGGGGCTGCCATGTAAGGCTGGGCAGGTTGCACACTGTGCAAGGGCGCCTGCCTAAGGACATGAGTAGGAGCTGTGTTCTGCTGGGTTCAGAGTGCCCCAGAGTAGGTGCCGCCTTATCATTTCCCCACAAAGAGCAGATTGCCTTTTTCTAATTTGTTCAAAGGCTTCTTATATCCTTAGATATGTCCTTGTCTGCATTAGACTATAATTTGCTATAAGTTTTCCCAACAAAACAAACAAAATTTGCTAATTTGCTATAAGTTTTCCCAACAACACACACACACACACACACACACACACACACACACACACACACACAATGCTCCTTAGTGTAAACAACCAGACATTATTCATTTTGCCTCTATCCTCGGGGTCAAACAAAAGGCCCCCAAATGTTGGATGGGTAAACAAATGAATGGCAAAATGTGGTCACGCAACGTCTGATCAGGATGGCCATCCTCTTGGAAACGTGCCTGTTTCACCCGAAATCCAGCTATGACTTCACATGCGTGTGCGTGTTTCTTTGGACGCCACTCTCACATGCTGTCACGGGCTGGAATCATAGATGCTTTCTCTTCTTTCTCTCGGGCAGCATCTGGAGCACACGCCTTCCATTTGTCCAGTGACTTCCTTCCTTCCTTTCCCACGTCATTTCTGAATCTAGATCGGTCTCAGGTGCGTTGGGAGAGCAGGGTCGTCCTGTGTCGTCTCACTATTGAAAAATTAAAAACTGATGTTTGGATCGGCATTTTCAGAGTGTCTTCCCTTCTGCCCATTCAGCCCAGAAAAGAAACAGAATGGAGTGTATTATGGATTGAACTGTGTCTCCCCAAAAAAAGATCTGTTGAAGCCCTAACCCCAGAAAGCTCACAACGTGACCTATTTGGAGATAGGTCTTCACAGAGGAAATTGAGTTAAAAGGAGGTCATTGGGGTGGACCCCTCGTCCAATACGACTGACATCCTTACCAAAAGGGAAAACTTAGACCCAGACACGTATACAGGGAGAACACCTGGGAAGAGGAAGGCGGAGATGTGGTTGATGCATTAACCAGCCAAGGAATCCCAGAGATTTCCTGAGAGGCACCAGAAGCTAGGAGAGAGCCACGGAGCTAAATCTCCGTCACAGCCTTCCGAAGGGACCGGCCCTGCCGACACCTCGATCTTGGACTTGTGGCCTCCAGACCGTGGGACATGAATTTCTGTGGTTTAAGCCACTCAGTTTGTGGCCAGGAAGGAACACCTACCTAAAACACAGTGATCACCGAAGTTACTTTTGTCTAATGTAAGCACTTTTATATTTCCACCCATTAAAAGTTCCTGTGTTTTCGAAATATTCCCAACTGTCGACTGTAATAAGGCACCTTGCATGTACGAAGAGAATGGATGAATGCCATCATGAGGGTTCTGAAACCATCCACATTCATCACTCATCAGCACTTCTGAGCGATTCAGGATATATAATGGCTCAAGTAATCTTGCATAGAGTTTGCATTAGTTTCAAATGCCTCACACATTTTTCTTCCAGTGTGTTCTAATTCTTCCCTTCTGAATTGGGGTTTAAACAGCCTGCAGAAATAGTACCTAAAATCATTATGCAATTTTTTAATCATCTGTTCCCAGCTATTTTCATAAACTTATTTGTTACTTGGAAACTACACACAGAAGAGAGCCAAAATTTCGTTTTAAATAGAAACCCTGCAAATGTTTCCTGTAGGACACTTCATCTGCCGTATATCTAATTTGGAAATTGTCATTCCAGCTAAATATTAAGGTTAGCGCCTTGCAACAAATGACTGTCACATCTCTTTTTCAGAACATCTCTCGGGAGGACCTTCTCATGCACCTCCTGGAGTGTGACATCATCATTTATAACATCACCGAGAACCCACAGCAAGCAGAGGAGGCCATCTGGGCAGTCTCTGGTCAGTGAACTTCTTTCTTTTGTCTCCAGGGATGCTGCCTTTGTGCAACTTACTTAACCCAAGAGTCATCTAATGAACACGAGGCGAATTAGGACCGTGGGAAAACTGACCTGAGACTTACCTAAAACATGAAATGAAATTAGGCTAATGAGGGGCGCCTGGGTGGCTCAGTCGGCCGAGCGTTCAACTTTTGATTTAGGCTCAGGTCATGATCCCAGAGTCGTGGGATCGAGCCCCGTGTTGGGCTCCGAGCGTGCAGCCTACTTAAGATTCTCTCTCTCTCCCTCTGCCCCTCTCCCCCGTTTGTGTGTGCGTTCTCTCTCTCTCTCTCTCTCTCTCTCTCTCTTTCTCTCTCTCTCTCTCTCTTTCTCTGATAAAAAAAAAAAAGCTGATGAATATTCATCAGCCTTTGGATAGTGTTAAAAGATAAACCGAGGCATATGAGAATCTTTAAGAATTTATTTGAGCAAAACTCGATTCACGAGAGCACGCCATGCCGGAAGTGGCTTGGAGAGCTTCACCAACAGGGGCCAGGGGAAAGACTTACAGAGCAAAGGCAGAGCAAAGTGAGGAAGTTATCTGATTGGCTATAGTGTACTCAGCTGGCTTACCTGGAAGAGGCTAGTTGACTGTGACTGGTTGTCCTTGGGTGTTGGTTTCCGAAACTTGCAGCCCGTAACAGACTTAGGTTTTGATTTGTTCATGTGGACTACTATGGCCTTAGAGTCAGCTGAGACTTCATGGCTCCCTTGTTTGATTAAACAATGGGTGGGGCGCCCGAGGGGCTCATTTGGTTAGGCATCCCACTCTTGACTTCGGCTCAGGTCATGATCACACAGTTCGTGAGTTCGAGCCCCCACATTGGACTGTGCGCTGACAGTGTGGAGCCTGCTTGGGATTCTCTCTCTCCTCTCTCTGTCCCCTCACCTTAAAGTAAATAAACAAACTTAAAAAGCAGCTTTTATAAAAAAATAAATAAATATATAAAATAAACAATGGGTGCTTCCAAAGGATAGAACATTTTTTTTAAATGTTTATTTTTTGAGAGAGAGAGAGCACAATCAGGGGCAGGACAGAGAGAGAGAGACAGAGAGAGAGAGGGAATCCCAAGCAGGCTCCATGCTGTCCGTACAGAGCCCGATGCGGGGCTCGAACCCAGGAGCCATGAGATCGTGACCTGAGCCGAAGTCAGACGCTTCACCGACCGGGCCACCCAGGCACTCCAAGGATAGAACATTTTTAATCATTAAAGGAAATAACTTTCAAAATGCAACGTGTGTATTCATTCTACAGGCACTGCTTAAGGAGGTGCGGTCGAAGGTACTGGGGAGATACAAAGACAAATAAGAAAAAGATTATACCCTCAAGGCCCCTGTAGCCCCACAGGAGAGCTAAGGCACACGTGAGGAACTCTAATGCAGGACAGAGAATGGCATATTTATCAGACAGGTATCACAAGGGGGATGTGACTTTAAGAGGAGAGGAGTTGTTTCTTAGGTTCCAATGAAACTTCATTTATAAACACAGGCGCTACGTTGCCAACCCTCGAATGAGATGAACAGCAAAGTGACATTTTGGCTTAAATGAAAAGAAATGGGATGGAGCCTCGCGAATGACCGCACCATACTCGGGGAAATGATGGAGAAGTGCCGTCTGCGGGTGTGTGAGATTCCTCAGGAGCTTAGAGCGTTTGGTTCCTCTGTGTTCACCGTGCCTACGTTTCATCCAGTAGGGAACAAATCAAAACCAGGAACATTGTGTCATCTTTTGAAACAGGTTCTTTGAAAGCCTGCTTTCTGCATTTTGTCCCTTTGCAAACATTTACAGATGATGTATAACCGTGCCTTCTGAAATAATTGCACCACTTAAAAATCATAATTAGAGCTAACATGTAATGAATCCTTATTTTGTGTCAGGCTTTGAGAATTGATTTTTCTATATAATGTATTCTTGTAATTAATTTTTTTTTTTCCTGAAATGAAACCTGGACATGTTTGGGGGCGTTTGGGTGGCTCAGTTGGTTAAGCGTCTGACTTCGGCTCAGGTCATGATCTCACCGTTCGTGAGTTCAAGCCCATGTCAGGTTCAGTGCTGACAGCTCAGAGCCTGGAGCCTGCTTTAGATTCTGTGTCTCTGTTTCCCTCTGCCTCTCGCCTGCTCTCTCTCTCTCTCTCTCTCTCAATCTCCCAAAAATAAGCAGACATTAAAAAACTAAAACAAACCTGAACATGTTTGGAAAATTAAGAAGCACAGTAGGGCTTAGAATAAAAAGTTATGATGCCCTGAATACCCTTTCAACTCTATCCCTGTACCCCAAGAGAAACCTCGTTTAACCCACTTGTGCTTTTTTTCCTACATAAAAATACCAGCATTGATGTCCTGTGATTATGAATTTTAGATGTTAACCACTGCCCTCCAGCTGTGACAGATGGGTTTTAGCTCCTCATAGGACCCCCCCACCCTGTTCCTCAAGAGACCATAATCATTTCTCAAACGTGGACACTGTATCTCCTTCCATGAGCTTTAAAATGTAGGTGTGTTACTGCTTCCTCCTTCATTCTAATAAAGAGATTTAATGTACGTTCGTTTGTTTATTTCAAATATAATTTATTGTCAAACTGGTTTCCATACAACACCCAGTGCTCATCCCAACAGGTGCCCTCCTCATTGCCCATTGCCCACTTTCCCCTCCCTCCCACCCCCCATCAACCCTCAGTTTATCCTCAGTTTTTAAGAGTCTCTTATGGTTTGGCTCTCTCCCTCTTTTTTCTTTCCCCTCCCCCATGGTCTTCTGTTAAGTTTCTCAAGTTCCACATATGAGTGAAAACATATGGTATCTGTCTTTCTTGACTTATTTCACTTAGCATAATACCCTCCAGTTCCATCCAAGTTGTTGCAAATGGCAAGATTTCATGCTTGCTCATTGCCAAGTAGTATTCCATGGTATATATAAACCACATCTTCTTTATCCGTTCATCAGTTGATGGACATTTAGGCTGTTTCCATAATTTGGCTATTGTTGAGAGTGCTGCTATAAACATTGGGGTCCAAGTGCCCCTATGCATCAGCACTCCTGCCTGTATCCCTCCGGTAAATTCCTAGCAGTGCTATTGCTGGGTCATAGGGTAGATCTATTTTTAATTTTTTGTGGAACCTCCACACTATTTTCCAGACCGGCTGCACCAGTTTGCATTCCCACCAACAGTGCAAGAGGGTTCTCATTTCTCCGCATCCTCGCCAGCATCTATAGTCTCCTGAGTTGTTCATTTTGGCCACTCTGACTGGTGTCAGTGGTATCTCAGTGTAGTTTTGATTTCTATTTCCCTCATGATGAATAATGTTGAGCATCTTTTCATGTCTGTTGGCCATCTGGGTGTCTTCTTTGGAAAAGCGTCTATTCATGTCTTCTGCCCATTTCTTCACTGGATTATTTGTTTTTTGGGTGTGGACTTTGGTGAGTTCTTTATATAGATTTTAGATACTAGTCCTTTATCCGCTATGTCACTTGCAAATATCTTTTCCCATTCCGTTGGTTGCCTTTTAGTTTTGTTGATTGTTTCCTTCGCAGTGCAGAAGCTTTTTATCTTGATGAGGTCCCAATAGTTCATTTTTGCTTTTAATTCTCCTTTGGAGATGTGTCGAGTAAAAAATTGCTATGGCTGAGATCAAAGAGGTTGTTGCCCACTTTCTCCTCTAGAGTTTTGACGGCTTCCTGTCTAGCATTCAAGTCCTTTATCCATTTGAGTTTATTTTTGTGAATGATGTAAGAAAGTGGTCTAGTTTCATTCTTCTACATATTGCTGTCCAGTTCTCCCAGCACCATTTGTTAAAGAGACTGTCTTTGGGGCGCCTGGGTGGCTCAGTCGGTTAAGCGGCTGACTTCGGCCATGATCTCACAGCCCGTGAGTTCGAGCCCCGCGTCGGGCTCTGTGCTGACGGCTCGGAGCCTGGAGCCTATTTCAGATTCTGTGTCTCCCTCTCTCTGACCCTCCCCCATTCATGCTCTGTCTCTCTCTGTCTCTAAAATAAATAAACGTTAAAAAAAAAATTAAAAAAAAAAAAAAGAGACTGTCTTTTTTCCATTGGATATTCTTTCCTGCTTTGTCAAAGATTAGTTGGCCTGGGGCGCCTGGGTGGCTCAGTTGGTTGGGCGGCTGACTTTGGCTCAGGTCATGATCTCGTGGTCCGTGAGTTCAAGCCCCGCGTCGGGCTCTGTGCTGACAGCTCAGAGCCTGGAGCCTGTTTCGGATTCTGTGTCTCCCTCTCTCTGACCCTGCCCCGTTCATGCTTTGTCTCTCTCTGTCTCAAAAATAAATAAACATTAAAAAAATTAAAAAAAAAAAAAAAAAGATTAGTTGGCCAAATTTGGGGGTCCAATTCTGGAGTCTATACTCTATTCCATTGGTCTGTGTCTGTTTTTGTACCAATACCATACTGTCTTGATGATTACAGGTTTGCAGTAGAGGCTAAAGTCCAGGATTGTGATGCCTCCTGCTTTTTCTTCTTCAGTATTACTTTGGCTATTCGGGGGTCTTTTGTAGTTCCATACAAATTTTAAGATTGTTTGTTCTAGCTTTGAGAAGAATGCTGGTGCAATTTTGACTGGTATTGCACTGAATGTGTAGATTGCTTTGGGTAGTATTGACATTTTAACAATGTTTATTTATTTCTGAGACAGAGACAGAGCATGAGTGGGGGAGGGGCAGAGAGAGAGGGAGACACAGAATCCGAAGCAGGCTCCAGGCTCTGAGCTGTCAGCACAGAGCCTGACACGGGCTCGAACTCATCAACTGTGAGATCATGACCTGAGCCGAAGTTGGATGCTTAACCGACCGAGCTACCAGGCGCCCCAAGAGATTTAAATAATTAAGAAAATGTTACTTCTCTGTTTTCTGGAAAGGTTTTAGCTGTGCTGCCAGACTTCTGAGATACAGAGTGTTCATGTCTGCAAGAAAGGACAGTCAGAGGCCTCCAGTCTGCCATCAGCGTCACCTGGGGGGGATGGGGTCAGTGGGGCTTTGAGAATTTTGTCATTTACCTGATGTGCATATTCTTAGATTTGGGACCTGTTTTCCACTTGGGTTTTTTTTTTTTTTTTTTGTATGTTTGTTAGTTTTTCGTGTGTTTGCAATGAATATATATTACTTCTTAATAATGTTTTATTAAGTAATTTTAAAATGTCTCAATATAAAAAGATTCTCCTACCTTGCCTTTCAGAGGAAGGCAAAATGACACAGGAAAAGGGAATAAAGTATTAGAAATGAGAGAAAACATTTGCATATAAGGGTAAAGTGGGGGCGCCTGGGTGGTTCAGTCACCCAGAGCATCGAACTCTTGATCTCAGAGTCATGAGTTTAAGCCCCACACTGGGAGTGCAGCCTACTTAAAAAAAAGCGGCGGCGGGGGGGCGGAATAAAATGTGCTTGTTCACCAGTGAAAAAGCAGATTATTTTAGACCCATTAAAATAATCATAAATGAAAGGCTAACCCACTTCGAGGATGTCTAAGTGTGCCAGGGAGTCACAAAATAGGCCAGCCAAAAGCACAGGAGGACAGAAAGGGTAAAAGGGCAAAATTAAATTGAAGCGGCAATTTTTGTTAATAGAATAAAAATGGAAACTAAATTGAACACTTGAGTCAGGGATTAATATGTGGACACAGTGTTCTCCTACTTAATTCTGTAACGTTGTCTCACCTCGGGCTCAGAATCCGCACATTTATTAGATTCAGGATATCAGCACTTTATTGTTTTGCTTCTTTAGGGAATCAGCTCATGAGACTAAAAATGTACCATGACAACCGTGTCACTTAGATCCTCTGACAGTGTAACGAGACCTCCCTTTAGCAGATTTCTTTCCTTCTGGAAAATTCTACTTCACGAAAAATATTTTAGCAGCATCCCATGCTCAAAGTATTTAAGAGGTTCAATGCTTAAATGTGCAGAGAGCCCCCCTGGGGAGGGACAAAGCCTTCAGAAATCAAATGTTTACCTTTCCACCCACCACTGTTCTAAATTCGGATTCCTACAGAGCGTTCCCACTCAGCTAGTCCTGCTGAACCAAAGGCCCTCCAGCCATGGCCCACAGCACCTGCTGCATGGGCCGCCCTCCCCCGGCCAGGTAGAGTGGGAAGGGTGGGCACACCCCAAATTGCTTCCTTCCACAAGGGCGCAAGCTACACAGGAATGCTTTGTGTGTGATCAGAAGGGGGCCTTGCCTTTTGACTGGGGGCCCTTGCAACCCCCAGACCTAACCTTGATGGGGCTTCCTGCTCCGTTCTCCACGCAGCTGGCTGGCTCTGGGACCTAGTGGGGAGAGCACAGGCCTTGCAAGCAGGCTGCTTGGATCGGACCCCGCCCAGCCCTCTTCCATGACTCTGGGCAAACCGCACCTCTGTTCCCCCATCTGTAAGACAGAGTTGATAGTAATACCTATCTCGTAATGGTAAGGATTCGGTAAAGCTCGTGAACTGTTCCAATCGAACCAGCTATGATCCTTACTACCACTGGCACTCCATGAAAGTGAAAGCACGTTGCTAGAGGCCAGGAGACAGGAATGGGGGTTCAGGTTGTAAGCTGGGCTCAGAAGAGGTCAGGTGGCTGGAGGGAGAATGCCAAGAACATGCTAGGGACATGTGGGGGCAGAGGGGGGGACAGGCCAGTGGAGCAGAGAGGTGACACTTGTCTTAACGTGCTCCCTGAAAAAAGGAGTAATCTCAAGTCCCACACATGATTTGGAAAACCAGGTCTTTGTGGATCTGAATAACTGTCCTGCTTTTTGGCCCCACAGCACTGAATGAAGAAGTCAGCCACTTCGAGAAGCGAAAGCTATTTATTTTGGTATCCACGGTGATGACCTGGGCACGCTCCAAACTCCTGGACCCCGTAAGTAGAGCACTAGCTTTTCCTTTCTGCGACATCCCACCCTTGAGACGCCCTGATGTGTGTGTGGAGAGAACTTTCTCTAGGGCACTGTGTCTTCTTACACACTCCTGAAGCCCATCCCGGAATAAGCGTTCAACGGAAATCACGGACCCCAGGCACGCTGAATTCTAAGGGGCCTCGTTGTGTTATGTGCCCCTGAGAAAGGAAAAGGAAACTCTACAAATGACACTCAACCATAACCATGCTTACGTATCGCTTACACTTCTTGTTTGAAGAAGCTCTTTCAGACTTAGACCTGTGTTTCTGCCCCATACCTTCTTGCGCATAGACGGAAAGGGGAATATAAGCAACATGCCGTTGTGATAACAACCCCCAACTTGTTCATATTTGGAGTCCAGACGTCTGACTCACGCCTCCCTTCTTTGTCCGCCCGGTAACTCAGTATGAACCCTGCCTCGCGGCATTTATTTCCTTTTCTGTGAAGCCCATAGTTCTTACTTCGCAAGAAAATGTGAAGCCACAGCCACTCTCCCAGGGGCTGCTTGTTTTCTTTACAGATACCAGGTTTACATTCGCAGCTCTGCCCCAGTGCCTTTGTGGCATGAACTGCCTTTTAGTTTCAGCGCCGAATCACGACGTGATCTTTTAAAGAGACATTTAGGAAGGCAATTAAATGATCACATGCGGTACCTAATTCCATCTGGAAGGATGCTAGTATGAACAGCTGTGCTCAAGGTCACCCTCAGGTACCAGCAAGGACAGAGTCAATGCTCCTGGCTGAGAACGGCTGTAATCAGCCGTTGATCCCGAGGCGCACCCTAACGTCAGAGATGTCAGGATGTCAGGGGGAAATGTACACATTAGAATCAGTGGGATACATTACCTATAACAAGGAGATATTTAGGGATTTATCACACCTCGCCTCAAAGGCCATTTGTTTGTTTAACTGTCTCTCCCTTGGTGAAGCAGGACATGCTTGACGTAGGGCCCTGAGGGTTTCAGTCCTTTTCTGAAAAGTAAAGTTCGCTCACCCACTCCATTTGGTGGCCCCCACCTCAAGGGCCAAGCCAGTCGTTGGACCCTGTCGTGGTTCTTTCCCTCAGCATGTCCAGCGAAGGGTCTGTTGCAACACAATTATTGGTCAGTCGACTGGCTGCAGGCCTGGTTGACCGTGCTCAATGAGTGAGAAACCGCTCCTACTGACTTAAGCAAAACGGGAATGTATTGACTCATAGCTGGTAAGTCCAATGGTGGACTTCAGGCACAGCTGGAACTGGAGGCTTAAACACAATGTCTTCAGACCTCGCTATGCTCTTTCTCTCTTCCGTGGCTTCTTTGGTCCTGAGTAGGCTTTGCTCTCACGTAAGCTCCCCTCCCGTTAGGCCCCAGCAGCTCCCAGGCTTACGTCCCCTGGAGCTTCAATTCTCTTTTCCACTTCCGTTTTGTCTCATCCCAGGTCTTGAGCCTCAACCTGAGCCGGTCACAGTGGCCAGGGGAACACAGAACTCGGGGTGGGCAGGCCTGGGGTTCTATACTCACTTCTAGAGGTGGGGGTGACTGGCTCCCAAACTACAGGGGCTGAGAGTGGAGAAGAGATGGGTCCTCCAAAGAAAATAGGGGGAAATGGCTGCTGCGTTAGTTCCTATGCCCTGTGGCATGTCCCCATCCTCCCATTATGGCTCTAACTTATATGTCCATAAACAGCTCATGGTGGACTGACGTGAGGCTTATTAAGGTATAAGGTACATAGAGTACCCATCACCCTCTTCCTCGCACAGTTCTGTGAGTTTTGACAAATGCATATGGTTGTGTAACCACCACAGCAACCAAGATAGAGGACATCTCCATCACCCCCCAAAATTGTCTACCTTGCACCATACAAAAGCTCAGTTCCAGATGGATCACAGAATTAAAAGTGAAGACCAAAACTTTCATTTTTTGAGAAATATTAATAGAATCTATACAGGGAGTCTCTTAAACAGGACCTAGTAATGCTAAATATGAAAATAAAATGAATAAATTCAATTGCAATGAAGTGAATGAGGCATTTATGGATGAAATGATGCTATGTGTGAGATTTCCTTCGAAATCATCCAGTGGATGAAGAGGTAGATGGGGGTAGAGAGGAAACCAGTTTCGCTATGTAGGAATCTGAATCATCACACAGACCCCAATCGAAGGGTGTTCTATTCAATAACTGGCCTATATTCTTTAAAGATGGCAAGGAGAGGGAAAATTGAAACACTGTTCCAAATAAAGACGATTGAGACATGGCGGCTCAGGGCCAAACGTGATCCTGGACTGGAGTCTGTACCAGAGGAAAAGTGCTATAAAGAACATTACTGGGACGGTTGACAAAGTTGGGGCATGGACTGTAGATTGGATAAAATTATCCTATCAGTATGAAATTTCCTGAATTTTGTCACTGCACTCCGGTTTCATAGGAGAATGTTCTTAGGAGATACACACTGAAAAGTAAAGAGAAAAGGGGTGCGGTGTATGCAATCTGCTCTCAAATGGTTCAGAAAAAAATAAATAATTTTAATAATTAAAAGCAAAATCTTCACCCAGCCCAGCAAATCCCTCCACAAGGCAGGAGAGAAAAGAAATAGCTTTATTACGGAACAAGCATTAAAATGGAATGTCATGCTTGGCGTAGGCGATCCGCTAAGAGGTTGCAAACGTAGAAGGAAATCTCACCTTTTTCTAGAGTCAAGCAGATACAATCCATTGCATACATGTTTCCTGGTCAACAACAATTAGCTCTTGAGTGAGAGGCCTTGACATCACCATCTGTCACAAATAGTTTGTCTCAGAGTCACCTAGTAATTTGGGTGGCCATCTGCGTTAGCTAATTGGCTTTATCCAGAGGAAAAACAAACCTTTCATAGCTTTATGACAGGAGGTAGTTTCGGAGCTTAGAGCAAGGCTTCCAGCAAAGTGAGGCTCCTACCTGCCCACCAAAACTGGAAGACAGGGGTGCTCTCTCCGCTGACGTTTACGTTACAATTTTTTAAAATTTATCTATTTTGAGAGAGACAGAGACAGCATGAGTTGGGGAGGGGCAGAGAGAGAGGGAGGCAGAGAATCCCAAGCAGGCTCTGCGTTGTCAGTGTGGAGCCCGACTCAGCTCGACCCCATGACCTGAGGCAAAGTTAAGAGTCAGATGCACTTAACCCACTGAGCCACCCAGGCGCCCCGGGGAAAGTTTCTCTCTTATTCATATAGAACATATGACAAGTGTCCCAGATGAATGAGTACGTGTCCTCCCAACTCTGATTTGAGACCCAGACTCCTTCCATTGGATGGCTTGACCATCTCCCAGAACGGCCTCCAGAGCCATGATGCAAATCTATATCAAACCAGGGAGCCCCCCCGGGGAGAAGTCACAAAAGATCATGCTTGGGGGAACCTTTGCAAGCCAGGCCTGAAGACATGTGCGTCCCTTCTCTAAATCCCTTAGGCTAAAACCCAGTCACATGGCCACACCCAACCGCCAGAGAGCCTGGGAGGTGTAATCTCACTTTGTGCCCAGGAAAATCAGGGTGGTGCGCTCTTTGGCACAGAGAGAAGGCTGCCAGGAGACCTCTGGGAAGGGCTCATCTCTGCTGCAAGGAAGATGCAAACTTCTTCCCTCTGGGAATATTATTGACTGTGGATATGACACTTGGGATTGCTGTTGCCAGTGTTGCTTATAAGCCTGAAGAGGAGGGCCACACAGTGAGTAAGGTAGAGCTCAGAGGGCATCAGAGGAGCAGAGAGGCCCATCACGGGGCACCTGGAGCCACCAGGTTTTTGAATGTTATTTATCGGAGGTCATGAATCCCGTCAGTGTTGGGGCCATTTTGAATTTGACTTTCTGTTACTTGTAGCCAAAAGCAACCAAACGGACATAAAACTGTATAAAGAGCGTTTTTATTTATTTATTTATTTATTTATTTATTTATTTATTTATTTTATTTTATTTTTTTAATATATGAAATTTATTGTCAAATTAGTTTCCATACAACACCCAGTGCTCATCCCAAAAGGTGCCCTCCTCAATACCCGTCACCCACCCTCCCCTCCCTCCCACCCCCCATCAACCCTCAGTTTGTTCTCAGTTTTTAACAGTCTCTTATGCTTTGGCTCTCTCCCACTCTAACTTCTTTTTTTTTTTTTTTTTCCTTCCCCTCCCCCATGGGTTTCTGTTAAGTTTCTCGGGATCCACATAAGAGTGAAACCATATGGTATCTGTCTTTCTCTCTATGGCTTATTTCACTTAGCATCACACTCTCCAGTTCCACCCATGTTGCTACAAAGGGCCGTATTTCATTCTTTCTCATTGCCACGTAGTATTCCATTGTGTATATAAACCACAATTTCTTTATCCATTCATCAGTTGATGGCCATTTAGGCTTTTTCCACAATTTGGCTATTGTTGAGAGTGCTGCTATAAACATTGGGGTACGAGTGCCCCTATGTATCAGTACTCCTGTATCCCTTGGGTAAATTCCTAGCAGTGCTATTGCTGGGTCATAGGGTAGGTCTATTTTTAATTTTTTGAGGAACCTCCACACTGTTTTCCAGAGCGGCTGCCCCAGTTTGCATTCCCACCAACAGTGCAAGAGGGTTCCCGTTTCTCCACATCCTCGCCAGCATCTATAGTCTCCTGATTTGTTCATTTTGGCCACTCTGACTGGCGTGAGGTGATATCTGAGTGTGGTTTTGATTTGTATTTCCCTGATAAGGAGTGATGTTGAACATCTTTTCATGTGCCTGTTGGCCATCCGGATGTCTTCTTTAGAGAAGTGTCTATTCATGTTTTCTGCCCATTTCTTCACTGGGTTATTTGTTTTTTGGGTGTGGAGTTTGGTGAGCTCTTTATAGATTTTGGATACTAGTCCTTTGTCCGATATGTCATTTGCAAATATCTTTTCCCATTCCGTCGGTTGCCTTTTAGTTTTGTTGGTTGTTTCCTTTGCTGTGCAGAAGCTTTTTATCTTCATAAGGTCCCAATAATTCACTTTTGCTTTTAATTCCCTTGCCTTTGGGGATGTGTCGAGTAAGAGATTGCTACGGGTGAGGTCAGAGAGGTCTTTTCCTGCTTTATCCTCTAAGGTTTTGATGGTTTCCTGTCTCACATTCAGGTCCTTTATCCATTTTGAGTTTATTTTTTGAATGGTGTGAGAAAGTGGTCTAGTTTCAACCTTCTGCATGTTGCTGTCCAGTTCTCCCAGCACCATTTGTTAAAGAGACTGTCTTTTTCCCATTGGGTGTTCTTTCCTGCTTTGTCAAAGATGAGTTGGCCATACGTTTGTGGGTCTAGTTCTGGGGTTTCTATTCTATTCCATTGGTCTATGTGTCTGTTTTTGTGCCAATACCATGCTGTCTTGATGATTACAGCTTTGTAGTAGAGGCTAAAGTCTATAAAGAGCGTTTTTAATACAAAAGAATTGTAAATATAGTAGAATATTTTCATTTGTATTTATTTTGACAAGTGGGAAAATCTTAATGTTTATGGGGCTTTCTTCTTTAGTATCTATTTTATTTTATTTTATTTTATTTTATTTTATTTTATTTTATTTTATTTTAAGTTTAGTTATTTATTTTGAGAGAGCAAGAGAGTGGGAGAGGAGCAGAGGGAGGGAAAGACAGAAACCCCAAGCAGGCTTTGCACTGTCAGCATGGAGCCCGATGCGGGGCTCGATCTCACAAACCTGAGCCAAAATCAAGAGTCCAATGGTCAACCAGCTGAGCCACCCAGGTGCCCCAGTATCTGTTTTAAAAGTATAGCTATGTGTTTGCTTTTTTTTATGTGTGAGTTAAGAGGGGTGAACTTTACTCAACCAAATAATCCAGAGGAAGAAACTGGTACGTTCTGATAGTCACACAGAATAACCAGCTGGGAAAAGGAGTCCAGCAGGTGGGTAGTCCACACAAGCAGTGAAACACAATGACCAACTAAAGACTGGGTCCAACGCCATATTCCAAGACAACAGATTTCACCCAATATCCTATACAAAAAGGGGGAGATCACTCTGCAGAGTCAGCTTTTCACCTCCTGGAAGGACGAAGCCTCTAAACAAGCTTATTGATTGCAGTGAGATGCCCAGGAGACAGGCTACGTTTCCAGAAATGCTACCAGACATCGATATGTATCAATTATAGGATAATGGATATAATGCCAACCCAAAGTTGACTCGTCATTGATTGGAAAAGCAGAGATGCAAATAGTTGCAAGGATCTAAAACCTATATGAAAGATACAGGTTATCTATCTATATATAAAATATATATAGATATTAAAATATATTTTACTGGTGTATTTGTAACACGTGACATTTAAGGACTAGAAGGAACACAGTCAGATGATAGTAGCAAAGGTTCATAATGTGAAAGCCAGGTCTCTGTCCCAACCAGGAATCGGGAGGACAACTCAGAAGCCGAAGCCCAGGTTGGTTGACATTCATGGGCTACCGTGCAGCTGGCCAGGGAGGGGGTGATCTTGTTTGTCCATCAGTCCCAGTCTCAGAATGTTAAGGATGAGTTTGACTGGCCATCAAAACCTGAGCACCAGGGATGTGACCATCTCTGCGGTAGCCATGAGGACTGAAGGAAAGACAAATTCTACTAGAAGAGGGGTGCTGGGCACCCAGTCACAGGGAGCAGGAGAGTCCATGAGGCAGGCTGGCCACCCTATCATGACAGTCTGGGGCCGTAGGGATGCCGGGACTCCATTCATCCCAGAGGGAAAGCTGATAGTGAGTAGGATGGTCAGATTTAACAAATACAAGTACAGGATGCCCGGTTAAATTCTAATTTCGTGTAAATGGTGAGTAATGTTTAGCCTAAGTCTATCCCGTGAGATATTTAAGACATATTTACACTAAAAACTATGTGGTGGTTTATCTGAAATTCAAATTTAGCTGGGTGCCCTGTAGTTCTTCTAGCGACCCTTTATGTGAGCCACTGGACATGCTTTAGAGGTCAGCTTATCCCGTAACATGCACTCATTGAATGCCTACCATGGACCCAGAATTGTTCCCCTTGAACACTAACTCTCTCCCTGTTTTACTCCCCATGCCAAAACCCCCAATCCACCTGCCCTAGCCTCACTCCCTTCCCCCCACCCAACAACCCATCGTACATCCTGTTAACTCATCACCCAAAATGTGTCATAATCCATCTTGCTTTCTTTGTATCCATGGCGATGTCCTAGACCAAGCCTCAGCCGTTACCACCTTCCATTGTGAAAGCATCCCGGGAACTGGTGTCTCCGTCACCTCCTTCCAATGCAATCTTCAAGGGACAGCCTAAGTGATCTTAAAATATAATTCAGATCATGGCTTAGTGCTGCTTAAAATGCTCAAAACCCTTCAATGCTTCCTTATGCTCTTAGTATAAATCTAAACTCCTCCACATGGCCCACAAGCCCTGGTAAACTGCCTCACCCTCCACCAGTTCCCAGCTTGGTCCCCCATCATTTGGGCCCTTCCTCCCGTTTCTCCAACCTGCCAACAATCGGGGTCCTCAACCCTGTGTTTCTTCCGTTTCTCTGATTCATTCCTTGTAAACTCAGGGCTCAAATGTTTTGGGTTGATTATGTAACTTGGGCCACCGTGAAGTGGTTGAAAGTCTCCTATTGAACAATGTGTTTTAAAAATCCCCCTCCAGGAGTGCCTGGGTGGGTGAGTCCATTAAGCTTCAGGTCACGATCTCACGGTTCGTGAGTTCGAGCCCCGTGTCGGGCTCTGTGCTAACAGCGTGGAGCCTGCTTGGGATTCTCTCTCTCTCTCCTTCTCTCTGCCCCTCCTCCACTCTCCCTATCTCAAAAGTAGATAAAATAAGCATTTGAAAAAATAAAAAAATAAAATCCTCATCCAACTACTAGGACCTCTAAATCTGGATGGATTTAGAGAAGCCACTCTGTACCATGGGTCTCAGTCTCCTCCTTTGAGTCTCTGTAAGTTTCCATTTTGTGGTTCTGGAAGAATCCTTCCATGCGACTGGGCATGAGGGTGAGCTGTGGGAGGACTGGACACAATGTACAGCCCAGCGGACTGCCAAGAAATATTTTTCATCCCTGATTCGCAATGCAAATTGATATTTCACCTTATCTGATGAAGCCTGACATAGAAATTTGCACATGGAATGTTCTTATGAGGTTGATTCGAGGGGAAAGGGCAATGTGGAAGAGAAAGAAAGACCCATGATTTAGATTAAAACATGAAACTATGTAAGTTGCAAGAACTATTAAGAAATGGGTTATCGAGGGGCGCCTGGGTGGCTCAGTTGGTTAAGCATCTGACTTCGGCTCAGGTCATGATCTTGTGGTTCGTAAGTTCAAGCCCCGTGTCGGGCTCTGTGCAGACAGCTCGGAGCCTGGAACCTACTTCCGGTTCTGTGTCTCTCTCTCTGCCCCTTCCCTGCTTGCACTCTCTTTCTCTCTCTCTCTCTCAAAAATAAATAAACATTAAAAAATAATTTAAAAAAATCAAAGAAATGGGTTACCGAAGGTCTTGATAGAATCCCAGAGACAACCTGACGCTGTCTCTACAAAATAAAAGAAAGACATTTGAATTTTTATTTTGTTTCAATTAAGTATAAATGATAAAATTTGGCCAGCTAAAGCATTTTCAAGGAAGTCAAATCACTGTAAAAATAAGCAGTAACTTTTCAGATGCTTTATTTGAGCTCTTTGGAACATAGCCGAGCCAGCATCTGGGGCTTAGATGTTTTATGTAGCTCTTGAGTTTCACCCATCCAATCTGGATTTTTTTCTTTCACAGGATGATTCTGAGATCCCGTTTACTGAGGAGGATTATCGAAGAAGAAAGCAACATCCTAATTTTCTGGACCACATCAATGCCGAAAAAATGGTTCTCAAATTTGGAAAAAAGGTAGGTCTGGAGTAGTCAGGCATTTAGGGTAAGAGAAGTCCTTTCTGAGGCAGCGCTCAACGCACGTGGCCGGGACTGTTCTCCGTGCCTTACGGACATCATCTCAGCTCGTTAAATGCCTCTTTCCTTCTCCTCACACCCACAGGTCTCTGAGCTTCAGGCTCATCCCAAGATGAGCCTTACTTCTGGTTCTGGCTTTGGTCCAGTCCACTAAGTTGAGAGCCTTGTGTTAGGCCCCAGCAGAGCTCAAGCCCTTATCCACTAAGGTGTGGGTCCAAAGGGTCCCTGAGCCCAGAAGAGGCAAATAACTCAGAGCTGGAGTGGGGAAGAGGGGAGCCACATTTCCCCTTTTTCCAGAATCTACTTCATTTGTTTCTTATAACCGAAAAGTGTCTACTAACCTTCCCTTACAAATAAGGCGGAGAGGACATCCGGCAGTTAAATAAGTGGCCCAAGTTCACACAACTGGGATTTGCTGAGCACCGTTCTGCGCGCACAATTCTTGGCCTTGTCTGATCCACTCCTTACGACAACGGTCTTGAACCTGTACATAATTATCCCCATTTCCCGGATGCGGGCACTTCAGGAAAGAGGCGTCCAGTGGTACAGCTGTGGTTCAGAACTAGATCCATCAGACTGTGGGGTTTATTTACTTTTTCTTGATTTCAAAGCTCAGTCTTTCAGTAGAGTTGATCTTGACACAGGCCTGGCCACCAGTTATTAAGATCGACCCATAGCTGAGAAACTCTTGTAAATAATAACACTTCTTAGCCTTCTGTTGCAGCAAAATTTATAATTTGGAGATATATATGTATATATATATATATATATATATATATATATACTATAAAACTATTATATTTCCTATCTTTTGTCAAAATAGATGGTAGGAGTGCCTTGGTGATGAATACGTTTACTACACCTAAGAATTATCAAGGGTTTGCTTACTATGTGCCAGGCACTGTGCTAAATGTTTTACTTCTGGTAATCCTCATGGGTTTACTTCTGGTACATCCTATATAATCCTCAACATTCTGTGAACCAGGTGCTGGTACCTTCATCCTCCTTTAACTTAGGTAGAATTTATATAGAACCCCCAAACTTCTAAAGGTTCCATCCACTATGTTTTTCCCAGGAGCAGAACACCCACAGTAGGGATATGTAACAATGGTTCCAAGGTGACACCTAGTGGGCTCAGAGGATATTACAATGGGAACTTTGTCCCCACCTTCTGTCCTATTAAAACCAAAAAAAAAAAATAATAAGTTTTTTTTAATTCTGGCAATGCAAACACCACAAGTATAAAATATTTGAAGAAGATAATATAGTATTCAAAGTTCTAGCCCCTTTTCTGCCATTAATTTATGACCTTAGCTAAGTCATTAACACTTTGTAGTTAAAATAAATGAATAAAGGCACTGGACTAGACAGGTCTAAATTTCTTCCACTTCCAAATCTTGTGAGTATATTATTTTATTGAGCTTTGAGCTTTGCCCCAGGTAGAGAATCCATGATTTCTTTTTTTTTATATTAAAACATTTTTTTAATGTTTATTTATTTTTGAGAGAGAGAGAGAGAGAGAGAGAGACAGAGAGTGAGTGGGGGAGGAACAGAGAGAGAGGGAGACACAGAATCCAAAACAGGCTCCAGGCTCTGAGCTGTCAGCACAGATCCCTACATGGGGCTCGAACCCATGAGCCGTGAGATCATGACCTGAGCCGAAGTCTGACGCTTAACTGACTGAGCCTCCCAGGTGCCCCAAGAATCCATTATTTCTTGATTATTTATGCCAAATTATGTAGAAGAAAACACACATAAACATAATTGATGTGACTAAAAGTGTAAAATGGAGAAATACTATCATTTTAATATCTGTTTTCTTATAGAAACATTAAATTTATTTCATGCTCTAAATAAAACAATCAAAACTTTATTGAAAAGATTTATTCTAGGGGCGCCCGGGTGGCTCAGCTGAGCACCCAGCTCTTGATTTCACCTCAGGTCGTGATCTCACGGTTTGCAGAATCAAGCCCCGAGTCAGGCTCCGTGCTAGGTGGCAACTGCTTGGGATTCATTCTCTCCCTCTGCCCCTCCCCCACCAGCTTGCTCTCTCTTGCTCTCTAAAAATAATTTTTTATTTTTATATAAAATATATTTGTATATAAAAATATATTTTAATAGATTTATATTTAAATATATTTATATTTTATATAAAATACATAATATATAAGTATATATATAATATATATATATAGTATTTGCAGCTTTCTTAATTAGTCTTTACTGAACAATTAATAAAATCAGGTTGATCTGGCCAACTTGGTCATCTCAATGACACTATTTAAAAAAAATTTTTTTTTTTAATTTTAGAGAGAGAAAGAGTGCATGAGCAGGGGAGGGGAAAAAGAGAGAGAGAGAGAGAGAGAGAGAATCTTAAGTAGGCTCCCTGTTCATCTCGGAGTCCGATGTGAGGCCCTGTCCCATGACCCCGGGATCATGACCTGAGCCAAAATCGTGAGTCAGACGCTCAACTGACTGAGCCACCCAGGCGCCTCTCAATGACCCAATTTTAAACCTAGTGCTTTGCATTGGGTCGATTGAACCTTAGAAGTAAACTTTAACCCATTCATTTAACACATGTCCTTTTAGATCCTACTGTGTACCAGGCACCGTGGCTAAGAGCTGGCCTCCTGGCCGTGAACAAGCAGTTGAGGTCTTGGCACTCCTCAGGCTGGTTGTCCGATGCTCTTCTGCTGACCACGCCTGCAGCCATCACATTCATTTTTATGTACCACCTAAATATATGTAGTAATATATGTAGTCCCCCCGAAGGCGGACTTCTTTAGTTTTCTGAGACAAAGGGGGAGCCCTGATAATTATACAAGTTGCTTAAATAGTTGTGATTTGCCTAACACTAAACATGGCTTGAACTGGGTGCCTCCATCTTCAAAGGAGTCACACTGATTATTTAGAATATTTTAGGGGCACCTGGGTGGTTCAGTCGGTTCAGCGTCAGACTTCGGCTCAGGTCACGATCTCATGGTTTGTGAATTTGAGCCCCGCATCCGGCTCTGTGCTGACAGCTCAGAGCCTGGAGCCTGCTTTAGATTCTGTGTCTCCCTCTCTCTCTCGCTCTCTCTCTCTGCCCCTCCCTGCTCATGCCTGTTTCTCTCTCAAAAATAAATACACATTAAAAAAATTTTAAAAATATTTTAAAATATTGTTAAAAATACAAGTATATTGACTTTAATTAGTATTTTAAATTAACCAGAATTGCCTGTCTATCTTGCAAATTACTTCAATCATTAAGTCGTCCCTGAATACCACTTAATTGTGGGGTATTGTGTACATAGTTCCTGAAAAAACGGTCACCTGTCAGATCTCGATGGCAATTTATGAAATTTATTGTAATAATTTGTTTACCACACTGACTTTTGATGCTTGTATTCTCTGGCGAACCCAAGTTGCTCATGATCATTTTTTAATAAAAAATATTTCCAGGCTGCTTGACTGGCTCAGTCAGTAGAGCACGAATAACTCTTGACCTCAGGGTTGTGAGATCAAGCCCTACATTGGATGTAGAGCTCACTTAAAAAAAAAAAAAAGTTTCTGGATTTGCTTTGATAATGCCATATTGGAGATTTTTGCACTTAGATTCAAGATGATAAGTGAAAATGGCTTATAGTCTGCCTTTGTCATACTGTCTCTTTCCTGTTTTAGTTTCCTGGTTTTACTGTTCCCATACAAATTGAAAACAAAATTTACTGTTCTCTTGTAATTTATATGAAATTGGGCATATCTCTTGAATATTTGGTAGAATTTGCCTATAAGACGATCTTGGACTGGGTGAAGGCAGTCGTGGGTTTTGGGGGCAAGAAACTAGCCCTTTAGGCTAAGTTTTCAAATTAACTGGCAAAAGTTGCCCATAAGTCTCTCCTAAGATGTTTTTTAAATTTCTATTTGTAGTTTAGTCTCCCTTTTCAGGACGAATATTGTGAGGGGGCATCACTGCTTTCCCACTCTTTTGGTGCCCATGAGGAAGAGCCTGCGTATCCTCCCCAAAGGCTGTCTTCTTGCCGGCACCTGTTACCCCGCGGCTTGAAGCTCAGTCGGGTTACGTGATTGGTGGCTGTGTCAGGGGCGTGGTCACGTCATGTTGACCCCACCTCCCTCTCGTTGCTCTGGGCTACAGCTGTAACGTAGCTGCATTCAGCGTTGCAGAATTCAATGTTGCTGTGCCTGCATTCAGCGTTCAGCGTCTTCATGCCCTAAGTGTTGCAGGGGCAGCCCCCCAGGGGAGAACCAACCCATAGTTTTCTGGTGCTGCCTGTGCCTGGTTGGGAAAATTTGTCTTATTCTGGAGTTCAGGATTAGGAAGCCCCTCATCCCTGCTCAGCTAAGTAAGGTCCTCTAGCCTAAACCACACCAGTAATAAAGTTGTGACTTGGAGATCCATCTGCCTTTTTACAAAGTTTTAATCTCTTTAATCTTAAAAAAAAAATTGTGTTTAATTTTTATTTTTGAGAGAGAGAGAGAGCAAGCAAGGGAGGTGCAGAGAGACAGGTGGGGCAGAGCATTCAAAGTGGGCTTGGTGCTGACAGCAGAGAGCCTGATACAGGGCTCGAACTCACAAACCCATGAACCACGAGATCATGACCTGAGCAGAGTCTGACGCTTAACCAACTGAGCCACCCAGGCACCCCAAATATTTTTAAATGTTTATTTTTATTTATTTATTTTGAGAGAGAGAGACAGCAAGAGAGAGCGAGCAAATCAGGGAGGGGTAGAGAGAGAGGGAGAGAATCCCAAGCAGGCTCTGAGCTATCAGTGTAGAGCCCAACAGGGGGCTCGATTCCATGAATGGGGAGTTCATGACCTGAGCTGAAATCAAGAGTTGGACACCTAACCAACTGAGCCATCCATGTGCCCTAAATCTTTTTTAAATCTTCAGAACTCCAAAAGGAAAAAAGTGTCTGTTTCAGCAACTCAAACTCCAACGTTGCTGTTTATTTGTGTCTTACCCTTCTTTTCTTCATCAATCTGAACCAATTCTTTTTATATTTTAATGTTTATTTATTTTTGAGAGAGAGAGAGACAGAGCATGAGCAGGGGAGGGGCAGAGAGAGAGGGAGACACAGGATTGGAAGCAGGCTCCAGGCTCCAAGCTGTCAGCACAGAGCCTGATGCAGGGCTCAAACTCACAAGCTGCAAGATCATGACCTGAGTGGAAGTCAGACACTTAACCAACTGAGCCACCCAGGCACCCCTGAATCAATTTTTCAATTTTTTTTTAATTTTTATTTATTTTTGAGACAGAGAGAGACAGAGCATGAACGGGGGAGGATCAGAGAGAGGGAGACACAGAATCTGAAATAGGCTCCAGGCTCTGAGTTGTCAGCACAGAGCCCGACACGGGGCTTGAACTCACGGACCGCGAGATCATGACCTGAGCCGAAGTTGGCTACTCAACCGACTGAGCCACCCAGGCACCCCTCAATTTTTCAATTTTATTATTCTTATCAAAGAGGTAGTTTTTGCTCTGTTCTGCTATTTCTTTGTTTTTTAAGAAATCAATTTCTCTGTCTTTATTCTTTCTTTTTTTTTTTGTTTTTTTTTTTTTTTTTTTGTTTTTTTTTTATTTTTGGGACAGAGAGAGACAGAGCATGAACGGGGGAGGGGCAGAGAGAGAGGGAGACACAGAATCGGAAACAGGCTCCAGGCTCCGAGCCATCAGCCCAGAGCCTGACGCGGGGCTCGAACTCACGGACCGCGAGATCGTGACCTGGCTGAAGTCGGACGCTTAACCGACTGCGCCACCCAGGCGCCCCTGTCTTTATTCTTTCTAATTTGGGTTTATGCTGTTTTGTTTTAGAAGCTAAGTTTATTAATATTCAATCTTTGTTTTCCTAATATAACCACTTAATGCCACAAATTTGCTAGCAAGTATAATTTTAACAGCTTTCAAGTTTTGAAGTGCCATAAATGGTATTTGTATTATTATTAATTTCTACAAATTTTCTATAGTCTATTAGAACTTGGGAAGCAGTGCTGTGAATTATTGAGAAATGGTTTCTTAAATTTCCAGATATCTAGAGAAGGTGTTATCTTTTTGTTGTTCATTTGTAACTTAATTGCTTTTTGGTCAGAGAATGTGGTCTGGGGTGGTCAGAGAATGTGGTCAGAGAATTTGGTCATGAGATTCTTCGCTACATAGTACATGGCCTGTGTTGTTTTTATTTTAAATTCCACATGGACTTGAAAAACCTGTGTATTTCAAACTGTGTGGAGTTTCTATATATGTCTACTTAGGTCAAGTTTCTTAATGGGGTTTTGCATATCTTCCTAGTTTGGGGTCTCCTGAGTTGATTAATTACTGACAGGGATACACTATGGAGTACATTTATCCATATCTCCTTGATATCATGTTAGATTTTTGGCTTGCTCATTTCAAGGCACAGTCTTGTAACCCCTTCACAGTGTTCGACATTGCCAGAACGAAACTATAAAATCTGTTTATTTTTTCTTAATAATTGAGAGCAGGACGATATCCCCAGCCAAGTCCACAGCTTTCCAGACCATTCTCAGGCATTAATGGAGTCTTTTCTAGTTCTTACAAAGGCTCAGACAAGTTTAATACTAAAGCCATCAGTCTACCATTTAATTTTAAACTTCTCTCCTGCTAGCTCAGCCTGACTCAGGCTGTGACGAATGCAGCGGGGAGGGAGGCTAGGATGTGGTCAACTCTCTTCCTCCACCTTAAATCAGCAACCTTGACTCCTCTCTGTTCCTTACTCTACACCTGCCTGTTCTTTATCATCATCTCTGTTGTCACCATCCTTATCATCGTGTTCATTTCCTTTGTTTCCCATGCCTTTATTTTTTCATCAGTACAAACATATTTATTCCACAATCTCTGCTCATTTCTACTCTTTCTTTTTTTTAATGCTTATTTATTTTTGAGAGTGAGAGAGAGACACAGAGCATGAGCAGGAGAGGAGCAGAGAAAGGAAGACACAGAATCCGAAGCAGGCTCCAGGCTCCGAGCTGTCGGCACGGAGCCGGACGCGGGGCTCGAACTCAGGAACTGTGAGATCGCGACCTGAGCTGAAGTCGGACGTGTAACCGACTGAGCCACCCAGGCGCCCCTCTGCTAATTTATTTTCTGAAGGCAGTGCAAGTGTGATTTCATTTGTGGTGGATTGTTTGCTCCCTCATAAGTTTTATAAGTTTGGTTTGTGAGCTCATCTTTAGTAAGGTCTTTTTCTACAAAGTCACTATTAATAAACATATTTTCTGGCAATTTATGGAACTCCAATTATAAAAATAATCCTGTAATTTGACATGGATTTTTTTTTAAATAGCATCACTTTAAATTGTCGACATTGGTTTCTTAATAGCTCATCGCCCCTAAAAACCTCATGCAGATGAGTTCTCAGGGGAAAGGGGGCTAATGTGAAGTCTGTGTTCACCAAAAGTGCTGCTATAAAAGTCTCAAGGATGTTCATGAGTCGGGTGCCTTCAGGATTCATCATGGTCCGTGGGAAATGGGAATTCACCATGTGAACATGCTTTACAGTTTGTTATTGGCTTCACGGTCAATGCTGTGCCCTCAAACCAGCACACCTCTGCTACCATAAGTCACCACTCTTGCCCCAGCGTTGTCCCTTTACTGGGGCTTTAAGGGACAAGGGAGGTCCCTGGGTGGGGGTAGCAGGGGCTTTGTATCTGCCTCTCTGAAGTGCTCTAAAGAGTCTCACTGCCTAAAATGCTTTTTATGTTACTTTTTGGCTCTGGAATATCTGGATTAGGCAGGGAATTTAAATGTGAAAGACAAACCTTCGAAAAGTACAAGGCCAAGGTTAAAATTCTCCAGGGAGCGTTTTTCCTTCCAAAGCCTTGGCTAGGTTGGACACGATTCTTTCTTGCCGTCTTCTGTCGCAGGAAGGACTTCCTTCTAAGGTCACCCTTTTGTTGTGAACGCACCCTTCATACTGTGGCCCAACTCTCTGCTCTCCCCACTCTTGTTTTCACTTCTGGTTGTTGTTTTTTTTTAAGTTTTTATTTATTTATTTTGAGAGAGACAGAGAGAGAGCGCGTGCACACATGAGCAGGGGAGGCAGAGAGGGAGAGAGAGAATCCCAAGCAGGCTCCGCACTGTCAGCTCAGAGCCCAGTGAGGGGCTTGAACCCACAAACTGTGAGACCACGACCTGAGCTGACATCAAGAGTCGGACACTCAACCCACTGAGTCACTTCTGTTTTTGGCTCCTAGCGGGTAACTCTTATTTCCTTGAGAATTCTGCCTTGCTGGCAGGATACGAGTGGCATCTTACTGGGCATTTTTTGGTATTTGCGCTAGGAGGCTTTAGATTTTTTAATCCACCACCTGGAGCAGAAGAGACTCATTTTCCCGACAGAGTTTCTGGACCCAGTTCCAACGTGTGTGTGCGCACACTCTGGGAGGGGTTTTCCACGAGGCAAAGACAGTCTCGGCACCAGCTGCGTGTCCTACATTTCAACTCAATTCTGACACTATCTTCCTGGAGGTGACGTCAGATCCCGCTAGGGCTCAGCCCTGCAAGCCTGCCCCCTGCCTCTTCAGACACCAGTTGTGTTGTGGGGTCGTCGAGTGCAACGGTCAAGAAAGAATTCCTGAGACGGTGTATGTAACGACTTAGTAAGTTTATTTAAGTAGCATGGGGACAGGACCCGTGGGCAGAAAGGGCTGCTGTACGAAGCCGGTGGTTATATGCTGAGTGCTCAAGGGGGTAGGGACGTGCAGGAAGTATGAGATCAGAAATGCTTCTTCGAATTTCTACTGGTGAAACTACTTTCACGAGATTTCTCTGGTGCGTATCGTTCAGTTCAATATTAACTGTCAGTGAAATACACGGGCAGTCATGAGACCCTAGAAGAATGTAGCAACCCGTGTGTATTTGATCCTTATCAAAACTATGCAGGCTATAGGTCAGCCTTCTGAGCTAAAGGTGAACATTTTTCTGCTTCTATCCTCTTCAGTTGCAAGCCCAAGTTGTCACCTGTGCTTCTGACCAACCCATATGGGTTGGAGGTTCCAATGACCCCACTCACCTCCCCCACCTTAGGTTTCAATAGTTTGCTAGAGTGGCTCAGAGAATCCAGAGAAACATTTTACATACTAGATTACCAGTTTGCTATAATAAAAGAATATAACTCAGGGGCACCTGGGTGGCTCAGTTGGTTAAATGCCCAACTCTGGATTTCGGCTCAGGTCACCATCCTGTGGTTCACGAATTCGAGCGCCATGTTGGACTCCGTGCTGACAACGCAGAGCTTGCTTGAGATCCTCTCTCTCCCTCTCTCTCTGCCCCTCCCCTGTTCACACTCTTGCCCTCTCTCGCTTGCTCTCTCTTTCTCAAAAATAAATAAATACACTTTTAAGAATATAACTCCGGAAGAGCCAGATGGAAGAGATCCACAGGGCAAGGGATAGGGAAAGTCATGGGGTTTCCCTACTCTTCCCGAGTCTGCACACGTTTCACCAATCTAGAAGCTATCCAAGCCTCCTTTTGGGCTTTTATGGAGACTTCATCGTGTTTGAGTAAATCGGTGGCCATCGGTGATTGAACTCCTCTCCACCCCTCACCCCTCCCTGGAGGTGGTACAGGAGTTGGAAGTTCTGACCTTCTGGTCACAAGCTTGGCGCTTCAGGCAATCAACCCACATCTCCAGATTGGGTCCAAAAGTCACCTGATTGACATAACAAAAGGCACCTTGATCACTCTGTTGCTTAGGACATTCCTGTAGTTTTAGGAACTCAGTGCCAGATATGGAGGTGAAAACCCAATATATGTATCTTGTTATGAATCACAATGTCACATGTTGTAGCGTGGCCCGTTCCTAGAAACTCCATATGTGTGTCCGCCTCCCCTACTGGGTAAGTAAAGATCATCATGGAAGGACCCATTTTTATATCTCCCTTCTTCTGTAGGTGCCAGTATAGTGCATGGAGCTGTTAAGTTCTCACACATAATCGTCTCTGGCTTTTAGTTAATTAAAAGTCCCAGAGCGCCTGGGTGGCTCAGTCGGTTAAGCATCTGATTCTTGTTTTGGCTCAGGTCATGATCTCCTAGTTCGTGAGGCTCTGTGCTGACAGTGTGGAGCCTGCTTGGGATTCTCTATCTCTGTCTCTATCTCTGTCTCTGTCTCTCTCTCTCTGTCTCTCTCTCTCTCTCTTTGCTCCTCCCCTGCTCGTGCTCAATCTCTCTCGTTCTCAAAATAAATAAATCAACTTAAAAAAATGTACCAAATCAATTTTAATAGTGGCCAGAAGCATTCATATAGTACTCATTCTAACCACGAAAATAATCTGGTTTGGTATGATTAATAATATTACATTTAGCTTTTCTCCTGTACTTTAATAGGTCAAAAAATTCGCGACTTACGTGGTTGCTGCTGGACTTCAGTATGGAGTGGAAGGAGGCATCTTACATTATTTTTTCAAGGTATGAGTTTGCAATGACTGAAGCTTTTTTTTTTTTTAATTTTTTTTATGTTTATTTATTTTTGAGACAGGGAGAGACAGCATGAATGGGGGAGGGTCAGAGAGAGAGGGAGACACAGAATCGGAAACAGGCTCCAGGCTCTGAGCTGTCAGCACAGAGCCTGACGCGGGGCTTGAACTCACGGACCGCGAGATCATGACCTGAGCCGAAGTCAGACGCTTAACCGACTGAGCCACCCAGGCGCCCCAAGTTTTTTGTTTTTTTTTTTTTTTTTAAAGCATTTTACAGTAAGGTTATACGATTTGAAGATTTTTTTTTTTCTATTTTCCTTTCCTGTTACTAACAATTTGTATTTACCACACTCTCGGCATAATAAGGAAACAAGATGGATCTCCTTTCATTCATGAGACAAACATCGATGCCTCTCATGGGCCGGAAACCATTGTAGATTCGGGGAATCCGATGCTGTAATAAAACCCCTGCATTTGTGGGGCTTGGGTTCCAGTGGGGAATAGGAGGAGAGTAGGAGACAAGGGCCAAATTAGCCAGTACACGTTGAGTATTTCAGCTGTTGAAAAACAAAATGGAAAGCAAAAAAGCAGAGAAAGGTAGAGAGCTGGCGATAGGGCTAGGAGGTTGTATCTTGGATATGATGGTCGGGGAAAGCCTTTCTCATGAGGGGACATGTGAGCAGGAAGTGAAAAGGGAGGTGGCTCCTTCGCTTTCTGGGGGAAAGGCAGCGGGAACTGTAAGCACAAAGACCGGAGGCAGCAATGTGTGGGCTGTGTTAAGGGACAGCAAAAAGCTGCGTGGGGCCGAAGTGTGGGACAATGGTAGGTGACGATGCCCATTTGTAGTCTCTCCTTATCGGTTCTCAGCTACCCCTCACCCACCTGACCACTGAATGTTGGCTTTCTCAGGTTCCTGCCCCAGACCCTCTGGTCTTCTCTGTCTACACTCTTTCCCTGGGTGGGTCTGTCCATTCCCATGACTGGGGCCAGTGACTCTCAAACATAAGTTTCTCCAGCAGGGCTCTCTCCTTAGTCCTAGCTCTGTACATCCGGCTGCCTATTTATTCGACACCTCACTTTGGATGGTTCACAAACCCAAACTCCACCTACGGTCACCCCCAAACCTGCCATTCCTCTAGGACCTCATCTCCGAAAATGGGACCTTCTTCCACCCAGCTGCACCAACCACAACCCAACCCCTGCCTCCTTCTCATCCATCACGAAACCCCCCAGTACTGTAGAGCCAACCTCCCCAGTATCTCCCTTCTCTCCAACCGCGCTCCCCCAGTCCTCCACCCACGGGCTGGGGACAGCAGACATCTCTTGTCTGCACAACTGTCCTGACCTCCACCTTCCCGTTTCAACTCTTAATCCCCATCATTCTTTCTAGTGGCAACAAAAGAAAATCTGTTGTGAATTCTTCAGTGGTTTACTGCTTCAAATTCAACGGTCTACTGCTTAAAGTTCTTCAATGGTTTTGCAGAGTCCAAAATATCTTACAAGATCCAGTGGTTTGCTGTGGCCCCCATGCCTACCTCTTTGTTTAAAAGTCACTTAAGGGGCTCCTGGGTGGCTCAGTCGGTTAAGTGCCTGACTCTCGATTTCAGCTCAGGTCATGATCTTGGGGTTGTGAGATTGAGGCCCACATTGGGCTCTGCAATGACAGCTTGGAGCCTGCTTTGGATTCTGTCTCTCCCTCTCTCTGTCCTTCCCCTGCTCTTTTGCTCATGTGCTCTCTCTCTCTCTCTCTTTCAAAATAAATAGACTTTAAAAAAAATAAAAGCAATTTAAAATAATCTAGTACCTGACAGCTGAACAATACCCAGACTGTCTATTTACTGAAATACCTAATGCAGGGAAAAGACAAGGACTTGGACTCTGAAGACCAGGGTTCAAATCCAGGCTCCCCAACTCATCAGAAATGTAGCCTCCTGCAGAATACTTTATCAACTAAGCATTTCATCTATGAACTGATACTAATTATCCCTGGCCCTGTGGGAGGAATTTTAGACTTGAATTCACATTTTTTGGTAAGAGTGGAAGGTGTCACGCATATGAAAACACTTCCTTTCTGTATAGACGCCATGCAGATGACTCCTGAAGAGAGCCAGGAAAGATAGATTTCTTGTAAAGTATTTCAGCCCTGAGGTTACACTATTTCTCTTAATAGGACTCGATCAGCAACTAAATCCCATCAGAACTGGTTTTCAGGGGCGCCTGGGTGGCTCAGTCTGTTGAGCGTCCAGCTTCGGCTCAGGTTATGATCACACAGCTTGTGACTTTGAGCCCCCATCAGGCTCCACGCTGACAGCTCGGAGGCTGGAGCCTGCTGCTTCGAATTCTGTGTCTCCCTGTCTCTCTGCCCTTCCCCTGCTCTCTCACTCTCACTCTCTCTCTCTCTCTCTCTCAAAAATAAATAAACATTAAAACAATTTTTTTTAATAAAAAAAAGAAAGAACCGATTTTCAAAACATCCCCTTAGGCGATGACTTCATCCGATAACTGGGTCTTTCGGATGCCCCTGACTATGGCTATGTGTGTGAGCCATAATAGTTATGTATAACCAGGGAAAATATGCTTTTGCTTTTCTTTTAGATGGCTTGGTTGGGTGAGGTCCCTGCGTTGCCAGTGTTTGGAGATGGAACAAATGTAATCCCAACAATCCATGTTCTTGATCTAGCAGGGTAAGTATTGTCCTAGAGACACGACTTCCCTAGAAGTAATTGACTAACGTGCTGGTGTTGGAGTGAGCCTGGAGTGAGCACTTACACACGCCATGACCCTCACATGTGTTATTGTATTTATTCTTGGCAACGACCCTATGCAGAAGGTGTGGTTATTATCTCCAGTTTGCATCTGGTGGAATAGGGTCCACCATCTAAAAGTGCTCTATTTTGGGGGCACCTGGGTGGCTCAGTTGGTTAAGCGTCCGGCTTCGGCTCAGGACATGATCTCGTGGTCCGTGAGTTCGAGCCCCGCGTCGGGCTCTGTGCTGACAGCTCAGAGCTGGGAGCCTGTTTTGGATTCTGTGTCTCCCTCTCTCTCTCTGACCCTCCCCCATAATGGGGGGAGAACAGAGGGGATTAAGAACAGAGCTCTGTCTCTCTCCGTCTCAAAAATAAATAAACGTAAAAAAAAAATTTTTTAAGTGCTGCACTTTGGATGACAAGTTCAAGGTCATCTTTTAGACTGTTCTCCCACAGAACAGCATGCCTTCCAATTCGGGAAAAGATAAGACTGTGTTATGTGCATTCTGGGGACCTACTGTCTTGTTCCTCTGTCTCAGGTGAGAGTGTTGTGTCCAGCCTGCCAACTTAATTAAGTTCCAGAAATCAGATCGCAAATTCTAAACCTGAAGCAGGTGTTTTTGGCAATTGTAGGCCACTGGAGCACACGTGTTTCACACTCACACTGTATCCCAGCGCTAGGCTCCAGACATGTCTGGAGAGCCTTCCTCCTTGCAGACCCTGACTTGGACACTGGGGTCAGAGAGAGGGTTCACTGTATTTATGGTTTATCACTTCTACATTTTAGGTTCTGGGGGCTTTATTCGACTGCCCTGTTGCACCCCCCTCAACCCCCCCCCCACCCCCCCCCACCCCCACCACCACCCCCCCGCCAGGAGTGAGCAGTTTCAGCCCTTCCCTGAGACTCTGGCTTCTAGATTCCAGTGGTCATTTAGGCAATTAGTCATAAATCCCGGGTGGGTTTACAAATTTACTGGGAAACCATGAAGCTTAGATTTCAAGACCCCCACCGCTACGTGGGTCTCTTCCAAGGTCCTAAATTTAAGTTTTATTATTTTTCTTAAAGAAGCGTCCTCCAAATTATATAAACTCCAGACTGCATGCAAAACCTAGATCTATTCTAGCCAACATGTAACACTGGACATGGAAACGCTGAAACGTACCCTTCTTTCCAGCAGAGACTTTACATTATTACATTATTAGGTTTTAAAGATGTGAAAGAATCTTTTACATTATGAACACAAAATACCGGAGCGCCTGGGTGGCCCAGTCAGTTGAGTGTCCGACTCTTGATTTCGGCTCAGGTTATGATCCCAGGGTCGTGAGATTGAGCCCTGAGTCAGGTTCTGCGCTAAGCGTGGACCCTGCTTCAGATTCTGTGTCTCCCTCTCTCTCTGCCCCTCCCCTGCTTGCACTCTGTCTCTCTCAAAAACAAATAGACGTTACAAAATAATAAGATGGGGATAGCAACGGTACCTGCCTGGTAGACTTGTGAGAAGTCAGGGAGGGAACACCCAGAAAGCCCACGGCACAGTCTTCGCCCAGAGGCGGGCCCTCGGATGTTGGCAATCGTGACTGACCCAGGGCAGGAAATCTTAGCCCCCGCCCTGCCTCTTAGCGCCACTCAGTTCCCCAAAGACAGCCACGGCTTCTCTGAATCTGTGTCTGACTTTGTGAAACCCCCTCTCCGGAGCACTTGAGAGACTCCCAGGAGCCCCTGGGTGAGCACACTTCACAAACTGAAGTCCTGCTGGTCGTCAGGTGCCCTTTGTTGCGCACTGGGAGAATCTGGAGGCAGACGGATGGCCCCTCAACTCCTGGCCTTTCTACTTTCCCAGCGGCTCTTCAGCCCCGGAAGTGTCACTGGACTTTACCCGCTTCCCTGTCCGTAGAGACTGCCATCCCTCCCTCCCCCCAGCCCCCAGCAGACCACGTTAGCCATGGAGGGAGATGCTGGCTGACCCATGGCGGCGGTGGTCGGTGAACCCTACTTGACCACATCTCTTTTGCTTTCTCCCCTCTGGCGATGGCTTCTCCTGGTGGGCGGCAGAGTGATTCAAAACATAATAGACCACGTGCCAAAGATTCACTACCTGGTTGCTGTGGACGAGTCCATTCACACCCTGGAAGACTTGATCAAGGTACAGCTGTTTCATCCCATATTTGACGGCATTTCTTAAATTGTCTCACCCCCTGAAGTATAGCCATGGAATCGGGTACGCCGGCAAGACTGGGGGCTCCCCAAACGGAAGAGCCTTAAAACCAGAGTCACTATCTGCGTTTGCCGTGTGTGTGCTGGGAAATTTACCATCAAGATGGCCTCTCTCCAGTCTGCACGGAAGAAAGTAGGAGAGGCCACTGTGGGGACAAGACACACACGAATCACACACGGGGTCACTAAAATGTTTCTGGGGACACTTGCCCCAAAGTACTGACATGGTCGGGTTCCTCAAACCTACTGGCAGCTTCCAGAGGCCCTAGGTCTGGGGCCAGGAGGGGTTCCCCTCTCCAAGCCAGGCTGCTTGTCAACCTGGAGCCCAGCTAGCACAGTGAGTGTGGCCTTCCTCCAACCATCCCCTGCTCATCTTTAACATTCAGCTCAGATCTCCTCCTCTGCACCCTCCCTGCCTCCTTCCCACCTCCCCCAACTGGCCAGGCACCTCTTTTCCCAGCATCCCCTCCTCCAACTGCAGACTTTCCGCATAATCTTCTGTGTACATGTTTGCCACCCCCCCGCCCCCTGCCGCCCACAGACTGAGAGCCCCTTGAGAGCAGGGATCCGGCCTTACTCACCTCTGTCTCCAGTCCCTGGCCTGTAGTGGTGAACGTTGAATACTTGAATACTTGTTAACAAATGAATCAATGAATACCCTCAGTGCACTCCCCTCTGCTTTGCAAAAAAAAAAAAAAAATATATATATATATATATACACACACACACACACACACACACACACACACACACATATACATATATATTCACTTATGTTTACATTCATTTAAGAAATTGTATATGAAAATCTTATAGGCAAGCCAAATAATATCCCTGTTTTTCTCTAACAGTGCATCAGTAAAAATACTGGCCCTGGGAAAATCCAGAGACTCCCCAAAGAAAATGCTTTCCTAACCAAGGACTTAACAGTAAGTACTGAAGAGAGTCTTTTCCAAAATGCATCGGTTCTTGGGGGATTTGGAGTCAGAACGCCTGACTTCCGGTTCCCCTTTGCCCCTCCTGCACAGCCGAACAGTGCACCCCAAAGCAACTTCCCTTTCTCTTCTTTTCCGAAAAACCCCCAGAGGTCCTGGTCAGAAAATGTATTTGAGAAATCTGATCCACAAATGCTTTACAGACGCCGACTGTCCTTTTGCTCTGGTCTCTTTGTGCAATTCACACAGGAACCTGGGATTTCTGATCCCGTCACCACAAAAACCTACACATCCTTAGTCAGCGGTGTGCTCTTGGAGCTTGCTCTAGGATATAATTCATTTTAGGAATAAATTGCATCAAAACACTACATTCGAGAATGTTTCCGAAGCGGCTGGTATCTCTGGTGGCCTCTGGGGAGCAGAGCTGGGTGGGTGGGGATGGGGGTCAAAGGGAGTGCTTTCCTCTACATTTGTTCTTTCGGATCTCGAGCCATGGGATTGCACTGTTCAAAGAATGGATCCAATTACAATTGGTGGGGGGAAAAAAACAGAAACCTTTTCCTGGGGCTTCCAGTATCTCTCTACTTCTTTGAGCTGCCAGGATGCTGCCTGTCCCTGAGGGCAGACACGGGAAGAGTTTAGAAGTGCCACAGAGGGCCACAGAGGGCGCTCTGTCCACACTGAGGGCCGCCATTGATGGACATCCAGGCTTTGTGAATGTGTATATATTTTTCCTGTGATAACAGTGATTTGGGCCTGTTATGACTGTCAAAATGAAAGGCAAAGAAAAGGACAAATCTCTAATATTCCTTTATCCTGCAGCAAGAGTGTCTTGATCATTTACTGGTCAACCTGAGAATGGAAGCACTTTTTGTGAAGGAGAATTTTAACATTCGATGGCTTGCCCAAACGGGATTTGTGGAAAATATCAGCAATATCCTCAAAGAGTACAAGCAAAGTAGAGGATTATTGGTAACTATAACAATTTCCTGTTCCAACCTCTTTTTTTTTTTTTTTAATGTTTATTTGATTTTGAGAGAGAGAGAGAGAGCGCATGAGCAGGGAAGGGGGCGGAGAGAGAGGGAGACACAGAATCTGAAGCAGGTTCCAGGCTCTGAGCTGTCAGTACAGAGTCTGACACGGGACTCGAACCCACGAACTGTTAGATCATGACCTGAACTGAAGTTGAACGCTTAACCGACTGAGCCATCCAGGAGCTCCTTCCTGTTCCAACTTCTAATTTGAGCGAAGTAAATGAAACGTTTGGTATGATTACAACAGTGAAAGTATTTTCTTTCTCAGATGTCCCAATTTCTAAATTGAAGCTCTTTTTCAAATTTGACCGACTTGTCCACGTCTGACAATCTAGGTGTCTATTAATTCTTGTCAATTAAGTATTAAACAGTTTAAAGTTAGATTAATGACTGTTACGCTTGACACAAATTGAACACGATAGCAAGCTCAAGACTGATGGCCACAGCACTGCCTATAAACGGAAAAATGGCAGGGGCTTCCTGGCTTGTCTGTTTCAGCCCTGGGTTACCTACGGGAGACGGTAGGAGAAATGGAAAATGGAAGAAGTCCAGTTGTTACTTTGATCTCTTCCTTTTGGCCAGGGGGTTCACTGGTCATTTTAATCACCACAGGTAGAGCTTCAAGGTAGATATTCTTATCTCCACATTAGAGATGAGGAAACTGAGGCTCAGAATGTTTAAGCATTTCTTCAACGTCACACAGCTAGTCAGAGATTCAAACTAGCTAGGATGCAGACTTAGCTAGAATGGCCTAATGGTGGCATCTCCACACCACCCTCCCCGAAATCGGGCGTACATGTAGCCCTTGCCCGGATCCTTGGATTTATGCCAGGGAAGCATCCCAACGACGATAGTGGGTAATGCATGAGAACGTGTTTTGAAAAGTGTCGGGTAGCCCAGGAGGAGCAGGTGCCATCAGAACCATAGTTACCACTGAGGGTGGGAACACTCCCTAAAAGCAAGAATGGTATCCCCATTGTGTCCGCAGAACCACCTTCTCCTGACAAGCATGCCTAGTTAAGAGTAAGTAGACGATGCGCGTCTTAGCGAAAGAAACGACAATCCCGTTAAGCTTGTGAGGCACGCACGGCGGCCGTACTGGGAGCCTATCCTGAGGCACCCAAGAACCCAGCTCAAATCGTTAAACTAGTGTCATTCTCTGGGTCAAAGGTAAAACAATGCAGTCAGAGTAGAGGTAGGACAAGACGCCTTGAAGAGATCACATGGTTCCCGATCAGCAAGACTGGACGCAACGGGATAGAGGGACCAAGCGTATCTGACACTTGAACCGTCTAGCCGGCCCTGGGGGCGTTAGTCCGCGTGGTGCAGGAAACTACCGAGGGCAGCGTAGACCGTGGCAGGCCAGGGGCATCCCCAAAGGTGGAGTCTTAAGCCAAAGGCTCCCGTGATTCCAGTCCCTTTCGCAAGGCAAAGTTGTCCCTGCTGCGGACAGGTGCCTCAGGCCCCCGGGACCAGACGCCAGTAAATAGCTCATTCACCTAACTCTTCATGCTTCAAACGCTGCTCATCAACAGCCCTCCGTGCCTGTCTGCTCTGAGGGAGCAAATGCCCCAGACACGTGTACTTGGAGTTCCGAGTTCAGTGGCAGCCATACGTCTCATTATTAAACGAATAAGCTGCCGTTCTGGTTTTTCACCCGGAGGAGGTGCGCCTTCCCCAGGAGCTCTGCCGCTGGTGGGTGGGCGACACGTTAACACGCTCAGTTGACAGCTAGACCTCAGACCCACCCAGGGGAGCAGCCCTGCCCAGCAAGACTCAGCTCCAGTCGCTCCCTGGGACCCCTGCCCCTCCGCCGCCCGCCATCTTGGTTGCCACCTCCGTCCTAACAGACTTGGCCTTCTTGCCTTCTTGTCGCATAATATGATGGTATAATAACCGTGGCCAATTTTGTGGCTGCAATTACAAAACCTTTAAGCACATGGACGCTCTGCCACCGAAAATCCTCCCCATCAGCCTGACTTTGGTTACTAATCGCCTCACAAAATATGAAGCCTCGGTTGCACGAATGTTGTTTGGACCATTTTGGAAGAAACGACTGCCGCTGATATTTTGACTTCTGTTGCAAATAAACATTTACTCACTGGTTACGAATGTCACACGGCTTCTGTAGCATATTCGAGCAAGTTTCAGCAGAGAAATTGTGAGGCTTTTTTTTTCCCGCAAATGAGCATATTTTTTAAAAACTAGAATAAGTTAACTGTGTTAAAAAGTAAAGGATACTTAGAGACCAAGCCAGTCCAGAGACAGGACTCATGAGGCGATAAACTAAGCACCCGCACATTAGACCAGAAATTCTCTTTCTTTGTTGTCTTTTTAAAAAAAAATTTAAAGTTTATTTATTTTGGGAGAGGGAGAGAGAGAGAAGGCCAAGCAGGCTCCGCATTGTCAGCACAGAGCCCGAGGTGGGGCTCGAAGTCACAAACCATGAGACCGTGACCTGAGCTGAAATCAAGAGGCAGACATTTAACCCACTGAACCCCCCCCCCAGGTGCCCCAGTCTTTGTTGTCTTTAATGAGTAATATGGTAGCCTGTGACGCTCAAGTACTTTGTTCTTTAATAATTTTGAGGTGTTCCTGAGTACATCTTTGTTGAGCGCTGTGTCCCCCATGTTGGTCACATAATAGTTGCTCACTAAACACCCGCTGAATGAATTAGCATGAACGACCACTCCCATCGGAGAGCAGCGCTGTCAGGATGATGTGGTGCTGACCATAAGGCCAGCAGCGGAGGAAGTGACTCTTGAGTCTCGGCAGAGAAGAGTTAGCCTGCAGGATCCAGAGACGTTCAAAAAAAGGCCCCCCCCCCTCCAAATTAAAAACCAAAAAACCACTCCCGTCTAGCCACGGATCGTCCAAAGCTCACTGTGTGATCCTGATTCTCCTTTTTCAGCCGATCAAGATTTGTATTCTCGGTCCCCCCGCTGTGGGAAAATCTAGTATCGCTGAAGCCTTGTCTAAACACTACAAACTGCATCACATTAAATTGAAGGATGTCATTTCTGAAGCCATAGCAAGACTGGTAACGTTTCTAACTACTTCACTGGGAATTTTCATATCTTACAAATGCTTCCCTTCATCTCGTAATAAGGAAGCCACTAATTTTACGTGGCATCCTACGGTGAGATTTGTTATTTCAATTGGATTTTGTTGTTGGCCCCAGTTATGAAAGCACAGAATCCCGCGGGACTTCCCTCTGTGAGATAGAAGCTTCTTTCATGGGGTTGCCCTTGAAATTCAGTCTGTCGCCAGCTGTTGCTTAAAAATATATCTTGTATTTTCTCTGTTGACTAGAACATCTTTAGGTTTTCTTATTCTTGATGTATGTTTCCCAGAGTATTACCAGACTATTTATTTATTAACTGCTCTTAAAAAAAGGACTGTTTTCTTAGAGCAGTTTTTTTCATGTTTATTTATTTATTTTATGAGAGAGAGCATAAGTAGGGGAGGGGGAGAGAGAGGGAAGGAGGGGGAGAGAGAGAGAGAGAGAGAGAGAGAGAGAGAGAATCCTAAGCAGGCTCTACACTCAGCACAGAGCCTGACACGGGGCTCGGTCCCACGACCCTGGGATCATGACCTGAGCCGAAATCAAGAGTCGGATGCTCAACCAACTAAGCCATCAGGCGCCCCTTAGATTTTCCATATATCCCCTCCCTCTTACACGTATAGCCTCCCCCTCCCCATTACCAACATCCCCACCCGAGTGATTCCATTAGTCACAGCTGATGAACTTGTGTTAACACCTCATTACTACCCGATGTCCACTGTTGACTTTAGGGTTTGCCCTCGGTGTTGCACACCCTGCGGTCTGAACAAACATATAATGACATGTGTTTACCAGTGCCCTAAAAATCCTCTGTGCTCTGCCTGTTTATCCCACCTCCCCCACCGCCAACTAACTGCTTTTCATCGTTTTATTGGAAATGGTTGATGCTATGACATATCTCCTTAAACGATTACTAAAAGTCTTGATTTCTACGAAATGTGTTTCCTGAAAGTAAGATACAACCTGACACGGAGGGAAGTGTTGACTCTTAAGCGGTTCTGGCGTTAACACAGAAGTGGATTCTTCTCCTAAAACAGAGTGAGAGAAACCTCAAGGCTCTCACCCCCCTCTGTAGACACACGCATCCCAACTTCTTGCACGACGGCTGTGGGTGGGCGTGGTCCCTACTTGGGCACCAGTCTTTTCCAGGACCACCTGCCAGATGGTTTGTGAGCAGTGGGTCCGTGGAGGGCGTCCTCTGACCCGAATATCCCTGTGGTCTGTAGGAGACGATCGTCACGCCTAAGGATGAAGAGGAGGAAGAGGAAGAAGGTGAAGAGGAGGAGGAGGAGGAAGAGAATGTGGATGAAGCTCAGGAGCTCTTGGACAGCATCAAGGAAAGCATGGAGCAGAATGCAGGTATCGCGCACCACACGGCACTGCTCGTGGTGACAGGTTTGGTTTCCTTGTGAGAAAAGACAGCCTGCTTGCTATTAAAAGCAGAGTACGGAAAACATGACAACAAAGAAATCTCATTCATAATATTATCCCCCCCCAGAGGGAAAAATAACCATTAACATTAAAATATTTTTTTTAATGTTTGTTTATTTTTGAGAGAAAGAGAGTATGAGCAGAGGAGGGGGGCAGAGAGAGAGGGAGACACAGAATCCCAAGCAGGCTCCGGGCTCTGAGCCATCAGCACAGAGCCCGATGCAGGGCTTGAACTCACGAGCGGTGAGACCGTGACCTGAGCCGAAGTCGGACGCCCAACCAACTAAGCCACCCAGGCACCCCAAAAATCACCATTAACATTTTGGTGACTCTGTGATCACAGGATGGGAAAGAACTACCTAAGATGATGATGATGATGATGATGATGATGATGATGATGATGATGATATCAAATGGATAGTCATAAGTATTTTATAAACATCAAAAGTCATTAATTAAAAGGCAAAGGACAGGGGCGCCTGACCAGCTGATTCGGAAAAGTGTGTGACTCTTGATCTCGGGGTCGTGAGTTTGAGCCCCACGTTGGGTGTAGAGATTAATTAAATAAATACAACTTTAAAAAAATGATTAAAAGGCAAAGGACAGGGGCACCTGGGTGGCTCAGTCCGTTGAGCATCCGACTTCAGCTCACGTTATGATCTCGGGTTCGTGGGTTCGAGCCCTAAATAGGGCTTTGCACCAACAGCGCGGAGCCTGCTTCGGATTCTCCGTCTCCTCTTTCTGCCTCTCTCCTGCTTGTGCACTGACTCTCTCAAAAATAAACATTTAAAAAAAAAAGCAAAGGACAAACAAGGAAAGTATATTTGCCACTAACATGATAAAGGCTTAATATCCTTAATATATAAAATGCTCAGGCAAGCCAATAAGAAAATCATTAACTCTTTAATAGAACAAAATGGATGAATAATGTGGAGCCATAATTTATGCAGGAAGAAATACAAATACATGGAAAACTATCCTTACCCACTTGGTAACCTTAAGCAATTTGCTGAACAAGCCGATCATGGTAAACCGTCACTTTGAACTCAAATTCTGGACTCATTCTTTCATCACCCCAGACAGAGTTTCAGGCTGGTTCCATTGCAACTCCTCGATAATAAATAGGTAGAGTTTCTGTGTTTTCATGCTTTAAGAAGCCCATCCTGATCAAATAAGTGCAAGCTGGGTTTTGAGCGTAGACATCTCCAAGGGACTTAGCTATTTGGCAGAAAAGCAACCTGTAGAAGTTATCTGGAAACCAGAACCATTTCATTTTCATACACTGATGGTCACGATCTTCCATCAGACTGGTTTTACTGGTATCATTTATAGACCAGTCCAATGTGTGGCCATTGGGCGCTTACCCAACAGAGTCTCTCCCCTCACCACCTCTCAAGCACATTTGGCTTCTTTCCTCTTACCTCCTGCTCTCATCTTGCTGGTCTGATCCTCCCAGGGTTGGGCTGGGCAGCTGGGAAGCAGGGAAGAAGGACGGAGGCGTCAGCCCCTGGTGACAGACAGCTCCTTCCTAGGGTTGTCCTTCCCAGACCCTCCCACTGAGGACCGCCCACTGCATCCCTTGGGGCACCTCTCTTGACTGGCCTCCCCGCCTCTGGTCTTCCGGCACCCCCTTTTGCCCCTGCAGGGGGGGTCCTCTCCCCAGACACTCATCTTCAAGGATTCTAGTCCGTCCACACCTTCCTCTGAAGTCAGAGTACCCCTCTCCCTCCTCCCCTTCCCCCAGGCCACTCAAGTCTGTTTTTTTTAAGGCGTGGAGGACGTGGTCTTATGTACACACACTGGATGCCCGCTTAGCGCAGGTAGCTGATTATCTGTGTGTTGGTTTCTGCTTTGGTGTCAGCCAGGCCGGGAGGAAATGGAATTTAGAATCCCAGGGCTGTCCCGGAGGAAAAGGAAGGTACATGGAGAGCCCAGTTTGATACTTTGAGAGAAAACACTGCCCCTTCCTCGCCGGTGAGACGCTTGGGAGTCAACATGCTGGTGTTAGAGAGACTTACTGACATCCTGGTGCCCACCACTTGGGAGAGAGGAAACAACCCGAACTAAGACGTTCTGTTGTGAGGATACCCGCGGAAGGAAATCTGGCAAGGCACATTAGAGGGCGCAGGGCTGGGATTTTAAAGGATCTACAGGGGTACGTGACCACATGCATATGCACTGTATGCCTGGGGTGTAAGGCCGGAGCAGGGCGCTGGGAGCAGTGAACAGCGCCACCCCAGGAGGGGAGGGAGGATCCGGGCTAACGGGATGCGATAGACCCTAGACAATACTTATTGGACAGAGACTTACGAATTGGTCTTTGCAAGAACCCAAAAATCGTAGCCAAAATGTGTAACAGGATGGGGAGAGGTACCAACTGGGTTCTCTTCATGCCCAGGGGGGAGACCCCGCCCAGCAAGAATGTCAGGGAGAAGCTGAGAACAGTCAGTGCATTGCTCAAGGGCCTGTCCTTGGCGGGGACTCAGTTCTTTCCCCAGATGTCAAGAGAGGCCAAACTGGGTCAGTGGCCTCTGTGTAGAGGGGCACTGGAAGGGAGCAGAGGACGTGGTCTTTAGCCAGCCACCTACTCACTTCCTACAAGACTGGAATAGTTCATTCAATCCTCTTTGACCTTAGGAAGGTGTTTTTGGTGTTTGTTTGTTTGTTCGTTTTTTTCCCTTCCTGAAGTGTGTCCCCGAATCCTTCCTGTTCATATTTAGCTGAAACTAGGACATGGACCTTGATTATGTTTGGACAAAACAAGACCTTTGAGCTCATTGCACAGACCTACATAGAAATTTCCCAGCACGAGCAAGGGCACAGAGGTTAGCTGACTCTTCCCTTACATGACCTAATTTGTTATTACGTGATTCTAACAATTCCCGTGAGGCAAATTTCACAGTCCTGCAGTGGTCACCTCTGTGTCCTGCTAATTCCACTCCAGTTGGCCCCTGATGGTGCAGCCAGAATAGGGGCTTAGTTAAACCAGAATGCACTGGCTACAGATTCTTAGTGCTTGCTTTGGGTATTTCAAAAGCATTGTGGGACTATTGAATCTAGTTGGTGGGATTCCGGGTGATCACTGGACTAGTCTTTCAACTTTTCTGTGAGTTTGAAAATAAATATTGGGGGCGGGGTGGGGTGGAAAGGATGTATGTAAATGTGTCAACTTCCTAGTGTCTATCCCATGCATGGATTATTTTTTTTTTTTTAACGTTTATTTATTTTCGAGACAGAGAGAGACAGAGCATGAACGGGGGAGGGTCAGAGAGAGAGGGAGACACAGAATCTGAAACAGGCTCCAGGCTCTGAGCTGTCAGCACAGAGCCCGACGCGGGGCTCAAAATCACAGACCGCGAGATCGTGACCTGAGCTGAAGTCGGATGCTTAACCGACTGAGCCACCCAGGCGCCCCTGGATTATTTTTTTTTGTAACATTTATTTTTGAGAAAGAGAGAGAGAGTGAGCACAAGTTGGGGGGGGTGGCAGAGAGAGAGACAGAGGATCCAAAGTGGTCTCTGTGCTGACAGCAAAGAGCCCAATGTGGGACTCAAACCCACGAACCGTCATGACCTGAGCCAAAGTCAGATGCTTAACTGACTGAGCCACCCATGGGCCCCTGCATGGATTCTTTAAAACCCTGGATGCAGCTATCTATTTTTGAACCGTGTTTTAGTAGTTATGAATATGGATTAATACGAACATTTTAAATATTACGTGAATGTGAAAGATACTTACAATTAAAAAAAAAAAAAAAGCAGGTGGTGTTTTAAAGGCTGTCCAGTAGGCTGTGTTCATTCCTTTCAAAGTGGAAGTGATAATCCTCTGACAAGGAGCTCCACACTGCCAAGGTCGTGGGTGTATCTCTAGGAGATAACAGTTCTCTAGAGAGAGGCACTGGGGCTTGGCCCTTTGTGTCTTCACATTCCACAATTATCAGAAACTGCTGCGAGAGGTCCCTTCTTGCATACTGAACACTCCTGGTTCTGAAACAAACAGAAATGAATGGCAAGGCTCACTGCCTGAAGTAAACCCAGGCATGCATGGAGGGGACTGAAGCCAGGTTTCTGAGGTACGTATGTGCCCCTGCCTGAGCCACAAAGCCTTTGAAAACCAGGAATAGACCGCTCAGATAAAGCTCGTCTTTGAATTTTGCTGAGTCCCTCGACATTTTTTTATTTGGCTTTATTTCTTTGCACCAGTGTGAACCTTACTGGGAAATAATGTCAAATCATTTCGAGGAATTTCATTACGCAAAATAACGCCTTTGATTTTTTTTTTTTTTTTTGGTGTCAGCCCTAACACTGAAATTTCTAGGAGACCCAATTAGTTTTGAATCAGTTACTGCCTAATGAGTCGTGCGGCGATGAAAGGCAGAAGAAAGAAGGGTGTCTTACTTACATCATTTCACTGTCATTAATACGGTGATTAACAGAGACCAAAAACTATTTTGTATTGTAGACCCACTGATAAACTAAGAGTATGGCAGAAAGAGCTTTGGAGATCAAGGACTCAAACTTGCCAAACTCACGGTACTGAAATGCATACATTAAGCAATGTAAGGGCAGGGCCATGTCTCAGAAATGGTAGCTGTTCTATAATTAACAATAGAATAATAAACAAATATCGCAGTAAAGCTGCATCAAATTGTCCTTTAACTATTGGACAGCTACGCCACGCAATCACAATCGTAGGAACCCAGCATCCAAGGCTTGAGAGGGAATTGTTCAGCGGGGCCAAGGTCAGGAATGCCAATTGGAGAGATGGGTGGGGAGGGTGTTCTTTCCTTTCCTAAATCCTGCAGATTTAAAGAGAATAATGCCTTTAAGAGTCAGATCAAACTTGATTTTGATTTTTATTTATTTATTTTTAAAGTAATCTCTATGCCCAACGTGGGGCTCGAACTCACAACCCCAAGATCAAGAGTCGCACTCTCTACCAACTGAGCCAGCCAGGAGCCCAAGCTTGATGTTTATTCCAGTGCAGCAAATATTTACTGATCACCTGTTATTAATAAGTCATGTGTCAACAGCACACGTGGATACTATCTCACTTAAGTCTGACAACAGAAACCTTTATTACTATGTATCAAGGCTATAAGGCTATGTATTAAGGAATAATATCAAAACAGAATTGAGGGAACCCTGCTGGCAAGTGGGAGCACTCTGGACGTCTCCACTTCTCCTTCAGCTTCACCCACATGCTGTCGCTGCGGAAGAACATTTGGGAAATGCAGACATAGCCTTTGCTTCTGTTCTTTATTGCAGCCAAGCTCATTGGGTTCTCCTATTTTATTGTGCGTTAAAATGCACATCATGTTGAAAATACAAAACCACCTATTTTTACCTGTAAGGGAACTTTGACTACACAACAATTTTTTTTAAGTTTATTTATCTTGAAAGAGAGAGAGAATACGAGCAGGGGAGAGGCAGGGAGAGAGGGAGAGAATCCCAAGCAGGCTCGGAGCCTGACATGGGGCTCGAACTCATGAACATGAGATCATGACCTGAGCCGAAATCAAGAGTCCATTGCTTAACTGACCGAGCCACCCAGGCGTCCCCTATACAACAGTTTGTGAGATGACTTTGGAATGTAACCCCCATGTAGAATGTGACTCCCCTAGTAATATTTTTTTTCTTTTTACCAGGCCGACTAGAAGATCAATATGTAATTCGATTTGTCAAAGAAAAGTTGAAATCTATGCCTTGCAGGAATCAAGGTTATATTTTGGATGGGTTCCCGGAGACCTATGATCAAGCTAAAGACCTATTCAATCGTAAGTTTGAATGTTCCCTGTATCTTTTTTTCAAAGCTTTTCTTTCTTACTTTATATAAACTCTACCCCTAATGTGGGGCTCGAACTCACGACCCTGAGATCAAGAGCCACGTGCACTGCAGACTGAGCCAGCCAGGTGCCCCTCCTTCATTTATTTTGAGTGTTTATATTCAGGTAAGTTGCAACATATCATAATAATAGTCGCTTCGTTAAAATTTAAAATTCAGACAGACTATGTCTAAAATACACACTTTTCTATTTATGGTTAGTTTTCATTAGTGACTTCTAGTTAAAATATTTTTAATTTTCTTGCCAAGCTGTCCATAGTAGTAATATGTAATAAACACAACAATGTATATTTTGTTTTATTAGAAGAAGATGAGGAGGAAGAAGAAGAAGTCAGAGGCAAAATGTTGCCCTTTGATAAATTAATCATACCTGGTAAGTTTATTTATTTATTTATTATTAAAAATTTTTTTAATGTTTATTTATTTTTGAGAGAGAGAGAGAGACACACAGAGTGCAAGTGGGGGAGGGGCAGAGAAAGAGGGAGACAACAGAATCCGAAACAGGCTCCAGGCTCTGAGCTGTCAGCACAGAGCCCGACACAGGGGTCAAACTCATGAACCACAAGATTATGACCTGAGCAGAAGTCAGATGCTCAACCGAATGAGCCACCCAGGCACCCCCTGGTAAGTTTAAAACAATTCTCCAAGGTCATATTTAAAGGAATGCCATTCAAGATCTCTTTTGTACCCAAACCATCTTTTTGATGTTAATAAAGCAGATCTCTCTATGTCTCTCTCTTGTTTGTTTGTTTGTTTGTTTGTTTGTTTCTTTCTTTCTTTCTTTTCAGGGTAAAAGGTAAAATGATACATTTAAACTCTCAAACTAGAGACTGTATGGGAGGCACACATCAGGAAAATCAAGTTCTGATGGTGCACCTGGGGGGCTCGGTCGGTTGAGTGTCTGACTCTTGATTTAGGTTCCGGTCATGATCCCAAGGTTCTGGGATCAAGCCCCTTGTTGGGCTCTGTGCCGAATGTGGAACCGGCTTGGGATTCTCCCCCTCTCTCTCTTTCTCTCTCTCTGTCCCTCTGCCCCTCTCTCCCACTTGTGCTCTTTTTCTCTCTCTCAAATGAAAAAAAAAGGGACTATTGAGTTCTGAAATGGACAGAAGTCCCTTTGAGAATGTTTGTCTGCTGCTCCCTCTGGGAACAAAGCCCAAGGTGGCCAGTCCACCGATGCCTTGACTTCTGAGTCAGCTGGCAAGACCCCCAGGGACTGGACCCTTCCTACCCTCCTAGGTGCCAGCCGTGCCGTCATCTTTCCTGTCTTTTCCAAATCCAGAACTGAGCCTGGGGAAGGCACAGAGCTTTTCAGTTCACTGTTCACACATTGGCACAGAAGTTTCACGATGTACTCTTGGAAGTAAAACGTAAACAACTTATTGCACGGAAAAAAAAAAAAAAGATTTGTTGAGTACCCAGCAGGCCTTTCTCGGGACCTTGCCCTGAACTTTTAAACTTGTTATTTTTAATCAATTTGCATGCAGTGTCATCATAGGAAATAATTTTAGGTCATGTGGTAACCACAAGAACAGCTATTTTCAGCAACTGGGCCTGAGGCTGGAATTCAAGGAGCCCTGCTCACTTGTGTCAAAGCCCCCACGGGAGTCATTTTGTGGCTGTAACCCTCTCCTCTAGGTCCAGGCACAGTTTGCATGCGATGAGGCTTCTGGAACCACTAGGGCCACCAGAATGCAGTCGTCCTCAGGGCTGGGTGTTCACCGTTTCCCCGAGGGCCCTGAAACCTGGGGCAGGAATCCGCAAGGCCAAAGGGGTGGGTGGTCTGGGATTTTCCATGAATGTGGGCCTCCCGATCAGAAAAGTTAAAAAGTAAAATCGATTAAATAACCACGTCTGTCTAGTTTATGGGAGTTTATCACTTCTGGGCAATATTTTTTTTTATTTTTATTTTTTTTAATGTTTTACTTATTTTGTTTTTTTTCAACGTTTATTTATTTTTGGGACAGAGAGAGACAGAGCATGAACGGGGGAAGGGGCAGAGAGAGAGGGAGACACAGAATCGGAAACAGGCTCCAGGCTCTGAGCCATCAGCCCAGAGCCCGACGTGGGGCTCGAACTCACGGACCGCGAGATCGTGACCTGGCTGAAGTCGGACGCTTAACCGACTGCGCCACCCAGGCGCCCCTGTTTTACTTATTTTTGAGAGACAGAGAGAAACAGAGCACAAGCAGGGGAGGGGTAGGGGGAGAGGGAGACACAGAATCGGAAACAGGCTCCAGGCTCTGAGCTGTCAGCACAGAGCCCGATGCGGGGCTCGAATTCACAGACTGCGATATCATAACCTGAGCCGAAGTCTGAGGCTAAACCGACTAAGCCACCCAGGAGCCCCACTTCTGGGCAATATTTATTCATTGCACACCCCATTGTAAATCCTCACGTTCTCTCTTGGGCAGTGCAACGAACCATTCGTCATGTGCTTGGGCCCCACACAAGATGGGAGCCCGTTGAACCTTTGCACAATCCTGCCAGGCTGGAATTCCTCCTGTGTTTACCTGAACCAGAAGCTAAAACCCAGAGACTCACCCAAGAGCACTTCGCTGGTCAACGGAATGGCTTAAATTCAAACTCTGTTTTCTCACCCACTGCCTTCAAAAGACAGATTTAATGAAACCCCTCCAGGAAATGCAATCATAGACATGAAACAGTGAAAGATTCATTTTTTTTTAAAGCTACTCTTTTTTTAAATGTTTTATTTATTTATTTAAATTTTTTTTTAACGTTTATTTTTGAGAGACAGAGAGAGAGCATGAGCAGGGGAGGGGCAGAGAGAGAGGGAGACACAGAATCCGAAGCAGGCTCCAGGCTCTGAGCTGTCAGCCCAGAGCCCCAATGCAGGGCTCAAACCCATAAACCGCGAGAACTTGAGCTAAGCTGAAGTCGGATGCTTAACCCACTGAGCCACCCAGGTACCCCAATGTTTTATTTATTTTTGAGAGAAAGAGAGAGAGACAGAGTGTGAGCAAGGGAGGGGCAGAGAGAGAGGGAGACACAGAATCTGAAGCAGGCTCCAAGCTCTGAGCTGTCAGCACCGAGCCCGACATGGGGCTGGAACTCATGAACCGTGAGATCATGACCTGAGCTGAAGTCGAACACTTAACCGACTGAGCCACCCAGGCGCCCCCGGTGAAAGAGTCTTAACCATGCACCACTGGGCTGCCCTCTCTCTGCTGGACATAGTCCAAATGCATCAAACATGTAATCTATTTGGAATGTTTAGTCTGTTCTTAGTAAACCATCTTTCTGGAAATTGTGTCATTTGTATCTAGGGGATTTTAATGCAGGGAGGTGGTTGAGTGAGGACACGAGAGGTTAATGCCATCGAAAGAAGAGTACCCAGAGCAGGGGGTGTGCCTCACCACACTGGGTCGCATGGGGAAGCACCAGGCTTGGTCAGGAGGCAGGAAGGAGCGAGGGGGATGTCTGGGCCACAGCCTCAATTGGGGTTTACATGGGAAAGGGCGAGGCAGGGTCAGGCAAACAGCTGCTTTTAGAGGATTGGCTAGTTTGAGCCAATTCCAATGGGTTTTGCTCCCTAGTGGCCTGGTACCTGGCTGTGGGATGAATTAAGGCAAGGGGAATATTGGCTCGGTGTGCGAAAGTTATAAAAAGGCGGTGGTCATGTATACGTATATGGCAGCATGCTCCCAAGCAAGCGGTTGACTGTCTTTAGGAATTAGCCAGCCCTGAAAGAGGCGGTCGGTAAGGCCTCCCTGAGATGTCAAAACATCATTAGATGCAGAAAACAACAAACATGATAAATACAAGTCTCCGTGCCTGATTTGGGCGATAAAACATTTGAACCTGTCGTGATCCAGTCAAATGTGGTATTCTCTCTCCTTGCTAAATCATTGCATTTTACAGCTGCTGCGGGCAGATCTTTTCAGATCTCCTCATTGAAGGAGACACGTTTAAAGTTGCATCTGCTTGAGAAATACAGAAACATGTTTTTGGTTTTTATCTTTTTTTAAAGTGTATGTTTATTTTGGGAGCAAGAGCATGAGTTGGGGAGGGGCAGAGAGAGATTCCCAAGCAGGTTGACAGTGGGGAGCCCGACCTGGGGCTCGAACTCATAAACCACAAGATTATGACCTGAGCTGAGATCGAGTCAGAGCTTGACCAGCTGAGCCACCCAGGTGCCCCTGGAAATTTTTTTTTTAAATACAGGTTTTCATATGACTCAAGATAACCAAACACAGTAACCTCCTTGTTAGTACAATCTTTTTTTTTCTTTTTAAAAATTGTAACTTGTTTCATTTTATTTTTTTAAAATTTACATCCAAATTAGTTAGCATCTAGTGCAACAATGATTTCAGGAGTAGATTCCTTAGTGCCCCTTCCCCATTTAGCTCATCCCCCCTCCCGCCACCCCTCCCGTAACCCTCAATTTGTTCTCCATATTTATGAGTCTCTTGTTTTGTCCCCCTCCCTGTTTTTATATTATTTTTGTTTCCCTTCCCTCATGTTCATCGGTTTTGTCTCTTAAAGTCCTCATATGAGTGAAGTCATATGATATTTGACTTTCTCTGACTAATTTCACTTAGTATAATACCCTCCAGTTCCATCCATATAGTTGCAAATGGCAAGATTTCATTCTTTTTGATGGCCGAGTAATACTCCATTGTGTGTGTGTGTGTGTGTGTGTGTGTGTGTATACACACACACCACATCTTTATCCATTCATCCATCGATGGACATTTGGGCTCTTTCCATACTTTGGCTATTGCTGATAGTGCTGCTAAAAACATGGGGGTGCATGTGTCCCTTTGAAACAGCACACCTGTGTCCCTTGGATAAATGCCTAGTAGTGCCATTGCTGGGTCGTAGGGTAGTTCTATTTTTAGTTTTTTGAGGAACCTCCAAACTGTTTTCCAGAGTGGCTGCACCAGCTTGCATTCCCATTGTTAGTACAATCTTAAGCAAGCAGAAATCGATTACTTGCTATCCACAGTGAAGCCAGTACAAGGACAGCAGAAGTTCTGAATAGTTATCTCAAGACACTGCAAAATCCTGAAGTTCTATCTGACTCATCACAAGAGAAAGGACTTTAAAAAATATCATCTGGGGGTGCCTGCCTGGTGAAGTCAGTAGAGCATGTATGTGACTCAGGGTTGTGAGTTCAAGCCCTAGTTTGGGTGTAGAGTTCACTAAAAAAAAAAAAAAAATCATCTTGTGGGAAATATATTTCATCACACTAAAATTCTTTTTTTTTTTTTTTTTTTTAAATTTATTTTTGGGACAGAGAGAGACAGAGCATGAACAGGGGAGGGGCAGAGAGAGGGAGACACAGAATCGGAAACAGGCTCCAGGCTCTGAGCCATCAGCCCAGAGCCTGACGCGGGGCTCGAACTCACGGACCGCGAGATCGTGACCTGGCTGAAGTCGGACGCTTAACCGACTGCGCCACCCAGGCGCCCCATCACACTAAAATTCTTTGAAAGTTTGTGGTCAAGTGTATCACTCACTGTTCATGGTATTTGATTAACTGGAATCTTCCTTTTCCCGGTCACTGGGAAAAAAGATACAGCATCATATTTAAAAATTCTTACATTACTAACAGAATTAGTAACTTTTCATCTAGATGCGTAACGTATGGAGCTTAACAGGATTCAATCTCCAGTGAATTCATTGATGTACTTTTGATTTAAGTACTATACCAGCATTTGGAGGTCCAACTCCTTTCTTTCAATATATTTTTAAGTTTGTTTGTTTGTTTACTTATTTATTTATTTAGAGTTTATTTGTTTGTTTATTTATTTAGAGAGGGAGAGAGAGAGAATCCCAAGCAGACTCCGCACTGTCAGCACAGACCCCAGTGTGGGGTTTGATCTCACGAACTGTGTGAGATCATGACATAAGCCGAAACCAAGAATCGGACGCTTAACCGACTGAGCCACCCAGGTGCCACCTCTTTTAACATATAGCCACTAATGTAAATCAAATGATCAAAGATGAGCACCTGAGCTAAATTAGAATCGGTCAGAATCGAGGCAGTCTCAGACCTCAGCCTTTTCTTTTCACTGTTAACACACGAAGCGGACGATGTTCAAAGGGGTTCCGCTGCCCCGCTGCTGAGCACACTTACCTTGCTCTCGCTCGGGAAGCCCGATCAGAATGCAGTTGGGTGCCAGTGGCATGATTACGCGGCAAACCAATACAATGAGTCACTTAGTTAATTAATTTTTAAAAGTTCCAATAAAACTTTCACTACAAAATCAGGTGATGGGCCGGATTTGGCCCACAGGGCGGCAATACAAGTTTAGAATGCAAATTTAACCACTTCCAGGCTTTGCCAGGCTCTTACAGGGAGCGAGTTGTTGGCAATGCACCTGGCTAATGATCTGGGCACCTGTGGGCTCTGACCGCGTTGAGAACATCTGAGAACAGTAACTCACCTAGAAAGTCCATTTCACTGATATGCATTTTAATCATTCATTCACTCAACAAATATCTACTGAACTTATACTAGGAGCTGGAGGAACAGCTGTTTTCATAGTTTAAAAGAAAATCCCACGGGGGCGAAATGATCCCCATCATTAATATAACTCAAACATGAGATGAGCACCGTGTTGTAGTGGACCCAATTGTTTCCCAGCCGATCGCATTGAGAAAAGAACTGCATCCTTGGGAAATTAAAATCCCAAAGCAGGGCGCCTCGGTGGCTCAGTCTGTTGAGCATCTGAGACTCTTAATTTTGGCTCAGGTCACGACCTCGCTGTTCTGGAGTTCGAGCCCGGGGTCCAGCTCCACACCGACAGTGTAGAGTCAGCCTGAGATTCTCTCTGTCAATCTCTCTCTGTCCCTCCCCTGCTCTCACTCACTCTCTCTCAAAATAAATAAATACACTTTAAAAAAATAAGAAATAAAATCCCAAGGGGTGTCCACGTTTTTATTAATTTGCTAAATTGGCCATCATTTCAGTCAGCTGCTTAGCCTCTTTGGGAGCCCGTGACGCCCTTGCTGGGAAAGAGGCAGGGGGCAGGGGGGCGGCTGGGAGCCTAACGATGTCTCAGGGTCATCAGAGATGCGCTCATTCCAATTCTGCTGCTTTTAGTCATCGGTTTTGTTTTTAGTACATGATTAGATTTGCTGCTCTTTGCTATCAGATTTGCTATTATGTATTATTAGAGATTTTCTGTTTCCAATTTCGGCTGCTTTTATTAAAAGGAGAAGGAAGGAAAGAAAGAAGAAGGAAGAAGGGGGGGAAATAGGAAAATAACAGCTCTCACAAAAGACCAGCTGGTTGGGCCTCGTAGGGTGGTCTCTGGAAATGCCAGTGATTTGTAACTATTTGTCCTCGAGAGAGGCGGCGAGAAGGCCAATCTTGTCAAGCGGTCCAGGCTGGTCACCAGACACCACGGTGAGGCGTTGGCTCAGCCTCCAGTGCCCTCCACTCAGCCCTTTCGTCCTTGGGTTGACTCAGGAGGCTCCTTGTCTCCCCAGAATTCGTTTGTGCGCTGGACGCGTCAGATGAGTTCCTGAAAGAGCGGGTGATGAACCTTCCTGAGAGCGTCGTGGCGGGGACCCACTACAGCCAGGACCGCTTCCTCCGGTCTCTGGGCAGCTACCGCAACATCAATACGGAAGACGAGACCGTCTTCAACTACTTTGATGAAATTGAGATCCACCCGATCCACATCGGTATGACGTGGGCTCCAGACGAATGGGAACACGGAGAACCACCACCAAGGGTCAGGACCCCTGGGCAACCTCGGTGCCTGTCTCTCATGGGGCCGTGGGAGGACAGGGGAGCATCGCTATGTCCCTGGGCCGGGAAGTCACAGGATAAACAGGACCATCCTCCTGGGGAGTCTTACGCTCGTGGATTTGGTTAGGAGAGGGAGGTGTTATATGAAAACATACGGATATATTATGAAATCGAATACCGAATCGGCACTTTTTAAAACTAAAAAACATTTTTGTAATGTTTTTATTTATTAATTTACTTTGAGAGAGAGAGAGAGAGAGAGAGAGAGAGGGCGCTTGCGCATGCATGAGCAGGGAAGGAGCAGAGAGGGAGGGAGAGAATCCCAAGCAGGCTCTGTGCTCTCACTGCAGGTGCCTCGGTTACTTAAGCATCTGACTCTTGCTTTCGGCTCAGGTCACGATCTCACGGTCCAAGAGTTGGAGCCCCGTGTCGGGCTCTGTGCTCACAGTGGGGAGCCTCCTTGGGATTCTCTCTTTCCCTCTCTCTCTCTGCCCACTCCCCTCCTTCACACGGCACACACTCTGTCTCTCTCTCAAAATAAATAAACAAACATTTAAGGGACACTTCAAAGGTGTGTATTTGCTGCCGGCTGCTCTGGGCCATCTTCTTCCTTGGGGCAGCGTTTTGTCCCCATAGCACTGCAGGCATGCCGTTAACTAGGACCTGCCATCCACCTCATCATCATCACCATCATCATCATCGTTTCTGGCTCCAAATCCCTGCTGTCATAGGTGTTTCTACTGCCCTTGGCCTGCTGAACCCCTGACCTTCCTGTCTGGTTGCCTGGATGTTGACATTTCTTCTGCCCCTGGGTTTGGTGAGAACCCCCTAGCCTGGTGGAAGCTTGGTGGCCAGGCTGACCGCATGGGTCAGTCTCCCAGGGCCTGTCTTCACCCCCAGGAGCCCAATGGGACAGCACGTGGACCCTGCTGTACGGGGCGGTATAGAGCTGAGGAACGATGTCAGCACGAGACGGGAGAGCTGATTATCAGGTCTGGCTCTGCTTCTGTCTATTCACCCGTGAGGCAGAAAGCTGATCCGTGGCTCGTAGAGTTGTTACACACAGACAGATAAGAGACGGGAAGTGCCCGGTGTGCCCGAAAGTTCACCAAGCGGCCACTACTTTTGTTATTACCACCAATACGAAGGCAAAAAATAATGTGCTGTGAAGCCATGAAAAGAGAACACAGTTTATAAAGCTGCAAAATCTGTTCTGCGCCCGCGGAAGTGAAGGGGTTTTGTTCTCACCTGGATGTGTCTGTATACACTGGAGACATGTTTTACGTGTAAAAGCCCAGGGTTTGAACCTACTGATGTGGAAAAGAGTTTACCCTGTTTGGTTGGAGAACCAGGAAGGGACAGTGGGAAGGAAGGAAGGAACGTGCCAGGAAGGAACGTTTCAAAAACCTAAACAGTCATTGTCATCTTTTCAGTAAAGCTCGAAAAGTTATTTACAGAAAACTCTGGAGAGCCCGGGGTGGGGTGGGGGGGAGAAATGTTGAGAAAGACAGAAACGAGTGGGAGGAATGGACGAGCGGGTCACTGCGTTCCTGTCTCATTCTGTGCCCACACATTTGGCCTGGTCCCCACCCTGACCCGCAGGAGATGACGTCAAAGCAAAGGGAGGAATGGATCTTAGGGATGGGTGTGGGGGAGGGTGTCAAGGTCAGGAATGCAGACCGGCCTCAGAAGGATCCAGAAGGGGGTCGACACCTGTGTTCTCTCTCCGCACCTCTGGACTCCTCTTCTCCCTTGGAGTCTCTTTCTCTCTGGCTCTTTGCACCAGAATGTCTCCTCCCTCGCCCCCCGGGGGTGAGCTGCGGCTGCCCCACAGCCTGGGAGTTTCCGCATTACACTGGGAGCTAGACCTTCGGGCCTAGCTCCACAGCCCTAGAAGGGCAAATCCAAGGTCCCGGTTTGGGCAGGAGCCCCCGCCCCCCCCCACCCCCCCCCCCCGAAGTTCCCCTGGTCCAGGGTCAGGGCAGACGTACTGCTTTGGGCAGCACTGGTCTCCAAAAGTCAGCCTCTTCAAAAGTGTTTCAGGGGCGCCTGGGTGGCTCCATGGGTTAAGCATCCGACTGGATTTGGGCTCAGGTCATGATCTCACAGTTTGTGAGTTCGAGCCCCACATCAGGCTTGTGCTGATAGTGTGGAGCCTGCTTGGGATTTTCTCTCTCTCTCTCCCTCTCTCTCTGCCCCCCCCCCCTGCCCCAAAATAAATAAATAAGCATTTTTTTTAAAAAAGTGTTTCAGAGCACTTTCAAGTGCGTCAAGTTGCAATTACTCTGTTCGAGAAATCTGGGAGAAATACTCTTTTAAAAAATGTTTACTTATTTTTGAGGGGGGGAGGGGCAAAGAGAGGGGGCCAAAGGACCGAAGCAGGGCTTCAGGGCCGCAGGGCTCGAACTCACGAACCCTGAGATCAGAACCCGAGCCGTAAGCGGACACTTAACCGACTGAGCCTCCCGGGCGCCCCGGGGACAAACACTTCTAAATGTCAGCGCTCAGGCCACACGTGGAATACATGAGTTTGGTTTTATTTTGGTTTTGATTGTTGTGTGCTGGGGGGCGGGGCTTGCTTCCACCAACTGATACATTGGGCCCCGTTCTTCCCCTCCCCGCCCCCCCCCCCCCCCCACCCCGTGGCTCCCGGACCCCACGCCGCTACTTACCAGCGAGACGGGACGTTGCGGCCGGTGGTGCCGGCCCCGGGAGGAAAAGCCCGGCGCGGCCCTTCGGGTCGGCCGCCATCGCACGCTTGGGGCAACGAGGAATTTTCCCGAACAGCGTCTCGGGAACGCGGTGCGGGCGGGCCCCGGAACGGAAGTGGGCGCCGACCTTCCTCTCTCCCGGTGTCTCCAGATGTGGGAAAACTTGAGGACCCGCAGAACAGACTTGCCATCAAGCAGCTGGTCAAGGAGATCGGGGGGCCTCGAAACTACGGCCTGACGGACGAAGAAAAGGCGGCAGCGGAGCGGAAGGCCGCGGAGGAGCGGCTGGCCCGGCAGGCTCGGGAGCAAGCGGAACGTGAGCGCAGGGAGGCGGCCGAGACGGCAGAGAAGATGGCACGCTGGGAGGAGTGGGTGAGCGTGCGAGCGGGTGCGCGAGGGCGAGGGCGCGTGCGTGTGAATGTGTGAGTGTGAGTGCGGGAGTGTGTGCGGGCAAGTGTGTGCGTGAGTGTGAATGTGTGTGAGGGTGAGGGTGTGCGTGAGTGTGTGAGGGAGTGTGAGAGAGTAGGGGTGTGAGGGCGAGTGTGCGCGCGTGTGTAAGGGCAAGTGTGTGCGTGAGTGTGAATGTGTGTGAGGGTGAGGGTGTGCGTGAGTGTGTGAGGGAGTGTGAGAGAGTAGGGGTGTGAGGGCGAGTGTGCGCGCGTGTGTAAGGGCAAGTGTGTGCGTGTGAATGTGTGTGAGGGTGAGGGTGTGCGTGAGTGTGTGAGGGAGTGTGACAGCGAGTAGGGGTGTGAGGGTGTGTGTGAGGGCGAGTGTGTGTGAGGGTATGTGAACGAGTGTGTGACTGTGTGTGAGTGTGAGCGAGTGTGTGTGAGTGTGAGCGAGTGTGTGTGAGAGTGTGAGTGGGTGTGTAAGCAAGTATGTGTGAGTGTACGTGAGTGTGTGAATGTGGGTGAGAGAGTGTGAGTGTGAGTGGTGGTGTGAGGGTGTGTGTGTGAGGGTATGTGAGCGACTGTGTGTGTGAGCAAGTATGTGTGTAAGCGGGTGTGTGAGTGTTAGCGAGTATGTGTGAGTGTGCGGGCGAGTATACGTGTGCGTGAGTGTGCGTGTGTGCGTGTGCACGCGTGTGTGCGTCTGGGGGTGGAGGCGGCAAGCCATTTAGGCCAGCTGCATCTCCAGTCCTGCGCCCAGAGCATTGTCACGGAAATACACCTTCTGCGGTTGGTTTTTTTGGTTTTGGTGTGTTTTGTCATATGACCATTGAAACAGTTTTTTCTAACGTTGATTTATTTTTGAGAGACAGACAGAGACAGAGGGCGAGTGGGGCGGGGACCGAGGGAGAGAGAGAGAGAGAGACGGGGGAGGACACGGAATCCGAAACGGCCTGCGCGGTCTAAGCCGTCCGCACAGAGCGCGACGCGGGGCTCGAACCCGCGAGCCGAGAGCTCGTGACCTGAGCCGAAGTCGGACGCTAACCCGCCCGAGCCGATTTCTAGAAGGTGCCCAGGGTCTTTTGCTTGGTGTAAATAATACCGGTAACAAAAACCAGCCGTCGCCAGTAGTAGTGATGATACGCAGCCCTGCCAGCGTGTGACATTGTGCCACGCACGCGCCAGCCTTGGGATTACATTGGACTTTGCTCCGCTTACCCACGTGACCCGGTGGTCGGCCTCCTTCACCCTCCCGACTCCCCAGATCACCGAGTCCTCCCTATTCTGCCTCCTAAAATCGCGCGCAGATCCGTCCGCAGCTCCTCACGCGCTCACTTACCCTCACGCACTCGCCCTCACACACACCCTCACACCCTCACACACACCCTCACACCCCCACTCACTCACACTCCCTCTCACAGTCACATAACCCTCACATGCATTCACACACTCACGTACACATGCGCGCACTTGCCCTCACACACGTGCGCGCTCACCGTCGCATGCACACACTCGCGCACTCACGCACACACTTACACCCACTCACACCACACGCACACTCGCACTCCCTCACACACTGACGCACACACTTGCCCCTACACGCTCATGCGCACACACCCACACGCTCACGCACACACCCCTCACACTCACCCATACTCACACTCTCACACTCAGTCACACACTCACACCCTCACCCTCACACACATTCACACACTGACGCACACACTTGCCCTTACACGCTCACACACACCCTCACACCCCCACTCACTCACACTCCCTCTCACACATAACCCTCACATGCATTCACACACTCACGTACACATGCGCACACTTGCCCTCACACACGTGCGCGCTCACCGTCACATGCACACACTCACGCGCACACTCACACCCCCACTCCCTCACACTCCCTCACACACTCCCATACACCCTCACACGCATTCACACTCACGTACACATGCGCACACTTGCCCTCACACACTCACGTGCGCACTCACGGTCACATTCGCACACACGCACACACACCCTCTCACACTTCGTCACACACTCACACCCTCACCCTCACATACTGACACACACACTTGCCCCTACACGCTCACGCGCACACACCCTCATCCACACACACGCACACGCTCTCACACTCACACTCCCTCACACTCACACACATTCACACCCTCACCCTCACACATTCACACACACACTGACGCACACACTTGCCCTTACACGCTCACACACACCCTCACACCCCCACTCACTCACACTCCCTCTCACACATAACCCTCACATGCATTCACACACTCACGTACACATGCGCACACTTGCCCTCACACACTCACGTGCGCACTCACGGTCACATTCGCACACTCACGCACACACACCCTCTCACACCTTCACACTCACGCACACTCGCACTCGCTCACATACTCATGCACACCCTCACCCACACACTGACACACACACTTGCCCCTACACGCTTATGAGCACACACCCTCACACTCACACATACTCACACTCTCACACTTCGTCACACACTCACACCCTCACCCTCACATACTGACACACACACTTGCCCCTACACGCTTATGAGCACACACCCTCACACTCACACATACTCACACTCTCACACTTCGTCACACACTCACACCCTCACCCTCACATACTGACACACACACTTGCCCCTACACGCTCATGCGCACACACCCACTCACGCACACACACCCTCACACTCACGCATACTCACACTCTCACACTCCGTCACACCCTCACCCTCACACACATTCACACACTGACGCACACACTTGCCCTTACTCGCTCACGTGCACACACCCTCATCCACACACACGCACACGCTCTCACACTCACACTCCCTCACAGTCACACACATTCACACACACACGCACACACTCTCCCTCGCGCACACGCTCGCACACTCTGCTCGGACACATCTGCTATTCCCCGATGTGTTTAACCAACGCATCATCAGGCGTCTGGGCGGCTCAGTCAGTAGAACGTCTGACTTCAGCTTGAGGTTCGGGAGTTCGAGCCCCGACACCGGCTTGCCGCTGCCAGCCTGTGCGCGCAGAGCCTGCTTCGGAGCCTCTGCCCCCCTCTGTCTGCCCCTCCCCGCTTGCGCTCTCCCCCAAATAAATAAATATTAAAAAACAAACAACGCATCATCCGAGTCAATAACCTCCTCACTTGCTTGGAGTCTTTCCTAAAAGTCATCTTTCCCCTGAGGACTTTCCTGGGCACCATAGCTGAAGTGTCAACCCCCTGGGCGCCTGGGCGGCTCAGTCGGTTAAGCGCCGACTTCCGCTCGGCTCGTGATCTCACGGTCGGTGAGTTCGAGCCCCGCGTGGTCGGGCTCTGTGCCGACGGCTCGGAGCCCGGAACCTGCTTGGGATTCTGTGTCTCCCTCTCCCTCTGCCCGTCCCCCACTTGTGCTCTCTCTCTCTCTCTTTCAAAAATAAATACACATTAAAAACAAAACAAAATAAAATAAAATTTCAACCCTGCCGCTCCCCACGCATGTCATATCCCCTCTTACACTTTTGCTTTTAAAGACTTTCTTTTTCAGTAACCTCTACACCCAACGTGGGGCTCGAACTCACAACCCCGAGATCAAGAGTCTCACGCTCCACGGACTGAACCAGCCAGGCGCTCCCCCCCTTCCCTTTTATACCTTTTAACTTCCTTCTTTGCACGTATTCTAATGGACTATGTATTTTACACATTTATCTCGTTTATGGTCTTCTCCCTGCGTAGAATTAAAATTACGTGAGGACGAGGATTTTGGTCTATGTTGTTCGCTACTCTATTTCCATAGCAGACACTCAACAAATATTTGTGGAAGGAAGGGGCAGTGGGAGGAAGGATGTCCTTATGGACACGTGCTTGGGTGCCTGATTAGCTCCTCAGCTGGAATGCCCGAATTTTGGTAGGCGAGACTATACCTGGTCCAACTGTTGATACTTCTAAAGTACCTTCCAGCAAGGGTACAGCAGGGCACACGTTGCCTACCAGCCTGCTTTCTCAATTTTGCTCACAAAGTATCAATCTGATAAACAAAGCCCCCAGCTCCCGGCTCTCACGTCCATTTCTGTGATCAGAGCTTTACCAGCTTTTCCGAGGCAGCTGGCATCGGTCTCTCGTAAGTCGCGTGTCTTCTCTGCCCACGTTCGGGCTGTGTGTCCCTTTCTGAGTGTTTTTGCAACGACAGCTGGCGAGAAGGCAGTGTGATGGGAGCAGGAACGGCCTCGGGAGACAACGGTGTGTGTCCCGAGCTGTGTGCTGCGAGAGCCCAGATTCCGCTCCTTCTCCTGGTACATATGTGACTCTGCACAAGCCACTCTGTGCCTCAGTGTCTCCATCTGTGAGACGGGGGTGATGACAGTGCCGGCTTCATACAGCCGCGGGGGTGACGAAAGAGTCCGTTTATGTAGAAGAACACGGCCAATGCCTGGCAAATTCCATGCATCTCACGATAGCCTACCTTTTTTTTTTTTTTTTTTTTAGGTTTGTTTGTTTTGAGAGACATGCGTGTGTATGTGTGAGTGTGCATGCGTGAGCCAGGGAAGGGCAGAGAGGAGGAGACAGAGACGCCCAAGCAGACTCCACGCTGTCAGCACAGAGCCTGACTCGAGGCTCGATCCCACGGACTATGAGATCGTGACCTGAGCCGAAATCAAGAGTTGGACGCTTAACTGACTGAGCCCCCCAGGCTCCCCCCATGATAGCCTAGCTTTTTATGCTACGTTGCAAATAGTTTTTCTCATCATTTATCTTTTGACAGCTTGCATGGTGTTTCTTCTGGACATAAGGAAGTTTTATGTTTGCATGTAGTCAAATCCATCAATCTTTTTCCCGTGTTGGTTTCTGGATTTGCTGTCTTGCTGGGAAAGACTCTTTTTGAACAAATAATATCAGTTAGGACTCTTTATCTTGCAAGTGACAGAAAAGCAAACTGAAAATAGCTTAGAAACTTAAAAAAAAAAAAAACTTATGGAAAAAAAAGAAATAAAAAAACGTATGGGTTTACCTAACAGAAAAGTCCAGGGGTAGGGCTGGCTTCAGGCAAGGCTTGATAGAGCTGCTCAGATGATGTCACCAGGGACCTGGGGTCCTTGTCTCTGCTCTGCCTTCCACATTGCTGATATGTTTATCCTTAATTAAGGCTCATAACCAGGAGGCGGGCTGGACTGATGGGCTTAAGTCCCACTGAAACCACCAGGCTAAGACGGGACGTTTCTCAAAGGAAACCTGGAATTACTATTCCCAAGAGAGGGGGGAACGGTATGGTGAGCGAGGAATAACGGGTGTCCACCAGACGAGTACCTTCTAGACCTATTAGCACTCCTGTGATTCTTTCCTTCGTCCCTTCCTTCCTACCCTCCCACGCTTATCTAGGCATCTAGGAATTACCTTGATCTAAGAAGTGGCTTAAGGATCCGGTTTATTATTTTCTGGATTACTAAGCGGTTGTGGTAACACCAGTTACATCTTTTCTCTGCTGTTTCAAATGCCATCTTTATGATAACGTGGTGAACACTTACAGCAATATCTATCGTGTTCTAAAGTACTCCAGGACGAGTTGGGTGGAAATGCTCTCCCCTTTCTGTTTACCCCAACCCCCCAATGTTCTGTTTGTAGAATAAACGACTAGAGGAAGTGAAAAGAGAAGAAAGAGAATTATTAGAGGCCCAGTCGATTCCCCTGAGAAACTACTTAATGACCCACGTGATGCCAACACTTATGCAGGGTCTGAATGAATGTTGTAAGGTCCGACCGGAGGATCCCGTTGATTTTCTGGTAAGAGATTTTTTTTACAGGCTTTTTAAAAATGTTTATTATTTTTTAATTTTTTTAAATGTCAGCACGGAGCCCGGTTTGGGGCTCGAACCCACAAACTGTGAGATCATGACCTGAGCCAAAGTCGGACACTTAACTGACTAAACCACCCAGGTGCCCTTTTCTTTATTTATTTTTGAGAAAGCGAGAGAGAGCAAGGGAGGGCCAGAGAGGGGATGGGGAGAGAATCCCAAGCAGACCCCTCACTGTCAGCACAGAGCCCGACATGGAGCTTGATCTCACAAACTGTGAGATCATGATCTGAGCTAAAACCAAGAGTCAGACACTTAACTGACTGAGCCACCCAGGAGCCCCTATAGTAAGATTTTATTACTCATTTGAGAGTAAAGATTTAGGTACTTTTATTTTTATTTATTTTATTATTATTTTTATGTTTTATTTATTTTTGAGAGAGAGAGAGAGAGAGAGAGAGAGAGAAACGGAGTGCGAGCAGGGGAAGGGCAGAGAGAGAGGGAGACACAGAATCCGAAGCAGGCTCCAGGCTCTGAGCTCTGAGCTGTCAGCACGGAGCCCGATGCGGGGCTCAAACTCACGAACCGTGAATCATGACCTGAGCCGAAGTCGATGCTTAACCGACTGAGCCACCCAGGCGCCCCTTTGTACTTTTATTTTTAAATCGTAATCATTAGTAGCAATGTCTTCCAAATTGTTGACTTGTCTTTTTTTTCTTTCTTTCAATTATAGGCAGAGTATCTCTTCAAGAACAATCCTGAAATACAGTGAAACTTTACAGATCGCGTATGATATACCTTTGTGGAGTTAGAGTTTAACATTGTAATTTGAAAAATTTGCTTTAAAAAAAAAATGCGTTTCCAGTTTTTGGAAAGTTCCTTGTCTTCCCCACAAGCAAATACTTTATTACGTAGAAGCATTATAAAAAGCTGTATGGCAACGAGTGACATCATTAAAGAACTTTATTTGAAAGGTAAATGATAAAGTATGCATAGCTCATGGGACAAATACTGATTTTATATTGTATTCATAGTCAAGGTATTCTGCACACTTGGATGTACGGTATGCTTTGTTGACTCACACTTTGTCAGATGTGATTGGTTTCCACTGGGTTAATTTCTGAGTTCGGGGTCAGTTTCCCAGGCAATGAGTCAGAGAGAGAATGATAAACCTCTTGGTAGAAAAATTCCCGTAACAGAATGAATAATCCTAATATTTGTGGTAATTAAAAGCCGCCGAGTATGTTCAACAAACTTTACAATGCAGGCATAGGCAATCAAGCCCTATGGTCTTTTCCAGCTTGAAAAGCCCTATAATTTCCAGAATGACACGGAATGAGAAAATTAAACTAATCAACTAGGTTTATTTTAATGGAGTATATTTTGTCTCTTTAAATAACGTAACCTGGGGGCGCCTGGGTGGCTCAGTCGGTTGAGCATCTGACTTCGGCTCGGGTCATGATCTCACGGTTCGTGGTTTGAGTCCTTCCTGCATTTGGTTCCATGCTGTCAACACAGAGCCCTCTTCAGATCTTCTGTCCCCCCTTCTCTCTGTGCTCCTCCCCCGCTCATTCTTTCCCTCTCTCTCTCTGAAAAGAAAGAAACTGAAATGGATCTACATATATAATGTAGTCTGAATATAACTGCACTTTTTTTTTTATTGAGGTAAAATACACACAACATAAAATATACCATCGTGACCACTTAAAAGTGTACAATTCGGGGGCCCCTGAGCGGCTCAGTTGGTTAAGCCTCCCGACTCTTGATTTCGGCTCGGGTCGGGATCTCTCGGTCGGTCGTGAGATCAAGCCCCGCCTCGGCCTTTGCGCTGAGAGTGTGGCGCCTGTTGGGATTCTCTCCCTCTGCCTCTCCCCACCCCTCTCAAAGATAAATAAATAAACTTTAAAGCATACAGTTCAGTGGCACTAAGCACATTCTCTATGTTTGTTCCATGAAAGGGAGGTGTGTGCAAAACGACCTCCAAAGCCCAAAGGGGCAGTAAGACGGAAGAAAAAGGCTGACAAATCGAGCTTGATAAGAAATGGCTTATTAAGGGGACTTGCCAGACTCCAGCTCCAGCAGGTCCAGGGGTTCCCCAAGGATGAACGGGCGTCGGCAAAAAAGTGAAAAAAATAAAATAAAACAAAAATAAAAACGGACACAGACCACAGCAGTGCGTGGAACTGGCCGCTTTATTGTGGCAAACGTGGCATTATGTTTGTTCGCAATTTCCTTGTAGCGTCATCTATGTTTTCTGGCATTACCTGATTCTAAAAATGTTCCTACGTGTAATCACCCTTTAAGGAATAACATGGTTATTTTTTCACAACGTTCCCTCCTGCCCGTTGCTGACTGATTAATTTCTTACATTATTTTCATGATGTATCTACGTTTATCATCTATGAAGCATTTGCTCTGCTGCTTTCATGAAAGGTCATCTATCTCTCAACCCCTCAGGCGGAACAGTTACAGGGACATGACCTCTTAGTTGTTTCCCTGAACCATTTGTGGTTTGAGGAACAACTGTTTGCCTCGGTCGGAGGTGCCAGGAGGGGGCCAAGAGGGCCTTAGGAACCCACGCCTTATACATTCTCAGAGAGACAATGCACCTAGGAACTAATGAACCATTCTGTACTTTAGCCGACTAGGTTCAGTCATCATCTGGAATGCCTCCGGGGGGCCAAGTGGGCCTAGGGGTTGGGGTAACTTGTGCCCATAGATACGCTCCTTAGTTACCGGAGTGGGGCTTTCAAATCCATTTGTTCCTTCCTTGGCTGGGAAATGTATGAGGCTATCCTTCCTCTGGGTAGAGGAGTCTTTATAGGGGGTGGCAAGGGCTAAATGTAGGGCCGCACGATTTCCCCGCGGAACCTTCTTTCTCTCCCCGATGGTTTTTTCCCCAGGGGGCCTGTCGAGGGCAATTTCCCAACAGACGATTCCCCAGGTGCTTTTATTAAGGCCAAATTACATAAAAGCGGGAGTACAAGGAGCTTCGCTGTCGCTGGGCCGCCCGCCTGTATAGCCCTAGGGGCTGGGAGTCCACCCAGTGGGAGAATGGTTAAAAATAAGTGTGTGTAATAGTCCGATTTTGGGGACAGATCAAGAACGGTTACGCCCCGAGGGTGCATTTAAGGGTGTGGTTGAACAAAAGGAGAGAATGTGAGGGGAGCGCTGTGCTCATGAAAGCTTCGGGTCACCGAGCTGTCATCAGGGCACACTTGTCCCAGATGGGGTTAGTCTGTTCCAGCCGATGTTGGATACTCGTCACCACTACCCGGCCTCAGAACCTTTCCATCGCCCCAAATGGAACTCCTGTACCCTGTACTAGCCCTTCAACCCAGCTCCTGGCGGCCACCAATCCGCTTTCTGTCTCTCTGGATTGGTTTCTTCTGGATATTTTATGTAAACAGAATCCTACAGCGTGTGGCCTTTTGTGTCTTCTCTCACTGGCATGTGTTCGAAGCTCACGTCGTGGCACGGGTTCCTTTTTGTGGCTGAATACTATTCCCACGTACGGACACGCCACCGGTCTAATCGTTCATTCGCTGATGGACAATTTGGGTTGTCTCCACCTTTCAGGTAATTGTGAATAGTGCTGCTGTGAACATTTGTGTACAAGTTCTTGCCTGAATAACCGTTGTCCGTTTTGGTGGGGGGCTTGCTCCCTTCGTACTTGGGTTGACTGTCTTTTTGCCATTGAATTGTAAGAGTCCTCTCTATATTCTGGATGTAAGACCCTTATCAGATAGAGGATTTGCAAATATTTCCCCTATTCTGTGGCTGGTGTTTTCTTTCTTTCTTTTTTTTTTTTAATTTTTTTAAATGTTTTTATTTATTTTTGAGACAGAGAGAGACAGAGCATAAGCAGGGGAGGGGCAGAGGGAGACACAGAATCTGAAGCAGGCTCCAGGCTCTGAGCTGTCAGCACAGAGCCCGACGCGGGGCTCGAACTCAGACTGTGAGATCATGACCTGAGCTGAAGTCGGATGCTCAACCGACTGAGCCACCCAGGTGCCCCTGTGGCTGGTGTTTTCACTCTCTTGATGGTGCCCTTTCGTGCCAAAAAAGCTCGCCATTTTGATGACATCCCACTTACCTATATTTTTCTTTTGCTTCACTGCACTATTTTTTTTTTTTAATTTTTTTTCAACGTTTTTTATTTATTTTTGGGACAGAGAGAGACAGAGCATGAACGGGGGAGGGGCAGAGAGAGAGGGAGACACAGAATCGGAAACAGGCTCCAGGCTCCGAGCCATCAGCCCAGAGCCTGACGCGGGGCTCGAACTCACGGACCGCGAGATTGTGACCTGGCTGAAGTCGGACGCTTAACCGACTGCGCCACCCAGGCGCCCCTGCACTATTTTTGACCCTTATACTTCAAGTTGCAAGTCATGAGCCCTCGTGACACTTACCTTAATCCTAGAGCCTTAATCATAGTCACCTTTTCGTGCCTTCCCACGATGGTTACATTTCGGGACCTTGCTTCTTAGTTCGCTGAGAAAACCCAAGCAATCAAAAGGGCTGTTCTCTTCTCCCTACTGCAAACTGGCTGTTTCGCTTCCGTGCTCCCATCCGAGACCAACTCCTGACTCCCTGGGTGCATCCCTGCTCACGTCATCAGATTCTGTTCCTAGGGTGGTCTCTTCTCTCCCACAGCCTGACTCTCCCCCTCCTTTCTGGATCATCACTCTTAGCGTTGAACTTAACGTACTAGCTCCCACGCTTCCAAACAAAACAGGACAGGGGTACCGTTTGTGGGTTCGAACTCCACGTTGGGCTCTGCACCGACAGCGTGGAGCCTGCTCGGGATTCTCCCTCTCCCTCTCTCTCTCTCTGCCCCTCCCCCACTCATGTGCATACACGCGCGCTCTCTCTCTCTCTCTCTCTAATAAATAAATAAGCATTAAAAAACCCCACACAGGACAGAAGCTGATTAAAATGCAAAAGCCTTCCTAGACTTTGGTGTCCCCTTCCAGCCAGGGTCCCAAGATCCTGCTCCCCTTTAGGTCAAGGTTACAGTGACCTCCACATTTCTAAATCCCTTGGCCGAATCTGGGTCCTCATCTTACTTGACCTCTGCGAGCATCTTATCATTTCCTCCCTGAAGCCCCCTCTTCCTTCCACCCGAGTGTCTAAAGCAGGGCCAGTCCAATTCGTATTGCTCTCCCCCCTCCTCCCCACCACTGCTCCCCGCCCCCTGCCCACCATCTCAGGGACCCTCAATTCCATCCTTCCAAAGCTTGGTGTCACCTGCAACACTTATCCACAGTCAGTTCGCCAGCGCATCCTATGGGCCCGGCTTCTGCCACATGTTCCAAGTCCCCTGCTCCTCACCCCTCCGATGCGACTGTCCTGCCCCAGACACCTCCATCTCCCACCTGGCTGGCTGCTGTCACCCATGACCGGGCTGCTACTTCCTGTGACTGCTCTCCACATACCGGCAGGGGGATCCTGTTCAAACAGAAGTCAGATCGGCTCCCAGACCTCCGGGGCCTTGCAATCCCACATTGGGCGGGGGTGGGGGGGTGGGGGGGTGGGAGGCAAAGTCCCGACCTTGCCTAGGAGGCCCGACACAGCCTGACCCCTCGTGCCCTCACTGCCCCCTCACTTCACTCTTCACTGCCAAGTACGGTCTGCTGTGGGGCCGTCGCCTGGAATCCTCGGCCCACACATCTCCCTGTGGCTCACTGTCACTTTGTCCTTGGCTTGGATCCAATATGTCCCTGGAGGGGCCTCCTCGGCCCGTCTTGTCCACGGCGCCCCACTCCGTTCTTGTTCTCTGCTTATGTTGACGTTCTGTGTGTTTCTCGTCTCTCTCCCCCACTAAAATGTAAGCTCCACAGAGGTGGGGGTTTCGGTTTTTTCCTGGGTCTTCAGAGATGAAGAAAGTACATAGCTTCATGGTAGACGTGTAATAAATATGAGTGAATGAAAGCTTTGCAGCTGACATTTTGTTACAGCTATTGTGATTTTTTTATGTATAACCGATTCCAGTCTCCAGTCCTTTGCGGAAGTCCATAATATACATTTCCATACGGCTGTGATGGGTTTACTCAAGTAACTCTGGGGGTCACTACGAGGCTTCACTAATGGCACCGATTTTCGTGAATTCACCATGGAGTCCAGCCCTCAGCCACGCCCTCAGGATAGGTAGGACCCTGAGACGCTGACTTACCTTAAGTCTCCTAGGAGACAAGAGAGGTCAGGGTACCGACTTACTTACAACGGGACACCATAGTTGTTGTTTTCTTTTAAAAAAAAGTTTTTTTTTTAACGTTTTTTTTATTATTGAGAGACAGAGCATGAGCAGGGGAAGGGCAGAGAGAGGAGGAGACACAGAATCCGAAGCAGGCTCCGGGCTCCGAGCTGTCAGCACAGAGCCCGGCACGGGGCTCGAACTGATGAACTGGAGATCACGACCTGAGCCGAAGTCGGACGCTTAACTGACTGAGCCACCCAGGCGCCCCACGGCAGGACACCATAGTTGTTGGGTGGGAAGGTGCTCACACCCATTTTGCCAAGGCATTCTCTTCCTGGAAGCAGATTTTCTGAGTAGCCAGACGGTCACAACTGCTTGGTGAACGCAAAACCAGGACGAGGCATTGGCCTCAGCTAGTGCGGTCTGTCCACCCCCGCCAGACCTGTCACGTGTTCTGGTTCTTCCTGACAAGGTGCACTTGCCAGGACTTTTGGATGGGCGGTGAATTTTTACCTCTGTGATTCTCCTTGACACATTCGCACTTCAGAGATATTAATATATTCATCCTTTCAGGTCTAAGGTTGGGAGGCGCTCTAAGGTGACTTTTCACTTTTCTGTCACTTTATAATTAAAGTCTCTGAAGGCAATTTTCCCTAAAATCTGAGCAGGCCAGCTCGTCACTGCTAAGCATCCTCTCTCTATAGCTGTAATTTGGATAGACATATACACCTATAGTTTGGATAGACATATTTCCATATTACTTAAAAGAGCTGGTGCCATTTACAATAAAATGCCCAGGTACAATCTAAAGAAGATGTGTAAGACCTCTACACTGAAAATTATAAAACACTGCTGATAGTATTTAAAAATGAAAAAAATGGAGGGATAAACTATGTCAATGGCTTGTGAAGCTCAATATTGTTAATATTTCAATTCTTTCCCCAGTAATGATATAGAGAGTCAATGCAATCCTAATCAAATTCCCAGTGGTTTTTTTTGTTTGTTTGTTTCATGGGAATTGATCATCTGATTCTGAAAAGTATTTGGTAATGCAAGGGACCTGGAATCATCAGAGCAGTCTTTTTTTAAAATTTTTTTTTAATGTTTAGTTATTTCTGAGACAGAGAGAGATTGAGCATGAGTGGGGGAGGGGCAGAGAGAGAGAGGGGGACACAGAATCTGAAGCAGGCTCCAGGTTCTGAGCTGTCAGCCCAGAGCCCCACGCGGGGCTCAAACTCACAGACTGCAAGATCTTGACCTGAGCCGAAGTCGGACGCTCAACCGATTGAGCTACTACCCCCCCTTTTTTTTTTTTGAGAGAGAGAAAGAACAAGTGCACACACCTGTGATTGGGGAGGGGCAGAGAGAGAGGGAGAGGGACAGAGAATCCCAAGCAGGCTCCATACTGTCAGCACGGACCCCAACATGACAGGGGCCAAAATCAAGAGTCGGGTGCTTACCTGCTTAACCCGCTGAGCCACCCAGGTGCCCCCAGAGCAGGCTTAAAGAATGACAAGGAACCTGAAGGACTGCACTCTCCAGGTATCAAGGCTTATTATAAAACTACAGTAATTAAGATCAATGGAACAGAAAATATGGTCTTTCCTATAAATGGGGCAGGTCGTTTTAGAGGGTCATACGTTTAAAAAAAATCAACCAAACCCCCCCCCACCAAACCCAAAAAAACCCAAACCCTTGACCTCTAACTCACACTATATGTAATATTATTTTAGGATGCCTTGTGGACCTAAACAGGAAAGTCAAAGCAATAAAGCTTCTACAATAGAATAAAACATGAGAGGAGTTCTTCATAACCCAGGGGTGGGTGAAGATTTCTCAAGGAAATATTAAAAGAGTAAAAAGGGGGTGCCTGGGTGGCTCAGTTGGTTAAACATCCGACTTCAGCTCAGGTCAGGATCTCACAGTTTGTGAGTTTGAGCCCCGCATCGGGCTCTGTGCTGACAGCTCAGAGCCTGGAGCCTGTTTCGGATTCTCATTCTCTTTCTGCCCCTCCCCTACTTGTGCTCTGTCTCTCTCTGTCTCTCAAAAATAAATAAAAATGTAAAAAAAAAAAATTAAAAAAAAAGAGTAAAAAGTCATGCTTCAGAATTAGGAAGATACTTGCAATGGATATACATCGATACGCACTGAAGATATAGGACAGAGGACTTGTACTCAGAATATTTTAAAAATTCCTTCCAAGTCAATAAAACTGACAGCCCAGTGTATTTATTTATTGACAATCCAATTTAAAAAAAAGAAGAGGGGCGCATGGGTGGCTCAGTTGGTTAAGCCACCAAGTCTTGGTTTCGGCTCAGGTCACGATCTCGCTGTTCGTGAGTTCGAGCCCTGCCTCGGGCTCCACACTGGGAGTGCGGAGCCTGCTTGGGATCTCTCTCTCCTTCTGTCTCTCTGCCCCTCCCCTGCTCACTGTCGGTCTCTCTCCCTCTAATTAAATTAATTTTAATTCAAATTAAGAATAAAATAAATATAGGCAGGTGACTTGAGAAACCACTTCATCAAGAGGATATGTGAATGGACAATTAGCATATTAACAAGTGCTCAAAGCCATTACTCATGACTCATCAGAGAAAGACAAATGCAAACCACAGGGGGATTCCACCCCACTGCCGCCAGATGGCTGAAATCAAGTGGACTGTTTCCATCAAGGGTCGAGGGGGGATGTGGAGCCGCTGAAACACTCCCATACCGCTGGTGGGAGTACAGACTGATGCTGTCCCTGTGAAAACCTTTGGGAGCACTTACTAAAGCAGAGTACAGGCACATACATGACCCAGCAATGCCGTTCTTGGGTATATACCCAAGAAGGAGGAGTACTTACGTCTACAAAAAGGCACGTACCAGAATGTTCAAGCAACGTTACTCATAAAAGCCCCAAACTGGAAAACAAACAAACAAACAAACAAACCCCAAATGCCCATCAATAGGAGAAAGATCTATGGTGATATTTACAATAGGAGAAAGATACTGTGATAGCAGAGAATACCACACAGCAATGAAAAAGAATGAATTGTCAGTCTGACAAAGTCTCACAGACATAATGTCGCATGAAAGAAGTTATAAACGAGGGGAAGACTCTGTGATTCCCTATGTGGGAAGCTGAAAAATAAATATAACTGGTCCATGGCGATAGAGGTTAAAATAGTGGTTATCTGGCAACGGTGGTGGTAATGATAGAGGGTTATTCGCTGGGAGGGAGTCTGCCGGGGCACGGAACATTTTCTGTATCTTGATTTAAGTGATAGTTATATGGGAGCGTACACAGGATAAAAATTCATACAGCTTGGGGCGTCTGGGTGGCTCAGTCGGTTGAGCATCAGAGTCTTGATTTCGGCTCGGGTTCGTGATCTCACGTTTCGCGAGATCAAGCCTTGTGTCAGGCTCCGTGCTGACAGTGCAGAGCCTGCTTGGGATTCTCTCTCTCTCTCTCTCTCTCTCTCTCTCTCTGCCCCTCCCCCACTGGTGCTCTGTCTCTCTCTCAAAATAAATAAACTTAAAAAAAATTCATACGGGTCAATAGGGAGTCTTACAGAGAGGGAAAGCATAAAAGGCTTCATACTGGTACAGATTACCATATAATCGGAATTTCATAATCTTTTAAAAAGGAACCGGTGCTCTACCTTGAAAAAATACTGAAGTGGGGGCCTGGGTGGCTCAGTAGGTTAAGCATCTAACTTCAGCTCATGTCATGATCTCACGGTTTGTGAGTTCAAACCCTGTGTTGGGCTCTGTGCTGACAGCTCAGAACCTGGAGCCTGCTTCAGATTCTGTGTCCCCCCCCCTCTCTGCTCCTCCCCCACCCACTCATGCTGTCTCTCAAAAATAAATAAATGTTAAAAAAAAAAAATTTTTTTTTTCAAAGTGAAGTATAGCATGTGTCCTTAAAAGCTAAAAACAAAACGAAACAACTCCTTAAAATGCAGACCTGTTCATTGTCATAGAATTCCTTACAGCCCCTTCAGGGCTGTAAGTATTCAAAATACTATTCGAATTCCCAGTAAGGAATTTAGTCTTTTATATTTAAAAACATTTTTTTTAATATTTATTTTTGGGAGAGAGAGAGAGAGAGGCAGAGTGTGAGTGGGGGAGGGGCAGAGAGAGAAGGAGACACAGAACCTGAAGCAGGCCCCAGGCTCTGAGCTGTCAGCACAGAGCCCGATGCGGGGCTTGAACCCATGAACCATGAGATCAAGAGAGCGAGCAGGGGAGAGGCAGAGAGAGGGAGACAGAGGATCCGAAGCAGGCTCCATGCTGACAGCAGAGAGCCTGATTGTGGGGCTTGAACTCACAAACTGTGAGATCATGACCTGAGCCAAAGACAGATGCTTAACCGACTGAGCCACCCAGGTGCCCCCAGAAAGAATCTGATTCTTAAGTATCAATATTCACCAGGCACTGTTTTAATGCTTTGGGCTTAGGGTAGTTTGAACAACACAGTCAGGGCTGCTATCTTCATGGAGCTTAGATTTTAGTGACAATGACAGAATACATAATAATAAAGAAATTAGATGGGGCGCCTGGGTGGCTCAGTCGGTTAAGCGTCCGACTTAGGCTCAGGTCATGATCTCAGGGTTCGTGGGTTCGAGCCCCGCATCGCGCTCTGTGCTGAGAGCTCAGAGCCTGGAGCCTGCTTCGGATTCTGTGTCTCCCTCTCTCTCTGCCCCTCCCCCACTCGCACTCTGTCTCCCTCTGTCTCAAAAATAAATAAACATTAAAAAAAATAATAATAAAGAAATTAGCAAGGAAGTGCCGGTTATGCAAGAAGGATGATAATGCAAGGAAGCAGTTTAGACGAGGTGGTCCGGGAAGGCATCCAGGAGGCAGTGACACTGGGCTTTGACAGGCTGAGCACAAGCCAGCTGTGGGAAGGGCCAGGACGGCAGTGCAGAGGGTCAAGCACGGAGGCTCCGAGGCAGCAAGGCGCTGAGCATGTTTAAGGAAAGAATAGAGGCCGGTAGGGTTGAGGCACAGTGAGGAAAGGGGTGGGGCCTGAGATGAGGTTAGAGGGAAAAATTAAAAATTAAGAGCCAGATCACGAAAGGCCTTGTAAACCACTTTGGCTTGACTTTCCATTTTGTTTTGTTTTTTTAAATTTTATTTGAGAGGGGGGGAGGGAGGGAGGGAGGGAGAGAGAGCGAGGGAGAGGCCGAAAGAGAAGGAGAGAGAATCTCAAGCAGGCTCAGCACTGTCAGCATGGAGCCCACGAACCAGAACATCATGACTCGATCTGAAATCAAGAGTCAGATGCTTAACCGCCTGGGCCATCCAGGTGCCCCTTGACTTTGTAAGTCAAGTTTGGTTTTATTCTAAGAGCAATGGGAAGCCATTAAACTGGGTTTCCTGTGGGAGCGTCATAAAAGCTGAGTTCTGCTTTCAAAGCCCAGCTGCTGTCTGGAGAACGACCGGAAGGAAAGCGCTGCCACAATCGTCCAAGCCAGACGAGACAGTGGCGGAGGGGACGGAGCAGGGGGTGATTTCTGATGGATTTGATGGATAGGAGTTGATGATGGGTTGGCGATTTTGCTTCAGTGTGGAAGACCATCGTGCTGCTGACCAAAGGCAGGGACTCCAGGAGGCACAGGTCTGGGGCCAGTTATAATCAACATGCTACTGTGGTTCTTCCTTTCATGCAAATGGTGGGGGACATGGTCTCTAAAACATAAACTAATGGGGGCACCTGGGTGACCCACTCCTGCTTTCAGCTCAGGTCATGATCTCAGGATTTGTGGGTTTGAGCCCCATTTCGGGCTCTGCGCTGAGAGCGGGGAGCCTACTTGGGACTCTGTCTCCCCCCTCTCTGCCCCTCCCCCGCTCACTTGGGAGGGCACGCGCGCTCTCTCTCTCTCTCTCTCTAAAAATAAACAGACATGTAGAAAACACATAAACTAGGGGGTGTCTGGGTGGCTCAGTCGGCTCAGGCCGTGATCTTGCAGTTTGTGAGTTTGAGCCCTGCATTGGACTGTGCTGACAGCTCGGAGCCTGGAGCCTGCTTCTTTGGATTCTGTGTCTCCCTCTCTCTGCCCCTCCCCTGCTTGTGCTCTCTCTCTGTCTCTCAAAAATGAATAAATGTAAATAAATAAATAAATAAATAATACATAAACTAATTAACACCTACAGGAAATTTTAAAAAGAATTTAAACAAAATACAGCTCAAGTGTACAATACTCATTAGATGAAAGTGTTTATGTTACTACTTTTACTTTAGTGACTCATAAATCTGGTTAATCTTGGTTAAAAAAATTTAAAACTTATGCACCATTAGTAGCCAAATGAATCATTGTAGTTTGTTAATGGGATAAAAAACCTCCATATCAACATAGCGTCTCCAATTGCCACCTCCTAAATGACACTGAAAAAAAAAATCTAGCTAGTTTCAACAGGTCAAGAGGCTCTGCTCTCAAAAACATTTTTTGGGGGCGCCTGGGTGGCGCAGTCGGTTAAGCGTCCGACTTCAGCCAGGTCACGATCTCGCGGTCCGTGAGTTCGAGCCCCGCGTCGGGCTCTGGGCTGATAGCTCGGAGCCTTGAGCCTGTTTCCGATTCTGTGTGTCCCTCTCTCTCTGCCCCTCCCCCGTTCATGCTCTGTCTCTCTCTGTCCCAAAAATAAATTAAAAAAAAAAAAAAAAAAAAAAAAACATTTTTTGTGCATTTTTTTTTAGGTTTCCTTATTTATTATTATGAGACAGAGCGCGCGCGCGCGCGAGAGAGAGAATGCAGGCGGGCAGAGAGAGGGAGCGAGAGAGAGAATCCCAAGCAAGCTCTGCACCCGATGCGGGGCTCGAACTCATGAACCATGAGATCATGATCTGGGGTGAAATCAAGAGCCGGCCGCTTAACCCAATGAGCCACCTAGGCGTCCCCCCTCCCATTTCTGTGCATTTCTTAAACTGGAATGTACTGTGGACCTAGGAGAACCAGAAGACGTCTTCCCCCATCTGAGTAGCCAGTAGAAACAGGCACTGTGGTAGGGCGAGGGCCACAGCCATGGGGTGGCAGCTGGAGGACCGGGCAGGGCTCGGAGGACAAGGCAAAGACGAACAGCAGGGTTACTGCCTCCACCAGCACACTGGAGACTGGTTCTATCGGACTGTCCCCTCTGCTTGGCTCAAGTTACGTCCTTCAGTGGGTCCTAAACATTGGGGATACGGGAGCACCTAGCTCATCACACACGTGTGAACTTCCGGGTGGATTAGACTGTAGTCGCTGGGTGTGTGTAAGGCGCTTCCTAACATGCTGAGCTGAAACAGAACTCCAAGATCCAATTCTTGCTTTCAGAGTTTAAAATCTTTATCTCCAGCCCTGGCTTCTCTCCTCAGCTCCTGAGACGTGTTTTCGATCTCCTGGTAGACATTTCTAAAGGTCCCACCGGCGTTTCAAAAAACTCCTACCAAAGTACTCTCGTGACCTTGTGCAGTCTCCCAATCCTCCTGTTTCTCCCTCCGTTCTGTCACCTTCCCTAGAGCCTCTGAAATCATGTCTTCCCCTCCCTCACCTTTCACATTCAGGATTAACTACATCTCCTGAATCTCTCTGAAATCAGTCCCTTCTTTACCTTTTTTTAAAAAAACTTCTCTTGAGAGAGAGATAGAGTGAGCAGGGGAGGGGCAGAGAGAGGAACACACAAAGAATCCCAAGCATGCTCTGCACTGTCAGCACAGAGCCCGACGAGGGGCTAGAACTCATGAACCAGGAGATCATGACCTGAGCTGAAACCAAGAGTTGGATGCTTAACTGACTGAGCCACCCAGGTGCCCCTAACCTTTTTTCTTAAAAGTTTACTTATTTATTTTGAGAGAGAGAGAGAGAGAGACAGACAGACAGAGCAGGGGAGGGGCAGAGAGAGAGGGAGTCACAGAATCCGAAGCAGGCTCCAGGCTACGAATTGTCAGCAACAGAGCCCGATGCGGGGCTCGAACTCACCAAGTGAGAGATCATGACCTGAGCCAAAGTCGGACGGTTAACCGACTGAGCCACCCAGGCGCCCATGGATCTCAAACTTTCAAGCTTTAAAGGACGGGTGTGCTACTGGGCCCTCAACCCAAACCACCTTGATGACAAGAGGGTAAGGGAGTAAGTAGAATTGAGAATCAAGTTCAAGTCTGTCTCCCAATCAGCCCTGTTCAATAGAAATGAGGGCCACGTATAGAATTTAAAATGTCCTGGTAGCCACATTTTAAAAACAAACAGATGAAATTCATTTTAAACGATTTTTTTTTAATATATCCAAAGTACTATTTCAGTATGTAATGAATATAATAAGTATCAGGTATCTCATTATTTTGTTCCCAGTAAGACCCCTGAAATCTGTATTTTGCACTTACAGAACATCTTAAATGAACTAGCCTCATTCCCAGGGCTCAAAAGTCACAGGTGACAAACGACTATAGTGTCGGAGATTGCAGGTTTAGGTCCTGGGCTTCTCCCATTGAGCCTTTAGTGGTAGATGGTTCCTCCTGCTAGACAGATGTCCTGTGAAAACAGGGAAGTCCTTTGCCAAATTTCCCCAGGCTCCACGAGGAACCATTATTTAGTCTACTTAAATAATTTAGAACTTCATCTTCCCCGTATTTATTTCCTTCCCGACCCTCCATAAGCCTTCGGTGGGACACTTTCGATAGCATTCTAATTCGAAGAGGGAAGGAGTATCAGATCGGCTTCAGGCACTTTTCTTTCAACCGTTGCTCCGGGGGAGGAGGGTGGGGTACGCTCCCGGGTCCCACCCCCAGGGATAGATCAGGGCCGCACAACACAGTCCTTGCTCAAATCCCAACGGTTACTGCCAGCGATCTTTCCACGTACGTGCAGCAGCTTTATCGGTAAGTTCCAGGGCACCACTTGTTTGTAAAGATGAGCTCGTGCTCCAGAACTCGCCGTCATCACAGTCCTGCCCCGCAAACGGATTCATCCCACAAAGACTTCTAGAGCGCCTGCGTGCACACACTCTAGTGGCCAGAGGAGCCGAAAAGCTCGCCTAGGGGGACCCCGGTCTAGTAGGGGAGGGGAGTGTCCCAACAAGCAGCCCGAGCCAAGCACCCCCTCCGGCGCCAACACACGCAGCAATCGCCACAAGCCTCGGGGGCAGATCTTACTGTCGCTTGGCAGAACAGTACGAAGAGGCCGAGCAACTTGCGGCCACCCAAGGCACCGACCCGAGCGGCCCCGTCCTGAGCCCCGCGCGCTCGGGCGGCCCACGGCACACCCGTGGGCGCCTCGGTCCCCGCCAAGCGCGACCTCGGGCGGCGAGAACGGCGGCACCTCACAATGCGCTGGAAGCGGCGCCTCGCGCTCGGGCCCTTCCTCAGTCGTCGGGCCCGCGTCCGCGTCGTGCCCTCCGGCGTCCTCTCTCGAGGAACGGCCCACGGCCCGGAGCCTCCCGCACCGCTCCCACCAGACCCCCGACCCTCGCCGCGGAAGCGCTGCGGCCCCGGGGCGGAAATTGCCGGACCGCCGGCCGCCTCACGAACTACAGTTCCCGTGAGGCTGCGCGGGGCCGGGCGGCCTCGGCGCAGGCGCGCGCACGGCGTGCGTGGCGGCGTCAGCAGTTCTAGAACGTTGCTGTGGTAGCGCTCGGGCGCCATGTTAGGACGAAGGGGAAGGAGGAGAAGCGCTTAAAGCGGCGGGAGCGGTGCGGGAGTGGGGTTGGACCCAGGGCTGAGGCAGGCCCCCCCCTCCCTCCCGCCTCAGTGGATCATGCCCAGGGCGGCAGCGGCGGCGGTTGCGGGGGGGAAGTGACTGGGCGGTGCCGGCGCAGGAGACGATGCCGTTGTAAGTGATTTGTATTCTGTTTTCTCTAGCACGCCGGCGGGGCCTTGGGGGCGTCGGGGGGGGGAAGGGGGAGGGGGTGGCGCGAGAGCCGGGCCCTCGGCCCGGGGAGGGGGGCGGGAGGCAGGCGGGAACGGGGCTCTTCCTGTTTCCTCACCCGCTCGCCGCCGCACTTCCCCTAGTGCTCGGTTCCCGCTTCCCCCCACCCCTTCCTGGCTCCGCGGCCGTCGGGCCGGGGGGCCTTCCCCTTCCGGGACGGCCGGGGGAACCCGGACCGTACTGCGCCCGCTTCTCCGCCCCGTCCGAAAAAAGGAAAAGAGAAAACAAAACAAAACAAAAAAGCCAATGCCTGGCGGCGGGGAAGGAAGGCCCTGCTGGTCGCGGGGTCGGCACACGGGGTTCAGGTTCGCTCTCGGCGTCTCCCAGGCGCGTTTCGATGCTCTCTTCCTGGTCTGCCTCCGCCGCGTCCCTCTCTTCCTCCCGTTTCCAGGATGCCCAGATCGTGCGCCAGAGTTAACCCACTTCCACGTCCCAGCTTGCACGAGCACTAGCTCAAAGCGCAGTTTCGAGCGTCGAGCCTTGCTCCGTGTTTGGACCCCCCCCCCCGCCCCCAGGCTTTCCCCCACTCAGCGAAGGGGCACTTGCCAGGGTGTGTGTCCTCCGCAGCGCGTTTTGTTAGGTGTTGCTCTGTTTTGTTTTGATAGGGCAGTCGGATGCATTCTGCCTGCCTTCTCCCTCCGTTCTAGCGGTGCTTTACATTTTTCTCATTGTGGACTTAAAGCTAGTCCATCCCCGCCTTTCTGGTCTCTCTAGGGCTGCGTCTTCTCCCTTGCTTCCATTGTCGGGCGTTTTAAAAAAGTTTCTATTTTCTTTCTCTTTCAAAGAATGAGATGTAATTTGCGAGCTCATTGTTGGGATCGGAAGTAGCTTACAGTTGTTTTGTTTTGTTTGTTTTTCCTTTCTGCGTGTATGCAGCAGTGTCGAGGCCTAAATAGTGAGACTGCATTTCTTCCATTTATGAAGGTTCAAATGTAAGAGTGCTCCTCTGAGACTAGACTGAATTTTCTTCTTTGTGGTCCCCCAGTGAACCATGTAATTGACACTGGAAGTTTTACTTAAATGCAAAATAAAGGTCTTCTGATTTCTAGACACCTAATACAGCACCACAGGTTTATTTATTTATTTTTTTAAGTAAAGACCATTTCTTTTTCGCAAATATCACTGATTACAGTTTTACAAGTTTATAGGTCTGTGTACTTGTGTGCGTGTGTGTCTGTTTACAGCCGAGGCCCTAACTTTGACACAGGCTTTAAAACGTCTATTGCTTTTTATACAGTATTTTTAAAAAGAATTTCATGCTCCTTCTCACCCGCTCCTGTCCTTTTTAAAGGACCTGTCAACATTTCTGTAATGAGAATATTTGCTAGTTTTAATTAAATATGCAGACCTAAAATCTTGGAATCTGCAAGATCCCTGTTAATTGATTCATTCATCCTTTTAATGAAATGGTGGAAAGAGGCACTAGGAGCACTGATTTTTGTGGTATTTTCCAGTTCAGCAATTAAATGTTTTTGGTGATGCCATGTGACTTCTTTGTGTTAGCTCACGTCTATTGCTGTGCTTGAAAAGCAACTTTATGATAATCATGGCAGTGTTACAAATTGGTCAGTGATAGGAAATGTATGCCTTGAAAGGTTTTAATTAGAAATAACATAGTTGTGTCTTTCTCTTTAGAAAATAAAAATACTTTTACACCTACTTTTTCCCAGCATTCTTTGAGGAAGGGAGGTGTACGTTTTCTGTAAAGACCTCAGAGCAAAAAATTTTTTTGGAAGTAAGTTCAAATGTATAAAATGGAAGACAGAGTTAAGGCAGCAGATTCATACATGGATAATTAGCTTTCCAGTGTGTTTTTTGAAATGTTAACAATATGGCCAGCTTTTCATTAGCTGTCCCTTTCATTTTTAACCATAAGCGTAGTATACATTTAAGTAAACAACAGAAAGACCAGACTGCTTAGTTAAATACGCCTTTTTCCACATTGATTGGCTTTCTTTGTTTTTCATGTTCTGGTGTCACACTGTCTTTCATTTCATTTCTTTGAAGCTATGAATTGTGATTTCAGACTAGATCTTGTTTGATTTCCACTTGCAGTTTAGGGATGCCTGTCCTGTTAAATTTGGGTGGGTGGGAGTGTGTATAGACCTTACGTGAGTTGTCAGAATGGGTTAAATCAAAGAGTATTGAAGTTCGTTATAAAGCATTGTGAACAAGTGTTCCTGTTTTGTCTAAAAAGCATATGTAATAGCATGTGTAATTTTCAAAGGCTGGTCCAATTTAAGAGTCATGGTGATGGGGCACCTGGGTGGCTGAGTCGGTTAAGCGTCCGACTTCGGCTCAGGTCATGATCTCATGGTTCCTGGATGTTAGGGCTCTGGTCTGACAGAGCAGAGCTTGCTTGGGATTCTTCTCTCTCTGCCCCTCCCCTGCTTGAGTGCACTTGTTCGCTCTCTCTCTCTCTCTCTCTCTCTCTCTCAAAACAAATAAATAAATTTAAGAAAAAAAAGCCATGGTGATGAAGCTTCCAGAAATTTTGGTAATCTTAGGACCCATCAGTACAGTGTTTCTCTGGTAGGTATTGTTGACATTTATGGCCAGATAATTCTTTGGAGGGGTCTGTCTTATGTGTTGTAAGGTGTTTGTTTGCTTATTCATTTATTTATTTTTAAATGTTTTTATTCATTTTTGAGAGAGAGAGAGAGAATGTGAGTGGGGGAGGAGCAGGGAGACGGAGACACAGGATCTCCCAGGCTCTGAGCTGTCAGCACAGAGCTCTACACGGGGCTCAAAATCACGAACTGTGAGATCATGACCTGAGCTGAAGTCGGACGCTCAACCGACTGAACCACCCCGGCGCCCCCCAATTTTTTTTTTTTTTTTTTTTACAATAAATTTTTGAGAGACAGAGCCACAAGCGGGGGATGGGCAGAGAGAGAAGGAGTCGAAGAATCCGAAGCAGGCTCCAGGCTCTGAGCTGTCAGCACAGAACCCTTCGCGGGGCTCAAACTGACGAACCATGAGATCTTGACTTGAGCCGAAATGGGACGCTCAACTGACTGAACCACCCAGGCACCCCTGTTGTAAGGTGTTTAACAGCATCCCTGGCTTCAACCTGCTGGATTTCGGGAGCCCCACCCCCCATCTCTCCAGTAGTGACAACCGAAAATGTCTCTAGATGTTGCAGATGTACCCTGGCAAAGTTCTTCCATTGCATTAATAGAATATAATGCCCTTCTGGAAACTATATTTTGATTTCTGCCCTACCCTGTGATGGGCAGATCATTATTTGCATGAGCTCAGTTCTGGCTATCACACTTACAATAAAAAGATTTTGAGGAGAGTAACCATTGTCAGTGGCCTAGCATTCATATAACATTTAGAGAATGTTGTTGAAGTTACTGGAGGAGATATTTAACAAGATTTGGGGGAGACCATAGCTTTTCTCCCGCCTATTGGGGGCTGTCCAAAAGTTTCATGAAGTTCTAATGGATAGAACGGGGGCCGCCTGGTGGATGGTAGTACCAGCGATTCTCACAGTGGGAGCTGGGGGAGGGGGTGTCTCTGAGATCCTTTTAGGGAGTACATAAGATTCAAATTATTTTCATAATAGTGCTGGAACGTTATGTCTCTTACTCTGTTGACATTTGCGTTGACGGTGCGAAAGCTCTAGTGGGGAATGTTGTTCGTGCCTTAGGAAGAATCAAGGCAGAGAGAGGCACCATATTGTACTGGGAGTTCTTATATTTCTTCATCACACACGTACATTTCAAAATTTCTTGATGAAACGGTAAAACACGTTCATTTTAATCTTGACTCAAGTTTATGTCTTATATATGCCGTGGTAACAGAGGAAGTACACATGTATACTAAAAAGTTGCACACGTATGATTGATTTGTGAACTGCACTAGTGTTTTTCCTCACAGAGCTTTTTTATCTGAAAAAACAGATGATGAACCATGGGTTTTGACGTTTAACTTGACCGTGAAGTGATCCTGTCTCTTTAAGGAAAACAGCTGACAGCTTTGGTGGCCAAATGATAAATTTGAACTTTGTGACAAAAGCTAGAATTTTGGAAATCTTGTTTGTGTCATCGTGAGCTTGACAGTTTCCCCAAAATTAAAAAAAATGTTTGTGACTAGATTGGTGGTGATATTAACGATAGTTTTTTTAATTTTGTGTAATAATGTGTCGACGTTTGGAGGATCTGCATAATTTTGTTGTAATAAAATTGTACATTGGTAAAAAGTTCATTCAAAGGACAGGGTAGACCAATGGATTTTTTTTTGTTAAGATTTTATTTTTAAGTAATCTCTACACCCAACAGAGCGCTCGAACTCACAACCCTGAGATCAAGAGTGGCACACTGCACGGACTGAGCCAGCCAGGCACCCCTAGACTCATGGATTTTAATACAGCAGAGTACAGGTGGTTTATTGATAATAGTTTGAGCTTTCATACCGTAATCTTTCATAAGTTACCACTTGTGGAGTTTTGGTGTAGTATCAAAGAAGAATATCCACAATTATTTATAATTTTTTTTTTTCAACATCTTTTATTTATTTTTGGGACAGAGAGAGACAGAGCATGAACGGGGGAGGGGCAGAGAGAGAGGGAGACACAGAATCGGAAACAGGCTCCAGGCTCCGAGCCATCAGCCCAGAGCCCGATGTGGGGCTCGAACTCACGGACCGCGAGTGGCTGAAGTCTGGCTCAGACACGTCTGGCTGAAGTCGGACGCTTAACCGACTGCGCCACCCAGGCGCCCCCACAATTATTTAAAAAAGCTGTTAAAATACTCTTCTCCAGTGAGGATGGTGTGATGCCAGGTTTTCTTCATAGGTGTGTTACCAGCACAACCTGTCAAAGGGATTAAATGAAGAAGCAGATAGGCGAATCCAGCTGTCTTTGATTGAGCCAGAATTAAAGAGTCTTGCAAAAATATAAAATAGTGGGATTGTCTCACTAAATTTTTTGTTTTGGAGAACAGTTTTAAACAATTATGTTGATGTGTAATAGGTTTCTTGCTACTTAAATACATAAACATTAAAAAACATATCCCAGTTATAATTCCAGTGCAGTAAATATTGGCAGACATAATCCATATAAGCAAAAGTTCTTTGGGGTCCTCAGTAAATCTTAAGACTTGTAAAAGAAGTCTGTAACCAAAAAGTTTGAGAACTTACAAATTGCTGCTGTACAGCAACAGCTAATAGCTTCCCGTCTGCTGTTTCCAATGGCGGTGCCATTGTAGCATCTCTGGGTGGCTTTTGCAGGGTTCCAGCCCATGAACCGTGAGATTATGACCTGAGCTGAAGTTAGACACTTAACCGGCTGAGCCACCCAGGCACCCCTAGGGAAGATAACTTCTAACTTGGAGAGATTTTGGGTTTCAGATTTTAGGATTTACAGATTTTTCTAATGAATTGCTTGCTGCCTAATGAATGTTGACTGTGGTTTTGAAATGTGGTATTTTACCTTAGGCCTGTTTTCAGTTCATGCTTTTTGATGGGGAAGTTAGGAGATAAGGTGTGGGAATTGAGTAAATCAGTTCCTATTCCCTGATCATTCCCACCTCCAGAGGTGAAAGTCTTCTAGCCAGAATGAAGCCATTTGGATTCCTAGCTATTTCCCATTTTGATGGGGTGGGAGGCATGTTTTTTATTCTGTATGTTCATTGTTCTGATTATTCGGTAGCTTTTAAATAATTGCACATTCTCAGTTTATGATTCACAAAACAGCAACGTTACAGGAGGTATTAATTCCCTATAAATAAATTGAGGCTTGAAGTAGTTACTTATCCAAGGTCTTAAGGGTGCTTACATTGTAAATTGGGGCTTAATTCAACTTTGGGTTCCGTGTTCTGTTCTCATTCTGGTACTATACCATCTCCTCAGAAACTGTTTGATCAGCTCAGTTGGGATCTATTCAGATGTCTTAAGTAGAGTTAATTTTCACGATCATATTTCTTGCGTGTAGAATATTTGAACCTCAAATTTTTTTTACTGCCGACATGTATTTATTTTATTTGTGTATTATACATAAACTATAATATACTACAGAACCTAAGATCTTAGTATGTATTTTTAGTGTTATTTATTTAAAGCTACGTACAGCTTTACCAGTCTACAGGCTCCTATTTTGTGACGACTGCCTTCTGTGGAAAGTGTTACTTATTTTTTTTTATGTTTGTTTATTTTTGAGACACACAGAGCATGAGCAGGGGAGGGACAGAGAGAGAGAAGGAGACACAGAATCTGAAGAAGGCTCAAGGCTCTGAGCTGTCAGCCCAGAGCCTGACACAGGGCTCGAACCCATGAACTGTGAGATCTTAACTTGCCCGAATTGGGATGCTTAGCTGACTTTCTAGGTGTTACTTTTTAATCCTTGAGTTGTAGGTCTTCAGAATTATATAACATTCTCAATTGTGGAAATTTAAGGATTTGGGAAAGGGAAAAGTGTAGGGATTTTGCCAGGTAACTTTATTTTCTTCCTCTTCTGTCACAGAATTATCTTTCAAATTTATATTCCATCTATACTTTGTCCAGAAATCAGCTCTGGCATTTTATGATGGCTTTTACAGTTTATGGGTTAAGAATAGTATTCCTGTCATTTTGGTCATCAAAAACATTTTGTATTTCCTGCAGTTAATGTTTTATGCTATGACTATACACACACACACACTTCTATGTATAAGTACCTATGTGTGTTATAATACTGTTATAATACTATATATTATTATAGTATAGTATAGTATATTAATTAATAATACTATATATTATTATATATAGTATAGTATAGTATAGTGTGTACTATAAAACTATGATTATATATGTGAACATATATGTATATATGTTTAAGTTTATTTATTTTGAGAGAGAGAGAATCCCAAGCAGGCCCTGTGCTGTTGGCATAGAGCACAGTGCAGGGCTCCATCCCTCCAACCGGGAGACCATGACCTGAGCTGAGATCAAGAGTCAGAAGCTTAACCAACTGAGCCACACAGGCACCCCAACAGTATATTTTTGACTATTCTTTTCTAATACATCTTTATGCTTTCTCAAATTCTGTTATATTTACATTGTCTTCATTTTCAAGTTGTACTTGGAAAACTGATGCATGAGTACTGTGGTCTGGCTATTTAAAAAAACATTTTTTTTTAATATTTATTTTTGAGAGAGAGAGAGACAGGAGATGGAATGTGAGCATGGGAGGGGCAGAGAGAGGAGGAGACACAGAGTCTGAAGCAGGCTCCAGGCTCTGAGCTGTCAGCAGAGAGCCCGATGTAGGGCTCAAACTCAAAAACTGTGAGATCGTGACCTGAGCCAAAGTTGGATGCTCAACCGACTGAGCCATGCAGGCGCCCCAGGTCTGGCTATTTTTTTTTCACTGCTCCTAGTCTCTTGGGAGAGGGGGCAAGAAGGCAGTTGGAGGTGTCCTTAGGAAGGAAGAATAACTTGGCTATTATAATTGAGTGACAAGTACCTGCATAATCAGCCTTGCATTTCCAAAGTTTGCCTTTGGGATTCATCATAATTTAGTCCCTTGAGCATGAACTTACTGGACCCTGTGCTTACTAAATATTGGCTGATTCACTTGGAATACATATTTTAAGAACATAACAAGTAGTTCTAGATAATGTTTGGTACTGCTTAACAAAGAACACATGGCAGATAAATTAGTGATTCTTAGTCTAATTTCTTAGTGATCAAATACATTGTCTTGTCTGTATGCTTGACTAAGCTACTACTAAAATCAAAACACTCAATGTTAGGGGCGCCTGGGTGGCTTAGTCGGTTAAGCATCTGATTTTGACTCAGATCATGATCTCATGGTTCATGAGTTGGAGCCCCGCATCGGGCTCTGTGCTGACAGCTCAGAGCCTGGAGCCTGCTTCGGATTTTGTGTCGATCCCTCTCTCTGCCTCTCCCATGCTCTCTGTCTCTTTCTCTCTGTCTCTCTGTCTCTCTCTGTCTCTCTCTCTAAAAAAAATAAAATAAAATAAAATAAAATAAAATTTAAAAAAGCGTTCCACGTTAGACTTCTTGTGAAAGTAATTGTAATATTTCTGCTAAGGATTAATATTGAGTGCACATTGAGACATTTTAGAAAGATCCCTTATTCCTTTTCTGTCTGGTGTCCTTTTCTTCCTGTGTAATCCGGATGGGCACATTATGTTATGTTTAAGGCTAAAGCCTCTTTACAGCAAATCAGACTGTGGTGAAATGTTACGTTGAGTAAGTTTTTGTGATTTACCGATTGCTTCCAAAGAAGACTATTAAACAAGTTAAGCTTTCGATTTTAGCTCAAATAACTAAAACTAGGAAGAAATGCTAAAGTGTTTTCTATTGGCTAGTAGCTTTGGATTTGGAGGCAGTTGGCTTTGTTGGTACCATACGCCACCACATATTCCACATGCTCAGTATGAGGAAGCAGGGATTCGTCAGTAGTATGAGCTTTGTTTAAAATTGGGATGCAGTCATTACACATTAACCATTTGGGAAAACACCATTGGTGACTTGTCCTTTCCTTTTCTGTGTTCGTCATCTGCCTAGACTGCCTCCCCCTACCCCGTCAAAGTCATTCAGAGTGCACACACCTCCTTAACGATTTTCTTTGGCATAGCTTCGATTCTTTGTTTCTGTAGTATTTATTTTAAGCTTTTACTTTGCACTTGTTTTTTAAGGATCCCAGACCAAATTTGAGAGTGTCACCCAGAGCAGAGACAATTTTTATATTCCTGATTTTAGTGTTGTCTTTCATAACATATTTAGGAATTCAGTAAATTCAGCCTAATAAATACTATGCTTTCTGGCAAAATTAAGGTAAATGAGAAAAAGAAGCTTTTAGAAAAACTGGATTGATAACAAAGTTTTATAAACTTGAACGCTTTAGCAGTTTTCTGGAGCAAGAAAATGGAGCGTGATTTTCTTTGTATTTACTATTTCTAATCACAGTATTGCACTGAAAAATCCATTTTTTAAAATGTTATTTATTTTTGAGAGAGAGATGAAGCGCAGTGGGAGAGGGGCAGAGAGAGAGGGAGACACAGAATCCAAAGCAGGCTCCAGGCTCCAGGCTCCGAGCTGTCAGCACAGAGCCGGATGTAGGGGTGTGAACCATTGAACCCCGAGATCATGACTGGAACCAAAGTCCGACTAACTGACTGAGGCACCCACTTGCCCTATGAAAAATCTGTTTTTTGAAACTTTGTTTATTTCACTTTAAAAGAATGTGCTTTGATTAGCATAAACTGATTTTAAAAATCTAATAATCAAAATGCTAATTATTGTTTTCAATTAAACATTTGTTTGGTGTTCCTTGCTGCCAGGGAAAAATTTTAGGGGATGATTTTCGCCTTCTTACTATCACTAACTTAATTTTATGGTGAATAGTAGAATTAGATGATTTTGCCTTTTGTAGGACATCATTAAGTTTGTTTTTAAAAATAATTTCACAGTGCTGAAACAAACCTTTAGAAAGTGCAAAGTGAAATTCTGTCTTAGTTCTTTTTGGTGTGTTTTTATGTGTTTATAGACATAATAAATTTTTCAATATATAAAACTGTTTTGTGAAAGATGTATAAAGACAACTCAGCATAAAGGTTACAATTATAGTTAAATGCCTGGGTTCTTATTCTGGCCCAGTGAATTTAGGTAAGCCGGTATATTTGTTTGTTTCTTCTTTCCTTTCCTTTATGTTTATGTATTTTGAGAGAGAGAGAGAGAAAGAGAGAGACCGACCGTGAGCAGGGAAGGGGCAGAGAGAGGGAGAGAGAGAATCCCAAGCAAGCTCATTGTCAGCGCTATCTCACGAATTGAATCGTTGAGGTCAGGATCTGAGTCAAAATCAAGAGTCTGACACTTAACCAACTAAGCCACCTGGGCGCCCCTACTTTCTTCCTCTGTAATATGGAGACAGATACAGTAGAGTTGCTAGGAACGATTGGGAATATTGCAAAGTGCTTGACCCGCTACCTGGAATATATTGAGGTTTCAATAAATCCTATTATCATAATTATATTCCACAGTTTATTTCACCTGATATAGTGTGACCATTTTTGCACGCTACTACGTGTAATAATCACCTTTTTCTTTTTATATGGCATTGTATATTACATTGTAAGAATGTAGTGCAATTAATCAGTCCTATATTATGTTAGTAGATATTTAGGTGGTTTCCAGTTAGTGCATTGTATACAGTGCTCCACCGAACAGCCTTGGATATCTTTTTGTATTATTCCTATGAGGAAGGTCAAATTCCGGAAGCTGTGGGGTCAAGGAGGTATTTAGATACCAAGCATTCCCCTTCCCCCCCCCCCCCCCCCCATAGGGTATAACCCTGGGATAGACACTGTTCATTTCAAGTTTATTGTTGCTGTACAGGAGTTTGGACCCATATTTGGCCTGTCTTATAATCCATTGTACCCCTATCCTAAAGTGGGTGGAAATTTGGATTTTTATGTTCTATTTCATATACTAAAACTGTGTGGTGAGTTAAAGAGAACATGTCTCACAATTTCAGGGCCTTTTCTTTGAGTCTTGTGTCCTGGTATCGCTAGTATTGCTAAAGGTGAAGTTTCTGGATACAAACTTTTTTTTATTTTTTTATTTTTTTAAATTTATTATTATTTTTTTAATGTTTATTTATTTTTGAGACAGAGAGAGACAGAGTATGAACGGGGGAGGGCCAGAGAGAGAGGGGATCACAGAATCTGAAGTGGGCTCCAGGCTCCGGGCTCTCAGCACAGAGCCCGACGTGGGGCTCGAACTCACGGACCGTGAGATCATGACCTGAGCCGAAGTCAGATGCTTAACCGACTGAGCCACCCAGGCGCCCCTGGATACAAACTTTTAAAGTTGATACATGCATCTTTTATTTTAATGAACATTGCCATATTGCTTTTTAAGATGATGTTCACTTCTTCTGTGATTGTGAGGAGTGCTCATTTTCTTACAACATTACCAATATCGTAGGTTTATAAGTCTTTCATTTTTACCAGGTGTATATCGTTTTTCTGCAGTCTGACAGAAAAGTGTTTGTCCTGATTTACTTGCCTGATTTGCAGTGAAACTTTCTAGTTGATTTAAAAAAAAACAACTCTTGGGGCGCCTGGGTGGCTTGGTCAGTTAAGCGTCTGACTTCGGCTCAGGTCACGATCTCGCGGTCCGTGAGTTCGAGCCCCGCGTCGGGCTCTGGGCTGACAGCTCAGAGCCTGGAGCCTGTTTCAGATTCTGTGTCTCCCTCTCTCTCTGCTCCTCCCCTGTTCATGCTCTGTCTCTCTCTGTCTCAAAAATAAATAAACGTTAAAAAAATTAAAAAAAAAACTCTTTATGCATTATGACTCAGCATAGGTTGCATGTATTTTCCTCACTTGTTTTAACTTTGATACATTTTTGTTATATAAAAGCTAGACTATTTTTACGTAGGTAAATCTTTTTGTGTATGATTTTTGAGTTTTGTGTATCTTAAACATGGCTCTGAAAATAGTGTTCTTAATTTTTTTTAACTTTGAAATATCTCTAATTTTTCAATATTTTGAAATAATGGCATCTGAAATATACATTTTACAATGAGTAACTGAACCCATTTGAATATTCCATACTTTCCTCACTGACTTGAAATGGTTATTCGTATGATTTGTACAAAGATTGATCAGACTTCGGATATATGGGCACAAAACAACTTAACAAATCATACTATATTATATACTTACACTATTTGAGTTAGCTTTACAATCATGTACCCTAGTGGTTCTTGATATTTCAGTGTGTACTGATTAAATCAGATGTCTAAACTTTAGAAATAAATATATAGCTGAAATAAGCAACCTATAGTCCTATGCTAGTTTCACAAAAATGTTGATATTCTTTCTAAGTACCTAAATATTCTACTTAGAACCCTGTCTTGGATAGCCTAGCATTGGGAAAGGATGGACTTTGGAGTATTGGTTTAAAACTTCCTATGCTTGGAAACCGTTCTTTAGTGTTGTGGGTGTGTTACAGGTTTTAAATTTCTAGTTTGCCATCCAATGTAGAGAAGAGAGGTCCAGCTTACTGGTAATATAACTAGTGGCAGAAGTGAGACTGGAGTGATCTGTAACTAGTAGCTGTGAAGTCAGCCCTGCTTCTTCTTTCTATTTATCAGATTGCTTCTGAGTTGAGAGCAGACTTTGTAGACAGAGTTTTGGATTCTGTTGTCTGGGATTCTATTGTCTGAAGTCCGAGAGGTTTTTAAGGAAGCTGTGTTTTAGGAAGATACGCTTGGTAACCGTATGGATGGTGGACTGGCATGGCAAGGGAGAAAGGGGCAGGACAAGGTGCCAAGAGTCAGAGCTAGAATAGTTGGAGTGGAATTGTTACACAGAATGTTAGAACAAAACAAAGTCAAAAGGAAAGGTGGGCGTGTGTCCTGTGTAAGCTTTGCCTCGATGAAAAGATTTTAACTATGGTAAAGGAAATACCCCGTGTCCTAAGGGAGAAAAAAATTGTGAACATACTTACCGCTGTGCTCCCCCATGCCCTCAGTGTGCCGCTCTGGTGTTCACCAAAACAAGCGGGGTAGGGGAAGTAATGTTTTGTTGTCTTTTGTGATTTTGAGAGGGGTCAAAATTTGTAAATGTACTGTAAGTACATATACAAGTATGACTTTATACCTTGCTCCGATCCAGAAAGGATTAAGACGGAATGCTTTAGTTACATGTGAAAAACCAGCAAGATGTTTGCATTAAAGATTGGGTGAAAAGCGGGGTGCCTGGGGTCATGATCTCATGGTTCGTGAGTTCGAGCTCCATGTTCGGCTCTGAGAGCTTGGAGCCTCCTTCAGATTCTGTGTCTCCCTGTCTCTGCCCCTCCCCTGCTTGGGCTGTCTCTCTCTGTCTCTCAAAAATAAATAAACATTAAAAAAAAAAAAAGATTGGGTAAAAAGGCAAAGCAAGGATAGAGATCTAAAACAGCAAGAAATTAGGATAAACTTCTTACAAACGGTGATACTTGGCTCATTGTAGAGAACTTGCTGAATGGCCACCAGGTTCACTCTCAGAATTCAGAGTGTCCTAAAGGCAAAGATAAATCACGTTCCTGAGATGAAAATAAACTGCTCTTTAGGAAAAGCATAAGTGTTCTTGATAGTAAAAACCTGAAAGAAATATTAATGAATCACAAATACTGTGGCTCTGTATCTAATGTGGTTTTTTTCCTCTTTGTTTTCATAATTGTAGAATTTTTATTTTTTAAATTTTATTTATTTTGAGAGAGAGAGCACACACACACGCACTCAGGCATATGCAGGGGAGGGGCAGAGAGAGGAGAGAGAGGATCCCCAAAAGCAGGCTCCACCTGTTGGTGCAGACCTGATGTGGGGCTCCATCCTGTGAACTGTGAGATCATGACCTGAACCGAAATCAAGAGTCGGATGCTTAACTGACTGAGTTGCGCCCCTAGAATTTTATTTTTAAAATAGAATAATGTCTGAAGAAAATTAAGTACCGGCAAAAATGTCTCTAGAAAGTGATAGATAATGGGCAGATGTCTGATGTGTTCGAGAATGGGAGGAAGAGCTTTGTGTTCTGGGGATTGGTAGCTGTCCGGTGAATTGTGGAATTCCAGCAGAGTGTGTATTTTAGTTTTGTTAGAAACAGAACAGCAAATAAAGGATCCTTTAAATTGTTTTATCAGTCTACTTGACTTCTAATTTAAAATTGAATGGCAAACTCGACTTTCTCCATTTACAGTACAGTCGTGGCTAATGTTTCTGCTTGGGACATTTTGGACATTCAAAGCATATGGCAGCCTGGAACTCCCTAGTCTAGCTACTTAAGCTAAGATTAAGTCATTTTTATTGGAGGCACAGGTGTCTTGTAACTTTCATAACATATATTTCTTCTTTTCCTTTTATTTGGTTGTGATTTATTTTTATTTATGTGTTCTTGAATTAGTATTATGTTCTATATGTATACATGTATAGATATGTACGTTTTTTCCTGAATTAGATGGGATAAATAAATGTAATTTTATTTTAGATGATGCGACTATATTTTGAATAGAGTAAATAGAAAGTTATAATTTGCATCTGATATGTTTCCCTATCAAAATGTTAATGTGGAAACTAATATAGAAATCAACATTTTTTTTCAAATTAGGGTGAGCAAACTTGATGTGAACTTAGAAATATGAGTCTGTATCCTAATGTTCTGGTGATATTGTTGATGTAAACAGGGCCTTTCCAAGCATTGTTTTTTTGTATGAGAATGAAAAACCTTAATATTGAGAAAGAAAAACATGGGAAAGATAAGTGAGCCTTAACCTCACAGAGAATGGGTACTCATAGTTTGTTGATGATCCCAAACTCAGCTGGTAATGGATTTCACTCCTTCAGACAGGAATGAATGCAAGAAACCTATTACTTGCTCAAAACAAAAAACAATACAATAGAGGCTTATTACCTGAAGTTGTGAAAACATGAATTCAGTTCAGACTTGACGCGAAATCTCTCCTTACTTGAATCAAGTCTAGCTAAAATGAACTTTATACTTATTTTCATTTCTGGCTCTACTCATGTTAAAATCTTTTTTTTTTTTCAATTTCTATTTTTATTTTATTTTTTTAATTTACATCCAAGTGAGTTAGCATATAGTGCAATAATGATTTCAGGAGTAGATTCCAGTGATTCATCCTCTATGTATAACACCCAGTGCTCATCCCTACAAGTGTCTTCCTTAATGCCCCTTGTGCATTTAGCCCATCCCCCCACCTACAACCCCTACAGCAACCCTGTTTTGTTTTCTATATTTAAGAGTCTCTTATGTTTTGTCCCCTCCCTGTTTTTGTATTATTTTTACTTCCCTTCTAAAATCATTTATAAAAGTATATTTGATCCTGGGGTAAAGTGAAGGGTGCTAGTTTGCTTGGAGAAACTCCTAGGAAGCAAGAAAAGTATGAGAGTGAATATATATAATCTCTTCGGGATATGTGGTTAAGTGTGCTGTTTTTTCATTTAATATGTAATTTACCGGAAATCAGAGTAGTGTGTGAAGGAGAATTCTCAAATGGTTACACAGTTTTGAGGGTTACCTTTTTGTTGTCAGTTTTGTGGAATCTGATGATAACAATTTGTTTATTGACAAAAACACGCACTAACCAGGACATGATGAATGCATTTATTGGGTTAATTTTGTATATTTTAATCATATGAGATGCTACATAAATTTGGAAAATAGAACATTAATGTAAGGTATAAGTGCTTGGTACTCACGTGAATCCCCAGCTCTGTGAATTAACATGGCTTTTGCATAGGTCTGCAGTTTAGGTTACAGGAGTAGAAAGAAGGATCTGACATGAATTAATTGCTCTAACAGGTATTATATCTGACATACTTATTTAGTAAATGTTACTATAAAACCTGAGTTAAAATGGAGACAGTGCATAACTGGACCAGGAAACATTGACTAGATGATACACAGACCAATGGCTAACTTAGAAACAATCAGGATGGCTGTCCTGGCATCCTTAGGTCTGTGTTGGTATCAGAAGACAAAGTATAGAACACAGCCCAGCGTTCACAGTATAAACCAGAACCCAGTGGACAAGTATTAAATGCATAATGGAGCGGGGCGCCTGGGTGGCGCAGTCGGTTAAGCGTCCGACTTCAGCCAGGTCACGATCTCGCGGTCCGTGAGTTCGAGCCCCGCGTCAGGCTCTGGGCTGATGGCTCGGAGCCTGGAGCCTGTTTCCGATTCTGTGTCTCCCTCTCTCTCTGCCCCTCCCCCGTTCATGCTCTGTCTCTCTCTATCCAAAAATAAATAAAAAACGTTGAAAAAAAAAATGCATAATGGAGCTTCCTGCATGGGACTCTTGCATTTGGCATGTTGCTGCTTAAGCATAGCACTTCAATTTTTCTTTTTTGAACTTCAATTTTTTTTTTTAATTTCAATTTAAAATATACATATTTAGAACTTGGAAAGAAAAGGAGAGGTGTGTATGTGTGTAAAACGAACACTTAATTTTTTAGTGAACAGAGTTGGGAAAAATAATTGATCCAGATGTTATGTTCTTTCCTTAGCCCTTTCCTCATTTTGTATGTTACTCGATTTTTCCCCCCTAAGGTTTATTTATTTATTTTGAAAGTGAGCGAGCTCTTACATGCAAGCTGGGGAGGAGCAGAGAGAGTGGGAGAGAGGGAATCCCAAGCAGGCTCCTTACTGCCAGCACAGAGCCTGATGGAGGGGTCGGGGGAGGGCCCAAACCCACGAACTGTGAGATCATGACCTGAGCCGAAGTCGGACACTTAGCGGTCTGAAGTCAGCACTTAACTGACTGAGCCACCCAGGTGCCCTGGACTTGTTAGTTTTTAAATGATAATTGTGTTACTTACCTTTAGAGCTGTTGTCCATTGACTTAGAATTATTTTAACAAAAAATAAAAAAACCACTGGTTTCATTGAAAAATTACTGGAGTCGAATTAATTTCTGAAAGCATTTCAAGCATGCCATGCCTTTTTTTTTTTAAACCAGTTATATTAAAATCCTACTGATTGTAAAAATTGGGAATTCCTCTTAAACTGGAAAAAACTTTTAGACTAGTATCACTGTGGAAGTGTGAACCTCTTATCACAGATGTGTAAGGTTTAGTGTGAATATAGTGCCTCCCACTCTACAAGTTATGTTTGTTATTTGCCCTGTATTTTCTGAATTTTATTCATTGTGAGTCAGGTACTAAGTTCTATTTGTGGGGAGTCTCTTGCATTGGTTAAATGGTGTTTTTGTAGCTTGTTAATCGTTGCTTTAGAAATAACTATATAACAGATTTTGGCTCCTTTTCCCGAAGTAAAATTTTTTTCAGAAATTCACTATACTCCAGATTGTATTTTCTCCACCAGTATGTTTGATCTGGATTTTTCCAGCTTATTTAGATACTTAGGTAGTGGCAAAGTTAAACTCTTTGGAGTGGGAAGAGAAATAAAGTTTTCTTTTTTGCTCACTTGCTTTTGGTTGGTTACTTTTTGTGGTAAGATGTCTTTGAGAGGAAGCTTTTCGGGTGGGCAGGGAACCATCTATGTTTAGCAATGCGTTTTATGAAAGTGGTTCTAGTCCAGCGATTTGTTTCAAATTGTAGAACTTCTTTGGCAGTAATTGTATCCAATTTTGTTTGCAGTCCAGTTACAACGCAGGGATCACAACAAACACAGCCGCCACAGAAGCACTATGGCATTACCTCTCCTATCAGTTTAGCAGCCCCCAAGGAGACTGACTGCCTCCTTACACAGAAACTCATCGAGACTCTGAAGCCCTTTGGGGTGTTTGAAGAGGAAGAGGAACTGCAGCGCAGGTGAACTCACCCGCCCGCGTGTGTTTCTTGTCGTGTATAATTTTTTTATTACTGTAATAAACTAGTTTTGAGGCCTTAACCTACTCAGAAAGCCAGAATTCTCCTCTGAAATTGGTCTTTTTCAGACAGCAGCAATACTTAGCAAAACCTTTTTTTTCTACATAGAATTTTATTCCCTTAATTTTGAATTTTGATCCTTTTGGGTTATTACAATACAGATTTGTCAGAAGGGGAGTGGCTGCCTCGGCTGAAGGAACGTCTTGGCCAGCGTGACGTTGCCTGCCTGCATGTCGATCCCTACTGTGTGCTTACTTTCTGGAACTTAAAAACTGGCTACAGTCTGGGGAGCCGCCTATTGAGCACCGATTCTCATTTGAGTTAGTAATGAAACAACTTGATACTTGATTGATATTTGCTCTTTTCAACAGGATTTTAATTTTGGGAAAATTAAATAACCTGGTAAAAGAGTGGATACGAGAAATCAGTGAAAGCAAGGTAAGGTGACGTATTCGTATGTGAAATAATTTGCCAGCTGAACACAGCGGTAGTGTTAAGTAACCCCGTTCTTCCTAGAATGGACTTAGTCTTCACCGCAGAGTTTGTTTTAGACCATTGGTTTGATATTTTGTTTCTAGTTATTTTGAAAGCTGGGAAAACAACTGAATTCAGTGACTTATAAGTACTGTCTGGTTGCCATATTTATAAAACTGAAACTCAGTAATTACTTATGCTTCACAGAAATAATAGATGTTTCCCTGAAGAGGTGCTTTAAAAATGTATATTAAGTATTTGAGAATCTTGTTACCTTTTAAGCAATCTTACAGCAACGAACAGTTTTTAGGTTTTTGGATAGTATGCTCTCAAACTGAGTATGTTTAGTTTTTTATAACATTCTCTGAGTTCCTAAAACTTCATTATGAAAATATATATATATATATATATATATATATATATATATATATATAGTTGTTGTATCCATGATGGGGCTTCTGGTAAAGGAAATAAATATATTCTCAGAGTTGTGTGGGGAATTCATTTGACCCATTTTTACAAGTTGCATAGGGGTGCCTGGCTGGCTTAGTCAGTGAAGTGTGTGACTCTTGATCTCAGGGTTGTGAGTCTGAGCCCCACATTGGGGGTAAAGATTATTAAAAAAATTGCATAGATAGTGGTAATTTTCCCAGGGCAGTACAAAATGCATATTTAATGTATAACACAACTGAAAAATTGATGGAAAGAGAACCAAGGGTAAAGAAAACCTGAGAGAGATGTTAACATAGAAGAAAGTCTTGGTTTTAGTCAAGTTTATAATATTGTTTTCTTGAAACCATGTGTATATATTTCAAGTAACTGATTAAAACTTCAGCACTGGGAGTATTGTAAATTGGAGATTCCGTGTAGTACATGTTTCTCATTGATAGAATTCCTGATACGAATGAGATTTTTTTTTTAATCAAAAAACTTTTTTTAGAATATTTACTTTTGAGAGAGAGGGAGACAGACAGAGCGTGAGCAGGGGAGGGGCAGAGAGAGGGAGAGAGACACAGAATCGGAAGCAGGCTCCAGGCTCCGAGCTGTCAGCACAGAGCCCGATGAGGGGCTCAAACTCACAAACTGTGAATTCATGACCTGAGCCGAAGGCAGACGCTTAACCGACTGAGCCACCCTGGTGACACCCCACGAAGGAGATTTTTAAAAGGAAGTTCTTTTTGAGCTGAGCAGAAGATGTCCAAACTTAAGTATTTTTTCCTCCTTTATCGAACTTCGTGTTTCCTTAACCTTCTGAGGGAAACAGCTATGTTTTAATGGCATTGTCTTAGACGTTTAAGTTTAAAACCGCAGCCAAGTAGACAAAGCCAGGACTTAGATTTATTTGATGTGAAAAATGCATATTGCTTCATTGATAGTTTTGTTTACCTACTTCCCCAAGTGCCTCCTCGTAAGTTTCTTTAACCAGTAATTCTTGATAGAGTTCTTCCTGCTGGTTTTTCTGAGGGTAGAACTTTTGTTTGGATTAATGAAAGTAATGCTCATTCCTGTTCAAATTTATTGGCGTCCTTTTCTGTATAGCTTAACTGCAAGTATTAAGTTGGTTAGAGAATGGGACTGAGGTTAGGCTTCATAAATTTTGATCTTTTGTGTTTGCCTTTTGTAGAGAGAATTTCTTCCTCAGTTTTAAGACTTGATATAGGATTTCTTGATGTTGACACTGTTGGTATTTTTGGATCAGATAGTTCTTTTTTAAGGTTGCTATCTATCCCTGGCCCCATTTTTACTAGATAAACCGCCCCTGTCCTCCCCCACCCCCCATCTCTTCAAATTATGACCCAAAATATTTCCAGATGTTGCCATATGTTCCTTGAGGAGCAGAATCATCCCTGGTTGAGAAACAGTGATTTAAGATATAGTTCCAAATCATTTTTAGTCTTTTGGGAGGGGGGGAATTATATAAAATTTTAATTTTACTTCAGTTGTCTTGTTTGCCGTCTATATCCTAAGACTTAAAAAAAAAAAAAAAAAAAAAAGACTTGCAACTTAAAATACTTTTCTGTGCCCCGAATTAAGGAATCTTCATTCTTCGTTTCTGGGTAATAATTATTATTTTTTAAATTACTATTATTATTATTTTTAATGTTTATTTATTTTTGAGAGAGACAGAGACAGAATGCGAGTGGGTTGGGGCAGAGAGACGGGGAGGCACAGAATCTGAAGCAGGCTTCGAGCTGTCAGCACAGAGCCCAAGGTGGGGCTCGAACTCACAAGCTGTGAGACCATGACCTGAGCTGAAGTCGGATGCTCACCCGACTGAGCCACCCAGGCGCCCCATGGGTAACGATTATTGAAATAGCTATAAACATGTTAATGTCTAAATGTGTACTAATACAGTAGCCACGTGTGGGTATTTCAGTTTAAATGAAGTAGAATTAAATATTCAGTTCCTCAGCCAAGCTAGCTGTGTTTTCAAGTGCTTAATAGTGAAGGGAAGCTGCTGGCTACTATATTGGACAGTTCTTTAGAGCTTGCTCGTCCAGAAGATTTGTGTTTTACTAGGAAGCCAGTGTTCTCAGGTAGCTTCTTCCCAACTCCCTCTGTAGACCTATTCCAGCAGCACCTTACTGGACTCATTTAAATAACCAGGCCACCTTTGCACGTGAGGTTTTTAGTTTTCGAAATAGAGGAAGACAAAAAATGTAGTATTTTACATACAGATCGTCTGTTTTCTGTAGGTGATGATTAAAAGTGTCCTTAAAAAACAAGGGAGTCCCTGAATCTTTATGATTGATTGTTAGGGTTTTGGAGTATGAAGTAACACTGTTTATGTTATTTGGGGGAGGTGAGGAATGATTTGGGGTTTGGTAGTGAATCAGACTTTACTGAGGAATTAGAAAGTGAAGAGAAACATTGACCTGGCACACGTTAAAATTGTTTTTTGTTCGGGCATGTATTATCCTTACTTCCAGTGGCATTAAATACTCACCATAGTGAGTACTGTGGGTCAGGAAGATGAGTACCAGGGTCAGGAAGATGATTTTTAAATGCTTTCCTTTCCTTTTTCTGGGGGTTTCTCCTCTAAGAAACTGTCAGTAAGTTTTCTGTTCAGTCATCCCACCAAAACCTTTTGAGAATCTGAACTATTATGTAGCCGTATTGGCCTTAAAGTCACTTTTGATATGGTAAAATTATACTGTGATGTACTATGGGGTATTCAGTATGATCATTGAAGGTAATCTTTTAAGCAGTCAGAATATGTGTTTTTTTTAATATTCTAACATTCATGATGGGTGCAACATCTTAGTCATGAATAAAAATGAGTAAAAATCTGCTTCTAACACGGCTCCTATGGAATTACACACTCTCAGTCCTCTTTTATAGCAGTTTCCAGAAATGTGGCAAAATTCTAAAGTGGTTTGGGTCACTAAAGAATGCTCATTAAAAGTTGGAAATTGCCTGAATTTTAAAATTGGTTGATATATGAAGGTCTGGTATTTTGTAGAGCTTATAGAGTTTGTTTTGCCTCCATAAATGTGCACTGAACTCTTACTTGGAGTTGTTTTTTTTTTTTTTTCTTTTTTCATATATAGTGCTCTTTGCAATAATTTCCTTTGTACTCCCCTGACAAAATACCCATTTTTTTTGTTTCTTTAAACAGAATCTTCCACAATCTGTAATTGAAAATGTTGGAGGAAAAATTTTTACATTTGGATCTTACAGATTAGGAGTACATACAAAAGGTAAGTACTGTTTTAATTATCTTGAGACGGAGTACTTGTTTGAGTTCTTAAACATAATGACTCATTCATGTCAGTTACCTCTGTATCCTACAGCTTAGGTTTGCGTGGGAGATAGAGTACTTCAAGGGGCCTAAAGTTGGTTAGGAAGATAAAGATGCCTTCTAAACCTGCACTGTCCAATACAGTATTAAGGAAATGAAAAAATTCAGTTCTGTACAGCATAGGGAATATAGTCAGTGGTATTGCAGTGACCTTGTATAGCAATATGGTAACTGAGAGTGGTGAGCACAGCATAACGTATATAGAATGTTGTTGAATCGCTATGTTGTACACCTGAAACTAATATGAGATTGTGTGTCAACTGTACTTCAATTAAAAAAAAAATGCAGTACCTCCCGTGTTGCAGAGTGCGAATATAGAGCACTTCTCTCATTGGAGAGTTCTTTTTTGGACGGTGCTGTTCTCTATGTCATTTCCTCTACCTGAAGAAAATGAAGTTGAGAGATCAGAACAAAAATGAATTAAAGCTTTTAAAAAAGACCTGTGGATTTTCTTTTCTGCTTGCTTTTTTTTTTCTCTTCCCCATGCTTTCCCCCCCCCCCCCCCCCCACAGTTGTAAAATACAGTTAAGCAAAAAAGCGAACCAAAACAGTGTGTATCTGCAGCCACTGGTAATCACTGGCAATATTTTCTCATTTGCACTTGTAGTTTTTTCCTCTGTGCCAATAAATACCCGGTGAAAGTGTTGCCATGGCAGAGAACATTTATTGGGCTCCTTAATAATAAGCTCTCGTCTTCATGATCTTATTTATTCCTCAGTACTCTTATTCTCAGCTAACAAATAGAAGTCTGAGACTTAAAGAGGCAACAGGCTTGGACAGTTTCTCCCAGTCATGTCTCGGCGGAACTGGGATTCTTTAGCCATTAACCACAGGCTTCTGTGTTGAAAGCGTCTGCCAGTATAGTGTTCTCTTTGTTCTGGCCTCCTTCCTCCCCATCTCCCGCTGCTCCGTGCCAGTGGTAGTTAGTGCATTTGCTTCTCACGTGTCCTGTACGGGTATGCTTTCCTCTCTTCCATGTATGTGCTAAATAGACAGCCTTCAGAGTAATGCCTTAGCTATTGAGTCTTCTAGGAGAATGACTATGTTGACCTGATTCCACATTGATCTCTCCCTTTTAGGATCCTAGTTCTTGATTTAAGTCATCCCTTTTGTGTTTCCCCTACGTACTCTGTGCTGGCCTACTATCAGGCACTGAATTTGTAACAGATATCTTACATTGGTCTGCCTCTTTGATTCTTGCCAGTGATCCTTTTTGAAGTTTATTCTATAGGTCCCATTTAGGGTCCAGATAGAGGCCTGTAAGTACCAGTCACAGAATGTGTAGAAGAAAATCGTGTGTGTGTGTGTGTGTGTGTGTGTGTGTGTGTGTGTGGTTTGCTAATGAACATGGCTATGACTAGCAACATCAGGATGTTGGGTGTATTCTTGAATAGTTCCCCCTCTTCACCATTAAAGTCCTATCTGAGTCCCCTTTGTTTGACTCCCAGGCCACCTGGGCCGCTATAAATAGGATGCTGTAGGAAAAAAGATATCCCATCAATTAAGATGACGTTTTCCCTATATTGACCAGTACTTTCTTTAAGGGGAAGGGCACATTTTTAGAGGCTCACAGGTATGTTAACAGATTCTCAACATCAAGTACTGCCATGATAAGATGTAAAATAATTTTCTTGTAATAGTAATTAGTGGTTGATGGGCTTAATTTTTTTTAGGTGCCGATATTGATGCGTTGTGTGTTGCACCAAGACATGTTGATCGAAGTGACTTTTTCACCTCATTCTATGATAAGTTGAAATTACAGGAAGAAGTAAAAGATTTAAGAGTGCGTAAATGTTTGGGGTGAAAGGGGAGGAGTTGTAAACATCAGTGAATTGAGTGAATTTTATGGTGTAGCCATCATTTATTGAGCTCTTGCAGTTTGCCAGACCCTTTCAAGTGCTTAACATGTATGCTTGCATTTTACTCTTTACAACAAGTCCGAAATCATAAATTTAATCCCATGTACAGAGTAGGAAATAAGGCAAACAAAACAAACATTAAGCGATGTAGCCACAATGACGTATCTGAGTGGCAGAAATCAAGGATTTGAACCTAGGTTTGTCTGATTCAAGAGCCTAGTGTCTTAAAGCTAGTTGCTGAGAACCTAGTCTATGTCAGGCATTTTGCTAAATTATGTATAAGCAGTTTCAAATAATCCCATTCACTTACAAGTGCTAAAACTAGTAAGGTCTAATCTGTACTTGCAGAGACACTGAGTTTATTTAATTTTCTTACAGGCTGTTGAAGAGGCATTTGTACCAGTTATCAAACTGTGTTTTGATGGGATAGAGGTAAGGCAGTTCTTGCTGTATGTAATTTTGATTGGGGTAGGCTGAAAGTTTATTTTAATTGCTGAGTTGGTGTGATACTAAAATTTTTGGGGGGGGGGGGGTGCCTAGGTGGCTCAGTCGGTTAAGCGTCCGACTTCAGCTCAGGTCATGATCTCACAGTTCGTGAGTTTGGGCCCTGCATTGGGCTCTCTGCTGACAGCTTAGAGCCTGGAGCCTGCCTCGAATTCTGTGACTCCCTCTCTCTCTGTTCCTCCCCCGCCCATGCTCTGTCACTCTCTCTCCTTCAAAAATAAATAAAAACATAAAAATTAAAAATTTTTTAACAGAATTGACTCCCTGTTCTTTGTACAATATCAGTTTTAGTCTTTTAAAAAGAGCCTCATGAAATTGAGAGCTAAAATATAGGCAGCAATAATGCAACATTGACTTTGAAATGCTTCTGTGGAACCATTTACTTGGTAGGTTCTCCACATGCAAATTTTATAGACTTTTAGTCTCATTAAGGCAATAACAATCTATTTTTGCAGATAGAACTTTGCCTTGACCTCATTTAAATGAAATATTTAAGAAGTTTAGAGAAAACTGTGACCTGATATTGTGTATGCAGAGATATTTTCTGGGAGGGGAGGATTTAGGAGTTCAAATTCTTGAGATGACACTCATTTCTGTCTGCTACTTTCCACATTTGTAGAGAAGGCAGTTGGAACAAAGCTGGTAAGACAGTGAAGCGCCTTCAGTTACCTGTGTCACTCCTGCCGTATGTGATGGTGCTGGGAAGCCACTGGTAGTCATAGTGCAGATTGTAAAATTCTGAAAACTGGAAGGGTAATACTTTATTGTTTACAAAAAAAGCGACTTCTATAATTGCTACATAAGATGCCCAGCTCCATCGTCCTTGAAAAGTAGATATAAAATGAGTACACGTTCAATGTTAAATTTAGGAAAGGTCCTTAATAAGTTGACATAAAATGTTAAATTGAGTAAAGGTCTGTCAGGTTTAGATAGATTTGTTGTCAGTGTTTAAGTAAATATAAAACCGTCTGTAACATATAGCAGTGCCCTGTTTTCCCCAAAGGAACGTTATCAAAAGATAGGAGGTTGTGTTTTGGTGGAAGACCCAACTCAATTGTGTAAACTTTTCAAGATGGAGATGAAAATCAAATAGTTACTCGAAATATTTAATGTATTCATTTTCTGTCCATACGTTATATAAAAAAAACAGTTTTAGGGAATGTGTTTACATTGCAACATTTTAAAAATCATTTTATCCTAACTGGTTTTTTTTAAGTTTATTTTTATCAGAGAGAGTGAGGGCGCGTGTGCGCCATGCACCAGTCGCGGAGGGGCAGAGAGGTGAGAGAGACAGTCCCAAGTAGAGTCCACGCTCAGCGCAGAGCCCAACACGGGGCTTAATCCCATGATCGGGAGATCATCTTAATGGACTGAGCCAGCCGGCCACCCCCATTTTATCCTAACTTTAATTGGCAGTCTCCTTGAGTTGCTTTTTGAGGTATCTGTTTTTGTAAGCACGTGATCATTATTTCTGTCTATATTGGAAGAGCTATTTGGATGTTGGAATTTGTTTCAATGGAACTTTTTTTTTAATTGCTTTTAATGTTTTTTTATTCTTGAGAGAGAGACAGAGCATGAGCAGGGGAGGGGCAGAGAAAGAGAGAGAGAGGGAGACACAGAATCTGAAGCAGGTTCCAGGCTCTGAGCTGTCAGCCTAGAGCCCGAAGCGGGGCTTGAACTCACAAGCCGTGAGATCATAACTTGAGCTGAAGGTTGTACGCCTAACCGACTCAGCCACCCAGGCACCCCTCATTGGAACTTTTATCCTGTGCCACGAGGAATTATTTATAAAAGTGTACAGCTGTTTTTCTGGTCTATAGGTGCATGTTTGAGTGATTTTTCACAATAAGCTCTTAAAATACTGCTTTTTAAATTGATACTCCGTAAGAGGCTTATTTTAGACATAGACAGCATCCGAAGTTTTAGAACCATGAAATCATGCCCTCAGGAATAACAACCAAATCCATGCTGTTTCTTCGTGCTCTCACCTCTTCTTGAGGAAAAGGGAAAAAGCGTTGTCCGTTTCATTCTCTAAGCCTTCAGAATTAGCTAGTGGTTTTTTTTGGGTTGTTTCTATTTAGTCAAAACTAAGTTGGGGAAACATAGTGTAATGTTACAGATATGTAAGTTCTTAAACATACGGAGCCCCCTTTTTATTGGCAGCTGTATTTGGGCTAAATGTAGGGATACTGGCCTTGTATTTGGGCACTGTATTGTTTCATATATGATCAATTCACAGTTCATATAGAGGGAGAACTAATAAACAGTTAATTTTTGCGTTAATGAACTTTAGTAAATAAAACTTAGTAAGCATGACTAAAATGACAAGTGGGTATTTATTCAAGTTCTCTTTCATAGTGCTATGTTTTAACATCTGATTAAAATCCCTGTGGTACAGGGGCGCCTGGGTGGCTCAGTCGGTTAAGCGTCTGATTTCGGCTCAGGTCATGCTCTCGCAGTTCGTGAGTTCAAGCCCCGCGTCAGGCTCTGTGCTGATGGCTCAGAGCCTGGAGCCTGTTTCAGATTCTGTGTCTCCCTCTCTCTCTTACCTTCTCCCTGTTCATGCTCTGTCTCTCTCTGTCTCAAAAATAAGTAAACGTTAAAAAAAAATTAAAAAAAAACAAAACAAAAAACCTGTGGTACAGATTCATGTTGTTTGGCCTTTTGGAGGCATTGTCATGTTTATGGTTGATGAGAAGATCCTGGGTTTAAAGAGTATTAAGTGTTTTGTTTTTTTAAAGAAATGCCTTAAAAATAGTTTGATGTATATGGAACGTTGAGTTTTGTTTTTGTTCTAGATTGATATTTTGTTTGCAAGATTAGCACTGCAGACTATTCCGGAAGACTTGGACTTACGAGACGACAGTCTGCTTAAGAATTTAGACATAAGATGCATAAGAAGTCTTAACGGTATGTTAAAACCCACTTCCATTTGTGTAGTAGCTGTTCTTGTCAAATATGAAATCGTTTTTAACTCAGATTTTATAATGGAGCTTTTTATAGCCATGCTATTTACCCATAGCGAGTCAGATAAAATACACGTTACTTAATAGCTAGACTGCCAGAGGGAATTTATTTTATTCACTGGTATCTTGAACTGTCAACGTGTTTTCTTTCTGGGACATTTAAAGACTGACATCTGTACTCTGTTGCTAGTGGTGTAGGTTTCACTGTATAACCGAATTAGTTGTGATGATGATGATCCTTTGTAACCTTTTCAGATGTTGTGTTTAAAGGGGTTAATTTTGAACACTGTTGTATTTACGTTGCTTGTTGCCTTGCTCTCAAAGAGTAATTCTTGGAAACTTAAGGGGATGAAACCCTTCTCAGCATATCTGGACTGGAAGACGTTCTAATTTATCTGATGAAAGTTTGAGATTAGGTAGATTATAGTTCAGACTCTTTGGTTTATGGTAATACTTGTGATAGGAGATACACGTTTTCGGTTTTTTATTTGCTTTTTAAATCAGTTAATGTGACTGCTTCTGTGAAATGTTTTTATTTAAGTTTGACATCAGTCTTAGAAAATTGAAAAGAAATATGGTCATTAAACTTTTGATGATTTAATGTTCTGTTTTTTCACTCCCTGTTAATCAGGTTGCAGGGTAACCGATGAAATTTTACATCTAGTACCAAACATTGACAACTTCAGGTTAACTCTGAGAGCTATCAAACTGTGGGCCAAACGTGAGTTCAGAATTTGTTGGCTAGCTTATTAAAAATGTTTAAACTTTTGTTCAACACTAACTTTTCTTTTTGCTTTTCCCTTATCAACAGGCCACAACATCTATTCCAATATATTAGGTTTCCTCGGTGGTGTTTCCTGGGCTATGCTAGTAGCAAGAACTTGCCAGCTTTATCCAAATGCAATAGCGTCAACTCTTGTACATAAATTTTTCTTGGTATTTTCTAAATGGTATGTGTTTAGATTATATTAAAATAAAATTGATTGTAGACACTGAAGTTTAGTCTTATTTCTATGACATTTCTGCAGCTGGTTTCAGATTGAAATTTTAGTTCATGATGTAGCCGTTTAGGTAGTCTTGGGGAGATCATATTGTGTAGAAAATGGCAAGCCTAAATTCCATTCCTTTTCCCTGGCTCTCCCAGGATAGTAAGGCAGGTGCTTTTTGTGCTTCCTTATCTTGCAAATAAACCCTGAATTTTAGCTGTCAGGTCTGCTAAAATCCAATGAATGGTATCCGTTTCAGGAACTTCGGATAAAATTTATATATACCACTTCTTTTACTCTTTGGATTCTTCTAAACCTATAGGTCATTAGTTTTGGGAATTGTTTTTTGTTTCAGTTGCCCACTTATCTTTGGCAAAGCATTAAAAATGTAATTGCATATAAAAAGCTTTTAAGAATATCTATAAATGTGTAAAAAATGGCAATTTGTCATCCCTCGGAGATTAGTCATTGACCCGGGAGAGTTTTTTTTTTTTCCCCTTAAAGCTTCCTCATTTCATTATGTTCACATTTGTCAACCATTATTTCTTTTAGAAAAGTAAGATAAAAAATTATTGCCAATTCATATTAGTTGCTTTGGCCTAAAAGATTCAGTTTCTTGATTTTTAATCAAATTGGTATCAGAGATTTGTCTTCCCACTCTATACCTACGAACCCCTGTACCTACTCCCTCTGCAAAAACAGTTCTTTTTAGTTACTTTTATAAAAATTTGAGTTATTGGGAATATAATTTAGAACTATGCCACACTTTTCAGTACACATTCTGTTATTTACAGATTTGATAGCACTTAATCACATATAATCAATTTTGAGGAGATTGACTACAGGATGTCAGGATTTCTGTAATGTTACACATGCATAGCAAACAATATTTCTAAAAAGCTAAGCTTGATACTAAGGGTGGCAAATGTTTTCCAGTTTTTAAACACTTCCATAAAGGACTGAGGTAGCTAACTCATAGAATGCGTCTTGAAAACAACGTATTTGCGTCACAAGGTTTCATTACACATACTCATGTTAACAACTTTTAAGTCGTGAGATAGAGAAAAATTTTCCAAATCAATTTCTGTAATTATTCATATTCCTTTGCCCAAATGAGTGAACTTTTTCATCCTCACTTGTCTTTGGACATAGCTAGTATAAAGAGAGGATTTTTATCTTTCAAGAGGGATTGATCCTGTTGAAGGTTGAGGTGAACACATCAAATGTCCTGGGATAGTACTAAAAAAAGAGAATAGCGCTTTATCAGTTCTTGGAGACTCAGAGATGTTTTGACTTCAGCCTAAGAAAGCTACCAAATGGTTTAAGTTAATTTCATAGAGGAAAAGTATTTTGAGTGGTGTTAACATCAACAGAAAGGAGTAAGAGATTATATATATCAAGAGGGCAAAATGAATGAAGAAGGATCACATTCACAAATGCTGTATGTTTAACAAAATACGTTTAGATGGTAATATCCAATAGTCTTATCAAGTGCTACAATCTTTTTAAACAGGGAATGGCCAAATCCAGTGCTATTGAAACAGCCTGAAGAATGCAATCTTAATTTGCCTGTATGGGACCCAAGGGTTAGTGTATTATTTTTTCCCCTACAAATTCGCACTGTGCAATAACAAGTAAAAATCATCTGCATAATCTTCAGGGAGACTTCCCATCCTTTTACGTATGAGTGGACATGTCCGTATTACACTTTTTTTTTTTTTTAGATAACATCAACTATAATTGTCCTCTGATGTGAGAAGCATAATTATGTACCCTGTAAACTCCATTTAATTGTACATAGTTGATAATATCAAGTTCACTAACATTTTAATTTATTCTATATAGAACTACCTTGTAAGTCAAAGTTGTGTGGGCATTTGTGCTTAAAAAAAAAAAAATAAAAGATACTCAAAATCCCTGTATTTTTTTATTTGATCTAAATGTTAAAATTGGGTTGTGGTAGGAGAACTGTCTAATGTTTACGTGTGGCAGATAACTTCTAAGCAGTATCGCTCTGATTATTATGATGTAATTTTAAAAATTGGTTGGGATATTTCAGATTACAAAAACCTGGTTGGGCTAAAAGAAGAGCTTCTTTCTGCTTTATGGGAAATTACGACCTTTATCACTTACTCAGTTTAAATGTTAACAAGCAATTTTTTAATTGATAAAAGAAACATAGGTTTCAATAAGACTTTAAGGTCTATAGATTCGATTTTCTACATTAATTTGCTGTCTTATTGCAGTATTGAAAATAATGTCAGTGTTAAATTCTGTTAATTACATCAAGCTATGTATTTTCAAGTTTTCCAAACCCCAAGCATTTAATTCTGGAAGGATGTGAGTTTACCATTTCCTTTGTGGAAATATGTCACGTATCATTAGTATACAGATTAAGTTATTAAGTCATTTCATTTTTTTTCTTAAAATGGTACCACCATGGGTAACCTAGTCTCCGCATGTGTTAATAAGTTTATACTTCCTTTAAGTTAACGCTACATTAAAAACTACGTTTCCATCTTGTTTAAAATTTGTTTTGCACAGAACACCGTTAGGACGTTTCCGAAAAGTATAATTATGTGTGCATCCCCATTTCTGTTGTTGAAAAAAGAAAAACTAAACATCAGTAGATGCCCAACTAGAACTTTTTTTGCTCGACAGGTACACTGTTTAAGGTTGCCAGAATAGTCATGCCCAAATGATTGAAGCAAACCTTTAGTTTAGACCAAATCTCTGATTCTAGAAAGAAATTTCTGTAAAAACAATGTCTCCTTACATGGTTTTTCTTTCTCAACTCCAGCTATGAGTGAAATAAAATTTAATCATTGGTTCAGTTTAACAAGGGGTAAAAAGTCCAAGTATCTGTTGCATATGTACTTGAAGAAACTGATTGGCTGTTGTTGTATGTAGGTAAACCCCAGTGATAGGTACCATCTTATGCCTATAATTACACCAGCATACCCACAACAGAACTCCACGTACAATGTGTCCGTTTCAACACGGATGGTCATGGTTGAGGAGTTTAAACAAGGTAAGTGTTTATCCTTATGCTCTCCTTTATACACGAAGGATTTGCATACCATTGTAGACCCAGTTATACAGTTGAAATTGAAGAAAGCATTCACTGCAGTGGGTTTTGGTGTTTATTGATTGATTACGGTATATATTTGAGAAGTGACTTGAAAAGCTCCATTCAATTCCTTTGAGGCAAATTATGTTTGATTATATACTGGAAAGTTAACCAGTTTAAAGCTGTCTCCTTGGCTGTGCCTTTACGGGCTGCTTTAGTGCCATACCATTGCCATGTACAATTTTAAATGCTACCAGTTTGTCTCCACTGCGTGACGTGAGAGATGCTTTTTAGCAGGCACTGTGTATACTTGGAAAGAGCTTTGAGCGGGATTGGGGCCAAAGTGCCTGTTATTTTGCAAAAACCTCTAAACTTCCATTCGCAGCAGTACTGTTAATTTCATTGCCTGAAAAGGTCTTTGAGGGAAGTAGCTCAAACAGGATTGTTTGATTTGCTTGATAATAGTCAAGGAAACAGAATTAGCTGTACCACTACCTGCTTCAAACTCAGAAGTGTAAGATTCTTTTCTGTAGTCTGAAGAGGCTCTTCATGGGAGGATGTCGCTTAGGAACATCAGGAAGCTTGTTTTTAGAAAGGCAAGAATCAGAGCTTTGGGGAAATCTTTCTTTCTTGGTTAACGACAGTGCTTCAGTTTTTGGAGAGAGTCATCCTATGAGCATGGCGTTTAGAGTAATGGTAATTTACCAGAAACCTGGCTCTCAAAAAATCCTCCAGCTTTTTGAAAAGTGTGTATGTATGTAAGAATCTCTGTGCTGTAAAGTCGATAGACCAAAATTGCTATTTGTTAAAGTTATGATTTTAGGATTATAGTGAATGCATGTGGTATGTTTAAGATCTTTAAAATTTTAGATTGTTAGACCGAAGCATGCCAACATTTTAATATGTTTTTAATTTAGGTCTTGCTATCACAGATGAAATTTTGCTGAGTAAGGCAGAGTGGTCCAAACTTTTTGAAGCTCCAAACTTCTTTCAAAAGTACAAGTATGTATTTTAAGGCATGTCAGACATGTTACTCTCTTAAGTAATGGTTTAATGGTAGCATATGTGACCTCTCTTCTTGCTAGGCTAATGTAGTTTAAATTTTCCTTCCTGTCACAAAGGTTGTACTGATTTTAGTAAACCCCTTAGTTTTTCTTTGTTGAGGTGAAGTGTAGCCCCTACCGTTTGCTACCTGGTGTAACCCAACTCCCACGGATGTAGCAACATCCATTCCGTAGGCGTCTCAGTCGTCACCTGAACTCTCAATCTGTATGCTTTGGCAAAGGAGTGAGCAGTTGAAATCTGTAGTTACTGTTCTCTCTTAGGAAACTATTTCCAGCCAGCTCTGGAAACTTACCATTGAGATCCTATATAAACATAGGCAGAGCTGGTAAAATGTCAACATAGAGTCAGGAAAGGGTTTCCAGTAGGTAAAGCACACGATTGGCCTACCGTTTCCCCCTAGTGTTAATAAAGCCCCTTCCGACATTGCTACAAATAATTTTCTTGGGATCTAAGTGGGTGTAATATTTTTTACTAATGGTTTTAATATAATGATAATACCATAGTACAGGTTAAAAGCCTGATTGTGTTGGTTTTGATGAAAATTGTAAGTTATAATAAATCTTACTTTTTAAAACAAAAAAAACGGACTTGCACTTTTATTTGCCCTGAGCTGAAAACTTGCCAAAGTCCCACTTAAAAATTTTTTTTTCTTTAATGCTTGAAACTTTCCTGACCATTTGATCTTGTGTTGGATTGTGTTTTGTAATAATCTAAGCAAGGTTGCTTTATGCTATTTCCCCAATTAAAAACAAGAATGATGACCTTCATGATGTCTCTGTGTTTTGTTTCTGTATCTTTTGCATGAAAAAGCAATATGGAGCCAGCTTAATTGTTGTGTTCTGGGAGCACTGCGTTGTCAGTAAAAAACTTAAATAGCATAACATTGAATGCTCATGTTTATTATTCCCCATAAGTTTGTGCTTTTCCATTTGGCAGATTTTTTTTTTTTGTTTTTTTTTGTTTTTGTTTTTATTTTAACCAATGTTGAGGAAGTACCTTTTGAACATTTAAACTAATAAACATATATTCTGATACTTTAAAAACTACAACATCAAAGTACTTAATTACTTGTATGGAGAATAAGGAAGAAACTGGTTTTGTAGAAAAGTATCAGCATCTCTTAATCCCTGAGAATCAAAGACGAAATTAGATTCATTCTTCCTATCACTTCCTGGTAGAACTCGAGGTGGGTAGAATGAGATTTCTGAAATGGCTTCCTTCACTTGAAGAAAGATTAATTGTTGAAATTGAAACCTTGATAGTGTCATCTATTTGAATAAATTTGCATTACTAGAGCTTTGAAGGTTTTTTTTTTTTTTAAACCTTGCTTAATCTTTTTTCTTTTAAAAGTTTTGAGCTGTCCTTTAACTGACACCAAATGGTCCCTATAAGGTCTTCAATGGACTGATTAAAAGGTTACAGATTATTTACTGAATTCTCTTGAAACAGATCATTTTAGGTGATCAAAAATGACTTCAAGCATGATGAGATATGAGGAAGTAGCAACAAATAGAAGGCATTCTATCAGAAAAATTTAAATTTTAGCTGTGAGTCCTGGGAAAACAGATTTGAAAGCATGACAATAATGGGCTGGTTTCATCTTCCAAATCCTATTTGTATTTTTATCTTCTCCCAAATGTTCTTCTTTAGAATAGTCTAGTGCTTACTATCATTAGAACGTGCAGGTAGTCACAGGTTTGAAGTTTTCCTTTTAACGTAGCACGTGTAAGACCCCCCAAGTGGGCTGTACAACTGAATCGAAATCCTTAGTTGTCTCTTGAGTCAGAGTTGGCTTAGTGTGTCCTGAAACCAGGGCCGTTGGTTATGTATTGGATCTTAGGTTGTAATATCCCTGCCTGTCGTTCTTGGAAGGGTGGGAACCATGGGGGAAATTTCATTTGTCTTATAAAGCAGACAAGTCCATCTTCCAGATGATCTCAGTGTTCTTTGAGAAAAAGGGATAACCTCGCTCTGTTCAATTTTAAATAGCTACAAGAAGATAATTCTCATGTTTTTCCTTTAAGATAATTCAGGTTGACACATAGCAATAAAGGTAATCATTGTTGACATAGGAAATGTGAATACTTCATTCAGGTGTTCCATTTCAATTGGAAAAAGGAGGAGAGGTAACAGGGAGGGGCCAACATGTTCTCTAGGGCGTAGGATTATAATTTCAAGGTGTATGTGTGAATAGAATAATTAGCCTTAAAATGTTTTAAAAACTTAAAATACTAAACTGTAAACTTCTGTTTCTGAATTAAAGATGGAATTGTGAGGAGTTTTCTCTAAGATGATTATATTTTTCAGTGCTGCACATATCTGAGCTGTAGTTTACCTAAGTACAATATTCTGATGAAATGGCCAGGAAACCTACTTACATACTATATTTTGGTTGGAAATAGTTATTAGGTAATAAAAGCAACTAAATTGTTCTTAGGAATTTTTAAATAGGTTTCAATTCATTTGGGATACATTTTGATAGTGGAAAAAAATTTTTTTGGGGGGGAAACATACTTTAAGTTTGGGTCAAGTTAATGACCATTGCATTAAGGCTTCAAAAGTGTCTCCTGAAAGCATTTGAACATCTTAAGCAAATTATAGTAGCAGTTGGAAATAGGGCATCACATTCTTTAGGACAGCAATAAGAAGATATATGTAGTCTAAATTTTGAAATACTTCTTGGTTTTTCTATTCTCTGGTACAGATCTTAGGAATTGAATACCAGTTTTGGTTTTTAAAACTTTGTTAACAAACTCGGTTGGGATTTGGTTTCTGTTTCTTAGTTGGATGAGTCTTTGTTTTATAAATGGATTCCTAATGGCAGGTTATTTCTGTTGAATGTAATTACTGTATTTAATATCTTCTATTTTAAATTTGCTTAAATGTGGCTGAGTGAAGGATGTAACAAGAGTAGATTACCACGCCCCCCCCCCCAGCATTGCAATAAGAACCAGTTTGAACTCTTTAAACTTTGAAATTTTAAACTTTAAATTGCCAACAAAATTATGTTCCAATGGATTGTATGTTTTGCCTCTGTAAATAGAGAACATTTGTTGTACTGAAGACTAAGGCGGTGATTAAGAACATCCATTTTAATAGTGTTGTAAGAGTAGTTTAGAGACTGAGAGTTTTGTCCCCTGTACTAGGTGAATGCAGACATCTTTGCTTTTTTTGTTTTTGTGTACATGCCTGCTTTTATAGTTTGTTGTCTCCTGTTGTAAGTTGTTAGACTTCTGTGAGCTCTTTCTCCATCTTCTCCCCCCCCCCCACCCCCCCCCAAAAACTGTTGCCCATTTCCAGTCTCCCAGGGACTGGAAATAAGGTGACTGAGCTTGTTAGGATTTTAGTGGACTTAAGAGCATTTAAGGGCTCTGAGTGGGTTTCTGTGTTCGTAAGATGCATGAGCTTTTAGTGCTTTTATGTGACTTTTATTAACTTATTTACTTAGGCCATCTGTGTTTGTCCTGTTTGGTTTGATCCAAATAATGCAGAACAAAGTAAACTGGTGGTGAAGGAAGTACTGGTCTGTATGGTTTGAGCTGCATATTCACGTACCTGTCTCCGTGTTTCCACATTTAATATGCTGCCTGTGTTCCCTTAAGTTTATAAGTACTTGAAGCCAATTCATTTGAACCTCACAGTTCCCCTGCCAGTAAGAGGGGTTATTTTTCAGAGGACGCACACAAGTCTCGCACCTGGGTTACATAGCCATGAAGAATCGTGACTACTTTTTAAATACTTAATGAGCGTAAATAATAAGCAAACAAATGGAATATTTTAAGGAAGAATGGTTAAAAAATGTTTTTTAACTTGCCAAATTTTCTCTATCCCCTGCCTAAATGTTTTTTCTCTCTCGCTCTTTTTTTTTTTTTTTTCCAGATGACTAATTTGAAGTGGGGTTAGTACTTTTTTTTTTCCTGGCCTAGGTCAGGCCCGAAAATCTCATTCGTCAGATGTGAACGATAAGGGGTTCAGCCTTTTAAAAGAGTAAACTAATTTAAAAATTTTCATCATACCCCAGCTTTCCAAACTAGTAACTATCCTTGGTAATGGTGTGAGTTTGCTTTTTTTGAGGTAGTTTCTGGTGAGAAGTTTGGCTTCTAGCACCTCTGAGATGGGTTCTGTAGAAGAGTATATTGGATGAAAGTTTTTTGGTATTATAAAATTATATGGATTATACTCTAGTTGTAAATAGTTTGATTTAAAAAGATTAAAAATAGGTATTTAGTTCTGATGGTATTTTGTGAAATGAAAACTTGCCTTTTCTCTGATGGAATTGGACTCCGCATAAAAATCAGATTTCTGTGTTGATCTCACGTTTGTGAAGTCTGCTTTTTTTTTTTAATAGAAGTTTACACTCTTCCTTGAAAAAAATCCTGAGGCCTACCTTCAGTATTCAGTTTAATTTTTGCTACCTTTTAATTTGAGTTAAAAAGCATGATGTGTTTGAACTGTTTTGAACTTACTGGTAGAATATGTGTATTTAGTGATCCTGTTTTTGTGTCCAAAGCCATGGTGCGTTACTTCAATTAAAACAATTTTGTCTTAATATATTTTAGTGAGCAGCTTATAGACAGAAAGTACTCCATCGGAGTCTTTGGACCAAACCCATCAGTTCATGTTTATTCATTGTCCTTGAATTAAGCTGCTTTGGGGTAATTATTTATAAAATCACTCTTTTTTTTTTTTTTTAGAAGAATTAAACTCACCAATAGTTAGAAACTTGTGAAAATTAGCTTTTATGATTTTATGGACATACTGAGATTGCGATCCCCCCTTGCTAAATTGATGCTGATCTGTAACTGTCGCAAAGCTATTACATTATGGTATTAATATCCAGCACAAAGCAGTTAAATAAAATAAATAGCATGTTGTCTTTATCTCCAAAGGCATTATATTGTACTTCTAGCAAGTGCGCCAACAGAAAAACAGCGCCTAGAATGGTGAGTATAAGATTAGACTTTACAGAAAAAATAAGCAAAAATCGGATAGCTACAGAGCACAGTAGGAGATGGGAGAAGGTTGTCCTCCCATCCAGTTTGGTTTGATTCATAAGCCGAGCTTTACTACTTGAAATGGAAGTAGAGGAATTTGGGGATCCATACACCATTTCCGTTTTTATTTCCCTTATGGAGATCCACGTATCATTAACTGTATGTTTAAGGTGCTTTGTTTTAGTGTCCTGATTTTTATCCTTTAAATATTTGCGGGGATGTCTTTTGTAACCTTCTTAGTTTGAAATGTGGCTTGGTTCTCCTTCCTCAGTTTTTGCATCAGCATTTTTGGTTAGAGCATGAGACTGGTTTTATCTGTGGACGTTCAGATGGTTGAACTGCTCTCACGTGTTTAAGTGTGAACTTCCTATTACTGCCTTGCATAAACATACTTGACTTTGTGCATTTTATTTTATTTTTTAAATTAACCAGAATTTTCATTAATACTAAGTGACATTTGTTCAGGGTGGGCTTGGTGGAATCAAAAATCCGAATCCTGGTTGGAAGTTTGGAGAAGAATGAATTTATTACACTGGCTCATGTGAATCCCCAGTCATTTCCAGCACCCAAAGAAAATCCTGACAAGTAAGCAGTCTTCTAACTTCATCTAGTTTCCTCCTCTCCCTTTCAGCTTTTACTCATAGAAGCTTTTTATAGTCGATTTTTAATAACTAGAGTCCTTATTCCGTTGATCAGATAAGGCACAAAACCAATTTGAGATTTATAGTTTAGGTTTTCCGCATCAGAAACCTTGAAGAGAAAAACTATTTCTTGAGAAAAATCAATGCTAAAATAAATTGTTTTCTCTGATAATAGTCTAATGATGAGGTACCTATTAACTAATTAGAGTTCAAATTATGCAGATCTGCCTTTTAGCATTTCTTTACATTTCTCCCCCCCCCCCCCACCCCCCACCCCCACCTTACTGTGCGGTGCTTGTTAGAATAGCTGCTATACTAAATATGTCTTGCTGTTTATCTTAATTTTTTAAAAAAGAACATGCTTTCATTTGACCTCGCAAAAATCCGATTTGTGATGGATTCTGGAACATTGAGAAGATCTGTTAATAAAAGGCTCATGTTTTTCTTTTAAGAGTCTTTTATAGGTCAGTTTCTGGTTCAGTGGTTGCTGTATTATTACTCATACAAAATCTACTTTGCTTTATACTTTGTTGCATTTGGAACATGAAGGGAGTTTGAGTAGCGAGCTTTAAAAAAATAAAGTAGCATTAAAGAAAGATTGAAAAATAGAAGTAATTGATCATTTGAGATTATGCTGCAGTGGTTTAGCTGTTATTCTGATTTTATACAGGTTATTTAATTCCTGTTGCAATCCTGTAAATGAGTTGTATATTTGAGCTTTTTATAATTTTTTGTGGCTGTAATCTAAATGACTAAAAGACTGATATTTTCAGTAGATTATTAAGTCTACTGATAGAGATTCAAAAGTAGCTGAATCACCCATTGTTCCTGTTGTTATGCTGTAGTCACATTATTGTCCGTGCCACGTTTTTGATTGAGTTGTAACATTTTAAGGAATGTATGTTAAGTTCTAGTTAAATTTTTATATCTAGAATCACCTTTTTTGTTTCAGATTTTTCTAAAATGCATTATTCCTTTTCCCTCTTCAGTTTGAACATAGTTTTTGTACTTTGGTACGTTCAGGTCGTTAACGTTGGCCGTCAGCACCCTGTTTATATAGGGTCAGGGTCGGGGGTGGGAATGACAGGCATGGGGGCGGGGGGGCTTGGAGTAGTGATCGGGTTCGGGTTTAGAACTTAGTTTGCTCATACATTTGTATCCTGTTTTCTCACGTACCTCAGATTGTAACCACATTGATAACATTTTCATGAAATAAACTAGTAACGCTTTTCTTACTTTGCAGGGAAGAATTTCGCACGATGTGGGTGATTGGGTTAGTGTTTAAAAAAACAGAAAACTCTGAAAATCTCAGTGTTGATCTCACCTATGATATTCAGTCTTTCACAGATACAGGTATATCTCTACTTGGATGATCAAAACCCATAACTTGCATATTTGAATTTGTCTTCATGTATACCATAGCGATATTTGCAGTAACTGTTAATTTACTTGGGAATATTGAACAGTGGTTATCAAAATAATCTTAATGTTTTGGGATTAGGTATTAGTTTGGGTCATGTCTAAGATAAAAATGATTTTTTCGTATTGTAGATTTAAAGTTAAGGAGGACCATTTAAAATTTGTTCACAATTACTTATAAAATTGGATGCCACTTGAGTATTGATTGTGTGAAGGACTGAGTCTGTGTCTGACTGCCTCAGTGATCTTGAACTTCAGACATTTTCAAAGCTAGACATCTGGTAACTTGAGGAAATTTTATTCTCTGTGTCAGATAATCGACTCCAGTGTTGACTCATGGGTAGAGAATAGGGTGATTAGAGCTACATTTCACATTAACCTGTACCCTGAGATAGAAGGTAGTCCAGTTTAACTAAAGTGCACATGGTGGGTGTAGTTCACAGAACCTAAGGCTGTTCTGTGTGTGTGTGTGTGTGTGTGTGTGTGTGTGTATAGGAGCACAACTTTCCAAGAGGATGGTGAATACACGTGGAGAGAGTGATGAATAGGGACTAACTCTTTTTTTCCTCTTACACATCTCCTTTTCTCCCCGTTAAAAAAAAAAAATTTAGTGCATGTCATTTTCACCTGTCCCCAATAAGGAGTTTTCCCCTAAGAACCTTCAGCTGTAACATTAAACATTTTGTACCTCCTTAGAGGAGAGACAGAAATCGGTCCAGTTTGTTAAAAAGTCAGTATCGTACACTAAGTGTGAAGAAATGAAAGGAAAAGAGTGTGTCTTTCGGTGTGTAAATGCTCAGGTGTGGTGACTAGGAGGCAGACGCAAGTAGCCAGGTGATTACACGTATGTGTAGAGTCGCCGGCAGCGTGACATCTGTGAGCTCCTGCGGTGCTCTCTGTTGTGACCCAAGAGACCGCCAGCGGCAGGATTGCCATTGGTGACACAGCGGCTAAAGTTTCCAGTAAATTGAAAGGTGAACTCTAAATGAGACACCTGGTAGTTGCCTTCTTGAAAAGTTCAGGTTAAAAACACTCTGTTTCTTCTGTAAAATTGAGCTGATTTCTTGGTTCAAATAATTGGTAAGCAAGTTTTTCATTTCTAGGGATGTAAGTGGGATGTGGCACATTTCTTTATTGTGGGGAACACTGAAGGGTATTTAGTGTCCCTGGCAGCGGTAACCCTTAATTGCTGTGACAACGAAAACATTCCTCCACATTTCTTAGCATGTGCTTTGGAGGGTGATAACTTCACTTGCTGAACACCGCAGAATGTTTTTTTCCAAAGTAAAAATTCTGATGTCGACTTAAACTATTTATAAACTAACAAATCATGTAGAGATACTTGAATTAGAAAGTTTTGTGCATTTCATCTAAGTTTAGCTGTTTATCAAAGATTGTGCTAATGAACCATCAAGATTTTAAAGGACTTGTGGTTATTTTGGGAAGGAAGTGTTTAGTTTTCCTGTGTCTTGAAACATTTTAATGGACTACTTGGTGAGATTTTCTCAGAAAACAAGTTTAATATGTTCAGTACTCCAATTCTTAACTTCCAGTCTCTTCCACCTTCTCTTCAGATCTTTTTAGTCTCAGGTATTGGCAATTATATCCCTGTATTTGTGCAAGCTAGAAATCTTGGAGTCCTCCTGGGCTCCTGTTTTCCTCATACTTGATACTGATGCATTAAAAAATCCTTTTGCCTCTACCTGTAGTATTCATTGAGATTCCTGCTACTAATTGCTATCTCTGTTGCCGTCACATCAGTCCAGGCCCTTTGTCATTGCTCTGTTGTATTACTACAGTTTCCCCGGCCTGACCTCGCCCAGCTATTAATAGAATAAGAGCTGTTTTCAGTCAGCGTCCAAAATGATACTAAGCCAGATCATGTCTCACCAGCTTAAAACCTATAATGGCTACCCGTCTCATTTGGAATAAAAGTCTCAGGCCTTCCTTTCTGTGGTTTGCCAGCTTTTACCTGATCTGGCCTTCTCACTATGTCTCTGGCCTCGTTTCCTGTTGTAAGTTCAGAATCCTTTATCCATCCATATATCTCAGGGCCAGGAAGGAAATCAAGTTAGTAAGTAAGATTCCTAGTGGGGACTGGACGATGCCCGGTATTTGGTAGTCCGAGACAGGAACGTTTCTGCGGGGAACTGTTCGGTATTTGCATTAAGTAAGTAAAAGTAGAGACCAAATAGCCACCCGTTGGTCGTTTAGATCAGGGTGTGTTGTTGCCACGTGACTTCTGATGCCCATTTTAGGAAAAACTTCTGTGTTGGGCGCTTTGGGGATTTTAGAACTGCTGTTAAAGGACTTTACCTTTTCCTTTACTTTTCCTTCCCTCCAGTGGCCTTTTTGTGGCTCCTCAGACGTTCCCAAAGTGAGTCCTTGACATCAGCTCTTCCTGGAACGAATGCTGTTCCACCAGCTACTTCTTTACTTTCACGTAGGTTTCCAGGCTCATGTCCTCTCACTTTCCAGGCCCAGCTTCTCTCCTCGTCTTCCCCACTCAGTTTCCCTGTGTAGCACCATCTGATACGGAATATTTGTTACTTGCTTTTTTTCCTATTTATTGTATTGTCATGGTGCGAATGTAGACTCCATAAAGTTCTTTTGGTCTCAACTCTTTTCTGTGTCCCCCATGTCCAGAACAGTGTGATACAGTGTAGGTGCTCAGTAAATACTCGTTGTATGACTGAGTGAATTGATTTTTCCATTTTGGGATTCTCTGGAACTTAGGCGGATTCATTTATTTGTAGCATCTTGTTTTTGTTCCTGTGACCTCTGTTCAGTTATTTCTATAACAGAACGTGTTGCTACTTAAAGTCTTTTTTCTGCAGATTCTTGAAACGGTGTGTTTAGGTGTAGTTAATAAGCTTGACTTTTGCTACATTTGTTACATAATTGGGCTAGAGTTGTAAATTATACTGGTAGCACAAAAGGGTATGGGTTTTAGAAACTCCTTTTGTCCAGTTCTGCTGTTTCTTAGAGTTACTCTTTAAAGTTACTATTTTAAGGGGCACCTGGGTGGCTCAGTCTGTTAAGCGTCCGATTTCGGCTCAGGTCATGATCTCGTGGCTCGTGGGTTCCAGCCCCGCATCAGGCTCTGTGCTGACAGCTCAGAGCCTGGAGCCTGCTTCGGATTCCGTGTCTCCCTCCCTCTCGGCCCCTCCCCCACTCATGCACTCACTCTCTCTCAAAAATAAACAAACATAGGGGCGCCTGGGTGGCTCAGTTGGTTAAGCATCTGACTTTGGCTCAGGTCATGATCTTGTGGTTCGTGGGTTCGAGCCCCGTGTCGGGCGCTGTGCTGACAGCTCAGAACCTGGAGCCTGTTTTGGATTCTGTGTCTCCCTCTCTCTCTGCCCCTCCCCTGCTCCCACTCTGTTGTGCGCTCGCTCGCTCTCTCGCTCGCTCTCTCAAAAATAAATAAACGTTAAAAAAATTTTAAAAATAAACATAAAAATAAAATTATTTGAAGAGTTATTGCACTGGAAGAATTAGTATACTTTGTGCTTTTATTCATTATATACACCTTGTGGTGATAGAGTTTGCTGAGGCAATGGAATTTGTCAGATCATTTTTTTGCCTGATGGTTTTGAAGTTTTATGTACGGTATTGGTAGAAGAAGATCCCTACTTAGAATAGCTTCTGCTGGGTGAGTTTAACTGCCTTTATTAAAATGTTGCTATTTCTTGTAACAATTTCCTAATTGTGTAGTTTATAGGCAAGCAATAAACAGCAAGATGTTTGAGGTGGACATGAAAATTGCTGCAATGCATGTAAAAAGAAAGCAACTCCATCAACTACTACCTAATCATGTTCTTCAGAAAAAGAAAAAGGTAAATTTAGCAAGTACTTAACAAAAGCGTTACTGGCATAATGTTTTTACTGTATTCAGCCTATCAGTTACTCCGCGTTTAGACTCAGTAAGTCACACACATGAAGTAGATCACAGCAGGTGAAAAGTCTGTTCTAGGGAGCAGCTCCATTATGTGAAACCTTGCTTCCGGTCAAGTTTCTTGCATGTACTTGATTCAGACCTCACACGGACATGGAGATGCTTCTTTACCCTTATTTGATATAAACGTATATTCTCTTTTCAAAATTTTCTACTGTCCATTTACTATCCCACCTATATCAGTACCTGATTTCTTTTCCTTTAAAAAGTAGACAAATTAGGTAAATTGTGGATCAAGTAAATTCTGTGGCTTGTTATAAAAATGGCTTTATTTTGTTAAGGATTATATATGTATATTGCTTAAAAATTAAGTTGTGGAGTATGAAAATCACAAGCAGAGCTGACCAGAATTAATGTTTTGTAGTTTATTTTTCTGGGAATGGTGCTTCCTGTTGAATCACTTATAGCTGTGTTTTTCTCGTTTGGACTTCTAGAGAATATATTAGAATTTTAGTGCAGAGATGACAATTAGATTTTTCACGTTATATGATTTCACAAATAGACGGCTTATTTCTGTAACAGAATACTTAACACACTGCCGTGAAAATAACTGGACTAGAGCTATGTGATATTAATATGTTTAGTTAGAAAGATGCAGATGAATATGGACTATTTAATAATTTTATCTCAAGTTTGCAAGTTTAAAAATGTAAAATGACATATTTTTTAAGAGAGAATAGGAAAGAAAAGTCTGTTAGAGAACGATGGCCACCACTTTTCAGGGTGATGGTTGGTCATCCGGGGCTGGGGCTGGGACAGAGGACGAAGCTAACACACAAAGGGCTTCGGCATCATAAGGTTTTGTGTCTTAGAGCATAGCGTTTATTATGGTACAAGCATCTGAGCCAAGGACGAGACTTTGTGGGTCAGCTGGCTCGATTTCAGGCTTCACGGCCTCCCAGCTGTGAGACCCGGGTCGATTCTGGAACAAACGTCATGTTCTTGATTCGCTTTTTCTCTAAAATGGAGATAATATTTTTATCTACCTCGTTAGGTATTTTGTAAGGATATTATAGGTACTCTGTGCTTGGCACATAGTGAGTGCTCATACTTGTTTCTGTTGTTATCATCAGAACTTTGGGGGCAGAGGTGCTTACTTGCCTTTTTATTTGGGTCTAAAATGCAGGTGTAAAAGGCATTTTCATTTTTAAAATGGCTTACCACAGTAAAGCCTTTATACGGCTTGTCATTCTCTTCTCAACCTGATGCTTTTTTATGAGTTAACTAAGTAATATCTAGAAAGTGATAAAATGTACTGCTGTTATTTCAAGCCATTTTATTTGTTTAATTGTTATAAAGCATACATAAAGTTTACCAGTGAATAATTTTATTTTTAAACTAAAGTGTCAAGTCAGACATTTGTCTTCTAATTGTCCCTTGGTGTTATTAATGAGTTTAAACAACTGCACTTAAATATGTATTTACTGCATGTAAAAATATGTAAACATTTTACACATTTTCAGAAGTGAATGTAAATATAAATAGATTGTTGTTCTTTAACACTTACATCCATTAAAACAGCTATTTATAACTGAGGTAATTAGATTTTCCAGGACCCTTGGTTCAGATTACCTTTTAAATTAAAATTCCTATCTAGGGGTGCCTGGGTGGCTCAGTTCGTTGAGTGTCGGACTCTTGATCTCAGCTCAGGTCTTGCTGTTAGTATCGTAATAGGTTCAGGCCCATGTTGGGCTCCGGGCTGGGCATGAAGCCTACTTTAAAAAAAAAAAACAAAAAACCAAAAACCCTCCTACATTGATATTTGGAGCAACTAAAGTATAGTTTAAGTAAATTTTTTTCTACTTCTTAAAGTTTTATCTACTTACACATAATCATGTGGAATTTGAAAAGACTTATGAATGATCAGAAATTTATTATTTAGTCCAGACATTGTATTTATCAAATAAAGCTTCACTATAATCTTATCACCCAGTAACAGCTACTCTTCAGCATTTCAGTTTTATTTCTATATAGACCTTTCAGTGCACATATGTAACCTATACATATGTATTTTTAAAAGGTTTTTGGTGATACTTGCCTTTTGTGACCTCCTCTTTGGGTGCTTATTATGTATCCAGATTACATTACATTACAAATACTATGTGGCTGCTTAGTATTTCTTTGTATAGCTATGGTATGCTTATATCTGTCCTTGATTTGACATCATTTGGATTATTTCTAGCCACTAGTAAAATAGTATTTTCTTGTTTTTAGAAGTATCTAGAAATCTAGATCTGTGAAGCTTTTCTTTTAGACTCTTATTAATACCATCCTTTTATAAACTGCTATTTGCAAAGCACTGTACAAGTGTTTTTCTGTATTGAATACTACAACAGTCTACAAGTATGTCTTTTATAGGAGAAACAGAGTGGCTGAAAAACTTGCCCAAGGTTGTAGAGTTAGCAACATGACTTGAACCTAGGTTTCTCTCTTTAGTATGTTCTGTCTTTATCTTTTATTGGAAAGTTTCTATAGAATCTTTATGATTTCTTGGCATTGAAGTCTCTTGCCAAATTTGGTATAGACACAGAGGCAAAGCAGAGCAGCCGTTTTGTGTTCAGACCAACCAGTTAAAACCTCCACGTTCACAGATCATCCTCAGCAGTGGCCTGTTGTCTCATAGGTATTTTGATCACCTGGTCAGGCAAGTAACTGTAGAATTGAGTGTAATTTTCTTCCTGTACAAATCTTTGGTGGAGAGTGAAATTGGTAGCATTTTTGTGTAGGAAAGATGTGCACTAGAAGATTTGTTTCACAACGCAACTGACTACGTGAACAAGTGGCATTACTTTCTCTTCCTCTCCCTTCTGCCAAATCTCATCTTCCCCGTTTGATCAGTAACCAGAGAGCACACGCACGTATGCACATACACGTAAATGGGGTATGGGTTTTTGTCAACAGTGCAATCCTTTCCATTAAAATGTTTCTGTAGAGAGCGCCTTGGGTGGCACAGTCTGTTAAGCATCCGACTGTTGAGTTTGGCTCAGGTCATGGTCTCATGGTTTGTGAGCTCAAGCCCTGCATCAGGCTCTGTGCTAATAGCTCATAGATTTTTCTGTCTGTCTCTCGCTCTGTCCCTGTCCTGCTTGCCCGTGTTCTCTCAAAATAAATAATACCTTTTTAAAAAAGAAGGAAAGGAAAAACAATTTAATAAAATGTTCCTGTAGGTAAATGAGCACCAAGGTTAAAAAGTATTCTGGAAAAAAAAAGAAGCTGAAGAAACTCAATTTGATATTGCACTACTATTGATTGTAGAAAGAGAAACCTACGTTGTTTAGAAATCAACTTTCATCCCATAGAACCATTCATAGTTTAAGTTTTATTTGGGCTTTCCTATATTAAATAACCTTTTTGAGTGCTTTGATTTTTGAGAAGCAAGACTAGCATTAGGATTTACATGTGTATATTAGGTTTCACTTTCACACAATTTATTTTCACAGGAAAATTTATACTAGTGGATGTATCATGTTAAAATTCTAAGTTGGCGGTCAGAGCACCAGAAGTTCTTGCTTTGAGAGAAGCTCATTTATTTACAAATGTTTAGAAGTGGCGCTACACTGTACTTAGTTGATAACTTTTTTGAAATTACACGATTTTATATTCATTTCAGAATAATTAAAAATTGATTTAAAAATTGCTCATAAACCCAATAACCAGAGATCCTCGTTGCTAGTATTGTGTTTATCATTAAGACTGTTTTCCTAATACACATGTCTGTGTGTCTGTGTATATTCATAGTCCTCTGATTTAAGGTCCATCTGTTTCCACACGAGAGTGCTTTTTAGTGCGCAGCGTGTCTTAAGGACAGCGTGTACGTTTAGTTTTGCACCGTTTCTCCTGTTTCCTCCCGTGGAGGAACTGTCTTGTGGTCCGAGGCCTCTTGGAAGCCAGCAAGTGTACATCTCCCAAATGTTTGCCTTATAAGTCAGCATGACACTTCTGGTTTTTCCGGACCTCATTCCTTTGTACTTTCTAATAGAAATCATTTATCAGAGTAAAAGATGTTGGTGTTTCAGAGATCTGGCTAAAATAAAGATAATTTGAAATATATTTCAAATATTTAATTTATCTAATATTTAATTTAAAGTAAAATTAAAAATATTTAATTTTATTAATTGCAGCATTCGACGGAAGGTGTCAGATTGACACCTCTCAATGACAGCAGCCTCGACTTGTCTATGGACAGTGACAACAGCATGTCTGTGCCTTCACCTACTAGTGCTATGAAGACCAGTCCATTGAACAGTTCTGGCAGCTCTCAGGGGTAAGGCAGACGAGGGGATGAAGTGGAGTGGCTGTTGACTAAACACATTTGATGGATTCTCTCGTTAAAGTCATCTGTTTATTTTTCCCCATCTTCTGACTTTTTTAAAAACAGCAATTAAACTTATTTTGGGGAGGAAGTAATTATTTTTGTCCTGTTGTGTCGTACTTGTATTCCGTTTTTGGAACAGGTATGTCTTCATTCAGATATGAATGAATGTTAGCGCCGTAATCCCTCAAGTTTCCGACACAGATAGTTCCTGACTTTCGTGGTTCGACATTTTTTGACTTTATAATGGTGCAAAAGCAGGACAAAGTCAGGAAACACCATGCGTCGCGTTTTGAATTTTGACCCTTTCTGGGACTAGCAACATACTGTGTACGATAGTCCCCGATTCCTGGCACCAGCAGAGAGCCCTGAGTCACAGGGTCAACGGCCGGTACCCAGACAGCCATTCTGCACCAATGCAACCATTCTGTTTTCCCTTTGGTACAGTATTCAGTAAATTACAAGAGATATTCAGCACTTTATTATAAAGTAGGCTTTGTGTTAGGTGGTTTTGTCCGATTACAGGCTAACGTAAGTGTCCCGAGCATGTTTAATGTAGGCTAGGCTAAGCTATGACGTTTGGTAGTTGGTTATGTGTATTAAATAGATTTTCGACTTAAGATATTTTCAACTTATGATGGCTTTAGTGGGATGTAATCCCAACTTAATCCAGAAAGAGCTGTATTGAGATATCTGCTAACCTTCAGGGAACTGTGTGGTGTGCTAAGGAGAACGCACAAGAGAGAGAAAACCACCTTTCTGTCCTGGAGCTGCTTCTATATGTGCAGCAGGAGAACATATCTATGAAAATATTAGGGGTCTCCTGAAGGAGGTGAAGATCTCTGTGGGCTGGTTTTAGTTACAGGAAACTTTTTTTATATATAAGTGGGAGAGGGGCAGAGAGAGAGAGAGACAGAAAAAATCTCAAGCAGGCTGTGCTCTGTGAGCACAGAGCCCAGCACAGGACTTGATCCCACTAACTAACTGTGAGATCATGACCTGAGCTGAAATCAAGAGTCTGGTGCTCAACCAACTGAGCCACCCATGCACCCCTAAATACTTTTCTTACGAAAGAAAGACATGGCTATGGTGGCAAAAATTAGAACACAAAAAGCCATATTTATTTTTACTTCTGTAAATTCTTACGGTATATGCTTGCAGAGTCTTTTTTTGTTTGTTTTAATAACTAGGGTATCTTTGAAGTGAGCTGTTTATGGTAGACTTCTCAGGTGCTGCTAATATTTTTAGTTGTGCCGATCATTTTGTTAATTAATGAGTTGATACTTAAAACTTGAGCAGTTTTGTGAATGCGTGTTATATTTCATATTTCGTATTTTAAGAAGCAGTTTTAAATATCGGATTGCTAGTTAAAATAGAACCAATGGCAGAGGTGGAGGTTAGGATGATTCTTTGGACAAATATGCAGTAGGGGAGATGTAGGCGTGCAGTCAGATAGGGTCACTTTTCTTCTCTTGGCCTTTGAATGCGTGCTGTGTTTTTAGGCTAATTGTGCACAGTCTGAAGACTTCAGGCACGAACATGGATTCTAAATCTTGTAGTTTTAAAAGCACTTCCCCATTTGTAGAGTCTTAATTTCCAGGGATTTTTTTTTTCTTAAGTTTGAGTGTTCTTCCCCACCCCCCCTCCCTCTGCCACAAAGAAGCAGACATTTTAATAAGAGGTTTGGGGTTTGTATAGAAGCTTTTGTACTTTGAGTTTGTGCACATGTATGTAAATAGGCATACATACTAAGTAACTTCAGAAGTTTTAGTATTAGTTTCTTACATAATAGTAATCTTCTGTAAGCAACTTCTGGATTTTAAGTTTATAATTGTATATTTGCTTAGCAAACTTGGAGTATTTATTATACACGAGCCATTTTGCTAGCTATTTCTGGGTTTCTCCTGCCTCTGTGGTGCTTCTCTGGCCAGCTGTCCCTTTCTGTGTAAGACACTAGATGTGTGTGCCCTCTCCACAGTCCTTGTGTCCTTGTCGTCTTCCTCGGTGGGGGGAGGGGGGACGGGGAACCCCTGTGCTTGTTGATGTCTGGGCTTCCCTGTTCCGGTGAACTCTCCAGAGCTTTAGTGAGCTGACTGCTCTGGTTGCACCTGAATGTCACGTAGGCCTTTTGCGTTGCCACCTTGTCCTGGCGTCATTGTTCCACAGTTGGCAGAGAGAGTGACAGTCTTTACGGAGGACTTTGTGCTTTGGTTTTTCTTCGGGGGGGGTGGGGAGGGGGGAAGTAATTAAAATGAGATTATTTAACTACGATAGGATTGATTTGAGACAGAAAAGTTGAAGAGATAGGAAAGTAAAGGATGAAGGGTTTGAGTTTGCTGAGATGACAGGAGGCAGTGGGATCCAGAACCTAGAAGAGGAGGGATGGCTTTGAAAGCCTTTGTTGTGTATCTGGGTCACTGGGTGGTCTTTTAGGGTGTTATGAACCCTTAGATTTTGTAGGCAGAAACTACAGAGTTTCTACCTTTGTAGAAAGGTAAATAAGAAATTTCTTATTTCTTATTTATAGCGTTTGACAGAGTTTTCTTATACCCCACATCAGTTAAGTCTGTTTCCCCAAATCAGATACGATCAGGTTTTTGTTGTTGTTGTTGTTGTTGTTGTTGTTTTTTAAAACTACCCTGTCTAGGGGCACCTGGGTGGCTTAGTTGGTTAAGGGTCCGACTTCGGCTCAGGTCATGATCCCGAAGTTTGCTAAGTGTGAGCCCGTGTCAGGTTTTGTGCTGGCAGCTTGGGGCCCGGAGCCTGCTTCAGATTCTGTGTCTCCTCTCTCTGCCCCTCCCCCACTCTCGCTCTCGCGCTCTCTCTCTCTGTCTCTCTCAAAAATAAACATTAAAAAAAGAACTGTCCTATCTAATATGCTAGTCACTAGCCACAAGTAGAGATTTAAATTTATTAAAATCATAGAAAATTATTCCTTGTTTTGCCAGCCATATTTCAAGTGCAGAGTAGCTACATGTGAACAGTGACTCCCATAATGGACAGCACAGCTCTAAGAGTTCTGTGGGACAGCACTGCTCTAGAATGTCTGTGTGCTTTTGGTTGTTGGCTACATTTTATCAAAGTCAGTTACTGATGTATATGTAGAAGTAAAACTAAAGAATCATTTCCTTTAGAAAACAACTTCGCATATTAAAATTTGTTATGGAATTTTATATTTCACTGTTTTGTTTCTTTTCTTTCTTTCTTTCCTTTCTTTTCTTTCTTTTCTTTCTTTCTTTTAGCAGAAACAGTCCTGCTCCAGCTGTAACAGCAGCATCTGTGACCAACATACAGGCTACTGAAGTTTCTGTGCCACAAGTAAATTCCAGTGAAAGCTCAGGGGGTAAGGTGATGGGGTTGACAGGCTTGAGAATATTTACACTGTATTTGGTTTTATCCTTCGTTTTGCAAGATGGCTTTATTTGTTGATTAAGTTGCCTGAATTCAGTTGTTTGACACTGTCGTATAATAATCAGTGAAGTAAAATTCAGAGACCTAAATAAAGCTTTACTTGTAACCTGCTGTTAATATGATTTATTGTAATTTTTGTGTGTTCATGTACTTGACCTTCTTAGGTACATCGAGTGAAAGCATTCCTCAAACTGCCACACAGCCAGCCATTTCACCACCACCAAAGCCTACGGTCTCCAGAGTTGTTTCTTCAACACGTCTGGTAAACCCACCACCTAGACCTTCAGGAAATGCAGCAACAAAAATACCTAATCCTATAGTAGGAGTCAAGAGGACATCCTCACCTCATAAAGAAGAGAGCCCCAAGAAAACCAAAACAGAAGAGGTATCTATATATTAGTTAGCCATGGGAATACCAGCCTGCGTATTTTAAAATCCAGTGGAAGAAAATCTTTGTGAGCCAAAATTGAGAAGCAGCAAGGAAGAATGCTTTAGAAAATCTTTACGTAGCACTTTAGGGCCATAGTCTCTCTTCACCCTTCCTACTCCTCCCAGTGACAACCTCTTCCATAAAGCTGTGCCTCTCATTTACAAGTAGCTTGTCTCGTCCATAATACAGTGTAGCATGGGCTTCCACGTCAGTCATCCTAATTTATTATTCTCCTGTAACTCTATCTTTTATGTGTGCTAATCCTTCGATAGCGCCTTTGGACACAGTTCTGTGATTGAAATGGGTTTTGGAGATTCTTACACTGTACTCGGGATTACAGGGTTACTAAATTTGAGAGGTTTTCAGGGAATTCTTAGTGAATGAGTAACCAAAAGTTGCCAAGTCCGATTAACTTTGAGACCTTGGATGACTGCTTCCTCCAACCTTCAGGAAATTTTCTAGCAGTGCTCTCATTTTTTTATAAGTGGCCACTTTACCTTGTCAGGGTCTCCGTTTAGGAAAACCATCGAAGTGCACATTGTTTTGGTGTGGGTCTGAAAATATGAAATAGAAGTAAGTAGCCTTGTTACACAATTTTGTTGCTCCCTGGAGTCACTCTCGTGTTGTTTTGCTATTAGTGAGACAGTCCTCAGTGCCCCAGAGGTGACACTCCAGAAACTCCCAATTTCATTGTGACTTTTGGCTGATAAGTTGTTACTTAGGAGTTTACTCATTTCACCAAAGTTTCTTTAGAAGGAGGAGTGGGGGGGGGGGAGGGGGGAATCTGGATTTTCTCAAGGGAATGTTTTAATCTGTACTAGTGAAAAATGATTGTCTCTAATTTGTAAGTGTTCTATTCCCCAGCTTACTCTGAAACCTTTTGTTTCAGGTTTTTGGTTTTTTTTTTCTTTTTGAAATAGTCATTATTAAGTAAATATGAATAATGTGATGAATTTTGTCACCCTAATGATGCTAAATGAAGAGTGAACATATTATATCCTGTCTTACAACACGCATTCTGAAAACCCATCTGCGTAGTTACTTCTTTTTTTTTTTAATTTTTTTTTTTTTTTAATTTTTTTTTTCAACATTTTTTATTTATTTTTGGGACAGAGAGAGACAGAGCATGAACGGGGGGAGGGGCAGAGAGAGAGGGAGACACAGAATCGGAAACAGGCTCCAGGCTCCGAGCCATCAGCCCAGAGCCTGACGCGGGGCTCGAACTCACGGACCGCGAGATCGTGACCTGGCTGAAGTCGGACGCTTAACCGACTGCGCCACCCAGGCGCCCCTGCGTAGTTACTTCTTAAGGCAGTGATTTTCAGTGTTGGTTGTACATCAGAATTTTTCAGCGTTTCCCCCCCCTCCTGGTATAGATTTTATGGAGGCCTCCAGATACCCCGAATCAGAGATTCCGGGGGTTAGGCCCTGGAATCTTTTCAGGAAAGCCCGAGTGCTCCAGGACTGTCGTGCAGCAACCTGAAAATGTGCCAGTTCTGGTCGCTCCACATTCTGTCTGGTGGTGCTTGTTTGCAGTTGGCAGAGCATTTCAGAATTCATATTTCTTTTTATCTTAGTAAAGTATATTAAGCATAACTCTAGATGCCTGCTCATTCTGTGCCCTTACTGTTAATGGCTTAATTCTTTTAATGGCTCCCTGAGAGCTCTGACTCCCTGTGTCTTGGCACAGTGTTTGTACCTCGGTTTGCACTTACCTTGGTAGAAAACACTCATGTTTCCTGTCTAGTTAGAGAGGCAGTAGGAATATAGAATTATCGCACTTAGTATGGAAAATTCTAAATACATACACAAGAGAATCATTTCGTGTACCCATTATGTGGCTTCAGGTATAAGGGACTCTGCCAGTTCCTATACCCTTAATTCTTCATCCTTTTCCATTTCCCTTTGTACTTGGGTTATTTAGATTCAAAACCCAGACATCATGTCATTTCAGTAGTATTTTTAAAGTCCTCTAAAAGGTAAGGATTACAAAAAACAGCTTAAACAAAATAAACCTAACCCACTCAGAAAAATGAAATTCATTAATACCGTATATCTAGTCAGTGCTCACATGCCCCTGATCGCATCATCATTGATTTTTTTTTTTTTTTTTTCTTTAAAAGTCTTTATTTGTTCCAGTCTGGAGCTAAGTAAGATCTCTGTGTAGCTATTGAATGATGTCCCTTAAGTATTCTTTAAAATACAGATTTCCCTCCCTTTTTTCCTTGCAGTTTTTTGTTTTTGTTTTTGTTTTGTTTTCTTAGGTTTTCTCACAGTCTAGGTTTTGCTTATGGAAACTCCATGGAGTTGACTAACAAAAACAATTTTACAATATAAAAGAGATCTTAGGTTATCTCCTAGACTGATCTCATTTCCTGGAAGAGGAACTTGAGTTTCAGTGGCTTTCCGTTTATAAAGCTAATTAAAGTCAGAGTTGGGATTAGAACCCAGGGCTAAGTCTCATGGTGCTAAAGCAGAGGACTGTTATGAATATACTAATTTTGAAGCTCTCCTAAACCGGGTGTTTTATGCTCTGTTAGTGAGTACTTGATATTAGAAATTTTAGCAAACCAGAAAGAAACCACGGGTCTTAATAATATACTAACATGCATTGAGACGGGAGGGTTTCAGGAATTGTCAGGGAGTTTACGTCTGCTTAATTTGCATCATATGCAAAGGCTTTACAAATACGTATAAATGGTAAGAATGGAATGTAAGATAAAAATAGAAAAATGTTTGACCCAGATTATATGGTTCAGTGATGCTATATATGTATTTTTAAACTTACGGAAAATTTCAAACATGAACAAAATTACAATGAACAGTCCTGTTTATATCACTTAGCTTCAGCAGTTGAGCACCTCATGGCCAACCCTCTTCATCCACACATCTGATTCCTTTCCCATTGTTATGAAGCAAATCCCAGGCATATCATTTCAGCCAGAAATATTTCTGTGTATAGTAAAGGTCAAGACTTCTAAAAACACAACTACAGTATATTATTACCACATGTGTGCGTGTATTTGTATGTGTGCGCACACACACACACACACACCCACACACACACACACCAGTATAGTTGCCAATATTAGCAATAATTCTGAAGTGTTAACATATCCAGTCAGTGTTGAAATTTGCCCAGTTGTGACACATTACTGTTCTTTAAGTTTGTAATGTTTGCAGGATGCAGATAAGGTCCTTATTGGAATTGGTTTATATTGTTGTTAAATCTCTCCCACTCATAGAAACTCCGTGGTTTCTATGTCTTGTTTTAAAGCCACATTTAAAATTAAAAGTTCGGCCAGTAAATACATAGCAGAGAAGTTAGTGTTAAAAGATAGTTTTTCTTAAGAAAGTGACATTAATTGCAAGTGACTGCAGGAACGGGAAAGTACAGTAACTTTTGACTCCTCCTTTCCCTCCTTTCCCAAAAACGAGTTGGTTTTGGATAGAATTATAATAAATTAAAAAATTAAGACCAGAAGAGAGCACTCTTCTTCAGGATGTTAATAAGTTTTACTAAGCCAGGGGGATTGTGTGGTTAATTAAGTTTGGGAAAGCTAAAGAGGTATTCCTTCTTGAACTTCTCAGAATCTTTTATGTGCCAATATATGCGTGAATCTCCTAAAAAGGGGGCGGAGGTGGTGTGATAGTGTTCAAGTTTGTAAATTATTTGATCAAAGAACTCTTTTTTTTCTCTTCCTTACAAAAAATATTTTCTGAAACTCGTGGTTTTGGGGAATGTACTTAGGTGGTATTGATCAACAGTAACAGTTTTTTTCATATTCTTTTTAAGTTTGGAAGATACTGAAGCCAAATTAAATATGTTACATTAAAATTTTTTTTCAAGTGAGCGAGTAATCTATTTTAAGGCCATAATTGATCTTACAGGTTAAATTATTTTATAATTTATTTTATAATTTATAATTTATTTGAATTTTAAAAAATTAAATTTTTTTTATCAATTAAAGCATTGATTGGCAAGTAATCTAAATTTTTCATTTTAGAGAATAAAGCTTTTTTTTTCAAAAACAGGATGAAACAAGCGAAGATGCTAACTGTCTTGCTTTGAGTGGACATGATAAAACAGAAACAAAGGTATATTAATTTAGCCTTGGAATACATACACGATTAAGAGTACAGAAGATGTGCTAAAAATGTCTCTAGAATATTGTACTGTCTTTTGTTCTGTAGGCTTTAGGTTGTTTGCAGTATTGTTTTTAGAGAAGTGTTTGTCCCTTTTGAATGTTAATTTATAGTGCTGAAATTGAATTTCTCAAATGTGTGAGCTCCTTACTGAAGGCCCAGTAATCTGGGTGGACCCTGAGTGGAACGGCGGGACGAGTGAGACATGTTGGGTACCTTTAAAAGAACTTGTAATCAAGCAGAGAAGATAGGAGGTAGATGCAACTAATCACATTACCAGAGAAGATCAAAGTAATGGAGGCTGCAGGCGTGGTGAGGGCAGGAGGGCAGGAACGCTGGGCAAGAGGCTTCGTAGAAGGACCATGTATGAAGTGTCTGAGGCGGTTCTTGAAGGGTATATAGGATTGGGGGCATGACGAGAAGTGAGAAGGTCATTTCATGATTGGGGTGTGTGCGTTTAGAGAATGTCTTTGGCAGAACGTTTTGGCCTGAGCCTTCTGGGGTGCGTGGGGCTTGAGGCGAGGTAGATGAGGTGAGAGAGAGTGGTTTAGCCAAGCCACATTAGACTTCGAACGTCTTTTTTTTTTTTGAAATTGGAATGTACTGAAGGCGTTTAACTTTTTCCTTGTATTGTAGAAAATTTGGAAATACTTTCCCCAAATTATTCCCATAATTGATATTTTAGCGTGTGTTCTTTTGATGTCTTTATAGAATTTATTTGGGCATACGTGCCAGTGCCTTCTACCTTCCAACCTTTACTCTGTAAACCAGGAGAAACTGTCCCTGTGATTACATAATTCACAAAATATTAACGGCTGTTTAGAATGCTGTCTCAAGGCCATTACTATATTTTATTCAACAGTTCCGTATTTTTAGCGATTGTTTCTGTTTTAAAAAAAAAAGTTGCTCTTTCCTATTGTCCTATTGACTGTAGCTAAATACCTGGCATCCGTTTATGTTTATTAGAATAAATTAACGAAAGGAATTGCTGAGGCAGATCATACACTTACTTTTAAGACTTGATAACATTTTGCCAGTTTGTCCTTCAGAAAGCCTGCACCTCTTCCATTTCTGTTACCTACACCCTGTTTACCCCTTTCTGTTCCGTAAGAGAAAATTGCCATTTCATTGTTTTTTTGTATATGTTGTTTTGTAGAAATTCAAATGTTTATGTTTATTTTCATCTTTGTGTGTATGTATTATTTTGCTTTGTGCACACCTTTAAAAAAGTTCAGAGGAATGACATGGTTCGCCCTGTCTTTTCTGATAATAGAGTAGATCAGTGCATTGATTATTGAGGAGGGGAGGAGAAACCAAAAAAAAAAAAAGAGAGAGAGAGAGAAATGTTTCAGGGACTTTTTTTTACTTTTAATTAAAGGTGTGGGAGCAGTTTTTGTCCTTTTGGGTAATTTTATTTAATAATAGTAACTGGGTTTTTTTCACATAGCTAAGAGCTTGGGTTTATATCGTGTTAATTAGTGTCTGGGCAACATTTCTTAATGTGCCTGTGTGCATCTTTAGTGATTATTTTCTTCAGATGTCCAAGTTGGAGGTAGTTGGAAAGTCATGGGAGATTTTGACCATGCCTATAGAATTTAAGTAGGCAAGTAGAAATTTATGTGTATCTGAAATGATGAAAGAGCCTACGGTGAGGCTTACTAGATGAGTTTGTGATGTAGTCCCATCTTTCTCTTGACCCTCTTGTCTTCCAATTTGTCTTCTTTATTAGCCACCAAACCCAGTTATGTTCTTTTATTCTTTTTTAAGTCTCTTTCCTCCCCCGTCCTCTTTGTCTCACAGGAACAACTTGATACAGAGACAAGTACAACTCAATCAGAAACTATTCAGACAGCGGCTTCTCTGTTGGCCTCTCAGGTACTAAGTGCAAAAAGCAAGGAGAGTTTTATAAATGTTGTTAAGATTAGTGGGGTATAATGAACTAAAATGAGCATATGCCAAAGACCCTTAAAATTATCTTTGTGACAGTAACTACTTGTATCGTAGTATAAAGCTAGAACATTGGATTTAATGGGACCGTTCTTTGCACTGTCCAGATGCCGACTCCTCCCTGAGTATATTATTTGATACTGCAAATCATTTAAATCCTCAGTAGTCACAAGATGCAGTATTCTTACAGAGGTTTTCTTTATAGGTCAGAGTGAATTTTAAATTATGGTAGAACCAAAAACCATTCTTTGTGGATCTTTTTGTGAGGTTGATAAGTTTTTTTTTTTTTTTTTTTTTTTATTTTTAAAATGTGTTTCTGTCTCACATTTTACTTCTGATTTTCAATTATTAATTTAATGTAACCCATAATTCTTTAAAATTATTTTTTCATTTGTCCTAGAAATTCTCTCTGTGGCAGTCCCTTGCATACAGTAGGCACCTGGAATCTTTTTTTAAATAGTGATTTGGGAACCTTCATTTGTTTGTGAAACAATTGTTCAGATTGATTCTACTTCAACGTCTAGGTCACACTCTGACACGAAGTAAATATTTTCTTTACGTGCACATTGAGCTGGTGACCCTCGGGAGGTCGGTGTTGCTCACGGCAAAGCTGCTGAGCTGAGGCAGTGGTATTTCGCTGCTTTGTAAGGTTCGGGGTTATTTTAACGTGATAATGTTAAAATGTGTTTTTGCTGACCATTAGCCCTCATAGCCTCTAAAGAGAGAACCGTCGTGTTCACTTTCTGGAATGTCTTTTATTTCCATAACTTTTATCTAATAAAAATTCGGGGTGGAGGAAGTAACTAAAACAGCATTAGGAAATGTGCCTGGTATTGATACGTGGACAAAGCTGTTCAGCAGTCGTGAACTCCTGGGATGCGATTGCATGGCTTTTGGCCTCTGCCGCACTACTCTGGAGAACGGTTCTCATAGTTTTGCCTTACTAATAAGTTCATCCCTATCGTGGTCAGTACTCGTGGGTGTTTGCCTTTTTGGGTATATTTATGAGGGAGTGAAACTTATATTCTAATGTAAACATTCCTAGAGCCATTGAGAGAGAAAACACCCAGTTCTAAAAACAGTGATTATGTAGATGACAAGGAAGTACATCCCTTTATTTGGTAATAGCAGCGGTGTCTGTGTTTCTGGGGAGAGGATTATAATGTCGTGGCTGTGTGTAACAAAGAGTCCTTACTGCTTTGAGATAAACTTGAAATACAGACAACATGTTAGGATCTCTGGGATCTGCTTCCAAGTAAGCTGGGGGTGGAGGTGAGAGAGGGGTGGTTGGCTGTGGTTGGGCCGCCGGCGAAGGTAACGGCCCAGTGGGGATTCATCAGCCAACGTGCTCTGCTCGTGTGGATGCCTGGAATTTCCCATAATAAAACACTTAAAAATTTATCTCTGTTTTTGAATGTTAACAGAGGCTTGAGATTTAATCCTTTTTTGACATGGAACTTTGCTAAAATCTAGAGGAATTAAATTCTGGCTCAGCTGTATCGATTTTTACAGTTTGTACGGTCAGAAAATGATAAATTGACCGGTAACCGCTGCTCCCGTGTAGAAGGTGAATTTTAAGTGTTCTCCCACATGGGGGTGCTCCAATACCAGTTAATGCTACAGCTCTTAGTGCTGTTTCGAGTAAATACAGTGCAACGTGAATCGAATAACTATATGACAGGTCGTCCTTAGGGCAGCGTGTTTATAAATCTGTGTTTTAAATTACTTAGGAGTTTTCTGTGTATTGCTAAAATATGCCTCCTTTATTATTTGAAAATTTCTACAAGTGCGGAGCAAATCATTTCACAGTAATAGTCGTGTTTATTTGCACCTCATTTTTGTTTTTCTTAAAATTTTTAATACGTCTATGGTAAGGTCCCATCCATTTCGTAGAAAGTAAAGCAGTGGAAAGTAAATCTCGTTTTTAAGTTACAGTGCTTTGAACAATGTTGTGTTCTTTGCTTTCGTTCTCAGAAAACATCCAGTACAGACCTTTCTGATATCCCTGCTCTCCCTGCAAATCCTATTCCTGTTATCAAGAATTCAATAAAACTGAGATTGAATCGGTAAAAACAACCTCAGGGGTCCATAAACAATATCTGCCAACTCAACCTGTTGTCTTCAAATGCTAAAAAAGGAGAATGGAGGGTACAAGACTAGACATGACTGAAAATGGATTTAGGTTTTTTTTGTGGCCTCCCTTACTGGGCTAATCAGCACTTGATCGGAAGAGTCCAGGTTAGTATGTGAAGCCAGAAGTACTGTTATTATTGTGTTAGCAACAGTTGCATTAACGATTTCAAAAAATTAAAAAAATTACTGCCTTTAAAACAAAGAAAAAAAAACACCTCAAGCTATATTTGTATCCATAATTGACATCTGGATCGGGTTTATGTTTGATGCATTGTTTGGAAAATTTGCAATACAAACTGGCATAAGAATTCCTTGTTCGATGATGCACTTTTATGTAATTTTTTTATTAGAAAGGAGAACTAATTTTAGATTTTCGGCTTGATGGATTTTCGTTTTTTTCCTGAAAACTTTCCTTTACCATCAGTCTGCAGACTGGATACTGTCGTGCAGCGGTATCCTGTTCTACTTGAGGGAAACGGTAAGAGTACATCTCGTTCAGTCCCTGTGCGGGAGCTCGAACCCTTACAAATGAAATGTCAGTCCTAGGGTATATATTTGACATGGAGAGAATAATTAGGAAATAGTTGCTTTTGATGGGGTCATGATTAAGAAATGCTATATTGGTTTTATTTATAGAATTGTTCAGAGTGCATACAAATCAGCGATCAGCCAGCGACTGTGTTTCTTTGAGCTTGTTAAAGCTCCACGTTTCTTTTGCCTTCAACCTGTTTGTCTTTGAAACAAAGCTTTTTGCTCCCCGCCCCTTTTCTTTTCCCTTTCTGCTTGTACGCAGTAAGGTAGAACTTGATTTCATAAAAAACAAAATGCCAGTATTTTCCTAAGCCATGATGTGAAACCAATGATCCTGTGGCCACATGGCACAGAACACTAAATTTTGGTCCCGCGGCTGAGGCTTGAGGGTGACTAGAAGTCACGCCCGTGGACTGTGACGACCTGTCTCGGAAGGCCATTTGATCTCTGAGTATGCGGAATTTTGTACACTCCACGGAACTCCTCTCTGTAGTGAAGTTGATTTTCAATTTTAGACATGTGGGCAAAAAGGCATTTTCTCCAAGAATTTTAAACTAATTTTTATTTTTAAACGGTTGACCGAAATTTGTCAGTAAATTTTACATGTAGAAACATTTTAAAAATCATTTCTAGCAAGCACTTGGCATCTAGTCAGCCCTCTACTCCTTTTTCATTTTGTCTCATCCGATCAGCAGATTAGGAACTCCTTTCTTTAAAGAAAATAAATCCTCATAATTAAGCAGCAGAATATCCGTCTTCACGAAGTACGAGGGATGCCAGATGTTGATAAACTTAGTTACACTTTTCTTAATCTGGACAAAGCAAACCTAACGGATTTTTCTGATGAGCATGTTTTATGAATCTTCCATTGTGCTCCATTCTATCACATGTGCATTTTTCATGTTAAACTGCAGTTACTTAAACTCTTCCCCTATCCTTCCAAATTAATTTTCCAAAGTTGGAGTGTAGTCTTTCCCCTTAGGCTATGCATTAATGGAGGCTTTCTTTTCACCGTACCTTATAACGTCTAGTAGACCGTGTTTCCGCTTCCCACATCTTCGCTCCGCACAGTCACCTTGCCCTTCCTCCCGCCACCTAAGGAAAAAAAAAAAAAAAAAAAAAGATGGTCATGCTAACAGGTGAAGTGTACAAGGTGTCTGTGTGTTTTGTGTAGCTTCAGAGTTAGACTGAAATTGCCAGGCACAGATTTAGTCTTGTCATTTTGTTTACACATCGGGGGAAAACAATTCAGTTTATTAAACGTTTCATGTAACTGCACCCAAGTTTTGCCAAGCTGGAAACTTGGACCTTTTCTGTGTAGTGACTTTTTAATTCTAGTTTTCATAACCTGGAGATCAGACTGTTGCTTTCGCATGATGTATGTAGTGTCTCATGACTGGAGTTTGCTTTGTTTTATAGTATCTGTACTCCTTGTATTTTTCAAGAGCTATTTTGTAAACAGATGATGTATTTCTCCATTGAAAACACAATAAAAAAAAAAAACAGCACAATCCCACAGTTGGCTGGTTTCTTCGGACTGACTTGATTTCTTTTGTTTTTTTCAGCGATACATTGGTTATACTTACAACTTTAGGGGACGGCTGTCAGCGAAGATTGGCAAAGGAGTTTACCTAGGTTACCTTGACAAAGGATTTGCTTCTTGTTAACGTATGCTTAGCAGTGGCAGTCTAGTAATGATCGGTACCTTATATAATCGGTATTTTTCATATACATGATCATTATAAGGAGGAAGATGTGAATATAGTTACTATTAATTCACTCTCAGCTGCCCCTCTGGCTACAGTATGTGTGTACGTAGACACTATACCTCTTCTGCATGTTTGTCTCAGTCGTGTGGACCGTGTACTGCTGATGATGCGTTTCTTTTCCAAAGCTGTTGGTGTTCCATGCGACTGGTCCTCTGTCTCGCACCCGTGTCAGCAGGTGGCGCTGTTGTTTTTCCGTGAGTTGAGGGTCTAGACCACAGCCAGCTGAGATCTCCTGTTTCTCATTGTGCTGAGCCTGAACCAGATACTGCTTCTCTTAACCCCCCCAGATGCTCAGCGTTGCATACTAAAGTCGTGGGGTAAGAGGGAACTGCTTCGTTTGTTTGTAGTGCCCGCTCTTGAGTATGGCCATCTTAAGTGCTTCTAGGGGAGGGGCGGCCCTCCTGAGGTAAAAGCCGTTGTTCTCCCGGACACGCACTTGTGTGTATTTCGTTCCCGAAATGCCAAATCCTTATACCTTTGTCTTATTAAGGTTTGAGGGTTAAATCTCAGGCTGAGTATAATGTAAGACGTCTACACATCTTATGTGTGTGTATAACAATTTACGACTGCAACACGGGATAACTTCTTATTAAGCTTCCGGGGCTGTTCAGTAAAAGGGAAAATATTGTAAAAATTATCCTTGACTCCGTTGTTCACACCTACAGACCTGAACTTGCTGGACTTCTTCTACCTAGACAGACACTTAAACATGGGACTGAATATCACACTTTCTGACTTTGGTCACCTACGTGGTCTTCGGGCTTTTCATGCATCTTGCTGAATTAGCAGAATACTTGAAAGTTGTGTGTTTTGTGGCTCTGGGTATATTCTGGAATAAAGTTTGTATTTTTCTAATTAACACCTCTGTGTTTTTCTCCACACACAAAAATGTTTTGGAGCTCTCTGCGTAGCATTAGTTCTGGCTGCAGTCAAGGTGGCAAAAAGTGATCAGCAGCTCCAAGTAGCAATGGGTGTACGAAAGGGTAAATCATTAATATACACAAGCTTGGAGACCGAGCCCCGGGAGTACTAACTGCCTGTGCACTTAAATGCATTTGCCCAAAAAGAGAAACGGTTTCTCTAAAAAGGCATTGAATTGTGGATAGATTTTTGCCTATTTTGATTCTAATAAAAGAACAGCACAGGGAAAATTAGTTGCTTTTAGCCTGAATTGCGTGTTTTGTTTCAAATTCTCCACCTTACTCCTTTCCTGGTAGTTTTTCTTCAAACCAGAATCACAAATGGAGGCTGTCTTCACTTAGACCTGAACTTGGTACCTGAGGTGTTGAGCGTGCTCTGTAATACACGTGACTTTCAGTCATACCGTGACAAGTGGCCTGTTTAATTGTGCGCAGTGTGTTTTTTGTATTGGCATGATCCATTTATTCATCCTTTCTCTGTACGTACCAGTTGAAACATTCTCGTGACATTTTATGTGGCTTTATTGGCATCAGTATTTCTGAGCCGTGTATTTTACAAGTGCTTGTCTATACTTCATCCTAGAAGTGATTTCTTGTACTTGGGAGTCTTCAGCTTCTGTTCCTCTTCCTCAGAGACACACTGTTGTCTCCGGGGCCTGTGGACATCACTGCGGCTGATCGGCGACCGAGCGTATACGATTTTATCGAAAGGGATGGAGTTTGAAGCACACTTCCCGCCCCCCCCCCCCCCCATCTCCTAGTTCACAGGCCTTTCCTTGAAAATGTAGAATTGAGGCTCTGCTCAGGTTCACATTTCAGAAAGATCACATGCGTGTGAAAGGTGGTAATTTTGGCTCCTGTGCTTTTTTTCCACAGTTAACCTTCTTTAAAGGCTTCCCGTTCTCAGAAAGCGAAAAATCCTATCGACAGGGCAGAGTGTTGTTGAGGGCTTAGAGTTTAACCAGCTGTTTAAAATGTGAACTTTTAAATGAGGCGCTGCCTTCCCTTTCCTTCTGTTCTGGGTATCTATATGCTGCACTCATAGGATGGGAAATGGGTCATCTTTCGAAATGAAAAAGAGAAATCTGTTGTGTGCTTGAATAGAAGCTTTACCTTTTTTGCTATATTTCTCAGGTACAGGATAATCCCTTAATCAAAAAATGTTTTCTCCTTGCCACCCCACTTAGAGTTTCTGTTTACCTGTGTTATTTTTCAGTCGGGACAATGGATTTATGCTGCACCTTCCACACTCCCGCTTTATGAGGTGCCAGAATAGACCAGGGGAAGCCTCCGAATGTGTGGGTTTTGTTTTACATTGTGAAAATAAACAGCCAGGAGCTAGAAGCCCCTGAGCTGATTGACCCTGGGCTTGAACTTGCCACTGACGCTTGGACTTAGCAGAGTTCTTTTTCCCAGCTGAGCACAGACCCCACAGCCATAAGGCCTACCTGAGACCTACCACAGCAAAAACACATTATTTGGAACAGTATAGATTCAGTTACATAGTATCCTAGCCCTTCGGTGCATTTCATACCCATTGTTTCCTGTGTAGTTGAGTATTTTTCAAACTGCTGCATCAATGGTTTGAAATAGAAACAGATTAACGAGAAAGCCATTAAGTTTAAGGTTTAAGTCTCAGGCTGAGTATAATGTAATTAACAGTTAAAGTGACAACGCATCACCTCGTGTAAGTCTCCTGCATCTCAGTATTTGGAAGTATCCAGACCGTATACTCTGTTTTCACCTAACGTGGATGTTTTTAATTTCATGTCAGTCACGTGATTATGACCTGATTTTTTTCTTTTTAAATCTCTTTCTCAGAAATACTTTGTAAGCCCTTTAGAAGCATTTCTTTTAATTAATTTGTATGATGCTATTTTCTGATTCAACAGATTTCAATCTGAAAATACGTATTTTGAATAATTCAAGAATTTTAGTTTTATGGGTTTCTTACAGGCTCATTGCAGTTAGTTCAGTCTTGTGTGTTTTCTAATAATGTCAGAGTCCCTAAGATCGTTAAAACATTTTTTTTAAACAATTTTTCCTTTAAGAAGACTTATGTCAATGCAAAATAACAGTTATTTCTGGGGAGTAAAATGATCTCGTGCCACGGCTGTTCCCCTCTGCATCCCCATATATACATGCATATGTGGGTGTCTGGGTTCTTTTCAAATTTCAGGCATAAGAAAGTAGGTGTATGTATTTTACTGTAATAATGCAAAATGTCCCAACTTTGTGCCTGTTCCTTGTGGATGCTGTCTCTCTCTTGGCACGACACCCTCCTTACAAACTTTCACACTGTGTGGTGCCTGGTGCTATGTGATTTCCAGAAATCTGGCATGAGAATTGGTCCTTGTTTGCGTTTTCTGACTGCAGTGGAGCTGTTAATAAAGAGATTGATGATAAAGTTGTTGAAAAGAGACAGTTGGGCAGAACTGCTCCCCATGAGTGACAGAGGGCATGATCCGCCTTCACAGCCAAGAAAGCTGCCCCCAGCAGAGAACCGACCGTGCCTGCACACTGTGCCAACACTATTAGAAGAGCTTTGCTGTACTATTAGGCTACTGCGTCTTTTTTAATTTAGACTTGCCTCCCATTCCCACTTTTATCCTAAAGTTCGTGGAATGAGTGCTCAGGACGTATTCTTTGCAAATAGGACACACATACTTCCCACTGTAAAGAATTATCTTTGCAGATTCTTAAGAACACTTAATCATCCATCCGAATTTGGCTTTGTAAAATTAAGTTTTATTTAGAAACTAGGACTACAGTTTTTACAGAAAGCCTGTTTTCTTCCAGACAGCAGCCTCCTCAAAATCTTTAGTTTGACAGTCTCAAGAATGAGCTTTGGCTGGAGTAAGTATTGATTAGTTTATGGGTTGTTAAATACCTTAGTCAATAATAATTATAATTGTGTGTGTGTTTCACCTATCACTGTTAGGAAGCTTAGGTTGCTGGCATTCAAGTAAGCTGTTGTGTTTTGTGTGGTCCCCTTGATAGTCCACTAGAATTTTTGACACTCTTAATATTGATCTGAAAGGTACAGATTTTGCCTAAAATTTTTTCGCTGTCCTAGGTTACGTGAGCATTATTTTACCGGTCCGATGTCTTTTAAGGAAACTACTATATCATTGTGGCTTTTGTCTTATAAAGTGGCCCAGATGTGGACACTTCAGTTTCTTGACGATGAAAGTTCTTGCATAATTTTGCATGTATGTTTTTTGCCATCTGCCAAGACTGTTGGGTGGATGGACATACAGACGCACACAGACACACACATTTCGCAAGCTTTTTTTTTTTTTTTTTTTTAACTTAAAAAATCTGTTCCTGAGATCTCAGAGTTAGAAGGTACCCATTGAAACATCTAGTTCATTGTATCCATGACCACCTCAACCATTCCCATTGATGGGGTTGGCTGGGGGGGGGGGGGGTGTCCAACAAATCTCATGGTTTCCTTGATTACAATAGTTTCACTGTTCTTTTAGACATAAGTTCTATTTAACATGAGCTTTAAAACAGATTTCTGAATTTTTACTCCTTGTTTTTCTTATCAGCAGTAAAACTACATGCTGGCAGGTGTTTTATGGCTAGAGTGCATTAAGACTGAAGCCAGACCAGACCACAGGACATTAGCACGTCACTCGATCCCTGTACTTTGAGTATTGGTGATCTAACCTCTAACATGCATTCTCCAAGAACTGGACAACCGGAGGGGAATTAGATCAAACTCCTACCTTTGAGTGTATACTTTGAGAACAGGTCCTCCCAGTGAAGCAGTACTTTGGGGAGTAATGGGGCAACTTGTCGTTAGTTCAGGTTCTTGTAAGTAGGCATTTTTTGAGGTTAATGGTAAGCATGAGCTGTTGCTAAGTTGGGAATCCGTTGATAACAGGGATAATGAAGAGCATGGATATACACCAGTAATTTACAATTAGATAAATTAGCTTAAGTAATTTGTCAAAGATCATGCAATTTCTCTCCGCATCTGTCTGACTCTAAAGGGTTTTTTTTCCTGCCATTCTACATTGTTTGTTCTCAACTTACCTTAGATTTAGGAGGGAATAAAATGGAACATTTGCAGGATTGTCGTGTAGTGAGCCTTCCTGGTTGTCACGGAGTTGTATAGCATGTTTCAGAGCCTGTTTTCTGCTGGTTGGTTGTCCTCTTCCCAAGAAGATTTATTGGACACACTCCCCAGGTTGGTTTCCCAGGGTTGATTCTAATCACAGACCTGTAAATTGTAATCCCTACAAAATGGGCTTGGGTACTGTGGTGGGTGGAAGAGAGGTGAGCTGCCACGACTCCTGGTGTTTTCCATCCGCTCCCTCTCACCCTTGCGGTACTTTCAATGAAGAGTTTTGGAATTGGCGATTGTCCAGCAACGTTGGAAAGCGTGAAAGTTCTCCCTTTCCAGAAGGGTTTGAAATGGCTTAGATTTGAAATGGGCTGAGGATGAACTTAAGTGTCGCCGACACACAATGTTACATTAGGTTCAGCTGTGCAGCATAGGGATTCAACATCTCTAGCTGTGCCGTGCTCACGGGAAGTGCCACCGCCACCTGTCACGACACCACACTGTTCCATGGCGCTGGCTGTACACCCTGTGTTGTAGCTTTTATCCCCACGACTGACTTAGTAACGGACCTCCCATCTCTGGCTCCCCTTCACCCATTTTGCCCGTTCTCCCTCCCCGCTGGCAACCATCAGTTTGTTGTCTGTATGGACAGGTCTGCTTCTGCTTTTTGTTTGCTCTTTTTTTAGATTCCACATGTAAGTGAAATTGTATAGTATTTATCTTTCTCTGACTTTGTCACAGCATAGTACCCTACAGGGGTAGGGTATTTGAAACATTGGGAACATTTGAAACATTTAGCAACATCCATGCTGTTGCAAACGTAAAAAATCTCATCCTTTTACTGTTGCTGTGTAATATTCCTCACGTACGTGTATGCACATCTTAAGAATGAAGTTTCTAAAAAGAGTCACGCAGACGGTGCCTGGCTGGCTTAGTCAGTAGGGTGTGCGACTCTTGATCTCAGGGTTTTAGACTTGAGCCCCACGTTGGGTGTAGAGGTTAAAATCTTAAAAAAAAAAAAAATAATAATGTAGTTGGGATAAAGGGGAAATGTTGTAACGTGAGGCCAGAAACCTAGAGAAAATAATGCCGACCTCCCCTTGTTTACTCGACCAAGTGTTTTCAAAATCTGCATCACCACTTCCAAATCTAGTTGATGGCTTCATGGGATTTACATTCCAGTGGAAGTTGTTTGTTGTTGTTGTTTTTTCCCATTACCTTTTTACTAGTAATGGCTAATTGCTAAACTGTAAGAGATGATAAAAACTTTTAAATTCAGAATCATTTGGGAATTCTCATTTGTAGCTTTTGGTCACCACTCAAGATTATAACATGCAAAACCACGGAGTTTCCATGAATGAAGGATTTGAAGTAAAAGCATTTCTAAGGGGCTCTGACTCGTGTGGTGTTTTACTTGAAACATGCCATATTGGTTACCAGGAGGAGAAGACGGGAAGGAGAATCCCATCTGAGTGTCTGAGGCGCGAACAGACACGCGCCAACTGGAAGGTTGGGGCTCTCTGGAGAGTAAGAGATGAGTGCTAGGCTTTTTGTTCAGTGAAAGACTTGAGCTGCCACTTTCGGGGGCGGTGGCATCAGGGTAGGGGCGCCTCGTCCCTCGTGTAAGAGTTCCATGGGTTCCTGGGGCATCTGTGTCAGGCTTGGCACATGCTAGAATCGGTAGTGAGCAACATTGCCCATTAAGCCTTCCATGTTGACTGCCATTTTATCACGTTAGCCAATTGGAAACATTTAGCAAACACCTTTTCTGTGCGGTAGTGGAGAAGAGTGCCTGTTTTTATGTCACTGCTGCTTTCAGACCTAGGCTTCAGCACGTCAACATTCACTCTGGAAAGCTCATCAGCCTGAAAAGTTTTGACTAACAATTTCTAACAATTTTGCATTCTTAGTTGGCTTAGCCAAAATGGTGGAAGGCAATTTGAGCGTTGGTCCAAGCTAGGATTTAGGAAATCCAACATTGGAAGGCGGTTGAATGTTTGAGATTCCACTCAAGTGTAAAGTTTGTGTCAGATCAACTTGATGGTGAATGTTGTTTGTAAATAATTACTTCAGCCGAATATTGTCACCAGTTTCTTGAAATTATGTATGTAGTTGGTGTGAGTGGCCACCAACTGAAGGTCCCTCGATAAGATGAGGGAAACCCCCCAAAACTGTTACGTCATTTTTTCTAAGTTGAATATTGCCAAACCTCGCCCTTGGCCTTTTAGTTCAGTTATGCTCCATTTTGCATCAGGTTTTGTGCCTTAGGCTTCTGAGGCCGCCGTCAGTGTGTGTGATGTTTAATTAGCACTAAGAAGTGAAGCTGGTCAGTGATGAGAGGCAAAAGCCCAGGTCTCCGGAAGGACAGATCCCCTCTCTTCGCCCACCAGGGCCTGGGGACCGTGGGTAGGTTGTTTAACGCTGAGTTTCTGAGCGAAACAGAACACGTTTTTTTACTTCTGTGGGTTTTATTTTTTAATCATTGGTTCAGATGTTATTTTTTTCATGTTTAAAATTTTGTTATACACATAAAATATTTGAGTCTCAACAATCAAATTTATATTAAAATACATACTCAGAATCGCTACTCCAATTCTGCCTTATCTATTTCCTGCTTCTAATCAGGAACTATTTGTGTTCTTTACAGTTATTTATTTGTTTATTTATTTTCTAATTTTTTAATTTTTATTAAAATTTTTTTATGTTTGTTTATTTTTGAAAGAGAGGTAGAGTGTGGGTGGGGGAGGGGCAGAGAGAGAGGGAGGCACAGAATCCGAAGCAGGCTCCAGGCTCCGAGCTGTCAGCACAGAGCCCGACGCGGGGCTTGAACTCACAAGCCGTGAGATCATGACCTGAGCTGAAGTCAGTTGCTTAACCGACCGAGCCACTAATTAATTTTCCTTTAATTCCAGTATAGCTAACATGTAGTGTTAATTCAGGTTCAGATTTACAATATAGTGATTCAGCAATTCCATTTATTACTCAGTGCTCATCAGGATAAGTGTGCTTTTATTAACCCCATCCCCCTTTCCCCCACCACCCACCCCACCTCCCCTCTGGTGACCCGTCAGTGTGTTCTCTAGAGTTAAGAGTCTGGTTTTTGGTTTGTCTCTTTTTTTCCTTTGTTTTGTTTCTTTTTTCTTTTCTTTTTTTTTTTTTTTTAATATAATTTATTGTCCAGTTGGCTAACATACAGTGTATACAGCATGCTCTTGGTTTCGGGGGTAGATTCCCGTGATTTATCGCGTACATACAACACCCAGTGCTCATCCCAACAAGTGCCCTCCTCAAGGCCCATCCCCCATTTTCCCCTCTCCCCTATCGTGCCCCACCCCCCCATCAACCCTCAGTTTGTTCTCTGTATTTAAGAGTGTTTTATGGCTTGCCTCCCTCCCTCTCTGTAACTTTTTTTCCCCCTTCCCCTCCCCCATGGGCTTCTGTTACAAGTTTCCCAGGATCCACATATGAGTGGAAACATATGGTATCTGTCTTTCTCTGCCTGACTTATTTCACTCAGCATAATACCCTCCAGTTCCATCCATGTTGTTGCAAATGGCAGGATTTCATTCTTTCTCATTGCCACATAGTATTCCATTGTGTATATAAACCACATCTTCTTTCTCCATTTGTCAGTTGATGGACATTTAGGCTCTTTCCATAATTTGGCTATTGTTGAATAATAATGCTGCTGTAGACATCGGGGTACATGTGCCCCTATGAAAAAACACTCCTGTACCTTGTTTTGTTTCTGAAATTCCACATATGCGTGAGATCATATGGTATCTTTCTCTGCCTGACTTATTTCACTCAGCATAATACTCTCTAACTCCATCCATGTTGTTGCAAATGACAAGATTTCATTCTTTTTTTTTATGGCTGAGTAATATTCCCTTGTATATTTATACCACATGTTCTTTATCCATTCATCTGTCGACGGACACTTGGGCTGCTTCCATAATTTGGCTGTTGCAAATAACGCTGCAATAAACATAGGAGTGCATATATCTTTTTGAATTAGTGTCTTCGTATTCTGTGGGTAAATACCCAGTAGAGGAATTACTGGATCATATGGCAATCCTGTTTCTAATTTTTTGAGGAACCTTCCATACCGTTTGCCACAGTGAATGCACCAGTCTGCATTCACACCAAGAGTGCGCGAGGCTTCCTTTTTCTCCACGTCCTCGCCAACACTTGTTTCTCGTGTTGTTCATTTTAGCCATTCTGACAGGTGTGATTTGCATCTCATTGTGGTTTTGATTTGCATTTCCCTGATGATGAGTGATGTTGAGCATCTTTTCATGTGTCTGTTGGCCATCTGGATGTCTCTGGAGAAATGTCTGTTCATGTCTAATGCCCAGTTTTAATTGGATTATTTATTTTTGGGGGGTGGGTGTTGAGCTGTATAAATTTTTTATATGTTCTATATACTCTTTTTTTTTTAATTTTTTTTTTCAACGTTTTTTATTTATTTTTGGGACAGAGAGAGACAGAGCATGAACGGGGGAGGGGCAGAGAGAGAGGGAGACACAGAATCGGAAACAGGCTCCAGGCTCCGAGCCATCAGCCCAGAGCCTGACGCGGGGCTCGAACTCACGGACTGCGAGATCGTGACCTGGCTGAAGTCGGACGCTTAACCGACTGCGCCACCCAGGCGCCCCATGTTCTATATACTCTTTATCACATGTCATTTGCAAATATCTTTTCCCATCCCGTAGGTTCTGGTTTTGTTTTCTGGGTTTTTTTGGTGTTCTCCTTTACTGCGCAGAAGCTTTTCATTTTGATGTCCCAATAGTTTGTTTTTGCTTTTGTTTCCCTCACCTCAGGAGACACATCTAGAAAAGTGTTGCGATGACTGATGTCAGAGAAATTACTGCCTGTGCTCTCTTCTAGGATTTTTATGATTTCAGGTCTCACACTTAGGTCCTCAATTCATTTGGAGTTTATTTGTGTGTGTGGTGTAAGAAAATGGTCTGGTTTCATTCTGCATGTTGCTGGCCAGTTTCCCCGACACCGTTTGTTGAAGAGACTGTGTTTTTTTCCATTGCATATTCTTTCCTCCTTTGTCAAGGATTCATTGATCGTGTAATTGTGGGTTTCTTTCTGGGCTCTCTCTTCTGTTCCTCTGATCTGTGTGCCTGTTTTTTTGCCAGTACCACACTGTTCTGATCACTACAGCTTTGTAGTATATCTGGAAATCCAGGATTGTGATACCTCCAGTTTTGTTCTTCTTTTGCAAGATTGCTTTGGCTATTCGGGGTATTTCGTGGTTCCGGACGAATTTTGGGATTGTTTGTTTATTTCTTTGTTTTGTGTTGGAACCTTAAATAGGTTAGCAAGTAAGTAACGTGTAAAGAGAATCATAGATTTTTCCTTGTTTAAGTGCTAGGTTGAATATAATTTGGATTTGTTAAGAGGGTGGACACGTAGGCCTCTTGCAGATTGTACAGGAGTATCTGTCTGCAGACCCCTTCTCCTGAGTCCCAAAGCTGTCTTCCAGATAGGAACTTTGGGCAGGACCAGAGTAAGGGAACAAAATCTGGACCCAGGCAAAGTCCTTGTTATTTTTCAAACTACTGTGGGGTGGGGCAGACTGATCTCTCCTTCAGAAAAGTTCCTCTGCCTTAGCGCCAACACAAATGCAGTGCACAGCTTCTGGCGGGGGTGGGCAGTGAGGGGGCTCAGACACTGAGGTGAGGGGGAGAATTCCTCAGGGAGCTGGTGTAAGCCTAAGGATACAGCTGGTGCCCACAGGGTAAATGGTGTCCCCATTCACAGAGGAGAAAAACCGGTTAGCTTGTGAAACACCTTGCCCGAGGTCACGGTCACGCAGGAAATTGATTGGAACTTGAACCTGCTTTACTCCAACACGTAGTCTTGAAATGTCGCCTTGCGTTTTCCCCCTCTACAGTGTTACTTTTTTTAGTATTTCTGTTTGTTAATCAGCACTGGGAAGGACAGAGTTATTCGCTCTTTTTTGCACAGGCTTCTAGTTTCAGAATAGCTGAGTGGCCTTTGTGCTGTCGGGATGCCGGGAGAGCTGGCTGGGCTTCAGTGAGGCTGCAGGAAAAGCATGTGTGTTCTGTCATGTTGGGAAGGCTCAGCTGTGGCCAGTTCGGGTGAACAGACACATTCACACTCCCATCAGTTTGCCTAAAATTTGGATTTTTAAAATATGTTAATTTTTCATATCGGTTAGGATATTTACTTTTGTATCAATAGTTTTCTTTTTTTAATTATTTTTATTGATATTTTTTAACATTTATTCAGTTTTTGAGAGACCAAGAGACCGCACGAGGAGGGGCAGAGAGAGAGGGAGACACAGAATCCGAAACAGGCTCCAGGCTCTGAGCCGTCAGCACAGAGCCCCATGCGGGGCTCGAACCCATGAACTGTGAGATCATGACCTGAGCTGAAGTCGGATGCTTAACCGACTGAGCCACCCAGGCACCCCTAAATATTTTTCTTTTTAAACCAATTACGACAAGAATACCTAGAAGGAAAGGTTAAAATGTTTAAAAAAAAATTTTTTTTTTTTAACGTTTATTTATTTTTGAGACAAAGAGAGACAGAGCATGAACGAGGGAGGGGCAGAGAGAGAGGGAGACACAGAATCTGAAACAGGCTCCAGGCTCTGAGCAGTCAGCACAGAGCCCGATGCGGGGCTCGAACTCACATACCGCGAGATCGTGACCTGAGCCGAAGTCGGATGCTTAACCGACTGAGCCACCCAGTCGCCCCTAAAATGTTTAAACTCATCAGTAGGGCAGGTAGAAATATCAACACTGATACCTTCCTGATAGATTGCCCAGGGGGTGCTATAACTACTTTATCTTACCTGAAGATAACTTGTTTGAAAACATCTTACTGAAAACACAAAATTAAGGCAGAAGTACCCTTGGAAGAATGAGATAAAAACGATAATTTTCTTTTAAATAAAGGAGGTAAAAATAAAAATCAGTATCTAAAAATGAATGTTTTGTGCCGAGTACATTGTATATAAGATGCCACACATTGTTTTCAGAGTGGATGGTGTGTGAACATGTCACTTAGCAAATTCATTATTAGGTGAACTGGATTTTAGGCAGATTTGATGCCTGATCTAGAATTTGTTAATGTCCGTTTTTTTCCTTATCATGATAGGAATATATATGCATTGTAACACTTGAAAGGTAAAAGAAAGTATAAAGAAGAAAATAAAAATCATCCATAATCCTATGGATTTTCCATAATCCATAATCAGTGTTTTAAATCTCTCATGTTCATATATATATGTATATATGTATGTGTGTATATATATACGTATACACACACACACACACACACACACACACACACGTTTTTTAACATAGCCCAGCTCCCACTAGGTAAGCACTTCTGTGTTTTTTTTTGTTTTTTTTTTTTTTTTAATTTTTTTTTTTTTCAACGTTTTTTATTTATTTTTGGGACAGAGAGAGACATAGCATGAACGGGGGAGGGGCAGAGAGAGAGGGAGACACAGAATCGGAAACAGGCTCCAGGCTCTGAGCCATCAGCCCAGAGCCTGACGCGGGGCTCGAACTCACGGACCGCGAGATCGTGACCTGGCTGAAGTCGGATGCTTAACCGACTGCGCCACCCAGGCGCCCCAGCACTTCTGTGTTCTAAGCGTCTTCCCTCCACACTGTCCCGGCTGTTGCACAGGCTGAGTGAAGAACCCAGGACCGTCTCCCGAACGCATCCCCAGGAACCACCCTCTGGAGTGTGGCTTGAAGCCCTGGAGAAATGGGTGGTGTCTAGACCCAGGAGGGGGGCAGAGAGGAGGGCAGGCTGTGCAGGGGTGAGGGACTCCGGAATTCTTCGGGATAGGACTGGATCTTGGCAGCTCCCCCTGGAGACAGGCATCATGCTGAGACGAATACCCCTATCAGATAGTTGGAAAAACCAAATCAACACATTCAGAAAGTCTTCTGGACTTAGGCTCTGCCCTCACGGCCCCCTCCCTGCTTTATCTTTGCCACCTGGTAATGTACTTCTGCTTCCTGGGAACTGGTCCCCCTGATGTAGGGTGTTGTTACAGGGAGGGAATCAGGCCAGCAGGGGCTCCGCTGGGACTCAGTGTCCACAGTGCTAGACCCTTTGAGGCCCTGGGTGACATCACACTTGGCTGCCGTGACAAGTCGTGGTAGCTGAGGAGCCACTGAGCCGGTCCTAGATCAAACCTGTCGGGTTCCAAAGCCAAGGTCCTTTCTGTGTTGAGACCCCAGCTCATGTGTTCGGCGGTTCCTCCGCATTTGACCCTCCGTCAGCCCCACGAAGGCAGACGAAGACCCCCGTCCGTTCAGGGAGCTGGAGCGCGGGGCTCAGTGTGGGGCCACGGCACGTGCAGTGACGGCTCCCCCTACCCCCTTTCTGGGCCCTTTGGCTCTGGCCCCCGGGACTATCCTAGTAGCACCTCACCCCCGGCTGCTGTGGGCCCCGGGTCCCTGAAACACAAGTTCATCTGGCTTGCAGAGCGAGAAGGAGCAGTTCGTCACTGAAGCCAGTGGAGGCCGTGAGTAATGTGCCCTTTCCTTTCCGGCACGTGTGTGGGGGCCACGATGTGCCCTGTTAGGGTGGGGGCCTGTGTCTCTGCAGAGTCCTCCCCCAGAAAACCTTCTAGTCCTTGACATCCATCACTGGGGGTGGGCGGGGTGGGGCTCAGCTTTGCTAGGCTGAATGTGGATGAGTCTTTATTTAATGAAGGCTAGAAACAGCTCTATGTTCATAGAGATTACAGCAGGCACCCCTCACCCTCGCCTCCTCCACCCAGCCACCGGCCCACAGGGCTTGCGGCCCAGGCTCCCCTGCTGCCCGCTGCCCTCCAGCCCCCCTCGCCCACCCACTCCGTATTCCAAGAGATCAAGGCTGGATTCTTCTCAGTGCCTCTGAGTTGGGGGGGGGTTGGTGGTGGAGGGGGGGGCAGGGAGCTCAGGAGAGATGTTTGCCCTCACTACTGATGGGAGATGCTGCGGTCTGACCAAAGGCCACCCCCGTCCCCAGGCATTTGGCAACTTGTGACCTGAATGGAAGACCCTGGTAAAACAACCTAACAGGCGTCTGGGGACAAGCCCGTCCTCTTGATGCTGCTTGTCTGTCTGCTGGTTCTAATTACAGCCTTCACTGGAGGCTGAAGCGGAGGGTACAGCAGCGAACAATGAACATCTCAGCCTGGAGAGGAGCTTTTGAGGGGGTGTAGCCGTGGGGGGCTGGGGCAGGGCCCGCGGGAAGGGGAGAAGTGAGGACAAAGTGCTGGGCACCTTTGCCGGAAAGAGGTGATGGGAGTGTGGCCAAAGGCAAGAGCTTGCACCTGCTGGCCCCTGATTGCCCAAGTACGTGCCTCCCCCGTTCCCCCCCCCCCCCCCCCAAACAAGCCGGCCACGACCTGGGCTCTTTTACCCCTTGGATGTGAGGCAGACTTGGGGGGGGGGAGGGGGGTGGGCACCGACCATGTGCATCAGGCTGGCTACTTGCCCTCCTGAGCACTGCTGAGCCCCGGATGCCTGGTGAGGGTTCTGGGTGGGTCAGAGGAGGGAGACTGAGAGTACCCCCTTGTGTGGCTTCCTTAGGCTCGGAGACTCTTGTCCATCTGCTCACTGCCCATCCCCCTTTGTGCCTGGCACCTGCCACTCACCGTGCAGACTGTAGCTGAGAGAGAGAGCATCTTCTCGGGGTGGCATAGACCTCCCCCCCCCCCCCCCCCCACCCCCAGCCCCAGCCCCAGCCCCAAAGCACTGCAGTAAGTCTCCCTTAGCACCTGCTCCATTGCCCTGTCACCCCACCTGGAAACCGAGCTCTTCAAAGCCGGGGCCATGTCCTGACGCCTGTCTGTGGCCGCGGCCCCTGATGAGTGGTCGTGCTTGTCAGTGTAAGTTCTGGGAGTGAGGGACTGATCGAGTCCCAGCCTGAGGAGCTCCCGATGTTCTTGGGGGCAGGGCGGGGGGGGGTTCTAGCTAACACTTAGGAAGACTTGATGTGTCTGGGTGCTACCGAGTGCCTTACGTGGATGAGCTCGCTGAATCCTGTAAGCAGAGGATATCGTTCCCATTTGATTGACAATGAAACTGAGGCACGGGGCGCCTAAACACGTGTCTGAGGTCCCACACCTAGATGATGGAGCCCATCGCTATGGAGTGTTTAGGGCAATGCAGCTTTCATTCAGTTCTCAAAACACCCCCGTGGGGGTGGTGTCGTTGCCTGGAACCTAAGTGTTCGGAGAAATTCAGTGTCTTGTTCAAAGGGCACCAGCAAGGAAGCATTCGGGTCAGAATTCAAACCCTCTGACCAGTCCTGAGCAGACAGACTCCGAAGAGAGGACCCTGAAGGCCAAGGGGGCCCCTCCAGGCAGGAGCCGTTTCCGCCCATGGTCTGTCCCACCTGACTGGGAAGAGACCCCGACGTGACAGCTCTTACTGTCATTTAGTGAATAAACCATGCCAGGGAGCCCAGCTAATGGGGATGTGGTTGGTAACTAGAAGGTCCTCATAGATCACAGGGGTCACCATCAAAACCCTTTCCTTGGACCAGGACTAACTGCCGGTTACCCGAAGTCTTCTAGTTCAGCCCCTCACTGGCCATGGCAGGTTTTTTGGAATGAAGGGACGGGCTAGACAGGTTTGCAAGTATGGCCAAGGCCAGCGAGGCACAGGACTTGCCCGGTGCAGTAAAGGAAATTACGCTGTGATTTATGTGATGATAAACAACCGGTCTTGGCCTGTGATTCATTTTTAGGCAAAAAGACGAATGTGAGATCACTGCCCCAATGCACGTTTCTTTACCTAGATGCTAAGCGCGTTCAAGAGAGAGCCCTGCCAAGATTCACGTTCAGCCTTAGCGGTTTGTCCTTCCCGGGAGCACAGGCTGACTCGAGAGTAATTCCTGGGATCGTCCCAAGTGGAGTTGGCGGAAGAGGGTGTAGGGCAGACTCGGGAGGGAGGGAGGACAGAGCATCCTTGCTACCGCTAGAGCCTGGGCACCCGGGCCTCTGGCTGGCAGACACTCTCTCCCTCTGGAGCCGCCCGGAATCTCTGAACAGAGCCATGAGCAGAAAAGCCTTCTGGGCTCTGGGAAGGAAAGTTGCACGGCCCACGCGCCAAGGGGCCCTGTCGAGTATCGGGGGCTCTCAGGTGGCATTCACGGCTGACACCCGCCCTGACAACACCTGTTTTCACAGCTCACCCCAGGTTACCCTAGATGCCCGTACCTGCAGCTAACTTCAGTCCACCGGGTCCTGGACTCAGGCAGAACCCGCGAAATAGACTCTGTTAGCTGCATGTTACAGACTAACTAGGAAACCGGTTGAGAAAAGAGGTGTTGTCTAGCTCGTAATTGCGTGTACCCAGCACAGATAGCTGCTTTGCCAATCGATTAGCCAATTGTGTGGGGGGAGGAGGGGAGAGCGGCTTTTTGGCCTCAGTTGCCTCTTTAAGAGCATCGTCTCTGCTCTGCATCCATCCGTGTGGGCCGGTGAGCTTTCTGCACATCTCTTTCTTCCGGAAACCCCGACGAAGGGGATTTGGGGCGAGGAGCCAGAGCAGGGCTCAGAGGGAAGTGGGAGGAAGGTGGAGGTTGGCGTGTAGCTATGGGGTGACTGCTAAGTCCTCCCTGGGCCCTGAGATGATGCGGACCAGACGGACCCTCCTCGGGCGTGCCGCGAACCCGGCACGAGCCCGTGTTCATGTCACTTTTCCTGAGAACACTCAGAGCGTTCCAGACTTTGAGTTCTTCCAGTTTGCTTTGTGTTGTTCTGAACAGGAGCCGGCCTTTTTATTCCCAAACAGTACGTACGCGTCTTGAGGGCAAGGACCACGTTCTAGACTTCATTTTTTTTTTTCCCCTCTTCAACCCAGGGCGTAGCAGAAAAAGCCTGGCTTTGACATGATTGACCTTCTAGGGATCTCCTGGATCTTTCTGTACCCGTACGAACAAAAGTTAGGGTAAATGCAAATGTATTCGCATATATACTAAATAAATAAACAAATAAATAAATAAAACTGGCTGTGTGCCTCTCGGAAAAGTATTTCTCTTCTCTGGGCCTCAGTTTTTCCATCGATAAAATGAGGTCATTTGACTGGGGTTCTTGGGGGAGATTCTGGTTCCAAGCTCCGTTGGGCTCCGAGTCTCCTCTTGGATCACGAATGTTTTTCCTCCGAAAACCGTGATTTGATGAAGATTTGGTCTCTCCTCCCGAAGCAATGGCCTCTTCTTTCCCACCTGGCTCTTGCCTGCCAGCCTGACCCCCTGGCATTCCCCCCCCCCCCCCCCCCGCTCTCTTTGTTTGCTGGGCCCTGGAACTGGAGGAGCCTGCCCCTCCTGGCTTCTCAGAGGGAGTCCTGATGAATACAGATATCGCCTCTTTTGCATATTAGCACCGGTGCCAGTCTGAACCCAGCTGTGTGCAGCGTAAGGTGAAATATAGATTCTCCAACCCAGCCACGGCTTCTCCACGCGGCTAATCGAAAAGCTTTCTGAGTGGGCCCACGATGCATATGCATAAGCTCTCCTTTGGCTGCAGGGTGGGCGGAGGGTGATTTCACTCTCTTTTCCACTGGCACTCTCTGTGCCTCTTCGGGTTTCCTTCAAGAGCAGCAGGCCGTCTGGGCTGAACACTGACTTGAAGTGAACTGGCCGGGCCCTGGACAGGCCTCTCGGGATCTCTGGGACTTGCGCCTGGAACGGGATCCGCCCTCCCGCCCACCCACTCGGCCTGGCGGCAGGAGCCCTGGTTTGTCAGCAGTACCCTGAGGGAACAGGCCTGGATCTTCTGTAGGACACAGCTCAACTCCTTTCCTGGTGCCGGAGGCCCTTCCCCAGCTGCCTTCCGGACTTACCTGCCGGCTCCAGACAGAACAGCTCCTCCTGTGTCTCTGAGCCTCTGCACTGGCTTTTCCTCTGCCTTCTCCCTGGCCTGGGGGAGGGTGGGGGCGGAGGGTCCGTGTCCCTGTGGCCCAGGGTCTGCCTCTGCCACACATCTGCACTTGGAGCTCATGTCTGTCCCCACTGGCCCCTGAGGCGTCCCTGGCCCCTTCACACAGTGAAGAAGGCCCAGGGCCAATGCTCTTGGAACTCCCTTGGTCAAGAATTCAGTTTTTATTTTTTAGTTAAAAATCCTTTTCTTTCTTAACGTTTATTTTTTGGAGAGTGGGAGAGAGGGAAAGTGCCCAAGTGGGGGAGGGGCAGAGAGAGAGGGAGACGGAATCCGAAGCAGGCTCCGGGCTCCGAGCCGTCAGCACAGAGCCCGACGCGGGGCTCGAACCCACGAACCGCGAGGTCATGTCCTGAGCCGAAGTCGGACGCTCAACCGACTGAGCCACCCGGGCGCCCCACGAATTCGGTTTTAATACCTTGCTGGATCTTGCCACAGGTGTATATCTTGCAGAGGCCGAGATGAGGAAGAAAAGCCAACCTGAGGGGATCATCTCGGCACCTTTAACGGGAAACAAATCAACGGCGAGGATTTTGGCTGGTGCAGGATGTTACCGCTTTTGCTGTAGACACCAGCGAAGCTCCTTTCCGGGAAACCCGTCAGATCCCTCTGTGGACACGGCCGGGAAGTCGGGCCGCTGGTCACCCGGAGGAGGCGGTGGGCGCCGCGGGTCGTGCGCTGCCCTCCATCCGCGCCCCTGCCAGGTCTCCTGGGTGGCCACTCTCCCTCCACTCCTCAGTTCGGATAGCTAGAAGAGCGGAGGGGCTAATGGAGTTTATATAGCTTCCCCTGTATATATTTAGAGATAAGAAGTTCATTTAGGGATTAGGGGCTGCTTCTTGTCTATGCATCATTAAGCATACCACATCTGCTACTGAGCTAGCAATCAGCAGAATATTGAGAAAAGTTATAAAGAAATCTTTGCGACGCTTCATTTTCATTCCCAGCTCCCCGGGTCCTGGCTCAGACTCTTGCGAAGGCGCGGACGGGCGGCAGTGGAGCCGGGCGCCGGATTCAGAGAAGCAGAAGCGATTCACCTTTGGCCCGGCGCCCTCACGCAGCGTGTGCGTGTGCGTGCGCGCGCGCGTGTGCGCGCGGAGGGGCGGGGGGCAGGGGGTGATGGCAGAGGGGTGACACCCCTGACAAGGCTCCATGTGCGTTTTCCCGCGGTGGCCACATCGGAAGTCGAGGGGCCCACGGGAGTCCCGAGCACTGCTCTGTGGTCAGAGGCTGGAGACCAGACTTAGATACCATTTGTCTGGGTGACCTTGACCAAGCCGTTTCCCCTCTGTGGTCCTCAGTCTCCTTATCTGTGAAATGGGTGTTTGGCGGCAGCTGCTGCCCGGCCCAGCAAGTACCTCTGGCCTTGGCTTGCCAGATGGGTGGCGGAGGGCGGCCTGCTGGGGCGCTGGTCGTGGGGGAGACCAGAAGCGCCATCCTGGGTTCTGGAGGCTCAGAGCTGAGAAGTGGGGGGCAGCAGGTGGGTGTCCAGCCTCCCTGGCTCCTTCACCAGGCCTGGAGAACTGAGTCACCTCGCCCCCTCCCTGGGGATCCCTGGCCAGCCTGGCCGGTTTGCAGGCCCCCCCGGGGGTGGTGATGTGGTGGCCAGAGGCCTCTCCCAGGCGCCTGTCGGCCAGCGTGACATGCGGCGCATTAAACTGCAGGTGTCACTGTTAGCCCTGTAATGGGGGCTGGCTCTCCAGCCCCAGGGCGGCCACAAAGGAACCTGCTCCTCCTGGCCGGCGGGCTCCGCCACCAGCGGCTCGGCCAGGGGCCCAGAAGTGCGTTGTCCCCTCCTACCGCCGCCCCTCGGGCCGCAGCCCCCCGGAAGTGACGGGCCCCCAGAGAGTCCTGGGGGGGGAGGGGGAGCAGTCCCCCGCGGGGCTCGTGGGCTGGGCCTCGCTCGGCCTCCGCGACCTCCCGGGAAAGAGGGGCGGCAACGGGCGGGGAGCCGCACGCAGTCGCGTCCACGCAGTCAGCCGGACGGTCGGGGACCGCGTCCACGCCGCCGGCTGCACGCCCGGAGGCCTCGCGGACCCGGGGTCCAGGCTGGGCGGGGACCCTGAGCAGAAGTCACCGAGCGAGTTTCCCTTTATAGAGCAGCCAGCAAGGGAGGAGAGACCCGAGTATAGAGGGGTGGCCCCGCCGAGGGGGTGGGGGGGGAGCTGTAGCTCAGATGGTGACCCCTCCCCCCGCACGTGCCGCCAACTTCGTGCTTCCGGATTTAAAAGACCCCTTCTTAGAGGTCTGTTTTTCAGAAATGACCAGGTGGGTGCTGTTTTTCTGGGGAATTCACGCCAGAAACCATATCCTGGCCTGCCCTGGCCTGTCTGGTCCCTGCAGGTGCCCAGCGAAGCCCCCCCCACCCCTACGTCTCTGGGGTCTGCTGAGCCCCCCACATACCCTCTCCCATTTATTTTTGCTCCCCTTCTTTTTCATTCTGCATTTCGTCCTGGACATAAAAATGACTGCTGGAACCAGGTTTGGGGGGGGGGGGAGTCTCTACCTGGGAGCTGGAGGTCCCCCATGTCCACAAGCTGGAGGGAAGAGGCTTCCGGGGGCTCTGGGCTCCCTTAATTTCTGTTTAAAGAAAACATAGAAAAAAGGGCATGTGTGTGTGTGTGTGTGTGTGTGTGTGTGTGTTGGTGGGGAGTGAGGGCACAGAATATTTCCAGGCCTTAAAAAACGAAGAAAAATAAATTTTTGAATAAGAATGGTCCATGTACTGTGACCGCAGGGCAAATGCAAATGTCTGTTTTCAAACACAGACTCGTGAATTCTTATTACGAGTTCGTGACTGCGCCTCCAAGCAGGACATTACATATTCATAAGTGTGAGGCACCTCACTCCCCTCTTCAGGTGTGGCCTTCCCAGCACCCATGTCCCTTTAATCATGGGTGGGGTTGGGGGAGAAAAAGAAGGAGAAAACAAGGAAGACCGTGACCGGCCGCATTTGGTCTGTTTCCTTCAGTTCCTAAAGCGTTAAGGGAATAGGAGATAAAAAGAAGCGTGCGGAAAAAGAAGCAGCCACAGCGATCCTCCACAAAGATCTTTTTAGTGTCAACTTAAATGTACACAAATAGCAGATGATGATCTCTTTTATTGGGCTAACATTTATCCAGTAATATCCACACACTTTTAAAACCATTGAGGCCTCCTCTCAGGTGTTCATTTGAATAGAAATAGCTGAATGAGTGTTTTTATAATTGATCCCCTGAGAACTGAACGTCTAGAGCTGCATAACTAACATTTTCCCATGGCTGGGGTTTTTTTTTTTTTTCCCCCAAACTGCCACTCTGCAAAATTAGGATTTTGTACAGTTTCGATAAGAGAATTAACCTCCCGCGTGCCGAGCTCCCTGAGTGTGAGAGGGTCCCAGGGAGTCGGCCTGTGCAGGGGGAGGGGGGCGTCAGCTCCCACGCCAGCTCGCTGCTGGGGGTTCTGTTGCTTCTTGGTGTCAGCGAGAAAACTTCCAGGATCGGGTGGGAGGTGGTCTGGGCCCAGGAATGCGGACTTCCTGCTTCCACCTTCCCGGGCCACTCCCGAATGGCCACGTTGGCCCCGCGTGGCCCCGGTGGGTGCCTGGAGCCCCCTGCACCTTGCGGAGGACAGAAGACTTTTCTCTCCTTCCGGTGCTTGCTTGGAGTACTGCCAGGGACTTCCGTGTTCCACTTAGTTTGGGGGTTATAGTCCAAATGTATGCTCATTGTAGAAAACTTGAAAACTATGTAGGGATATAAAGTTTGAAAAAAAAAAAGCATCATCCTCGATTCTACCACCCAGGGCTAGACATTGTTGGATTTCCCGCCAGCCCTTTCCTACGTGTGTGTATTATATATACGTATGTGAAATTGGGATCACACTGTACATACAGTTTTGTGTCCTTTTTTTCCCTTTCGGTGGTTCGTACAAAGCATCTCCTGTGCATTTATGTATGTATTCATTTTTTTTAATGTTTGTTTTTGTGAGAGAGAGAGAGAGAGACAGAGCGCAAGCAGGGGAGGGGCAGAGAGAGAAAGGGAGACGCAGAATCTGAAGCAGGCTCCAGGCTCCGAGCTGTCAGCACAGAGCCCAGCGCGGGGCTCGAACCCACGAACTGCGAGATCGTGACCTGAGCCGAAGTCGGACGCCCAGCCAACTGAGCACCCCCGACGCCCCTCTCCTGTGTCTTTAACACATTTGTCAGCATCAGCATCAGTTTTGTAGTTGAATGAATTTAATTGCCCCTGTTGATAGGTGAGAGCTTTTTTTTTTTTTTTTTTTTTTTTGAGCGTGTATAAAAGAAGCATCCGTGGCCCTTCTGGGGAAGCTTTATTTAAAGCGGAGCAAGAAAGTTACGTAGGAAAAAAAATTTCCCTTTTGTGGCCCAGAGGTGATGGAAAATGCAGATTCTTCACCTGAGCGGTGAAAGGTGTCTCCAAGAAGACGACCCCCCGGTGATCAGAGCGCGCGGCAGTGGCCAGGATGCTGTCCTGGGGTGGCCAGGGTCCTGGGGTCACCCCCTCCCTCCTGGGCTGTGCTGCTCTCAGCCTCGCACGTCCCTTCCGGCTCTGAGTAAAGTGGCCGTCAGCCCTGTATTCGGTGGGCTGCTTTACCCTGCAGGGAACAAACCCCAGCTCAGCTAGCTTCAAGTGCAGGGACACCGACCCTGTCACATGACAGATTCCCCGAGGTGGCGGCTCCAGGTTGGGGGATTCAGCCACTTGTGCCACATCGCCCAAGACCCACGACTCTCCGCGGCCGCCCTCAGTGTGGCAGCTCCCGCCCCAGTCCAGGCAGGCCATCCGCACATGATGAAGTCCAGTGCTGGAAAAGGGACTTCAAAGGGGATTCTTTTTGTTTGTTTGCAGCAAGGACAACCTTTTCCAGAAGGCCAGACCTCATTCCATATCCAGCCTCCCTCGCCTCCCATTGGCTAGAACCACATGCCCAGGCCTAAGCCAGCCATTGGCAGGAAGGGGATTCATCCTTCCCGAGGCTGAGGCTAACAGACACTGGGAAGGGGTGGGGGGGCGGGGACTGTGGGTGTCTTGGGATGTGCATTTTGCCCTTCTGGGCTTAGAATCCCGAGCCCCTGAGCCCCGCCTTCCCCAGGCCCCTCCAGGGTTCTGGCATTGACCTCTTCAAGCTGCAGATTCACTCAGAACCCAAGGCAGCCTCACCAAGTGACTAGAGTGTTAACTGTCCCAGCCTCAGCGTTTGGGGTGGGGGGGAACACTTGGGATCCTACAGTCCACGGTGAGACTTGGGGCGGCCTCAGTGGCGGTGTCCCCGAATCCCAGTGTGCCCCAGGAGCCTCCGTGGTGGCCCTGCTTGGGTGGGTCCTAAGAGACAGCCTCACTGTCGTGGATCCCCTCCCCTGCCCTCTCTGTCTGTCACCCCACTGTGTTGTTCTGCCTTCTCAGTTCCACCCCTCCCACTTCTAGAAACAGAATGTTAATTGTCCTACGGAGAATACCTCCTCTACAGGCAGCCCATCTGGATTGAGAAAGGGCCAACCCACTCCAACCCAGTGCCTCGATGGGTCCAGGGTGCTGGATAGCCAGCCATAGCATTACACCCCCAGCTCAGTCTGATTGGTTAGTATGGGGATGGGCACATGATCCAAAATTGTTTCAGTAAGAGTTGCTCTCAGGATGTCTGATGAGATTTATGGGAAAGAAGTGTGCTTCCTTCTTTTGAGGTCTCCAGGATGTGAGATCAGAGCTCTGGTCATCCCCAACTCACTACCACGGCGGGGAGTCTACTTGACAATGAACCCAACATAGAAGGAAGCAGAGTTAGGAGGTGGAGAGAGACTAGGTCCTGATGGCATCCGTTGAACCCCTAGATCCAGCCATACCTGAAGCAGTACTACCCCTGAAACGATCATTTACGGAAGCCAGTAATTTTTCTTTTCACGTGAACCGGATTGAGTTGGGTTTTTGTTACAACTGAAAAGAGTCTTGATTAAAACACCTACCCAACAGGCTATTCTTCCAAAACCAGGATCCCGTGGCCATGTTTTGGTAACCAGCCCAGATCCTGGGACAGACTGGACCCCAGTGATCCTGACTGGGCCATTTCCTTTGGGTGCTAAAGACTGAAGCTAAATCCTGGTGATCCCTCCCGGGCCCACTTCCTCCAGGTTCCAGAGCGTCTCTGAAGGAAGGCTGCCTCCCCCGTGCCTGCTGAAAGGCCTGATGTCCGCTTTTGAGGAGAAGTCAGGCAGGAACAGGAAAGGCATTTCCTTCCATCTCCACAGTGACTCTGCCCAGGCTTTGACAGCTCTGGGGATGGTTTCCTGATAATTCAGCTGAAAATTCCCGTGGCTCAGTTTCTGCCTCTCTGGGTTGTCCCCTCAGGCTCCTCTAAGGACTCGGCTCCCTCCTGAGGCCCGTGGTCGGAGCGCATCTCTGGCCACGTCACTGTTCAGCCAAGCTCGGCACGTTTCCTGTGTTCACCGTTCTTCATAAATCATGTCTCCGGCCTGCTAATCACCACATACACATTTCAAGGGATGCTTTGCAATTTTTATCAGCTCTCGTGTCCTAAGGGGCAAGGGACGTCCTCTCCAAAAGGTGGCACGTCCCTGTGTCCGAGTGCTTGTGAGGCCAGAAGGGAAAGGAAATGGGGAGAAGGAGACCCGGGATATTTGGGGGGACCCGGAAAAGTAGGGTCTGTGACCCTGCCCAGATGGGGCGTCTGCCTCTCAGGGCCAGCCGGCTGTCACCATGTAGGAATCAGGCTCAGCATTTGTAGAGGTTATGATTTCTCGGGGGGGAAGGTGGAAATCTTTGTGATTTTTTTGTAAATGTTTCTTTGTTCTGAGAGAGAGTGAGATAGGGTGAGTGGGGGGGAGGGGCAGAGAGAGAGAATCCCAAGCAGGTTCCGTGCTGTCAGCGCAGAGCCCGACGCAGGGCTCGATCCCACGGCCCTGGGGTCATGACCTGAGCCAACATCAAGTCAGATGCTTTACGGACTGAGCTACCCAGGCGCCCCGGAGATCTATGCTGTTAGGTGAAATTTCCCATTTTTTTTAAACCACTGGCAACAAAATGAAATAATTTCAATGCTGTGAAGGCAGTCTCTTAGACCACCAGTTTGTGACTCCTGTCTCAGCGGACAAAGTGACAGGGTGCCCGAGAGCAGGGCGGCCCGGTGGACAGACACAGGCTGGGGATGGGAGGCCTGAGTTCTGGTCCTACCCCGCGTACTGTGTAAGCTTGGGCACTTTATTTAGTCTCTAAGAACTTCTAGCTGTTTTTCTAACCTGTGCCACCACGGTCCTATACGATGGGTTCCATTTTTTCTCATTTTGCCGAAGAGAAAACCCAGCTCAGGCTGGTGAAACATCCCATCCAAGGGCGCAGCTGGAAAGGGGCGGAGGCTGTGCTCTGGGGGGTGCTGGGCCCACTGGGTCACATAGCCAGCTCAGGGCTCCAGCCCCGGCACATCCCCGGGGCCCCCAGGAACCTGCCATCCGGGTGAGGAAGAGCCCGGAATGTCTTCAGCAGGCTCAGGCAGGTTGTGGAGTCTGGAACCTTCCAGGATCATAGGCAGCTTCCACTGCTGTGGACGTGACATTTTCTGCCCTCTCTCCCCTCCCCTCCGGGCTGTCCTATCCCTCCACGTCCTCGGCACACTTTATTCTGTGGCCCCATTTTCTTGTCACGTGCTTGGTTCTGGGTGACGTTTCAAAGACCGTTGGTACTGGGTTAGGATGTCATTATCTCGGTCGGGAAAACTCTAGGAGGAGCGCTGTGTGTGAGCGTGTCCTCCCGGGAGCTTACCTCCGGCTTGTGCCTGGGGCCGTGGTGGCCGGGTCCTCGCTGCCTTCTGGTCCTCAACGGCCCCTCCTCCACCCAGGACGACAGTTTCTGAGAGGAGGGAGATTCCGAACACCGAGGCCAAGCTTGCTTGTATTTACTGGCTCAGTAAGACTACAGAGCAAAGCAGCAGGTCAAAGGCACCTGGTCTACAGGGACGCCCCAGTGGCTCAGTCGGTAGAGAGCGTGTGGCTCTTGATCTCAGGCTCGTGGTGAGTTCAAGCCCACCCCCCCCCCATTGGGCTTGGAGCCTACTTAAAATAAACTTTAAAAATTAAAAAAACAAAACGCACCCGGTCTGCATTTGTGACCTCAAGGTCTAAGGCGTTGCCGTCCCCGGCCCAACCCTCCGGCCCTTGTCTGTGTCGGGCACGTGGCTTCAGAAGCAGAGCCGGTATGTTCCCAGAACTTATTTAGTCCCTGTTCGGCGTCGTTCTCTCTTCCCCGTCTCCTCTCCGGGAGCTGCTCTCACTGGAGTATTAATGTCAGGAGTGCGCTAGGGAGACAGCCTGTCTTTGGGCGGCCCCCACCGCGTGCCTCGGACTGGGCACCTGAAACCGTTTATAACGTACGCTTAATAGCATGGCGAGACTAGGCTTTCCTACGAGTCCCTAAGGCTACCCAGTGTGGTGGGCACCAAGCGCTCCCCGCGGGCCAGCCGCCATCCCCCTCACTTGGAGCGGAGCCCCTTCCGCGCTCACGACCGCCTCTGAGGTGGACCTCACCCGCCATCCCTGTCTTCCGGATGAGGAAACTGAGGCAAGTGCAGGTAGACTGACTCCCCCAAGGTCACACAACTAGTCAGCCGCAGAGACCGGGCTCCCCCGCAGGCCTGCGGTCTGTGAAGCGCTTTCCCCAGGGCCACAGAAGCCTCTGGAGGGCCGGCCCCTTCTCCCTCTTGCGGGGGGGTGGAGGGGGGGAGGTCCTCGGGACCTTGAGCTCGGCCCACGCACTGGTCTGTGCAGATGCGGCACACTAGGACCCCCGGCTCTTCCTCGGGCTCCGGGGACGCTGGCCCAGATGGGTTCTGAGCCCGGGTTCCCCGGCCCGGCTTCTGCTGTGTTCCCTCTGCTACGAACTGGGAGCGGTCACCACCCGTGCTGAGGTGACCGTATGGCTGGTACCCAAGGTGCACCCGCCAGTGCTTCTCAGGACACCAGGCTCGGCTCTGTCCAGGCATTGATCCCGGTGGCCCCTCTTCAGGCCCCAGAAGGCCTCCCTGCCCTTCCAGGCCCAGCCAGCGTCCTCCCAGTGCCCGATGGGGCCTCCTGGCTTCTCTTGATCTGTGCAGCCCAGGAAGCAGACGCTTGGATGACAAGACGCCTCTCTGTGGCTCTCAGGCCGCCTCGCACACAGAGGGCGGAACAGGAAGAGCGGAAAGGCAGCGGGAGCCGTGGGGGGAATGCGCCAAGTCCCAGAGCGAGAGGCGAGAAGAGGTTAACCAGCCCTCCTCCTGCTCCAAACCCTCCTCGGACCCCACAGCGTCCCGCCCAGAGGGTTCGGCACCTATTTGGATGCCGAGGAAAGCTGTCCAAGGTCAGGACCCTGACAGAGGCCGGGCTGCAGAGAAGTGACCTCTCCTCCCAGCTCGCCCGCTAGCCGTGAGAACCGGACCCACATTCCTGTCTACTGGCCCCTGGTCTTTATCTCGGTCCTCAGGACAGCTTACCCAACCCATCTGGCTTAGTAGCCTTTTCCCTGGCGTGTGGGGACTCTCCTGTCCACAGAGAACCTGGGGGAACAGCCCTCTTGGTGAGCAAGGGGCCTCACCTCCGTGGGAATCCCCTCCCGAATTTATTCCCTCATTCCTGTCTCAACAGGGCGGTCCTTTGCCGAGAGGGGTGTCAGAGTTTCAGGTCTTGGGAGATGAGGCACTGAGTTTGGGATGGAAAGAGCTGATCTGCCTTAGAAAATTGGAGGAAGAGAGTGTCTGTGCTCCTGTGAGGCCGGGAAGGAGGTGCCGGCCTCCCCCTTCCCACACAGCCTGCAATGGGGTGCCCCACATCTCAGCAATCAAGAGAAATAGTATTTAAAATTTTTTTAATGTTTATTTTATTTTTGAGAGAGCTAGAGAGAGAGAGCAAGCAGGGGAGGGGCAGAGACAGAGGGGGACACAGGCTCCAGGCTCTGAGCTGTCAGCACAGGGCCCGACGCGGGGCTCAAACCCACGGACTACGACGAGATCGTGACCTGAGCCAAAGTCGGATGCTCAACTGACTGAGCCACCCAGGTGCCCCAAGAGAAGTGGTATTTTTAATGCCATGTTTTAAAACTCAGAATTGCGGAAAAACCCACAATGAACCAAATATCAAAATTTCAAAGACAAGATCAACCGTGCCAAGCCATATTGGCACCCGAGGCAAAAGGAAAAAATCAGCAAGAATGATCTTGTCCCTGTTTAAAATGTTGAGTTTTGTTCATCGTGCATTCCACCTCCCCCCCCCCCCGATACTTTTTGCATTAAAATATTACTTATCTTGATTTGGGGCGTCCTCTTAAGTTCTGTGTCCGAGGCGAGTACCGTGTTTGCCTCACCCTGATCCCAGCCCTGGGAGGACAGTGGTCCCCGAGCACGCGAGGCCCCCACGGGACCTATAGCTGGTTCCCTGACTTTAGTAGAATCCCTCGCTTAGACAAAGTCTTCACACGGTGAGTGTTTTCTTGTGGAAATTAAGTGAAAGCTGCTTTCAACATCTGGATAGATGCCGATAGAGCGAAGGTGGCCTGCGCGAGGTGCCCCAGGGACTGGGCTGAAGTTTTATCTTCCTCCCTGTTGGCCATTGTGCATCTCTGGCCATGGCCACCCCAGCTAACAGGGCACCTATAGTTCCAGAAGCTCTTTGGGGCAAGCGGATTCTGGCTCCTTTACAGCAGAGGGCACTTAAGTCCAGTCACAGATCCCAAACTAAAACTCATTTCTTTAAAAAAAAATTTTTTAAGTATTTATTTATTTATTAGTTTTATTTTTTTTAAATTTGCATCCGAGTTCGTTAGCATCTAGCGCAACAATGATTTCAGGAGTAGATTCCTTAGTGCCCCTTCCCCGTTTAGCCCATCCCCCCTCCCACCACCCCCCCAGTAACCCTCAGTTTGTTCTCCATATTTATGAGTCTCTTCTGTTGTGTCCCCCTCCCTGTTTTTATATTATTTTTGTTTCCCTTCCCTTATGTTCATCTGTTTTATCTCTTAAAGTCCTCATATGAGTGAAGTCATATGATTTTTGTCTTTCTCTAATTTCATTTAGCATCATACCCTCCAGTTCCATCCACGTAGAAATGACAAGATTTCTTCTTTTTGATCGCCGAGTAATACTCCATTGTATATATATATGCCACATTGAGGCATATATCATCCATCGAGGGACATTGGGCTCTTTCCATACTTTGGCTATTATTGATAGTGCTGCTATAAACATGGGGGTACGTGTGTCCCTTCGAAACAACACCCTTGTATCCCGTGGATAAATGCCTAGTAGTGCAATTGCTGGGTCGTAGGGTAGTTCTATTTTTAGCTTTTTGAGAGCCCTCCATACTGTTTTCCAGAGTGGCTGCACCAGCTTGCATTCCCCCCTCCCAGTTTTTTTAAATGTTTATTTTTGAGACACACACACACACACACACACACACACACAGAGTGAGCAGGGGAGGGGCAGAGAGAGAGGGAGACACAGAATCCAAAGCAGGCTCCAGGCTCCGAGCTGTCAGCACAGAGCCCGACGCGGGGCTCGAACCCACAAGGCGTGAGATCATGACCTGAGCCGAAGTCGGACGCTCAACCGACTGAGCCACCCAGGCATCCCCTAAAACTCATTTCTGTAGTGGAGGGCCATCCTTCTGGTTTGTCTCTGCTTTTTCCAGGGGCTGACGGATACCTGCCAGGGATCCTGCCTCTCCTCCTTCCCTGCGTCTGGGGGCAGGCGTTGCTAACAGACCTCAGCTGCCAAGCCTAGAGCCTCATCTAATACAGGACTTCGGGATGTCACGGCCAACTTACGGGAGTTGGCAAAAAAAGACGCGATTTGTCCCCCAGCTATGTCATTCCTTCTCTCTCCTCTCCTTGGTGGTGACGGGTTTGTGCTTGAGAGCCTCCTGGAGGGAGAACTGGAGGCTGACGAACTCACGGGGAAATGTGCATTAAGGCCGGCAAGGTCACAAGTGAGCTGGATCTGTGGATACACAATTGATCCTCAAACAACATGGTTTTGAACAGCGTGGTCTGCTTATATGTAGGGTTTTTTTCTCCCAATAAATACAGCACAGCATAGTGGATGTATTTTCCTTATGATTTTCTTTTTACAGCTTTAATTTATTTATTTTGAGAGACACAGAGACGGTGTGAGTTGGGGGTGGGGGGGCTGACAGGAAGAGAGGGAGAGAGAATCCCAAGCAGGATCCATGTTTTCAGGGCAGAGCCCGACACGGGGCTCGAACTCATGAAGCCGTGAGATCATGACTTGAGCCGAAATCGAGAGACAGACGCTTAACCACCTGAGCCACATGGATGCCCCCTCCTTACGATTTTCTTAATAACGTCCTTTTTCTTGAGTTTATTGTAAGAATACTGGATAAATACATATAACATACAAAATGTGTGTTAATCCACTGTTTAGGTGGTCAGTAAGGCTTCCGGTCAACAGTAGTTAAGTTTTTTGGGGAAGTGGTTAAGTTACTGGTTAAATGTTTGGGGAAGCAAAGTTATACTCAGATTTTGACAATGAGGGGGGTTGGTGCCCCTAACCTCTGTGTCATTCAAGGGGCAACTATAAATACATTTCTATGGTAAAAAAAACAAAAACAAAAACAAAACCAGAATAGCCCAGCAGGCTAACTAATGAGACTACCAAAGTCATTGGATAGGTCGTAATTAGTCACGAAATGTACCGTACTGTTCATTTCTAGGTACAAGTCACTTGAGAAATGTTTCAGGGTCATTGAGGCCAGTGGTTTCAACAGATCGCAGGCATTCGCTCTGCCTCCCCCCAGCTCCCGTGCACGTTCAAGCTCATGCTTCGTAGGAGAAGCATAGCCCTGGAAGCCCGCAGCCTGACCTTGAGTCCCACCTCCGCTCTGGGACCACGTACGCCTTTGAGGCCCAAACTTCCCACCTGCAGGATGGGAGCATGGCTTTGGGAAAATCAAACAAGATCATGACTTCAGGGGCGCCTTAGGGTGGCTCAGTCACATAAGCGTCTGGCTCTTGGTTTCGGCTCTGGTCATGATCTCACAGTTCATGGGATCGAGCCCCACGTGGGGCTCTGTGCTGACAGCCTGGAGCCTGCTTGGGATTCTCAATCTCTTTCTCTGCTCCTCTCCCACTGGCACACGCTTTCTCTCTCTCTTTCAAAAATATAAGTAAACTCGAAAAAGAAAAGAAATCATGATTTCAAGTGTTTAACACGGTGCACTCATTAGGCGCTTCATGGATGCTGACCCCTCTCTTCCTGTCGCCCTCCCTGCCCCTCTCCGTGTGGTCCTGCATCCAAAGCTGGTGCCTTTCTGGTTTTCACACCTGGCCTCTGCCGCTCGCACCTTAGACTCCCTCTTCATTTCAGTGTCCGGATCCCAAACCTCAGTGTGGATGAAAAAATGTTCAGAATTTATACCCAGGTAGATCCAGGGTTTTTTTTGGTGGAGGGCGGGGGGAGGGGGGTTGGTCCGGAGCTTATAACATTTGGGGTCTCCCCTCACAAAACTATGCATTCTGAATCGGACGCAGGACCACTGGAAGGGGCCTGGGCACATGAGGGGGCCGGAGGCTGAGGCTGTGCTAGCTTTGCAGCCACTCCCCGTTGATCCACAATCAGAATCTCACAGACAGCGAGGGTGGGGGGAGCTCAGGGAGCACTGCGTGCTGCTGCCTGTGGGCCTAGACGGGATCCAGAGTGGGGCCTGGGGAGGGGGGAAGGAGGGGGAGAAGGGAGAGGTGGGTGGCCCAGACCAGCCCCGCCCCCGACCATGCCCGGGTTCGTCAGCTCAGGACACCCCCACTCCGCCCTCGAAATTTGGCTGAAGTTCTCCAGGAGCTCCCCTGAATGTCCTCTGCCCTCAGAGGCTATCCGGACGCATCGGCCGAGCCAAACGCATGAAGCTTGGGATCCAGGCTGGGCCCTGCCTGCCGGGCCTTCCTGAGCGTGCCCAGCTCAGAGATGCGGCTCCCGCACGGGCCCTGGGCCTCCACCCGGCTCCCCTCCCTCTCCTTGCCATCCCCCACCCCCTGTCCCCACCCCTCCTCCCTCTCCTCCTCTTGCAGCCTCCTCCCTGCCCAGTCTCTCCGGCGTCCCTCCTCCCCTCCCTCCTCTCCCTTCTCACCCCTGCTTCCTCCTCCTCTGGAGGTGTCGGCTCAAGTCTACCGGACCCACCTCCCACCCCCCACATCCCCAGCCCGGGGCCCAGCCGGGACGTGGGTGATGACGCAGCCGTTCAGTTGCCTGGAAAGGGCCGACAGCAGACACAGCCCTGGTCGGGCAGAGCAAGTCCCCAGCCAGCTGGTGAGGGGATGGGCCCGAGCCAGGTAATTATTGCCTGGTGCAGAGGTCGAGAGCCGCAGAGCGGCTGATGTACTAATGAAACACAAATGGGACATCTGTGTTCAGGAGTTCAGCAAACCATGGAAAGCCCAACTTTGCCAGGAGTTTATGTACTACCAGAGGCAGACTCGCTCCTTCCGGCTAAGGGAGCAGTAAACACTCCAGAAGCCATTTCCCTGCTTCTCCGCACGTTCTCTATCTGGGGGCGTCACAGCCCTTGTCACCCCTGGGGAAACGGCTGGACCGGAGGTGTGTGGGCGTGGAGGGGGCGGGAGGTGGTGAGACGGGGTCCCTCCCCCGGGGCTCCCCTCTGGGCTCGCTGATGAGCCAGGCCAGGCCCTTCCTCCCCCAGCCCGTGGTGTGGGGGCCCACTGAGACCGGGGAGTGCCGAGTCCCCCGTGATTTGCGCAACGTTAGGGAGGGCGGCGGGGGGGGGGGTTGCTGAGAAGCCTGGGGTCTCTCCGACCTGCCATTTGCTCCCTGGGCAGCCCCTGGCTGGTCACGTGACCTCCTGGGCCTCAGTTTCCTCGCCTGCAAAGTGAGGGTATGGCTAGGCACCGCCCCCTCCCCGCCGTGTTTATTAAGATCCTTTTGGAAGCGAGCAACACTGACCCTGACTGTCTTGTCCGAGAAAAGAGCATTTACCATAGGAAGGGGGTGTTTTGTGAATGGGAGGATGCGCTGGCTCAGGAACAAGGGGAACCAGGGCAGCCATGGGGACCCGGCAGCGGGAGGGGGGGCTTGCCCTTACGCGACTTGCTCCAGTGCCCCCCCCCCCCACCACTGGCGGGGCGCCACTGTGCCTCAGTTTCCATATCCTGGGGCGGGGGCAGAGTCTTTGGGCCGGCTACGCAGACGAGTCTCTCCTGGGAGTGGATGGGCAGCACAAGGTGTGGCCTCTCAGGGTCAGCCCCTGCACGGGGGGCCACTTCCAGAAGGGGACGACCACAGAGCGCCAGTGGCCACGATGCGGCCATCGTAACGCTGGAACGTGCAGGTGTGAAGGGGACACACCTGTGCTCTTATGGCCGGAACCTCGGACGGTCCGGGGCCTGACTCTTGTCCTCACTCCTAGCTTCTCACTCACCCCCCACTTGAGCAGGTCCTGCTGGGGGCACGCCTTGACCGCAGTCCACGTTTGCCCTCGGGATCCTACTGCTTCTGTCACCATGACAACTGGTACGTAGTTGGTGCTTACTGGGTGCCGAGCCCTGGACCCCCCCAGACTGTTCTCTGGGCGGCGGCTGCCGAGCTGGGGCCTCAGCTGACTGTTGCTGGAGCTCCCGGCAGTGGCGTGGGGACTGCCCTGGTTAAAGGGGGCCGGGCAGGGCTGGGGGGTGGGTCCTGGGCTAAGGCCTGGGCCGTGCGGCCAGAGAGCCAATCTATGCCGAGCCGGTCCCACGAGTGGGGCTTGTGCAAGAGCCAGTCTTAAGGGGACAGGGAGTGGACACCAGTCAGAGGCATGGGGCTGAGAGGGAGTCACTGGGGGATGGGCCACAGCAGAGGCACACCAGGAGGAGGGGAGGGAGGGTCCCCGAAGGCCTCTCTCTCCCAGGTGACTCCTTTCCCAGGCAGTGGAATCCCTGCGCCGGAGGAGAAGGACTCTGGAGACCAGCTTCCACATTTTCCAGGACAACAACTCTGCCACACAAAGAGCGTGACTGGGGCCCTGTGGGGGGCAGGGGGGTAAAGGCCGCTTCCTTCCGAGTAGACGTGCGCCCTGGCTCTCGGGTGTGAAGCATCCTTTCCAATCCAGGTTTTACCGATTGTTCTTCCTCATTTTGTCAACATCAGGAGGAAATGCCAAGAATGCTTTGCAAGTGGATGAAGACATTCACGCTCCAAGGTCTTGTGTGAGCAGGAGCGACGGATGCCCTTGTGGCTCGTCCAGAACCCGTGCCTCCCGTCCCTGCCGGCGGATTCCCACCTTCTCCACCGGCCACGGCTTTGTGGGTTGCCATTGGTCTAAGGTTCCCAGTCCCCTCGCCTCGGAGGCCGGTCAGCGGACATCCCAGGCCGGGAGCGGGGGCTTTTGTACGGGAAGCGACGAGAGGTGGTTTGAATCGCTTCGAGTCAGTGTTTCTGTTATTTGCAGCCCAGAACCTCCCAGCTGATCCTGCACGTGGAAAGTGGCTTTCTGCCTTCAGGGAACAGGGGCTCTGTCTTCACGAAACCCTTCATGGCACGACAGGTTGCATGGAGGCCGTCGCGTTCGGTCCTCACGGCAGCCCTGAGGCGGGTGGGGTGTGGCATCCGATGAAGCCGCGTGTTTCGGGAGGGGATCCATCCCCAAGGCCACGGGTAGAGCTCAGACTCAGGAGGGAGGGCTTGGAGGACAGCAGAGGACAGACTGTCCCCATAAGAGTCTTTATTGTTCCCATTGTCACCTGAGAAGCCCGAGGCACAGGGACGCGAGGGCATCTGAGCCGGGACTCCATCCTCCCACAGATTCTCAACATCGTGCTACACTAAAACCGTGACCTCTCCACGCGGAAAGCGAGCCAATAAAGGGCACGGAATGGAGCTGTGGCCGGTCAGGGCCAGGAGGACAGCAGCCGATTTGTAAGTTCAGCCGCCCCTGCCAGGCTGGCCCAAGGAGCGCCCGGGGTCCTGGACGGCGAGTGGCTCACGGCGGGACCTTGTCGCGCCTGCGGCACCCCCGGGGCTAGCACGGTGCGCGTCACACGGGAGATGCCAGGCTGCTGTGGTTGAGTGAGCGACTAAATGTCTGGGTCGCTGGCCGCATTCTGCAGTCGCTTGGAACGAGAAAATCAGTCATGGAACCACGGGGGCCTTAGACAAGACCAGGAGCTGCCACCCCTCTCAGGGCCTCGGTGACGGGGAGCCCTGGCGGACGGGGCCCTCCTCTGGGCACCTGGCAGTGGGGTTGCTGTCGGTGCCCAGCCCCTCGGGCAGACGAACCAAGGGGATGTCAGGAGGAGGAACATTTACCAGACCTTTCTCGTCCCAAGATGCCAGGCTGCAGGGGTCTTGGGATTCCAGCTGGAGCCCAGAGACGTTCTGACGGTCTTGCCCTGGGGTGGAGGCGGGGGGACCAGCTGGGAACAGTGGTCCGCGGGCTTTCCCTGCCCCCCGGGACCCCCCCGGTAGCCCTCTGAGCGGGCAGCAACAACGTGGAAGCCTCTACGGGCCGCGACTTTGTACTGCCAGCGATGAACTTTGCTCAAAAGTGCTCTGTAGGCAGAAAAGAGGAGAAGCAGAAAGGCTTTCATGCACTATTTCAGGATTGCTGGCCCTGAACATTTATCACTTACTGATGCATATAATTTGCCTGATGACTCAGTTTCATATATTTTAGTTTCCAAAGATAAACAGTTTTTGCATATTTCCTGCAAATGGGAGTTATATTTAATAATCTCAGGGTAGGAGGGTTGGATGCTGGGACAGGCAGTTCGAGGAAGGCAGGGGACTTGAGACAACCTGGGAACAGCAGTCTGGGCTCCCGGCTCATGCTTCCAATTTTGACAGGACATTGCTTCAGCCCCGAAGACCTACAGGATGGGCAGAAGGCTGGCCCAAAGATGGGCCGGTTTTAGAGGTGGTTGAATGGAGTGAATACAGCGTTCATGGCCTGTTTCTGAGGTCCGGGGGTATTCGATCAGGGGGCAAGCCTGGGCTGGAGATTGAGTGGGGAGCCCTGACCCAAGGCAAAGGGGCTTACCTCCTGCCCACAGAGTCCAGACTGGCCCTGGCTGGTCTCCTCATCGCCCCTGGTCACGGCAGGTCAGCCTGGGAGGAATGGCGCGTCCCCTTTACTACAGCCAGAACCCTAAGTTGGAGCCTAACGAGATGAGCGGAAGCCCCAGGAGCCAATGCCACTGACAGCCTGGGCCGATGGCACCGGCTCGAGCTGTTACTGGCTTGGGAGCGACGTGGACAGAGTTTGATCATTTTGAACATTGACGGTACTATGCGCCTTACAGGTTTCCCCGAAGGTCGGGATGACATACGTCACGTAAAAGCGCCTAGCACGACGCCCGGCACCGAGCAAACGCTCCATAAATTGTCCCCCAAATGTGTGCTTCGCTGTGTGGTAGATGCTCAGGGCGATTGGAAATGCGTGCTGTGGGTTTCTATCCTTGAGGAGTTCACGTCTAGTTAGAGACGCAAAGCACACCCTCCGGGAAGTTCGGCTGTTGTAGTCGAAGAGAGGGTCTGATTAGACCGTGCTGTTCATCAGGACTCTTGGTGGCGAGTGACAGAAAGCCCGCTCGAAAGGCCTGAGTGCATTCTCGTAACCAGACAGACCGAGGGTGGCTTCCTTCAGCAGCGGCCGCAGGGCCCCAAGGGAGGTCGGGAGCTGGCCTCGCTCTTGTCTCTGGGAGGGCTCCGTCCTCACGCAGGCTGTCCTCACACGGTTCCAAGACGGTTGCCCGAGGGTGCCAGGCTCACATCCGCCTTCTCAGAAGCCCCCCCACGGGAATCGGTGCTTCTGTTTCCCGTGAGCCTAAAAGAGAGGCTTAGAGATGAATCCCGCGGTCTCAGTTGGCCTGGCTCGGATCACGTGCCCGTCCTTGAACCCACCCCGTGGCGAAGGTTACTGGGTGAAAGGGGGGGAAGGTGGCCTCACGGCCATCAGCCCCCGCTGGTCCTCTCCCGTCAGAGGATTCCACGTCTCCTTCTAAGCCACCTGACCGGCAGTGCCTCGCATCCCCCTGACCTCGGGCCCGGCGTGGGACTTGCCGGGTGAGTGCCACGTGAGCAGGTGTGAAGGATGCCACGTGAGGAGGCGCGTTAAGAGCTTCGACATCGCAGGTTTCCGCCAGCTCTCTTCCTCTCCTCCCTCTGCCTCCGGAAGGAGCTGTCACATACAGAGGCTGGACCTGAAAACAAAGAAGACGCGGCCGTCGGAAGCCAGGGAGATACGCCGCGTAGAGCCCCTGAGGCCTGCGTGAAACGAACGGGAGAAATAAATGCTTGTTGGTGTGAGTCCCTGAGCTCTGGGGCTCGCTGCTTACTGCAGTGCCGTCCGGTGAGAGCCGACGGATCCAAAGACGGAGTGGGTGCCCGGAGGACGGAAACCACAGGCGGGTCCCCGAGGGGCAAGAAGGTGAGAGAATCCCAGAGCTCGGTGAATCTGCAGAGAAAGTCGCCGTGACGGGGGTGGGGCTTGAAGCAGCGGGTGGCCCGTTGGCATTATGGTGAATTTACAGAACCCCAGGAGACGGCTGGGTGCCTGGTTCTCACGGCCATTACTGCCCAGGTCAGATTGAGTCTTGCCCTAGATTCCATATTCTCAGAGGGTCCCCTTTATTTATTTATTTATTTATTTATTTATTAAGTTTGTTCTTGTTTGTTTATTTATGGCACAAGCTGGGGAGGGGCAGAGAGAGAGAGAGGGACAGAGAGAATCTTAAGCAGGTTCCCCTGTTGTCTGTGGGGAGCCCGACACAGGGCTCGATCTCACGAACCATGAGATCCCGGCCGGAGCTGAAATCAAGAGTCGGGTGGTTAACTGACTGAGCCACCCAGGCACCGCTCAGAAGGTTCCCTTTAAAACACACTCCTGACTGGGGCGCCTGGGTGGCTCAGGAGGTTAAGCGTCCGACTTCGGCTCAGGTCACAATGTTTCGGTTCGTGGGTTCGGGCCCTGCGTCGGGCTCTGCGTTGACAGCTCAGAGCCTGGAGCCTGCTTCGGATTCTGTGTCTCCTCTCTGCCCCTCACCTGCTCACACTCTGTCTCTCTCTCAAAAATAAACATTTTAAAAAATACTTTAAGGGGCGCCTAGGTGGCTCAGTCGGTTGAGTGCCCGACTTCAGCTCAGGTCATGATCTCACAGTCCGTGGGTTCGAGCCCCGCGTCGGGCTCTTTGCTGACAGCTCAGAGCCTGGAGCCTGCTTCGGATTCTGTGTCTCCCTCTGTCTCTGCCCCTCCCCTGCTCAGGCTCTGTCTCTCTATCTGTCAAAAATAAATAAACATTAAAAAAAATTAAAAAAAAAAAAACAACTTTAAAACACACCCCTGATCATATTACTTCCTGGCTTAATGCCCCGGGACAAAATCTAGACCCCCAAACACATCACGCATGGCCCACCTTGACCCGTCAGAGTCAGGTCAGTACCTGTGCCGGTAAAAGGAACTGTGTACATTTCCTGGGGTTCCCTGTGTCCACTGCTTGCTCCGGGGTACGGCCTCCAGCGTCTCTCCGCTGAACTATGGCCATCGCCTCCTAACTGCTTCCACTCAGCCCCTCCACCCGCCCTCCCCCAGCAGCCCACCTGATCTCCTAAAAATGTAAATTCAGTCACGTGGCCATCCCATAGTGTGCTGTCACATGTACAGCAAAACCCAGACTGCTTCCCAGGGTGGGGGGGGGGGCTTGTATTTTCCCAAACTGACCATAAGCCTCCCCCCACCTCCCGCCCCCGACCATGGCTTCCAGGGTGACCCTGGCTCTTGTCTCCTGAGAGGTAGACCTTCTGTCGGTTTGGATGGACTTGGAAGAAAAGACAGTCCTGAGGCTCGATCATGTACCGGGTGGCCCGGTTCCTGCTTGGTTTCCTTGGGATGCTCACCGTTGGAACGCAGCCACCGCCCTGGGGGAAGCTGAGCAGCCCGAGAAAGGCTCACGCGGAAAGGCACGGCTGAAGCCAACCTTGTGGGTCATCTTGGAGGTGAGCTCTCCAGACCCCGTCCTCGTGGAGCTGAGACCAGCCCCGGCCAAGTGGCACATCCATGAGCAAAATCAATGAGTGTCGTCGTTTCAAGCCACCAAGTTTCGGGCTGTTTTGTTACGCAGTGCCAGTGACTGATGCGCATGGCTGCGAGGCCCGAGGAGTGCGACTCCTACCAGCTCCCCCTCCCTCCACTCATTCTCATGTTCTGTGCACTGATGTCTTCTCAGACAAGCCAGGCACAGTCCTGTCCCAGGACCTTTGTCTCTGCTATTTTCTTTTTTTTTTAATTAAAAGAATTGTTTAATGCTTTATTTATTTTTGAGACAGAGAGAGACAGAGCATGAGTGGGGATGGGGCAGAGAGAGAGGGAGACGCAGGATCGGAAGCAGGCTCCAGGCTCTGAGCTGTCAGCACAGAGCCCGACGCGGGGCTCGAACTCACACACTGTGAGATTGTGACCTGAGCCGAAGTTGAACGCTTAACCGACTGAGCCACCCAGGTGCCCCATTTTTAAACAATTTTTTTTTTATTTAAAAAAGATTTTTTTTTAATCTTTATTTTTGAGAGACAGAGTGTGAGCAGGGGAGAAGCAGAGAAGGAGGGAGACACAGAACGTGAAACAGGCTCCAGGCTCTGAGATGTCAGCACAGAGCCGGACGCGGGGCCCGAACTCACGAACTGTGAGACCATGACCTGAGCCAAAGTTGGACCCTCAACCGACTGAGACACCCAGGCACCCCTTTTTTAAAAAATTTTTAAACAGTGTTTTATTTGTTATTTTTGAGAAAGAGAGAGAGAGAGAGAGACAGAGACAGAGCATGAGCAGGGGGCAGAGAGAGGAGACACAGAATCTGAAGCAGGCTCCTTCCAGGCTCTGAGCTTTCAGCACAGAGCCCGACACTGGGCTCAAACTCACAAACTGAAATCACGACCTGAGCTGAAGTCAGACGCTTAAGTGACTGAGCCACCCGGGCGCCCCTGTCCCTGGTATTTTCTCTGCGTGGTACCTTCTTCCTCCCATGCCAGCCAACTGGCTCTGTCTCGTCCTTCCCGAACCTTGAGTGTCACCTCAGAGAAAGCTTCCCTGGCCACCCTGGCTGAAGAAACTCCTGACCCCACTTAGCTCTCCTGTCAAGTGTTTGTTTTATTTTTTCCAAACCACTTCTCACTATCTGAAATGATCTTGCTTATGTGTTTCCATATCGTCTGTCTCTCCCCACTAGACTATAAGCTGTAGGAAGGCAGGGCAAGTCTTTTTTTTTTTTTTTTTAATTGGGACAGAATCAATACACAATTATTATATATTCGTTTCGGGTGCACACTAGTGATTCGATATTTGGATGTATTGTGAAATGGTCACCCCAGGAAGTGGTTAACACCCATCTCCACACACAGTTACGTTCTTTCCTTTCTGACGAGATACACTCCCTCAGCAGCTTTCAAATACACAAAAAAGTTCTATTAACTGTAGTCACCGTGCTGTACGTCACAACCCCACGGCTTTTCGATTTTGTAATTGGAAGTTTGTACCTTTTGACCCCCTTCACCTATTTCGCCCACCTCCAACTCCCGCCTCTGGCAACCGCTGATCTATTGTCTGTGTCTATAAATTCTGGGTTTTTTGGGCTTGGGTTTTATTTTTTAGATTCCATATATACGTGAGATCATACAGCAGTCTTTGTCTTCCTCTGTCTGACTTCTTTCACTGAGCATAGTGCCCTCAAAGTCCGCCCAGGTGGTTGCAAACAGCAAGATTTCCCCTTTTTAGTGGCTGAGTAATATTCCATCGTATGTTCATACCACGTGTTCTTTATCCGCTCTTCTGCTGACGGACCCTTGGGTTGTCGAAGTCATTCTTGGTTACCGTGTGCGATGGTTAATTCTTTGTCAACTTGCCTGGGGCTTAGGGTGTCCAGATTAAACGTTATTTCTGTGTGTGTCCGCGAGAGCATTTCTGGATGATGTTAGCAACTGAACTGATGGGCTGTGAGTACAGCAGGTGGCCTCCCCTGTGCGGGGTTGGGGGACGGTGGGGGGGTGGGGCGCTGACACAATCTGTTGGGGGCTGGGGCAGAGGAGGGGGGAGTTCACTCTCTCTGCCTGACTGCGGAGCTGGGACACCGGTCTCCCGCCCTCGGCCGGAACTTAGCACCGCTGGCCTTCTGGTTCTCAGAACGATGAACTGGCTCCCCTAGGTCTCCAGCCTGCAGACAGCAGGTCGGGGAACTTCTCGGCCTCCTCACTCACATGAGCCAATTCCTTAAAACACATCCTCTCTGTCGCTGTCTCTCTCTTTGTCCCTGTCCCTCCCTCTCTATCTCTCCCTTCCTATCTCTCCCTTCCCTGGCCCTGTATCGATCTCCTATTGGTTCTGTTTCTCCGGAGAACGCACACCAACACACTGTGTCTCCTTGGCATTTGAAGGGGTGCCGGAAACACAGTAGGGTGGCCACCCTGTGCAGGCTCTGAGGCCCGGGCTGCCCCCTCTCCATAAGGCTCCAGACCTTCCTCCCTTCTGCCAGGGTGCGTCCGTAAAGACTCCGCTCAGGCACAGCCTCCACGGGAGACACTCAGCCCTCCTGGCAGGCCAGCCACTGTCCCAGCACCTTTCAGATGCTACACTGCCCGTCTTCCACGGGCGGCAGGCTCCCTGGATGTGGAGCATCTCGACGCGGGTGGGACCAGATTGGACCTACGGAATAGCACTCAGGCGAGGGCAGTGGAGAACCAGCTCTACGGGGTCAGGACCCTGCACTGGCTTAGATGGACCCAATTCCTGCCCCTTGGGCTCCTGTGTTTATTTCCCTCGTGTCCTCCCTTTGGAGAAGGTTTTTGGCAGATTCGGGCGTGATCCGGGAAGCAAGGGAAGGAGTTAAGTCTCCCAGAGTCCATTGCGGTAGGCCGTGGGAGGCTAGGCCAAGGGCCCCCAAGGGCAAGGTCAGAGAGTCACGGGTCAGCGTGAGGGTCACTTGGTCACCCGGACTTTGTCTTTTCAGGGGTAAGGGTGGGGGCTTCTGGGGTGTGCTGTGATTAGGGACAGTGACCCCCAGGCTGCCGGGGGCCCGTGGGCGGCCGGGAAGGTGGTGCCGCCTGGACCGCACATCTGCGGCCACTCTTCCACCTGCAGAGATCAGGAAAGCCTTCTGGGCTGACGTGACTCCTACCGGTGCGCCTGCCTTGCTCCATGACTTCGCCACGCACCTCCGCCATGCTGCCAAGCACGCTTTGGCCAACAGCGGGCACTTCGGTAAACGCTCCTTCACTTTTATGACCGCCTTCTCATGACATCCGGCTGGTGGGGATCATTAGTCCCATTTTCCAGATGAGGAAACCGAGGTGAAGAAAAATCCGCTAGTGGGGTCGGAGCCAGGACTGCAGCCGGGCCCGGCCCACCCTGCGTTCCCGTAGCTGCCCTTGCGGCCTCCGGTCTGCAGGCTGGGGCCCTTCTCATCCGTGCAGCGGTGCGGGTGCTGGTGGGGTGGCGGCTGGCTTCTTCCTCCAGTGCTGACGGCGCACCCCTGCGGTTCGGTTGCTCATTTGCGGGATAGAAATAGCTACTGTGCTCGTGTCTATTTGACACGTGAGGACATTAAGACCCAGAGAGGCTTTGAAAAAGGATTTGTCAGGGTCACTGGGTGACCGCGGCTCCTGATTCCAAACCCCAAGGTATGAAAAGCCCAAACCCGCGCGGCAGGACAGCCAAAGCCCGGCGGCCTGGCTCCAAGTTGCTGTCCCCCCACCCCCCCCCGCCCCGCCCCTCGGCGGGTCGCACCTCCACGGCCCAGTTGCTTTTTTTCTGTGGCAGCTCTTTCCACCTCGGAACGTGAGCACATCCTTTTCCCCTCTGCCCGGAGAATTCCCTTCTCGTTGCCCCGTCCTGCCCTCTGGCTGCTCCTGGGGGTCCGTTTTGCCAGTTTCACGGCTGTTCCTTGCTCTGAGCATCCTTCCCTGGCTCCCCCGGACCAGATCTGGCCTTGGCCTGTAAAGCCCTCATCACGAGAGCCGTTACTCGTGTCACACCCGCCCTGCCCTGTACAGGTCATCTCCGTGAGAGCAGGGACCAGCAGGCTGGTGGCCACCTCTGTCCTGTCCTGGCCCGGGTGGCTCTGAGAGGTGATCAGCACGCCTGTGTGAGGGTGGAGGGGTGGCTGTTTCCATTCTTTTAGCGAGGCCCTGAAACCAGCCATGGTGGGGTCAGATTCCGGGACGGTCCCCCAGAAGCCTCCTCTGCACTGAGGGGAGAGCCTTCCTTCTTGTGCATCTTGCTCATTCCTGCTTCAGAAGCCACAGTGGATAAAATGGCCTGATGTCCCTAGGGCCATTCAAGGGCCAGTATGACAAGTTTGTGCCCCCTGCCCTGGAATGGGTGTGTGTGTGTGTGTGTGTGTGTGTGTGCAGAGGGGCTGTAAGGGGGCCCTGGAGCTCAGAGGGACCCGTACAGGCAGGGGGTCAGTTCTCACTGGGAAGGTGACTGTTGTTCTTTTGTGAGCCTGACATCAGCCTTCTCACTCACGGGTGCCCCATGGTGGGGAGGGCACCACAGGTGAATGTCAGCCAGAGGGGCTGGGGCAGCTGGAGCTCTGTGAGGGGGAAGCCCCAGCCAGGTCTTGGCCCCTCTCAGAGATGCTGGGACCGGCCAAGGACAGAGTGGGGCGTGGTCCAGGACAGAGTGGGGCGTGGTCCAGGGCAGAGTGGGGCGTGGCCAAGAACAAAGCAGGGCGTGGTTCGGGACAGAATGGGGCGCGGTCAAGGACCGAAGGGGGTGTGGTCCCCGAAGGAGCGGGGCGTGGCCAAGAAAAGCTTCTGACAAAAGCTGCCTTCCAGAAGGAAAAAAAGGCAGTGGGGCAGGGGGGTGGCTGGGCACAAAAAGGCGTTGGCTATGCCCATACCACGTGTCAGGCAGCTTGAACACAAGATGCTTTTCTCATGAGAAACAAGGCGGCTCTAAGAAGCCACTTCTCTTCTCTGTGGCCACAGAGCTGGCGAGAGGGTGCCAGAAGCCGGGGACAATAAAAAGAGGGACACACCCATGGGGAAGTCCAGTAGGTCCCATTTCACACGTGGAGGACCCCCTCTTTCCGCCTGTTTCCACCCTTCCCTTCCTCTGGAGACCCTGGACCCAGAGAGCAGCTCAGCTGCCTTGTCAACTGGCGAGTGACTTCTTTCCTCCAGGGACCTCCTGGACCCTTTCTTCTGGGGGCGTTACTGCTAACAGGGCCCTGTGGGAGGGGACTGTGTGGTAGGACACGTGGGGATGCTAGCCCCCACCAGCCAACTTGGCCCACATTCAGATTCCTGCGGAGAGTGGGGTGCGTGCGTATTCTCCTCAGCGATGGGGCTCTGGTTCTCTGTCTAGGGCCAGAAGTGTGGGGGAGAGGAAGAGCCTGAGGTCCAAGTGTCTCCATGGCAGCGAGACCATTGAGGAAGGGAGATGGCTCTGGAGCTCCCATCATTCATTAGCCTCTCAGGGAGGGGGAGAGAGGGCTGGCTGGTGAGGCCCTTGCTCACCCCATTTTCACCGAGTGGCTTTAACCCACCAAGAACCGTGTTGAGCTCTGGAAATCCAAAAGGAAATAAGATCTATTGCTGCGGTCACAGAGCCCCTAGTCCGGTCCAGGAGACACATCACTAGTGGGACAAGGGGGTGTTCAGGGGCCATGGCAAAGCACCCCAACCCTCTCTGGTCATCCAGCAAGGCTTCTCAGAGGAGAAAACTCTGGGGGTCAGAGAGACCCCTCAGGACCAAAGTCCAGAGGTGGGAGAGATCGTGGCTGCTCAGGAGTATTGGGCCATCCAGTCCAAAGGGTGTGTCGGCAGGAGACCAGGGTGGGGGTGGGGGGCTGGCCCTCGATCACGGGGTGGCAGGAGCCATCTGGGCCATCTGGGTTTGGACAAGGTGTGATCTTCAGCCCGAGACTGGTGCCTGCCTCCCTGTGTGTGTCTGCAAACCCGAAAGATAGGTCAGGCTGCAGCGGGTTTCTGCTCCTCGAGAAAAGCCCTCAGCAGGAGAGACCCTCGGGATCCACCGGCCACTCTGATTCCAGCCCATGTCAAAGAACCACGGGGACGTTTGCATTCTGCTTGAAAGATTTACACTTGCTCCTGGGATCCTCTTCCGTCTTGCGGACCCCCAAGGTGGGTGGTGTCTCCTTCTCCCCTCAGAGGACGCTTGCAGAAATTGAGCAGAGTCCCAAATGGGGGCAGTGTGGCCTCCTCACTTCTGGCTTTGGCTGTCCCAGGGTCGCTGTGGGACTCGGTGGGAGGGGCCAGGGAAGGGGGTTCCAGGCCCACATGCCCAGCCGGGTAGGCACTCGGAGACGGGGGAGCAGTGCGACAGGGCAGAAGACGAGCCATGTCGCTGCCTCCCCCTGCCCCTCCCCTGCCCCGCCCCCCCCCCCCCCCCCCCAGGCAGGTGAAAGTCCAGGCGTGTGTTTCCACACTGACGTCTGCTGGCCCCTCCATCTGTGGCCTCCACGGGTCATCTGTAGGGTCCCCGAGGAAGTGGGAAGTGGCGGATGGGAGGTTGGGAGCCTGGCAGGGGAGATGCGGCTGGCCCCGGGTTGGGAGTCTTCCCACATTGCAGCTGGGCCTCTCGGGCACATTGCCTCCACTCTCTGAGCCCCGGGTTTCCCTACTGACTGGTGGAGGTCGGTGGGGGAGGGAAGACAAGGTGACAGGCCTCCCGGTGGCTATGAGAAGCACGAGGGCGCCTCCTACAGGCACTACCGTTGTCTTGCCCGGGGAACCGTTATTCATGGCAGCCAAGGTCATTGCCACCTTCCACCTCCGCAGTGGTCTTCAAGATACTTCCTTGCCTAAAGGAACCATCAGAGGTACTGAAGCCCCGTCCTCTAATTTTGTGAGCGTCCGGCAACCCCTGCTCAACGTGGGTGCGTTAGGATACCTGGGGCTTACTTAGGACGAGGTGGCCCAGCCCTCCGCTTGCGGCCGGTGAGACCTTAACATTAGGCGTGTCCCTGCCGGCGAGGGCCGGGCACGGACAGGTGTTTGGTTAAGGCCTGCTGAGTGAAGGCAGGAACAGACGTCTCCGTGCGCGGTGAGACCTTACCCGGAGGGACCTCTAACTGTTCTTCCCACCTGGCAGGTGCCTCCCGAGCACGCAGCGCTCTTGGTCCTCTGCAGACACGGAGAAAAGTGGCCCGTCTCATGGAAATCTGGGCTCTTGCTCCCCTCTCAGCGCCTGTCCGATGCGCCGGCCCTCACCAGCCTCCTGTGGGCCCAGCCCGGGGTGTGGGGGGGGGGGGGTGGGGAGGGCGGCAAGCTTCAGGGAACCCCATTCCCTGCTGTGCATGCATCCGGGTGCTGCGGGGAAAGCGGGGCTCCCCAGTGCATCCCAGGCCCCCTCCCGCAGCGAGCTCCCAGCGTGCTGCCTACTGCGTGGTCACGGGATTTTGACCGTGTCATTTTTCTATATTTTTTTCTCCTGGCTATAACATTCACACGTGTCCATTGTGGGAAATTTGGAAAACCTACAAAATGACCAAGAGGAAAAAGAGCGTGTTGCCGGCCGGCTTGTCTGGTTGGTTCTGTGGCTTTATCCCTGGGCTTCTCCTGTGTCTCTTTTTGATAGAGGTTGCCTCTGCTTCGTCTTCTGGGCCGTCCGCCGAGTGTACAATTTCCTCCGCCACATTTTTAAACTTCTTGGGTCCCTTTCTTGTTCCCGGCTTGTTCTTTTTATTGCATTAGCGACCGATTTTCTTCGGCAGAGGCAGTCGTGTCTACGACGTCTGTCTCTGTTTCTGTAAATAGTTTTTTCTTTTCCCACCTTTCTGTTCAACAGCTTTTCTCCAGGTCTGGCGATCAAGTGCGGTGATCTTCAGCTGTCGGTCCGACTTGCTTCCAGAGCAAGAGCGGGGCATTGGAAGCAGGGTGGAGGCTCTGGGTGCAGGGGTGGGGCCTGCGGGCGGGGGCTTCTCCCTGGAGGATGGCTGGGTGGCCACCGGGTCATTCCGCTGGGTGAGTTCCCAGATCTCAGTATCTGTTGGACAGTCTCCTCGAAGGGGAATCTCCAAACCTACTGGGAGGGGGGCTGTGTGTGGAGGGGGCTGGGGTCTCAGCCCAGCTGCCAAGATTCTACCACGTGAGGAGAGGGGGCCACAGATCCTGCCATACTGTCCTGGCAAATTTTCTCTTAACCCCCATTTGCAGTCGGGTCTTCACTGTGCCTGGTGTCGCTGAATACTTGACCTGGTTCATTGTCACCACAAGGCGAACTTTATTCCAGTCTTTCTCGGGGGGGTGGGAGAGGCAGTTCCATAGGAGCACACGGTGGTGGGGGTGGGGGATGGTGGGGGGGAGCCCAACTCGCTTGCCTGCCACCGCAAGTCCCACATCCTGGGGAGCCCCTCAGGTCCAGGCGACCGGGACAGCTGGTCCTCCCACCCGGTGGTCGCGCTGTCCTCACGCCAATTCTCCGCCAGTCCTCCTGTCTTTAGTCCTCTCTTATCCTCTAGCCTGCAGACGTCCTTGGTCCTTCTGGCTCCCCAGCCGGGCTGGGCTTCTGTCGGGGGGAGCTGGCTTGCTTCTCGCTGCCCACCCTCCTCCAATTAAATTTTAGCTCTCTGGTGTGCTAAGTCATTTCCCACGGACCTATCAACTGCCCATCTTCCAAAATTTTGTTGACATCCCTCATCCACTGTGTTGTCACCGCCGTGTTCTTTGTTCTTGTGGGTGCGTAGCTATTTTGTCCTGTTACCATCATTTGGGTGAGGGCCCTGAACCCGGCGAGCGCGTGTGCCCCAGCTGTCCTGCTCAGCTGTATGCCCCTCCGTGCTTTCCTCCATTGGACTCCCCGCTCCGAGGCTGATGCCCACGCCACCTCCCATCTCCACCCCGAGTTCTGTATTTATAATTCGAAGTCTCTTTTAAAATTATAATCGTGCAATTGTTGAATTTTAGTTCTATATTTAAATGGGTCCAGTCCCTGCCACGGGTCTTTCTCCGTACTTCTTCCTTTCGTGGTTCTTTGAACTGGTTGATTTCAATGACAAGTTACTTTTTCTTCTTCTTTCTTTTTTTTTTTTGAGGGCTTGGGTACCATATTCCTGGAATTTAATCGTGTTTGGGCATATCTCTGGTTTCCACTATACTCAAATAGCATCTTTTCAGGTTGTAATTCTCTTGGTGATTCTAGCACCTCAGAGCTGGTGGTCCGGTGCTTCCTGACATTGAACATGGCTGCAGGCCAATCTTCGGCCAACTAGGTAGGTATTTTTCTCCTTGAGGGTGATTTGCTTTTTCCATCTTGGTCTTCAAAGAGCTCATTTTTATCCTTGACATTCCAGAATTCAGCCATGCAATGTTTCCATGTTCATGGCTCTGAGTTAAGCTTTTCTGGAACACTGTATTTAGAGTTTTTGTGATCTGTTGCAAAAGTTGTCCATTTATGAGAAATTTTCTTGCATTATTTCTTTAAATGCATCTTCAGTTCCGTTTGTTGGATTGCTTACTCTAGGGATACACATTTCTTTTCTTAAATTTTTTTTTTAATGTTTATTATTTACTTTTGAGAGAGAGAGAAAGAGACATAGCATGAGCAGGGGAGGGGCAGAGAGAGACCCTCACCCAGAATCGGAAGCAGGCTCCAGGCTCTGAGCTGTCAGCACAGAGCCCGACGTGGGGCTCGAACTCACGAACTGCGAGATCATGACCTGAGTTGAAGTCAGACGCTCAACCCACTGAGCCACCCAGGGGCCCCAACTTATTTATAATTACTTCAATCTCTTTATTTCATCTGCATTCCCTGATTTTTCTCAAGCTTTTCCATTATGGCACAAGTTGTGTGTGTGTGTGTGTGTGTGTTTTCCCTTTTATTTTTTTACTTTAGAGAGAGTGTGAGTGGAGGTGGGGAGCAGAGGGAGAGCAATAGAGAAAATCCTAAACTGGCTCCACACTTGACATGGAACCCAATGCAGGGCTCGATCCCACAACCCTGGGATCACGACCTGAGCCGAAATCAAGAATCAGATGCTCAAACCACTGAGTCACCCAGGCACCCGGGCACCGGTTTCGGTTTTAAGCATGTCTTCTGTTCCTCATCTAAAAGTTAGTTGTTACTCTTGTAGAAATGTTTTAACTTCAGGGGCGCCTGGGTGGCGCAGTCGGTTAAGCGTCCGACTTCAGCCAGGTCACGATCTCGCTGTCCGTGAGTTCGAGCCCCGCGTCAGGCTCTGGGCTGATGGCTCGGAGCCTGGAGCCTGTTTCTGATTCTGTGTCTCCCTCTCTCTGCCCCTCCCCCGTTCATGCTCTGTCTCTCTCTGTCCCAAAAATAAATAAAAAACGTTGAAAAAAAAAAAAAAGAAATGTTTTGACTTCAGTCTTTCCCCTTAGATCTGAGCAGTGTCCCTTTTCATCTATTCCCGTTGTTTGATGATCTTGCCTCTCGGCTTTTGTTTGGCTGAGTTACTGAACGTACTAGCTGTTCAGTAATGAGGGATTTCCTTCTCTTCTGGGACTTAGGCTTTGCTGTAGGTCGGGATCTTTGTCTCTCTGTCTCTGTCTCCCCTGGCCCCCCCCCCGCCGACTACTACGTGGGTGACGAGTTAATATCATCAGGTTGCCTCTACCGGGACATCTCTGCCCAGGCGTCGTGTGCTGTGTTGGAACGGACTTGGGAAGTTGCTCGTGGGTATGTGGGTGACTCCCTGGGCTGCTTTCCCATCGAACTTGAGATTGGTTTGTGTTCCCTCCCAAGCTGCAGTCTGAAGACATATGGAGTTCTGGCCACTTTTCTCCAACTGTGGGATGGTTGGGGGTGGTGAGGACCGTTCAGCTGGGAGGCTGGGAGGTCTTTGTCAGGATGCAGGGTCTCTACTCCCTCATCTGAGATTTTTTTATAGGTCCTCTGCTAGGATTTGCTTCCTTGGTTGCGGGACAGACACCTTCCCACGATGGTTCCCCTGTTGGGAGTGGCCCTGAGGACTTCCCTTCTGTTGAGCTGTGGGGCCCTTCCGATACTGTTCCCCGTGGGCCATTAGGGATCAGGGTCAAGGAAAAGAGACGCCTGTGGGGTGAGGGCCTAAAGAGAGATGGGGACAGGGACAAGACGAGGGGCCTGGGGCCGGATGTTTGCATCCTTGGGCCAGAGGTGATGTCCAGTTGGCAGGAATAAATATTTTCAATATCCCCCTCTTTGGGCCCCCCGTCTGAGAGTGGTCCATGGGTGGTCAGTGGCCTGGCATGTTCTCTGTCTAAGAAGAGAATTTCCTTGAGGGATATCATTTGGATGCAGGGGAGCTGTTGGGGAGCAGAGGGCTGACCCCAGCCAGCGGCTGAGGGGTGATGTGCCAGGTAGACAGTGCTCTGAGACCTGTCCTCCACAGGCCCTTTCCTGGAGCTCTTAGACCTCAAGGCCACAACACCCATCACCCCGTGAGACCTAGTCGCTCCTCTGAAATCCTGAGACTTCTGCAGACCCAAGGGGACTACAAGCCACCAGTGGGTTGGAGGAAAAGACTGTCCACCCCCTCTGCATTGGACAGAGGGGAATGGTCACCCCAGGTATACCCCATTTGGACCCCAGTTGCCCAGAGCGGCCAGGGATGTGGCGAACGCCCCCCTCCTCTGAGAGCAGACTCTGGACTTCTATGCTTCTACTGGGAACTGATTCCAGACCCTCAAAGTGAATGGGACCCCCCGTCGTCAGTGTCCCCTTCTCCTGTTTTTATCTCCTCCATAGCACCCATTGCTCTGGGCTCTAAACACCTGTCTACATGTCTATACTTCATCTGTGTGTGTGAGCTTCTCCAGTGCAGGTGCCCATATCTCATTCTCCTGGTGCCTGGCACATAGTAGGTGCTCACTAAATGCCTGTTGAACGGACGAAAGATTTCATGAAAAGGGATCTCTTCTCCGCCGGTGCCTTTTCCCAGCTCCCCCCACGCCACAGACCACATCCACAGGGGTGCACCTTTAGCGAGCGGGCGATTTTAAGGCTAACAGGATTCCTTCATAATTACATAGTTAAGTAAAATTTATGTTTGGCGGAATTAGCCGGGCTCCCCGAGGGCAGCATAAACCAGAGAGACGCTCCGTTTCAAAGTCCCGTCTCCCCGTTTAAAATAGTTTGTCATTCTTTTGTGGCAACGGTTAAGAGCTCCTGGAGGCACCCGGATGCTTATTTACTGATCCACAGATGACGGATGGTATATCCCTGCTTTGTTTGGAAGGGAAAACTTGAACAGCTTGTCTGCACCTCTCCGCTCGGACATTAAATCAACATGGCTCTATTAGTGGCCTTGGGATGCCAGCTGAGCTGTCTCTGAGCCTGTCACCGTGATGTCTTCATCTGTAACCAGAGCAGACGTGAGCTCCTGGCAGCTTCAGGAGGTGACAACAAATCCAATTAGCTCCTCTCCACGGCGCCACAGTACCACCGCGAAACGGCCTGACAGCAAAGGGTGGCTGCCTTACCCCGCACAGTGGGACGTGGCATTCGCAGGAAGGAGAGAGAGAGAGAGAGAGAGAGAGAGAAGGGGGGAGAGAAGGAGAGGGAGAGAGAGAGGGTGGGAGAGAGAGAGAGAGAGAGAAGGGGGGAGAGAAGGAGAGGGAGAGAGAGAGGGTGGGAGAGAGAGAGAGAGAGAGAAGGGGGGAGAGAAGGAGAGGGAGAGAGAGAGGGAGGGAGAGGGGAGGGGAAACAAAAGGACCCAGCTTAATGGTTGCAGTGACTTTCTGCGTGAGTGGCGGGAGCTGGTGCCGGACGGCCTGAACCGGGCCAGCCCCTCCGGTTCCTGGACGGCTGACGAGGCCACCAGAAGCCCAGCTGATAGAGAGGCGGCCCCTACTTTGAAACCTTGCTTGACTTTGACGCTGGTTTTCTCGGGGGACCGTTCAGTCTCACATTCCCCTTCCTCCCCTCCCTCCTTCCCCGCGTCTCTCCTGGTTCCTGAGCTCCGTGCACAGTCCAGGAAAAAACCCAGAACGTTTGGTGCTGGTGGGAGGTGAACATTTGGTATTTCTCTTGGTCAAGGTGGGTGCCCAAAGACAGCCTGTCTCTGCCTCGGAAGTGACGGGCGGCGGGGCGGGGTGTGCGGTGAGGGTGGCAGAACAAGGGGAGAAGGTTCCGGAAGGAGGCTTTGGAGGATGAGCTCACACTTCCAGCGCCCAGCGGCCGCGGGGGACGGAGAAGCTGGGTGGCGAATCCTGGCTGTTTGCTCGGTGTGGAGATACTGGGGGTGTGTGTCGGGGGCGGGGGGGGGGGGTTGTGGAGGGAAAAGGAAGCAGAAAGAAGGAAAAGCAACCTTCGTCCTCCGTGAGAAGCGCAAACTGACGCCGGCTCGCCAGTCTCAGAGTTCACTCAAGTTTCCGCGTTCCTGAGAGGATCGCGACATTAACAGTTTCTTGGGTCATTTATTTCCTAGGAATGGGGTCCCCTGCCGGCTCTGGGTCTTTTCCAGCATCTACCAGGCCCGGGGGCAGGGGGAGTAGGGGACCCTTTCCGGAGTGAGTCGAGCTTCCTCCGCTCTGAGAATGGCCAGGAAAGGAAGGCAGGCATGGTCACTGGGACAGTCGCACAAGGGGACCCCTGAGGCCCCGGGCCCAGAACGTGAGGGTTTGGAGGAGAGAGGCCAAGAAAAGCGGGAGGGAGAGGGAGATGTCCGCGGGCCTCCGAATACTGTCACGGATGTAGACGTAGACCGCTGGCCTCCGTGGTAGGGGTCGGCGGGGGGGGGGTGGTGGTGGTGATGGGGTCAAGGGGCCCAGCCTGAGGTCGCCGACGAGCCGGGGGGCTTCACACGCCGTGCTCACCCTCGCCCGGCTTCCACTTGGCCCACCAGCCAAGAAGAGCAGGGTCTCCCCACGCTGCCAGGAGGGTGACAGTGAGAACAGCCAACAGTACCCGGGGACATTCTTTTCCTGTTAATGCCTCTCATCTTTCTGGTTCTTTTGGGACCTAAGGGGCGGGGGGGGGGGGTGGGGTGGCGGGAAACAGGTCCCTGCCCACCGATGCCAGGACTCAGGAATGCCTCTGGAGTTTCGACCGCGTAAAATGGGCCACTGTCCCTTCCAAGAAAGGGCTCAGTGCACGGACCCCTTCCCTGGAGAGGCAGGGAGCAGGGATTTGCCACCGCCCTCTGCTGGAGTCGGGGGGACTGGAGTCGGTGGCCAGTGGCTGACAGCTGGCCGGTGGGGCTGCTGCTTTCGGCCACAACCTGGTGTCGTCTTCTACTTGTGGGGGGCTGGCGGCCGCGGGGGCCCTCGGGTGAGCGGAGGAAGGGAGGGAGGCGGGGAGGGGGTGGGGAAGAGGCCGGCGGGAGGCTTTGTGGTCCCTCTCTCCGAAGCAGGTTGTCGCGAATGTACGTGATCACGGTCCAACTCATTCCAGATTAATTGGGCAGGGTATGGAGGCATCTGGCTGTTGCACGGATCGACCGAAGATTCCGCGTGTGCTGGAGCACCGGACCGCTCTTGGAACCGGCCCAGCGCTGCCAGGCACAATTATTTTCAGCAATGTCTTTCTGCCACCGAAACTTAGGACTGTGGACTTTGGCATGCAAGCTAAGTGCCGATTTGCGAGCTCACAAATTGACATGATCCTTGATGCAAGATGTTGTACCGGGGCCCGCACGGCAGGGAGAGGGACCCCCGCCCGCTGGCACGCGGTGGCTGGGCCAGTTGGAAGCGAGCTCTTTGTGTGTGTGTGTGTGTGCGCTTGTGTGGTGGGGGGTTGAATGAGGCTGGGGGGCCAGCTCACAAAGGGTCCTGCAGGCCAGCAGGAGGGTCTGACTTTCAGCGGTGACGGGGAGGAGGGCCGCGCTCATCTAAGCCCTCAGAGCTGCCCCAAAGCCATGCACGGCCACCTGAGACAGGGTAGAGCGGTCCTGCGTGCGCTCGCTACGCCGCTGGCTGCCATGCTTTGTCACTTGCATGGCAGTTCTGACCCTCCTTGCTGCCGCTTTTGAGCTCGTTGCAAAAAAGAACCGTGTTTGGCCCCGTCGGTTCCCGACACCCAGCATGGTGCAGACACACGTGAGACCCCCCCCCCCCCCTTGCTTGTCGGTGGTGGGGCCGGCTGCCCCTGGTGGGAGGAATACGACTGGGGCGTCAGCCACAGGTTAGGGGACCCGGACAAGGAAACCTCCTGGGATAAAACCTCAGCGGTCCAGGTAGAGACGGGGAGTCTTGAGCTTAAGTAGAAGAGACGGGAGGAGGTAACGTGTGAGGAAGACATTCAAGAGGTTAACAGGATTTGGCCACTCTGGCAATGTGAGGCTTGAGAGAGAAGGAAGGCGTCCAGGAAGACTCCAGATTTCCATTCTGGGGGTGGAGGGGTGGGGCACACAGGCGGGGGAGGGGCAGGCATCTGGGAGAGAGAGCAGGTCCGCAGTCGTGGGCACGGTAAGGCGGTGGCAGGGACGGCTGTGGACATCCAGCTGGAGAATTTCCATTGGATCCATGGGCCTGGACCTCCAGGGGCTGCCTGGGTGGGAGACCCACGGGTCATGACCTGTGGCCATGGATGAGCACGGACGGGAACACCGGGGTAGAGGCTCAGAGTTGGGGACAGAGGGGACGGGTTTAAGCCAGCGTTGAAGGCTGTAGAGGGGAGCCTGCAGGCAGTCCGAGGAGGCATCGTGGGGCGGGCAGGGGCGCAGGTGCCTCAGTGGCCGCTCAGGAGTGGCGGGTTCAGGGGCCGTGGATGGGAGAGGCCCAAACGGCAGCCAGGAAGTGGCAGGATTTGATTCTAGGCAGCCCGACTCCAGAGCCCGGCACTGAACGAACCCTGTGAAAGAACTCCTCCGGGGTCTTGGCCATGCTGTTGTAAATAGATGAATACTGAATCAGTAATATTCACAATGTCCACACTATTGAGCGTGTGGGAAGGAAGACAACCACTGCCATGCCGGGAGGGCCGGAGGGTTGCATGAGCCACAGGGTTCCGACAGGAATCTTTCTCCCCATGGGCTCTGGCATGCCCTTTGGTCCTGCAGATAAAGTCACACGGTCTGCTCTGCCCGAGGGGCCTTGTGGCTATGACCGTAGCCTTCAGGGGCCTGCCCGTTTCCCGAGACGTATGAGGGTGTGACCGAAGCCACGCCATTCTCTGGGGATTTCACACTGAGTGGCCAGCGTCGCTTCACCTTTCCATTCTCCCATGCTTCTCTTCTCCCTCTTCTTTCGAGAACCAGCCCTTAATTACTGCCCTCCTCCGTTCCTTCCTTCTGGGTGGCGGTGCTGGGTGAACAGCCTGGTGGAGAGGAAGAGGCTCGTTGCCCTCGCATTGTGTGTGCTAAGAGCCGGAGGAGGCGGGGGTGTGCAGGGGCCGGACGGTGTGGAGGAGGGTCTTAGCTCAGCCTAGGGTAACATGAAGGGTCCCAGGAGGCTCCCCAGAGAAGGTGACATTTGGACTGGGTCACCTATTCCCAAGGTGGGGGCACAGTCCAGGTGGCAAACTCACCATGAGCAAGAGTATGGACGGGGCAGGCCTGTGGGATATGTTTGGGGGCCGAGAGCCTTTAGGACAGGGGTGGCCTCCTTTAGACTCCTCCTGCGCCCCCAGTCAAGGCTTGCCACCCTCACGGCTCGGAACAAAGACCGTGCTCATGCCAGCCCCTCTGCCTTCCAACCCACCCCTCCCAAAGAACCCCACAGGATCGTTGTCAAGAGAATGCCAACAACACATTCCCAGTCCCCTCCATGTCTGGTTTAACGCAGATAGAAAGGCAATGGGGAAAGGTGGACCCAGAAGCCCTGGGTTCCAAAGTAGCCTGGACACTGCGGTGGATCCTGGCAAGAAATGGCTCAGAGTCCAAGAGATCAGAGAGAGAGCCGCAGGAGACGCCAAAGGTGGGATCAGACCTAGGGCAGGGGAGGCGTGCCCTCTCCACACTTTCTTTCAGCCTGCTCTCAGTGGATCTGAGCTGGGTCTGTGGATAACTGTGTTCGGGAGAAGATAGGAGTCTTAACACCACAGCAGATTGGATAATTCGGGGCAGGAGAGAAATTTCCAAGAGCAACTTCTCATTGGATGGAATGATTCCACATGGAAGCTCTTTCATGGCAGGAACCATGAATGGCCAAGGTCACTGGTGTGTCCCCAGTGCCCTGTATGGCACCAGACACGTACGAGGTACTCGATAAATACTGACCGAATGAGTGAATCAATGAATGAGTGGGACCCATTGAGCCACAGTCACCCATTTGGAGAATGGCAGTAACTATTTTGCCCATAAAATGGCAATAATTTATCCAGGTGATGGAAAAAAAAATTGCCCGTAAATGCTAACTTTCTCCGGGCGACGGAAGCAGCCTGGCCTCTCTGACAAGGGGGGTACACCGCAAGAATAAACAAGACGTGAGCAACAATAAAAAAAATACAGCAGCGTGCAGGGTATTAATGCTCTGTGGGGAGGGGGGCTCCCATGGGAAGGCGGGTCCCACCTCAGTGCTAATCTGCCTTCAACTTTCTACAACCCCTCCCCCTCCCCGCTGGCCTTCTTCATGGATCCTCTCGTCAAGTTCCTATTTGTTGTGAAGTTATTCTGTGGGTGGGATCTCTAGTGCGGAGAATGGACCCATCTATTCACTCGCCTTTCTCTTCAGTTAGAGACTGAACTGGTGGAACCTTTGGTGAAGCCAAAGTGGCCCATGCCACTCCCTGAAGCCACTGAACCTCATCCAGTTAATGTATATCCCTTTGATTTCCTGCTATACTTTTATGTGCACAAGTCCGTGCAAATACCATATGGTATTATCTTTTTATTTTATTTTATTTTATTTTATTTTATTTTATTTTATGGTATTATCTTTTTATTTTATTTTATTTTATTTTACTTTACTTTACTTTACTTTACTTTACTTTACTTTCTTTTATTTTATTTTTGAGAGACAGAGGGAGAGCCAAGTGCATGAGCAGGGGAGGGGCAGAGGGAGAGGGAGACAGAGAATCTTAAGCAGGCTCCCTGTTGGGCTCAGGGCTCAGTCTCATAAACCGTGAGATTGTGACCTGGGTGGAAATCAAGAGTCGGACGCCCAACTGACTGAGCCACGCAGGCGTCTCTTGTTGTATTTTTTTTAATTTCCCTAAAATTGTGCCATGCTATACATTAAATTCTACAAGTTTTTTTTTTCCCAAGCAGCATGATTGTTGATCCTTCCAAGTTGTAAATTGAGACCTAGTCCATCTTCTAGATCGTTGTGCCATCTTCCAATGCGTGAACCTGCCGTTTTTTGTTTGTAGAGTCTCCCAACGATGGGTGTTTTTATTTTTGACTTTGCGGTAACAAACCACATTGTGATGAACGCTCTTGTCTCTCTCCAGGTCGAGGGTGGACACGGAGATGGGACAGCTGAGCAGCGGAGCGTGTGTGGACGTAGAACCACAGCCACACGAGTTTACGGTTCCTCCAACCTCTCGTCTCTTGGTTGGCCTTGTGACGTGCCTTGACCAGCAGAGTCTACCTCTGGGGGACGGGAGCTACGCCAGCGTGTGTGACCTTAGGCCAGCCACCCGTAACTTGATTCCTCCCCTCTTGACTGTCCCTGCATGTCTTTAGGGCCAAGGTCCCTTCCAGCAAGGACAGCTGTCAACCCAATGGGAGAGAGATGGGGAGGAAATAAGAGAGGCAGAGCGGTGCTTAGAGCCCCATCATCCTTCCTGACTCACCTAAGTGAGGAGAGGCCTGTAGGGGGGGAGGGTACACAGGGGTGGGGTGGGGAGATTGGCTCTGTTCTGCCTGTTTCTAGGCCTGTCTTCTCCAGAGAGTTCTTTAGCCCTCTCTGCGGACAAGTCCTTGCTGCCTGATGGTTTTCCCTGGGGAGGTGAGGAGAACCGGGCCAGTGCTCCCACTTGGGCTGAGCACCAGGTCAGCTGGACCAGCCTTGCAGTTGGCCTCGCGTGTGGCTGTGCAGCTCTCGGGGAGCTGTTAGGGGCCTCTCAGAAGAGATGTGTCTTGGAAGGTCAAGTTCCAACCTTCCTATATCTCCTTAAAACCCTTCTGCGTCCACGATGTGAAGTTCAGCCCCTTAGGGCCTTTCACGAGCATGGAGTCGGCGTTGCCCCAGAAGCTCCTGAAACGCACCAGGCTGTGCGTCTGTCACACGGCATCCAAGGTCAGGGGAGACCCCCAGCTCAGACCCCGCGCCCTCCAGGTCTGCCTCACACCTCCGCTCTAGCCGCGGTCACCTCCAGACAACTCCACCAGACACGGCCATGTCATCTGGAGCAGGCGAACATGTCACTACCGTGCCAACGGTGTTGTCCAAGCAAAACACTCCCCGCAGCGTGAAATGCCAAGGTGTCCGTCCAACGTGCAAATATGGCACGTCTAGCTCCCTTTTGTTTCAAGGTCAGGCAAGGTTATCGGGTCCTTGTTTTTCCAGATTGCTTTGGAGAAATTAGAACCACGACACGGGCAGTCTCTCTCCTGTCCACACCTCTTGGTGCTCTGCCCGGTTCTGGCTACAGTGCGCTCATCTGGGCATCTGTCCGAGCCTGGGTCTCCTTGTTTCTATCCCCACTGATGAAGCGTCCCCCTGCCTGCCTCCCCAGGGTCAAATGAAGGGTGAATTTACTTCCTCTCAACCTGGCTTCCTCCAATTTCAAGTCCACGGGGAAGGGCACTGCCTACCCGTCCCCTCCCACTATCATCCCCGTGTATCACCTCCACACAGTTCCTGGGCCTTAGGGCCTCATCAGGGCCCCACGCCAGCCTTGCACTGAGCCAGGAGGGCCCCGTGAAATCGTGTTCCTCAAGTCAACATTTTTGGTGGCAGTCTAGATCTTCGGTCATAGAGACTAGATTCTTCTAGTGGTGTATCTGGGAGGGGATGAGCATATTCAGAGGAAATGGATGTGGTCAAGTTGCCCTCAGCTTCTATGCCAGCCCTGGGGACTTCCCACCTGTGCACCTTAAATGTAACTGGGGCGGGGGGGGGCGGTTTCTTAGCAACAGATAGATTTGGGTGCCTCAAGCCCCTCCTGAAAGATTCTGTTGTCTAGGGGAAAAGCCACCATTCCTGGAAAGGAACTTCCAGAACACATTCCTCCTGGAGGAATTCAGCCACGGGCCAAGGTCCTTCTTGGTTAGTGTTCATTCACTCTGTCACCCTTTCCCCAGGGCTGGTCTCCTTTGTCTTGTTTTCCTGACACATGGATCCTTGTCGGAGGGAAGGTCAGTTTCTCCTTGGGAAAGGGTTCCCCCCTGGGCATCAGGCCACCCAGCAAACCGAAATCAAGCCCCCACCCCTCTCCCGCCACCCCTGCCTGCTCTCCTGGTGTCTCTGGTGGTCTCCAGCCACCGCCACCACCCCCTCCCTGCCCCTGCCCTTCCCTCTGCAGCCCTGCAAGCCTTCCCCTAGCTCTGCCTTCTACTTGGTTTGCCAGAGTTCCGCTCCCGCCTGCAGGGGGCGCCGCTTCCATCCATCCCCAGCCACCCCGTGTCCTCACTGGAAGCTGTAAATATCCGACAACTTTCTCCAGCCAAGCCCAGGCTCTCAAAGTGCTTTCACTCTGCTGGGCACCCCTTCCCTTCACACCTGCTGCCTCCTCCCTGCGAGCCTTCCACTCCTGACCTTGGCGAACTTCTGTGTGCCCTGACAGCCCCATGGCCCAGCGCCCTCCCCTCTCCTGTAGGCCCCAAGCCCTGGCTCTGTTCCGAAGGCCTCCACCTGATCTCAGGCTGCCATTGTTCACTGGCCCTTTCTCTCTCCCGCAGCCCCTGGGCTGCAAGATACAAAACTTTTGAGCTGACTCTATGTTTCCTTGAGTTTCTGGTGGTTCCCCTGCCAAAGTCAAGACAGATTCTTAAGCGGCAGTCTTCTGTCTCCTCTCCCTGTCCCTTCCCCGTAGGCTTTGTGCTGACTGCAAGATATACACTTGACTTTGAAGCTTCCTGCCTGCGTTTCTGACACTTTCCTTTCAAAGCCAAGCCCGTGTCTCTAGTTAGGCTGCTTCCTCTGGCAACTGATGTGGCTGCAGACAGAGTCAAGGTCACATGTCTCGCCCTCCCAGCCGCCTTCTCGATCTCCCACCCCACTGTCTGGCGCAGGCAAGATGCCCAACGAGCGGATCTGGATCGAGTATGGGAATGGACAGGGAAGGCTGTGTGAGCGTCTCAAGGTGGGAGGATGCGGGGTGTTCTGGCTCCCACCACGGCTCCGGGGAGGCTGGCGAGGACATGAGATGGGCAGGGTCTGCAGACAGCGGCTGTGGGTTGGTCAGGGAGGTCGGCCTGGCTCTGGTTCCCTCCGCACCCCCCGCGCGCTCTCGCCCGAAGCCCAAGCAACTCCAGCCGTCGGAGCTGGAGCCTACCCCGAGCCGGGGGAGGAAATAAAGAGGTTCTCTTGCCAGCGCGTTCTTCCCTTTTACGGTTTTTGGCCCTGCCCCCTGGTGTTCACACAGCCGCCATCTGGCTCTCTGTGCTGTGGCCCAGCCCCCCGCAGGCTCCCGGGCCTTCCAGGGAGGGGCTGTTTGCTGTGAAAACCCAGGGTCTGGGGGAGCGGCATGTGGCATGCCAGGCAGGCTGGAATTCTGAAATCCTGGGACCAGCACCCCCCCGGCCCCCCCCCCCCCACCCTCTGGCAGGGGCCCTGGCTGGCCTCTGCCAGCTCCTGCAAGGGTGAGGCCTCGGTTTCCTTCCCAGATCCCCGCAGGGAGCAGGTGGGTCCCCATCCAACGTCTCAGCCCAGGGAGAGCAGTGTGTACTCAGAGCTGTCCCTGGGGGACGCTGAATGCTACCTCTGGGCGTGCAGTCTGCTGGAAGCCCACCCAGAATCCCACTTCATGGGCTGACAGCTTTTAGGAACAGCCCCCTGGCCCTCCCTACACACACATTTTCCCTGATTTTATTTTTAAGGAAATAATAACAACAGCAATTCGCAATTCCTTTGTACGGTTCCAGTAAAGGAGTCATTTAAAGGGACCGGCCTGTTGGAATCGCCCTTCTCATCCTCCCTGGGAGGCAGAGGGAGAAAGCCTGGGAAGGAAGACACAGCTCTCCCGCACAGGGACTTGGGGCTCACCCGGGACCACCGTTCAAAGGCCGTCCACCTTCCCGCCCTGAGCCCCGGTGTGGCCGGGAGGGGACCAAATGCACATTCCAAAGGTGCTAAAACAAAAATTGACAGACAAGCTAACAGATCAAACACGACACTTCAAAGAGAAGAAGAGCCACAGGATGAAGCCGTGTGGCACTCCGGTCCCCAAACGCGGGGACACAAAGGCTCCTCCCTGCCCAGGGCTCGGCCGCATCCGAATCCCAGCCCAAAGCGCTGGGGATAGGTCTTCAGGGACGACCTGACCAGTTACTGCATTCTCCGTGCTCAAGCACTCGGAGGGGCTAATTAGTGCTTTTAATATGCAAATCAGAGCCTGGGCAGATTAAATCTAGGAAAAAAAACAGCTGGTGAATATGTTATTTTAATTATTACTCCAAAGGAAATATGGGCCTGGCTTAAGAGGATAGCAGGCGTGTGAGTATAAAGTTTCTGTGGACGGATCCTTCGTTAGGGCGAGACACCAGGCTCAGGGGAGAGACCTGGGGTGGGGGTGAGGGCACAGGGAGGGGTTAGAGTCCTCCCTCCCCTCCCCACCCGGCCGCGTGGTCTGGGGCAAATCGCTTTTCCTCCCGGGGCCTCAGTTTCATCGTTCGTAACAACAGGAGCTTGTGCAGATCCGATTCATTCATTTGGCAGTTATCGACTGACCACCTGCCATGTGCTATAGGTGCTCTGCCTGCCGACAGGTTCCTGCCTTGACGAGGGCTTCCATTTTCGTACAGAAGGCTGGCAATCAACAAGTGACACACAAGGGAATACAACAAGTCCAAGTTGATGGAGGGGCCAAGAGAGGAACAAAGCAGATCTATGAGAGAGAATAGACCTGGAGGTTGGCATGGAGCTGGGGTGTGGTCAGGACACATCCCATCCCTTGGGGCAGCACCGACTGTCCCCACGGTGTTCCCATCTGACTCGGGGGGTCGATCCTGTCTTACTGAACCTGGTCCTATGATGGGAAATGAAAGAGCAGGGACACCTGTGACATTCTCCGGGTCAACAGAAAATGAATCGGGGTGAGCTTGAAGCCGGGTCGTTGAGCATGACGGTCCAGGAAGTATTCTTGAGATGGTTCACAGATGCTTTTATTAAGGCACGGGGACAGGAGTTGCGCCCAGATTGTGAGGAGTGACTGATTAGATACTTTTTTTTTTGCTAGTGGGGGTTAGGGATACGTAAGAGTCTAAGGAATTTGTGTCTGTTGAAAGTAAGGTTTACAGGACCTTGGAGGAGGTCTGGCCATTGTCAAGATAAGGCCACCCTTTATTATCGCATAAAACGTGAGTCACGAGGACCTTTAGGAACCGTGTGCCCTGCGTGTCTCAGACGTGCATCGTGGGCCACATGCTGTAGGACCATCCATTTTTGGGTTCATCCTTTCTGCCTTTGTTTTCCTCGTCGAGCTGATCCTGACTCGGTTTTTCTTTGGAAACTAGAGCAAGGAAGTGAAAGTCACCAGGGGAGTATCTGTTTTCCCCTGGTCTTTCTTCCTCATCACGCTGGCTCCAAGAAACTGACCCACTTGATGTATTTGTCGGAGAGGCAGGTGGGACCTTTGCACCATCTCCCTTCAGTGTGTGTGTGTGTGTGTGTGTGTGTGCACAACTGGTGTCCTTGCCTGGAAATATGATTTCTAGCATCCTCAGAAACTCTAGAGGATTTTCTAACAGGTTCTTGCCCTCCCGTTGGGAACTGGGCCAAGGAAAGCTCCCCGGTACCCTGACTGCCCACAGGGCTAAGTCCACTCGACGCGCCCGCGGCCTGCTGCTCTGACGCCCTGGGCCTGGCGCCCGCCTGCCTGGGTGGGACTGACTTTCACAGGGGAACGACAAAACCAAACTCGGAGATCAACGTGTGTCATATCTCTATCACGTACAGGGCGACCTGAATTCCACCTTCTTGGGTACAGGAGCAGAATAATGGAAAAACAAATGAAAAATTCATTCTTCTCCACCAGCTTTGCCTGGAGGCAACAGGGGAAAATTCTTTGCACAGGACAGAGAGGAGAGAAAGGGAGCGTATGATGAATAAGAGTGAAACCGCCACAGAAGAGGGAGAGAGCTAGAGAGAGAGAGGGAAGGAGAGAGGGAGGGGAAGAGAGGGAGGGAGGGGAGGACAGAGAAAGAAGGAAACGAAACAGAGGAGGGACAGACAGATGATGGGAGAAAAGAGAGAACGTAGAAGGAAGCAGAGGGGAGAGGGGAGAAGGTTGGAAAGGGAGGAAGGGGGGAGGCAGAGGGCGGGGCACCGGCCGGACCCCTCAGAGCAGGCAGGCTGGGGGCCGCGGACCCCAGACCAGCTCTCAATGGTACCCCAGGCAGCTTCCCACAGAAGCAGGTTCACAGCACGTTCGCAGCTCCCACAGCCCTGGGAAGGAAGTGGGCCTTCTTGGGTTGGGGGCTGAGGAGGGACAGGTGCGTCCCAAGGCAGGCGACCGCAGGGGGCAGGTTCAGCCGACCCTGGGCGATGTACAGCCCTGCCCCCAGGAGGCACCATTATTATGACCCCATTTGAAAGCCCAGTGAACCGAAGCTTAGAGAGTGGAGCTGTGTGACCCCGCGGGCCCAGGGTCCCAGCAGGACGTGCCCCTGCCCCTTAAGCAAACAGGTGCTTCGGCCCTGCCCCTCGATCTCTCGGCTCTTCCCGGGGTTGGCCCCCTGGGGCACTGGCACAGCACAGGCTGCGGAGGTCTGTGCTTCCCTGAGTTGGTCGGCAGTTCACCTGAGTTCACTCCAGGCCTGGCCCCGTCATCCCTGGCGGCAGTGCTGTGAGCTGAGCTGGTTGTCACCGGTTCTGGCCACGGTCCTTGGGAAGGCTTTCTGGGCCAAGGGAGTCCGGTGAGGAACGGCGGAAGGCCCTAGAAGCAGGAGTAGGCCAAGGCCTGGAGGTCAGACGGCAGGGCGAGAGAAGAAACTAGAGGTTGAGTCTGGGAGGGACCCAGGCTGAGGATGGCTGGGCTGACAAAGGACGGGTCACAGGGCGAAGAGGAGTCACCCAAGGGTCTCAGGAAGGGGACGCTATTTTCATTCTGGGCAGTTCCACGAGGCTGCGGTGTGGAGCCCTTGGCCTCCACTGGGTAGATCTGCGGGTCTGAGAGGCCCTGAGGAGCCCGGAGCAGTGACCCAGGTCAGAGGTGACAGGTGAGTCGCAGCGAGAGCAAAGGGGACAGATCTAAGAACTGTGTGGGGGAGAAGGGTCGGTAGCCCTTACTGAACGTGTGGACGCAGGGGAGGGACTTAGGGGGTGGCTCCTGGGTTTATGGTGTTTGGAACACTTTCCCGTTTATGGTCTCACTCCGTCCTCGTAAAAATACCACAGCGCAGGGGCGCCTGGGTGGCTCGGTCGGTTGAGCGTCCGACTTCGGCTCAGGTCACGATCTCGCGGTCCGTGAGTTCGAGCCCCACGTCGGGCTCTGTGCTGACAGCTCAGAGCCTGGAGCCTGTTTCAGACTCTGTGTCTCCCTCTCTCTCTCCCCCTCCCCCGCTCATGCTCTGTCTCTCTCTGTCTCAAAAATAAATAAAAACTGGGGCGCCTGGGCGGCTCAGTCGGTTGGGCGTCCAACTTCAGCTCAGGTCACGATCTCACGGTCCGTGAGTTCGAGCCCCGCGTCGGGCTCTGGGCTGACAGCTCAGAGCCTGGAGCCTGTTTCAGATTCTGTGTCTCCCTCTCTCTCTGACCCTCCCCCGTTCATGCTCTGTCTCTCTCTGTCTCAAAAATAAATAAACATTAAAAAAAAAAATACCACAGTGCATATACGCATCATTATCTCCATTTTACAGACGAGGAAACCAGAGGTCGTGGAAGTGGCTTATACACTGGCAAGTGGCAGAGAATGGGCTCAAACCCAGGCCTCCCGTCCCACCTCTGCCCGTGTTGTCGGGAACGTGGGGTTAGAAGTCACCCGCTGGCCGTGCCTTGGTTTTTCAAAGCCAAATGATCAAGACCCATTTCCATAGTTTTACAAAATTTCAGACGAGGACCCCCTGCCCCCCTCTCCCAACACACACACACACACACACACACACACACACACATACACACACACAGATACATCTATTCTTTTTGTGTTCTTAGAGCAGGGGTTGGCAAACGAAAGCCCGTGGGCCAATCTGGTCTGCTGCATGTTTTTGTAAATAAAGTTTTATTGGAACACAGCCATGCCCATTTGTTTACACATTGTCTAGGGCTGCTTTTGCACCACAACGCCAGAGTCAAGCAGTTGTGACAGAGACGGGCTGGCCCACGGAGCCTAAAATATTTACTACTTGGCCTTTCTCAGAAAGCATTTGTCAACCGTGTCTTAGACACTTGCTATGATCTGAATGTGTCCCCCGTCTCCACCCCCCAAATTGGCATGTTGAAATCCTGATGCTCAATGGGCCGAGATCAGGAAGTGGGGCTTTGGGAGGGGTTCAGGTGCACAGGAGGGTGAAGCCCCGTGATAGGATTAGTGCCTCACAAACGAGGCTCGGGGCGGTGGGGGGTGAGGGGGGGGCGTGGTCCCTGGTCTCTTCTTCTACCCTGAGGGCACAGAGAAGCCACCAGCCATGAACCAGGAGGTGGGCTCTCACCCAAACCTGACCGTGCCAGCACCATGATCCTGGATTTCCAGCCTCCAGAACCGCGAGAACTAAGCGTGCGTCGTTTAGAAGCCACGCGGCCTCTGGCATTTTGTGAGAGCCTGAAGGGGCGAAGGCCCGGCGTGAGACAAGCCTGTTCCATGAGCGAATGAGTCCCGGGTGAGATGATTAAATCCCAGAGGATCCAGTTTGCTGGTCTCTCAGCTTCACTTTGATCTAAAGCGGGACTGAAGAAGGGGGGCCCTGAGTAGAGCTTGGCACTCTTCTCAAGGAAGAGCTACTCGGAGATCCTCCGAAGTCTGGCTTGCTGGCTGGGGTGGGTGGCGAGGGAGAAGTCACCGCCTCAGGGAAAGGGATCCCCCTTCCCCTCTGGGAAGCCCGAGACCTGGGGTTGTGCCAACGAGGAATTTGGAGCCAAGGGTCTTGCCCAGAGGCTGGTGCTGATGCACAGGTCACACCTCACACACACACACATGGCTGCAAGGCGTGTATTCCTTCCAGGCGTGGGACGAAAACACGAGCAAGGTGGAGCTAGAGGGGCGTGTCTCTGTCTGCGTCTCCGGAGGGTTTGTCCTCCAAGGCTGATTGGCATTCATTACCTCGCTCATCTAGAGCGTCCATGAGGCCCCTGTTGGGATGCGGTCAAGGGCACTGAGATCCCGGACGGACCTCCAGCCGTCATGCGGTCTGGCCTCCTGCTTCAGGGCGATCAGAGTCGCCACCAGCCGTCGACCGCCTTCCAGAAGCCGGGTCAGGCCTCAGTCCAGTTTGAGGCCCTCTGTGCCGGTCTGAACTCTGCCTGTCGTCACATCACCGTCAGCTGGAAGCATCCAGTCCACTCAGGGCAGGGGGATTTGAATGTCATGCATGGAGTCAGAGAATCCTTTCCTCAGAGAGTTGGCTGGGGCCTTTGTGATTGTCCCCGATAACAGTCCTCTCAGTCCTGTTGAAGCCTGGCTCTCCTCAGGGATGGGTCTGTCCCCACTCCTCAGGAAAACCCATTCCACTGAATTGTTCCCTCACAGGTCCTCTGTTTGCTCACATGAAAGTGCCCCCCCCCCCCCCCGCCCCGGGCCCCTGTCAGCTGGACACCAGGCAGCGATCCCTTTCACATCATAGCTGGGAGAGCTGTGCGGGCATGCAGTGGCCTCAGGAATCAGGCTGCCTGGTGAGTCCTGGTTTCCCTGCCGAACGAGGGCTGTGACCTTGAGTGTGGCCAGTGGAACCTCCTGAGGTCCAGACTTATTCCCAGGAATGGAAATGTCCTGCATCTTCCAACCTTTCTCTTTCCAAGCCCCTCACCAGCCGGCTGAGGACGCAGTCATTTGCCATTGACCACGAGATCACAGAGGTGGATGAACAGGTGCACCACTTGGGTTCCACCCATTCGGACGATCTTCCTTCACTGCTGCCTTCAAGGCCACCACTGAGCGGGGCTGTAAGGAAGCTGCATCGGCTTGCACCCCGTTTGGAGTCCCTTGGCTGCCACTCCCACCCTCCTGGCTCCTGGTGGCTCTCATCCCTGTTGCTGTCAGTGCAACGGATTCTGTGCTGGCACCTTCCACCATCAGCCCTGGCCATGCAGAGGGGAGTGCCCAGGAAACATGATGGTGCTGACACTCTTCAAATCAACCCATTTCTTACCGGCTTGGCAAAGGACGGATCTTCCAGGGCTTTCTATGTAGCAGAATCGCCTCGCGTGTCCTCTGAACTTACGCGCGTCATCCGGCAAGCCCAAGACCGGTGGACGTCTCATCTCTTCTCATGCTGCCTGCCATGGCAATCCTGCCATTTCGGCCTCAGCGTGGGTGTTGTTTTGTCCACACTTCCCGGGGCGATTGTAGTTGTGAGTCTGCACCATTGTCTGGTGTCCTCCTCAGGAGCTTAAATCCTGGATTCTGGGTGAGCACACCCAAACTGATGAGCTCCGCCTTTCCCAGCCACCTACCCTGGCCCCTTTGACCAAGCAGCACCCTCCAGTTCGGTCCCATGCATGATCTTCTGGCAGGTTCCTGCTGGTGCTTGCTGGCTGGTTATAACCAAGGTGGCCGCTCTCTTGTGAGACCCGTAGCCCCCCAGGAGGAAAGGAAAAGAAACAAAAATCTCGGTTCTAGAGGTTTTTTTTTGGGGAGGGGGGCGGGGAGTGGCTGTCCAAAGGCTCTAAGGGCCAGCTGGTGTCTCAAACAGGAAGAACAGAATTTCTTACCTGTGGTTTCTCTAGGGATCTCCACAGGAAATCTCCACTGGGAGCTGGGCTTACTGAAATGGTCACCTGATAGAGGAAGTCACATGCCCCAGCTCTTAGGAGGGATTAAAGGCACCGAAGTTGGAAGGTGTGTGGGCCTCACCTATTGGCCTGGAGACCTGGTCCCGCCCTAGAGCCACAGTGAGCCCCTTGGGATGAGGCCTGGCAGCTGCTGTAGGAGGCACTGAGGGTTCAGGGAGGAGCAGCTCTGGTGCACCCAGAAAATGTGGGTGTGATCTCTTTGAGATGCAGGGAAGTTCCCAAGTCCTTAAACCTTAACCTTTGCCCTTCAGCCTTGTAATTCTGCTTCTGAAATTGCCCCGACCCTAACCTTTCAGTAAAGAAAGTGTGCATTTGCCTTGCACGGTCTGGCATGTTGGTCCCGCGGAAGCTGGAAGATCAGGTTGACAAGGAAGGGAATGTGGGTACAGGTGGCCCCTGTTTGATCCAACACCTTCCTGGAGCACTGCCTTTTCTGTTTTGTTTTGCTTTTTTCAACAGCCTTAATGAAGTATACTTTGATGTTCATTAAATTCATAGGGTTGTGGAATCATCACCATCCTCCAGCTTTAGAACCTTTTCATCACCCTGGTTATTCCCCTGTGCCCATTTCTGGGGGCTGCTCCCACCCCCAGTTCATGACCACCACTGGTCTGTGTTCTCTGTTTCTATAAATGTGCCTTTCCGGGACATTTCGTGTCAATGAGATCGTACGCCTTTTACGTCTGCTGTCTTTCACTTTGTGTGGTGTGTTCATCCAAGTGGTACCATGTCTGAGCAGTTCATCCTTTTTCACTGTTGGGGAAAATTCCGTTTTAAAGATATACCAAGTTGTGTTTGTCTGTTCACCGGTTGAACATTTGGATTGTCTTGAGTTTTTTGGCTATCGCGAATAATGCTGCTGTGAGCATTCATGTATAAGTCTTTGTGCAGACAAATGTTTTCGTGTTTCTTGAACAGATACCTAGGAATGGAACTGCTCTGTTGGGTATTACATTTGTGTTTAACTTCTGAAGAAATTGCCATACTGCTTTCCAAAATGGCGGAACCATCTTTCACCCCCACCAACAGTGTGTGAGGGTCCGAGTCTTCCCACAGCCCTGCCAAGATTTTTATTGTCTTTGTGATGATAGCCATGCCAGTGGGTATATAATGGTGGTTTTGATTTGCATTTCCCTAATGACTGATGATGGTGACATTTTTCATGGGCTTATTACCCATTTGTCTATCTTCTTTGGTGATGTCTGTTCAGTGAAGTCTGTTTTACAGTTGGGTTTTTTGTTTTCTAAATCCTGAGTTGTAAGAGTTCTTTATGGAATCAGGATATAAATCCTTTATCAAATATATGATTTACAAGTATTTTCTCCCAGTATGTGTCTTCTCTTTTCATTTTCTTACTGGTGTCTTCTGAAGCACACATGTTCTTAATTTTGAGGAAGCTTAATTTATGATTTTTTTGTTGTGTGGATGATGCTTTTGGTGTTGTATCTAAGCAATCTTTGCCTAACCCAAGGTTCAAAGTATTTTGCTAAATTTTCTCATAGAAACTGTACAGTTTTCATATTTAAGTTTATGACCCGTTTTGAATTACTTTTTTGAATTACCTTCTGTATACGGTGTGAGGTAAGAGTCTAAAGTCATTCTTTTGTATATGGATATCTATTTGCCGAAAAGACTTTTCTTATGGAATTGCTTTAGAACTTCTGTCAAACTCAATTGATCATAAATGTAATAGTGTAATAATCTGGACTCTCAATTCTGTTCTATTGATCCTATTCTTTTTTTAAAAATTTTTAATGTTTTTATTTATTTTTGAGACAGAGAGAGACAGAGCATGAGCAGGGGAGGGGCAGAGAGAGAGGGATACCCAGAATCGGAAGCAGGCTCCAGGCTCTGAGGTGTCAGGATAGAGCCTGATGTGGGGCTCGAACTCACGAGCCGTGAGATCATGACCTGAACCGAAGTCGGATGCTTAACCAACTGAGCCACCCAGGTGCCCCTTATCCTATTCTTATGCCAATACCACATGACCTTGATTCAAGTAGCTTTATAGTAAGCTTTAAAGTTGGATAGTGTATGTTTTTTCTTCTTCTTTTTAAAAATTGTTTTGGCTATTCTGGGTCCTTTGAATTTCCATATGAATTTTAGGATCAGCTAATCAATTTCTATTAAAAAAAAGCCTACTGGTATTTCAGTTGAAATTATGTTGAATGTATAGATACATTTGGGCAAAATTGTCATCTGAACAACATTCAGTCTTGAATCCATGTGTGTGGATTGTGTCTCCATTTATTTAAATCTTCTCAGCGATGTTTTGTAGTTTCACTGTACAAACTTTGCATTTCTTTGTTAAATTTAGTTCTCAATATTTTATTCTTTTATTGTGAATGGCATTTTTTCTTAATTCCATTTTCAGGTTGTATGTTGTTAGGATACGGAAGTACAATTCGTTTTTGTGTATTAATATTATATCTTGTAACTTTGTTGAACTCCTTGGTAAGTTCTAGCAGGTGTGTGTATGTGTGTGTGTGTGTGCACGCGTGTGCAAGTGTGTCTTAGGCTATTCTACATATAAAATCATGTCATCTGTGAATAAAGACAGCTTTATTTCTCTTCCAATATGGATACCTTTTTTTCCCACGTTTATTTATTTTTGAGACAGAGAGAGACAGAGCATGAATGGGGGAGGATCAGAGAGAGAAGGAGACACAGAATCTGAAACAGGCTCCAGGCTCTGAGCTGTCAGCACAGAGCCCGATGCGGGGCTCGAACTCACAAACAGCAAGATCATGATCTGAGCCAAAGTCGGACGCTTAACTGACTGAGCCACCCAGGTGCCCCAATATGGATACCTTTTACTTATCTCCCTCGCTTGACTGCGCCAGCTAGAAGTGCCAGCACAATGTTGAAGGGAAGTAGTGAAAATGGACATTCTGTCTTGTTTCTGATTGTAGGGGGAAAGTGTGCAGTCTTTCCCCATTAAGTAGGATATTAGCAATGAGGAATTTCCCTTTTATTCCTACTCGTTGAGAGTTTTTAATCATACATGTTAGATTTTGTCAAATATTTTTTTCTGTATCTTCAGTTGTTCATGTACTTTTGTCCCTTATTTTGTTAATATAAGGTATCATATTAAACAATTTTCAGATTTTAAACCAACCTTGCATTTCTGGGACAAATCCTTTTTATATATTGCTAGATTGAGTATACTAATACTTTGTTGAAGTTTTTTACATCTGTGTTCATGAGGTACATTGATCTATAGTTTTCTTGTGGTGGCTTCTCTGCCTTTGGTATCAAGGTAATACTGTCTAATAAAATTCGTTTTGTGAAAAAGTTTATGAAGGGTTGGTATTATTTCTTCTTTAAATATTCAATAGGATTCATCACTGGAGCCTGGGTTTTTATCTGTGGGAAAAATTTTCAATTAGTAATTGAACATTTTAAATAGACTATAGATCTATTCGTATATTTTTATGTCTTCTTGCGTCCGTTTTGGTAATTTGTACCTCTCTAGGAATTTGTTAATTTCACATAAGTTGTCTAATTTGTTGGCATAAAGCTGTTCATAGTGTCTCTTAAAATCCTTTTCAACTTCTGGTTGGTAGTGATGCTCCCTTTTTCATTCCTGATCTTGCTATTTTGTGTTTTCTCTCTTTTTTTCTTGAGCATCTGACTAAAGACTTGTCAACTTTACTGATCTTTTTGAAAAAATAAACTTCTGGTTTCATGGCTTTTCTCTATTGTTTTTATGTTTTATGTTTCACTGGATTCCTCTCTTTATTATTTATTTCTCTCTGCTTGCTTTGGATTTATTTTGTTCTTTGTTTTTTAGTTTCTTAAGGTGGACACTTAAGTTATTAATGTGAGACCTTTCTTCTTTTTTAATACAAATGTGTATTTCTTTCTAAGCACTCCTTAGCACATCCAAGAAAATTTGATGTTTGTTTTTATTTTCATTCAGTTAAACATTTGCTAATTGTTCTTGTGACCTTTTTGACCTATAGGTCATAAAGAAGCGTGCTGTTTAATTTCCAAACAGTTGGGGCGATTTTCTCAATTTCTTTCTGTTTTTGATTTTAATTTCATTATGACTAGAGAGCATACTTTGTGTGATATCAATCCTTTTAAATTTACTGAGACTTGTTTTATGGCTTTGAATGTAATCTAGCCTTGAGAATGTTCCGTGTGTGCTTGAAAAGCACGTGTATTCTGCTGTCATTGGTGAGGATCCCACTGGTGTTTGTTAGGTCAAGTTGGTTGGTAGTGTTGTCTTCTGTGTTCTCGCTCCTTTGTTTAGTTATTCTATAAACTATTGAGAGTGGGTATTGAAATCTGCCACTCTTATTAATGAGTTGTTTCTTTTTTCAATTAAAAATATTTTGAAATGTGGTGAAAAAATAGTGTAAAACAACCGTCTTAACCAGTTTTAGGTGTGCAATGCGGTGGTGTTAAGTATATTCACATGGTGGTAGACAGATCTCTAGGACTTTTTCATCTAGCAAAATTGAAACTTCATACCATTAAACAATAGCTTTCCATTTTCCCCTCCCCAGCTCCTGGTAACCACTCTTCTGCTTCTCGTTTCTATGAATTTCACTACTTTAGATAACTTCTATATGTGGAACCATATAGGATTTGTCTCTTTGTGACTAGCTTATTCACTTAGCATAATGTTCTCAAGGTACATTCACGTCGTAGCATGAGACAGAATCACCTTTCTTTAAGGCTGGATACATTCTATTGCATGGATATACCACATTGTTTATGTATTCATTTACTGACAGACATTTGGGTTGCTTCTACTTGGCTATTGTGAATAATGCAGCAATATATGTCCTTTCAATTTTGTTAGTGATTGTTTCATACGTTTGAGACTCTGTTGGATATGCATATACTTATAACTATTATATTTTGCGAATAGGTTGATCATTTTAATCATTCTGAAGTGTCCTTCTCTATCCCTATATTTCTTTTTTTTAAATTTTTTAATGTTTATGTATTTTTGAGACAGAGAGAGACAGAGCGTGAGCAAGGGAGGGGCAGAGAGAGAGAGAGAGAGAGAGAGAGACAGAATCTGAAGCAGGCTCCAGGCTCTGAGCTGTCAGCACAGACCCCAACGCGGGGCTCGAACCCACGAACTGTGAGATTGTGACCTGAGCGGAAGTTGACGCTTAACCAACTGAGTGACCCAAGTGCCCCTGGATCTTGTTTTTTTTTTTTTTTAATTTAATCCAATCTGTCAACCTCTGCCTTTTTATTGGAGTGTTTTGTCTACTTTCATTTCATGTAATTATTTTTAAAATATTTATTTATTTAAGTAATCTCTACACCCAGTGTAGGGCTTGCACTCAAGACCCCTGAGATCAAGAGTCCCACGCTCCTCCAACTGAGCCATCCAGGTGCCCCTGCATTAAATGTAATTATTGATGTGATTGGGTTTATGTCTTCATTTTACCATTTCTTTTCTCTATGCCTCATGTCTTTTCTTTTGTTTCTTCCTCTCCATTTCCTTTTGTGTTAAATAGAATTTTAGCATCCTAATTCTTTCATTGGCTTTAAAAAACAATTTGTAGGTCTATTTACTTGTTATTTGTTTATTTAATTTTTAGTGGTTGCTCTGGGGATTACCATATGCTTCTTAACATTTTGTTAAGAAGCATTTGTTCACATTTTGTTCTTTTTAAATTTATTTTCTTAAAAAAAATTTACATTTATTTATTTTTGAGAAACAGAGTGAGACAAAGCATGAGTGGGGGAGGGGCAGAGAGAGAAGGAGACACAGAATCGGAAGCAGGCTCCAGGCTCTGAGCTTCAGCACAGAGCCCGACACGGGGCTCGAACCCACAAACTGTGGGATCATGACCTGAGCCGAAGTCGGACGCTCAACTGACAGCCACCCAGGTGCCCCTCACATTTTGTTCTTTTTAAAATAATATCTATCTTTGTCAATATTCTGTTTGTTGAGTCATTGCCATCATACTCCCTTTTAGTTTTTTAAAAGATGTTTTTTTCTGAACCTATCTATAATAGCCACTTTGATGTTCTTGTCTGCTAATTCCAATATCTGGGCCCCCTTAGACAAAGTTTCTACTGATGGCTTTTTTTTTGTTTTTCTTTTCTTAGCCTGACTCACAATTTCCAGTTTCTTCCAGATCTCATAATTTCTCGTGGAAAACTAAGTAATTAAAGATTATATATTATGGTAATTCTGGATCTGGATCCTCTCAGCCCCCAAAGGTGGTGGTTGTGGCTGTTTGATTGTCGTTTAATAACTTGCCTGAACTTAGCGTGTGGAATCTATTTTCCCTCAGAGTGTAGCTACAGATGTCTCTGCTTAGGTTTTTGGTTTTGTTTTTCAAATTCTCTCTCTCTTTTTTAAAATGTTTATTTTTGAGAGAGAGAGAGACAGAGAGACAGAGAGACAAAGTGTAAGAAGGGGAGGGGCAGAGAGAGAGGGAGACCCAGAATCCGAAGCAGGCTCCAGGCTCTGAGCTGTCAGCACAGAGCCCGACGTGGGGCTTGAACTCATGAACCGTGAGATCATGGCCTGAGCCGAAGTCAGACACTCAACCAACTGAGCCACCCAGGCACCACCCCCCCCCCCCCCGCCCCCACTCTTAAAGCCTGGCTACTTAGAACTTACCCTGTGTCTGTATTGCCTCCTGGTCAGACAATGATTGCTCAGACACTTGGAACAGGTAAGGCTTCAACCCTCTGCTGACGGGTTGGTGTGTATGGATAAAGAGATGTATTCCAAGTTCAAGCAGTTTGTAAGACTGCTTTTTGTTCACATTTTCTCAGTGCCTATGTGCGGGCCTACAGTCAGCCTAGGATATCTGTACAGCTTGGGCCCTCTTCAGTCTCTCGTGCATGAGTGTGTCAAGAGCCTATCAAGGCTAACTTTTCCCACATCTGCCTGTTCAGTCTCTGGCTGGTCGGCTGGTCTGTATTTGCCCTAATGAGAATCACAGGCTCAGACTAGCTCGAGGGCTGGTCTCCCCTGTTCAGTTGCCACTGACATTCTGCTCCTGGTACTGACAACACCACCAGGTAAGGGGTTACTCAGTGCTCCACTCCAGTCAACTCGCCCCTCTGCCATCAGAGCTACTGGCTTTCCTGGTGCATCCCACCTCGCGAGAAGGATCTAGGGTGAGGGCTAGGCACAGCCCCAGGCAAGAATGCTGTATGCTTGCATTGTTTGTACCTGAAGTGCGATAGGTTTTCATGAACACCCGCTTCTCAATTTGGTGTGTAGTGTTTTGCCCAGTTTTATCATTGCTCTTTGCCCTGCTATACCAGAATGTTCTGCTAGCAGTGACTTTTAAGGGTTCAGAGTTAAAGATGCAGTCATGGGAAGGCCTGGAGGACCTTCGTAAGAACAGATGTTCTAGTAAGTTCTCCAACTTGCAAATTCTGCCCCCTTAAAAATGTAGAGAGAAGCCACTGAGAATCCCTGGGTTACTCATCCATTTATTCTTCTTCCCTTCCCTTCCCTTCCCTTCCCTTCCCTTCCCTTCCCTTCCCTCCTTTCATCTTTCCTTCCTTCCTTCCTTCCTTCCTTCCTTCCTTCCTCCCTCCCCCTTTCCTTCTTTCCTCCCTTCCTTCCTTTTATCCATCCTTCCATCTATCTGTTCATCTATCCATCCATCCAACCATCCATCCATCCATCCATCCATTCATCCAACCATCCATCCATCCAACTTTCAATTATCAAACCTTTATCAAATGTTCATTCTGTCTCAGGCACTGTGTTAGGAGACCAGAGAACAACCACACCTAAGATAAAGTTCTTGTTCTCAGGAAAAGCACGTGGAAAGGAAGGAAATCATGGTGATAGCTAGTGCCCCAACAGTAGCTCAGGTCCCTGTCCACACAGGACCAGGTAGGAGGGGTGGGTTGGGGTGAAAGTGTAGCGGAATGGGGGTGTTCCTCTGGCTTTTCTTTTTTCTTTTTTTTTTTTTTTCAATACTCCCTCACTTTATTAAGTGTAACAGGGTACTTATATATCTAAACATTTAGTGTAAGTTTTCAGTGACATTTAAACTCTGAATTACCTTTCCATAATTAAGTTTCTTTAGGCACATTGGTTTGTATTTTATAGAAAACATGCATCTTTAGGTCACAAATAGGAAGGAGTATACTTTGCAAATGTTACAAAGATGATTCCAAATCTCTCCTGAACTGCAACCACTCATTTAAGTATTTAATGAAAATAGAGCCCCCAAACAACTGTTTAAACATAACACTGAGAGATTCTGCTGATTAAGAAATCCCTGAAAGAGTAGTAAGCCGTGATTACTGGAAAGCTCAGAATACTAGCAAGGCTTAATTGCAAAGTATTGAACAGAAGGCCACAAATTGTCTTTTCCTAAGAGGAGACAGGAACTAAGGATGTCAGTTAGTAATGCGTTGGAATGGCATTGCCTAGTGTGAGTGTTGCGCAGAAACTCCAGGTCACCTCTCCTTTATTATTTTGGATAAGCTTCCACTATCATCGCATGGCCCTGCCCTCCAGCGGCACAGGCAGCCACCAAGCCATACTGGCCTCCCTCCTTCCGTAATCTGTTGGCAGCTGCCATGACCAACCGGCAGCCTCTGGCTTTTCTCATAGCTTCTCCAGTCGCTACTCTCTCTTCCTGCCTGACAAACTTTACTCCTTACCTAGAGACTCCTGTAGCCATACCTCTTCTGTCTTGCATGGAGCCCACTTAACTTTGGGGGGAATTGTCTTCTCTGCTTCACATCACAAAACTCTAGACAGTGGTTCTTTATCTTCACCCGAGAACTGAGATAAGCTATGTTTTCACATTTTTGTCTGCAAAATTAATGATCTACAACTACAATAAAACCATCATCTCCCATCACCAGTGGGGATCCCAGGACATTCTGAGCTTAAAAACACACAGAGACTCACACACACAAAACCTCAATGGCAAACAGTGCAGATGTTTTTATTTTTCCTTTTCCTTCAGTAGTGTTTGCGTCGGTTAGAAACATGGAATCATAAAATGCTATTGTCAAAACCCTCCTCGGAGATTTTCCAGCCCAAAGGCTTTATTTGACCAGAGGGGAGATGCGGGATGGGGGTTGGGTCCAAGCGTGTTCTGTCGGGGGACCTGCCCGGTCCAGGATGGAATCTTCAGCCCCGTTTTCCGCTCTTCAGCTGCCTGGTGGTGCCTTTAAGTTCTCCACCTGGGCAGAGGGCTGGGAAGGCCCCAGCCCAGGTCTTGAAAAGTTGGCTGCCCTTGAGTCCCCAGCCCTGTCGTCTTCTGCCTAGTGTTTCCTGCACTGGCTGAATACAGACTCTGATCTCTGCTCACGACTCTGCTTCGGGCTGACTTCCTTCCGCCTCTCTTCAGCCCCATGGGAACCTTTGAGGCGGTAAAAAACGATGCTTCAAGGCAGGCTGCCCCTTGGCAGAGAGGCACCTGCATGATTGCACCGGTCGTTAGAACACTGAAGTGTTTTCCAGTGGTAAACGGCTGCTGCCTGCCTCCTCAAGCACCCCCCCCCCCCTCCCCTGCCCTGACCACTCAGCCATCCAGCAGCTGTGAGCTTAGCTTTGCCAGCAGAGGCCCCCAGGACCCCGGCTAAGAGCATGGGGTCCGGAGCCAACCTGTCTGGATTGAAACCCTGGTTCCTCTTTGGCTCTGTGACAATGGGCAGGTCGATTAAATTCTTCTCGAAGCCTCAGTCTCCCCATCTGCAAATGGGGATATATACACACCCCACAGGGCCGCTGGGAGATTCACGCTAATAAAAATGTCCCGGCTTCTACCTTTCTCACTGCTGTCACCCTATACCTGCTCTCCGTGTCCCTAAATCAGCAGTGAGGGTGAACTGAGGGCCTCTGTCTTGTCCTTAGGCTAGATGTAGCCACACGCTAGGGGCCATGCAGGACAGAGAGGAAGTAGGCTCTGCCCAAGAGCTTTTCTCCCTTGAATCATGCTGGTGATGCCTGTGACCTTCTGGGCCCTGGGCTCTGCCTGTGTATACTGACTGTGGCTTCTTTCTTGTCAGGACCACTGGGTCTACTTCCTTAGGACCAGCTGTCCTCTCCTGCCACCCACATTCTAACTACAGTGAGGGCTGCGGTCACCCCAGTCACGACCTTCGTGAGGATTGGAAACAGGTAGCCCCGCTGGACAAGCGTATGACTTGGCAGTTGGACCACAGGCCAGATTTCTGGCTCTCCTCACCCCTTTGGCTGTGTACCCTTTGTGCAGTGCACATCCCATACAACTGTATATGGCATCCCTGCTGGCAGCAGTCAGGAGGCATTTAGGAAGGGTGCCGATAGATTTGTAAGCTAACAACCATAGTCATGAGTTCAAGCTTTGCTTTATAATCCAATGGCGTGGTTAATAAAGTGTCCCAAACCCTCGATATTTATTCACTAATCATTTGTTGAGCCCACTATGTGCCAGACTTTGAGGATACAGACATGACCAGGATCTGACTAGTCAGGACTCGATACCGGGGTCAAGGCAGGAAGACCTGTCTGGGGCTGGAATCCAGGAAGGGGTCTCCTCTGCCAGGCCTTCCCGCCAGGGCTGGTCTGTGCTCCGACTTCAGGCCCTCGGCTGGAGGAACTCAGCCTTTCTTACTTCCACCGGCACCCTGCTCAGAAGGCCCTCTGTTCCTGCATCTCCTTTCCCGGGGAGGCTGACCATGCATCCTGCCGTCTCAGCCCGGCTGCCCCCTGGAGGGGAGCCGGTTAGGCAGTGGACAGCATGCTCCCCCGTGCACCTTCGCAAGCACGGCGGTGTCAGAAAAAGGACACAAAGAACCTGCGCAGGGTTTGCAGATGAGCGAGTTTTGCCGCCGTGTGCTCCTAGAACAGGCTCACCTTTTGCACGGTATTAATGTAAAAGTTTCATTTAAAAGACACCAGCTGTGGTCCTACCCAGGTTTATTCACATGGGACCTTCGCTGGGTCAACTTAATACTTAACTACTGCTTATTATCCCATCAGTCTTCAGGGACAACCCATGATCTAATTGCCCGGCATTTATGTTGCTTGGTAACCACACATAGAGAATAATAGTCCTTAAAGGGGCAGTGCGGAATTTCATGCCCCTGTCGTGAAGTACCCTTCGTTTCCCAGAGCACCCTGTGTTTTTTAATTCAGTGAATAAAAATGTGTAATGAATAATTAATTATGTGCTTGGAGGCACAATAGCTGCCTACTTTTGAATATTCATCAGCGGCATTATTAATTCACTAGAAATCCCAGGGAGGAATGGGGTAGGCTTTTAGCCTAGCTGGAGGACTTAAAGATAATGCTTTGCAACACGCACAAACTTTTCGAGAGCCGACTTTTCTTTGGGCGTCGCTTTCTGGTTAATTTTCCTCTTTCAAGAACGTTTCGCCATCCCTGCGGAGCTGGTGGGACGCACAGACCACCGGTGACCATGAAGAAAGGCCCACCCTGGACCTCCCGCCTGGAAAGTACATTAATAACCAGGCCCCCTGGCCCCCCGCGGCCCAGAGTGTGCTCGCAGGAGCCAGGGGCCTGGTGGCAGAGGCAGGAGCCCACGGTGGCTTCTGGAAGCGAAAGCAGAAGGCGCGTTTGACAGCTTCACACTTTCCCACTTGGGACCTTCTCCTGTCGCGGAGATGGGGACGATGGTCTCTTCCTCTGCAGCCTCTGGTGGACGGATCTGGTCTGTAACAGGCCGTGGGCAGAGAGCCCGTGTCAGCACTGGAAGCCTGGCCTCTGGGCCTCCTGGTGGCGTCCTCCTAAACACACCTGTGACGAGCCTCACCCCGAAGGCTGGTGCCGTTTCCTGGTGCACTTTTCTGCGACCTTCCATGGGGCTGTCACTCCTTACCCCACATCTCCAGTTAGCCTGTGGGAATCTCCCCTGGCCAATGCAACGATGCATGCAGAAGGGGCTGGCTGGAGCTTCTGTGGAGTTTTCTGGAAAGGAGGTGGGGAGGGAGTCCTGTCTCCCCTCTGCCTTGCTCCTCTCCTCCAGCCTGCAGTGTAGATGAGGCTCCAGCCGCCATCTTGGCCCATGAGATAACTCTGAGGATGAAAACAATGTGCTTGGAGATTGGGTAAGAAACATGGAAAGAATCTGGATCCCTGGGGACCTTGGAAGTACTGTACCAGCCCAGAACTACCCTCTCTCCATGCTTCTTCCACATGAGAGAGTGATGAACCTCTCACTGCTTAATCTGGAGCATTCTAGGCCTTCAGCTGTGTTCTGCTGAACCAAATCTTAGTCTAGATCCCCGCCCCGCTCAGAGTTCTGTCATTGTTCCTGCATTCTTGTTGGGTCCCTTAGCATCTGGTAGCCGTGGAAGCTCTTTTGAAAGCTGAAGTCTCAAGTAATAAAATATAGCTTGTGTACCCCAGGTGCAAGAAGGTGTTTTAAAAGCAATGTTCTGGGGGGCGCCTGGGTGTTTCAGTCGGTTAAGCGTCCGGCTTTGTCTCCGGTCAAGATCTCGCGGGTTGTGGGTTGGAGCCCCGCAACGGGCTCTGTGCTGACGGCTCGGAGCCTGGAGCCTGCTTCGGATTCTGTGTCTCCCTCTCTCTCTGCCCCTCCCGACTTGTGCTCTCTCTCTCTCTCTCAAGAATAAATAAACATCGAAAAAAAATTTTTTTCAAGCAATGTTCTGTAAGGAAGGCTGCAGGCTTCTCTTTGGGTCTCCCTGGGGCCCCAGAACCTTACCTGGAAATGGCAGGAGGTTTAGACAGCTCTCTGTAACTGGTTTAAAGGCGTTATTCAATTTAGTCCACGAAAGGATTATTCCAACCCGGTTGAACTCACCCTCTGAAACGTGCTTCCACAGTTCATCGTGCCTAAGAGGCTGTCAAACACAAGGTACACCATTATTTTATGTATCACCAAGCAACAAACAAATGCTGCCAGTTATCATTGTAAAATGCATCCTGATTTTGGAAATATGAAATGTGAAAAAAAACCATGTGCTTTTTGGAATCCACGAACTAAGGTACACATAGTTAACTGTGCTCTTAACTTCAGCATGTAATGGTTCACGGCAACCGCAGCTCCCACGTAGAATTCTGCTACTCACTCCTGCTTCTGTTCTTGCCAGGAGATAGGGGAGGCCCTTCTGGATCCCAAGTAGTTTTCGTTCCACAGCGAGAATACCAGGAAGGAGTCAGAGCCTTATTTCTGGAGTCAGAGCCTTATTTCTCTTGGCAGAATATATCTGTGTCTCTATGTGTGCAGTTACCCCAAAGTCACCTTCGGTACTAAATCGCTCTCGCTGGTGATTCTGGGTGTGGTTCGTTCCCTCCACTCTGCTCAGGAGAGTCCCCGGCAATGGCCCTGCATTACCGAGGTGCGGATTTCCCTGGAGCTTGGTCCTCTCTCCCCCTGCCCCTGGGCTCCAGCTTCTGCCCGTGAGTGTCGCCTGCACTGTACCTGCATTTTGGTGATGGGAGGGACGTCTCTGTCTCTCTGTATCAGATGCCATTGATGCGCTGACCCACGTCGCCTCAGCCTACTGGTGCACCTGAAGCTGGGTGGGCCGACTTCAACCCACCAACAGCTTCCCAGCATGCACCTGACTCTTTTGCTCCGCCTTCCGGTTTTTCCCCATCCACTTGGAAGTTGCTATCGCTGCTCAGCCGGAGGTGAGTAAATGCTGCAGCCTTCCCACTGATGTAAACTGAGGCCCGCCCCCATGGCTTCTCAGAGGGACCCCAGCAGGATTAAGCCCCGGGTGCCCACAGTGGCAACCCTGCCAGTGGCCTCTGGATGGGGTCATGCTATGAGGGATCCTCGCGGACTTTATAGGGTTTTCTCCCCTCCCTGTCTCCTTTTTCCTGCTCTCTCACTTGTGCTGCCCTGAGTCAACCGACCTGCCTCAAAGTCCTTTGGTCAGGATCTGCTATTTATCAGAAAGAGTAACTTCCTGATTGGGCTCCAGGCTAAAAAAAATTTTTTTTTCGCCAATACACAGAAAAGTGGACGCCCTATAAGAAACCTTCCTTGTGGCTTACGAGTTGTAATAGGCTATCACAGTAACGGTCTTGGAGAGCCACACCTGCAGGGAGCCCTGTCCTTCTGCAGTCCCCTTCCGCGTGCACGCTGGCCTGGCTGTAGGACTCACTTTGCCCAATGAGACAGAAATAAACGTGATGCAAGCAGAGGCGGTAAGTGCTTGCACATTTCGGGAGGGTCCGTTAACATGCAAGGAGGTCCAGTCCTGCCTCCCGGGGGACGAGCCACCACACCTAGCAGAGCTGAGACCCCTCAGCCAACAGCCGGCACCAACTGCAACATGTGAATGAAGCCGCAGGCCAGGGTCCGCCTTCACCAAACTCCAGTTTTGACACATTGAATTGTTTTCAACCCAGCCCAAACCAGCAGATTTCGAGCCAAGGAGACCCCGCTTGCTTTACATACCCTGAGAAACTGTGCCCGACGTCTGCGAGCCACGGGTAAGAGAAACCCTGCACCCATAAAGAAAGACCTCAAGCCGAGGCTGCCTTCTGATGCCCTCTGACCCAGGACTCCCCTCTGGGAGCAACATCACCTAGGCTTGTAAGACCCCTCTCCAAGCCCCCTCTCCCCCCGGGAGTTCATTTGCCTTCATCCCCTTCTGGGTGGTGGCCCTTCCTCCTTCTGCCATTGTCCCCCGACAGGACCATGCATTGAGGGCCTTCTCTCACATGCAGACTTGTCAGAACTACAGCACATAAAGATTTGCGCATGATATTGCCACCCCGTGGTTGTATCTCTCCACCTGATCACTACAACGGCAGAGATCAGAATAGACTGAACCCACGAGGGATGCAGCCTTCCGGAAGGGCAGCTGTGGGGTCCACCCTGGGAGGTGTGGGAGCTCAGAGCCTATAAAGACAGGGCATGGTATGCAGGAGTGACCCACAGCTAGATGGCCGAGATAGAGGGCCTGGGAGAGAGAAAAGTCGGCTGGGGGAAGAGAAGGGAAACCCTCCAGGAGAATCAGAAGCAAGGAGAGGACAGGTGATTATTAAGAGTTGTTACGATTAGCTTCTTCAGAAGCTTTTTATCTTCATGAGGTCCCAGTAGTTCATTTTTGCTTTTAATTCCCTTGCCTTTGGAGACGTGTCAAGTAAGAAATTGCTGCGGCTGAGGTCAGAGAGGTTTTTTTCCTGCTTTCTCCTCTAGGGTTTTGATGGTTTCCTGTCTCACATTCAGGTCCTTTATCCATTTTGAGTTTATTTTTCTGAATGGTGTAAGAAAGTGGTCTAGTTTCATTCTTCTGCATGTTGCTGTCCAGTTCACCCAGCCCCATTTGTTGAAGAGACTGTCTTTTTTCCATTGGATACTCTTTCCTGCTTTGTCGAAGATTAGTTGGCCTGGAAAGGAAACAATCAACAAAACTAAAAGGCAACCGATGGAATGGGAAAAGATACGTGCAAATGACATATCGGACAAAGGGCTAGTATCCAAAATCTATAAAGAACTCACCAAACTCCACACCCGAAAAACAAATAATCCAGGGAAGAAATGGGCAGAAAACATGAATAGACACTTCTCTCAAGAAGACATCCAGATGGCCAACAAGCACATGAAAAGATGCTCAACGTCACTCCTCATCAGGGAAATGCACATCAAAACCACACTCAGATATCACCTCACGCCAGTCAGAGTGGCTAAGATGAACAAATCAGGAGATTATAGATGCTGGAGAGGATGTGGAGAAATGGGAACCCTCTTGCACTGTTGGTGGGAATGCAAACTGGTGCAGCCGCTCTGGAAAACAGTGTCAAGGTTCCTCAAAAAATTATAAATAGATCTACCCTATGACCCAGCAATAGCACTGCTAGGAATTTACCCAAGGGATACAGGCAGGAGTGCTGATGCATAGGGGCACTTGGACCCCAATGTTTATAGCAGCACTTTCAACAATAGCCAAATTATGGAAAGAGCCTAAAAGTCCATCAACCAATGAATGGATAAAGAAATTGTGGTTTATATACACAATGGAATACTCTGTGACAATGAGAAAGAATGAAATATGGCCTTTTGTAGCAATGTGGATGGAACTGGAGAGTGTTATGCTGAGTGAAATAAGTCATACAGAGAAAGACAGATACCATATGTTTTCATTCTTATGTGGATCCCGAGAAACTTAACAGAAGACCATGGGGGAGAGGAAGAAAAAAAAAGAGGTTAGAGAGGGAGGGAGCCAAAATATAAGAGAGAATAAACTGAGGGTTGATGGGGGGACAAGGGAGAGAGGAAAATGGGTGATGGGCATTGAGGAAGGCACCTGTTGGGATGAGCACTGGGTGTTGTATGGAAATACAATACAATTGGACAATAAATTTCATGTTAAAAAATAAATAAATAAAGGAGCTCCCAAAGAGCGATCTTAAAAAAAAAAAAAAAAAAAGGAAAGTTAAAAAAAAAAAAAAGAAAACACTGTATCTCAATCCAGAATTTGGTAAAAGAGAAGAATCTAGGAAACTTTATTTCTTGATGAGAAGGCTTTAAAATATAGATACTCCTTGTGTTTTCAGATACAAACTGGACCAGAAGGTCTGATCCCTGAAGAGTGTCCCACAGAAAAGCAGTGAAGTCCAAGCAAGTCAACCATTAGCCACACCTCTTGAAGAACATAATCTTTTTTTTAAATATGAAATTTATTGTCCAATTGGTTTCTATACAACACCCAGTGCTCATCCCAACGGGTGCCCTCCTCCATGCCCATCACCCACTTTCCCCACCCTTGTCCCCCCACCAACCCTCAGTTTATTCTCAGTTTTTAAGAGTCTCTTATGGTTTGGCTCCCTCCCTGTCCAACTTTTTTTTCCCCTTCCCCTCCCCCATGGTCTTCTGTTAAGTTTCTCAGGATCCACATAAGAGCGAAGTGAGAGTGGCTAAAATGAACAAATCAGGAGACTATAGATGCTGGAGAGGATGAGATACGGTGTTTTCATTGTTTACAGGTGAAACAATATCCATGCAGTCATGGCTTTAACTGTGGCTGTTTCCCCAACAAAGTTAAACTTTTATTGGGGCGCCTGGGTGGCTCTGTGGGTGAAGCATCTGACTCGTGATCTCCGCTCAGGTCACGATCTCAAGGTTTGTGACGTAGAGCCCCACGTCAGGCTCCTGCTTGGGATTCTCTCTTTCCACCCCTCTCCTACATACGCACGTGAGCTCTCTCACTCTCTCAAAATAAGTAAAAAAAAAAAAACTTTTTACAAAAGGTACACTTTTATTCAAGTTTCCCAGGAAGTTCAGGCCTGTGGATTTAGATCAACGCAAGACCCTGTATCTTAGCTCTTGGGTGGAGACTGGAAGTAATATTGACATGTACCTTTTATTCCTGGGAGCATAACATTGTGCTGATATTAACCGTCAGAGTGCAAGGGAACGCAGCATTCTAGACTTCTGCCCCCCTTACGTTTCAAGTAAAGAGGGGAAGAATCATGAATAATAGATATGGAGATAAGAGAATGAAACTGGGAAATCAATTTACTGCAAAATATTTGCATATTTTATTAAAAGCAACTGTGTATGAGACCCATAACAGGGTGAGATGATTTATATTTTGATTTGATTTGTGTACATTATGCCCCTGGGAGGACTCGTCTTCCCCATCGGTGTGGAATACTTGTGGTGCGTCAGGGTTCAGAGAAGAGGCATTCGGATGTTGACTCCAAGCCTCTTGCATTACAGAAATGGAAACTGAGGTCTGGGGGAAGTTACAGGGGTGGGTGGCGGACAGTTCACCCAGAAATTCCATTGTCCTAAAAGTGTAAGGGACACGATAAAGACATGAAGTAAATCATATGAGTTCATCTCCAGATTTTTACGGCTTTGCTTCAAGGTAGGAAGAAAAGAATCCTCACCTCCTGATCTCCTTAGAAAAACATACAGACGAATGAGCGTATTTGGACGTATTTGACATCTATCATGACAGAGACAAATTTTTCGTTGAATGTATATCCAAGACACCGCTCTCTTCCCCCATCCCATCACTGCTCCAAGAACAAGTGATAGCAAACAGATCTCTTTGCAGTGAGACGGTGGGACATTTGTGGAATATTTCCTCCTTTCTTCAAACCCTCTCTGCTACATTAAAAAAAATGTTTAAAAGTTAAGTCCCTGGGGCGTCTGGGTGGCCCAGTCGGTTAAGCGTCCAACTTCGGCTCAGGTCATGATCTCGCGTTTCATGAGTTTCAGCCCCACGTCAGGCTCTGTGCTGACAACTCAGAGCCTGGAGCCTGCTTTGGATTCTGTGTCTCCCCCTCTCTCTGCCTTTCCCCCACTCGTGCTCTCTCTTTCTCTCTCTCAAAAATAAACAAACATTAAAACAATCAAAAGGTAAGTCCCTGATGGCTACTGATTGTGTGACAATGTCTAAAGCTTGGGACTGTTACCCGCTTAAAACCAGAAGGCCTGACATGATCAGTGTATCTCTGTTGGGTTTGTCTGCAGTTTACGTCACCCACAAAACCATGGTTGTATTTGGTAGCTTGGGTTGATTTTTTCAGGAAACCACTCTTCCCTTTCAGCTGCAGCCTTACAGATTCATGGGTCCACCATGCTGCTCAAGAACCCCCCCCCCCCACATTTCCTTTCTAGGACCCTCTCCCATTTCCCACCAATGTCTTCCAAACTCTCTCCACTGTCCTCACCCTCCTTCCCTCTCAGAGGATGGCTATGCCTCCTGCTGGTCAGTAAACAGAAGCTGTTCAGGTGTGTGCAGAGCTTGGTTACTAGACTGCCTACTTTCAGCACTATGCCTGGCACAGAGCATGTTTGCTGAGTAGTTGAACGGATGAAGCAGCAGCCGTAGGAGGTGTAGGTTCAGTGGAGCAGGTGTTCAATGAAAATAAGGAAAGATAGCGAAGCAGAGAACTCATTGGAAATGGCTTGTTTCAGAATGGGAAGACCGGGATCTAGAGCAAGTTCTGTCATCAACTATCCACATGACTTTTGGAAAATATGTCTGCCTGCCTTTCTTCCATCATCCACCCATCCATCCTTCTATCCTTCCATCCATCCATCCATCCATCCATCTATTCCTCCATTCACCCTCCATCCTCCACATCCATCTTCCACATCCATCCATTCATCCTCTTATCCATCCATCCATCCATCCTTCCTTCCATCCATTCCTCATGTCCATCCATCCATCCATCTTTCCATCCATCCATCCATCCATCCATCCTTTCATCCATCCTTCCATCCATCCTCACATCCATCCTCACATCCATCCATCCTCACATCCATCCATCCTTCCTTCCACCCATCCATCCATCCTGCCATCCATTCCTCACATCCATCCATCCTTCTATCCATCCATCCATTCATCCATCTGTCCTTCCATCCATCCTTCCATCCATCCTTACATCCATCCATCCATCCATCCTTCCTTCCAACCATCCATCCATCCTTCCATCCGTTCCTCATATCCATCCATCCATCCTTCCTTCCATCCATCCTCACATCCTTCCATCCATCCATCCATCCATCCATCCATCCTCTTATCCTTCCATCCATCCTTCCTTCCATCCATCCATCCATCCATCCATCCATCTATCCTTCCATCCTCCTATCCATCCATCCTCCCATCCATCCATACATCCATCCACCTATCCTTCCATCCATCCTCACACCCATCCATCCTTCCATGCATCCTTCCTTCCTTCCATCCATCCATCCATCCATCCATCTATCCATCCATCCTTCCATCCATTCCTCACATCCATCCATCCATCCTCACATCCATCCATTCATCCATCCATCCTTCCATCCATTCCTCACATCCATCCATCCATCCTCACATCCATCCATTCATCCATCCATCCTTCCATCCATCCATCCTCCCATCCATCCATCCATCCATCCTTTCATCCATCCTTCCATCCATTCATCCGTCCACCCATCCTCCCATCCATCCATCCATCCATCCTTCCATCCATTACTCATGTCCATCCATCCATCCATCCATCCTCACACCCACCCATCCATCCTCACATCCATTCATCCATCCATCGTCCATCCAATCAATCATTCATTCATCATCCCATGAGCTATCACTTAGCACCCACCTCAAGCTGGGCATCATGCTGGGCACTGAGAGTACAGACTCAATAAGACACACACTCTGCCTATGAAATGCTCACTGGTAAGAAGCATGAATAACCAACACAGCAGGGTGAAGACTGCAGTGGAGCATAGAGTTGGAGCCCAGAGGAAGGTGGTCAGGGAAAACGGGGGGCCTGTACCTGGAGCTGGAAGGGGAATGAGTCAAGTGAGGAGGGAAGGGAAGAGAAGAGGGCTCAGGCAGGGCAGTCAGAGGCCTGGGAGCACTACACTGCAGAAGGGTCTGAAGGGTTATATGAGCCTATGTGAATATCTACCTGCAACAGAAAATCCAGTGGGAGAATATTCTTTACCCCGGCCATCCAGTTTCCATGATGTCACTAGGGAACCAAGTCCTGGACTTGCCATTTCAGATGGATAAGACAGCTGGTGTGAGGGACACTTCAGGATTCCCCAAGTCTATGTATTAGTAGCCTTTTGACCTTGGAGCCTGCCTTGGGTTGCTGGGGCTCCCAGTCTCCCTTGTATTTGTGAATGGGGAGTGCCCTTGTGGTACAGATGAGGACACTGGGTCCCAGAGAAAGATAGGACTGGTCCAAAGTCACGTACAGCCATGTGCAGCCAAAATGTTAGGTTGCATTACTCACAGAGGCATTCAGAAATGAAGAGTGCTATCCAGAGAATGAGGGTCAGAGGAAAATCAGGCACAGGATTCAATTCCTTAGAAATCTGACTCACACACAGCTTTTAAAGAATGAAGTACTGGATGATTCTTTTGCTTCCCGGATCTATTTCTCCTCCCTCTGCTCATGCACCCCGCTGCCTTCTTGGGCATCACCTCTTCTTTGTATGCATCCTGAGGGGTCCGTCAAGTCGAAGGGCCCTTTGCTCCCTAGGTGGGGAATGGGCATGTGACCTGTGGCTCAGCCAATCAGAATCTCTCCTGAGATCCTTGGCCAGGGAGGCTGGGTGTTGGTTCACCCCAGAAATGGCCTCCTGAGGGATGGTCCTTGCTACCTACACTCCCAGAGCCACTATGTCCTGTCTGTGTGTGTCTGGCCCAGCTTTCCCTCTCTTTGTTTCTTTTCTTTTTTATTTTTTTTTATTTGAGAGAGAGAGAGAGCAGGAGAAGAGGGGCACGGGGAGACAGAGAGAGAGAGAGAGAGAGAGAGAATCCCAAGCAGGCTCCACACTCAACATGGAGCCTGAGGTGGGGCTCAATCCCATAACCCTGGGATCATGACCTGAGCTGAAATCAAGAGTTGGACGTTGAACTGACTGAGCCACCCAGCGCCCCAGCTGTCCCTCTCTTCTGTGAGTGTCCCCTGTGTGTGGCAGTGGATGGGCTGTTTTGTCTCCCTTAGCCTCCATTTCCTCATGTGTACAACGGCAAAACAATCGCACCTTGCAGTGCTGTTGTAAAGATCAAGCGAGTCAGTGGGGTGAATGCACCCTGCAAACTGTAAAGTGCCCTAGGCATTTGAGAGGATGTGACGATGATTATGATAATTACCAGCTCGTGGTCACTGAAAGCACAGACCACGAGTGTTCTGGACGGCCCTCGTGAGAGGACATGGCCGCCTTCCACCAGCGACTCCACTTAAAATGTATTGCAGAGGGACCCCGCGGGGAATAGACTCTGCTGAATTCACCGTTTTGCATGCTGTTCATTAAAAAGCATTTCTAAAAATAGGCCCGTGTCAGAGAAGGTGTCCCAGATGGGAACGCTCTTCTGAGCTTGACCCAAATCCCTGTGATCTCATTCTCCACCAGCCTGGCTGCCTGGGAGACGGCCCTGACCCAGCTCAGCTTCTGTGGTCATTTTCTGCCTCTGGAGAGGTGCGGAGCCCTTTCTCTGCATGTTTGGGGCATGAAGTGCCATCTGGGACCACGGCCTTCTGATGTGGTGGTGAAGCTGCTTCCTTCTCTAAGGGCAGTCCCAATGGACTCATCTGTGATGCGCCCTGGGTCCTTCAAGCCAGGCCTCTAGTTCAGGCTCCTTTCCTGAATTTCAAACCTGTGCAGGCAGGGCCTGCTGAGCATTTCTCCGGGATGCCCATAAACACACCTGCCCCTGACAGGTTCATTCTGCAACTTCCCTTCCGTTCTCAGGCCCCACCCCTTCCTCCCCACCTCCTCCACCCACCCAGGAGCGGAAGCCTGACCCTGGGAGACCCCCTCGTTTCCCTCTCCCCCTCCCTCACGTCCTCTACTCCAGCAAGTCCTGCCCATATTTATCCCCTAAGTGTCGTTAGGTTCTGCCCACACCCGGCATCTTCCCTTCTGGAAGTTCACAAAGATACATCGGAAGTCTTCTTTCTTTCTGTCTTTGAAGGGAAAGGAAGGCAGAGAAATAATGGCAAATGGGAAGGAGAGGGCTCTATAATTCCTATAAAGGCAGGCCCGCCCCTGAAGATTCCCCTAGTCCACAGAAAGAGAAACTGAGCTTCTGAGAAGACAGTGAAGCAAGGTTGCTCTTGGCCATCTAGTGTCTGTAAGAATTAGGAAAACGTGCCCCTGGCTCTGGGCTGACAGCCCTGTTCTAGCACACAAGCAGGGTTGGCAAGCAGGGTGCAGACCAGATTTCAAATTCTAATCACGGCCTTGTGCAGTCAGCCACCTGCACCACCATACAGGGCAGACTTGAGAGTGACTTGCCTAAAACCCCACAACCAGGCAGCTGAGACAGGAACCGGGGACTTTAGCTAGGCTCAGGGCTCTTTCCAGTAGACTCCTTCAATTTGGGGGGACCCCTCTTTCCTCCCAAGCGACAGCAGCATTTCAACAGCAGGTGACAATGCAGCTCTTGCCAGTATCCTGTCCTAGCGCGTCAGGACCTCAGTGAGTGGAATGGGATCTTCGTGATAAAGAGGGAAGAGAATACGCTCAGCGCAGAGATGCGACGATCTGGTGCTATGTCAGGGGTGGCACTAAGGTGTCTTTGGATCAGAGGCACCAGCTGCCAGAATAGTCCTCCTTTCAATCACCCATACAGGCTGTTAGGTGCAGGCTGTGTGCTGTCATTGACACTAGCCAGAGTGGGAGGCGGACAGTTGCTCAGTGCCTACGTGAGCCAACACAGGCTTTTGCTGGGAGCACAGCAAAGTCTCTGGGACCCAGGGTCCGTCTTCGACAAGGCAGTCCCATGTCAACCTCATTTTGTGCGAGAGAAGGCAAACTGTGGGCCCGGTGAGTGTTAAGAAATCAAGATATATATTTTATTTTACTTATTATTATTATTATTTTAGACAGAGAGAGCGAGCAAGCGAACAGGAGAGAGGGGCAGAGGGAGAAGGAGAGAGAGAGAGAGAGAGGGAGAATCTCAAGCAGGCTCCACACTCAGCACGAAGCCTGACGTGGAGCTCGATCCCACGACCCTGGATCAGGAGCCGAAATCAAGAGTCGGCTGCCCAACCGACTGAGCCACCCAGGCGCCCCACGATACATTGTAAACACACCACAGGTGTTGACTTTGGAGAGCAGAGAATCAACAGCCATTCCCCCAAGCTCCCCCCAGACGGTCTGGACTCAGCTGCCTCCAAAGCCCGCCCCCAACCACTGCACTCTGTGGGCTTTCTAGAACCGAACTGTGGTCGCCTGCATAATTTATAGGAAATCCTTCCTGAAGCAATGACGGTATCAGACAAACTCCGAAGGCCTTCCTCGCGCAGAGCGTTTCATGCATATTATCTCCTAAATGATGACCCAACAACCCCACGAAGCAGCATTGTATCCTCAGCCTCCAACTTGATAAAGCTGAGATTCGGAAAGGGTCAGGGCAAGCAAGGGCCACCTCTGGGGCCCCCGCCTACCTCAAGGCAGCCAGGACACCTGAGTTCTTACTCTGTTTAGCCTCTGTGTCTCTAGCCTTCTATTCCTTCGCCTAAGGGGTGGGGGGAAATAATGTGCCTCAAGACAACTTTACATTTGTGATGACCCAGAGGAGAAAATTAGGCAGGGTGCTTTGCAAGGGAACTGGCCAAATGCAAATTGGAAGCCATTGCCAATTGGCCGCGGCGCTGGGGAGCCCCAGTGCACTGAGGTTGAGCCCCGCGGTGGCCTCCTGAGAAAGTCCACAGGCTTGCTGGTCAGAGAGCACCTTCCATTAGCCGGGTGACCATGGAGGGAGGAAACCCACTTCTTTGGGGTTGTCTCCTTAAACCCTGATGACCTGGAGGGATCCCACGTAGCTCTAGGAAATCAAAGAGACGCAGAAATGTATTGAAAGAAAGGGCACCTGGGTGGCTCAGTCAGTTAAGCGTCTGACTTCGGCTCAGGTCACGATCTCACAGTCCGTGGGTTCGAGCCCCGCGTTGGGCTCTGTACTGACGGCTCAGCACCTGGAGCCTGCTTCGGATTCTGTGTCTCCCTCTGTCTGCCCCTCCACTGCTTGTGCTCTGTCTCTGTCTCTCAAAAAATGAATAAACATTGAAAAAAAAAAGAGAAATGTATTGAAAGGAGACGGTGGAGTCATGTCTTCTGATTCATTTTCTCTGTTTTCCAATTTCTTTGGTGCTGTGGATATGATTCAACATGAGAAGAATCAGTTTGCTAAAAAAAAAAAAAAGCGGGGGCAGTTCTTTCTGATCATACGCTGGTCAAGTATTAGATTTCCATCTGCCGTGGCCAGGGCATTTCAGTGAAATTCAAAAGCCGTTTCCTACTCTCCTTCTCAAAGCCCAGACGTAAAAGGCAGACACAGGGAAGGTGTTGTCATGTTGGAGATAACGGGCTGTGGCTTGTAAGGCAGGAGACGGGTTGGAGATCCCTCTCTGCTACCGACTGCATGTTTGACCAAGAGCAGTGGTTCTCAGACAGTGTGGTTTTGCCCTGCAGGGAACAATTGGCAAAGTCTGGAGATACTTGTGGCTGCCGTGACTGGGGAGGTGCTCCTGGCATTGAGTGGGTGGAGGTCAGGGATGCAGTTCAACATCCTACAACGCACAGCACAGCACAGACCCTACCCCAGCCCCTCCTGCCAAAGACGCATCTGGCTGCAAACGCCCATGGTGTCCACGCTGTGAACCCCCGGGCGACCGGAAACCCCTTCTCCCTGGGCCTTGGTTTCCCCGTCTGTAAAATGGCAGTGGAGGGCTCGTGCGGGAGGATGCGCTTGGAGCTCCCGTGATCTAATCGTGTCTCTGGCTCGGGGCTGTGACTCAGAGGCTCTGCATCACCGACTTCCTGCCCCTGCGACACCAGGGCCCCATTTAGCATCTCCAATGCCCGGGTGCCCACGTGATGTGGCACTCAGCTGGGAGACGCCAGCAGGAGGCTCTGTGCAGCGACAGTCACCAGGCAATGCCACCCTGGAGGGCAGGCACTCTCAGCCCCCAAATCCTCCTTCGGTTTTTGTCCTCGTCTCCTCCTTAAACTGGGCGCCGTGGCTTTCGCACGTGTGAAGTTCGACCAAGTGGACCTTCTCTCCGGGCTGTCATATGAACGTGGAGCCCAGCGAGTTGCCCAAACTTTCCAGCACATTCCAGCTTGGGTTGGTTTTTTTTTTTTTTTTTGAGAGGGGTCCAAGCAGGGTCCAGGTCCTAGCAGATTCCAGGATCTCTGTCCCCTCTGGCTTTTCATCCTGTCCACCCGAGGATTTCTTCAGGCACCACCTGCAGTCCCCCAAGCTCCAGACCTGTCCCTTTGTTCCTCGTCTGCATTTCAGTCAGGCACCTGGTGGGACTTCAGTCCTGATGCCACCCTCCCTTTTTTTTAATGTTTATTTACTTTTGAGACAGAGAGAGAGGGAGAGAGACAGTGAGTGCAGGAGGGGCAGAGAGAGAGGGAGACAAAGAATCGGAAGCAGGCTCCAAGCTGTCAGCACAGAGCCCGACGCGGGGCTCGAACTCATGAACCGCGAGATCATGACCTCGGGCTGCTGCAGCTTCGAGGCCTCAGCAGGGCTCGCCCCGCGGCCATGCCCTCCCCTGGCTCTTCCCAGCCAGGGACCGAGTTCGGCGGGGTGGTGGGGATGGGCCAGAGCTACCTGACTGACCGGATGCCTCTTACAGGCAGCCCTTGCTCTGGGGACTCCCAGGGGCCAGGGCTTGTCAGAGAGCCGCCCCATGGTCTGAAACAACTCCTCCCGGGGCTCCTCCTTTCCCTCTCTCCTGTCCCAGGTATCAGACCTGCATCTTAGTCAGAAGGCTCTCCTTTCCCCACTCCCACCTCCCTCTCCCCCTCATCCTTCCTGGCATGTGTCTTGAAGGACCTCAACCAACACCTCCGAGCAAGTCAATGAAAACCCCTGGGTCTCAGTTTCCTTGTCAGCTTCCTTCCCAACCAGCCCCTAGCAAACCTGGAAGCTCACTACAGATGTGCAAGTGAGCCCGGCCGAGACCAGAAGAACATTGAGTAGAATCAAAGTTGTCCACTGTGGAGTCATAAGCAAAATAAATGGCCACTATTTAAAATTTGTTTTAAATGTTTATTTATATTTGAGAGAGAGAGAGAGAGAACTTGTTGGGATGAGCCCTGGGTGTTGTATGGAAACCAAGTTGACAATAAATTATATTTTAAAGAGAGAGAGAGAGAGAGAGAGAGAGAGAGAATGGAAGCAGGGGAGGAGCAGAGGGAGAGGGAGACACAGAATCGGAAGCAGGCTCCAGGCTCTGAGCTGTCAGCACAGAGCCTGACGCGGGGCTCGAACTCGTGAACTGCGAGACCACGACCTGAACTGAAGTCGAACGCTTAACTGACCCGGCCCCCCAGTGGTCACTATTTGAAGCCATTCAATTGTGGGATAGATTGTTATGCGGCAAAAGCTAACTGATGCATTGGGTATAGGGTAGAGGAAAGCTGAGTGGCACTGGGGCCAGGGCCCCCGAGGCTGGCATCGAGGGCCGCCCTCCAGGAGGTGCGAGGAAATGGGAATTTGGAGCAGGTGCCACTCCCCTGCATCCTCAGGGTAGGACAGAAAGTGCTGAGCAGTTAGGTCTCATATGTCAGTGGCCAAAAACTGCATGCAAGCAGAAAAAAAAAAAAAAAAAAAAAAAAGCCTGGGTCTAAGGTTGTTATTTATAGCAAAAATTTAAACAGGGAAGCTCTCTGTCAGTTTTCTGAATTACTGACAGTTGCAGAAATGTTAATACAAATCTTTCTAAGACTGGCCAGATGTTCGATATTAAACAAGCATCTGTTTTGTATAAAAGACTTTTTATGCCCCCTGCACACTGTCTCTTCTCTCTCTCCCCTCCGTGCCCCTCATCCCGATCCCATGATAGAGCAGGGCAATAACTGAGGGTAATTACCTCAGCTATAGTTTTATTTAGTTTCTGAATGCCGGTGTCCACAGTGTCAAAAATACACCCCAAAAAATAACCCTGGAAAAGGTTAATAATGGCCTTTCTGGTGTCATATTCTGCACTTTGTGTGTTGTGGTAATTATTATCATTAGGGCTGTAAGAATGTCTACTTATCTTTCTTAATCACATACTATAAAGAAGCGCTTCTGAACACATATCTATTATTTAATCAAAATCTCACAGTTATTGGCACTTGTGCCCCACCAGGGGCTGTGTTTATTTTCCGTTTGCAAGGGGGAGCGCTCCCTCCTGGGGGAGAGGGGGCCCCACGTCCATACCCGCTTTCCTCGCTGTCATAGCATGTGACATTCGGTGCTATTAATATCCGGGACGCCAAACACGTGTTCCTGCTCCCCACTCCCCACTCTTGGTTGCTAGCACTCTAGGAAAAGCACTTTTATTAACAAATACAGGGCGGAAAGCATACCCCAGATGAACCGTGTGGCCCGGGGGAGGGAGGGGCTGGTGGGGCTGAGACCTTGAGGGATGTACCTGTTCCGGGGTCGGAGAGCAAATCTGGCAGTGGGACCGGTGAGCGCCCTCCCACAGCTCTGGAGGGCACTGTCCCTCAGAGGCAGGGGACTAGCCCCCAAAGAGGCATCCTTGTCCCATTTTGAAGATAAGGAAATCGAGGCTAGAGGGAGTCACTTGCTCAGGTCACCTCGGTGGTGAGCTTGGACTTGAGGCTCTTTGCGTCGTCCGCCGTGCACGCTCCCCAGCCCGCACTGACTGAAGAGGCCACCAGGCTGGTGAGTTCAAGCTGAGATGTGCTGCTAAGTGGAAAATCCACAGTGGGTTTCCCAGACCCAGTACCAAAAAAAAAAAAAAAAAAAAGAAAGAAAGAAAGATGCGGGAGTATCGCACCAGCAATTTTTAATAGTATTCCAGGTTGAAATGATATTTTGCATATGTTGGATTTAATCAAATGTGTGATTAAAACCAATTTCACCGGTTTCTTTTCACTTTTTAAAATGTCACTACCAGAAATTTTAAAACTACGTCTATGGGTTTTGCATTTGTGGCTCACATTATATTTTGATTGGATAGTCCCAAGCTGAATTTGTATGTTCCTTCATCAACACTTTGTTTTATTGCTTTAGAGCAGTGGTTTGGGGTTGAGTGGGGGGGGATTTTGTCCCCCGGGGAGACATTTGGCAACACCCGGAATGAGGTTTAGTTGTCACAGCCTGACGGGGGTGGGGAACTACACACATCTAGTGGGTAGAGGCTGGAGATGCTGTTCAATACCTTGCAGGTGCATGGATGGCCCCCGCTGAGGGGCATTCTCTGGACCAAAATGTTTTTTTTTAATGTTTATTTATTTTTGAGACAGAGGGAGACAGAGCGTGAGTGGGGGAGGGGCAGACAGAGAGGGAGACACAAAATCCAAAACAGGCTCCAGTCGCTGAGCTGTCGGCACAGAGCCCGACGTGGGGCTCAAACCCACGAACTGTGAGATCATGACCTGAGCCGAAGTCGGATGCTCAACCGACTGAGCCACCCAGGCGCCCCTGGACCAAAACGTTAATGGCACCGAGGTACAGGATCCTGTCTAGAGTCCTAACTTGTGTATTTTGGTCTCGATTTGGGGGTCCTCAAGGATGTCACCGATGTTCTGAGAGAAAGAGGAACCATGCCATGATGGTGCTCATACTGATAATCTCTTCCTCCATTTCCATCCAGGACACCCTTCTTCCTGATCTTTCCCCGCGCAGGATTAGAGACCCACGTCTGCCTATAATTTTCACATATTCTTGCCACATGGCCCGGTGGCCATATTTCCCCAGTGGCATTTTCAGGTAGCAAAGCCCTCCTCCCGTGAGAGGCTATACAGTCCCCTTGAGGGATGACAGACTGTTGGAATGGGGAGACCAATCCAACAGAAGAGGGACAGGAGTAAAGAGGGACACAGGCACCCCTGAGCAGACTCTGGGTAGGGGTGGGGATCCTTAGACTTGACATGGGCCCGTCCTGGAGAAAGACCAGGGAGAAAGAGCGGAGCCCCGGCTCAGGCCCCAGGTATCAGCAGGTGAGAAGGGCGACTCGGCAGGTGGCAGGGCCTGGAGATGGGTTTCGCATGACCCTGCCCTTGCTTCTGCCCTCACTGTCTCTGAGGGCCGGAGGGATGCAGGGCTGATGTCTGGGTGGGGTTTACCAGCTGAGGACATGGGGACAACAAGGACCCGAGACCATGAGGACACTACAGCAGGGCACCGATGGGAGGATGTGGTGGAGCGAATCTGGAGGGCTGAGCAGGGGGACCTGGTGTGTTTTGAGTCCCTGGAAGCCAAGCCAAGAAGCATAGACTCGGGGCGCCTGGGTGGCTCAGTTGTTTAGGCGTCCGACTCCTGGTTTCGGCTCAGGGCATGATCTCATGGTTTGTGGGATCGAACCGCCCGCCAAGTTCTGCACGGACAGCACGGAGCCCGCCTGGGATTCTCTCTCTCCCCCCTCTCTGCCTCTTCCCCCTACTCCCACTCTCTCTCTGTCTCTCTCTCAAAATAAATAAATTAACATTTAAATAAGAAAAGAAGCATAGGCTCCTCTGCTCGGGTGGGGGGCTCAGGGGAGTGTGTGGGATGGCTGGGCTGCAAATATTCCAGGAGGTGTTCCAAAAGCATCTACTATGCAGCAGGCTGTGCGTTTGGCCCAGGGGGCCCCAGAGGTGGCTGTGACGCAGGCTTGAGACCACAGCCCGTGTGAGAAGAGACACAGAATAAAAACGATCACCCTGAGTGCACACACTCTGTGCCAGATGCGACCCCAAGTCCGTTCCTTCTTCCCACCAGTTTGCCCAGGAGGTGCTATGACCACGGGCATTTCCGTTTCATAGACCGGGTCATTTTAGATCCACAGGTCAGCAGGAGGGTCGGGAACCTGCCCAGGGTAATAGAGCTGGGACCGCAGTCGAGGCCGACTGGCTCTGGAATCCACCCTTGCCAACATGGGAGACTGCTTCTGGGTGCAGAGAATAAAAGAAAACCACTCCCTTCCCTCCCCAAAAGCCCAGACTACCCCCTGATCTCCCTTCCTGTTCTCTGGCAGAATTGACTCCACCCCCATCATGTGTAACGTAGAATTTTGTTAAGACAAAAATTACAGATGTTCATCTATGCTCACAGGTTGTGGGGGAAGGAGGGGCTGTGTTAGGTTTTGTGGCAATAACAATGTGCGGCAAAGCACCCTCCGATCTCAGTGGTTTCCTAAGTAATGATTTCCTTCCCTCCTACGGGTCTGTGGGTCAGCTGCGGCTCATCTGGGCTTGACCAGGCTTCCGTCCAGAACTGCTCCAGAGTCTTCTATCCCAGGGCCCAGGCTGAGGACACAGTGACCGCCCGGGACATCCTTTTCCATTGTGAAGGTCATGGCACGCCTGGGAACTGTCACACGGTCCCTGTTGCAGTTACAGTCACGTGGTCGGGTCCACACCCAGGGAGGGGTGGAATGTCAGCTCCACTCACAGGGAGCCATGGCAAGGGAGGGGCGGGAAGGAAGGTCTGTGAGCAAATGACATGTCGCTTCAAGGCACCAATGGGAAGGGCTTGAATGCAGAAGACGTGGGGAGATGACGCTTTAGCAGGAGACTTCCCTGTGGGCTCTAGGAAAATAGGTAACCGCTGTTGGGGACACACCTGAGCCTGGAGGTGTGGGACTGAGTGGTAGAGGATGTCCCTCCCCAGGCCCTCTGCTTTCCATGCAGAGGACTGGGTAGGTCATCCCTCGGGCAGTGGGGGCAGATGTCTGAAGACTGTAGAGAAGGTTCTGAGTTCGACTGGCCCGGGGAATACACCCGGAGCCGATCCGGGCTGTGGGAAAGGACCGGTGGATAGATCTGCAGCCTGGATGAGTCTGTGGAGGCCCTAGGCTTTCTGTCCCCCGCCTCTGGGGGGGGGGTCACCCTCATCTCAACACCGACCTCCCTTCCATTCACTACGTCAATGTCTTGTCTGTCGGGTTTGGGATGAACACAACGGCGGACCAATTGCAAAGAAAGGTTGTAAATCTTGCCCAAAGGACAAAGAAAAGCCCTTGGGAAAATTGATGAAAACTGTCAATTAAAAAAAAATGGACTTCTTTTTTATTACACTGGGAAGTCAAACTTGAAGTGAAGGGAGTTGTAACCTGCTGTCTTACAGTTTTGCTGGAAAAATCACGCTCCCTCACCAACGTACTGCTTCTTCATTCTACGAATTCATGCCTAGCTGCCCATTAGAGCCCAGGTTTTATTAGCCATGAGGAAAGTAAACGTGATTTTGTGATTTTTACTTGCACTTTTTTGGAGTATTTATTTCTTTTGAGAGAGAGAGAGAGACCAAGCAGGGGAGGGGCGGAGAGAGAGGGAGAGAGAATCCCCTGCAGGCTCTGTGCTGTCAGCACGGAGAGCCCAATGCGGGGCTCGATCTGGTGAACCTTGGGATCATGGCCTGAGCCGAGATTAAGAGTCAGATGCTTAACCTACAGAGCCACCACCCAGGTGCTCCACACTTGCAACTTTTAAGACAAAGTTCCAATCGCATCATCTTACCAGTTACATGATGTGTTGGTTCCTGATTTCGGTGGATTGGTTCTTTTTTAAAAATTTTTTTTTTTCAACGTTTTTTATTTATTTTTGGGACAGAGAGAGACAGAGCATGAACGGGGGAGGGGCAGAGAGAGAGGGAGACACAGAATCGGAAACAGGCTCCAGGCTCCGAGCCATCAGCCCAGAGCCTGACGCGGGGCTCGAACTCACGGACCGCGAGATCGTGACCTGGCTGAAGTCGGACGCTTAACCGACTGCGCCACCCAGACGCCCCTCGGTGGATTGGTTCTTAATGGCCCCTCGTTCCCTCCTTGGTTGGTGAGAGCTCCCCCATCCAGCTTCCATCAGTTCATACCCACCTCCTGCTGGTCGGGGCCGCAGACAGCTGTGGCTCTTCATCCCTCTGGCTTAGCCCTCTGCCAATGACCTCATCCAGCAGAGTGAGCATTCTTCTGGGCCCAGACCATGGGAAGGGTGTGTCCCCCTTGGTGGGAAGTGTCCTGTCCCAGGCAGGCTTCGATCCTCGGCTGTGTGACATTACATGCCATGACATGTTCTGTGCCACACCAAAAATGACTGCCCTGGATACAGAAGCTGAAATCATGCCATGCCCATATTCTGTGGGCTCCGATTACAGTCTGGGGAAGTCAAAATACAACCCAGGATGGGGAAATTGTTAAAGTGATTGAAACATGGAAATGAATCTGAACAGAAAGGTCTAAATCTTACCTGGGTTAGCATTATTGTTATAATAAATAATCATAATAATCCCATACATTTTATAGCTAACAAAATCCTTCTTATACATGACTTCGTTCGACTGGGTTAGGAAGAATAAATCTTAAAGCTTAATTTCTCTTGGAAATATCAATCTCTAGTCTATGCTACACCAGGCTGCCTTTTTAATGGTCCCAAAGCACAGCTTCCCCGTTCACCCCTCCGGCTCAAAAACTTTAAAAAACTTTCTGTATCTAGAGAGTAAACTCCACACTCCTTAGATGGGCATTCCAGGCCCACTGGGATCCTGACCAAAGCTCTCATTCCCTCCATGTCTCTGGGTGCTCTCCGTCAGGTGTCTTGCCTTCACACCTGACCACAGCACTTCCTGCGTCCTGTGTGCATGGCTCTCATTCCCATGCTGGAACCTTTGCCCAGGCAGCCCCCATGGCGCAGACACCCCTCCCTCACCTCTTCATGTGCACACGGTCAAGTCCAACCCACTTTGCAAGGTGCAGCCTTCAGACGGCTCCCTGAGTCCTCCTGTAGGCAGAAGCATCTTGCTTTTGAAGTTCCTTTGCACCTTCTCTGAAACCCTCTCAAGACAGCCTTCCCCGTAGCAGAATAAGAATGTACACGGTCAGTTCCCTCCACTTGGCTGTAAGCTCCTTGGGTGAGCAGGACCTCAGCCTGTCCCTCCTACCTCAGTTATTGGGTCCTCCCCATCCCACCAGGTATCTAGCCCAAGGGCTGGGCTTTTCTGTAAAGGTTCACATAGTCAATATTTCAGACTTTATGATCCTTATGATCTCTGTTGCAACTATAATTTCTGCCACTGAATGGTGAAAGTAGTCGTAGCGAATACGGAAACGAATGGGGATGACTGTTTCTAATAAAGCTTTATTTATAAAAACTGGCACCGAGCTGGATTTGGTCCATGGCTATACTTGGCTGACTCCCTGGCTCAGCCAATATCTAGCGAAGGTGTCCCATAAATGTTTGTTGACTGTTGGCTGGATGCATGGGAGAAAGAACAAGGTACTGGTATTTGGAAACTGGGTCTACTCAAGAACACAGAGCCAGGGCCCCACAGCCACTTGCACAAGAAAAGAAAAAAAAGGGTTGCCTTGCCGGGGTGGGGGGGCATTCTCGTGCTAGGAGAGGAGTGGTCCCTGAGGGAGCTGGCAGGTCTCCTGGGCTTGGTGGCATGGGAGGAAACCAGAAAGGCAGAGCAAGGCCAACCTTGTGGGTCAGTGATGCGGGGAGTAGCCAACTTGGAGTGATGGGGGGCTTGCCCGGCCCCGTTGGCTCATTCTTCTGTCACCCCTTGGATTAAGGGGCCTGGCATCTTGGGATTGCTGCTTCCACAGAGGAGATACTGCCTTGAGCAGCATGGCTACCATAGTATCAGGCCCCTGGCTTCTCACCCGTCTTAGTCAACCAAGAGCCAAGAGAGTGGCCTCAAAAGTCCTGAGAGCCAGGCAGAAGGTGGGTCCCTATGACTCGTTTGCACGACTGACATAACCCTATGCAAGGAAGAAGCCTGGAGCCTGGAGGCAGCCTCCCACAGAAAGACGCCTAACACTCATCGAACTCTTTGCTGTCTACACAGGGGGCTTCCCTGGACCCTCGCCTTTAGAACCTCAGTGTGCCAGGTAGGCTCTCTCTCAAAGGGCTGGGACCCTATGGCCGTTGCAGGTAAAGATTCACACGGGGGCCCGCATCATAAAGAAGAATGAACTCTGGGGACCAAAACAAGGAGGAGGTACAAAATGGAACCCACGTCCCAGACAGCTATTTCAGAGCTGAAGGTACAATATTTCCAGGTCTTGCCCAGACCACTAGTGACCGGGATGATCACCTGAGTTTCCCTCTCCTTCCTCCGGATGAAGACGCAGGTAAAAGAAAAACAAAATTCAACAATTTCTCGAGAAGAGATAGCATTGTAGCAATGGAGTGAGGGCATACCTCTCTTCCCCACGATGCTTTGAGTAAAAACGCTCTTTTGGAGAGAACGTGTAATTCTATCTGATAACACCCATTCTCGTTTTCCAGGCGAGCGAAGGAGCTGGGGCCACGGCTTTAAGAAGGTGACGGTGAAGTGCGAAGTTTTATTTTTACATCTTGTCTGAGGGGAACGTTCGGGACCAAACCGTTGAAGAACATTAGCAAACGAACTCAAAATATAGCGATCAACTCAGGGCTTAAAACAAACAAACAAACCAAAGAAGCGAAGCCTGCTTCTTGCCATCGTCTCCATCTTTCTAATGTTTTCCCTTTTAGCGGACAAGAGAAAGAAAAATGCTCAAATTAAGACGCGAAACAAACAAAACAAAAAGATGTGAAGCAAAGAGGAACCCAAGTGGGGACGTGATATTGGAGAGACAATGACCGTGTCCACTTGAGTGAAGGGAGGCTCCGCTCCCGGATCTCCTCCCTCTGCAGAGACTTCCACTCACCCCTGGACTTCTCTCACTCCTCAAGCCTCCCTTCCCTCCCTCTCCTCCCTCTCCTCCTCTTCCTCCCGGTGTTTAAAACCCCGCCTCCCACCTCTCCACATTTAAAAAATTCTTAATGATGCAACCTGGGGTTGCCATGGCAACTGATTTCCTTGCCACCCAGGCGGCGGGAGAGGCCTGTGATGGGGCCGCCATTGAAATCACAAATTATTTTGTTTTTCTTTCGAAATTAAGTAGGCTGCCTAAAGTGTCCCACTGTGGGTTTTTCCTGCCCCCCAAAGAATAAGTCTCCCATGCACTGAAATACCCAATAATTGCATTTCCTTCGTATCTTTTATGACTTCCTTCTCCACCCGCGCCTATAGATGGTCCCTCTGGAAAAATAACAAGAACACACTCTTTGTTATTCCTGTTTTGTCAGGGTGAGAAATGCTTCTGATGAAGCCGAGTGACACTTGATGGGTCCCCCCCCCACCTTTTTAAAATTACCTTTGGTTTCCCATTCTTAAAAACAACTAAGTTTCTTTCTCCTTGAATCTTGAGGACAGCTTTGTAAATAGCACATCGGAACACAAAGAAGCTATTTGGGGAAGGCCTGCTCTGTTGTCACCCCACATGGATTCGGCGGAAGCTGTCCCTCCCAGCACCCGCAGGGGCTGGGCATCTCGTCAGAGTGCTGTCTCTGCTTCCCCAGCACCTTGAACAAACCCAGCCTGTCTGCCTTCCTTCCTCCCATCTCTTGCCCGAAACCCGCCACTCAACCTGCTCTCCTTGAGGTCAGGGTGGTTCTCTAATGCCATGTCAACTTGGCACACATTCTGCCTCCGTTTCCACCAAGGGGCTGGGACTGTCACCCAAGGGAGCTCAAAGCAAAAACCAGTTCAGCATTTCTGAGGCTCTTCAGGCAGCACAAGAATATGAAAAACGGAGTCAGGGTGTGGAGCAAGGAAGGCTTTGGACAGAGGCTGTGATTTGGAAAGCGGAGCCCTGTGGAGAAGCAGGGAGGGGGAAGAATAGAGGGGTCCACTGTGTCCCCCCAGCACTACAGGGCCCAGTCTGGGCAGGGTCTATTTGGGAGGGAGATGATTTGAAATCAAGTGTGGGTCACTTTCGCGCTCTGGACATGGTGATAACAGGGATGTTCTTTGTGATTCCCCAGTGGCCCTAGGACAGGATGTTGCCAGGAATGAGCAGAAAGGCCCTGGGAGTCTGTCAGAATTCAGGGTAAGATGCATTTTAACAAGGAGGCGGGAAACAGCTATAAAGTTGTGTTGTGCTCCTCCCGCGGTTAGTGTAATCCAGTGAGCACTTTCCAAGTCCTCTCCTGACCCCCCTGGGCCCTGGGGCTCCGTTAACCCTCCTCCTTTCGAATCCTTTCTCTGTTTGGCTTTCATAACAGTGATCTCTCCGTGACTCCCTCCCACCCCTCGGAATGTTCCTTCTCGGCAACTTCCCAGTGTCCTGTAAGTCTATGTCCCGGTCACAGACTAGCCACCGCTTCTTCCCTGCCCCCGGGGCTCTCTGGGCAGCCTCACTGCACCACCTGTACAGTCACAGCCCCAAATGTGTATTTCCAGCCCGTGGGCTACCCTCTAAACAAACTGCACACCCACACCGTCGTCTCCCGAGAGTCACCCTGGGGGTGTGCTGGAGAACCTTCCGACGTAACAGGTGCCCAACAGAACCCATCATTTTATCCTCATGCTCCTCCCTGCTCCTAACAACACGGTAAGCTGTATCATTGTCCACAGGGCAGACCCCTGGGAGGCGGCTTCGAATCTTCTCTCCTGCGGGCTCTGTGGTCGACCAGTTACCCGGGCTGTCAGGTCGCCGCCATGCCCAGCAGGGTTCCACTGCCTATTACACGGACCCCTACAGCAGCTCCCCCATCATGGTACCTCCTGCCTCCTGCCCTGCCCCTCCTGGCCGCAGAGGAGCTCCCTCTGAGGCAGACGACTGGGACAAGCAAACCATCCTTGCATTGAGAATGCAAGTTCTTTTCTTTTTTTTAATATAATTTATTGACAAATTGGTTTCCATACCACACCCAGGGCTCATCCCAACAAGTGCCTCCTCGATGCCCATCACCCACTTTCCCCTCCCTCCCTCCCCCCATCAACCCTCAGTTTGTTCTCTGTATCCAAGAGTGAGAGTACAAGTTCGAGTCGGTTGTCTTTCTGGGCTCGAGGAACCTTGGGAGGTCATCCTGGACCAAAGGAAGGCTCTGGGCCAAGGGGAGACAGAGCCCCTGTGGGGCTCATGTTACTGTCCATCCCTCAGGGTTGCTCAGTAGCATACGCGTATCTCAGCAGGGCAGAGGCAGGACGTGAACACAAGCTTTTAAGTCCTACACTTTTCCTGGAGGTTGAGGACTGGTTGCCATGGGCAGGGGTCACACATTCTTCTCCTGTCCTTCCGACTCTTTGGATGCAGCCCACAGACCAGGACGCCGTGACTCTCTTGACATTTGCTTTGGCTCAGTTGATTCAGCTCCCACTTGATGGTGCACCTGTCCCGGGCTGGGTCCTGCACCAAGAGCAGGGGAGGAGTAGGTAAGAAACCATCCCTGCCCTCCAGCAGCCCCAGTGTGGCAGGGGCGCGGACACCAGAAGGGGCCACCACAAGGTGGGGGGCACCCTGCAGCTCCCTGGCTGGGCGACCTCAGGTAACCCTCTGTACTTCCTCAGCCACTGGTTCGGCGTCTGTGAAATGGGACGAATGGAACCTTCCTGTGGCAGGGCTGGGGGTCTGCACGGGCCTGGGTGGATCCCTGGCACCCCCTTAGAACCGTGGCCTTGGTCATACTGTGTAACCCCACAGTCTCGGTTTCCCAACCTGCGAAGTGGGAACCACAGAGTGCCCGCCTACAGGCCTACAGAGACGGTCAGAGAAGACCATGTGTGTGTCAGAAGATGCTTGGGGAGGTGACCTCCCGCCTGGAGTGTCCTGGGCACACGGAGGGGGGAATCTGTGGGGGAGCTGGTCAGGAACGGTGTCCTGGGGGAGGGGAATGACCAACAAAGCGTGGGGGTAGGAAACAGCAGGGGTGTGGTGTGTGTATGTGTGTGTGATGTGTGTGTGTCTGTGTGTGTATCTGTGTGTGTGTGTGTCTGTGTGTGTATGTGAGTGTGTGGTGTATGTGTGTTTATCTTCGTGTGTGCGTCTGTGTGTGTATCTGTGTGTGTGTGTGTGCGTACGTGCATGCATGTGTGTTGTCTTGGGCACTTGGTGGTGAGACATGGGGCTGGAGACGCAGACAAGGGTCTGGAGGACGGCCGTGTAGGCCTCGTTAAACTCCTATGACTTTGTACTTTGTCCTTTGGCCCCTGGGAGCCACTGGAGGTTGAACAGGGTGTGAAGTGCGGTCTGGCCCCTCCCGCAGGTGGGAGTGTGGAGCTGAGTCAGCAAAGGACTCTTAGGAGCAGCCTGGGAGGTTCAGCGGTAGCAGCAGGCAGGGCCCAATCCTCACAGAAAGTATCTGGATGATTCCTCACCCTTCCGGAGGCCTCTGCGGGCAGGTGCGTGCCGGGCACTGGGCGTGGGGGCACCAACAAGCCTCTCCCCTCCTGTCCGGTGGCTCACAGGATACGACACCTGCTTCTGCTTTTCCCCATGCCACGTGTTTTAAGAGTTTCTAGAACCCCTCCCTCATGTCGCTGGGATTTGAGACAAGATCGCACAACCATGTTGAAAATTCCACGTCTGATTTACAGGCCTATAATCTGGCAGACCTTGGAATAGCTTAGCACCTACGGTGAGTAGTTCCCAACACACATAGGTACCCAGTAAATATTTGGAGAATGAATGAATGATTTCTGGGTGCACTCCCCACTTTGTTCTAAGAGCCGACCAATCCCCTTCTTGGGGTTCCTGGCTTGTAGCAAGAAGTGTCCCCAGCCAGGGCCCCAGCCTGGCTCTGTGTGGACAAGCTTGACCTGCCTTTAGCTGGCAATCCTTTCCAGCCTCTGTTTCCTGCTTAGTCTGCTGACTTCCTTCCTCGCGATGAAGTTCGGTGAGGAGTGGATGGGGTGCTTCCTGGCAAACGACATAGAACGAGAGCCCTTTGTCTGGGTTTGTGCGGGGAGAGGCTCAAGGGTTGGGGTGGACGGAGTGCTGGCGTCCACCCTGCTGCAGGGGGATGCCCGGTGAGACCACATTCCAGAACAACAAGCAGGGCTCTCATGCACTTCCCATTTAGTCTCAACCAGGAGGTGCCAGGTAACTTGGAGAGGCATGCGTGCCTTGGGGATTAGAGAAATTCAATTAAATTCAGATAACCTTCACACTTCCCTTCCAATTCCCGCACACCCAACCAAACAGACCCCTGGACCGTCTCAAATTTGCCCAGCATTAACCCCCTTCTCTTTGTATCTCCCCACTATCTGCTGAGATAAATGGAGGTCCCCAAGGAAAATTCTTCCTTTTGAGACTTTCCAGACCTCCTCAGCGAAGTCGATGTATCCGGCATCACTGGGGGTTAAGGAATGGCTCAAAGCCTTGAATGGAAACAGAAAGTGTATCTATTTACCTGGAGAGCTTCCTCTCCAGCTCCTTCACACGCGGCGGCCTCGTAATGCCGAAGGAACAATGCCTGAAATGCGCCCGTGGAAGCAGCCCCAGTGCGGAAGGCGGTGTGACTGGTGGGAGTCAAGGTCTTCCGCGATTGCGCTAGAACGCTCAGTAATGATGATAAAGCACTCAGAAAGTAATGATGTACTTCAGTGCCCACATGGAGCACTTTTAATTTTTTTTCTTTTGGACAAAGAGAAAATTGAAGTGGGCAGCTTCAGTGGAACACATACCTCTGTCCCTAACTTGTGCCGAGTGGTCGATCAAGGAACGTGAGCGCCATCGTCGAAGGCGTTATCACCAACACAACATTCTTTTAGAGGCTGAGAGGCAGACCTTTGCCTCTGTCGCTTTTTCTTGCCTGCGAAAGCATTTCTGCTAGAGTGCTGCCTCTGGAGTGGGGTACTCCGCTGGTGTCTGAGGGCTGTGGGCGTTTGGGGCAGAACTCGTCGACTGAGGAGGTGAGATACGGTTTGGTGGTGGGTGGGGGGAAGCATGCTAGAGGCCTTTCCAGGAGAGTAGGGGTCTAGTTCTAGGTATATAAACTAGCAGAGGGGAACCTAGGGAGCCCCAGCGAGCAGGACGCGTATTGGGTAGCTTTTGCTACAAAATACTGTATGACGAACCACCCTGAAACGCACCGGTTTCAAATGTCACTTATTCTCCTAAATCTGCAGATGGGCTGGGCTTAACCTGGAAGCTCTGTCTCACTACTGAGTCTGCTGGGTGAGGTGACTCTGCTCCACAGGTGTTGATTCTGGGCCCAGGCAGAAGGGGTGGCAGCTCCCCAGGGGAAGGGCTTCTGAGGCTATGGCAGAAACGCAAGACAACATGGTCTCTTAAGGCTTAGGCTGGAACTGGCTGAGTCATGCTGGCCCATATGCCATTGGCCAGAGAGAGCCTCACGGCCAAACCCAAAGTCAACAAGTGGGGGTCAAACTGTGTCCATGATGAGGCCATGGCAGGGGTATGAGTGCAGGGAGGAGTAAAGAACCGTAGCGAGTCATTCCATCTCCACGTGAAACAACTTCTGTTGAGCATCTATCACTTACCATTTACTTTGGTCTCTTATATCCATTGTCTCATTTTTTCCTTCTCAGCGTTTTTGGAGAATAGGAATCGTTATGCCCACTTTACAGATGATACTTGGTGAGGTAAGGTAACCTAAAGAAGATGACATAGCAGATTTGGGATTAAAACCTAAGTCTGCCTAACTCCAAAACCCAGACTCTTTCATCCATCCATCCATCCATCCACCCATCCATCCACCCACATATTCATTCTTTCAACCAATATTTCCTGAGCATTGTTCATAAGAAAAACAGTGAGCATGAGAAGTCAATAAAATGAAGGAGAACAGACAGACATGTTTTTAAAGCACCTACTATGTGCAGAGCTCTTTTACATATGACATCCAGTTTAATTCTTCCGACAGCTTGAGGACAGTTATGTGTGGTCTGGCAATGGGGAAAACAAGACTCACAGAATTCTGTCTCTTACCCCGATGTCATACCGCTGGTAAAGGCAAAACCAGAATTGAAATCTGCTCCTTCTGATGCCCTTGCCTCTCACTGGGGCAACACTGAGGTGGGCCAGGGCACCTGAGGGTTTGCACCATAGCTACCCTCTGTGGGCCTTGGCTGGATACCACTCCCTTGTGTGGCCCCCTTTCCTCCCAGCCCATCTCCCTTCTCCTCTGGGGACAGTGTCCCAATCATGATTTCATGGGAACCCTCATTGCGGAGCCTGCTTCCGGGGTACCTGTCCCAAGTCGGAGAGGCAGAAGGGTGGGTTGACCATCACTGAGTCCAGATGATCAAAGGTCATTGGTGCGATTGGGTTTTTGTCAAGCGCTCTGGCTGTCCTCCCTCTGATCAGTTCAGCAAACATGAGCCCAGCATCACCTGTGTGCCAGGCTTCGTCCACTACGAGACAATCAGTGAGTGGATAAACCCATTCGCCGTAGTCAAGGGAGATTGCGGAGGATGCGCAGGAGACGCAGGGGAGCACTGAGCCCCTTTGCGGGGGGCAGGTTTGGACATCCTGTAGGAAGTGGGTAGGATTGGGGAGGTGGACCAGTCGGTGGGGAGGCCATTCCAGGCAGAGGGAACGGTGTGAACAGTGACACGGAGGCACAGCAAGGAGTGGCTCAGATTTGCTAAAAGATCGAGTTCAGGGCAGAAGGTAGCAGATGTGACTAGGGAAGCCAGCAGCGGGCAGAACCAGAAGGGCTTCGTAGACCGCTGTAAGGAGGTGGCTGATATCCAGGACAGCCCAGCAAGGTGGGGACATGGTCCGACGGAGATTTTAGAGGGTGCCTGTCTGCTGCAGGGTGGAGGACAGCCTGGAGGGGGTCCGGCTGGAGACAGGAGGCCGTTGCCATGGAGATGAGAGCCTGCACCAGAGAGGTGCTGGTGAGGAGGGGACTCCTGTCTTGCCCTTCAGGCTCTGGTCACATCAAAGATCTTAGATTCCCTCCATCACATGCCTTCCTTTCTCATGATGCCATGTCTGCTCATGCCGATCCCTCTTCCTGGACACGCTTCATGCTGCTTGCCCGCTGGGCTCTCCCTCCCTCGCCATCAAGCCCCAGCTCAACCACTGCTACCTGCTGCAGACTTTCCTTAACTTCCTGCAGCCAACTAGGGACTTCATGCTTGGTGTCTTTGGTGCACCCCCCCGCCCCCCAACTATGTTCCTACTGGCCCAGGAATTCGTTGAGAGTTGGGGCCGCAGTTTCCCTTTCTGTGCCCTCCCCGTGTTTCTTGGCCCTTAGATGTGCTCCGAAATATGTCAAGGGGAAAACCATAATGGAGCACTGTTAAGGGGTGTGGCGGGGACAGGGACAGTGCCACACGTCCGTGACCCCAGCAGACGGCAGAGCCTGGCAAGGGGTGGAAAGTGGCTGAATGCTGACTGATTGGGAGGAGCTGGGGTAGGGGAGCCTACAGTTCTCGGAGTTTCCTTAGGGGCACGGGGTGATGGGATTAGATTTCCCTCCACCACTGTAGCTTCCACTATAGATGAACCCAGAGTTACTAGTGGTTCAGTCCCCAGGTCGCTCTTCCTCACTCACACCACCATCTGGCCCGACAGCCTGCCCTGTGCTCACTGGGTCCTTCCATCCTATGGCCCCACCACTTGGAATATTCTCCTCATGCAGCCAGCGGATGGCACAAGGCTGCAAGGGCGCCTGGGACGGTGTTCTGGGCCGGGCTTGGAGGTGGCACCCTTTCCTTTGGGCCATGTTCCCTCGGCCAGAACTCAGTCATGAGGCCACACTTAACCGGAAGCTTGGGACATCTAGTCTACCTGCATGAGTTTTGAGGGACACACAGCAGCCTCCACCACAGGCGAGTTACTTAGCCCCTCTGAGTCAGCTTTTGCTATAAACGAGGAGTCATCAGACCCCCTTCCTCTGTCGTGGTGCGGGGAGACCTTGCTGCCATAGAACATGGTCTCCTTAGGAGCTGGCTACACCGAGAATTGGTAGCCCTTTCTCACTATCCTTCTTAAGTTGTTGTTATCAAACCTGGCCTCAGCACCACTGTGTGGGGACAAAAACCCACCGCTGCCCTTAGCAGCATCCCACAGTAACTCCCCTGTCCAGACCTGGAGGAAACCCCACAGCACCCCTTCCGGCACCTACGAGTTGCCTGAGAGCCAACGTCTTCCCCTGACGAGGTGCGTGAGATAGAGACATTTGAAAGACCTCTGTGACACTCACATTAAGCCTTGGCCGGACGAGACCGCGCCTCCCAGCCCGTCCTCTGCACCCTGATGGGTGTTGTCATTGTCGCTCAAAATACCTGGAAAAAATAAACTTTATTGAATCCATTTTCACATTGAATGGAAACATGCAAGTCTGATTCTTTCAACAGAAATGCTTTCAGAGTAACCCCCGCTCCTCAAATTCCTCCTCCTTTAAATAAAAGGCTCCTTTTTCCTCTCTCTCTCTCTCTCTCTCTCTCTCTCTCTTTTTCCTCAGCTGTGTTGTTCAGCGGGCGGTATTGTGTGGAGGTTTTCCTACAGTGGGAGCCTTTGGTGACCCTTGTCTTAAAAAACTGCTTAAGCATTCAATAATAGCCCATACAGCGGCTCTCTAAAAATAAACATCTGCTTATAAAGAATTTAACCTGGGGACGGCACACTTTAGAGGAGAGGGCATCCTTAATGGACTCTTAGTGCAGAGCCGAAAAGGAGTCTATTGCAGCTGAAAACTGACAGCCTCTCGTTGTCATGATACCAGGGATATTGTCAACAGCTGGGCTTGGAGACTCGGAGGGGTGGTGGTGAGGGTGGCTTGCTGGGAAGCGGGCAAGAAGGGCGCCTAGAACAGACTTTATTAGTCTTTGGACCATCCTTTGGCCACCCATGAAGAGGGGGAGGTGGAAAAGAAGCCAGAAGGAAGGAAAGGGGAGGCACGTTGGGTGTGGCCCTGAGGACAGCTACGGGATGCAGCCAGACGGGGTTCCCTATTCTGGTCTTGCCACTTCCCGGCTGCAAGGCCCTGTGCACGCCCTCAACCTTCTGGGCTTCATATATGCATCCCTAACCTGGAGATGCTGAATCCACACTGTTAGGGGTGCTGGAAGAATTAGAGATGGTGTGCGTGAGACTCCCAGGACTGCCTGGGAGAAGACGAGTATTCAGTAATATCGGGGTGGTTATAGCCACAACAGGCAGAGGCATTGCGGAACGCAGATGAAAAAGAGATGAGACTCTGTGCGCTGGGTCCCGGGACGCAGAACCGGGGGGCGCCCAGGGGCATGGTTAGAAAGGCCCCGAAGTTGGGTGGGGGTTTGCTTGGGGACAAGTCCGACCATTGCTGCTGCAAGTGTCACCCGTCAGGCTCTCCCCACCAACAGCCCCGTGAGGATGCTCTCCTATTTCTCAGGTAGTGGGGGGGCTGTGAGCCCCCAACCTCCACGCGAAGCTGGAGTGTAGACTCCATCCTGGGCTGTCGCACACGATGCTCATTCCGTAGCGTGTACCTGCTCAGAATGTCTTCCCCCGGAACCTCACGCAACCTGAACACAACACACGGTAGCCCGGCTATTCCATCCGTCGGCCCACCAGCAAGAATCCCACGATTCCCCACAGCACAAAGTACCTAGACGGTACATGGATACAGGTAGGGGAGAGGGTGGCCACACTAAGGTCTCCGTTCTCGTGGAGCCCCATGTGGGTGACGAGCTAGAGATGGGTAGGCGGTGACAGGTGTGGGTGGCAATGGGAAAGAGCAGAACCCCCATCCACTGAGGGTGGGAATGTGAAACAGTGCAGCCACTCGGGGAAAACAGGCTGGGAGTTTCCCAAATGGTGGAACATAGAGTCTCCCTGGGATTCAGCGATCCTACTCCCAGGTGTGCACCCAAGAAGAATGAAAACATGCATCCGCCTAAAAACGTGTACGCAAGCGTTCACGGCAACGCCATTCATAATAGCTAAAAGGTGGAAGCCACCCAAATTGGTGGGTGGACGGATGAGCAAAATGTGGTCTGCCCAGACAACGGAATATTACTCGGCCGTAAAAAGGAATACAGCACAAATGCACAGTACAGTGCGGATGAGCCTTGAAAACAGCATTTGAAGTGAGAGCAGCCAGTCGCATAAGACCACATATTGTATGATTCCAACTGGATAAAAAGAACAGGGGCGTCTATAGAGACAGAAAGTAGACTAGTGTTTGCTTGGGCTGGGGGGATGAGGAATTGCGGGGTGCTAGCTAAAGGGCACAGGGCTTATTTCTGAGGTAACGAAAATGTTCAGTATGGACTGCGGTGATGGTTGGGGACATCTGTGAAGATAACTGTTGCACGATAGAGTTTATTTTATTTTTTTAATTTTTTTATTTACTTTTATTTTCTTAATGTTTATTTTTGAGACAGAGGGAGACAGAGCGTGAGTGGGGGAGGGGCAGAGAGAGAGGGAGACGCAGAATCTGAAGCAGGCTCCGGGCTCCGAGCGGTCGGCCCAGAGCCCGACGCGGGGCTCGAACCCACGAGCCGGGAGATCGTGACCTGAGCCGAAGTCGGACGCTCGACTGACCGAGCCACCCGGGCGCCCCTGCACAATAGAGTTTAAATGGGTGAATTGTATGGGATGTGGCTATTGTCTCAAACAAGCTGTTATTTAAAAAGCTGAGTTGTAGAGGAGTGGGTGCCTAAAGAGAAACTCAGGGGGTCATTTCCAGAATGTTCCAGAAGATGCCGGGTGGGGGAAAAGCAGTCGATGCCCCCTTTTACACAACTGGCATAGAGATGAAAAGATACCGCGTGCAAAGGCGACTTGTTTGGCCCCTGCTAGCTGGGGGACTTCAACAGACTAGTCTGCTTTCCTTTCCTGCCTCTGTGAATATCTCAGTGTAGACTCAAAATCCCAACGGGCTTACCAAGGGCAACAGGGCTTCCTTCCTACTTGGAGGTGGGAAGCTGCTGTAAGCCAGCTTGCTGACAGGGAGGACATAGGTGAACGTGTCCCATAGCCATCTGACTTTGGGCAACGCTCGGGTCCTGTAGGAGGTCACTTGCACCTGTCAGTGTATGTGTGAGTCTGGCCAAGGACCGCCCTCCCACCCCAAAGAGCTGTCCACCCTCCCTGCTCTCCGGATGGGCTGAGTTCTCTGTTCAGGCTCCTGGTCAGGAGGTCGAGGTTCGTAAAGAAGTCGGGAGAGCTCACAGGTGTCAGACGGTCACACACGAATCTCACTTCCAGACTTTTAAGAAAGAGCATCCTTGTGAGCAGGACGCCCGGGCCTGTCTGAGCTGTGCTCTCTCTCCTGTAAAATGGGGGTGACTGTCCTCATCACAGCTTGCTGCCTTCGGTCTCTCTCTCCAAAATAAATAAACGTTAAAAAAATTTTTTTTAAGTTAAGAAAAGACCCTCTTAAAGAGGGTAGAAAGGATATTGGTTTAGGAGTGGCTGGAGTCTTGCTCAGCCACTAAGTGGCAAGTGGCCCCGGGCAAGTCATGGCATCTTGGTGGACCTCAGTTTCCCCATCTGTGAAATGACGCGGCTGAATGAGATCATCTGAAACGTTCTTTCCTGCCCTGTCTTTCCCAGGTCTCTATTGACTTGGAGTCAAAGCAGTTCTTAGCGCTGACATAAATACCCATTTCCCGTAGCTCAGAAATCTCTGGGTCAGATTTTCTGCTTACCTGCCCCACGGAGATTGAGTCCGCCTGCTGGGATGAAGCCTTTGTGCACAGATTCCTGAAGGATAATAAGTCCTTTTCTTATCTAGCAGTGCATTAGGGATACGATGACTATAATTTCTTGTCTGCAAGGACTTAGCTTCAAAAGGAGAGTTCTTCCTCATAAGAGCTCAGGGACAGTGGCGACAGCCACGAAAATGTGGGAAACTAGAAGGGAGAAAGAAAGACTCAGGCATGGCTATTCTGGATATTTTCCATCGATCAGATTGTCTGGGGAATAGGAAAACACACATTGTTTGCTTCGAAAACAACCTGTCAGGAAATTATGACAACTCTGGATTCCTATATAACCACTACATCTCCCAAAGTGTGCAAATTACACATGCAGTAAACAGGAATCCATTTATTTCCAGGAACTCACTTGGAACAAACTTGGAGTCGGGCACTCTTTGTTGTGGTGCTAAATGAGATTTAAAAAAAAGAAGTCTTTTAAATAGATACATCTATGTTATGCACAAAGGGGGAGAATCTACCAATAGATTGTTGGGATATTTCTTCTTCTTTTCCTTTGTATTGAAAAAAAAAACACTGTGAGAGTAATATTAAAGAAAACTGTGAAAAAAAAATCCCCGTGGTCTGAATACTCAAATCTAATTATTTCCATTTTTCTGTGTTTATTCTAATACTTGTCTGTGAGCATACATATTTTATAATACTGTAAACAGCGTAGTTCTATTTTGTGTCTTAAACTTTTCCTTGTAATGGTACATCATAAGCTTCTTTCCTGGTGGGACGATCTCTTTATCACTGCCATTGTTCAGAGCTGTGTAATATTCCAGCCAGTGAAAATATGCCAATTGGGGCGATCATTTCCCGAGGGTCAAATGTGTGGGTTTTCTCCCCTCCGTGCTCACTGATACTGATCCAGGTTCAGGTGACACGGTCTCTGTCTCACCCAAAGTAGCCCATTATAATGATGCCCTATTGTGCTGGGTTGTCGACTCAATCTCTCCAGCTTTGCATAGGACTATTGAAGATTTCTTCCCTAATTAATTGTCATAGCATGTATCTCTGCGGTGCTCGAGTCTGTCTGCTACCTCTGTGAGGTTTTCTGTAGCCCCCTTTTACAGATGGGGAAACAGAGGTGAACGCCTGCCCTAGGATGTCGGGAAGAGAGCTGGCTCTCGACTGGCGCTGGCTTATCTGTGCCACGCTGTCTGCCTGGGGACCCCGCCCCCCCCATTCCGTCAACCGGACAAAAGTCTACCACCTGCGTTTGCAGAATGCCTGCTGAGTTCAGGGGATGTGGAAGAGGCAGGAGACCCGGCGATGAGCGAGGAGGGATCCTGCACTCAAGAAACCCACCTCCCTTCTGGTCAGGGAGACCGGTCAGGGTTCACGTTCCCGGGCAGGGCCACCATGCCCAGAGGTGATGTCCCAAACAGCTTCTCGGAGCCTCATGGCCTAATCTGGAAAGAGGAGTAAGGTCTGATAGCCAGGCAATGGACGCTAGAATCCCTGTAGACACCCGGATGAGGGGGCCTGACCCTTGGGTGGAGGGGCACGTGTGTGTGTGTGGGTGGGGGGGGCTGACTTGAAAACTAGGGGCTGATCCTGGAGAGGCAGGAGGCCACTTGTTCCTTCCTGGTGGTCCCATAATGAAGCACGGGCTTCTTCCCCTGGGCTTGGGTTTGGGTTTTACCCATCTCGTGTTTTCCCCAGAATCTGGCACTGGCCTATGCAGCTGAGGCCACTTAATGGGTGGATGAGTGGATCCATGATGCGGCCACAAGAATCTTTATAATGCGGCTCTGACCCTGCCAGTCCCTGCTCCAGATCCTTACTCGGCCCCTCGCTGCTCTTAGGACGGAATCCGAGTGCCTTCCTCCTGCCAGCAGGTTCCACGGCGTGGCCCTGGCTTGTCACCCTGTGGGGAGTTGGCTGGGAGTGCAGAGGTTGTGTCCCGGAAGAGGCTGAGTGCAGGACTTCGAGCCAGCCAGCCCCACTCTGCCACTTACTAGCCCTGTGACTGGTGGGCATCTCTGTGCTCTGTCTCCTCACTTCTATGGAGATGAAAGGAGAATCTTCTTCTGGAATTCAGTAAGAAGATGCATAGAGGACATCGTCCCTGGCATGGGGTGTTAGCTGCTCTGAGTGTTTTCTCCACAACCGTTACCTCTTCGAGGGGCGCCCCCAAGAATATGCCCTCATTAGAAAATAACCCAAGACCCCACCCGTGTGGGATGGACAGAGTCTGCCGCAGTCTGGATGGACGACGTGGGCCCCCTCGTCAGGCGACAGGCACCGAGACAGGGACGATCACTCTCGTGATCAGAGAAAAACAACCAAATTCTTCATTTTCAAAAAAAAAAAAAAAGAAAGAAAAAAAAAAAGAAAAACGAGAAAAAAAAAGAAAGAGAAGAAAGCAATCTCACTTAAGAAAAGAGGAAAACTCAGCTCATCTCAGTTTATCCAAAACCTTTTCATATTTTCAGTTTTAATAGGATGTGACGGAAGCTGACATTTTTTCGAGCACCAAGAACTCACGTCACTTTGAAAACTTGCAAGTTGATTTGAAGAAGCACCAAGAGGTAGCCAAGACTCGCGCTGCTCACAGATGGTGGGGGATTAGGTGCCAGTTTGCCGAAAAGCTTGGAATCGGCAGACGGCGGAGGGCAGCTGGCTGAGGCCACCCGTGGGCAGGCAGGACGGGCTGCCCGGCAGGAGGGCCTCCAGGCCTTGGCCGCACCCCACCTGGCCCAGGTGAGAAGCTGGCGGATCTTCACCGGCGCCCTCCTGGGGCTCACGTCTGAGGGCAGGACGGGCTCCAGGGGCCGGGTGGCGGGGGGGGGGGGCATGCTTGTCCTTGGCCCACGCGGAGCCCAGAGCTCAGATGGAGTCTCTCGCTCACCACCGCCTAGCTGTGCGGCCTTGGGGGCATTCTTAATATCCGTGAGGCTGAGTTTCATCTTTGGGAGGAAAAGGGGAAAGAACCAGGACGTGGAGAAGTAACCACAGCTACCTCGGAGGGTATCAGGAGGAATTACAAGACCATATGGAGAGATGCGTTTGTAACTCGAAAGTCCGGTTAATCAATTCCCCCAGTGAGGGGACAGGAGGGGCACGAGGGCGTGTGGGGAAAATGAGGAATTTGTAATTAATTATGGAAGGTATTCATCAAGCCTCCATTCAGCTGTTCTGGGCATGAGCCGACTCCTCGGGGGAGAGGGAGAGTCCGTCAGTGGGACTGGGGCAGGGGCTGCAGAAGGCATTTAGGCAGAAGTCACAGCCCCGAAGAGGCCTGGGGCCGGAGTGGGCGGGGCCTGTGGGGATGCAGCGCCTGGGCCAGCCACGTGGTGGGAGCCCGAGGGATGCCCCTGGAGGCTGCCCCCAGACTTCTGAACACACAAGGAATTGCCAAGCCACGGGCCACTAGCCGTATTCCGGTCCCACTGGCATGTCAGGAGATCGAGCTGTCCTTGCATGAAGTGCCTGGGTCTTTGCGAGACCTTCCAGATGCCCAGGGGCCGAGCTTCTCCTCCGAGCCAGACCTGAGGCCAAAGGTGGCTCAGACATGATGTCTCCTGTCTCCGGGAGCTCGGGTGGGTGAGGACAGAGCCTGCTGCCTCTCCCTGAAGCAGGCAGGGCGGTGGGAGACGCAGGGGCAGATGGCTTTGTCTTGTCCCCCGATGTCCCCAGACTCTGCTCAGCGAGCACTTTTCATGAACCCTCATGAACTCTCCTTTTCTGGCATCTTTGTGTTTGCAGTGATGTGGAAGTGACGGGTTGCCTGTGTTTGTCGATGTGATTAAAAGACTAAGAGGTGAACTCTTTCCAGAGTCGGCCCCCCGGGTGCGGCTGGCCTGCTGCCACGGGACAGACATCTTTCTGCTGGTCGCCAGGAGGTCTGAGCAAGGCAGGAATTAGCACTCCCTCTGCAGGTCTCCGAGGGCACCCCCACCTGTGAGGGGACGCACATCCTCCCAGCCGGAAATAATGAAGGGCCACGGGCCATTCAGGTCCAGGTTCAAATCCTCGTTTTACCACTTCCAGGCTGTGCATCCTTCCACAAATGACTTGGCTCCTCTGTGCCTCTGGAGACACTAATGTCACCTCATGCTGCTGCTGAGGGGGTGGACTGAGATTGAATGGGGGAGGGTGATGTCTGGAGTGCAGTGCCTGGAACACAGAAAGAATTTAGAGAGCCTTTGTTGAATCTGAATCCTAAGACCCTCTCGCCGGGGGAATAGTGAGCTATTGGCCAATCAGAAGTGTGAGCAAAAAAAACACCGGCGTGAGAGTTCACGCCTCTCCCTTCTCCCCTCTTTTGAAAAGTGTCTCCCGAACCCTCCATAAATGCAGTGGAAAGAGTCAAAGACGAAGACTTTTTGGATTCAAGGGAACATTTAGTTCGAAGCATATCAACCAGCCTCCTGCCTACTGCTAATAATAACGAACATTTATTAGGCACTCGCTGGGCTGGGCACTCTCCCAGTACTCCCCCATCCAAAGCTCACACCAGCCCTCTGAAGCACGCCCCAGATTCACCCCCATCTGGCGTCGGATGGAACTTTCTAGGAAATGGAGCTCGGCTGGCCTCGCGCGCTTAGTAAGTGGCTGAGTTGGGACACAAACCCAGGCTGCCTGCCCCAAAACCCAAGCCCACCAGATGAGATTGTCTTCCAAATGCAGAAATCCCTTCTGCAGCCCAACTTGGCCCAATCCTCTAGCTTTTGGGAGAAATACATTCCATCTCTTCCCAGAGCCGAACCCGAAAATGAGGCATCTTAAACTTCACATTTCATAGCCGGAATTCGTACTTGCACATAAAATCTATCAATCCTGCTGGCCCCCTTCCCTCTTCTGGGCACATAGTACAGGCTGCTGGCATGGGTGTCTAAATAAACATCCATCAGCCTGGATCCTTGCAGACCGATTCCAAACATTGGCTCGACAGGGTGGCACCCGGGCTTGCAAACCCGCCGCCTTGCCCCGACACACTTCAAACACTCCCCTTTGTGCCTCTAGGAAAACCAGAGCGGCTGGTCTCTTAAGGTCGCACAGAGCTTTGTAAAAACCTCCATTAGGTTGAAATAACCTCGGCTGCTGTCCCGCTCGTCAAACTGTGAGTGTTTCGAGGCCGGGGTGGAGGGCCTGGCATTCGCCATCTCCTCCATATCAGGCTCTGGGCCACACGTGGGACACACCTCGAGTCATTCCTTGCAACACGCCCGGGGGGCATCTTAATGGCCCCCTTCGCGGGAGGCTAAAAGGAGAGGCACGTTGCTGTAGGTCGCACGGCCACTTTGAGGCAAAACTGGGATGTGTGTGGCCTTCCCATTGTGCCAGCGAGGCCATGCTCTATTCTGTACCATCTCCCCGGAGTCCCACAGAGGGTCTGCCTGGTCCAGCTTCCCAGCAAATGTGTGTTGAGTGACCGAGTGGCCCAATAAAATAATTACTGAACAAGTGTCGAATTTCCAGGGGACTGTGGAGCCCCAGCTGTCTGGAAAGATTCAGGTGTCTTGCTCAGGACCACGAGCTAGGCCTCAAGGGCACTGGCTAACAGAGTGGGTCCATGCATCAGATACGGATTACACTTTTCAAAGCACCGGGATAGAGTAGTGTCAATAACGTAGCTTAAAGTCCTGCCAGAGGCACTTCCCCCAAATCACCCTTTGTTCCTTCCGACTCTGCGTAAATGGAATCTGTTGCATCTGTTAAGTCAGGCCGGCTACTTCTCTGAGTCTGTTAATCGCGGGGAAGGTTTTCCATGTTCTTCGAATGATTTGAATCGTTTCTCAACAAACATCCAGACACAGCAAATGTGGTGTGCCCGGGCGGGCAGGAGAGTGGCAAGACGCTTCTTATCGTGGTTTAGTTTGCAAACCTGAGAAGTCTGACTTTGAAAATCAACATTTGATTGTCTGGCATGCGTTGCCCCAAATTTTCATTGGCTTTTTCCCTTTTGAAATGGTTGCTAGGAGTTTCTTGGGAGAAGAGAGTTAAGTCATCACCCATTCTCCCTGTTTTAAAGAGGAGGACTTCAGGGGTGCCTGGGTGGCTCAGTCGGTTAAGAGAGTAGAGTGGCTCTTGATTTTGGCTCAGGTTCATGAGTGTGAGCCCCGCATCGGGCTCTGCGCTGATGGTTCGGAGCCTGCTTGGGCCCTCTCTCTCTGCCCCTCCCCTGCTTGCTTGTGCTCTCTCTCTCTCTCTCTCTCTCTCAAAATAAATAAACTTTAAAGATGAGGACTTCAGGGGCACCTGGGTGGCTCGGTTGGTTAAGCATCTGACTTCGGCTCAGGTCGCTATCTCATGGTTCGTGGGTTCGAGCCCCCTATCTGGCTCTGTGCTGACAGCTCAGAGCCTGGATTCTACTTCAGATTCTGTGTCTCCCTCTCTCACTGCCCCTCCCCTGCTCATCTGTGCTCTCTCTCTCCCTCTCACCCTCTCAGTCCCAAAAATAAATAAACATTGAAAAAAAATTAAAAAAAATTTTTTTTAAAGATGAGGACTTCAGTTTCCCAGAGAAAACAGACTTAGCTAGAAAGTGGCAAAGCTCACACCAGAACCCGGGTCTCCTATTACCCAGGAGAAATTCTCGCTTAAATACAACCAAGTGGATTGGCTTTGCCATCCTGTCTAGGTCCCAGAGGGTCCCCTCCTGGTAACAGAGTTGGTTTTGAAGCATTGAAATGCATGGACAACCAGCTGTAGCTGGTCTTACAAATGATGATGTGCTACGTTCCTGTAATGCCCCTTCTAGGAAGTTACCTCGAGAAAATAATCAGAAACGTGGATAAAGATTTATGCACCAAGATGTGCATTGCTGTATTATTTAGAACGGAAAAAAAGGGTGGGGGAGAGGAAGTAAGTTAACAAAAAATCCCTATTAGGCTGCCATTAAAATAAGTTTTTGAAGACTTTTTAATGACTTTAGAACATGTCCGGGATAAAATACTAAGTGAAGAAGATAGACCAAAAACATATAGATATAACATGTAAAAACTATGGAATATACATATCAAAGAGGCTGGAAAGAAATGTACTAAAGTGTTAGTAGAGGTCATTCATTCCATGATAATTGATCCACTTCTATATATCAGGCACTGTGTTATTCACTAGAGATGCGGTATGCAAAACAGAGTGAGTTCCTGCCTCTATGGATCTTGTTGTCATGGTAAGGGAGGAAGAAGAGGCAATATTAAGAAAATGATCATGAGATTAAATTCATTAATACAAATCGTTATTGCTATTGAGAAGGTTATTTCCGTAGGGTGGGATTATGGGCGATTGTGGTGTTGTTTTTGTTTTATGCTCTTCTAAATTTCTTTAGATCTTATGTTTCCTACCATGGCCTTTATGGACTTTATTATTAGAAAAGTAGAGAACTTTGTGTTTTTTTAATTTTTTTTAATTTTTTTTGTTTTTTTAAATTTTTTAATGTTTATTTTTGAGAGGGAGAGAGAGACAGAGACAGAGTGTGAGTGGGGGAGGGGCAGAGAGAGAGGGAGACACAGAATCGGAAGCAGGCTCCAGGATCCAAGCTGTCAGCACAGAGCCCGACGTGGGGCTCCAACCCATAAACTGTGAGATCACGACCTGAGCTGAAGTCGGACGCTTAACCGACTGAGCCACCCAGGCGTCGTCCCAGAAAAATACAGAACTTAAAAAAATACACACAAACACAAAACCCGCAAGTACCAGGGTAGTTTCCAGTGGCCCCACACTGACAGCGGAGCCCAGCAGACCGACCTGCAGGTGAGCCCCTCAGAAGATGCCTGCACATCTGTGGAGAAGACAAAGACCTTCCTTGGAGCTGTTGGGACTGTATCAGTTTCCCGTTGCTGCTGTAACAAATCACCGCGATCTTAGTGACTGCCAAAAACACACATTTTTTTCTCTTATAGTTCTATGGCCCATAAGTCTGAAATTAGTTTCCCTGGGCTACCCAGTCAAGGTGTTGACCGGTCTGGTTCCTTCTAAGGCTCTGGGGGCCTTGTTCACTTTCTGGTGGCCATCTCCATCCTTGGCTTGTGGCCCCTTCCTCTGTCCTCCATCATCACACGGCCTCACTCTGTCTCCCTCTTAGAAGGACTCTTGTGATTGCATTTAGAGCCCACCTGGATACCAGGATCACCTTCCTCTCTCAAGATCCTTGACTTAATCACAACTGCAAAGTCCCTCTGCCATATGTTAGAACATTCACAGGTTCCGGGGATTAGGAGCAAGGTATCTTTGGGGACCATTATTCAGCAGCCACAGGGGCTTATCAAAAGCCTGAAGCTTTATCGACTTTGTCAAATGTCAGCCAATCTTCGAACAGCCCTTGCTTGATGTGTGTGTGTGTGTGTGTGTGCGCGCGCGCGCAGGTGTGTGTGTTTTCTTGAGCAAAAAGAAAGCATGGAGTGTTTGCAAATTCATTTGTGCCACAAATGCTTCTTAAATCTTTGCTAGCTGTCCTCATCACCCACCAGCTCTGTTGTTATTGTAAAGAATTTGCCTGGTGGTTTGCATCAAAAGTGGGAGAAATGGCTGGGCACACAAATAAAAAGAGAGAGCAAGACAGAGAGGGGAGGGGAGGATTATTGTGAGCTAATGCTTGCATTTCAAACATTCAGTCCAGTGAAAACGTTGACATCAAGCATTGTGTATGTTCCTGGGAGAGAGCTCTCCGAGTTGTGTATCTCATGGGTGTCATTGGATGTTATTGTTGCCTTGCTAAATATTCATGGATGAATATGTGGAATAAATTCTCTTGTAAACTGACAGAGGGCAAGTAAGGCCTGTCCTTGACTCTCTCATCTGCTTCCTCATTTCTGAGAAACTGTCTATTTGGGCATGAGTGCATGCGCGCGTGTGCGTGTGTGTGTGTGTGCGTGCATGCGCACGCGTGCGCACGCACATGGGGGTGCTATGTACTTGGTTAATTTGAGCAGGAGAATCCCATTTTCAGAGTAGTGGAAGATGCATCTCCCCAGTCTGGGGACCTCCAGGTGGGTGGTGGTTAAAGAAGGCAAGGTTTGCTCAGAGAATGGCTTTCGTAAGGCTGCAGCCTTGTTTCTAAATTAGTGTCTTCAGACCTATTAGGGGGCTGTGGCTCGTTTGTTAGAGGTAGGGTGGCTTCCACCAAGAAGGGTGACAAAAAGCCACTCTATGTGCATGTGCACGTGTGTGTGTGTGTGTGCATACACGTACGTGTTCACACTCACAGAGAAGCACTTCTTTTGGCTCAGGACAAAGTACTTGAGGGTGGCCGTGGACCAGCATGCTTCTGGGTAGAGAAGGAGACAATGGTGGAGAGACTGTGAAGACGTCGGGTGACAGACCTAGGGGATGTGGATAGGGAAAGCGAGGGACACTGATTACTAGAGACTCTGCTGAGATGCTCCCTTGCCTGGGATGCCTATTTTGACTCTTTGTCTTGTCCTCCTCCGGGCCTAGCCATTCGTCCAGGGCTACGGACAGAATTCTGTCCTGGCCTGCTCCTCCTTCCCCAATTAATATATTAAAGTCCAACGTGCCCTATTTGGAGATGAGGCTCTTGGGAGTTAAGGAGGTTTAGGTGAAGTCATGAGAGCAGGACCCTCGCGATGGGATTAGTGCCCTTATAAGAAGAGACATCGGAGCACGCCCCCCGCCCGTGTCTCCCCCTGCTGCGTGAGCACACAGTGAGAAGGCAGCCGTCTACAAGCTAGGAAAAGAGCTTTCACCAGAACCTGACAATGCTGGCTCCCGATCTTGGACTTGTAGCCGACACAACTGTGAAAAATAAATTTCTGTTGTTTACGCTGCCCAGTCTGTGGTATTTGTTACAGTAGCCAGAGTGGACTCAGACACCCAGGCTTGGGGTTTTCATGGCGCACCGCACAGGCATCCAACAGAGCAAATTATAATTCTTGGTTTACTTGTCCGTCTCCCTTGAGCGTCTGTGGGTTTTCCTAAGGTCAAGGATTTCCTTAGGCTGTATCCTGAGCCCTCCACCCATGTTCCGTGAACTTATCATGTGCTTATGGCAGACACTGGGGATGGTACCCCAACATCTAGCCACCCTGTTTTCCATAATCATAGAATATTCCGCTATGTACCCGGCCTCTTAGAACAAGAACTGCATTTCTCTGCTTTCTTTGCAGCTAGGCATAACCACGTGACTGTGTTTGGGTCAACGAAAATGTGACAGAATCCAAGGGCTTAACTTCTGTGTCATAACTTTCAAGAGTAAATGCACACCTCCCCATCTTCCATTGGCCCCTGACAGCTGCCTGGAATTTGGGCATGACAGAAAGCGACCTGGGCCATGCAGTCAAGAGCCACACTCTAAGAGGACACAGGAACAAAATGCAGTCGGCCTGGCCCGTGACACTGTGAAGTTGCTCTCCAGCCCCGAACTATTTTTTTTTTTAAATAGGTCTGGGTAGGGGTGCCTGGATGGCTCAGTCCGTTGAGCATCTGATTTCAGCTCAGATCTCACGGCTCATGGGTTCAAGCCCCGCATCGGGCTCTGTGCTGCCAGCGAGGAGCCTGGAGCTGCTTCAGATTCTGTATCTCTGTCTCTCTCTGCCCGTCCCCTGCTCACTTTCTCTTTCTCTCTCAAAAGTGAATAAACATTTAAAAAAAATGTAAATAGGTCTGGGTAGAGGTCCAGAATTTGCATTTTTTTAATGTTTATTTTTGAGAGAGAGACAGAGAGCAAGCAGGGTAGCAACAGAGAGAGAGGGAGATACAGAATCCGAAGCAGGATCTGGGCTCTGAGCCGTCAGCACAGAGCCCGACGTGGGACTCGAACCCATGAGTTGCGAGATCATGACCTGAGCCGAAGTCAGATGCTTAACAGACTCAGCCACCCAGGCGCCCTGCCGTGTACTATTTTTGCCCCAGCTGTTTACCTGAGAGAGAATTACTTTTTTTTTTTTTTTTTTAATTTTGAGAGAGAGAGAAGAGAGAAAGAGAGAGCATGAGCCGGGGAGGGAGAGAGGGGGAGAGAGAATCCCAAGCAGGCTCCACGCTGGCAGTGCAGAGCCTGATGCGGGGCTTGAACTCACAAACTGTGAGATCATGACCTGACCCCAAATTAAGAGTCGGATGCTTAACCAACCAAGCCACCCAGGCGCCCTAAGAATTATAATTCTTGATAAGGATCCATTATTGGGGGGGGGGGGGTCTCTGTTCCAGTAGCCCAGGTGAGCACTCACACAGTTCTCAGCATGTTTGCTCATTGATAGATAAGAGGGTCTGAGCCTTCTCGGACACCCACGACCACGATCCTCCTCACTGTCTCCTCCCCGCAGACAGAATAGCCGCCCTCATTGCCACCAAAGACGTCCACGTTTCATTCCCAAACCTGTGAATGTGTTTCCTTACGTGCAAAAGGGACTTTGCAGGTGGAGTCAAGTGAGGGATCTTGAGTCGGGGAGACTGCCCCGGATTATCGGGATGGGTGCAACACAGTCATGAGGGGCCTGCAAGAAAGGAGATGTGACAACCGAGGCAGAGGTCTGAGTGATGCCCGGATGGGACCATGAGCCAAGGAATGCGGGCCACTTTCAGGAGCTAGAAAAAACAAGTGGACAGATTCTTCCCTAGAGCCTTCAAGAGAACCCAGCCCTGCCGGCCCGTTGTAGACTTCTGACCGCCAGAACCATTAAGAGACTAAGTGTGTTGTCTTAAGTCACTGAACTGTGGCCATGTGTCACAGCAGCAACGGGAAACTAATATGCTTCCCTTTGTCCTCACGGCTCCTTGTGTCCTTGAACACGGGCTTTGGTGGCACAAAGTCTCCGAGCGCCTTGCACGCACATAGGGGAGGCCCAGGGAGGGCTCACTCTCAGCTGTGAGGTCAAGGCCCTGGACTTCAATACTTAATTTGCTGGGCAATCTGACTCCTCTCCCAGTGGCCAGTGAGCTCAAACAGGAGGGACTGTGGGATCCCCTCTTCCCTCCAACTGAGCAGGCTTTCTTTACTTTACTTTTCTTTCTTTCTTTCTTTCTTTCGTTTTTCTTTCTTCTTTCTTTCTTTCTTTCTTTTTCTGTTTTCCTTCCTTCCTTCCTTCCTTCCTTCCTTCCTTCCTTCTTTCTTTTAGTATTTATTTATTTTTGAGAGAGAGAGCGAGCAAACAGGGAAGCAGAGAAGCAGAGAGAGAGAGGGAGAGAGAGAACCCCAAACAGGCTCCACACCGTCAGCACAGAGCCTGACGTGGGGCTCGAACTCAAGAACCAGAAGATCATGTCCTGAGCTGAATCCAAGAGTCGAACACTTAACCAATGGAGACACCCAGTTGTCTGCTTTTCTGCTCATCATGTCCCCACTCTTGCTTTGCTCAGACACCGCCATTGACTGTCCATGGAGTCCAAACTCAGCATGACACACAGAAGCCTTCACACTCAGGAACAAGATGCTAGCTTCCTGCTCCGGGCCACCCACAGAGATCTCCTTCAGGCATCCGAATTCCATGCAGCCAGACCGGGTTCTCTTCTGTTCCTCCCGTGAGTCCAGCTCTTATCCTGGTGCCCCTGCCGGGACCACCTCCCCCTTTCCCACCTAGCACACTCTTGCTCATCCTGAGACCTTGCAGGTAGGGGTGGTGAGGATCACAGCCATGTTCTGCATGGGGTCCGCTTCTCCCCACGGGCCAGCTTAGCACAACTGGGCCCGTGCCTTCACCTCTAAGGCTGTTTCCCCTCGACGAAAGAGCAACAATAATGGCTTCAGGGGTGAGTTGTGAGTACTAGACAGGGTAGTGCTTATGGAGCACACACAGGCATGGGCTGTTACTGTTACTGGTACCTGCTGCCTCTCCCATGAAGCATGACATGATTTCCCTCGGTTTAATTAGTGACTCTGCAGTGGCACAAATCTCTCTTGGCTTTCTTACATGGCATCCCTAGTCTCTCTCAGAGCAGCCAACCCTGGGACTTTGCTGGTTTGAACACTGAAGGCCTCAGATCTCTGGAGACCCCTCAGCCTCAGGCGACCAGGACGGCTGGTCAACCTACTCTCTCTGAACCGTTAGCTCTCGAAGGCAAGTACTGGTCTTACTCGTCCCCACATGCCCAGAATGCCATGTGACTGAGCCCAGGATGTAGCTGGAAGTAAACCAACATCCAACTAAGGCAAGAGGGAGGGAAGAAAGGAAGAAAAGTAGGAAGGAAAGAAGGAAGGAAGGAAGGAAGGAAGGAAGGAAGGAAGGAAGGAAGAGGAAGGAAGGAAGGAAGGAAGGAAGGAAGGAAGGAAGGAAAGGAAAGGAGGAGGGAGGGAAGGAAGGAAGGAAGGAAGGAAGGAAGGAAGGGAAAGGAGGAGGGAGGGAAGGAAGGAAGGAAGGAAGGAAGGAAGGAAGGAAGGAAGAGGAAGGAAGGAAGGAAGGAAGGAAGGAAAGAAGGAAGGAAGGAAGGAAGAGGAAGGAAGGAAGGAAGGAAGGAAGGGAAAGGAGGAGGGAGGGAAGGAAGGAAGGAAGGAAGGAAGGAAGGAAGGAAGGGGAAGGAAGGAAGGAAAGGAAAGGAAAGGAAAGGAAAGGAAAGGAAAGGAGGAGGAGGGAAGGAAGGAAGGAAGGAAGGAAGGAAGGAAGGAAGGAAGGGAAAGGAAAGGAAAGGAAAGGAAAGGAAAGGAAAGGAGGAGGGAGGGAAGGAAGGAAGGAAGGAAGGAAGGAGGGAAGGAAGGAAGGAAGGGGGGAAGGAAGGAAGGAAGGAAGGAAGGAAGGAAGGAAGGGGAAGGAAGGAAAGGAAAGGAAAGGAAAGGAGGAGGGAGGGAAGGAAGGAAGGAAGGAAGGAAGGAAGGAAGGAAGGAAGGGGGGAAGGAAGGAGGGAAGGAAGGAAAGAAGGAAGGTAGAGAGAGAGGGAGGCAGGGAGGGAGGAAGGGAGGAAGGAAGGGAGGGAGGAAGGTGAAACACTGTTTTGAAATATCACTTGTGTTTTGTCTTCTTGGAAATTCAGATTCTCCTCCCACCTCTTCCCTCCCTCTCAGGACCCTTGAACTTGAAGATGAGGGCATGAGGCTTTCACTCCAGGGAAACGAGGGCTGATACTGCCAAGAACAAAGAAGGTTTTGCTGTACTTTGAGCTTCAACTGGCCTTTAAAAATAAAAACTCGTTGTGCAGTAATGTTCTTGAAAGCCAGGCTTTCTAAAGAGAAAAGCTATTTTCTCAGAACGCCTCCGGAGCCGGGTTTTACATCTCAAGAGCCGAAGCTTGGAGAACTGATGGTAGAATAATCCATAAGGTAGGAAGAAAGAAGGACGCTCAGGGTTGGGATGAGGGTCCTGGTGGGGAGGGAGAGGGGAGAGAGGGCCAGTGCCAATGTCCTCACCCTTCCCTTCCCATGGTCAGATCCCTAAACTGGACACTCCTTCCGTGTTTTCTAGGCTCAACATGGAGACCCGCCCCACCCCCTCCCCCACCGGAGCAGGAGGTTGATGCAGATTGGTAGAGGTGCATGGCCAAGGGAAGAGGTCCAGTTAGTGGGCCCAAGGCAGTTCGCAGGGCCCACCCTCGCTGGCAAGGGGCCCAGGGAACAACTGAGAGTCTGCGGGCCCTGGGAGGCCCAGAAGGGCCAGAGCCTGGAGGTGACTTGGGTTGGGTGAGGAGGCCACATGGCGTGGACTCTTGGAACCAGAACCGTGAGCACAGCACAACGCTCCAAGGACCAGCAGACGCCAAAGCAAGATGCCCAGAGACCCAACGGCCAGGCTACCCCTCAGGGGACATGGAGGGACCAGGCTGTCACCTGCCGTCCGTGGGTGAGTAACACCCTGACTGAGGTCAGTGGGAGCCTCGTGAGGCAGGAGCCTCTGCTCTGCCCCCAGAACTGTGTGGACCCCTTGACTCCATCTTGGGAAGGAAGAAGGGAGGGTCCTTGAAAATGGGCAAGAAGTCCTGGAGGCCACTAACCTTTCACCCGGAAGTGACAGAGTAGCCTAGCTGGCAAAATCGGGGTTTCTGCAAGATGAGAGCGGTTAGAGAAAGCAAATTAAGTCGCATTTTTCTGCACAGATGCATAATCCCAGTCTAGCGACCCAAGGAAAGGAAGGAGAAATGTAGGAGACATACGTCCTCCGGTATGAACTCGGTTCTCACTGGCCTTCTGGAATCTTCTCATTGGCTTGTTGCAAAGAGGGCGAGGGCGTAGCAAGGGGACCGTGTACCAGGGAGAGGCTGAGGTCCCCACGCGCAGGAGCCGGGGAGGAGCAGTGAGGGGCTGTGGCCCCATCCTCCAGACCTCTGTGGGCTCTGTCCGGTCACCGCGGCACGTGGAATGCCCTGGAGGCGTATTTGGACGTTGATTTAAGGGTTAAAGTGCTGAGGGCCCCCACACTGGAGTCTTCTCCGAGTATGGCTAAAGGCCACCCAGGGAAAGGGAACCTGGCTGGGTTCCCTCCTCCGCGTCCAAGAGTTGGGGGCGGGCCTGAGGTCAGAGGCCACAGTCCATTCTAGAACCACAGGGTGGCAGTGCTGTTGGGCCTCCCACACCTCCAGCCTCCCCCCGAGCCGTGAGGTGGACAAAGTGGGCCAGGAAGCTCAGGTGACTCTCCTGAGGGCCCGCAGAAGCAAAGGCAGGAAGGAGCAGGACGAAAACCTGGGTCTCCCGAGGCCCAGGCACGGCCCCGCCTCTTACTCGGTTTTGTGCTGCCTTGAGATTACCCTTTCTGGTCCACGGGCCCGAATTGGACTCCTGCAAGTGCCTTTCTGGAGAATCATCTGTGTCAGGACGGCGGGTGGTCCTTGGTCACCCACCTCCGAATCTGGTGCTGTTCCCGGGACAGACAACTAGAACAGATGCGCCAGAGCCCCCGCCCCCCCCCCCCGGCCCCTGCCCCATCGGGGTCTCTTTTTCCTTTGGGCACGTGGGGGGACCCCCCTGCCTGCCCCCTGCCAGTAGAGACACGGGGTGAGCTGTCCCGACCAAGTGACACATCACTTCCTGTCTGAGGCATTTAATTGCTAGTGAGGAGACCCTAGGCACTCCTAGGGTGAGGCAGAGGGAAGTGGGGGGACTCTCAGCCCCGACGGGAACTAACCACGTCGGGCTGAGCCACGGGGGCCTCCAGCCTGCTGATGAGAGCAGCAGAACCTAGCGCAGCCCGGGGACTACAAGTGGGGACGGCCTGACGCCGCACCTAGCCCCTGGTTCTGGAAAAAGAACCACCAGACGCCTTCTCAATGGCAATTCGGGGTCGGGGCGGGGGCCGTGCCTTTCTGTGTGAGGGGCGGCAGGAATTCATAGCGAAGGAGCTGGCGTGGCTGGTAGAGACAGAAAGCAAAGTGGTTCTCAGACTTCGGCCGGGAGGACAGGGCGGGAGGGGTGGGGAGCGATTCGTGCAAACATAGATTCTCCTCGTTTCCGCAACCCTCACCCCCCAACTCCGATTCTTCGGGTCAGAGGGGGAGCCGGGAATCCGCTTGCTTAGCAGGGTGCTAGCTGATTGTGCAGCATGAGGTCTTTGGGCCACACCTCGACTGATCCCACCTCTGGCAGACCTGGTTTCGAGTCCTGATTCAGTCCCTGGCTGTTGGCTTGGGGTGAGACAGTTAAGCTCTCTGAGACTCAACTGCTTTGTCTGTAAAAGAAAGTTAGTGCTACTTGACTCCCAGGGCTGTGGAAGAATCCAGTGCGATACAGGGCGCCCGAGAGCGGCTCAGTCAGTTAAGCATCTGTCTCTTGATCTCGGCTCAGGTCACGGTCTCATGGCGTGGGAGTTCGAGCCCCGCATCAGGCTCCGCGCTGAGGGTTCGGGTCCTGCTTGGGACTCTCCTCTCTCTCTCTTCCTCTCTCTCTCTCTCTGCTTTTCCCCTGCTCATGCTTGCTCTCTCTCCCGCAAAAATAAATACAGAAACATTTCTAAACAGAAAATTCAGTTCCATAAAGTGTCTGGCATGATGTCTGGCACCGAGTGAGCATTCCGTCAGAGTTCCTGGTGTCAATAATAGCAGTGGCATTATAATAATAATAATATAATATATAATAGTATATATAATATATAATATAATAATATAATATACAATAATATATTATATATTATATATTATATATCATATATCATATATATGATATAATATATTATATATGATATATAATATTATATATACTATATATAATATAGTATATTATATATACTATATTATAGTATATATAATATACTATAATATAGTATATTATATATACTATATTATAGTATATATAATATACTATAATATAGTATATTATAGTATATAGTAATATAATATATTGTATATAATATAATATATAATATATTATAAAATATAATAATATAATATAATAATAATATAATAATAATCATTATTATTATTGCTTTATTATTAAAAAGAGAAATGTGTGCATCTTAAACGGGGTGGGGGTGCGGTGGGGGAGCCCTTTGAGGAGACACAGCCTATGACCAAGTAGCCCCAACTCACCTGCTCAAAGTCACCACCCCATTGGGGTCTCGTAGGCTAATTCCTTCCACCATCGCCCTGCCGGTCACCCACCAGCTCTTCCTCTTGTAAAATCTTGTAAAAGGCTCGGGCGCAGATCTTTTCCCGGGAGAAGGGACATCGGGCTGGCCAACAGCCTGTGTCCATGGTGAAAAGTAAGAGCGATAGTTGTGGGTCTGTTCCCCCCTCGACTTGCCCCTCCTAGTGGGGCTGATGGTTCCTGGCCCATTGCCAGGTCCCCCAAGTCCCGTCAAGGCTTGCCACAAGCATGGGCTCGATAAACCCTAGCTCTTGTTGAAAGAGCCAGGGCTCCCCACTCGTTCAAACCACGGGGCGCCTTTGTGGCCTCCCCTGGTGTCTAACGTTGCAGGTTGTCCCTGTCTTTAGCCGAGAGGATGCCTTCCAGAAAAGACTGGAGCCCCGTGCTTCCAGGAGGACACCCTAATGTCCTCTGCTTCTGGATTTCTTATTAATGGCGGCAATCTTTCCACCCGTTCGGCCCAATGAGCTCTGACTTGTTCAGGACTGGGAGCAGGGGTCACATTCTCCAGATGCGTCTCTGGCTGGGTGCACCCTTCACGCCCCTGGACCCTGGCATTGAGCACCCAGCCCATCTGCCGATGACACTTCCTCCCCCCCGCCCCCCCCCCCCCCCCCCCGCCGCAGAGTTTGAGCTCCTGGGTCAGTCATGCCCGGCACCCCAGGGCTCTCGGTGCACGGGTGTGGCACGAACACGTGAAGGAAGGGAGGGGTGTAAACCCACCGTCTGGTCTTAACAATATGACCACCACATGCCACACCCACAGCATTCGGTAGAAGGTGGGCCCTTCCTTGTCTCTGGAACACGGGCCCCTCAAGACGCATTCCGAGATTTGCCATGCATTTTCCAGTCGGGACCACAGGTCTCTCCAGAAAATTCCACGAGTGAATAGGTGACTCTTCCTCGACCTACTGTGTCATCACATGTGGTTGGGGAGGCGAGGGCACTGGCTCGTTTCTTTATGGATCACACCAGACTTCATGTTTTCTCCTTCAGTCTGCACCCCCGCCCGGCAAGCTGTGTGCCAAGGAAGTCTCCTCGCCTCTCCCAGCCCTGCTTTCCTTGTCTGTTGGGGGGGGTGTGAAGCCTGTGCCGTTTACCTCCAGAGTCTGGCTGGGCTGGGGACTCTGGTGTCTACAAAGCATGTCCGACTAGGAGCAAGTAGTTGTACATTTCATCAGCCAAAAGCTTGGCAGGCGAAAACATGGAGCCCATTAGCTACAGCGGAGGTCTGGGGTTTCTGTAGGCTCCATTTGCCTGCCAGCCCCATTTGGCCAAGGCTTCGGAATCTGGCCTGGCGTTCGCCAGGCTGGTGTCAATGTGTCTGGATGCTGTGTCCATACTCACGGGTCATTGGGCAGCCTTCCGCCAGCCCGCCGCCCGCATCGTCGACGCTGGGGTTGCTTCAGCAGACTCTCCTGCCGTGTGCCAAGCTCTGTGTTAGATGGAAACGTACATACGACATGGCGTATTGTTAGCTTCCTATAGCTGCTAGAACTAATCACAAATTTGCTGGCTCTCGACAGCACAAATTTATTCTTTTCTAGTTCTGGAAGGCAGGGACCGGGTATGGGGTGAAAATCAAGGTGTCAGAAGGGCAGGTTCCTTTTGGAGGCTCTGGGGAGAATTGCTTCCTGCCTTCCCCAGCTTCTAGAGGCCACCTGAATTCCTTGGCTCGGGGCCCCTTCTTTCCTCTTCAAGCCAGATGTGTAACATTTCCAGATCTCTCAATGCTTTATCTTCTCTCTCCTTGGACCCTCTGCAAGGGCCCTGCCTCTCGCCACAGGGACCCTTGTGATGATCCTGTGCCTGCTCAGATAATCCAGGATTCCCTCCCCATCTCAATGTCCTGAACTCAATCACACCCGCAAAGTCCCTTTTGCCACGTCAGATGATACATCCACAGGGTCCCAGGATCAGGAGGTGGAGCCTTCGGGGATCTTTATTCAGCCCCCTAGACAATGCGCTGTGTCCTCGAGGTGGAGAGGACGGGCGGCGCCCCCGCGTTCCAGATGCCCGTGAGGCTAGTCACCCCTGGTCCCAGCATGCCTCTCGCAGACACCCACTCCATGAGATGCTCCAGCAAAAAGGACTGGACTTAAGCTGTTGACCTAGTTAGCAGGATGGAGGGTGAGGCTCCTGGGGGGGAAGGGGGGGGCCGGGGAGGGCTAAGACGTCGTTAAATTATTTAGCACTGTGTGCATTAGAAGCCCATTATATAAAGTAGCGGATTATAAACACCAATGTCCATAATAAGGTAATAAAATAAATAATACATTAACGAGGTGCAGTGCTCCCGAGCCCGAGTGGCTGGTGGTAATGGAGGCCCACCGGGGGTGAGGCCATAAAGCCACAGGCGCTGAGGGGGGCTGACGTGAGGCGTGGCTGGGCCTCCCCTCCCCCCCCCCCCCCCCCCCCCGCTGGCCCACAGGTGTCCAGGTTCCAGCGCTGGGAGGTCCCTGCCAATGCCAAGGTGGCCAGGGTGCGCCCGTCTGTGCCCGTTGTGAGGTTTGCTGTGAACCTGTGGGACCCACTTGCCTCGGGGTTTCTCCTGTCTGCTGCCCGCCCTCCGGAGGTGACCACTGAACTTCGGGGCGCCATGGGGTCAGTTGCAAGGCTCTGGGCCCCGGTGGCCTGGGTTCGAACCCTGGTTCTGCCTCTTACTCAGCCCTGGTCTTCTCACTTGAGAAATGAGGGGGATGCGGACAGTAGCCATCTGGGGAGCGCTATCGTGAGTGAGGTCAGGTGGGAGCCCCCGGGTGAAGCTCCCCATGTGGCAGGCAGCAGGTGATGCGCCTATTAGCATTGTGGCCTGCTGACTAATGGTCCCCAAAGATAGCCAGGTCCCAATCCCCAGAATCTGTGACTATGTCACCATACACAGCAAAGGGGGCATTTTCTATGTGATTAGGTTAAAGATCTTGAGATGGAGAGATTATCCTGGACTATCGGTGGGGGGTGAGGGGGTGGGGGAATCCTAAATGTGACCACGAGTGTTCTTGCAATGGGAGGCAGAGGGGAGGGTGCACAGGGCTCTGGGAGCTGGAAAATTCCAGGAAGTGGATGCTGCCTTCCAGCCTCCAGGGGGAGCACACCCTGATTTCTGAAGCTGAAACCAGCTTTTGGGCTTCGGATCTCCAGAAGGGTAAGAAAGCGAGCGAACGGTGTTCTAAGTCATCGATTTTGTGGTCCTTCGTGACGGCCGTCGGAGGGAACCACCGTCATTTCACCGCCCGGTGCAGTGCGTGGTCGTAGGGAGTGCCCCAGGCATGGCTCTGTCTGTGTCCCAGCTACTTCTGGCTCCTGCATCCGTACAGTCAATATTTGTTGAGGCCTTAGTGTGTTCCAGCTGCTTTGTTTCAGCACAGGACCTACAAAAATAAGGCATGGCGGCACGCAGTCCCTTATAAATAGAGAGCTTCTCCCTCAGGGTCAAGAAGGTAGACAGTTTGTGGGTTCTGAGATCCCACCGACCTGAATTTCAATCCTACTCTAATTAGTTGCGTGTCTCTGGGCAAAGTGTTTAACAACCTCTCAGGGCCTCCCAGACGGGGTCTTTATTTATTTTTTTTTTTAATTTTTAAAAAAATTTTTTTTAACGTTTATTTATTTTTGAGACAGAGAGAGACAGAGCATGAACGGGGGAGGGGCAGAGAGAGAGGGAGACACAGAATCGGAAGCAGGCTCCAGGCTCTGAGCCGTCGGCCCAGAGCCCGACGCGGGGCTCGAACTCACGGACCGCGAGATCGTGACCTGAGCCGAAGTCAGAGGCTTAACCGACTGCGCCACCCAGGCGCCCCCAGACGGGGTCTTTAAAGTGAGATCCTGGCATCCGTGTGGGCACTAAATAAGCAAACACACAAAAAGGTTTGAGAGTAATGTCTGAAGCATACGTCCCTTACTAAGTGTTAGCTTCTAGTTTATTTTTAAGTTTTTATTCGTTTGGAGAGAGAGTGAGCACGCACACACGCATGAGCCAGGCAAGGGCGGGGGGCAGAGAGAGAGGGAGAGAGAATCCCAAGCAGGCTCCACGCTGTCAGCACGGAGCCTGAAGTGGGGCTCAAATCCACAACCCGCGAGACCATGACCTGAGCCAAAATCAAGTTGGACGCTTCGCCGACTGAACCACCCAGGCGCCCCGAGTATTAGCTTTTATTACGAGAGAGCAAAATAGGAAAGCCACATTTCAGTTAAGTCAGGGATGTTCCTTCTGCATTCCGGGCAGAGGGAGAAATATGCGCAAAGGCCCCGGGGCAGGAAGAAGTTGTGAATCCAAGAAACTAGACAAAAGACCGGACCAAAGGAGAGAATCCTATCAGGTGAGGATATGGGCCAAGCTGAGGCCACATGAAGCAAATTCTTGGAAGCCACTGTGAGGATGTGATCTGTGCCCTAATAGCCATGGAAAGCTTTGGAATAGTTTTTAGGCAGGGGAGCAGCGCGATGTGATTTGTACCCTTTAAAGAATATTCTGATGGCTGCTGAGTGGAGACATGAAGGGAAGGGAGTCAGAGAGGCTACGGGGAGATCAGAGAAAGGGTTTTAGCAACGTGGATGGGAGAGAGTCACAGTGACCGGTGCCTTGGATTAGGATCAAGAGAATTAGAAAGCTGAGTAGGACTCAGAAGTCGGAAGAAGCAAGAGAAATGGCATTTTCTGAGGTCCGCTTGTGGGGAGGAGCCCCGTGTGTATGCAGCAAAGTGGAAGACAGGACGGAAAGCAGGTGGGAAAGGCAGGTGGAGTCACGTGGTGAGAGGAACAGAAGATAAGTGCAGCACGGTTCAGACGCCAGAAGAGACCCTCCTGTCCAGGACTGCCATGTGCAGTGGTGCAGGCTGATCACTGCACAAGGAAGGGTATGCTTGTAGGGTACCCTGCTGTGTTATCACCCCTGCCGTGGTCATCTCGGGGATGAGACAGAACCCATCTCAAGGCTCCAGCTTCTGTGCTGGGGGTGGAACAGCAGGGAGGAACCGCTGCTCACTGCTTGAGTGCTTTCCAGCAGGCCTCACCGTCTCTTAGCCTCATTTTCCTCTTCTGTAAAAGGGGACAGCACATTCTCCTCCGCTCTGCTCACCTGAGTCCCAGGGTTCAGAAAGGAGGCAGGGAGCCCGCCCAGCACCCAGCACTCTCTGTAAACCCCCACAACGTGAGCCATTAGGCGTGTGGTCATTGATTTTCATCCTCGCTGAGTTGCGACAGAACGCTCTCACCCCACCTCTGCAGACCAGCTCCTGACCCCAGGGTTGCCGAGAGACCTTCCCAGAACACGGGCGGCCCTCCGTTTCTCGTAAGGCCGCTTCCTTCGCAGCGATCGTCCCCATTCGTACGTAGTTGTTTTATTTTGTTTGGGTTTCTTTTGCCCTCATGAAACCATATCCCTTCTCTCTCGGCCCCTTTTGTATCTCCAGCGTCTGGAACAATGCCTGGTGTATAGTAGGTGCTTGATAAATATTTGTGGGGTGAATGGAAAGAACAAGCGAGTTTGGTGCTCCGGGGAGCTCTTTGAATTGTCTCATGTGCACCCACACACAGATACTAACCGGGGGGAGTGGTTGCTCTGAGACCATCCGAAATTGGTGTGGGGAAGAGGGGTCTGCTTGTCCTTTCTGGAAAGGGGCAGAGAAGGTGAGGTGGGGGAATTGAAAAACGGACACTCGAAGACGAGCGGAAGAGAAAGGGGATATGTGTGTATGTTAAATTTTGTTGAGAGTTTTATGAATTTCCCAGGACGTGGCTGATGCCTGGAATGTTCGGACCGTCCCTTGTTCCAATACGAGCCTCAGCTAAGAAGAATTGATCTGAGGTCATTTCTGTCTGATTTCACAGAACGAGAGAGCCAGGTCGCAGAGACTTTAAAAGGGCACCAAAGGGGCGCCCGGGTGGCTCAGTCAGTTGAGCGTCCAACTCTCGATCTCAGCTCAGGCCAGGAGATCGAGCCCCGCATCAGGCTTTGCACTGACCTTGGAGTCTGCTTGGGATTCTCTCTCTCTCTCTCTCTCTCTCTCTCTCTCTGTCCCTCCTCTGCTCATGGTTTTTTTTTTCCCCTCTCGCTCTCTCAAAGTAAATAGATAAACTTTTTTTTTTTTTTTCTTAAAGGGCACCAGGGGCGCCTGGGTGGCTCAGTTGGTTAAGCGTCCGACTTCGGCTCAGGTCATGATCTCATGGTTCATGGATTCGAGCCCCGCGTCAGGCTCTGTGCTGACAGCTCGGAGCTTAGACCCTGCTTCGGATTCTGTGTCTCCCTCTCTCTCTGCCCCTCCTCCACTCACACTCTGTGTCTCTCTGTCTCTCAAAAATGAATAAACGTGAAAGAAATTTTAGAACAAGGGCACCAAAAACGCAGGCTCCTTTGATTCGGATCCATGGCGTGTTAATTATGAATTGTGAGAACGTTTTCCAGAGCTGTGTTGGCTCCTCTGGGACCCTTCTGTGGTGGCTCCCGTGGAGAGGGGTTTTAGACCAACAACTGAGGGACCGCTCTGTGATTTCTCTCTGCCCGGCAGCTGCAGCGAAGGGAGACCGCTTCAAAGTCTTGTCCTGTGTCCTGTTTGAGTCTCTGGGAAAATGGTCTCTCCCATCTGTTCTGATTTCTCTCTCAGCTAGCGAAACAAGGCCTCCTCCCTGCCTCGAATTTTCCGCAATGTATTTAGGGCTCATTTTGGAGAGAAGCTCCTTAGCGCGAGCGGTCCATGCTTCCTGGTGAACTCTTCAACACACACGTAGAAGAATTAAATTTTTCTCCTAATGAGATTTCCCTAACGTCAATTTATTTATTGGAGGCTTTCCGAGCTGTCCTCAGGTGCTGAGGCTGTGGCCCCAGCCCCTCCCTCAGTCATACACGATGTCACTTATCAGAAGGGTTTGGAAAATATTTTACCCTTGACAGTGACCTGTATTACAATTAAAGCTGATGATGCGGGCCTCTTATTTGCCTAAGGAGACAACAAGATTTGCTATGTAATTTGAGAAGCACTTACAATACAGCTATCCATGCTGTAAGCTGATTATAAATAAAGTTCAGCCCAAGTGCTTTCCTAAGAATCACAGGATTCACAAAGAAAAGGACACAACCCTGTTGCACAGTTGGTCTGCATTGCTCTTGTAGGGAAATCAGATTCTCTTAGCAACTGCTGTATATCATGTTTATTAAACACCTTCTGGTTATTACAGAGGAGGGTACGAAAAAATCCCTCTCAAAGTCTCAGGAAATCTTTTCACACATCGACTATTTTTAAAGTCTCCCGGAGGTAAGCAGCCTTCTTTCTGCAGAATAGGCACTTTGGGGGCCCTGGGTCTTGGGCGGGCTCCGGGAGTCATGTGAGGAGAGGTTTCTTTTCTCCGTTTGTTTTCTCACGAACAAAGCAACTTGTTGGGTCCCCACGCTGTGGTCCTCGAGCCCTCCCCCCACCCCAGCTGAAGGAAGGGAGACTAATCTTTTCCTTTTGTCACCGCAAACAGAGAACTGGGGACTCTGGGCTGAAAGGGGCTCGGGACCCGGCTCTGGAACACTGCCGGTGGGACAGAGGAGGAGACCAAGGAGCAGACAGGGGAGGCGAGGTGACCGCGTGAAGGGGCAGGGGGCCTGCCCACGGTCCTGGGCTCCCCTTAAGTGCAGAAAACCTTTCCAGCTTCTTTATTCATCTAGCTGATTTGTCTTTTTTAAAAGAATGTTTATTTATTTTGGGGATGGGGGAAGGGGCAGAAAGAGAGGGAGACAGAGGATCCAAAGCGGGCTCTGCGCTGTCAGCACGGAGCCCCACGTGGCGCTCGAACTCAGGAACCGTGAGATCGTGACCTGAGCTGAAGTCAGACGCTCAACCGACCGAGCCACCCAGGCGCCCCCAGCTTATTTGTTTTCATACGTGAGTCATGGCTGTATTCTTAACATACAGGAATAGTACACACTTGAAGAAAAGCAAAAGGCAAGGGCCCCTGCCCCCGTCACTCACCCCGCAAAGCCGCCTCCCTCCTCCTGGCTATACACAGTGGACCCTCGAAGCAAGATGCCTGTGTGATTAAGGCCCTGGATGATCCGGTGGGCATTGAATGCAGTCACCAATGTCTTCATAAGGAGGAGGCAAGGGGATTTGACACAGCCTCTCATCTCACACACACACACACACACACACACACACACACATTCCTCCGTTAGGAACATTTAGCTACCTTCCACTTTTTTGCTCTTAGAAGCGATGTTTCAACGAATACCTCGTGCAAGCTGTTTGCATGGGTATTTGAGAGTTTCTCGGAGATGCATGCCTGGGAGTTAAAGTCCTGCATCAAAGGGTATGAACAGCTTAAATTTTAATAGACGTTGCCTGATTGTTCTCTAAACGGACTGAACGAATTCACAGTCCCAACAGGGGTACTGGAGGCTTTTTTTAGGCAGGCAGATAGCTTTGCTGATGATTTTGTATTAAGGACTTTGCTTGGAAAGACTATATTTCAATTCCAATAGAGGATCTTAGAAAAACAAAGCCTTAAAGATATCATGCAACCGTAGATTCCATTGCAGAAAAAATTGGAAAAGGTGGAAAGAGAGAGAGAAAAAAAATAAAAGCCAGAATCGCCCCTAATTCCCCCATCCACTGATAATCGCGCTTAGTGAGCTTTTCTTCTAGGCTTTTCCTAAACGGAATACGCGCTTACATAATTCAGGCACGGGATCACACACTATATATATTGTTTGCAACTGATGGCTCTCGTTTAACTAGGTATCTGGAGCCCTGTCCCTGGCAACGAACTACCACGAATCTGCACAATCATTTCAAGGCTGGACGATAATTTTTCAATCCCCGACAGTTGGACATCTGGCACGTTTCCAGTTTTCCGCCATCATGAGCGATGCGGTGATTTCTGCTCACGCCTCTGTGGGCCTGTGTCCCACGTCTCACATTCATTTCATCTCCCTTTTCTGCTTCTCTGCTCTTGTTCCAGAGCCCCTTCAAGACCCCTGACGCAACGTGCTCTCCCCTTAGATTTGGGGGCTCAATGGTGGCATCTCCTTGGAGCTGCCCTGCGTCCCGCCGGTGACTGCCTCTCCCCACCCCCCACCCCGGCACGATCAGGGATTTCCCTCACTCCTAAAATGACAAAGGCCCACCCCTGCCCAGAGAGGCCTGTATTGGTTTTCCTGGGCTGCCATTATTTGGCAGACAGAAATGTATTCTCGAACAATCTGGAGGCCCTGCCTCCGACGTGGAGGTGCTCTCTCTCGGAAGGCTCTGGGGAGAACCCACGCCAGCCTCTTCCGGCTTCTGGAGGCTCCTGGCCTTGCATCGCGCCAATCTCTGCCTCGGTCTTCACACGGCCTTCTTTGTGTCCGGGCGTCTCTTACAAGGACATGTCGTTGGGTTCAGGCCCCACCCACATAATCCAGGGTGATCTCATCCTCAGACCCTTCACTTAAAGACATCTGCAAAGACCCTTTTTCCACCTAAGGTCGCATTCACAGACCCTGGGGCGTAGGATGTAAACTCAGCTTTTGGGGAGCCGCCCCTCGAGCTGCGACAAGGCCCTTCATGTGATGGCCTTCGTCACTAGGGCCACCTCCTCAACGTCCCCCGCTTGCCTCACACCCTCTGCGCTCATAAAACCCCTCCTCACGGCCAGAGTGCTCTGGGGCCTCTACGTTCTGAAGGCTTTTGAAGCCACGCCTTTGGGGATGTTCCTTGAGCCCTGGCGGAAGGATGAGACCCTGTTTGGGGGCCGCACTGTGTCCCACATACTTCCCCACGCGGATCTGAATAATCTGCCTCCTCCAAGGGCTGTTTCTATTCTTGCTTCTTTATCTGGGCTTTGCCTCCTGCATCACAGCCTGAGACGTGAAGCCAAATGGGGCCGGGGTCTGGGATCCCTTAGACGAGCAGGAATGGCATCAGCCAACATAGTGAGGTCGTGCGCTAACACTCGGGCCCGTAAGGTCACAAGAAGTAAGGTAGCTTTGTCGGCTTTCCATAGCTTTTGGTTCCTTGTATGCGTTTCCTGGGCCTTGGCAAATCTCCATTCTTTACGGGTAGGTTTTGATTTTTTAGAAACAATCACGAGCCACAGGGGACGAGGAAATTCATGAGATGGACGACAAAAAAAAGCTGGAGAAACCACTTGGAGCAAAGAAGGACGGGAGGTGACGAAGCCAGCAGGGGAGCTGAACCAAGAGCGGTGGGTGGTGAGCCCCATCCATCACTGCTCCACCAGCACCACTAGGCAGACTCCAAAATTCTCACGTTTTTGTCCTACAAACAAACAAGCAAAACCGAGAGGCTCATTTTGTTCTTTATGTCACTCAAAAATAAGGGTGAGCAGTTCGATGGGGGAACATTTGCTGTTTTGCTTCCTAGGTCCCTCTCCTGCCCTCCGTGCACTTGTGGGGCTGGGGTATTTGCTCAGAAATCCGGGCGGGAGCTCTAGCCTCGTCAGTTGTTCTGGGTCCTTTAGGGTTTGAGCCCCAAACAAACAAACAAACAAGCAAACAAAAAAACCAAGCTGGCATCAATGGGGCTCATGGAAGTTTGCTACCTATTGTGTTTCATGGGGATGTATGTGTCTGGTCAAAAATATAGACACAACAGGGGCGCCTGGATGGCTCTGTCGGTTGCGTCTCTGACCTCGGCTCACGTCACGATCTCGTGGTTCACGGGTTCGAGCCCCGCGTCGGGCTCTGGGCTGACAGCTCGGAGTTGGAGCCTGCTTCGGATTCTGTGTCTCCCTCTCTCTCTGCCCCTCCCCCAGTCACGCTCTGTCTCTCTCTCTCTCTCTCTCTCTCTCTCTCTCAAAAATAAATAAAATAACAAAATAGGCACAATAACAACTTCCCACGTGGCGTCACCAGCCCCTCAGAAACAAAAGGAGGTTTTAGCAGCAAAAAAGTAGCAATCGCATCATGTCTCAGTGAAGAAATGCCTTCGCATTGAATAGGTTTCTCTTGAAGAAAAATCTCGCTGTTAGTCTCCTTTTTCTCACTTGGCCGCCGGTTGGCGACAACTTTGTTGATAAACTGACACGAGACTACCATGAATAGGAATCTGAAGACTCAAAACCACAGAGTCGGGTGTTACCATCTAGTTGACCAGAAACCGGGAGCAGCTCTGCAAGATGGACACCATGGTCCCATGTTCTCTGGGAGACAGAGTGATTCCGCCCTCATGGCAGTTTGTGCCGGGGAGGAGTCAGACCCTGTGTCCTTTCCCACCCTCCGGACCCTCTGGCATCCAGCCCGAGTGTGCTGACCCTGCGGGGGACCCCGGAGCTTTCCACGCAGGCCAGCACGGGCCTTGGTGGAGCCAGTGTCCTGCGGGAGGCCAGGCCAGACCCTGGGGTTCAGGACATGGGGAAAGCACCCACCCCTGACCCCAGTGAGCTCACGCTCCAGCCCGAGGAACCAGCCCATTCACACAAAAGCACAAATGACACACAGCTGGAAAAGGGGGGTGGCTGCAAGAGGTGACAGGGCAGGGGGCCTTGGGGAACACGTGAGAGTATTTCGTCTTTAATCAGCACAATGTACAGCACAGTACAGATGATAAGGTTTACAACAATCCAACCTTTAAGAACGGGCTTATACACAGCTGCTGAGCAGGTGAGTCCTTCTGGGGTGGGGGGTGGTGATTTGATCATTGATATCATTAAAAATATTTTTAAATGTTTATTTTTGACAGAGAGAGAGAGTGTGAGCAGGGGAGGGGCAGAGAGAGAGGGAGACACAGAATCCGAAGCAGGTTCCAGGCTCCGAGCCGTCGGCACAGAGCCCGACGCGGGGCTCGAACTCACGAACCGCGAGATCATGACCTGAGCTGAAGTCAGACGCTCAACCGACTGAGCCACCCAGGCGCCCCTCAGTGATAACATTTTTAAAGATGTGCATCCCCTTTGATCAGATAATTCCATCGCTAGGGCATAATCAGAGACATGTGTGAGGGTGAACATAGCCAGGGTGTTCATTACAGTCCTACCCGTGTTAGTGAAAGCCTATTTGAACTAGAAACTCTTGTCCTGAAGAGAGGTCTGCTCCAGAAAGAAGCATAGGCAGAGTTGAGTCAGGCATGGGTTCTAGTTCAAGGGTCCCCATCGAAGAAGAGACAGAGTTGGGGGTCGGGGGTCAAACATGGCCGGGAGGCTGAGTTTGTGACCTTGAGCAGGTCACAACCTCTCTGGTGCTCAGTTCTGGGCTAAGGAAGTGGAAAGAAGAGAAGCAGCTTCCACAGAGTCACCAAGAAGAGGCCCCAAGGACAATAATCTGGTCTTTCCGTGGGCGGGGGGCCTTGGAGAGGGGGGCTATTCCTCGCAGGTGTAAGCGGGAGTTGTCATTTTCCAAATTCATTTCCAATCTCAGCTTTAAACCCTGTGAATGACAGGAACTTGGTGCAGGACCAGGGTCGGAGGGGGGGGAGGGATGGGAGGCGGCCCCCGGGGGCTCCGGGAAGTCCTGCTGCTCGAACAGGGGGTGCAGACCTGCAGGTCTGTGCCACTTGGGTCATTTACGCTCCCCTGGTATTTAGCACGAGAGGAGGAGTAATTGCCCTGGCAGTGTCCTGGCTGAATTCCAATTTGGGTGATTACATTCTGCCTACTTAAAATTCCCCTCTCTGGTATCCATGGTAGAAGCAATTCTTTAAACCCTCTCCTGTTAGGAGGGGGGAAGAAAAATTAAAAGAGAGGAGCCAGCCTAGGCTTCTCCAGCACGAAGTATATTGGACGGCTCCGTGCGCCCAGAAGTGGTTTCTTTTTTAAATAGGGAGGAGACGACCCCCATTGGAATAAATCCGTCACACAGGCTGGAATTTTCCAGAAAGAAAGATTCCGTTGAAGGAACGGGGGCTATGCGTCTGAACACGGAGAATACTTACGTGGAGAGAAAGTGCTGAGTTCCTGCTCAGGCCGGGTGCCGCAGCTCAGACCTGAGACCCGACCCCCCCTCCCCAGAACACCCCCCTGCCTGTTGCTTGCTCCGGATTGCTTAATTATAGAATATGAAATTGTTTCCCTTCCTTTGGATGCTATTGGGAATGATGTATAGATAACAGCTTGAGAATTCAAATTATCCTACAGATCAACATGACCCGAGAGAAGAAAAAATGTTTTGACTATTACACTAAACAAACCGGGCTGGATGTCAGAGATACACGGGCTGCGCAACACTCCGCATGCGTGATTTGCGCCCATCCTAAGTGGCTTTATTAATTAAAGTGCGCCGGGACTTTGTAACGCCGGTACCTGACGTATTTTTTTCAACACACACACGCACAACACATGGCTCAGGAAAGGCAGCAAAGTTGGATTTCCTAAAGTTTGCCCCTCCCTCCACGCTGTTCACCGGCAAGGGATCCTTCAGAAGTCTCGGGTTCCCGTCGACACTGATCTGAAAGAATGACAATTAGCCCCTGATTTACGGGAGGGCTGGAGCGTATGGGATAAGCTGCATCCGAGACAGAAACGCAGGGAGACCCCTCGGCTGGGAGCATGTGGGGAAGCCTGCCTCCATCACAGTGTCTGTGCTCTGGAACTTACGGTGGCATCCGTGCACAGCTGAGTAGAAAGCCAGGATCCTCGCTGCAGATGGCACCTGCCTGTCTCAGTGTGTATCTTACCTGTTTGGCCACCCGTGTCGCACAAAAGGCAAGTGTCCTGCACGTTCCTGTGCTCACCCTTCCGCTTTCAGGCAGAGATGGCCGCAAGGTCGTTATTTCATGTGGGTGCTTTGCGGACCTCATCGGTGCCCGCTCCAGAGGGGAATAGCACACGATTAAGCTGCCCGTCCTCCCCTTTAGTCATCTGCTCCTAGACGGACAAATAGTCAAGGCTGCATCGTGTCCTGTTTCCACTCTGTTGATGTTGGTGCGCACAAAAAGTCTTGCTGCCTGAAAATCCTAACCACCTGGAGGATTGTGCCCACGCACCTGGCTCCTCTCGGGGGCTATACCTAACTGCCCGTGTGTCTTCCACAGTGAACCTGCGGTGTTCCCGTCACTGCAGCTATAATTGCCCGGAAAGATCTGGAAAGATCAACCCTCTGGGGGACGATCAACTCTGTTCCATTGCTGCTAATATCCATTGATACTAGAGGATTTCCAGCCCAGGCCGGGCCTCCATGGCCCCGGGAGGCTGTGTTTCGATCTGGAGAACAAGGGAGGGTTTGGGTCAGAGCTTGGGACCTGTGTAGGGAGGCTACTCAGTGCCGGTTACCTGGGTTCTGTACTCCTGCCCTGCAGAGCTGTCTGCCGTCCACACCTCCCTCCTTCCTCCTTTCGTGGCCTGCCTGCCTGGAAATGTAGACAATTCACCCGGGTGATGCTGTCTTAGATCGTCCTCACCTACGAGGTTTTCCCACCACAACACTGTGGCTTGGGCTCCATCTGCAAAAATAAAACCGAACAAGGGCACCTGGGTGGCTCAGTCGGTTAAGGCTCCGGCTTCGGCTCGGGTCGCGATCTCACGGTCCGGGAGTTCGAGCCCCGCGTTGGGCTCCGTGCCGACGGCTCGGAGCCTGGAGCCTGCTTCGGATTCTGTGTCTGCCTCTCTCTCTGCCCCTCCCCCGCTCCCGCTCTGTCTCTCAAAAATAAATAAACATTAAAAAACATTTTTAATAAAATAATAAAAAAGAATAAAAAAATAAAACCTAACCAAAAAGGCTAAGACCCAGGGGCGATCCGAGAACAAAGCGGCCGTTTTCAATATCCTCCAAATTACTAATATATTTTTCTCTAATTGTATATCCTAGCTCCAGAACCCTGTTTTTAAAAAATGCTTAATGAATGCTTATTCAGAAAGATTATTACAAAACATTATAAAATGTTAGCGCCTTTTTAGTGGTTATGGCTCAAAATGACACCCTATAAGAGAAAAAAGGAATAAAATAAAGGAGATATTTCCATCAGTAACGGTAAAAACACAGCAAGCTGTAGACCCCTTTCCAAATGGAGCGTTACTGTCCTGGTCGAAGCCATGATGTGTTAATATCGCTGCCTTTAACTATCGGGTTTTATTTTCTTTCAGGGCAGCTGACTTACCAGAGGTGAGTGAAAATTGCAGTTTGAGAACCTCTTTGGTCAGCTATTGGAAAAGGACTAATTCTCTCCTGTTAAAGCAAGCTCAAGGTTTTTCAAGAAGCCAGCGTGAGCGGCTTGGATTCCAAAGGCGAGACAGGAGTGGCAGGACTTTCCGGGGGGAGGGGGGCGGAGAGCGGCTTCCGCTGGATGCTTCTCCACTTACCGGGGGTTCCACTCGCTGGCTGGCAGTATTTACTAGACAGCAAGACCCATTTTGTGAGTCCTTCCCTGGATAAAGCAGAGAACAGCCCCCTCCTTCACCCCCCACTTTCCCCCCCCCCCAGCCGCCTGCATCCAGTGCAGCTGTTTTGTTCTTTAAATATATTATCACTTTTAAAACTGACGGTAGAGGAACGAATATATTCATTTTTCAGCCCAACGAGGCTGCAGGAAAAAGCAGGTTCTGCTGCTGAGGAACAACATGGCATAATGTTTTTCAAAACACCACCAGCTCTGGCTTCCTCCTTTTAATGGTATTCATTTTCCTTCTTAGAAAAGGGGTTAAAATTAGTAGGCACATTTCATATTAGCGTATTTCATGCAATAAAGCATAAATTATTTAAAATAACACGACCTTTTATCTTGCACCTTTTGAAGGAAGCAAATTAAAAATGTAAATTGGGAGCTAATTAATATGCAAATGTATTCATTCGCAGTTAACAATTAGCAATTAAACCTGCAGTGTCTACAAAGAGCACGGACAAAATTAGTAACTTAATTTATCATTAAAAAATGAAAACGTACACAAAATTTTAATTGACTTTCAAAATATTTCCCCTGCTTTTTTTCCTTTCATTTTTTAATACCAAAAAAATATTTTTTTTATATCAAGCCTTAGCTCTACAGATGAAACTGGGGGCAAGCAGCATTTGGGGGAGTTCATTAAATAGGATCGGCAGAAAGCACGTTAGGAAAAGTTTGCCTTTTATATGAGGTATTAAAAGATGACATTTAAGAGTGTTGACTTGTGTTTCATAGTTGAGTTCAAGAGAGATAAATACATAGATTCTCCTGTGTTTGGGAATATAGAGATGCCAGAGATTTGTACAGATAAGGGGGGGGGGGTTACACTCTGCCTATGTGCGTAGATGTGGGACCGGCTGTGTGTGTGTGTGTGTGTGTGTGCCTGTGGATGCATGTGTGTGTGCCGGAGCCTTCTAGAAGCCGCAAAACAAACGCATAGGGTCATTGAAACGCTTCTGGTTCAGCTTTGAGAATGCCAGTACAAAACAGTAGCATAGAGAATCAGCAACAAATAGCTTAAGATGTAACCACGGCACTCTAGGTTGATCATGTTACACATTAACATTCAGTGTTTCATTTACCCTTGCTCTCTATGGCCCAGACACATATTTTCCACTTTCTGTTCTTTGGGGGGGGGATTCGAAAGAACAAACCTTTTGCATATTTTCCTGAATCGGGGGTTCATGGGATACATCTTGCCACCTTATTCTGGTTATTTAAACAACACCTGATGCACCTGCTCCATTGAGAGCTTGCTAAGTCCCATTCACAAGTGTTTTCTTTCGGTTTCCCTTGGTTTCGGCTGACTCCCGCTGGCCGCTCTGCGTCCTCTCCCTGGTGAACTTCGTTCATATTTCAGGGCTGCATCGGGCTCTCTGCTCATGCGGGTTTTGCCATTCTGCCGGGGGCTAGACGTGGCTCTCGTTCGCTGGAAGGGGATCTCACAGTCACCAGGACATCGCCATGTGTCGCCGCATGCTAGGAGGTTGGTTCGAACTGGGATCGGGGGTCTGGCAGCTTTCCTCGCCAGGCCCCTAAGTGGCTTGCGTACCATCGAGACCGCGTGTTCCACTGTGCTGTCTTCATTCACAGTCATAAGAGAAAAACAGCATCTAGGGCGAGGAAGTCAACGACCATGAGGCCGAGGCAATAAGCATTACCTTGATTTCATGTGGTTTCACAAAAGGCACTCTGGCCTTCCTGACAGATGTAAGTAACAGCACTGACAAATCGTTCTTGATGAAATTGGTATTATTCTCTGGTGTTCATTTAGCCGTTCGCAAACTCCTAGAGAAGACAAATGTGTTGGGCCAAAAGGAAATACCCTATCCCTTCGTAGTGGTGCCGAAGATATGTTTTTTTCCCCTCTCCCAACTCTTTCTTGGAGGCCCTGTGATATCTCCCCGATACGTCCCATAGTCCAGAACTTCCCAACAATAAGAATGGCCATTAGAAACAAACAAAAAAGCTCAGGTTTAACGGAAATTGAGATACGACGCTACATACAGCTCTTGACTTTGGCAAAATCGTGGTTGGGTCTGGTAATCTCTACTTGCCAGGAAGGAATTTTCAATCAGATCCCTCCACCCCCACTCTGGGGATAAAAGGGCTTTTCATTCCCAAGAACAGGCTATACTACCCAGGCTGGGAACTGTGTGGCTTGGGGGTTCGCAGAAGGCACTTAGGAACAAGCTTACAGAAATGTACGCTTTCTCTTTTTATAGCAAATATACACCTTTCTATTTCAGTAGGGAAAATATATGGACCTCCGCAATGATCACTTTTCATGCACTATTTAGATTTTGAGCATCTCAGAAGCCCTTTTATGCCTTCTGAGCTTTCCTTGGGAAGCTGAAGAGAATAAAGATTTCTCCCTTCCGATACGCATATTTCATGACGGGAACTGTCACCAAAGAAGCCTGCTCACCTCACCTTCTGACTCCTCTGCCCAAAAAAGACCCAAATGGCCTTCCGATCGTGCTGTGTGTGTCTGTGCTGGGGCGCCTGAGATATTAAGCAGCTAACAACAATCTGAGAATTAAGTTACCACAATTAGGAATTAGAAGCAGGTGGCATAATAATGGTGCTTTTTTCATTTCATTTATTAGCAAAAAGAGAGAGGAGCCTCATTTATTTTCATCAGCGCCTCAGTAAAAGCATAGCAATTTGCAACACAAAAATCATTTCAAGTACCTCAGCCTCTCGCAAACCTCGTTCTCTTTTTTCTTTTTTTCCCTCTTTTTTCTTTTTTTCTGCTTTAAAAAGCCTTTTAAACTTATCCCTCCCTCCCCCATCCTGAAAGGGTGTTTGGATGTGTGTTTAGGTGGAGTGGTGAGTGCTGGTGGGATCAGAGTCTCTCTTCCTAAGCAGTTGAGGGGTGCAGACTGGAGCCGAGGGTTGGAGGTGCGGGGGCTCGGGGTCAAGAGGCATCTTACACCCCGTCCACCGGTTCCCAACCCGCCCCCCCCCCCGCCCCCCGCGCCGCCTTTCATTCAGTTTCACACGTGCCGGTCTCTGCCTTGCCAAGACTCAATTCACACGCGACTTCTCCCCCAAATAAACAAAGTGCACGACATCCGTTTGCAAGGCATCAGCCACGCGGCCAGCGGCGCCCCGCGCACCCCACGGCCGGCCGGCACCTGGCTCCCCGCAGGCCCCCCGGGGCTGAGAACGTGTCGCGCGGGCCGCTCCTCGAGGACCGGGCGCGGCGCAGCGGCCCTCGCGCGCCCTCTAGCGTCGGCATCGCCGCGGACCGGCCCGCCCTCCACCGCCGGCAGCGGGGTCCCCGGAGAGGGGGCGGGAGGTGCGGGGGTGCGCGGCCAAGGGCGCCCGGGCGCGTGCATTTAGCACGAGTCCCCTCCCGCGCGGGGGCTCGGGGCCGATTCTGCGTCTAACTCTGGGGAGCCCCTTCGGGGGCCGGGGCCTCTCGCTCGAGTGGCCCCGCATGTGGCCTTCGCCGGGGCGCCGGGCTCGTAGGCCCAGGCCGGGCCGGCCGCCCGCTCTCGGCCCACCCCGCCGCCTGCGTTCGTCCGGACCCCGCGGAGGGCGCCGCGCGCCCCGGGACGGGATTTCCGCGCGCGTCCGCGGCTCAGTCCGCGCGCTGCTCCCCGGGGTCCCCTCCGCCCCCTCTGCCTTCTCGCCCCTGCTCCGCCCGTCACCTCCCCCCCGCCCCCCATCGCTGCGCCCCCGACCCTCCGTCTGCACCCCGGCTCTCGTTTCCCTCCGTTGCGAGGATTTTAGAGCAGCGAATTCTCATCCGCTTTCTCCGCTCTGTCTCTCCGTCTTTTTTCCCTACAGGGTTCTGGCTGTTTCTCTTTTCTCGCTTCGCTTCTCCTCTTCCTACGCGATAACCTCACGGTTTCTTCGCTCTTTCTCCAGTTCTGTTTCTTCACCTCCAACTTTGCGTTTCTGATTTATTTTTTCTCTGCCCCGTTCCTCTTCTTCCCCTTCCTCCCCCCACCCCCTTCGCGCCCTCTCCCGCTCCCCCGGGAATTTCGCAAATAAATCACGGGCCTCCAGTTTAATCATCTCTAATGCGAGCCGACTTCCCCTTCCTCCAACCGCAGGCGAATTAGCTGCGGCCCAAGCCTTGCGAGACGCGGGAGGGTCACGGGTGCCCGCCCGGCCCGGCCTGGCTGTTCCTTTTCGCTTTGTTTTGCTTGCCTGTGTCTGTTGGGTTTGTTTTCTGTTGCCGTCTTCGGTTTAAAAACACAGACTCCTTTGGGGATCCACTGTCCATATCGGAGGAAGGGGCGTTAGGTGAGGGTGCAGACGCGGCTGGGAGGGGGCCGGGGAGGGGACCCCAGGAGCCAGTCGGCAGGGAGAGAAGAATCTCCGAGTTTGGACTTTCCAGGAGAAGTTCTGCCTCTCCCTGGAGAGGCGCCCCTTTCTTAAGGATGCAGACAGCTTCGGTGGCCGGGGAACTTTTTCAGGGTTTTTTTTTTTTTGGTTTTTTTTTTTCAGGCTGGAGAAAAGGATCCACCACTCAATTGGCCAAAGGGATTCCTGACAGTGAGTCAGGACGTTCATCCCCCGAGCAGCACAGAGGAGTACAGGCTGGTGGGAGGCGAGAGAAGGAGGGTTGCAGGCATGGCTTTGGGGAATATAAATTGACACAACCCTTTTGGAAAGAAGTTTGGCAGTCTGTGTCAAGAACCTTTAAAGCACTCATACCTTTTGATACAGTAATTCCAGTTCTGGGAATCCGGCCCAAAGAAATCATCTGAAATGTGGGAAGAGCTTTACGCCCAGAGATGTAAAGTGAGCTGCCGCTTATGAAAGAAAAATTGGAAATAGCCTGAACTGTCCAACAGAAGTGGACTCTGTAGGTCACCTGTGGTCCGCCCACCGCCTACAGCTCACGTGGCGTGGCAGGTCGCGTCTGGAAGAGTACGGTGGCTGGGGAGGTGCCGGCGGTCCAGAGAGGCAAAAGCAGGATTCAAAGCCACATCAGCAGCACGATCAGAGAGGCGCTCAGCGAGGGAAAGTCACACGGGGAAACCACGTGCACAGCCTGCCTCTGCGTGGCGGAACTGGCTTGATTCTCCCCCCCCCCCCCCACAACCCCCTACTTCTCTTTGGCCTTCTAGTTTTCTGGAAGGAGCACCAATTTCCCTTTAGACTAGAAAGGAAGCCGTCACCTTTCTTTTTCCCTTTTCAAAGTGGGTGTGGAAGTGACCAGGGCTCGGAGAAGAAGGTTCTAGATGGTTGAGGGGGAAAGGAGCCAGTTTCTGGATGAGCAGACGCTGTGAGATAGAGGAAGTGGTGGGGAGCTTAGTTTCTAGGATGATGGCGGGGGGGGGGGGCAGACGGAGGGACAGAGCACAGGTGTTAGAGGAAAAGGGGCCCGGGTTTGAGTCCCGCGCTACTCCCTGACCCGGGCAGCGCTCGGTTCTGCCCAGCGCTTTCTGCCGCCTTCGCTGTTCGATGTGGAGCTGTTTTCCGCGACAGCTGACCTCCGTGTGTCTGTCGTACGTGCTCCGTGGCCGTCACCATATCCTCCCTTATGCTGCTGACCCCTGAGGAAGATGCATGGCATACTCTCTTTGGAGAGAGCAGTACTCCCCAGTTGAGGGTTTAACCAAGACCCTCGGTTGCCCCATGACTCCGCGTTCCCGTGGTGTAGCTGCGGCCATGGGCTCTGGGGACCAAAACCAGCAATGTACCTGCATGGGCGTTTCCCAAAGTAGGCTTTGCGGAACACCGTTCTGCCGATGGCCCCCAATGCTCAGTGGATTCATGGAGCACCTCTCTGATCCAGGGCTGTAAGTTCCGCGAAGACAGGGAGCACCTTGACTTTGCTTTCTTGACACCGGCACCTTGACTTTGCTTTCTTCCATTCAGTCCCTTCTTTTAAAAAATTTTTTTAATGTTTATTCATTTCTGAGAGAGAGAGAGAGAGAGAGAGAGAGCGCACAAGCGGGGGAGGACCAGAGACAGAGAGAGGGAGACACGGAATCCGAAGCAGGCTCCAGGCTCTGAACAGTCAGCACAGAGCCCGACCTGGGGCTGGAACTCAAGAACCATGAGATCGTGACCTGAGCCAAAGTCGGAAGCTTAACCGACTGAGCCATCCAGGTGCCTCCCCCGCCTTTTTAAAGTTTATTTATTTTTCAGAGAGAGAGAGAGAGAGAGAGAGAGAGAGAGAGAGAATGAGTGGGGGAGGGGCAGAGAGAGAGAGAGAGAGAGAGAGAGAGAGAGAGAGACAGAAGCAGGCTCCAGGCTCCGAGCTGTCAGCACAGAGCCCGACGCGGGGCTTGAACCCACGAACCGTGAGATCATGACCTGAGCCCAAGTCGGACGCTCCACGGACCAAGCCACCCCAGTGTCCTGCATTCAGTGCATTCTTCATTTCAGGCTGGTCCTCGGTAAAATGGGGAAGTCGAGGAAGTTTATTTTAGATGACCTTTCACCTCCCGTTTTGGAATTTCTCTTGCCAGAAATTCATGCTCTCTCTCCCTTCTACCCCAGAGACCTGTGCAATAGAACATTCTGTGATCCTGGTAACGTTCCGGAATCCGTGCTGTCTGATACGGTAGCCACTAGCCACATGTGACTACGGAGCACTTACGACGTGTCTAGCGGGCACTGAGCAACTGATTTTGTAGTTTCATTTAATTTTAATTAATTTAAATGGAGATCAAACGGCCCCATATGGCTAGTGACCACAGCGTTGGACCGTGCAGCTCTATAAAAACCTGTCCTCAGTTCTGCCTCCGGTCTCACTCAAACCCACATCCATCCTTTATAACCAAATGGTATGAGCTCTTCGGGTCTCAGCTAGATGCCAGCTCAGTGGCTGAGTCGGAACCGGCTTGCCCTGGCCTGCACCAACCTCTCTCGAGCTGGGGATTCACATTAGTAGTTTGAAATCAGGTGTCGTGGGAGTCTTTATGCCATGGAAACGGGCAAATGCTACAACACGTCTGTTCTCCTCCGGAAGCCAGTTTCCAGTATTTATCCAGTACTTACCAGCACATCCTTGAGTGAGAGAGCCATGACTTGTATGCTTCTAAGAGCGAGGACCTCCTTGAAGTTTGCTCACCAGACACTTCGCTGGTCTTACCCTAGAGGCCCGGCTCTGTTGAGTAACTTCCCACCGACTTCCCAGGGGCAGACCAGGCCCGTTGTCTGGGATCTGGGGGCTTCCAAGGCTTACATCTCTCAGTGGACTGTCACCCCACACCTTTTTGTCTGCCTGCTCCATTAGAGTCAGAGTTCCTTGAACGTGGGTGGTTCCTGGGTCTAGACGCTGAATCCCCAGGGCCTACCGCGTAGGAAGCACTCAATCAGTACTCATTGGATTAATAATAATAATAATAAAAGCTTAGTGGAAAGAACTCGCAGCCCCCAGTACGAGTTTGCTGCAGCTCTTACCAGCTGTGTGGTGCTGAGTACGCCCCCTGAGCCAGTGTCCTCGTATGTTCCGTGGGCACAACGCTCTCTTTCCCGGCCACCGTATTGCGAGGGTCAGTAACATATAGGAATGCTTTGGAAAACCGTGCAAATAAGCAACTTGCTTTTGAAAGTCCTGGTGCGTTTTGTATTCTCTGCGGTTCTTTGCTTTCTTGGGTTTGGTGATCCAAGGGGGGGCCAAAGGGGTCCATATTCTTCCACTGATTTCAATGGGACCAGCAGCAGCAGCAGCCTCCGACAAGTGAGGAAAAGAGCACGTGCATTTGCAACTAACCAGATGCTTGCCCTTGAAGGGAAGAATGCAACGGTCTTTGTGCTCCCTTAGCGGGGAAGGAGGCAGCGTGGCTCCAGCCAAAGTGTGTTCTTTCTGTTTCTGGACTTCCACGAGGAAGGAGGCATGGATGGTGGAGGCTGAGCTCTTGGAGCAGAAATGGTTGTCTTCCGACATTTAGGAACGAAGTTCCCTTTTTAAAACCCGCAAATATTTGTGAGTTATTTTTCTCTTGGAGAAATGCTTTTCTCAAATCCGCGATGCTAAATGCCGTCACGGGGCATTGCAGCTTCTGGGGCCTGTGAAAGTTGACACCATACCAGGGCCACCCCAAAGGGGTTAATTGCACGTAAGCATCAGAAAGTGATTATCTCATTAAACTTCGAAATGGAATGGTAAAAACACTGGGTGACAGACTGTCTGTAGGAGGGTCCCCTGAGGTGCTCTCTGTTTATTACTAATCATCTTTCCTGCCCAGGCTGTGCCTGTTTCCAGTGGAGCCCAAGCTCCAACCTCGCTCTCCGAGCTCTGGATTCGCTCCGAGATCTGTCAGACAGATTGCCCCGTCGGTGTTTCGTGCCCTGCCTGAACTCTGCCGTTGTGCCTGGATATCTTGAGACTTTGATCACGGGTCTTCAGCTCCCCGATTTCTATTTAAAATCCAAAGCTCATTTCTATACTTAGAACCATGGAGTCAAAGAAGTTTGAAGTGTTGGGAGTTATCCTGGATATTTATGAATACTGCCCAGAAATTTTGGGTTCAAGCCCTAGGACGCCAGCCACGAAGCACACATGTTGGATCCCTCGTGTTCAAATCTGCCGGATTTATTCAGTCCTTCTGGGCAAGGTCCTTGGAAGGCACGCGGGTGGATACAGCGGTGACTCAGAAAACCGTGTTCGGAAGCAGCCTGCCAGGCGGGAGGGGAACAGGCTGGATGTGCGGGCTTTAAAATAGTCTTTGTGACTTAGAGCACCATCCCGTATGCTCCTGGTTCCTACCCTGTGATGTGGTTATCTGCAGCACCACGATGCTACAGAGAGGGCACCAGGGCTCAGGCTGCTTAGGTGACTTCCCCGGGTTCCCCAGAGCAGGGCTGTCTGACATCGGGACCCACATCTCTTTGCCTGCTGCCCACGATAGGCAGCAGCCTGTGCTGGTGGAGACCTTGAGAAGGAGGGGTTCATCTCCACTGGGGGCAAGGAGGAGAAGGTCATAGAGGAGGTGGTGTCCGAGTACAGTTTTCACAGATGGGGCTCGATCAGTAAGAGAGGAGTCACAGAGAAAGGCATGTGGGCATCCAGTTTAGGGACTACCGAGTCGGCAGGACTGACTGGAGACTTTGCGCTTTGTTTTTATTTCTTACTTCGGGATGATTCCTTTATGCAGCAATGAACATTTGTTGAGCACCTATTATGTGCCGGACCCTGGGGATTTCAAGATTAAAAAACAAAAACAAACAGACAAACAAACAAACAAAAACAGCCAAGGCAGTTGCTGGGTTAGTGGCCGTGTTTTGAGCCCTGGAGATGTGCTCAGATCTGAGTGTTAGGACAGTCACCGTGGCGACAGTTGGGAGGAGGGGTTGGAGGTGGTGCAGTTAGAAAAGCTGGGAGACCTTGAGGAGACTCCTAAGACTTCGCCGGGGGCCGCGGCAACCTGGATAAGGAGGAGGGGACAGATCGGAAGGTAGCTTAACTAAAATTCCTTTGTCTAGAATCCACCCGAAAATTACTTCAGTTCCCCTTTAGAATTGCGTCTGTGCAACAACACCTTAATATTTTGCCCTCAGCAAAGATTACGTGATGCTCTAAGAAAAGCCACCCAAGGAACATCACTGCATTTTTTTGTAAAATGACTATTGGGGACATCATTCATTACGCTGCTCAATGCCACTTATGCAAATGTCCCTGTGACAAATGCATCCTAGGGCACCGGGCCAAGAGAAATTGGTCCTCCTGACACGCAGGCTGGATCCTACCTCTAGACGGGAAGAACCCCTTGGCCTGCGGTCCTTCCCTCTGGACTCCACGTGCTGGGGAGCTGAGAGGGCAGTTTGGGGCTTAATTTCTGGAGTGTTACCTGGGCCACTGTACCCCTCTCTCGATCTAAGGGTATTCTATTTTTATTGTACTCTGCCTTTGGGAAATGGAGGTGGAGAGGAAGCCCAGGGATCAAGTCTGTCAATGATAAATGGTTCAATACACCTGCTGGCAGCATAACACGGAGCCTGTATGTTTCCCGAACACCATTTCCCAAACCCTGTTCCGTGGCATACGGAGGTTCCAGAGGAGGGAGCATCATCACAGCCGGTGACATTTTTCCTGTTCGGTGTATTTCAAAGTAAAATGTTAGAAAAAGGCTAAGCTTACCGCTAGAGCTGTTCTAATAATTAGAGAGAGGCTGGATGGCGTAACAGCCCGAAGTGCGGGCTCTGGGCCCAGCATCTTCAGGCACAACCTGACCTGAGAAATGCCTCGACCTCTTTGCGACTCGGTTTCTTCGTCTGCAAAATGGCACGGGCGCAAGGACCTGCATCGGAGAGGTAGACCCGTGCCCGCCACGCGGTGACCCTGGGACCTGTGGTGGCTTTCCTTTCTAAGTGATCATCTGCCTTTGAGAAGGGGTCTCCCCCGCCACCTGAAAGCACTGCGAGGTCACGTGACAGATGGGGGTGGGTGGGGGGGGGAAGCGCGCTGTTCCCCAGCAGTTTGCGCAGTTGCCTCTCCCGCTGCCAAGCTGTGTGTTTTCTTTTTGACAATGGCTGGTCTTTGTCGTGCATTCTATCTCATAATTTTGACATTTATCGGTGCACTTATTCCCTGTTTACTTTATATTAAGCGTATGGATCACATTTTGATCATTTCTTACCAGAATGAATTCATCCGTGAGACCATTTTTGGGCTGTCTCCTTTAATGTAAACGAGACCGCATGAGCTTCTGTCAGCACCCCGACAAAGCACTGCGAGTTAAATACTATTCGTGGTCAGACGGCTTTGGGAAATGCTGCCCGAGGTCACACTTTAGTTGCGCATCGAAGTCTTGGAGCAAGGTTGCTATGTAGACTCAGGTACAGCTCTAGACAACTTGGCCCTTCAAACCATCACCGCTCTTTATAATGAAAATTGGATCTTATATAAGCCTCTGGTGTTTTTACCAGGGACAATAGTTCTACCGCCTTTTTTTTTTTTTTGTAAGCTTATTTATTCATTTTGAGAGAGACAGAGACAGTACAGATGGGGGGTGCACAGAGAGAGAGAGGGAGAGAGAATCCCCAGCAGGCTCCACGCTGCCAGAGCAGAGCCTGATGTGGGGCTCAAACTCAAGAAACTGTGAGATCACGACCTGAGCCGAAAGCAAGAGTCGGATGCTTAACCAACTGAGCCACCCAGGTGCCTCTACAGCAACACCACCTTAAAACAATGCCCGTGCTTATCATTTCTTCATTCATCTATTTAACAATTATTTCCTGAGTCCCTCGTATGTGCCAGGTTCTATGCTACGCATTGGCGGTATTGAGTTCTGTCTTCCACGTTCCAGATCTGGGCTGTCCAACATGGTAGCCATAAGCCACATGTGGCTTCTGAGCACTTGAAACGTGGCTAGTCTGAACTGCGATTTGCTGGCCATGTCAAACGTCGAAGACTTAGCATGAGAGAGAACACAAAATGTTTTTAAAGCAATACATGTTTTACATAGTATTTATTATGTATTAAAATAATTAATACTACGATTTAAATAATTAATATTGGTCACATGTTGAAATGATAATATTTTGGATCTATCAGGTTAAAAAACATTCACTGTTAGAATTAATTTCACCTGCCCTTTTTTTTTTTTTGTACTTTTTCAATGCAGCTACTGGAAACATTTTAGATTACAAATGTGCTCATATTCTATTTCTATCTGACAGCACTGGTCTACAAGGTGTGTAGACATGTAATCGGTTAATTATAAAACAACAAAGGGAGTGCAATAATTTTCCGCATCTGACATGGGGAGGCCACCCCAGAGGCAGGAAGGGGAGGTCGGCAGAGTCTCCAGCTGCGTGTGGGGGCTTGAGGCGCTAACTGGGGTTGGGGTGAGGAGGTTAGAGTTGGAACCCAGGGCACCAAGAGGGAGCACGACCATACTGGGATCCAATGGTGGCTTGAGGGTGTACAAGTCAGCTTTTGCCGTGTAACAAACAGTCACAAAACCCCACAAAGATGTACGAGAATGTGCACTTGCTTCTGCAGATTGGCTGGGGTTCTGCTGATCTACGCTGGGCTTGGCTTCTCTCTGAGGATTGGATTCAGGTCTACTCCAGGAGTGTTCGTGTCAGGGCCCAGGCTGAAGGGGCAGCAACTAGCCGGGGGGAGCAGTCGTGCGATGCACGGGGTGCAAGAGGCAATCCCAGTTGTGCAAGGGCTGTTCGACCCTCAGCTCAGTCACATCGGCTAACATCCCAGCAGCCACAGCAAGTCACATGGCTCGGGCCAGATTCCGCAGCAGGGAAGTGTTCTCTGCCCTTGTGCACCGCGAGGCCAGAGCAAGTCATAATGGCCAAGCCCTACATCTGTTGGACAGAGGGAAATTCTCCTTCCTCAGAGGTGGGGGGGCGGGCAGGGGAGGTGGGGAGGGAGTGCATTGGGTGGAACAATAATCGAATCTATCGATGTGGGGGCACGATTAGAGGTGGGGTGGGGCTCCCGATCCCAGCACAGATGGGCTTTGTTTTGCTGACATAGCGCTTCTTTTCAAGGAGAAATTCAAATGGCCTTCAGAGAAGCACGTGTTCTCACGCTCGGCACAGGCCAGGCGCTCACGTTGGTCTCCCGTGTCATCAGATCACCTGCCTGGCACGCGGGTGGCAGCTGTTGGGGAAGCAGCTGCAGCTTGCTTTCAGCGGCCACGCAGCGTGGGTGCCGCGCTGGGTCCCTGCGGCTGCTGTACCAATCACTGCACGTTCGGTGGTAGAACAACAGAAACTTCTTTTCTCACCGTTCCGGAGGCCAGTGGTTTGGAATCAAGGATGCCAGCAGGGCTGGTTGCTTTAAGGGCCCTGAGTGAGACTGTGTTCCCTGCCTGTCTCCCAGCTTCCGGGGGCGGCCAGTCATCCTTCGTGTGCCTTGGCTCATGGCTGCATCCTCCCTTCTCTGCCCACATCTTCACACGGCCTTCTCCCTGTGTCTTCCGGGATCCCTGTGTCAAGTTCGCCTCTCCGTTCTGTTCTAAGGACGCCAGTCCTGAATCCAGGAGGACCTCATCTTGATGTCGGGAATGTAATTGCATCGGCAAAGACCCTGTTCCCACATACGGTCACACTCCCAGGTCCCAGGGGTTAGGAGTTGAACGTACCTTCTCGAGGGAGCAGAATCCAACCCAGTACAGGTGGATTGCCAGGTGGGCCAAGGAGAGCAAAGCAGGGCGGTGGTGGAGATACTGTCCGCTCTCCTGGGGGTGGGGGCTGGGGCGAGCTCTGCGGGGAGAAGCCCTTGAGGTGGGGCTTGAAGACCGGATGGAGTTTGGGGGAGGGGAGAGAGGCCATGGCAGGAGAGGAATAACCAAACCACAGAAGTGTGAAAGAGCCTTGGGGGCCCCCCGGGGGGGGGTGTCCTGACTGGCTTGCCATGGCTGGAGCACAGGATGTGGAAGGGGGGCCAGGGAAAGGGCAGGTGACTAAGCAGGGCTTCAGATGTCAGATGACGGTGTTTCCCTTTTATCAGGAGCATGCAGAGGAAATGAATGCCTAACTGTACGTTTTCGTGGCTTTATATGCAAGACCCTTGGTGGAAGGGGCAGAGCCTGGCTGGTTGCTCACCAGCTGAATCTCGTGTCCTCCTGGGCACACAGAGAACCACATGTCCCAGGCTCCCCTGCGGTTAGGTGACCGTGTGAATTCTGGCCGGGGGGAAAAGAGAAGCAAGCTGTGCCACTTCTGGACCTGGCCACGGAAATCGGCCACGCAACCCTGCCTGCTCGCTCCTTTCCCTGACGTGCCCGCCAGCTGCAGATGGGATAGTGGGGGACTCTGAGCCCACACAGAAGGGCCTGGGAGTGTCAAAGACTGCACAGAGCCAAGTTCCCCGTGAACCTGTGTGGGGCTGCATCGTGTGGGAAGCCACGGAGATCTGGGAGTTTATAACTTCTAACGGTTCCCAGGGCAGGGTCCTCTACAGACAACCGAGGCCCACGAGGCCAAGTCTGTGGGACTGAAGAACGGGGGCCAGAGGGAGGGCTGGCCTGGTTAGTAATGCAGCTTGGGTTAGGTGCACAGCGGGACCATGAGAAGGTGTCGGGACTCCGTATGGGAGCCAACCCCGTGGCGGGACCCGCTTGCTGCTAGGTGAGGGCGGCTGTGTGGCGAGAAGGTGTGCCGGGGGTTCCTAACACAGGAATGAACTAGCGACAAGCCCTTCCGGAGGCAGCAGTTGTCTTCCATTCATTCATTCACTCATTCATTCATTCATTCAGCCAGGGGGAGCCTCTAACACTCCCGGCCCCGGCCTCCGAGCCATCGCCAGTGTGCGGACAGAGGGCGGCGATGAGAGTGGAGGAGTCTCTAGGCGACGTCTGTCCAGAACCCCGAGGCAAGGTGGTTCTGATCACAGCCCTGACGTGGACCCCTCCCTCACCTCCAGAATGACTCAGAGGGCGCTCTCCAGCTGCAAAACTGGGCTCCACTGATTTACCGGTGACGGCCGCCTCTGTCCCTCTTCCTTGGGTAGGACCGTGTCGTGGTCTGGTCCCTTTGTGCTCAGGGGCCAGCAGGCTCTCGGTGGATGTGGAATGCAATAATACCCGATTATTTTAGCGGCGTCTGTGTTGGTGCCCACTGGTAGCTCGAGGACACACATATGCACACACACACACACGCACACAGCCCATGGGGTCTGGCAGATGCAATTAGCCTCTGGGTCCTTCAGAATTAGATGCAGGTGGCTAATTGTCCATGCCAGGAGGCAACTGTGGGCACATTAGTCACGTCTCTCCCCCCACCCCAGGCCTAATAATGGGTGGGGAATCTGAGGTGGGGGAGGGAGAAAATCCGATGGGGCTCCGTCTCTCCCTTAGCCCTGTGCTCTTATGGGCAGCCCTGGTGGGAGTGTCTGTCCTCTGGGCCCAGGGAGGGTTTCCGGGGCAGGGGAGGACGAGGGGGGCAGCTCTTCTGAGGATGCTCGGGCTCCTCTCCTCCCCTTCCCCGCCCCCCCCGGGCACACTGGAGTCCCCGCGTCCCAGTCTACTAGTGATGCCAACCCCCCGCTTTTGCGTAGCTTGTTAGGGTTCTCAAAGCTCCTTTGCAGACATCATTGCCTCCAACAGCCCCGCTGGGAGGGGCTGTGGTTCTCACACCTCACTTTCCAGATGAGGAAGTGAAGGTCCACCTGGCCATGAGCCCAGGCCTGGGACTCCCGGCCTTTGTCCTTCGTCTCCTTTTTCCCCTTGCCATGGGCAGAGTGGCAGCCCTCCCCCCCCCCCCCCCGCCCCCGGCAGGGGCCAGAGAGAGCTGCTTAGAGCCAAGCAAGTTGGGGAAATTCCTGATGCAAAGTTTACCTCTGCAACTTTTAAACACTTATTTAATGAAGCATCGAAGGTCCCCCTGTCCAAGACCTGTTCAAGGAGCCCTGGGAGTCCGGAGATGGAGTGGGTGCCATCCCACCTTCTAAGGAGTTTACGGTCCGGTAGAGAGAATAAGACACGAACATAATATCCATCCTCCCAGCCAGAATGCCTCCCTCATGAGCCTCCTAAACTATGGGGCAACTTTGGTCATTTCTCCTTGTCTCTCTGGGCCTCAGTCTCCCGAGCTGCGAAAGTAGGGTGTTGAGCCTCACCACGTCTCCGGCTCCGACCAGTTCTTCCAACAGATTTCCAACAGCGCAACGGAACCAAGAAACACATAATTCCTATGACTGGGGAGGAGGAACCGAGGAAGGGGGTGTACCAGGAAGCGTATCTGATTTGGTTTTGGCAGGTAGGATTTCAGCAGAGGAGAGGGCAGAGCAGGCCTGTATTCTCTAGGCTCTGCTCAAACTTGCTTTTGGTTGCAAATAGTGGAAACCTAACTCTGAGGGCGTCAAAAGGAATATACTGGCTAGCAAATCGTGGTAGCCTATCTCTAAAAATGCGCTTCTTAGCGAATCAAGCCTCTCGGTACACATGCCTTGTATAGGCGCCTCCCCCTTGAATCTGAGTTGACCCAGAAGCTTGCTTGTAACCTGAAGTGGCAGAAATGATGCTTCCTGGCTTCTGAGACAGAAGTGTTATAGACTCCACCTTCTCTTGGAACGACTCATCCCAAGGAAAGCCAAACATCGTATGAAGTTCAACTCTGCTGAGACCTCCAGGCTGTGAGGAAGTCCAAATGAGCCATGTGGAGAGGCAGCATAGAGAGAGATGCCTGGCCAGCCCCCAGGTGGTCCACCTACACTAACCTAGGTGTAGGTGACGCGTTAGGGAAGATGCCACTTTGCACATTGTTTGACATCTGAATGCCACAACGTGAACAACCCCAAGTCGGAACCACCTAGCTGACTCCATGAACCCACGGAACCATGCCAACAGTGATACGTTACTGTCTGAAGCCACTCAATTTTGAGATGGTTTGCTATATACAGCAATAGATGACCAGAATACGTATAGGATGCAGAAGTCCAAGGAGGTCTAGAGGTGTGGCTGGATCCAGAAGCTCAAATAATATTGCCAGATCTTGTTTTTCTCTCTTTTTCATGTTTTGTTCTCTTCTGTACTGGCTTCTTCCTAAACCACCTCTCTCCACTGACATCCCCCAGAACTTCCAGACTTGTATCACCCTTGCTACCAGCAAGACAAGGAACACACCTGCTCCGTCTCAGTAGGTACACAAAATTCTCGAAATACGTTCCATTAGCCTAGTCACGTGATCTTCCTTCACGTTAAGGGTGCAGAAGGAGCGTTCTCCACCCCTAGAAGCAGGGCTAGGTATCAGTCCGAGCCAAACAGTGGCTTCAGCGTGGGGTCTTTAAGGGGGCTATTACCAAAGGGGTTGGGGAAACGGACCCTGGAGAGGCACAAAATAGACGCTCATTCCGGTCACCTTGTGTGAGATAATGTAACTTCCCTAAATCTTTGTTTCCTTCCAGTTTTAGCAAAATTCAGGAAATAACCCCTGTCCTGCCCAACCCATCGTGAGGCTCAGGGTTGAGAACCACAAGGTGGGGAGACTGTGAGAGCTGTCCGCGGAAGCCATCTGGAAGAGGCGATCATCAGCGCTCGTGGCAACGTAAGGATACCTTAAAGGCTGAATAAAGCAGAACAAGACGTGGCTCTCCCAAACCCAAATCCTATTTCCAGATCAGTAGGCAGAAGGTTGTGTCCCCAGACACGCTGCTCTGTAGGAGTCCTTTCCCCCGCATTAATTGGGTCCTGCATTTCCATGCCCTAGCCGAGCCTGGGTCATCTAAGGATTTCCTGAAATTGAGATCCCAGCTTGAAGTAGGGGTGAGGTGAAGCACCATTTACTGGAAGGAGGAGTTCAGGTTTTCCCTGAATCTGCAGAGGCACCAGGGACATGGCACAGGAGGCCCCAATCCGGGATGATCCATTTTACTTGAGGGCATATATGTAATTTTCTCTCTGGCCATTGCTATCAAGAGGCTCCGAACGTATCGAAAGAAAAGGGACTTTTCCATTAGTCAAAAGCACAGGGCAAAAACACAAAGCAATATAAAAAATAAAAAAGACTCAATGCTGGAAGTAAGAAAACCAACACTTTTTCTATTGTGAAAGCAATTCAGTTCTTAAAATCTAGTGTGGCACTGACATAGTATCATTCATTCATCCGTTCACTTATTCATTCGCCTAGCCATCCACCCACCGACCTTTTCACGTAACTAACAGTGTACCTGGTCACACCCATCCATACCAGCCTGAGTCAGAGAAAAGGTCCAATGCCTGGGAGAGGCCTAGAGAGAAATTCTTAGAGCAGAGAAACAGTTAAAATAAATCAAAATAAAATCGGAGTTGGCTGTGATGCTTATTCTTAATGACACACAAGAAACTATAAACCAGCCAGGCTACATAATTGACCACTGAGGATTTTTTCGCTCTCAGTCAGTTTGAGATGTACCGAATCCAATATCATATCAGTGATTTGATTTGTTAATAATCAAATTGCAAATACCTTTTCATTTGGCTTCAAAAAGCAAACAGCCATTCGGAATAATTTTTATGGGTCTTGGAAAGCAATATAAACTTAAAATATTGTGTTTGCAAGTCCTATCGGCATGACCATATTATAATTTATATTGGCCTATTTTGATGTACAGTGGCATAATGAAACTTTAAAAAATATATTCTGCAAAGCTGCATCTAAGCCCACGCCGGCAGCACAGATTAATGTAAGAACATCATGGGGATTCTTTGCATATTTTCTTAAGGAGATTTCTAGAGCATGATTGTTCCACTCACCAAAACTTTAACTGAAGCAGGGCTTGCCAAGTCTTGCAGAGTTTTGCCTCCTGTCACCTTTGCAGACCCCCGGTCTGCCACCCCTCCTCCTGCTCCCACGCACCCCCACCCCTGCCCTACTGCTTACAGTGTTCCAGACACCTTGTGTATGTTCGTTTCTGTGTTCAGCGTCCTCTTGCTTCTATGTGGAATGTCCATCCTCTCTTCCCTGCTTGGGGACTATCTCATAGGCATTCTGCAGCTCCTGGCTAAAATGTCATCCCTGCTGGGAACTCTCTCTCGCACTCCCCGCACTTATTACTTCCCTTCTCCCACAGCAATTTGAAGGGGACTCTCTTACAGCACTTGTCACAGTGTGTTGTTGTTATATGTTTACACACAGGAGTGTCTCGACCAAGATATGTTCAATTTGAAAGCCCCAATGCCTACCACTGTGGCGCATAATACATGCTCAATAAGTGTTTGTGGAATGGACGGATGGGGGTGTGGATGGATTGAAGGCACAGATCCTCCTAGAAGATAATATTTTCTTTGGCTTTGAGAGCATTCAGGCACAGGCTGTAGAGAGCCTTCAGGAACTAGATAGGTTGTCAGACAAACTAATCTGTTGGATTTTTTCCAACCGGAGAGCCCCTGATTTCATTATACTCCTGTAGGGTTTTGTCTCAGCACAGAAATGCAGTAGAGACTGATTTTACTTTCAGAACTTTAGAAAAGAAATCTTTTGTCTCTTGTAATAGACGTGTGAGGTTCCCAATTACAGATGAATGAGAAAGAAGGGAAGGAATAGTATTTACTGAATGCCTACTATATACCAAGCATGGAGTTAGGCATTTTCCAATCATTTTCTCCTTTAATCTTCATGGCAATCCTATGAAGAAGTGTTATTTTCATTTTGTAAACAAGGAACTGAGTCTCCAAATCTTTTGTATTTTAGCCACTTTATTGAAATCTCACACCATTTCTAGTACTTTTTAGCAGGAAAGCAGATAATATTGCCTACACATGATGGAAATTTTAATTTTCCTTTCTAATATTTATTTTTATTTTATTTTTGAGAGAGTGCGCACGCACAAGTCGGGGGGGAGGGGCAGGAGGAGAGAGAGGATCTTAAGCAGGTTCCACACTGCGCATAGACCCTGTTGGAGGGCCCAATCCCCAGACCCTGGGATCCATGACCCGAGCCAAAAGCGAGAGTCAGATGCTCAACCAACTGGGCCACCCAGGCGGCCCTCTAATATTTATTATTTTATTTTCACCTAATTGCTAGGACATCCAGCAAAATGTTGAACAATAAAGAAGACTGCAGGTATCCTTTCCTTGTTTCTGATTTTAATGGGGAATGCTTTTATGATTCATGATTGGAAATTGTGTTTGTCACGATTTATGCATTCACGTACTAGTTAGGGCATTGGCTAAATGGTACAACAAAGAGAGTCTAGAATGCTGTGGCTTAAGTGAGATAGAAGCTAATTTCTCTCTCACATAAGAGTTCACAGCGATAGTCCAGGGCTGGTTTTGCCAGCCTCCATAGGTAGCTTCCACACTTCCGCCAGTCATTGCCATTTTCCATCCAGCTGGAAGGGGAAAAGGGATCTCAAAGGAAAACTGTTCTCTTTTTAGCAATTGTAGGGATCATCTCCACTCACATCCCATTGGCTCAAACTTTATCACCTGATCACACCCAACTGCAAGGGATGCTGGGAAATGTAGTCTCTGGCTCAGTGGCCATATTGCCCACCAAAACTGGGGGTTAAATACAACGGGGGGGGGGGGGGGAGAGAATGGATGATGGGGAACTAGCACAATTTTGCCACCATATTCTTTTATCTACTTAAATAAATCTCCTTCTATTTCTAGCTAACAAGCGGTTTGTTTTATTTTTATTATTTTTAAATGTTTTATTTTCTTTTTGAGACAGAGAGAGACGGAGCATGAACGGGGGAGAGTCAGAGAGAGAGGGAGACACAGAATCTGAAGCAGGCTCCAGGCTCTGAGCTGTCAGCACAGAGCCCGACGCGGGGCTCGAACTCACAGACGTGCGTGAGATCATGACCTGAGCCAAAGTCGGAAGCTCAACCGACCGAGCCACCCAGGCGCCCTTGTTTTATTTTTAAATCTAGGCTTAGATACTTGGTTTCACCAGATTATTTTTCAGTAACTTTTGAGGTGACCATAGGATTTTCTCCTTCAATCTGTTAGTGTGGTAAACTTCCTAATGTTGAACCACATTTATATTTCTGGCATTTGAATCTACTCAATCGAGTTGCATCATTCTCTTAACAGACCATTGGGTATGTTTTATTAGGATTTGCTCCCATATTTATAAATGATATTGACCTATAGCGTTTATGTGTGCACTATTCTTGTTTTTAGTATCGGGACCATTCCAACTGGAAAGGATGAACAAGGAAATTTTCTGTCCTTTCCCATGCTCAATAACAGAGGATGTAACCTGAAACTCTCTATTTCTTGAAGATTTGGGATAATTTGTCCTTAAAACCACCCGGCATGGTGGGTTTTTTGTTTTTGTTTTCATTTTTAGAGATAGATCTACAGCTACTTAGCACAGACTGCTGGCTGTCCACAGTATCTGTTCTCTCATTTTTCAGTTTTTAGCTGGGTATAAAAGCCTGGAATGAGACACCTTTCCCTAGCTTCTCTTGTGGCTGGATGTGACCAGGTACCAAAGTTCAGGTTATGCAAGATTTCTGAGTTCAGGTTGTAAAGGAAGTGATGCTTGTGTGTAACCTCTGGCACATGCCTTTATATGTGGGAGAGCTCCCCTCCTCCTTCAATGTGATGTCTGGAAGAGACGCCTAGAGGTGAGTCCAGTGACAACAGGCTGACATCAATAAAGCAGAAGGAGCTGGAGTCGATACCTTCGCGCTATGAGAAAGTTGACTTCTCTTTTTAAGCTACTTATTTTGAGGGTTATTATTATTATTATTTTGCTACAACCACTGATCCCACATCTAATTAATATAAGCTACATTTTCAATAACTTATTTTTTTTTAAACAACTCATCTATCTATACTTACGCCTCTTTATTGTGTATTTGTTCTCTTCCCTCCACTCTCCACCAGCACCTTTCTTGCCTCCTTTGCAAACCTACCAGGCAGGCTCCTGCCTCAGGGTAATTGCACTCACCCTTCCCTCTGCCACAATGCTCTTCTCCAGGTATCTGCATGTCTTTATCTCCTCCCTCCCCTTGATCTTCTCCCAAACATGCCTTCTCAGTGAGGTCCGACCATCGTCTTTATAACAGCAAACCTACCCAATCTCAGGCTGTGTACCTGTCTTCCATGCTTTTTTCCTCTCTAGAACACTCCTCCTCATCAGACGTTTTTAGATTCACTTGTTTATCAATTTATTGTCTCCTCCCGTCCACCAGAGTGCAGCTCCACAATGGCAGGGATCTTTGCTCTGTCCGCTCCCTTTTCTAGGGTCTAGAACAGCACCTGGCCTGTCATACCTGCTCCGAAAATTTTCAGTGAGTCGCTGATGAAACCTACATGCCAAAAGAATGTCTGTTTCATCCGTCTCTCCAAGAGCATGTTTTTGTTTTTACGGGCTGTTCCCCCCCCCCCCCACCGGTTTCCTTTTTAATTTATTTCTGCTTTTGTGTTTATGAATTTATTTCTTCCTTCTACCAACCTCGGGTTGATTTTCTTGTTCTTCTGTTTCCTGAGTTAAATGTTTAGTTCCTTTATTTTCCATCTTTCTGCTTTTCAGATAGAAATTTGGGGCTATAAGTTTTCCTCTGAGTATTAAGTTGGCTGCAATCCATGGGTTTTCTCATGGACTGCTCTCATTATTGCTCGTGTTTGAACAGTTGTTGATTTTGGTTTGCTTTTCTCTTTCACTCAAGAGTTATTAAAAATGGCATTTTAGGGGCGCCTGGGTGGCGCCGTCGGTGAAGCGTCCGACTTCAGCCAGGTCACGATCTCGCGGTCCGTGAGTTCGAGCCCCGCGTCAGGCTCTGGGCTGATGGCTCGGAGCCTGGAGCCTGTTTCCGATTCTGTGTCTCCCTCTCTCTCTGCCCCTCCCCCGTTCATGCTCGGTCTCTCTCTGTCCCAAAAATAAATAAAAAACGTTGAAAAAAAAATGGCATTTTAACATCTTGACACAGGTTGACTCTATTTAGCGGCCTTTGTTGCTGTCGTTAATTTCTAATATTATTGAAATGTGGTCAGAAATGTGTTTGAGTCATTTCTCCTCTTTGAAAAAAAAAAAGACTTTCTATATGGCCTACTGTGTGATCAGGTTTTATGAGCATTCCTTGAAGAGAATATGGATTCTCTGCCTGTTGGATTCAAAATTCTGTTTCTCTTATATCAAGCTTGTTAATTGTGTTATTTAATTCTTCCACATGTTTCTTTCTTTGTTTGATCCCTTCATTTTTGAGAAATGTATGTTAAAGACAATACTATTTTATAGGAGTAAATTTCCTGCTTTTTTTCAGTCTCTTTTTTTATGCTTATTTATTTTTGAGAGAGAGAGAGAGAAACAAAGCATGAGTGGGGACAGAAAGAGAGGGAGACAGAATCCCAAGCAGGCTCCAGGCTCTGAGCTGTCAGCACAGAGCCCGATGTGGGGCTTGAACTCACAAACTGCAAGATCATGACCTGAGCTGAAGTCGGATGCTTAACCGACTGAGCCACCCAGGCGCCCCTGTTTCTGATTTTTAAACTAAGATTTTAAAATAATGTTGTCAGGAACTAAAATGTCATAACTATTATATTTTCTTGTAAATTACACTTTTTTATTAATATGAAATATTATTTTTGGCTTGTATTCAGTGCAGTCTTACATTAATGTTACCAAATGGCCTTCTTTTTTTGACTTGCTACTTAGCTCATGTCTTTATTTTATGTCTTTGTGTGTCATTTTTTAGTTGTGCCTTCTATTTTTTTAAAGAGATAATCTTAATTTTTTTTAATGTTTATTTATTTTTGACAGAGAGAGAGACAGAACATGAGCAGGGGAGAGGCAGAGAGAGAGGGAGACACAGAATCCGAAACAGGCTCCAGGCTCTGAGCTGTCAGCACAGAGCCTGACATGGGGCTCGAACTCACAGACTGCAAGGTCATGACCTGAGCTGAAGTCGGATGCTCAACCGACTGAGCCACTCAGGTGCCCCAGTTGTGCCTCCTATTAATTAAAGGTATTTGCATCAAAGCAACTCACTCTGATGGTGTGCCTGGGTGGCTCAGTCGGTTGGGCATCCGAGTTTAGCTCAGGTCATGATCTCACTGCTCATGAGTTCGAACCCTGCATCGGGCTCTGTGCTAACAGCTTGGAGCCTGGAGCTTGCTTCAGATTCTCTCTCCATGTCTCCACCCCTCCCCTGCTCGTGCTCTCTCTCTCTCTCTCAAATATAAAGAAAAAAAAAAACCTTGAAAAAAGGAACTCACCCTGAGCTTCTGACTTTTAATGTAAGAATTTAATGCATTTACATTTTTTTCCACTGATAGGATTTTATGTTTTCGAATTACCATGCTCCCCTCCCCCTCTTTTCAGACTTTTACTGAAAACAAAAATTGAGTTTTCTTTGTTCCATTGCTTTCTCTTTTCTAAGGATTTGGAAGTTACATGTCTCATTCATATTCATTAGCTGTTACCCTTTAATTATCAGCACGTATATTTAAGCATATAGTCCTAGCATCAACTAGAATGGATATTCCCCTGCATAAGATAAGAACTGCTATGGATTTGAGGTGTATCCCTGCAGAGTCTCTTCTGGGCACTTATACACATGTGGATGTTCTACAAGGTAGAAGTCTAATTACGACAACTGAAGACCCATGCCCTGCATGCTCCCTCTGGAATGTGGATTAAACCCAATATGGTAAGCTATCACTCCCGTGACTATGTTATCTTATATGACAAAGGGAGGTTATCAGGGTGGGGTCTAACTCCAGGCAAGGACCAGGAGCAGCAGAAATGAGTTGGTGTTACCCCCAGTCCATAGACAATAAGGAAAGGGGGCCTTGGACTTATGATCACAAGGAACTGAATTCTGCCAATAACGGGAACAGCTTGGAAGAGGACCTGAGCTCCAGAGAAGCCAGCAGGCCAACACCTTCATTTCAGACACATGAGACCCTGAGCAGAGACCCCAGCCACACCATGTGTGACATCTGACCTACAAAGCTAACTTCTTCCTTCCTTCCTTATTCCTTCCTTTCTTCCCTTCCTTCCTTCCTTCTCCTTCCCATCCCTCCTTCCCACCCTCCTTTTTCCCAGGTCACATTACATTGAGACACCATGCTAGACCCCAGGTTGCTATTAAAATGATCAGAGCTCAGGGAGGGAGGCCGCAGAAGGCACCCTTAGGTGCCTGCATTGAATGGTACAAGACAACATCCTCCAACTTCAAAGCAGGTCGGCCTTGACCAACCAGGAATGGAGGGGCAGTGGGCAAGGAAGTTCCTGGTCAATTCAGTGACTGGCCTTCCTGGGTGTATCCATCTGGTATGGCTACCATAACAAAGTACCCCACGCTGGCGGCTTAAGCCACAGAAATGATGGCTTCCCAGCTCTGCAGGGCAGGAGTCCGAGATTAAGGTGTCATCACCAGGGAGGTCTGGGCTGCCCTGACCTTGCTGACAGGGGGCTTTTCAGGGTGGGCATTCAATGCTGTGCAAAGCTGTCGCCTCAGTCACACTGCTGACCCATTTGAGCCTCTGTTCTGGACCCCCAGGGATTTACTTTGGAGCGACTTTTTGTCCCCTTCTGTTGATCTAACACACCGAATGTTATGTTTTTGATAAAGATGCTTCTAGAGAAAAGGTTTGAGTAAGGACACATTCTCTTCAGATCTGAGCTTCCTCCTTTCCTTGTTAACCTCAGCTCTTCAAGTAGCTGGATAAAGGGGGTTCTTCTGCAAGAACAGAACTCTACGTGGAAAAACAAAATCACTCTTGGAACAATTGTTTGAGGATTTCTGGAGCTTCTAATACTCACTGTTGGGGACAAAGACAAAGCCCTGTCTTGACGTGAACCGCTAAGTGTGGGTGAGGGAGAGGGCGGTCACAGCCAGCTCACCTGGAAAAGTCAGAAGTTGAAATGTCACAGTTTTCTCAGACACGTGTTGTACTTTTGTGTTATACACGCACAAACTGATATACAGCAAGGGACTAATAAGGAAAATGAGTCAGATTAACATAAAAGAGCGATTCATAATAGGCCTCCATTTCACAATAATGTCTACACACAAAGGCCCCAGGTTAGAGCATTCATTTTGAATTTGTTACTCAATAAGAATAATACGGACAAGGCTTGAATAATTGAAAATTCCCAATTACAGTTGCGACGAGTGGGGTTTTCCAGCCTCGCGTGAGTGATGTGTGAGACAGTCTCGCTAAACCCAGTCATAACGTGAGAGGGAGATGCTATCCGCCCTACCTTTCTTCCCCCGAACAAAAGCCGTGACGGCTTTGTCAGGCCCCATTTGGAAACACAATATCAATCTTGCCTTATCCATGTTATTGATGGGTTGTGGGTATTCTACTGTAATTATGTCAAAAATGAAATATTTCAAAATGTGATTGGCAGGCTGATTACAATAATGCGTGTGATTAAAGTCAGGGCTTGCTTGTGTAACCAAAGGGAGAATGTCAGTGGCAATTAACTGTATTTTCTTTAAAGTTTGCCAAGATTTCTCTTGTTTTCCATTCCATAACCCACCGAGGCACCTGGCAGTAGGCGTCCTCGGTATTCTTCCTCAGAAGGGCCGATGGGATTGGAGGCAGGGAGAAAAGGACCCCTTAGCTCTTGTCTCTAGCAGGCAAGCTTTGACAGCCTCAGGAAGGGGCTAGAACCAGGGACAAAGACCATTCACATTCTCTTTCCATCTCTCTCTCTCTTTCTCTAGGTCTTCATTTCTGTCTCAGGCTCTCTTGGTGTCCATCTGTCTCTTTCGTTGTCTCTTTTTCCCATCTCTTCAATTCAAAATCCTTGGAAAAGGTGCTTATTGGGTGGGTCAGATGCCCAAATGGCTGCCATTCCGTATGATGCCCCCCCCCCACCTCTGACCCATTGCATCGGTCACAGATGGATAAACTCGTTGAGTAGGTCCATTGCCAGATGGAAGGAGCAGGTGGTCACAGTGGTCTACAAGAGCTGTGCAAACACTCCAAGGCCCCTTGAAGCCTGATGACCCCAGGAATAGGTTGGGCTGGAGTTCAGTTCTGCTCTCATTTCAGTTCAATGAACACCTTCAGAGAACCTACCAGGAGCTGGGCTCTGGTCTGGATCCTGTCGGGTTTAGAGTCCATGCAATACAAATCTTCCCTGTCCCATGGAGTTCATAGGGAATTGTGAAGTCACTCACTGCCCTTCCCCATGCCTCCAGCTGCCTCTCTGCTAACAAGAACCCCTACGTGGAGAAAGGATGCTTGTCTTGGCCACACCTGGCCATTGGGGGTTTTATCTTTAGATAGAAAAGCCTGAGAGAAGGGCCAGAATCCTCCAGGTGAACCATGACAGTGGCACTCATCAAAAGGGCACCTGTTCCCCCAGCCTGAAATCTTAGATGTCCCTTCCTCTCAGAGCCTTCCCCAACTCTCTGGGCCGGGGTAGGTACATCTCCTCTGCACTTTTGCACCGCCATTGTTTTGAACTTAGCACATGGCTCTGGGGTGAGTTTTTCTCTTCGGAAGGCCCTTGAGCGCAGGGAAGAGTCGTGTCTTGGCCATCTCTGTCTATGAGGCCATAGAAAAAGCTGGATGAACGCAACTTTGTTAAACAAATGATCCCTCGTATTCGTTTCCTATGGCTGCCATAACCAAGTACCATGCACTGAGCGGCATACAACAACAGAAACTTGTTTTCACACTTCTGGAGGCTGGGAATCCGAGGTCAAGGTGCCCTCAGGGTCATGTTCCCTCTGAAGGCACTACAGAAAGGTGTGTTCCACGCCTCTCTTCTGGCTTCTAGTAGCTCCTTGGCTTCTGGCAGCTTAACTCCACTCTTTACATGGCACTCTCCGTATGTGTCTGTGTGTCCACATTTCCCCCTTCTGTAAGGACGCCAGTCACAATGGATGAGGGGCCCACCCTGCTCCAGTGTGACCTGATCTTAACATAACCAATTACCTCTACAACAACCCTATTTCCGAAAAAGATCACCTTTCTAGGTACTGGCAGTTAGGACTTTAATATACAAAATTTGGGAAGATGCATTCAACCCGTAACAACCCTTTAGAAAGCTGGTCTCAAGGCTCCTTCTCCGGGACGTAACAGACAGGTTACAAGTTTGCCTCCTCACTGTGTCCCCACAATACTCCCCAAAACAGATAAACAGCTGTTACATGACAGAGACTCCTGGATGCAGAACCAGAATCAGAGCACAGGTCTCTTAACGGCAGAGCGGGGCCAGGGCCTCCCTAGGAATGGTCTGGTGAGGAGGCTCTCTGCAGGGTCCTCCCTGACCATGTGTCTCCCTCCCGCAGAGCGGCCTCCCCTCCCCAAGGCCTCCCTCAGCGCTTCCAGCCCAGAAAGCAAAGGGGAAGCTGAGTTTTGCCTTTGGCTACGCTAGGCAGACTTTGAGCCTTGGGAGGAGATGAATGGCTTGAAATTCCCCCAAATGCCTTCCTTGAAGGGAGGTTTTTGCTGGCTTTGCACTGAGGTCTTGGATTCGACCCAGCGACATAACGAATTGCTGCAGAGGTGATCTTGCCGTGGGAATGAAATGCCGACTGACACGGTGTTCTTGCTTCGCTCCCGGAATTGCACTCAATTCTTATCAACAAACCCCACCTGCTAATAATGCCCGCCATATTTACGTCGTGCTCTTTGTCAAATGGGCCACTGTCCTTCCACCTTCAGAATTGTGGCCACGAAGTGACTCAGGCTGGAGTAGAGGTCAGAGTGGGAATGCATTATGAAAGGGGTGTGTCTGAGAAGCGTGAGAGTGTAGGCGTGCGTGTGTGCGTGCACGCACACGCTCCTTCCTGTCTGTCCCCAGGATATTTTGTACTAGATTTGATGCTTTGAGCTTGTCCAGGGTTCTGTTTATCTGCGGCTGCGCTCAAAGCACCCCAAAATGTAGGGGCATAAGACAAGAGCCATTTAATCCTATGCACAAATGTGTTAGGAATTGGGGCACAGAGGCCCGCAGGACAGCCGAGCTCTGCTCCTCCAGAGGCTTGGCCACAGCTCAGGCGGCTTGAGAAACTGGAGGCTGCTGGGCCGCTGGACTGGGGCTGCGGTGCTCAGCCTTGGTCCTGGCTGCTGGCTGGGTTCCTTTGATTCTTCACGTTGTGTTTGCTTGGGCTGGATTATCCAAGGGGGCATCTGTACCCGCGTGTCTGATGACTGGGCTGGGGCGACTGGAACAGCTGGGGTGGCCGGGCATCGTGCTCTCAATACACAGCTCTCCATGTGGCTACCTTGGGCCTCCTTACGGCGTGGTGGTCCCAGGGGGAACTGGACAGCCCGTCTCTCGCCAGTGTGCGTGTTCCAACACGGCTGAGTGGAAACACCAAGGCTTCTAACGACCTGGACTTAGAATTCACACACTGGCCCTTCCACATTCTGTTGGCCAGCAAGTCGCTACGGACAGTCCTGATTCAGGAGGAGGGGGGAATACACTCCACCTCTGGGTCAGAGGATTGATCGAGAATTGCCCCCCCTCTTTAAGCTTCAAAGCACACCCTGCCTGCCGGCCGTCATCCAATGCTGCAGGTGTCTCTCCAAGCGCTTCTCCACCGGCTCTCAGAACTATGGTTCCTAACCGCAGAGCTAACCACGTTATCCCCCTGCCCCCAGCCCTCACGTAGGCGCATGCGCATGCGCACGCATGCGCGCACGCGCACACACGCTCAGGAACCTGCCGCCCTTAGGTTCCTCGGAAGGGTTCCGTGGCTCCGTGGCCCGCACAGCTCAGTAAATTCTCCCTGGCCTGCCCCCTCCTTACTTTTCTACTCCTCTCCCCTCGCCCCCTATTCTCCATCCTAATTTTATTACTTGTAATTCCTGAAATCTCTTTATCTTCCTTCTGGGCCTTTGCACGCGCTGCCTTTGCAGCATTCCTGCCTCCTTCGACTGTTTCCTCGGGCGGCAACTCATCTTTCAAACAAGCCTTTGCTGACACCCGCCCCACCCCCTCCCACCCCACAAGGTGCACATTTATCTTACGGGCCTTGTCGCTTTGCATGTAATTAACTGTTCAGGTGTCTGTCTTCCATTTTAGACAATGAGATCCTTGCAGCCAGGAGCTGTATTTTTTGAGGGGGGTGGCTATGCCTAGGGGAGGGCTTGGGAAGCAGAGCACAACACCCCGAGAATAGGGGACACACGCACGAATGAATGCCCTGGGAATAGGCAGATGGCGTGGCCCAAGGGATGGCTTCTCACTGGAATACCTGAATGAAAGCATATGAAGTGTTGGAGGGAAGATCACAGCTACGAAATAGCTGGAAAATTCCGTTTCAGCTCCTGGAATCTCGGAGCCTGGCTCCCCAAGCATACTCTGCCCTCTGTGAACGCTGTGGACCAGTGAGAGATGTTCTGTGGTGGAATTTGGGGAACCCCAAGTTAAACAAAAGCATCCCCCCCCCCCTTTGACCTTAGAAGTTCAATATGCTGATGGGCGTGCAAACCTCACAGGAAGTACAGAATGCCGTGTTTCCCAGGTTTCCGTCACCCTGGAGGTCTGGTGGGGCCATTGGACTGTGCTGCATTCTCTGGGAAATGTTCCGTTGCTGCTCTGCCCTCAACCCCTTTCAGGGGATACTCCTGCCTTTAGCTGCTGATGGCCAGGGAGTGAACCACACACGTCCCTGGTGCTCAGCTGTTGGCAAAAGGGTGGATCAATGACCAAGAGGTGCCGATCGTAATCTTTTTTTCCGTGGTAGGTGCCCGAGATGACGGGTCTCACAAAATCGGGGTTGGAAGTAACCATATGAGTCCATGCACAACATGAGTGGTCATAACAGTTCTGTGACATATTCATTTTTTTGTATTAAATATAATTTATTGTCAAATTGGTTTCCATACAACAGCCGGTGCTCTTCCCAGCAAGTGCTCTCCTCCATGCCTGTCACCCACTTTCCCCTCCCTCCCACCCCCCCATCCACCCTCAGTTTATTCTCAGTTTTTAAGAGTCTCTTATGGTTTGCCTCCCTCCCTCTCTGTAACTTTTTTTCTCGTTCCCCTCCCCCATGACCTTCTGTTAAGTTTCTCAAGGTCCACATTTGAGTGAAAACATATGGTATCTGTCTTTCTCTGCCTGACTTATTTCACTCAGCATAATACCCTCCAGTTCCATCCACGTTGCTGCAAATGGTGGGATTGCATGCTTGCTCATTGCCAAGCGGTATTCCATTGTATATATAAACCACATCTTCTTTATCCATTCGTCAGTTGATGGACATTTAGGCTCTTTCCGTCATTTGGCTATTGTTGAAAGTGCTGCTATAAACACTGGGGTACAAGTGCCCTCTGCATCAGCACTCCTCGATCCTTTGGGGAGACTCCTAGCAGTGCTATTCCTGGGTCATAGGGTAGATCTATTTTTAATTTTTTGAGGCACCTCCACACTGTGACATATTCAAATGCCCCTTTACAACGAGGCAGTGGAGGATTAGAGAAATAAGTCAGTCGGAGAAAGACAAATATCATATGATTTCACTCATATGTGGAATTTAAGAAACAAAACAGATGAATGTAGGGAAAGGGAAGGAGAAATAAGGTAAAAACAGAGAGGGAGACAAACCGTAAGAGACTCTTAAATACAGAGAACAAACTGAGGGTTGCTGGAGGTGGTGGGGCGGGGGGGGGGTGGGCCAGATGGGGGATGGGCACTAAGAAGGACCCTTGCTGGACGAGCACTGGGTGTTGTATGTGAGTGATGACGCACTGAATTCTACTCCTGAAATCACTATTACACGATATGTTACCTAACTTGAATTTAAATAAAATTTAAAAAAAACCCGATTAACTCAAAAAATAAATTATTAGTTCTAACAATGAAAACAAAAAAGGCAGTAGAGGCTTAGAGAAGTGAATGGCCTCTCCAGGGTAAAGCCTGGAGGCTTTGGGCTCTGAGTGGGGGGTTCTTTCCACTACACCAGTGCTCTCAGTAGGACCCCAATTCCTCAGTCATTGCAGAATTGCATCCACCAGGGACAGGGACCCCGCATTCACAGATCACCTATATGTGATCGCCTATAGTAACTCGTCACAAGAACACTGGGAGCTCGTATTCCTAAGCTTATTTTGTAGAGGAAGTGACCCAACGGACACACTGGGGGTTAAGGGGATGGGGACTTAAGCTCCATGGGCATTCTGCGTGGCCAGATGTTTTCGCCTGAGGAGGTGGTGCAGAATGCCTTCAGCGTCCGCAAATGGGCACACGGCAAGAGGGTCTCACTCGCTAGCTGGTGTCCGGCCTCGCCATGGGATTTGCTTCCAGAGCAGTCTTCTGGGGGCAAAAGGATCAATGGCAAAATTGGTGGATCCAGCAAGGCTTTTGCAATAAAAGCTCTTTATGCCTCTTGTTCAAAGCGTTTAAGTGCCTTTTAGATCACAGATTGAACCATCGACATTATAAAGTGGAGCCTTTTAATACCAAAATACACTTCCAGAGTGAAATTCCATTATGGGAAAAAGCATTTCATGGCACCGGGCTAGATAATAATTCTCTCACGTGTAATAGGATGTATGAAATGTTTGATGATAAACAGAGTTTCTCAGCATTGTAATAAGACGACTCACACAGCCGTGTGTGTGTGTGTGTGTGTGTGTGTGTGTGTGTGTGTGTGTGTTGTATACACATAATAAGACACGTCTCATTCTGGATACCAGTTTCTTGGTCTGTAAACAGTGGGAATTGGGCTTGATGGGCTCTGAGGTGCTTCCTCCTGTCTGATCACATGGAAAAGCCACTTTTTCACTCTCAGTTTCCATTTCCTCGTCCTTAAAAGGAAGGCTTTTGTAACAAGAAGTGTAGTTGCAGTGGTGACTTAAAGTGGCTTAGGACAAACAGTGGGGCGTAGGTATTCTTTTAACTACAAACTTCGGAAGTGTTTCCGGTTCAGGCAAGCGTGCGAGGGTTATCTGGACTTGCTTTCCCTGGCTCAGCTCCTCAGACTGACCTTGTGTGCTGTCCCCCCACCCTGCCCTCCCCAGTCACCCCAGGGTCACATCCTCGCAGCAGGCAACACCAGCAGAGGGAGAACTTCTCTCTCCCAATATCTATCTTTCTTTCTTTCTTTCTTTCTTTCTTTCTTTCTTTCTTTCTTTCTTTCTTTCTTTCTTTCTTTCTTTCTTTCTCTTTCTTCTTTTTTTCTTCCTCTGTCTTCTTTCTTTCTTTCTCTTTCTTCTTTCTTTCTTCCTCTGTCTTCTTTCTTTCTTTCTCTTTCTTCTTTCTTTCTTCCTCTGTCTTCTTTCTTTCTTTCTTTCTTTCTTTGTCTTTCTTCTTTCTTTCTTTCTTTCTTTCTCTTTCTTCTTTCTTTCTTCTTTCTTTCTTTCTTCTTTCTTTCTTTCTTCTTTCTCTTTCTTCCTTCCTTCCTTCCTTCCTTCCTTCCTTCCTTCCTTCCTTCCTTTCTCTTTCTTCTTTCTTTCTTTCTTTTTCTTCTTTCTTTCTTCTCTTTCTTTTTTATTTCTTTCCCTTCCTTCCTTCCTTCCTTTCTTCTTCTTCTTCCTTCCTTCCTTCCTTCCTTTCTTTCTCTTTCTTCTTTCTCCTTCTTTCTTTCTTTCTCTTTCTTCTTTCTTTCTCTCTCTGTCTTTCTTTTTCTTTCTTTCTTTCTTTCTTTCTTTCTTTCTTTCTTTCTTTCTTAATGCTTATTTATTTTTGAGACAGAGAGTGTGGGGAGGGAAGGGCAGAGAGAGAGGGAGACAGAGGATCCAAAGTGGGCTCCGTGCTGACAGCAGAGAGCCTGATGAACTGTGAGAGATCCTGACCCGAGCCGAAGCTGGACGCTTAACTGACCGAACCACCCAGGTGCCCCTCTCCCAATATCTCCAATAAAAGCCCCAGGATTGGTTCTCACTGGCTCAGATGGAACCACGCGTCTATCCCCGAACTAGTCACCGTTTTCAGGGTGCTCACTGCCCTGACTGGCCAGACCTGGGTCACAGGCCCACTCCAGGGCAGAAGTGGGAATGGGGTCAGCCCCTCCCAACTATGAAGTAAACGTTTCAGAGGGTGGTTCCCCCTTGGAACAGAGAGAGGCCGCTCTCAGTGGGAGGGGGAAAGGACGCCAGAGAAAGCAGACACCGGACACGCGTTGGGGGGTGTCAATTGGGTCCGGTTAGCCCTGAGGCTTGTACAAGCTCTAGAAGCTGATGCACAAGTACGTGGCGCTAGAGGCAACGAGGAGCTGATCCAATTCAATCTTTTTGCTTTGAGTTGAGGAGACTGGGGCTTGAGGGGAAGAAGTGACTTGCCCAAGGTCACTTGAGTTTTTAGCAGCAGGCCTACCACCAGAACTCGGGTCTCTAACCCTCAGCTCCCTGCTCATTACTTCTCCTGTCTGAACTATGCAGGGAGGGGGGCCTCCTGGGAAGGGTTCACCCAACGGAGCCTCTTGGCAGAGTCCATCGAGGCCTTCGCTATTTCGATTCGATTCTGCCGACAGCAACCCTTTGGCACAGGCAGCAAAGGATATTTCGAAGTAGCTGACGCCTTCCGAGTCTCCTTGTGCAGAACCAGCATTCCCGGCTGTGATTTCTGGTTGTGCTGCTTCTTTGCTGTGTACTCTGGGGCAAGTCACCTGACGTCTCTGGGCCTCAGTTTCTCAATTTGCGAACTTACCCTCCTCCTTACTGCCTCTCTCCCCACATGCGTACCCATGGGGTCTCTTGTGTTCTAGAAGAGGGTGGTCTAATACAGTCCACCACAACCTGGGTTTCCACGAAGGCTTGGGTAACCTGTCTCAGGAAGTGTTCGCATTTTAACAAAGGTGTTTAAAGAATACGGCGACTCTCTAATAATGGGAGTGTTTCTGGTAGTGTGAGTGTGGGATGGCCACATCGCTGGCTTTGGAGAAGACGCAGCTAAGATCAAACCTTGACGCCTCCATGTGTGTGAGCTTGAGCCGCTGATTTAACCCTTTTTTTGGCCTCTGTTCCTCTCTGGAGAGCAGGGACCTTGTAGAGTGGTGAAACTTGGGCCAGAGCAGCTCCAACCTGGGGAGGATACGTGGGAGCAGGAGACATGCCCAGCAGCAAGCACCTGGGGTCAGTGGGAAATTGTCAGCACAGTCTCTTCTCTTGAGTTCCTGAAAGGGCACGATGGCAGTTACATTGGCCATAGCTGTCACGGTGGGTTCAGTAGCATCCTCCCCAAAGATATGTCCACGTCTCAAGCCCTGTACCTGTGAGGATGACCTTATTTGAAAATGGGGTCTTTGCAAATGTAATCAAGTTAGAGATTTCGAGATCATCCTGGATTTAGGGTGGCCCTAGATCCAATGACTGGTGTCCTCAAAACAGAAGGGAGAGTGAGATTTTATACACACAAAGAAGGTGGTCATGAAGACAGAGGCAGAGACTGGGGTTATGCAGCCCACAAGCCAAGACATGTCTGGGGCACCAGGAGCTTATAGAGAGAGGCACGGAAGGATTCTCCTCTGAAGCCTCTGGAGGGAGCATGACCCTGCTGACACTTTGACTTTGGACTTCTGGCTATTAAGGCTGTGTGAGAATAAATGTCTCTTAAGTCACCAAGTTTGTGGTCACTGTGGCAGCCACAGGAAACTAAAACAGCTGACAATCTGTTCATGATAAAACAGGAACTTTATGTAAGTTCTGTAGCGTTGGCTCAAACTGCCTTTCTGACTACAAAAGAAATTTCTTATCTCTGTCTTCCTCTTTCCCCCACCCCCCTCCCCCCAATCTCAGTCTCCCTCCAATCTCAGTCTCCCCCCAGTCTCAGCATGCCCAATCTTTATGTGCAGTCCCATTACCCATGGAGATTTTCCCTACTGAGCTGATTAATCAAAATACTGAGTCATTCATATGAAGCTTAGAAATTCCTGACCATGCTTAAAAATAGCAACAGATATGTACAAATAGACCTGGCTACCAACCAGAGTGATTATTGGTGATTTAATTCACTCCAGGATCATAAGGTGGTGTGTGAAATTGTATGACAGGAAGGCATTTTTAATCATATGTCTTCACTAATAAAAAATATATTAAGACATTACACACACACAAGCTTTGGTGAGTCGGCCATCCCCAACTACTCATTTATTCATTTAATAGATATTTATTGGACTGTTGTCAGTCATTGTGCAAGCCCTCTGCCCTTATGGACCTTCAGTCTAGTGCAAGAGATGCATAGCTCCGTGTGCAATGCCATCGGGTGTTGAATTTGGTGATGAGTGCTTTAGAGGAAGGATGTGGGGTGCTTGGGTTGAGGGTTGAGCATGTGGTTGAGGCTGAGGGCTTGAGTGTTACGGCTGGGCCCTCGGGTTTGAATCCCAGCCCTGCCTACACAAGCTACTGACATGGTGGGGCCTCCGATTCTTAGCTCCCAGGTCCTTGGACCTAGTCTTTCCTCCTAAGTCAGGGTCTTTGGTGGGTTTCGGCAGAGATAGCCTGATATGTTCGTCAAGCTCCTCCAACTTGGTAGGGCTCGAACTCCTGACTCAGCCTCCCTTGGGGTGGGCAGCAGCTGAAATTTCTGTCTGCTCTTTCAGCCTTCCAAACATTCCTCCCTTGGGCTTCTTGGAGTCTTGCTCATGGGGACGCAGTTCATTAAAGAGCCAAAGATTTCACCGGGTGGGGGTGGTGAACATTGATCTTCCTCTTCTTTCAAGGATCGAATCCCCTTCGGTTTCCACCCCCTTTCGGCCGCCATCCCACGGGAGGTTAGCGCGCTATAAACAATCCCACCATTACCAGCGGAACGGTCTGATTCCTTTTTTCAGTCTACACTCGCTCCTTCAGTTAGTTCCTCCATTCTCATATGTAGACCCTCCTCATTTCTAACAAGCCAACTATGTGCTGATGACCCCCCCAAGGGATTATCTGCACCCTCTGAAATCTGTGTGGATTTGGACAGAGACAGAGAGAAAAAGGCGTTGACGATTCAGAAGTTGGAGCCAGAGAAGTCCTAACAAAAGCACAGGAAAAAAAAAAAAAGTTTTCAGAAAAGGAAACAGAAACTACGGCAGAGGTGTGTTGTAAGGTCCAAGAGGAGAAAGTGCCTTAAGAAGATGAGAAATGATGGCGGGGGGCGGGGAGGGGGACACCTGGGTGGCTCAGTGGGTTAAGTGTCCCACTTTGGCTTGGGTCCTGATCTCCTGGTTTGTGAGATCAAAGCCCCGCATGGGGCTCTGCACTAACAAGGTGGAGCCTGCTTGGGATTCTCTCTCTCTCTCTGCCCCTCCCCACTCTCAAAATAAATAAATTTTAAAAAAGATGAGAGTGATGAGAGTGTATATTACTGTAAGGAGGCCCTGGGCAATGGTCATTGTAATTATTAACATGTTCATTGGTGCCCATCGTGACAATGCTTTTGGTAGCATGAAGGAGGCTGGAGGGCATCCGAGAGAGGGCCAGGCAGGAGCTGAAGGAACAAAGACATAGATGCAGAGAGAGGGCCACGGCCAAGGAAGGTGTAGTCCACGGACTGTCACAAGACAAGGGTACCTTTTTGCAGTTTCTAAAAGCACCGAGCCTCTTTCATTCTTCCGGGCCTTTGCCTACGCCTTTCTCTCTGCCAGGAATGCCCTTCCCATCCCTGTCTGCTTAATGCACATCCCCTCTTCCTTCGGAACTTCACTCGAGGGCCCAGCCTCACCTACCGGTCCACTCCCCCTGCTAGAGTAGATATCGCTCCTCATTTATTCATTCATTCATTCCTTCGCTCATGCATTCATTCATTCATTTTTATTCTCCTTTATCTCCTCCTGCTTACCTCTGGTCACAGCTATTGGAGTTCAGGACTCCAATGAACAACCCCCATCTCCTTTCCTCTGAAATAAATTGAAATGTAGACATACAATCCGACGAGTATCAGAATGCCACCTCTACAAGTGGTAAAGCTTCACCGGAGAGTGTGGCTTCACCTGTGGACTTGTGGACTTCCTTGAGACTCTGGCCCCTAATCTAAACCTTAGAGCACCCCTCCCCCCGCCCCAAGTCGAGCCATAAGCAGCCAGATGCAACGATATTCTCTGCCCCATGCCTGTGAGCCTCCACAGAGAGGCGTGTGCTTCCAGACCCAAGTCAGGAAGGCAGAACCCGTAGGGACTCGAGCTTTCTTACCTCTTGGAGGCAGGAGCAGGCAGATCGGAGAGGAAGGCCCTCCGTGCCATGCCTTAGTTCCCTCTCACAGGCTACCCATCTGACAAGTCACTCCTTATTTGGGGGGAGTGAGTGGAGAGGGCTGAAATTCCTTTCTAATGCTGCTTTCCCTGGGTCGCAGGATGGAATTTTCCTCGTAGGAACTTGAGGGGGGGAACAGCAATCCCCTCTCATAATGTAGCCATCACTGTCCTGTGACTGTCGCTTTGTGTCCATCTGCCCCAGCAGAGCGTGGCCTCTTAGAGACAGCAGTGTTGTCTCGTCTCCCCACCCCCCCATCCTGAGAACGAGCACTGCGCCTAGGGCATTGTAGGTGCTCAGTAAACCTTTGTACAACGGTACACGTATAATGTGCGGGTTAAAGAGGTAGATTTCTCAAAACATCCACTGCAAGTGGGTGCAATGTGTCTCAAATCCTCTTAAAGCTGCTTGACAAAGTTTTAAAACACCTGAGGCCTGTTGCTCTGCCCACCTAAGACCAATGACAGTCGGGGGAAAGAAGGATCAAGTTCGCAAATTATCCTTTGGCGCGTATTTTAATTCCCAAAGCTAAATGCTGCCTGAGTTAAATCATGCCTTCTGCCTCCATTGCAGGTGTTAACCTGTGAAAATCCTGGCTGAGCCCAGCTCTCGGGTGTGAAACGCAAATCCTGGGGACATTCAAACATACTGGTGAATTGCAGCCCGAGTTCCTTTCACCGACGGTCACGAATGGCGTGCGCTCAAGCCACATCCACAGAGGCAACACAGCAATTGGCTCGTTTGCTTGAAGGGAGTGTAATCCATCAACTTGCTGGTTATTCATTCTGTCTCACGGCATTAGCCGGAGGCATTTATGCAGAAATAGAGAAGGAAGGACGTCCACTTATCTAGTTTTAGTGGGCAGTGTGGGGCTATCATAGCTCTGGGGTCAGACCGTCCTGAGCAGGAAGCCCCATTCTGTTACTAACTAGCCACAACCGCAGTCCAAGGTTCTGTTTCTCACGTGCTGGGTAATGTAATCGGACCTGCCCTTCCGGCTGGTAAAAAGGATTAAATAGGACAATACCCTCTCGAAGCCTCCTCCAACACACGTGCAGCGTATGTCCGTTCGCGTCCCCTTCTGCTGTGTTCCTGGCATCGTGTCAATCTAGCATCTAGCTTGCCTCAAAAGCACACATCTGGCAGCTTCTCTCCATCAGTCCACACTTTTGGCCTCGCAGAAGTTTCCCTCCAAACCGGGTGACGGAAGAAGAAAGGGCGCCTGGCCTGGCGCACAGCCGGGTGGCCGCACCTGCGGGTGCCCGGCGGAGATGGCCCTCGGGAGCGGGCAGGGGGAGCGGACCGGCGGGGTGGGATGGCCCCACGTGCACAGCCGCGCAGGTCTGAAGCTCCAGGCTTTGGTCACATATGCCTGAGGTGCCCTAACAGAACACCGCAGACCGACTGCAACAGAAGATGGGTATTTTCTCGCAAAGTCCAAAGGCAAAGTGGTGGCAAGACTGCTTTCTTCTGAGGCCTGTCTCCTGGGCTTGGAGGTGACCTGTTCTCCCCATGACCTCACGTGATTGTCCCTCTGTGCTTGTCTGCCTCCTGATCTCCTCTTCTTATAAGGACACCAGTCATATTGGGTCAGGGCCCACCCATATGACCTCATTTTAACTTAATCACCTCTTTAAAGACCTATCTTTAAATACAGAGGCATATTCTGAGACACAGGGGTTAAGACTTGCACATATGAACTTTGGGGAGACACCATTCTGCCCGTAGCACCGTGGAAGCAGTGGCCAAGGCCCAGGTAGCAGCCCAGAGTCTGGGAGACAAGGCAAGACCCTCTGCCCTGGGGCACAGCAGATGTGTCCCACGTGGGGTTCTAGCCCGCGTGGGGTTCTGTCTGGGATCGGTCTTGGAAGAGACAGGACACACACAGTGCGCTTCTCAGGGACACCTTGGCACCTCAGCCTTTCGCCTCCCTCTTCCTTCTCCCCTTCCGCCGCCCTTAGTGTTGCTCTGCTGAAACTTCCCTGTGCTCCGGCCTTACCTCCAAGGCCTTGACCTTGGACACTTAAGCCCAACCTTTTGAAACTCACAAATCTTCTCTGAATTATATCGCTTCTGCCAGGAATTTCAAAAGTATATCTTAAAATTAAAAAGCTGAGAAGACGCCTGGGTGGCTCAGTCAGTTAAGTGTCCAACTTCAGCTCAGGTCACGATCTCACGGTTCGTGTGTTCGAGCCCCGCATCGGGCTCTGTGCTGGCAGCTCGGAGCCTGGAGCCTGCTTCAGATTCTGTGTCTCCCTCTCTCTCTCTGCCCCTGCCTCACTCATGCTGTGGGTAACAAACATTAAAATGAATGAAAAAAATTAAATTAAAAGCTGAGAATTGCCACCTCTGTTCTCCGGGCTCTCTTCCTTGTGGCTTTCTTTCTCTGAGGCACAGGGCTGGAGTGTCCTTATTGCCTGAGCTGGGGAGAAACCACAGGGTGTAGAGAAATTGATGGGAGGAGAGGAGGGTAAAGGAATTCGTATAACAAAATGTAGCCCATTGCACTCTGTCTTCTCAAGGAGCCCTGGCCCACTCAGAGTTCTCCTGCAGCTGGCCTTGACACTTATCTCGATGACCAGATCCCAGATTTCTGACAGTCGGGGGCCATCCGCCGGTCTGCACCGTGAAATCCCACATTCCCTTTGACATACAGGAAGAGTATAATCATAGACATTGTACAGCTGAATTCAAATCTGCCCCCACCACTTACTGGCTGTGTGACTTTGGGCAAGTTGCCCAAGTTTTCCAAGACTCAATTTCCTTGCCTGTAAAGTAGGCTAATAATGGCACCCACCTCACAGAAGGTAGTCCTGGTAAGACCAAATGAGATGTAGATATAATGTACTTAGGACCATGTCTGACACCCAGTAACTGCTAAGATATTTCAGTTATTATTATTGAAAAATGTTTGCCTACAGATTAATTGACAGGCTATGGGTTTGGTTAAAGCAAGGTGGTGGCGACGGCGATGATGTGTGGAAAAACGGGAAAAATGCCTTCTCCACGCTGTGATTATACTGGGCAACAAGTCTCTCCAATGCTCTTGTGATAGAACGGTTTTGTTTTGCTCAGGGCCCCTTTGAGTCTCCTAACAATGCTCACATACAATGCTTTTCGTCCCGGAATCTTGGACGTAGTAAACACAATATGAGTTGGAGAGTTGAAAAGAAAACCAACAGTTTGCTTTTGTTTTGGAAGACCCCTCCTTCCTTTTCTAGTCTGCAACCTGGCAAACGGATGTGAACATGTATATGTATTTGACCTGAGTCTATGGCTAGCCACTGGCAATCAATGATTGCAGCTGCTTGCAGCTGGGCTCCTGGAGGTGGAGCGATGTGAGAAGTGGACCTCATGATGTTTAGAGGGAAGGAAGTAAGAGAGGGATGAACAGAAGGAGAAAACCAACTTTTACTGAGTGGTCAAGGGGGGCAAGAATTTTGTACACACTGTCTCACTTAACTACCAGCAGTTACAGGTGAGGGAAGAGGCTCAGTGAGGTTAATAATTTCTACAAGGTCACACAGCAATTAAGTGGCAGAGGGAGGTCCCAAACTCGGGTCTGTCTCATTCACAAAACCCATGCTGCGATCATATTACTACACCGTTCTCTCTTTCTCTAAGGACGTTTGTCTCCACTTCCAAGAAGTGTGGAGTAGGACAAAGGAGGAATGCTCATGCCCCTGGGAGCTTGGGAGTGTCAGATCCAGTGTGCAATGTGGGAAGTGCAGTGAACAGGAGAGATCATCTGGAGAGAAGTTCTAATGAAGCAAGTACCAGGTACCCTGGAACTTATTGAAATCCACCAATCGTAACGTACCCCATTATTTTCTGTGCTACTGATAAAGAAAGAATGAAATCACTGCCAATCACAATTGGCATTGATTGCAAGACATGCCCTGGTTTTAGCGACATTAAAGTGTGAAAAGCTTGCATGTCAGAATCGATACAAGATGTCATTTATCAGAGCCAGCTCCTGCCCTGGATTAAAGTTTAACACAGGACACAATAACCATTCCAGGTATCTTAAGCACAAAGGGATTTAATACAGGGAGTTAGTGCTTTATAAACTCGCTGAAGGGCGGGTTCCAGTTCTAGCTGGAACTCTGCAGAACTGCCTTGCCAGAGAAGGTGTTTGCTCTGCCACAGTCAAAAAAGGGGAAGGATGAGGAGGCTGCCAACTAGGACTTGTGAGTTAAGATAATGCTGTGACAGTTCTAGCCAATTGATGGTATACTCATGGGTAGGGGTTATTGCAGAGAAAGGATACAGGTTAAAATTGCCAAGGGAACAAGCAGTGCCCAGGAGGATTCCAAATGTAGAGCTTCTGTGGTCCTCCTCCCGTAAGGTTTAGGACAGTGTTACTTCCCAGTATCCATGTGACAATACCGTCAGGATTCCCACCCAGACACCCAAGCTTCAGTGTCCAGAGTTCTTATTGGGGCTCTACCACAAAGGTGCGATTGCTTGCCCACATGGCTGATCTCAGTCTCTAGTCCCTCTGGAGGCTGACTGATTCAGTGTGACCCAAAGCACCCACCAGAAATCGCATTGTTGGTTCTTCTGGCATGGCCAATCCCCACCCTAAATCTTATTGTTGGACCATCTGGTGACCCAAGTCTCCCAGGCAAGTAGAGACACTCCAATCAAGCATGACATTTCAAGGTCTTAGAAATCACCTCCCCCAAACCCAGGTGAAGGTCCTAATTCTTTTTGGGCAAGGTTAGATTCTCTGCTACACAAACTCACAACTGTACCTGCCACCCAGGGATCAGGAAGCTGCTTCTGCCACCAGATCGGCTGCCTTCTGACAGTTGTGAAATAAGGCACGTGGCATTGGAACACTGTGGCAAAAAATCCCAAGACTCCATGACTGTGTTGATGCCTCACTTCTGCTCTCCAAATTCCTTGAGGAATCTCACTAGTGGAGCCTCATTTACGTGTAGAGTCCTCAGGGTGTTTGGGAAATGCAGGTTTTAGATTTGCAGCCTCTGCGGTAGGAAGGGGGAGTGGAAGATGGTAGAAATGTGTGCTGAGTGTCAGTAGATAATATCTGCCACTCATCTCAAGTAGGCAGAGAGCAGCCTATCCACCAGCATCTTCGGGTGAGAGCATTTCACCAGCACGCTGCAAAACAATGCAGTCATTCTTGGAGGTGCGCACATTAAATTTTATTGTACCATTAATCTCTCAAAACTCGGGGAAGACAAACAGCAATGGCATCTTGAAAACCAGCTCAGGGGATAGAGACACATGAAATGATGAACGGTTGGGGCACTGCACGGGGAGTGGTTAAACATTCCATCTTCTGAGTCGGTTGAAACCTTGGCTTACAGTCCAGCCGCATCACTTACTAGCTGTGTGACTTTGAGCCAGTTCCTTGCCTTCTCTGAGCTTTAGTTTCCTTGTCTCTGCAGTGGGGGAAAGGGTGTATAATACTAACCTAAAAGATTGTGAAGATTTCTTGAAGTTTCGTTTGTAAAGGATTAGCACAGTTCCTGGAAAATGCTTAAAACAATGAAGGGAAGCTGTTGCCACCACCTCCGTCATCACCACCACCACCATCGGCATCACCATCATCTTCATCATCATCATCATCTTCATCATTATCACCACCATCATCTTCATCATCATCATCATCACCATCTTCTTCAACATCTTCATCATCATCACTATCATCATCATCATCACTATCATCATCATCTTCATCATCATCATCACCATCTTCTTCATCATCTTCATCATCATCATCATCATCATCTTCATCATCATCATCACCATCTTCTTCATCATCATCATCATCTTCATCATCATCACCATCATCTTCATCATCATCATCATCACCATCATCTTCATCATCATCATCACCACCATCACCTTCGTCATCATCATCTTCATCATCATCACCATCATCTTCATCATCATCTTCATCATCATCATCACCACCATCACCTTCGTCATCATCATCTTCATGATCATCAATGTCATCATTTTCAAGATGAAGAAAAGAGGAAGGAGGAGACATTTTCCTAGGCCTTTAAAATTCCATCCACTTCTGACCTCAGAATAATCTATAATCATCAATCACTCTGTCATTACATCTGAAAGGACCTGTCTCTACTGTTTTGGGACTCACCAGATTAGTTCAGTAGAGTAACTAGATCAATGTCTGTCCCCTTGTCTATGAAGCCTGGCAGAGCAACTTGCTCTTCTTTCTGTATTCTCACTGCACAGAGTACCCCTGTGCCACCAGTCAGCCCTTACATTGTTACCTCGTCCACTATGAGCAGCTGTAATTGACAGCAGGCTGAGTATGGAATCAAAGAGTTCTATTAGTCACCAGCAGTGACCTTGAACAAATCACTTCATTTCTCTGGGGCTTTGTCTCCTCACCTGGACACTGGGGATCATATTATTCACCTCTCAGGGTTAGTGGGCGTAGTTTTCCCAGCACATAGTAAGTGCTCCTAAAGATCATAGCTACTAGAATTTGTAGACATGTCTGGGTTCCCCACTAGATTATAAATTTAGTAAGGACACTGCCTGGCACATGGTAGATGCTCAAAAGTCCTTGCTAAAATGGAAACAATGGCTCTGGGCACCTGGGATGAAATAAGGCATCAAAACCAGGGGCAAGGTAGTCAGAAGACTGTTGTACACATTCTACTATTCCCTATTCCCCTTTTTTCTTCCTCCCAGGAGGTAATATTTCCTTGGATTGTTGTTAGGTTGCCTACATTGAGTAATGACACCCTAGCAGCTTTGTTCTAGCTAGATCAAAGCCCTCTTAGACATTACCTTGTCTCCTTCCCAACAGCCTAAGAAGGCAGAGAACTGGTTGGTCCAGGGTGATTATTCCCATTCTGTGGATGAAAACAACAAGGACTAGGACTCATGAATTGACTGATGAGCAGAACCAGCGACTGCTGGGCAGCCTGCCAGGGCAATGTTGCCTCTTGGTGATTATTATGTTTGAACTTCACAGACCTTTTCCACCATGGTGTAGCCAATACCAACATTCTCTGTATTCCTCCAAGTGCCCTATTCTATTGTTACTGTGCCTTTGTGCTAGGGTTACCAGAGCTGGGGGGGCTCCTGGAAGTAAAAAAAGGGCAATCTGGGGCCTGACTATCTGGCAAATCAATACTGATCCAATGCATAGATTTTTGGCTGGTCTGCCCTTGCTAGAAAGTTGGAAAATTTTTATTCATTGAGCTGAACCCGCTCATGGGTCACCCTGCTTTATCTGTGATGTTCTGCTAGCCAGGAATCCCATTAGCTGACTATGATAGCCTCTTGTGCTCTACTCCTGAACTGAAAATATTTCTTTATTAGAAGTTTCCTAATGTTCTGGGCCTATGCATAAAGGGGCAGTCAAAACAGTACTTAGTAGATTCAGGGGGCCTGGAATAAGTTAAACCCTTTGAGACATTTTTTTCCTCGTTAGGAATTGAAATAATGTACGTGAAAAAGCACAGTGCCTAATACATGATAGAGGCTCCTTAAGCATTAATTAAACCAGAATCCCCAGAGTTCCCAGAGGTTAGCTTATTTATTCCCTGACTCAGAGTAAGTGCTCAGTAAACATTTGTTTGAACTGTAGGTGTTTTTGCATATATGGCAGGGCTATATTCATGGACCTTTCCTGTCTAGTTCAATTCTTTTTAAAATCTTTTAAAAAATATTTATTTATGTTTTGGGGAGAGCACAAGTGGGAGAGGAGGAGCAGACAGAGGAGGACAGAAGATCTGGAGTGGGACCTCTGCTGACAGGTGGACAGTAGCAAGCCCGATGTAGGGCTCGAACTCATGAACTGTGAAAACATGACCTGAGCTGAAGTCGGATGCTCAACAGACTGAGCCACCCAGGTGCCCCCTCTCTACTTCAGTTCTTAAGTTTTAAAACCTGGCCATAGCAATTTCTCACTGGTCAACTTTCTACACATCCCTGATCTTTTTTTTTAATTTTTATGTTTTATTTTATATTTGAGAGAGAGAGAGAGAGAGAGAGAGAGAGAGAGAGAGAGAGACAAAGCACAAGCCGGGGAGGGGCAGAGAGACGGAGACAGAATCTGAAGCAGGCTCCAGGCTCCGAGCTGTCAGAACAGAGCCTGACGCGGGGCTTGAACTCACGAACCACGAGATCATCACCTGAACCCAAGTCCGATGTGTAATTGGCTGAGCCACCCAGGCACCCCTGATCTTGATACCAAGCTATCAACTCATCAAAATTCATTGAGAGTCTCCTATGTCCCAGGGGTGTATTCCCATCTACAACATTTCACAGAGACAGGCTGTCTCTGTGACGGCAGCTTGGACTGGTCTCCTGCCATGCTCTCCATTGGTAGGACATCTCAGCATGTGTGGACGGTGTGGGAGGTTTGGCAACTGCCTTGGAACACAGCTACATTTAAGTAGCATTTAACAGCAAGCCACCCAACTGAGGGTGATGTAACCATGCACTGCTGCTGACTTAATTGTGCTTCAAGGCCAGCCGATTGTCAACCCAGTAGGGACAGTTCTTCCATACACATATAGTAAGGTTGGGGAAACACAGTCACCATGTGACAGTTAAATCCTGTTCCAAGTCCTCTTTGTGCACGTGTGAGCGTGCGTGCCTGTGTGCGTGCAGAGTGTCTTTTTCTCAATGGATTCTGGACACGTTGTCTTGCTGGCAAATTCCACACCCATGAGACGTGTGAATCAAGAGACCTCTTTGCTGACAAATGTTCATCGTGGTGTTATTATTTGCAGATCTGAGGCACAGAGGGAAGGAGCTATCTTTGCAGGTTGGAGGGGAGGGCCAGAGAGCAGTGACCTTCAGCTGAGGGACCCAGTTTACTGGAGGTGACCTTGCCAAGAAGGATCCAGGGGAATACCTATCTTCACCAACGACCCTCCTCACCAATACCCGTCTGCCTATGGCTTTGGTGATTTTGAGCTAGAACATTGTTTCAGTGGCAGTAAGCTTACAGCCCCAGGGGTGATGGAGGCTTAGACAATTTACTGTGAATACAAAGGAAACCATGGCATAAGAGAATTATAGAGGAGACGCTAGAGAGGTTGGGTAGACATTGAAGTAGGCTTTGAAAGATAGGATTTAGATGTATGACAATCAGTGGGCAGAATAATATTAATACTATCTACTATTTACTGAGCACCTACTGTGTGAAAAGCACTGTCTATGGATTATTTTATTTAATCCCGACAAACACCTCGCAAGACTCACAGGGGTTATAGCTCGCCTTAGATCACAAATCTACAAAGTGAAAGAGCTAGGGTTTGCGCTCCGGGCTGTTTGCTCTCAGACCCAGGCCAGAGTACACTGAACCACGCTGCCAGGGGACCAGCAGTCTTCCTGGGTGGTGGCGCGGAAGGTGGCAGAAGGCCAGCGCCAGGAGGCAGAGGAGACCCACAGCTAACGGGACTACAGGGCTTCTTTTACATCCAAGCCTTTGTCAACACACTTATTTAATAAACAAGTTACTGCGAACAGTGCGAACAATATTTATTTCGGTTTCAACAACACCGAAGAGCACATCATCCGATCAGGACCGACTGGAACGCAGGAAACCACCCTTCCCGGAAGCCCAGGAGGGCAGAAGGACCCGGATCGCACAGTGCCTGGGAAAGACTTCATTTCCCAGCATGCAGCGGGAGGGCCGGCCCACAGCTCCCGGCATGCCTGGGGAGGCGGTGCGGGCCACCGCGGGCTCCGCCCTGCTCCGCGGCTGCCCCGCCTCTGCCGCTCGCCCCGAGCCAATGGGAAGGCTCCATACTGCAGGGTGTGACGGGGCCGGCGCCGCAGAGGAGTTGCAAGTCGGCGAAAGCGGCGGGAAGTTCGTACAGTGCAGAAGGCAACGCGTCTACGGCTCGGGGTAGGGAGGCCGCGGGCCGCGAGCGCCGGCGCCGAGTGGGGGGCCGCGGAGGGGCGGTCGGGGGCCGGGCCGGCGCGGGGCGGCCGGGCAGCCGTGACCTCGGGCGGCGCCGCGCGGGCGTCCCTTCCTGCCTGCCTCCCTCAGGCCCAGCCGCCGCCGGGGTTTCCTGCACCTGCCAAGCCGGCCCCCCAGGCCTAGCGGCACGTTCTCGCGCGGCCGGACGTGCCTCGCGTCCTGGGCGCTCCGGGCCCGGTGTCAGGGCCGGGGGTCGCGTGCTAGCAAGGACCGACGAGGCCCTTCTGGCATCGTGAAGTTCACATTCTGGAGAGGAAACACCGAATAAAAAGCAGACACTACAGTTTGCAGACCTTGAAAAGTTCCTTTGAAACGAGGACAGGCGATTGTAGTAGGCCAGAGTGATGGGGGTGAGGGAGGGCATGCAGGGGAGGTGACGTTTGATTTAGGAACTGAGAGTGGAGAAGGAGACTCCCCCCCCCCCCCCCCCCCCCCAGGATAGCACTCCAGGCCCGGGAAACTTAGGGTGGGGGGCTGTCCCCTTACTAATCTGTCCGTGTCCGGGTGAGGCCCGGTAAGAGCTTGCCCTGGAGGGCATGGTGCAAGGCGGTGGACTCCCTGGGTCGTTTTGTAAGGGATCTTCGTATTCCTCTGACAGTTCCTTCTCTGTTCTCTGTGCCTGGACGCCACAGTGACACCCTTTACTGATGGAACTTTTTTCAACGTTTTTTTTTTTTTTTTTTTTATTTATTTTTGGGACAGAGAGAGACAGAGCATGAACGGGGGATGGAACTTTTTTCGAGGCAGCGAATAGTTTTTCCCAGCGCCGAAATAGTTTGTGGCTCTGGTCTCTAACCTCTTCGGTGATGTAGGTGATTCGACGAACAGCTGCAGAGTCATTGGGTTGGGAGCCCGAGAGAGGGGGACGCTCGATTCCTGTTGAGACCATCCATGTTTCTAACTTCTTTTCTGTCGAGTCACTCGTTATTGTTTTTCTGTGTATCGACTCTTCCTTTCCCTCCCCCACCTCCCTTTCTTGGAACAATTTGGAAATACCACCCCTGTAGAGGTGGCAGTTTTGGGGAACTGTTTAAGAGCCTCATTAATGCTTTTCTCTTTCCTCTCCCTCCCTCCCTTCTTCCTCTCCCTCCTTCCCTGCTTCCTTCTCTGTTTCTTTCTAACTGGAATTGCCTGTCTGTTGAGTCTGAATTCACAAGAGGGGGGAAAAATGTCACCATTTATTTTTCGGAGATCAGAATCGAGACACCTTTTAATGACACGCTGAGCAGGTCTTTGGGGAGAATGTAGCCTACAATTTTGAAGCCATTTCAGAGGGAAGCAAGGGTTCTTTACACAATCATTTTAGATTATGCTGTTGAAAATGATATGTAGTAATTAGAATTAAATTTCTGGGTAGATAAGGTTATGTTATTTACCCATAGAAGGGAACGTAACTTAAGTAGTCATTTAATAATAGCTTTCTCTGCTGAAACGACCCCAGATGGTATTCACTGTGCACCTACCTCAACATTGCTGATCTGATTGTGTTTTTATTTTTTTATTTAAAAAAATTTTTTTTTTTTTAACATTTATTTATTTTTGAGACAGAGACAGAGCATTAACGGGGGAGGGGCAGAGAGAGAGGGAGACACAGAATCAGAAGCAGGCTCCAGGCTCTGAGCCGTCAGTCCAGAGCCCGACGCGGGGCTCGAACTCACAGACCGCGAGATCGTGACCTGAGCCGAAGTCGGACGCGCAACCGACTGAGCCACCCAGGCGCCCCTATTGTGTTTTTAAACAGTAAAGCAACTTGAATTTAATAACAAAAAAAACTGGTATTAGGTATCACTGTAAATTTAGTACTAATATCTAGTACAGATGTTAGGTTTATAGTGTAATGGCTTCTTCTTATGTTTTGTACCGCAAAAATTATGAGAGGGTGTATGTTAAACAAATGCGGTAATGGAGTAGTGTGTCAAACATAGGACCTGGCATATAGTAGGCTAGTAAGTGCCCAGGAAGTGGTTCTATGGAAAGCTTAGGCTAAGTTTTATTCCAGGATGCAAGTGTATATATAAGAACAGCAGTGCGTTCAAAATGTTGACAGACCCTAAAATTTGTTAAATAGGTCCCCCCCTTTTTTTTTTTTGTAGTTGAGAACTAATGTGAGATAATAGTAAATATGTAAGTGAATGTCTTACATGTCTGGAAAAGAAAAAAAATAAGATTTTTATTTTGACAACTATATATTTTTGCCTTGACGTTCTCCCAAAGAAGATGCAGTGTACAACGAATAGAATTTTGATTTGCAAAATGAAATTTTGAAAGGATTTTTGATTTGAGAAAGAAAACTTCCTGGAAATGAAGCAAAGCTTTAACATTTACCTTCTATCAAATGCAGGATGAGTCCTGAATTTATGCGGATGTGCAGATGCTGGTATCTCCATGGATCAGGCAGCTAACCTAAGGGGAGTTAAGTGCTGCCTCTGTGTGTGTGGGTGAGGCTTTCGTGAAGATCGGTCTTGATGGGTTATGAGAATGGGTTGGTAACTGAATAGGACTGGAGGACATTTTCCGGGCTGGTAGGCTATTTTCTTTCTTTCTTTCTTTTTTTTTTTAATTTTTTTATTTTTGGGACAGAGAGAGACAGAGCATGAACGGGGGAGGGGCAGAGAGAGAGGGAGACACAGAATTGGAAACAGGCTCCAGGCTCCGAGCCATCAGCCCAGAGCCTGACGCGGGGCTCGAACTCACGGACCGCGAGATCGTGACCTGGCTGAAGTCGGATGCTTAACCGACTGCGCCACCCAGGCGCCCCTTTTCTTTCTTTCTTTTTTTTTTTTCTTAAATTTTTTTTTTGGTAGGCTATTTTCTGTGTTTGCCGAGGTTATTTTTCAGGGCGAACGGAAATGGACTCCTTTATTCACAGGATACCGCGCCTGACTTGTAGATGTCAGGAACTGTGCCAGGGACAGTGTTTTCTTGCAGTTGTAGTGTCTGTAGATAAAATTTAGAAAAGACGGAATTTTTATTTATTTATTTTTTTTATTTATTTTTTTTTTATTTATTTTTGGGACAGAGAGAGACAGAGCATGAACGGGGGAGGGGCAGAGAGAGAGGGAGACACAGAATCGGAAACAGGCTCCAGGCTCTGAGCCATCAGCCCAGAGCCTGACGCGGGGCTCGAACTCACGGACCGCGAGATCGTGACCTGGCTGAAGTCGGACGCTTAACCGACTGCGCCACCCAGGCGCCCCAAGACGGAATTTTTAATAAGGGCATACGATTAATTTGGAAAGGCGATAGAATCCTGACAGAGTAGGTAGGATATGTTTGTAGTCTAGGATGCGTTTGGCCCCTTTGACCGAAATTCCTGAGAATATGTTCCTACTTGGCCTTGTAAGCGAAGAGGGCTGTGCTCTTTAATCTTTCCCCACTTTGGCTCCTGAATACTCTCAAATACCTGGCATTTTGAAGTTGCTGTTTTGGAGTCATTTCACGGCTTTCCTAATTGCTCCTGGCCCACCTGTCCCGGGGTTGTCTCACATCTCTGCCCTCAAACCGAGCAGTCTGCTACTCTTGTCCTGGGTGACCTGTGGGCAGCCCTTTCAGAAAGGAATGCTCTCTGGAGAGCCCAGAGAGGGCTTAGGTGTGCCCTTGCCTCCTACTAAGACTTCGATTTTTAATACTCATCAATAAATACTAATGACAAGAATCTACCTTATAGTGGCATTCTCCAATAGATTTATTAAGAATTTTATTAGCCACAGCATCTTGGTTAACTTGGAAAAACATAGTGTGAGTCATATTATTTCTTTAGTCTTCATGTAATACCTGACGTTTGATGATTCCTTGCAATAACTGCTGTCTCTCTGTGGGTTTCTGGCCCATTGGATGGGAACCGGTACTCTAGGATTTGAAAACTTGGATCCAGTACAAACTGACCGATACTTAGGATGAACATTAAACATGCACACGCAGGAAGATGCTATTGTCAATAAACTCATATACGTTAAGAGGGATGTTGTAGTAGGCGGAGTCCTATAATTGCACGGTTATTAGCTGGAGATTTAGGAGTGCTCTGTCATACACTTTTTAAACAAATAGCACACTTTATTGGAAGGACACATTTTCTTATGGACCTCACTATCCAGTTGGTCCCACGAGGGACTGAGGAACTGGAAAGTCGTTAGGAACAAGGGCAGCACCCCTGTTCCCCACTCTTGGGGGTGTTCTGGTTCTTTCTGTGCATTTATTTCATCTCTTTGCACACTGGCTGTCGTGCTGCTGTTTGCATGTGGATGCCTGGTCCACAGCTAACTCCTTGTTTCAAGAACCCAAAAGAGACTCCATTATCCATTTAACTGTCAGTTATACTTAAAATTTTTAAAAATCAGGAAGTTAGAAATCTTCTAGCCAAAATAACTACAGCTTTATTTCAGATTAAGTGCTTTCTCCAGTTTTGCCAAGTAACAGCTGAACAAATGCCCTTGTTTGATGAAACTATGTATAAATGCACTGTGATCACATATCATAATACTGAGAGCTGGAAAGTGCTGTTAAACCTTTAGTTTCCGTAAGCTATGTCTGGAATCCATAGAAACAGAAACTTTTATTGTTGGCATTATTGCATTTTTTCATTTCTTTTGCAGTTTACTATATAATAAGGCAACAGAGATATCAACAAAGAGATCATATCTAAGTATAAATTCTTTATTAGAGATCATAAGAAAAAGTCTTTGGGAATCCAGGTAAACATTTTAAAAACTAGTTTCTTAAAAACTAAGCTCAGGTTTAACATTTAAGAGGCTTAATCTTACTGGTTTTTCAGGCCTTCAGAAAACTTTTGTTTTAATTTTTTACAGTTTGTTTCTTTTGAGAGAAAGAGAGAGAGAGAGAGAGAGAGAGCATGCACATGAGTGAGTTGGGGACGGGCAGAGAGAGAGAGACTCCCAAGCAGGCTCTGTGGCATTGGTAGCGTGAAGCCTGATGCTGGGCTCGAACTCGCGAACTGTGAGGTCATGACCTGAGCCGAAGTCAGATGCCCAACAGACTGAGCCACCCACATGCCCCTGTTATTTTTATCTTAGGAGCACGAGCAGTGGAGATGGGTAAGGGGAGAGAGATGCTCAGCATGGAGCCTGAGGTGGGGCTTAATCCCACAACCCAGGGATCATAACCTGAGCCAAACTGCTCAATCAACTGAGCCACCCAGGTACTCCTGTTTCGGCAGTTTCTTAAAGAGCTAAATGGACGCTTAACAGTTGTACTCTTGGGCATATATGAAAACGTATTCATACAAAGACCTGTACATGAATGTTCGTAACAGCCTTGTTTGTAATAGCCCCAGCCCGAAAACAACCCCATCCATCTTCAGTGGGTAAATATGGTTAAATAAAATGTGGTCTAGCCATATAATGGAACACCACTCATAATAAGGAGGAACAAGATTATCTACATGTAACAATTTGGGTGGGGCTTATGGGCCTGGTACTGAGTGAAAAAAGCCAATCTCAAAGGTCTGTGTGAGGGTATGAAGTTGTTTCTATAGCATTCTTGAAATGATACAATTGTAGAAATGGGGACCAGATCAGTGTCTGTGGGGTTAGGGCGGGGGCGGGGGTGGTGTAACTACAAAGGGGTAGGACAGAGGAGTTTCTATGTAGTGACAATTCTGTTTCCTGATGGTTGCACAAATCTTTACAAATGATAAGATGTTCTAGGACTATGCGTACATGCGTAAAAAGGCTGTAAAAACTGAAATTTGAATAAGTAGCTTGATTACTAACATGGTATTGATGGTAAACCAATAATATGGCATTAATATGGTAAATTTCCTAGTTTTGATATGGTACTCTGCTTGTCTACTGTATGGGCTGGACCACATTTCATGTAACCATTAACCCAGTGAAGGACACGTGGATTGTTTCTAGTGTTTGTCTTTGACACACAAAGCTGCTACGAACATGCCTGTTCAGGTTTTCTTCTTTTCCTTGATTTGAGTATAGTTGACACACATTCGTTTCAGGTGTATCAAGGTGTGTAGCTCCCATCTGCAGATACAGCTCTGTTACATTATTGACTGTATTCCTGACCCTGTGCCGTTGATTCCCGTGACTTACTCGTTCCGTGGCCGGAAGCCTGTATTCACGTACAGGTTTTAGTGTGAATAGGAGTTTCTGTTCTTTTTTTTTTTTTTTTTTTTTTTTTTCCAACGTTTATTTTATTTTTTGGGACAGAGAGAGACAGAGCATGAACGGGGGAGGGACAGAGAGAGAGGGAGACACAGAATCGGAAACAGGCTCCAGGCTCTGAGCCATCAGCCCAGAGCCTGACGCGGGGCTCGAACTCACAGACCGTGAGATCGTGACCTGGCTGAAGTCGGACGCTTAACCGACTGCGCCACCCAGGCGCCCCAGGAGTTTCTGTTCTTATAGGATAAGTGCCCAGGAGTGTGAACGTTGGGTCATGGGGTAAGTGTATGTTTCCCTTAAGAAACTGCCAAGGGCCCGTTTTCCATTGCTGTCGTCACTGTGGGTGGTGCGGCTACGCCACCTTCCCGCCAGCGTTTGGTGTTGGCAGTAGTTCTCATGTTAGCCGCGACAGTAGGTGTGCAGGAGGTATCTCGTCATGGCTTCGGTTTGCAGCTCCCTGGTGGCGAGTGGTGAACATTCTTCTCTCTTCTTTGGTGACTCGTCTGTTCCTACCTTTTGCCCATTTTGTGGCTGGATTGTGTATTTCCTTCTTGTTGAGTTCAGAACGTCCTTTGTATATTCTGGATACAAGTGCTTTGCCAGATACGTGATTCGTAAACATATTCTCTCAGCCTGTGGCTTGTCTTTCCGTCTGTGACACTAGTGTCTTTTGTGGCCCCAAGGTCTTTAATTTGAGGAAGTCCAACTTACTGACATATGGATTGTGTTTTTGGTGTCATGCATGTGTCAGAACTCTATCTAATCCTAGGTCAGAAGGATACTTATAATTTTATGCCTTACGTTTAGATCTGTGATCCATTTTGGGTTAATTTCAGCACAGGATATGAAGTTTAGGTCTTGTATCTTTTTCCTTTTGCCTGTGGATTTCCAACTTTTCCAAAACCGTTTGTTGAAAAGACTACCCTTGCTCAGTTGAATCATATTTTAACTTCATAAAAAATCAATTGGCCACACTGTAAGTTGCATATCAAAATGAAGGTAGGAAGTGAGTGAGCAATGAAGTGTGAAAATTAATACAGGTTTATGAAAGTATGATACAGCTTGAGTCTTGAAAAAAGTATGTATGGGGCTCCTGGGTGGCTCAGTCGGTTAGTGTCCGACTTCGGCTCAGGTCATGATCTCATGGTTTGTGGGCTCGAGCCCCATGTCGGGCTCTGTGCTGACAGCTCAGAGCTTGGAGCCTGCTTCGGATTCTGGGTCTCCCTCTCTGCCCCTCCCCTGCTTGTGCTCTGTCTCTCTCTCAAAAAACAAAACATTAAAAAATTAAAAAAAAAGTATGTATAGATTTGAGAGGAAGTGGGCACATGTTTTAGAGAATGGCATAAGCAAAGGCAGGTCCTAGAAAATTAAGAACTGGCTGTTTTAGGGAGCAGGCGTGTGAAGGGGAGGAGGAGGATAAAGTAAGGCTAGTTGCTTCAGGAGTGTGGAAAGCTCTTGGCTAGATTATAGAGTTCATAAACAGTTTCATTTGCTGCTACAGGTTCTTGAGCAGGAAAATTATATGATAGAAATGGCATTTGGAGAGGTTGTTGTAGGCCCTACGTAGCAGTGACAAGGTTTGCAGGATGAACAGCGTATAACCACGGCCCTTAACTTAGTGCTTCGTGTTACAGATGCCTACTGGAAAGTTCAAAAAATGGTGAAACGTCAGAATATTAAGTCCCTAGCATTTCCTAGAAAGAAGAATCATGGTAGATTTCAGACTTTTGCTGCTGTCTTCAGTGATGGACACAGAGAACTCTGCCGGACTTCCAAACTCTTAATGCTACTTTTAGTACACTTTACATGTGGGAAGAAGAGTAGTTTCTTTTCCTTTCTTTTCTTTTTTTTAATGTTTATTTATTTATTTTGAGAGAGAGAGTGGAGGGGGGAAGGCACAGAGAGAGGGAGAGAGAGAATCCCAAGCAGGCTCTGCATTGTCAGCATAGGGCCCAAAGCGGTGCTCGAACCCACAGAGCGTGAGATCATGACGTGAGCGGAAATCAAGAGTCAGATATGTAACTGACTGAGCGACCCAGGCGCCCCAAGAGGAGTAGTTTCTGTTGACTCATTGTTGATGTTTCTTATCAAGCTTAACGGTCCAAGACATGAGCAACTGAAATGTGAATGCATACGGAGTTAATAAATTGGTCCAATGAGGCAAGTTAATGGCATTGACTTTATCGTGGCACAGGAGAGACTCGGGTTTTTCAGTCAGTTGTCCCGATGCTTGTATGTGAAGAACTGTACAGAGAAGGAGGGCCAGCTCTCGAAAATTACTGAGCACCAACGAGGAACAGTGATTCCCAGTGCAGCATTAGGGGTTAGGCTTGGGCCAGAATCTAATCTGGAAGAACTTCCAGACAAGAAGAGCATTAGGTGCTTCATGCAAGTGATCCAAACGATCTGTAAGGACGGAATAGGAACCTGCATGTACTTTGGGAACATCTTGCTTTAGTCAGGGGAAGTGCCAGGGACGGGCCATGAGTCATAATTTATTAACTTGTGACCTAAATTACTCAGTTTTTGTTTTCTTAGCACCCACTTCATTTCTTGATTTCTTTCTCTTAACAGATTCATACTCCCTCCCCCCCCCCCATCTGTGGGAATCTCTTGGTTTCTGCTTTCTTTTATATATTTAAAAGATTATCGTGGCTACTGATTAGACTTATGTCATTTAAAAAATAATCACCCAACAAATAGAACTTCTTTCATGTCAGACAGACTGCTAAATATCAATGCATTTCTGCTTTCTTACTTAGAACATGGCAAAAGCATGTCATTCCATTTTTTAAAACAAGGACTTCTTGAGCAAGGATTTTCTGCCTAAGAGATCACCATGACGTGTGTTAATCAAAGATTGGCAGCGTGAGAAGCTTTAGCCCAACTGTTTATTTGTCTTCAAAGTACCTTTCCTGTTTGATTGAATTTCTTTGGTCAGATTCTTGTCTAGATCTTTTTCCCACTGAAATGTTGAGATTGACCAAGAATGTTTCATTTGTGATTGCAACCCTTCAGTATCATTACGGAGTTGTTTTTTTTTTTTTTTTTCCTTCTTCTTCTGCAGAAGAGCAGGCTCTTACAGTGCTATGCAAGCTGCCCATTTAAAACTATCATTGCTTGGCACCTATGCCCTAGTGACAGTTTGACCAACATGTGAGCAGGCACACTGCCATCCTGCCAGATGGGCGTGAGTGTAGGCAGCCAAGAAACCATGTATCTGCATCTAGTGTATTTGTTAAGGGCAGGATTCCCAGTCGGGGATGTTCAAACGTCTGTCCATCCTGAGCTTTCACGCCTATGGATAAAGGGATGTCATCATTAATTTCAGCTTCTGACTGAGATTCCATGGGTATATAAGAGCTTCTTGGCTCTTACAGAAGTAGGCAATTGGGGACAATCAGGATAATTGTTCTCTCCTTCATCACAGGACTACTTCAGATAATCCTTTCCTCTTTCTTCTAGGCAGCTAGGTTTGCAGTGAGTACAGACCTGATCAGATATTGTCCCAATTCTAGAATATGTGCTGCTCCATTTGTTTTGTGGAGTACAAAAGCTTTGAAAGTCGTTTAATGTTTGTACTTTGGACCACGATGTATGTAATAGAAGTCAGGTAGATAGATCTGAGTTCAAATATGACCGCTGTGTGACATTAGGGCAGCCTAATTTTGCCATCACATCAAGTTAAATAATACCTATCTCAGGGTGGCTGTGAGAATGAACTGTGAGATGTGGATCTGAATTACTCGGTATAGTGTCTGGCCCACAGTAAGTGCTCAGTAAGCATTTATCGTCATCACTGCCATCATTGTTGCTTTAATATACTTGAGGGTATTTTTCTCTGGAGAATTATTGGAAACAGGACATCTTTTTTCAGCTCATCTCCCACCACTTTTGAAAGTCATGTATTGGGGGGCACCTGGGTGGCTCAGTCGGTTAAGCGTCTGACTTCAGCTCAGGTCATGATCTCACAGTCTGTGAGTTCGAGCCCCCCCGTTGGACTCTGTGCTGACAGCTCAGAGCCTGGAGCCTGTTTCAGATTCTGTGTCTCCCTCTTTCTCTGACCCTCCCCCGTTCATGCTCTGTCTCTCTCTGTCTCAAAGATGAAATAAACATTAAAACAAAAAAAGAAAGAAAGTCATGTATTGGATATTAGCATATTGTCTGGTCTATAATAGAATGCTTCCAGTGACCGGGAACTCACTACCGCCTGAGCAGGTGGGACTAGTGACATTTTAGAGGGGTCATTCTTGGTTGGGAGAGGGGGTTCTCTGAATTGTAGGATGTTCACCAGCATCCCTGGCTGTGAGGACAGAAATCATCCCAGGTTGAGAATCACTGCTCTAGAGACAGCCTATCCTGTTTTTAATAAAGTTTTGACTGTTAGCAAGTTTTTTCTTATATTGAATGGAAGTCGTCTTTATTATTTCTCCTACCCCATTTTCTGTCTTTTGGAGACACTTAGAACAAGCTGAGTCTCTGTTCTATATAATGTCCTCTGGAATACTCAAAGACGGTCATTGGTCTTCTTGACTTCATTAGCTATTCCTTATAAGGCATGATTTCATGTCCTTTTACCACATTGGTGGCTTTCCTTTGATTTAATTCCATTTTCAAGCTGTAGTGTTTAGGATTGAATTAGGATTGTAGTGCTTTGGAGATAGCATTTTTCTTCCATAAGTATAGGGAAGAATAGTGCCTTTCTTCTTCTACATACTGTATTATTATCAGCTCTAATAGCTTTGCTGATTACATCATACGCTGCTGTATCTAAGCTTGTTGTGTCTAAGTTTTATCTTTTTCAAACTCAGGCATTAGTTTTGCGGTCCAACATGGGAGCTTGGGCTTATCCTGTTAAATTTCTTTTCATGGGATTTTGCTAACTGCAATCTTAATTTGTGGTCGACTCTGAACTTTCTGTTAGAACAAGTAGGTGATGATGCCATCAACTGAGATTGAAGATACAGGAGAAATGGCCGTGCATGTGTGTGTGCATGTGTGCAAATGCAGATTGAAAAGAGGATTGAAGATGGAAGCCCGGGGAACCCCAACATTAAGAGGCATCTGGGAGATGGGAAGGAAAAAAGGAGACCAAGGGAGGGGTGGGCAGAAGGCAGGATGGAAATGAGAGGAGAGTCTTGGAGGCTGGAATGACTGTGAGAAGTACTGAGGTAGATCCTTGGACATGAACTGAGTAGGACACGGTCTGCTTTCCCTGCTCATGTGTGTTTGCCCCATCATTTTACTGTTCAGTTAATGGGACTACCTGGTCACTTATGCCTGAAAAATGGTGTCATCTTTCATGTGTCCTTCACATTTTTGTGTCTATTTGAGTTACCAACTTCTACTAATTAAAAAAAAAAGTTTTTTTTTTTTTCTGAAGTGTAATACACATACTGAAAAAGAGCACAAATATTAAGGATCTAGCTCATTGATTTTTTTTTTTTTTAACAAAGTGGACACACTAAAATTACCGTCACCAAGAACAAGACAGTCGCTCTTCCAGCACTCTAGATGCCCCTCTTGTGCCCCTTTCCAGTAATTACTCCCACCCAGGGTAACCACTATTCTGACTTCTATAACTATAGCTTAATTTTGCCTGGTAAATGAAATTATACCCTATATATTATGCCTTATACATTAGTCCTTTTTACCAAGCTTTTTAAATTTAGCATTGTGTCTGAGGTTCATCAAGATTGTTGCATGTAGTTTGTTTTTTTTATAGGTCTGTTGTTCTGCTTATCTATTACTGCATAACACATTAGTTTTGGTTATTAATTACTGTATAACACACTACTCCAGCCTTAGTGGGGTAAAACAGCAACCATTTTATTGGCTCATGGGTTTTGTGGGTTAGGAATTTGGTGGGCATAGCTTGTCCCTGTTCTACAGTGGCTGGGGTTTAGAATCATTTAGAGGATCCTTCACTCACATATATGGTGCCTCGACTGGGATGTCTTAAGGACAATCATCTGAGATTATGGACCACAGCAGGGAACCTAAGTGTAGTATTCTCCACTAGGTCTTGGGTTTCCACAGCATGTTGGCTGGGTTCCCAGAAGATGCTTCCAGAGAATGACTTATCCTTGAAAGTCACATAATGTCACTTCTGCTATACTGTTGGTTGAAATAGATAGGAGCCTGCCTGAATTCAAGAGTAGGGAACATTGACCTCACATCTTTCTGGAGAGGTGTCAAAATTTGTGACTGTTTCTAAAAACCATCACAAATTATATACCACGATTTTATTGTAAATGGATTTGAGTAGTGTCTACTTTGGAGCAGTTATGACTAATGCTGTTGTAATCATTCTTGTTCATATCTTTTGGTTCACATATATATTCATTTTAGTTGAGTATACATATGAGAGCAGAACTGTTGGTCAGAGTGTGTGTGTCGGCAGCTTTGATAGATAGATGGTGCCAGTTTTCCAAAGTGGTTGTACCATTTTATACCCTCAGCTAACAAGGTGTGTGAGATTTAGTTGCTCTGCAGTCTTGCCTCTACTTGGACTGTCAGTTAAACATTTAGAATTTTGAGGGGGCACCTGGATGGCTTAGTTGGTTGAGTGTCCAACTTTGGCTGAGGTCATGATCTCACGGCTCATGAGTGTGAGCCCTGCATCGGGCTCTGTGCTGACGGCTTAGAGCCTGGAGTCTGCTTCATATTCTGTGTCTCCCTCTCTTTGCCCCTCCCCTGCTTGCACATTGTCTCTCTTTCTCAAATGTAAATGACCATTAAAAAAAAAATTAAAAAAAAAACCATTTGGAATTTTCTTTAACCATTCCGTGGTTGTGTACAAGTTATCAGTGTGATTTTAATTGGCATTTCCTTGATAAATGATGTGAACATCTTTTCATACACTTGTTAGTTATTTGATTATCCCATGTAGCAGAGTGCCTGTTCAAGTCTTTTGCCCATTTTTGACAAATTGGGTTGTTTTCTTCTTATTGGAATATTGGAGTCTGTATATATTCTGGATATGAATCCTGTGTGCAGTATATGAATTGTAAAAATCTCTTCTTGTCCTGTGACTTGCCGTTTCACTCTTGTAATGCGTCTTTTGATGAACTGAAATTCTAAATTTTAATTACATCTTACCAATATTTTCATTTATGATTAGTGTCTTTTGTGACCTGTTTAAGAAGCTTTTGCTACTCTGCGGTCATGAAGATTGTTTTTTATGTTGTCTTCTACTGGCTTTATTATTTTACTTTTCATATTTAGGTCTGAGTCTCCAGGAATTGATTTTTGTGTGCTGTGAGGTAGAGAGGTCAAGATTCTGCTTCCGTATATGGTTATCCATACGGAATACAGGATATGGTTATCCATATCCACCCCATATATGGTTATCCATACAAGTAGTAGAAGATAGCATTGGGTGAGGTGAACACAAGCTGGGAGTTAGGGTTCCTGTATATCCAGCCTTAACCTATTTTTCATGAACCTTCTGAACTTGGGCTTGTTATTAAACCCTCTGACCTCAGCTTCATCTGTAAAAGGAAGGACTTGAATAAACTGTGTTTTGATTTTCAGTCTGACTGTGGTTTGTTAGATCATTCTATCTAGTGTTACAGTTTTATTTAGGCTTGTTAGACTCTTCTTAGATCTGGATTCTAAAGTAGTCATTATATGTCTCAGCTTTATGCTCTCACCAGTTATGATGAGCATGCTATTTAGATCTTCATCTAAGCTACTGATAAAAGGTGGCTTTTTTTTTTTTTTTTTTATATCACATTGGCAAGTCACTGCCCAAACTTGGTCTTCTGATCTTCGTGGTATGCTTTGTCCCCTGCCAGGAACTCATTATTGTTTTAGTAAGCCATGGTTCAGGACACCAGTTCCATTTTTGAAAGCCATTTGCATATATTATTCCTTGTGTTTGTCCCTTACTGCAGTTGCCTACTTGAACTTCTGAGAGTCACAGATACAGTGTAGAGTTTCATGAATCAGCAGAAGTCGTTCATGACCAGTGAGTTCTAAGCTTGACAGAGTCTCCTCCCATCTTGCAGATGTGCTCCAAGAAAGTGGTATACCTTTGAATATCAGGTTTACGCACCTATAATTGTGCCCTGAGTAGAGTAGTCAGGAACCACCCAGATGACATAACAGGAAATCTGTCGTTTGCTGGTTCCTTTGTGTTTTTAGAGGCCTGCTTTAGGGTGACCTCTAGCCTTCTTTCAGAACATATAGTTTTGTTTCCACGGAACACTGTAACTCTCGTATAGCTATTGTTCCTTCCTTTATTATCCTTGATCCCACATTTTTCTTCTCATTGACATTTTTTTTATTAACCTTTTTTTGAGTTTATTTATTTATTTTGAGAGAGACAGAGAGTGTGTGTGCACGTGCGCACTCTCAGGGGAGGAGCAGAGAGAGGGGGAGAGAATCCCAAGCAGTCTCTGCCGCCAGTGCAGAGCCCGATGCTGGGCTCGAACTCACGAACCGCGAGATCATGACCTGAGCCGAAATCAAGAGTCGGACGCTTAACCTCCCCCTTGTCGTTAACTTTTTAAGACGCCTTTATTGAGATCTGGTTCAAATATCGGATTCACTCATTTCAGGAGCATCGTTCAGTGGTTTTTAGCATCTCCACAGGATTGCAGCTGTCACCATAATCTGACTGTACAATGTTTTCATCGGCCTTAAAGCAAACCTCCCACCCATGAACAGTTGCTGCCCTTTCTCTCTTCACCCCCCACAGCCCTAAGAAACCTCTAGTCTGCTTTTGTCTCTATAAATTGACCTGTTCTGGAAATCTTACATAGTGGGAATTGTAAAATATGGGCTCTTTTGTAACAGGCTTCTTTCACCTGGTACGGTGTGTTCGAGGTCCATCCGTGTTGTAGCATGCATCAGTGTTTTCTTTCTTCCTGTTGCTGAATGATACCCTGTTGTATGGATAGCCCACATTTGTGTATCCATTCATCTGTTGAAGGACATCGGAGTCGTTTCCATTTTTTGACTATTGTGAACAATACTGCTGTGAACGTTTATGTACGAGTTTTTGTGTGAGTGTATGCTTTTATTGCTCTTAAGTATGTACCTATGAGTAGAATTGCTGTGTTGTAAGGTAACTCGCCGTTTAACTTTTTGAAGAACTGCCCAATTATTTTCCAGAGTTCGATGCACCATTTTACATTTTCACTAGCATTGGATGAGAGTTCACAGTCTCCAGATCCTCACCAGTACTCGCTGTTGTTTTTTTTGTTTGTTCCTTAGGGACTGTGAAGTGGTGTCGCATTGTACTTTTGATTTTTATTTCCCTAATGACTAATGCGGTCAAGCACTTTTTTGTGCTGTTGGCCATCTCTCCATTGGTTTTGGTGAAAGGTCTTCCTAAATCCTTTGCCCATTTTTATTTTTTTTTATTTTTTTATTTAAAAAAATTTTTTTTTTCAATGTTGTTTATTTATTTTTGGGACAGAGAGAGACAGAGCATGAACAGGGGAGGGGCAGAGAGAGAGGGAGACACAGAATCAGAAACAGGCTCCAGGCTCCGAGCCGTCAGCCCAGAGCCTGACGCGGGGCTCGAACTCACGGACCGCGAGATCGTGACCTGGCTGAAGTCGGACGCTTAACCGACTGCGCCACCCAGGCGCCCCTCCTTTGCCCATTTTTAAATTGGGTTGTCTTTTTATTATTTAGAGTTCATTAGCCTCTTAACGTTCAGTTTCATTTATTTTCAAGCAGAAACGTTTTTGGCCCTGGTCTTCTCTCCTTTGTTTTTCTTTCATTTTTGTTTGGGGACCATTCATCCTTTCTTGTAGTTAAGCGAAGGGGTTAAGAGGGTTTTCAGGCCTTTTGCGTTCTCTTGGCAACAGCTTCCCTTGGCAACCTACGTATGGAATACCTTAGGCTGGAAAATGCACATCTCCTGATCATTGGAATAGATCCTTTTTAGTTCATACTGGTTCTAAAATGAGGCAGGCTTCTTTCCCTAGAAATCAGTAGGTAAAACACCTGCCTGAGATTTTAATCCCAGTCATTTTACAGGTGAGGAAAAAAGACCTGGATAAGTTGGAGCATGTCCACGTTCACAGCAGGTAGACCTGGTTCATGGCTTTAAATCAGCCCGTTCTAAGAAAAATCTGTTGGTTTCTCATCAAGTGACAGATTCATGTTGGACCTGGGATACCAGGGTTAGACGGGGTCGCTAAGTTCCAGATTCTCACAAAATATGTCAAAAGAGAGTGACATATATGCAATTAATGGTAATATAGTGTCACAGTGCTGTGAAATGTGGGCAAAGTTGTAGAGTCTAGTGCTGTTAACACCACTCAGTGTTGAAATTTTCACTTGACGTTCCTTTGCATTGTAGGCAAAATTAGATTCTTGAGTAGTTGATTTTGTCTAGACCATTTAGTAAGGAATGGTAACAATGCCGTCATTCACATGCTGAGATTGCAGAAGAAACTAACTTCAGAATGTTTGGGGTTTTATATGGCACCTGAAGATAGTCTCATCAAGTACACGGTTTTTATACATAATTATTAACTATTTTTTCAAATATCCTGCAGTGGTTTATTATATCATTTTCCCCTAAATTTGTATCAATATTTTACACTAGAAAAGGCAGCTAAAACCTTCTTTATGGAGATCTTTACATCAGTGACTTATTTCTTTTTTTGTCCTTTTGATCTTTGGAAGTCATTCTTTTTATTCGACAGTTAGGCTGTGTATTTATAGTAACATGTGAATATATTTCTGTTTTATCTTTAATGCTGTTTTTTTAAAAATGTTTATTTATTTTGAGAGACAGAGCTTGTGTGAGCACGTGTGTTCACGCGAGTGATGGAGGGACAGAGAGAGAGAGGGAGACCGAGAATCCCACACAGGCTCCATGATTATCAGTGCAGAGCCTGACATGGGGACCTGAGTCGAAATCAAGAGTCAGATGCTTAACCAACTGAGCCACCCAGGCGTCCCTCTAATACTGTTTCAGTGGCGTTTGTGATAGTATTATATTGTAGTATTAAAGCAAATATTTTACCACCTTAAGACTTCTGTTTCACAAATGATTGGTTATGCAGTATGTGCTCTCTTTTAATGCTTGTAGTAAATAACAAAAAGGCATTTATTTTTGCGGAAACTGTATTTTCCATACATGTCTTTTGAATCTTGGTCCTGCTAACTTACTGGTTGCGAAAGCCACGGACAAATGGTTCAACTTCTCTTATTCCTGGTTTTGTTGTATGAAGTCAATATGATGCCACCTAGGTTTTATGGTTATTCTTAGAGTTAGAGACAGTGTGTGTAAATTAGCCAACAAAGAGCCTGCCGTATAGGTGCTTAATAGTGAGGATAGCTGTTGTTATATGTTAGCTCATTCATGTGTAAGAGCTGTTACTAATGCTTGATTTATTCTTCCTGGTATGGATTCAGTCGCATACATTTGTACTCATTTAGGATTATTTGGGCAAAAATAAGTGATTACATTCATGTTAAGAAGTTCATGTCAATATTTGCTTTCATTTAATAGTCTTTCAGACTGTATTGCTTAAATACTGACCTAGTCTTTATAGCAAAACGTAAAGGTACGGTCTTGGCTGCAGATGTGGGCGTTCAGAGTTCCTTTTCTTCGTAGTCCACTGCTGTGTTTTTAACATGAGGCGATTGCTTGGGTGGATCCTCCTGTTAAAGGACAGGAGCGCAGGTGGATTCCAAAGTAACAACACTGGAAAGAGCTACTTGGTATTTACTCAAGCATACGTAGCATACGTTTTTCACTTACCTATATTTTGGAGACTGTTCCACAGTGATGTATATGGGTTTACCTCTTTTTTTAAATTGCATATGACTTCATTCTGTGGATATGCTGTCATTATATCCCTTCTGATAAGTTCCCTTCTGATGTAAATCAGGCATGTCTCTAGTCTTTTGTTATCGTACTTTGCTGCAGTGAATATCCATGTGCCCATGTGCGAGTTAACCTTAAAACAAGTTATTCTACTAGCAAAAACGGATTCATTCAGGAATTACGGCATTGTAATTCGGGATGAGCAAACTGTGGCAAAACCAGAGGCTAGTCCAACAAACAAAGGAGAGGAATGTTATTTTACGAAGAAAGAGGAAGTTGGGAGAGATGGTTTGAGAAAGAGTCCCTTGGAGAGAAGCAAGAGTTGAGGGTGATGAGGTTTCTCACCGACTGAGCTGCAGGGGTGATCTGTTTCTTGTGGGAGATGCAGTGTATTTCTTTCCCTCTTGGGGCCTGTAATTGATGATTCTTCTCTGTTGGCCCTTCTTCTGCTGGGTCTGTCATTGACACCCGTTCCTGTGATTGATGTTGGGTGGTATGGCTCCTCCTTCTGTCCCCCTACTCCACTTTAGTGAGGTTTTCTCTCGGTGGATTGTCACCTACATTTGACAGGATGTGAGGATACCTGTAGGACGAATTGCTAGAAGTGGACTTACTCAGCCGTAGGGCGTGTGCATTTACAATTTTGGTGGCTAATGCTAAACTGATGGGCCTTTTTTTCCGTATTCTTACCAACCCAGTGCATTTTCTAACTCTTTGAGTTTGGATAATCTGATAGCTTAAAAATGCAATTTTCATTATAAATAAAGGGTCACTGTAGTTTTATTTTGCATTTTGTTGATAAATGAAGCTGGGCCTATATGCTGTGATCTGCAGGATGTAGTGTCAGTGAAAGAAATCATGGTGAAGACCACGGTATATAATATTTTGCCTACTAACCTCAGAAGCCAGCGATGTAGATAAATGTATTTTATTTGTTTACGAGAGAAAAAAGGAGGGGAAAACTAAAAACTAACAAAAGCAGCCACACGGAGGGAAAGGTGTGGAAGGGGCAGAGATGGAAGGTAGACTTCTGAGCACGCCCCGTGTGGTTTGGTTTTGGGGTGCGGATGTTTTACAAAACTGTGAACACTCAGAAGAGAAGAAATGTGTGTCAGTTAAACACTCAGGTTAGTGTCTGGAACTAAGAATTTTAACACATGAGAATAGAGACAAACAAAGTCAAAGAAGTTAAGCAAAAAACCATGTAATCCCAAATTTGGACAGGAAATATCCGTATAAACCTGTGATGCGTTTTCTCTCTCAAAAGAATTCTAGCTTTGTTCAGTCAGAGGACCTGGAAATAATGACAACCAGGGGCCAGTCAGTATTCTAGAGCTCAGATTTTGGTCCCTGATCCATTCCCACTAAAAGGAGACAGGCTCCCTGCAGAAGTGATTGATTTTAGGTTTGGGGCAAGAAAATGTGCGTGAGGACCCCGGAGCATCTTGTATTAGAAAGCAGGGAAAATATCCCAGAGTGTTGGGGTTGTTTCAGAAGGGCACACAACTCGAAGGGCTTCCAGGGTTCAGCACAGGGTTTAGCACAGGCCCCGGCTTCAGAAGCTGGCCTGACATTCACAGGCCATGTTGTTCTCCAGTTAAATGTGAGCAGTTTTACAGAGTACCTCAGACGGGGTTTCATGCAGGTTATGATGAAACGGAACCAAGCACAAAGCCAAGGTCTCTGTGCCATCCACAAAATACTAACCCGAAGGAGTGATGGCCGCTTATTCACCAGTTACAGCCTCATGTCCATTCTAAGTCTCCCCTCCCTGAGATAAGATTTACTGAAATACCCATTCATAGAATGGCATCCAATTTAGGGAAACTCCTGCTTCCTGAGACCCTCCCCCAAATTACCCAATCAAAGCCGAAATCCCATAGTAGATTGTTTTTAACATTCTTAGAGACACCCTAGTGCCCCATGTGGAATGTGCTCTCCTGGCTGGTTTAACTGTAGATGTGTTTCTGGGGTTCTTTCGCTGAGTGGCACTGACACCAGACGGTAGAACGATTTGTGCAACAACAGTAACAAAAAAATACAGGAAACACATTCAGCCATACTAAAGGGCCCCAATCAGCAAAATTCACAAAATGGGAAATTTTACAAGACAAACGACTAGGGAAGTAAAAGAGAGAGGTGGCATTTGTCCTTTAAAAGATTCAAAGACACATCAGCCAGAGGCAGCAGCTAAAAAATCAGCTGTAAGGTGATATTTCTTTTTTTTTTTTTTTTAATGTTTGTTTATTTTGAGAGAGAGTGTGAGCAGGGGAGGGGCAGAGAGAGAGAGGGAAAGAGAGAATCCCAAGCAGGCTCTGTGCTGTCAGCACGGAGCCCGATGTGAGGCTCGAACTCACAAACCCCGAGATCATGACCTGAGCCGAAACCGAGTCAGACGCTTAACCGACTGAGCCACCCAGGCACCGCATAAGGAGATATTTCTCGAGACAATTGGGGAGTTTTGAACAATTGTTACCAGGAGATATTAAGGGATGGTTATTAATTTTGTTAGATGTGATGATGGTATTTAAGTGACTGTATTTTTAAAAGTACCTGTTAGGAAAATTTGCACATGAAATGATCTGATGTGTGGGGTTTGCTTTAAAACCGTCTAGAGGGGCGAGCGGATTGGGGATACAGCAGAAGCGGATTGGCTGTGTGTTGATAATTGCTGAACAGGGTGACGTGGACATGGGAGTTCATTATACCACGTTTCTACTTTGTACGTATCTGGAAATTTCCCTAATGTAAGAAGAGTGTTTCTGAACGCCTTTTGTCTTTCTTTTCTGTGAATTTCTGTCTCCAGAAATTCGCAATGTGTCCATTTTTCTCTTGGGCTTTTGTGGTTGTTTTTTTGTTCTTAGAAAGGAATCTTTAAATACTAAGAAAATTAGCCTCTTGTCATGGGTTGTAGATGGTTTTCATTTGTCTTTTGGGTTTGTTTATGTTCTCTTTAACCTGTGGAGAGTTTTAAATTTTGTCAGATGTATCAGTTTTCTTTATGGCTTGACTTTTCTTTTGTTGTCTAGGAAAACCTGGTCTCCGAGCTTTAAAAAAATTTTTCTCTTATGTTTCCATGAAGAATTTTTTTAATGACTGTAGCACACTTCTGCTATACTTCGGTCATCCTAAATTCCTTTCGGTGTATTTAGAGATTTTTCTCCCCTTGAGCCCTGCTGCAAGAATACGTAAGGAAGAATGTTGTTCAGTTGCTAGCCTGTGTAGATTTAAACCTGAACACGCAATTAACTGTAAACAAAGCCTGGTAGTTAATTTTGCCCCCCAGTAGAACTATTGGGAAATCTATCCAAAATTGCCAAAATATGCTAAATGTTGTATAAACATATTAACAGTATAGTTCAACATTCCCAATTTTAGAACAGTTTTAGTGTGTGCTTTACATAGAGAAGCATTCCTTTTGGCTCCTTTCGGAGGGTGACCTCCCTTTGAAGTTAGCATCTCCAGGCTTTTCCCCTCTTAGATGCTGTACCTGCAGAGCAGGAAGTTTCCAGTGTGTGCTGTCTGTAGGATGAATGAATGTTACTGTAATGTCTTCATGGTTGGTTCCTGGAGACCTGTTAGGACTCCAGGGATGGATCTTCTAACCATCACACTAAAGTCAGAAAGAGAGGTGCCCTGCGAGACCTCACAGGATCCTTCCTCTTTGTGGGGAAGTGGTTGGCGGTGAGGCGTCCTGGTTTTATGTTTGAGATCGGACCATACTGTGTATTCTCAGTTGAAAAATTAATTCCGCAGTCAGTGCTTCTCCTTTAGAACTTTTAGAAATCCTTTAAAGGAAATAAAAATCGAGGAAGTGCACTTGATACTGTATTTTAAACACTTTATTCACTCTACCAAAAAATGTCACAGTGGAACATTAATCAGTTTCCCAGTACAAGTAAAAAACATTCTGACCTGGAAGAAATTGTTTTCTTCTCTGAAGATACCCACTTTCTTTTTCAGACTTGGAAGCGTGAGTCTTCACCTAGTTCTTTCCAGCGTAGGTGTGAAAACCTGACTAGCGTGACAATTGCTTCCAGAGATTGTGTCGCAGCTGAGTTTAGCTTAATGTTCTTCAGGAATAATCCTGTGATTTTATAGGGTCATTATCTCTGGGAGTTTACTTCGTATATGCTCATGGATTGTTGTGCTATCCTTGACTTTTGTTTTGTCGGTGTCACTACAGATACCATACAGCTGTGAATGTTTTCCCTACTTTTATTCATATGCCTGGTTCTCAGAGTGAGACCAGGGGGCTAATTGATTGGGTGTCCCTGATAGGAACTCAGAGTTAAGCTTCCTGTGTCACAGGTTTTTACATTAAATGGTATTGGTAATAAGTATATTTTTATTCTGCGGGTATCCTTACAGTTCAGTCTCAACAATAGGATTTGCGGGGACGGAAGAAGTACGTATATGAAGGCCGTTGGTATTATCGGGAAGAGGCTATAGAAATTCAACATGCTGTATTTTATTTTTCAGATGATCTCTTAGCAGTAATCAAATGCATTAATCAACTTGTGATTAGCTGGCTCATTTGTAAGAGAATTGTCTTTAAATATATTGCTTTCAGATTGTTCCTGATGTAATTTAGCAAAAGAGGTGATGAAGTTCTTTGTTGACCGATTATCTCTTGTTTGATTTTATTCTTTGACTTACTGTAGTTTGGCAGGAAGCCATTTACACCAAAACATGTAATTACTTTTTAATCCCAAATAAGTTTGAAATGTAAATGAGAGATTTTCATCTGGGATACAATAGGATGGGGAAAGGATGTTTTTTTCGGGAGGGGGACTCTTCTTGAATCATTCATTCACTAATTCATATTAAAATTTTTTAAATGTTTATTTTTGAAAGAGAGAGAGAGAGAGAGAGAGAGAGAGACAGAGCGTGAGTGGGGGAGGGGTACAGGGAGCAGGAGACAGAATCCAAAGCAGGCTCCAGGCTCTGAGCTGTCAGCACAGAGCCTGACGTGGGGCTCGAACCCACAAACCGTGAGATCATGACCTGAGCTGAAGTCGGACGCTTAACCGACTGAGCCACCCAGGCGCCCCTCACTAATTTATATTTTTACCCAACTTCTGAAACGAATGCGCGGGAGCTTTTATTGAAATCCTCTAATACAATAGAGTTGTATGTAACAGAGCCAGTCCGTTGGAAATGAATGACTTAGTGAAGAAGGGGAGGTTGTGCCAGCACATCTGGATCGGTGGTCCAGTCTGGGCATCCTCTGCTCTGTGCGACCTTTCTACGTGCAGACGCCGGGGCTCTTGTGGAGGAGGGCCCTTCTGGTTTCAGAGTTCCGCTGGTAATAACCACTGTAGCCAGGACTGCGAACGACCGCCTCGGACGATGGGTGCTTACGCAGTTGAGTTTGTAATTTCGCTCTGAACTGCTAGCGCTCCTCGAAGAGACGAGAAAACAGGAATTTCAGGAATTTCAGACTCCTAATGTCTTCAAAACTACCTCCAGAAGAGGCGCTTTTTCCTTACCCGGCTACTGAGTTTGATTCTGTAGATGTCTACAACTGCTCGCTGTCTGTAATAAATAGTTTTATCAGAGGATTCAGAAACAGCCTTTACCTGGAGGACTTTTTATTGATCCTCGTTTGAAGCTGATGATACAAAAATCCTGAGTGTGCGATGGTGCTTCTCTGTGAAGCGAAGTGCAGCTGCTTGAGGCCCGAGGTTGCCATTTAAGCCATGTGCATTTCCAGCCCCGAGCACTGTTGCTGGCACAAGTCTTGGAGGTGTTTTATAAATGCCTGTGGAATAAAGGAGCTCAAATATTTAATATTCTGGTGAACTAAATTGTAAAGATAGAGCTTAGAAAAATCTAGAGTAAGAGATGATTAGCATGTTTCCTAGACCATCTGTCACTCATATCGATTGTTTCTGCTTGGCACTGAAGACTTGTTTTGGGGGGGTGGGGGGGGGAGGGTGGCTTGTGTAAAGTTGAAAAAAATCTAAAAAGGATCCTAGGTCATTCTGCACCCCTGTGTTTGGTGGCTGAAAGTCAGTGTGGGGTTTAACAGATTGACATTCGTATTATTGAGTAAGGAGTAATGCAGTCATTGGTTCTTCCCATAACACCATTGCAATACGCAGTAGTTCTGCCTCCCCCCCCCCCCCCCGCAGTCTGTCTCATGCATTGACCAGAGTGATCCTTTGAAGACGTAAGTCGGAGCATGCCGCTTCCCTGCGCGGAACCTTCCCAGAATTTCCCATCTCACTGCGAGTTAAAGTAGGTGTCCTGACAGTGGCCTGTGTGTTGGGTGCAATCACCACCCCAGGCCCTTTCACGTCTCTGACGTCAGCTAGTGCTCTCCCCCAGCTGATTCTTCTCCAGCTGCCCCCACCTCCTTGCTGCTCTGCGAGCAAGCTGGACATATTCTTGGCCCTAGGGCCTTTGCACTTGCTGCCCCCTCAGGGTGGGGTGCTCTGACCGCGTGGCCAGCCGCCCTCCCTGTATGGCGGGTTCAGCTCTAGACCTCCGCAACCAAGTGAATATTACGATAAAGGAAGTCAAGCGAATGTTTTGGTTTCCTAGTGCAAATATAAAAGTTATGTTACACTCTTGCACACTAGTGCAAATATAAAAGTTATGAACGTAGTCTGTTCAACGTGCAATATAGCGTTACATCTGAGAAAACAGTCTGTGTACCTTAATTAAAAAATTTTTTATTGCTAAAAACGCTAACAATCGTCTGAGCTTTCAGTGAGTCGGAACCACTGATCACAGATAACCATAATAGATCTAATAATGATGGAAAAAGCTTGAAACAGTGTGAAAATTTCCAAAAACTATTGAGACACAAAGTGAGCAAATGCCGTTGGAAAAATGGCACCGGTAGATTTGTGCTGCAGAAACTTGCCACAAACCTTCAGTTTGGTAAAACAACACAGTATCTGTGAAGCGCAATAAAGCAACGCACAATAGAAGGAGATGGGCCTGTAATTAGCATCTATAAGAGGACCTTTGCACTAATCCCACTTGTAATGCTTTTCCAGTTGTGTGTGTGTGTGTGTCCATAATCACCAAGAATATGTTAGTTATAATTATACGGTCTGTTTTACCTGTTGGGTCCATACACTCTCTTCATTCTTTTTTTAATTGTGTGTATGGGGGGGGGGGAGTAACAACATAAAATGACAAAAATACCACCCCAGCCGTTTTTTAGTGTACAGTTCATTAGCCTTAGGTATTTGTGTTGTGGTGTAACCAGTCTCCAGAACTCTTTCTATCTTGCAGGTTTGAAACTATACCCGTTAGACAGCAGCTCCCCTTCTCCTCCTCCCCTCAGCCCTGGCAACCATTCTGTTTTCTGTTTCTGTGAATTTGACTGCTGTAGATACCTCATGTAGCGGATACATATTTGTGGATACATACAACATTTGTCTTTCTGTGACTAGCTTATTTCACTCAGCATGTCTTCAAGATTCATCCGTACTGTAGCGTGTCAGAATTCTCTCTTTTTTTTTTATAAATTAAAAATGTTTGTTTATTTTTAAGAGAGAGAGATAGAGAGACAGCAGGGGAGGGGCAGAGAGAGAGGGAGACAGAGAATCCCAAGCAGGCTCCGCAGCTGTCAGCGCAGAGCCCGACGGGGGGGTGGGGGGGGGGTGGGGGGGCGCCACTCGAACTCACAAACCGAGAGATTGTGACCTGAGCCAAAACCAAGAGTCAGACGCTTAGCCGGCTGAGCCCCCCAAGCGTCCCAGAATTTCCTCTCCTTGTAAGGCTGAGTCCTACTGCATTGTCTCTACACGCCACCTCTTGTTCACCCACTCCTCTGCCCAGGGATCCTTGGGTTGCTTCCGCCTCTCGACTGTTGTCCGCAGTGTTGCCGTGAACCTGGTGTGTGACTGTCTGTCTGAGACTGTACCCTCTTCTCTCGAGATCGGTAGGCCGACGGGAAAAGCATAGCAATCAGTTCTGGTTTTGTGTACGCCTCCAACTTAATTTCAGAGCTCTTAATTTTATTTAGCAGCATGTTTTTCTTTTATGTAATTTACTCGCACTTTGTAAAATTTGTATTTTGGCGTAAGCTGGGGAAGTGTAGGCGGGCCCCTTTTTTTAACATGGTTCACTCCTGGAAAACCGTACGTCAAAAAGCAGAACAGACTCCTTGAGAAAACAAGCCGTGGCTCCTCACGGTTACATTTCCCAAATTATCTAGAGAGCGAACGGCCTAAACTGTGGCAGGAACATCAGGATGGTGTTGCATTGCGGCAGCAAAGGAAGAGAATGTTTCCAGAGGGAAGGAATGAACACCAGTGTCGCGCTCTCCCGAGCAGGCCGATGAGAGGGTGCGCATCATCTGGACTCAGTGCCCTTAGCAAGATCGCTGGGAGGTGGCTCCTGAAGGTGGGTGTGGACGGGGCGGGAAGCAGGTGTGGCGCCAGCGAGGAGAAAGGAGAGGTCAGTACGCACGCACACGGTCACTGAGACATATTGAGACATTTGCGTGAAAGGAAGAAGAAAGTTAGATTAACGGTGGAAGGGGACTAATTCATAGTGAAAGTCCTAAGAAGGCTGGAGGGGACGGGCCCCAGGCCCGGCCGAACGGTAGGGGAGGAGAGCTTCCCTGACTTGTGATAGGAGGGATGGAGGGATGGGAAGGCTGGATGGATGCAGAGGTGGGCGTGACGTCCCTGTGGGCGGTTCCTAGGTTTGGGTCTTAGAAAGGTAAGAGAATCCCCACTCGAAGCTTCAGTTTCCTCTCTGGACTAGGGGCTGAGGTCATCTGTGGAGACGTACGTGTCAAGAAGGGGAATTACGGTTCCCGGGAGAATAAACAGGGTTCGACCTTGTCATTGTGGAGACGGGGAAGAGACTCGAGTTGCCGGGCTTTTAGAAGGAGGGCAGTGTCCGCTGCATTTGAGTGATGTGTATTAAGCACAAAGTTAGACATCAGATACTCGAGGGGGGAAGAAACCCTTTTTGATGTTTATGTGTACACATTCCTTGAATTCCTGCCTAAGTGGTGTGTTGTAAGACAGTTCTTGCACCCAGGGAGCTTATCAACGTACGGAACATTTATTACATGAAATAAGAGGTGAGGACAGTCCTGAAACCTCAGAGACCAGATCTGACTGAAGAAGAGAGAGATCTTTGGGCTCGAGAAAGATTTCAGTGCTTGTCCACGGGGGAGGGCTTGAAAAAGCTGTACACGGCAAAGAGCGGAGATAAGAATCCTCAGGTACCATGTTAATGGGATGGTGAACAGTCCAGTTTGCTCAGAATTCAGTGTGAGTCACTGTGCCTCCATGCCATTTAAAAACACACCAGAGAAGGGGCGCCTGGGTGGCTCAGTCGGTTGAGCGTCCGACTCTGGCTCAGGTCATGATCTCGCGGTTCGTGGGTTCGAGCCCCGCGTCGGGCTCTGTGCTGACAGCTGGGAGCCTGGAGCCCGCTTCGGATTCTGTGTCTCCTTGTCTCTGCCCCTTCCCCGCTCATGCTCTCTCTCTGTCTCTCAAAAATGAATAAATGTTAAAAAAAAAAATGTTTTTTAAACATACCAGAGAAGTGCAGGATTTAAAGACAATTTCCTAAAAATATGTGACCCCCCCCCCCCTCAGAAGAACTTACACGCGTAATGTCTATTTTAGGGAAAATTTATGACTAGCCGTCCAGTGTATAACAGGGTTTATTACTGCACTGTAATTTCCCAGTTTGGGTATGATGAATTTGTAGAGCTCATTAAGTATAAGTGGTGTCTCTCGATCCATTCAAGCTTTTTTCTGTCTTCAGCAGGAGACTGGAAAAAAACGATTCCAAATTTGAATCCAGGACTTGAAAAGTATCAGTGGTCTAAATACAGTACCATATTGTGATAAATATAGCTGTTGAAATTAAAAAAAATCTCTTCGCAAAACTTTGTTTTAATATTCACAGCAGAACTTTTTTGAGAATGTTATCTGAGAAACAGGACCGTTTTCTTATCAGAGCTGACTATTAATTAGGGTATTGTTTCAGATATAAAAGTTGATCTGCCACTGAAATTCCATTTGAATATGTATAGTTCCAAGCTTGCTTTGTGTATTTAATAACTTTAGTACCATAATTACTCTGTTTACAATTAAATTTTGGTGAATATGCTAATACGGACTGTGGCAGCGAGTGGTTTCAGCAAAGGGCAGTGCTGGTCTGCATCTTGATGTGCTTTTCCCCTTGCATCTGTATCGCATTCACTATCACTGGGGAAAGAGATGTTCAGATTATGTAACGGGTTGTATGGCGGCAAAGTTTTCCCTTTCTTGGCCTCTTCCCCATAAGCTGCCATAGTAGTGGATTCGCCGTGCTCCCGGTGGGCAGAAGCGACGTAGGAAGGTTTAATTTGGTGGAAGTTCGCGCCTTCCGGTGTATTCTTTAATAGAAACCTGATGTAGGTATTGGTTTCGTTATTCGAAGAAACCTATAATGTATTAAAGCGATTGTTGAACTGAAATTAGTGTTTTAAGTTCTTTAGGAAAGTCACTGAGTTACCGAGGCAAATGTTTATGGGTGTAACACTTCGTTTTTGAGCAGGGGCTTCTGGTTTTCAGTAGTTCTCCTCCCTTCTTTTGAGAAATCACTTAAAAAGGAACAAGGAGATTGACCAACGCCCATCTCCTACTGTCTGAAACCAGGAGACTTCTGTAACCCTGACCCAGAAAGTAAGGGGGCGGCCAGATGCCGTCAAGATCAAACGGCTGTGCTGGGACGTGGAAAGGGGACCCTCCGGGGGCCGAGACCCAGATCTTAGACCACTCCGGCAGAGTAGTGTTCTCCAGAGTGGGGGCCACAACCGGTAAGCCTTTGTTTGGAGGAACAGGAATGGGTGACGACAGCAACTTCGTGTGGAAAAGAACAACAACTTCATGTGAACTTTTATTGTCCTTCATTGACCCCGGCTGTATGGTGGGTTTACGTTCCTCGAACCCTGCGGATCTCCCTACTGTGCATGAGGGACCGAGGAGAAGAAACTGGGTAACCATTTGGAAACTTCCAGACTCTTAACCTCTGATTGTATCTTATACCAGTGTAAGTGTAGACAAAGCAAAGTTGTATCAGCAAATGATGAAGCCATAAAACAACTAAAAGAAGGCCTGGGAGATGTTTGACGAGAGTCACTGGAAGGGGTCTTTCCAAGGATTCCATGAAGTCCAAAAGCTAAAAATACACAGTATCAAAGGGCAGATGGGGAAAATTATTTGCAGTTTCAAGAGTTTATTTCTCTACTAGAGAACGTATAACAAGTGCCTGTAAATAAAAAAGCAAAAGGCAACTGATAGCTCACAGGAAACCAAGTGCAGATTTGACTTAGGAGTGCATGGGTGTGTGTGTGTGTGTGTGTGTGTGTGTGTGTGTGTGTGTGTGTGTCTGATGGGACAAGCTCATAGAGTGTGAAGAGATTGTCAGTTTCAGTCTCTTGGTGATTGTTAACTACAGGAACAGTAATTTTTTTAGTGCTTAAAAACAAAATAGTTCACAATACGGAAGACCTTATTAAGCAGATAGATACAGACCCCATGAATTCTAAGGTACTGTTAGGACCACCCCCGACGTCATGAAATAGAACCCCCGGCCCCATCCTCACCACAACTTTCTTATGCTTCCAAAAGTAACTTCTTTTAGGGCGGTCATTTCCTTTTTATAGTTTTGTCACGCACATGTGCGTCCCTAGACACTGCAGTTTAGATTGGCCTGATTTTGTTTTGTTTCAGGTACTATGTTGTTTTACGTCTCTTTGCATCTGGTTCTCTTCTCCCCCATCTCTCCTTTTTCTACCCTTACCAGTTGCAGAAATGGGATTATATGGACCTTAGGGTTTCCCACCCATGGGATTTTGCTGATTGCAATCCTGTGCTATAGCTTGTCATGTTCTTCTGTTCTTTTCATATCCTGTGAATTGGTAGGCCTGATCAGATTCAGGGTCTATTTTTTCTTTTTCTTTTTTGGCAAGATTACTTCATGGGTATGAGCCTGTTCTTTTATCAGGAGGAGTATAATATGTCTGGACATCTCTCATATTTTGATGTTAGTAGCTATCAGGGCTCAGTGTCTGGATCCATTAATTCATTAGAAGGTGGAAAGGGTGCTAACCTAAAACCATTCTTATTCATTTATTAGCTGAAAATTTTCCATAAGGAGAAATTTCTCTTCATTTAATATTTGGTTACCCTGTGGTACAATTCATGTAAGTAAGAAAAGATAAATGCTTGATTCTTTTCATTCATTCATTCCTTTCTTTTTTTTTTTTTAAATTTTTGGAACCACCTTTCAAAATTACGTGGTTTCCTATTATGCTCTAGAGGTGACCACTTAGGTTTTCTTACTATTATAAACTCTTGGATTTACCCATTTTATTTGTTTTAATCCATAGCGGTTATTATCTTTATTGACTCAAACTGGCCCATCTTTAGTCAGTGGGAGCATCTCAGTTGGCTCCTTAGACATATCTGACATAACCCCAGTCATCTTTGAGAGATTCCTTGACACCTAGAAATGACAAGGTGTCCCAAGTGCGCCTTGTACACTTGTAGCTTCAGACCCGGAACCAGCCATTTCCTCAAGGGACCTGGTTTCTTTTAGAGAAAGAAATACCTTGGTAATTCAAGGTAATTCAAAAATACCTTGGTATTTCAAGAATACAATTTATGCACTAGAGATAATCACTACTACTGGTTTGGTTATTTTTTTCGAAGCTTTTTTTGCGAATAAGGCTAGCAAACACAAAAGGGGGTGTGTGTATGTGTGTGTGTGTGTGTTTTGCAGAAGATAAAATAACTTCTGAATTACAAATATTTCCCAGTGAAGCATTTTAAGCCTTACCTCTTCTTTCATCTGCACCCCCTTTCTTTCAATTTGAATCTTGATTTTTAAGGATACAAGGGGATGACCATTAAAATATCACGTAATTACTCATTTACATTATGCCACAGCTGTATACAGTAACCTTAGTTAACAAAACCAAGTAGCACTTGTGTAATGGTTTCTGGAAAGTTGTTTTCTTTTTTGCGTGTGTTCTCCCAATTTTTTTTTTTTTTTTTTTTTACAGTTGTGCCCTACGTACTTTGTCAGGACATGTGCCCACTATATACTCTGTGCTGTCCTGATTGCCCTTGGTAACTCGGTTCTACAAATAAATATATGTAAATACATAAATAAATACCCGCTTCCCGCTCGCCATGTTTCTTCATGCATTTTGGATATCTAAGGCTTGTTCTGCCGTGGGTTCTGACTCCCTTTTTCCATGTGGAGAACACTTTGGTCTTTGTACTTGAAATTTAACTGAGCATAAAGTCTTCCGTTTGTGTTTTCTTTGTCTTAAGTTTGTTACTTTCTCTTTTTTCCCTGGCACAAGTGTTGCTGTCAAAGTGAGGACAGCCTGATTTATTTTCCTTACAAAAGATCTGTTTTCGGCCTGGATATCCGCTCAAGGAGTATTTGCTCTCACCACGGAGTTTGGTAATTTTTTACTAGGCTGTGCTGGGCGTGGGTCATGCTGAGCTGATTGCTCCTGTGGACCGTGTGTGCGCTGCAACCTTTTTTTTTTTTTTTTTGTAGATTCACTTTTTTTTTTTTTTTTTTTTTTTTTTTTTTTTTTAAGTTCAGCGAACTCTTCTTAAAGTGTCTTTAGTATCCTATTCCTTTGCTTTGCTTCTCTTTGTGGTATGTTCGTTGTCTTTTTCTGTGTTCTGAATTTATGATTTTCTCCTGAAATGTTTCTCTTTTTCACGCTTTTTTATTTTTAGTTATTTTTTATTTTTTTTAAAGTTCATTTTGAGAGACAGAGAGAGACAGAGACAGAGACAGCAAGCGAGCACACGTGCATGTGGGGAGGGGTAGAAAGTCAGGGAGAGAGTCCCAAGCAGGCCCCACGCTCAGTGTGGATCCTGACACCAGGCTGGATCCCACGACCACGAGATGATGTCCTGAGCAGGTATCAGGAGTTGGGGACTTAACCGGCTGAACCACCCAGGTTCCCCCACCCTTTGCGATTTTTAAAGTTTGTTCCTTTTCACTGGACTATTTCTGTTAAGTCACTGTGTTTAAATTGCATTCAGTTTGATGTTCCTTCTAGTTTAGTTTTCAGTTTGGAAATGATTGTTACTTTTTAGTTTCCTTCTATCTCTTGGTTTCTGAGTTTTTCTAGTTCTGATTTTAGTCTTTATATATATATAAATGTTTAAGCTTCTTTTGAAATATTGGTTCATAGCTCTCAATTTTTTGGCAGGCACGCTTTATGTATTTTTCCGAAGGGTTTTTTTTTTTTTTTTTTTAATTTTTGAGTTTGCATGGGACTGGGCCTTGATCCTCTTTTCGGTTGCTGAGTTTCATAAGCAATTTTTCTTTTATGTGCAATTAGTTCTAGATGGGTTCTAGATGGGTCAGTCGGGTCGACTTCCTGTCATCCTTTACAGCCTCCTTTTCTTTTTTGTTTTTCATTTTGTTTCGGTTTTTTTTTTTGGTGTCACGTTCCGAACCATGGAGGCGAACTTACACATCTACTTTGATTTGAACCTTCTTTCCCCTTTCTTCGCGATGCTCAGTTTGGGTTCCATTGCTAGCAGTTTTTCCTTCACCTGAGGGAGAGTTCTGGCTGGTTGGTCCTTCGAGCCGTGGAGGCCGGCCTGCCCCAGCCCTCCTGGGGAGGCCCCCCCCGCCCCCGCCGCTCGCCCGCTGCTGCCGGAGTGTGCACAGCCCTTCCGGCCGTGGCTGCTGTTCCCGCATTGTCTCCGTGCTTCTGAGAAGTACCTGCTGGTAACCTGGGGATTCTCAGATTCGTCAGACACACCGCCGCACTTCTGCCGCTTTCCTGCCAGCTGCTGGTGGCACGTGGGCCATCCCACTGTCTGCGGCCTCTTCACCCACTCCCATTTCGGGGTTTGTGGAGGTGGGGGATGTTGTCACCCGCTCTTGTTGGAGATGCCGTCCCTGGGGTTTGAGGCTTGCTCTCCAGTTGTCCTGGTTGGGTTTTCTGGGGGGAAATTTCGGGAGATGAGACCGGTGAGCTGGTGGTCCCACCCCCCTCAGTAGCAGTGAACCTTTGGACGTGGCGGTTTGTACAGACGTCAGGAGGCCGGCCGTGATGGCCTCCGCTCTGTGCGACGGCTTTTCGGGAGGAAGGAAAAGTCAGTCCAGACTGTGCTAATGATCACATTTAGGCTGTGGGAATAAAACTGAGAGTAAAAGCTAACCACATACTTCGGAGGAAAAACGCTTTTTGTTGACCACCATTTCTGTTGAGTAGAAGGTGAGCTAGAATATTTCATTTGAAATATGGTCACTTTTGGAAAGGAATTCCAGAAAGACACAAAAGATAGTCTAGTTACTGTCTTGAGTTCCAGAAAGAGGAAAAGATTTTTTTTTTTTTTAACTCATTTTCAACTGTCTTGACTCCTCTAAGGACAGTGTCAAATAGGAGATTATGCTGATGATTTGATACAGTTGGGTAAATTGAGAAGGCATCCCTTGTAGTGTTTGGTAGAACTGTCTGTCGTGGTTGTTCCTTGTACTCAGCTACAACCATAGCTGTAAAAGTCACCTTGTGTATTGAGTCTGGCGGTCAGGGTTTACACTGAAACTCATTCAGGGAGATTTTACAATGATTAAAAATATGCATCAAGAGAACTGCTTGAGAGGAAGACATAATTGCCACCTTCATTTATTCTGAAGATATTTTGTTAACTTAGAGAAGATTCAGACGATGAAGAAGGGTTGGTGTTCTATAGGAAGAATTTTAAAAATCCCCAGTAAGTTCATAAAGAGTATTTGCATCTATGGAGTTTATGCCTGTGGAGGGGTAGTGGGTGGATATTTGCTAAAATATCCCCGTCTGATGTCGTGTGTATGGATTTGGACTGCCTGGGCTCCAGACTGAGCCACCTTTTGCGAATTGTCCTCTCTTAACAGACTTCGCTCACGTGAACAGGCGTTTCAGGTGCTGCGGACCACCCCATAAACTCTTACTGCCCTCTTTGTGGTCTCTGATAGTTTCAAGGAACTATAGCCTCCTAAAGAGTATTCGTTTTACGTCTTTTTCAATTCGTAATTGTAGAGCTGAGAATTTGGCCCCCCGCCTCCCGCCCCTTCCCCACCTGGGTCCTTTCTCTCAGTGAGGTAAGTTGCATATGAGGGCACTTAAAGCCCAGAGAGAGGTGACTTGATCACCGTCACCCATCCCGCTGGTGTCATAGCTGCACTGGAATCTGGGCCTTTTGATCCCAGCCCTGGGCCGTTTTCACAGTAACACCGCTTTCCCTGAGTGTTAACGTTCATTCAGTGTGTCCTTGAGTGAGAAGGGTGAATCGAGGGTCACCGCCAGAAGGGACGGTGGTGACATGGGAAGCATGCAATGCTGGCTGTCACCAAACAGCCCCAGTTCCCTTGTCACTGTTCTGAAAGGTCTGCTCCTTCACTGCTGATTTTGTACTTGGGGGCCGTGCTGCTGAGGCTTTGGGGCCCCGTCGGTCCTCAGGGCAGATTTCTGCTGCTCTCCCGCTTCCTAGGTCTCCAGCCTTGGATGCGCTGCCACACTTGGCCGAGCCTTCGTTTCCTCGTCTGTGAAACGGGGACGAGAATGTAAGCCTCACACCGTTGTGAGTGAGGCTGGCTGGGGGCCCATGTGTAAAGCGTCGCCTGTCGGGTCGTAAATGCGCTTCCTCATTTGAAAAGCACCTGTGGAGCCCAGAGCTTTCCTTCGTGGAAAATGTTTCAGCACTTCTAGGATTATAATTCTGAACGTCGCTTTCTTCTATATTATAGTGAAGATGCCTCGAGTAAAAGTGGCTCAGGCTGGAAGACAGGGCCCCACAAAGAGACAACTTGCTGAACACTTTGCAGCTGGGGAGATCATCACTGACATGACAAAGAAGGAGTGGAAACTAGGATCCCCCATCGGCCAGGGCGGCTTCGGTTGCATATATCTTGGTGAGTGTACGACTGCTGCTGAATGTTTATTTTTGAGAGACAGAGTACAACTGGGGGGGGGGGGGGGTAGGGGAGGGGCAGAGAGAGAGGGACCGAGGACGTGAAGCCGGCTCTGCGCTGACAGCCGCGGGCCTGACACGGGGCTCGAACTCACGAACCACAAGTTCGTGGCCTGAGCCGAAGTCGGATGCTCAGCCGACCGAGCCCCCCAGGCGCCCCGGTGTAGGACTACTTGTAATTGCCCGTCCAAAGATTGACATGCTTTCTTACTGAAGGAGTTTCTAAGCTAGGAGCTTTTCACAGGTTGTTCCTAACGATTTCTAGATTCAACTTAAGACTGTATGGTTAGGCAACTGCGTCTCTGACACAGCGGAAAGGAAAGTTGATTTAATCACAGTAGAAAAAGAGGGTAGCGTATCTGTAATATTGTGCTTTAGATGTTTAAGATATTTTCTATAGTCTCAATCTCTTCCGATACCCGGAGAAAGCCCTGGCCACCTTCCTTTCTGTACCTCCATTCAGTTAGGATCGATTCCCTTTATTTTGGCTTAATTTGGAGATTTTTAGATCTTTAACAGGTGTGGATTTGGTTTTTCTTTCTATACAACTCTAGTAGGCATCCTAATGGAATTGGGAGAATGTGTTATTAATGAGCAAACTTACTCTGAAATTTGGGGAGACCCGTGTGGAACCCTGAGATTCTACAGGTGAACTAAATTGTTGATATAAAAAAATATTTTACCTGATTGCTTCTAGAGCTGACTGCTTCACCTGGAATATTAGTAGTGATACAGTTAGAGTTCATGTTTCTTTTGATACTTCTTTCTAACTTTTCCGTGATATGTTCTCACTCCACCTCTACTCTCAATTTAGTTAACTATTTACTTAATTATATAGTTTCTGCCACGAGGTTTATAACATTTTATTTTCAGTAGTGGAACCCTTTTTTCTTTCAAGCAGCATCTTACTCAAGATACTAATATTAGATACTAGGTTCGTGTTAGTCATGGAAACTTGTTGGCACTGAGATTCTCAGGTCCCACCCCTGGCCTAGGAATCCGAATCAGACACTGTAGGGAGAGGGCCCAGCGGTGCGACCGAACAAGTGCCCCGGGGGATTCAGATGCATGCTGACATTTGAGAGCCCCTTGGCAGGGATCAAGAGCTCTTACTCAGGAGGGTCCGACTCCGACTCCTCCAGGACCAGTGGGGGTGTCGGGTTAGCTGCCGCCTCTTAGAGGTGTGTTCGTGACACAGCTTGAAACCCAGTGCCCTACTGTGCGTGTAAATACGATTCCTCTAGGTCAGCGGCGCCTCAGACAGGTGCCGATTCTTTCGTTTTGTTCAGAGCCAGAGCCCGTCCCGGTAAACTAGGCTGTCTGTTCAGGTGAGAACCCTCATAAACCGTGCAAGGTTAGTAGCCATGCTGGCAGGTATGTAGGTTTTGACCTTGTGGTTTAGAGGTGGCGCATGGTACGAGCCGTCTATACCGCAGACCGCGGGCACCCAGGACAGCTCACGTGAGGAGTGGCAGCTGGAAGCAAGGAGGCTCTTGGTTCTGCCTTGGTTAACTTGCTTTGTAACCTTTGGCACATTTGCAGCTTGGGTCGCGTTTGTGCTGTTTTATTTGTATTTGTATTTATCGTTGGAAAGTGCCATCTGATAGTGAGTAGTTTTAATATCCAGTGATTTCTGCAATAAAACTGTGCTTTTGTAAAGCTGAGCTGATCAATGTGGATTTGCTTTAATATCGCTGCCTCGAGTTTCTCTCTCTGGGCCCACTGACACACAGAAGCAGCCGTGTTCAGGATCCGCAGCAATTTCCGCTAATGAATTCAAAAGATTGCTTTTGGATTTTCTTGGGTATTTTCTGTGGCATTTGCTCGTGTCTGCCTTTCCTTCTCACAGAGATGGTTTCCGTTGTGTTTCACGGTGACGCTTCCCTCGTGGTGTCCTTGCTGCCTCTTCGGAGGTGCTTGGTCGTTCTTGGAAGACTTCCGTGCTCCCCAGCTTTCCTGTCTTGGCTCACTTGTCATTCTGTGTGTTCTCTCTGAGTGACCTCTTCCGTTTCACGGCTGCCGTTACTGTCTTTTCACTGCCGATGTCCACATCTTTTGTCTGGAGCCTAGGACTCGATCCCCCAAGTGCAGGCCCGCAGCCGGTGGCCTTCAGGGCTCTCTCCTTGGACGTCGCACAGGCTCTCTCGTGACTGACTAGGAGAGGATTAGCTCACGCCAGGCACTGGGAAGGCCTTCTCAAGTGTTCCCTCACCACTGTCCCTGGTACTTCGTCTAGTCCTGTTGCTTTACCTGTGGGGCTTTCTCTCTCCATGTTTGCCGACCCTGCCTTAGTGCAGGTCATTTTCAGGTCTTGTTTGGATTCTTGCCACGGCAGTGACTTTTCTCTGTTCAGTCTTGCCCCCTGCGTCCCATTGTTCACATCGTGGCTTGAACGATCTAAACTAGTTAAATTCTGTAATGGCTCGCCCTGGCCCTGGGGACAAAGTGCCAGATTTTTGGGAATGGCATACAAGACCCTTCCTATAGTCTGGTCCCTGTGTAACGTTTATCTTCGTCCCTTTTATTTTCTCAGAATCTGTGCCTTGGCCATCATGCTCCCCTTTGCCCCTTGATCTCTGTACGTGATGCTTCTTTTTCTTCATTTTTCCAAAGCTGGGTTTAGAGCAGGTACCGTCTGTTTATATTTGCTTTGCGTTAACCTTTTTTTTTTTTTTTTCCATTTTAATTTTTTGTTTTTGAGAGAGAGAGCCGGGAGGGGCAGAGAGAGAGGGAGACAGAGAATCCCAAGCAGGCTCTGCACTATCAGCACGGAGCCAGACGTGGGGTTCGAACCACGAACTGTGAGATCATGACCTGAGCCGAAATCAAGAGTCGGATGCTTCGCTGACAGAGCCACCCAGGCGTCCCAACCCTTTCTTACTGCTTTCCATGCTGTGTTGAGACCATTTTTCTTTCTCGGCAATGGGAGATCTCTTCTTACCGTACTCTTTGTGCGTGGCGTATTTTGTAGCACGTGATGTTCAAATGAGTTGTTGAGCTGCCTTTTCCCCTTTCCTCACTTGAATTGTGCAGTATGACTGGGATACTATCCTTATTTTAATATTTTGTATACTGCATGCTTATTTAAAAAAAAAAAACAACCTGATTTCTGTCACTAACTCAGTATCTGAGTGATGTATCTTGGAGCTCCCACTTTCCGTCCGCCCACGTTAGCCGTTCTTGTGACTCAGTGTTCCTTCTTCAGTGTGAAGTACCTTAGCTGCAGCCTCTTCAAAATACTGCTGTTTCCCAGCTGATTGGCAGTTTCTTGATTTCCTTTTCCTTCCCTCCTTCATCTCATCACCTTTTAATGTGAGAATGCCTTAGGGCTCAGTCCTGGGGTCTCCTCCTTTTTCTGTCCTCACTCATTCCCTAGGGGTCTTCTGGGCTCCTGGTTTTAAGTGAGTGGTATTTCCATGTTGACGACTCTCAAATTCATTTCTCCAACGTGGACCTTTCTTGTGAACTCAAGACTTGTAGATCAACTGCCTGTTTAACAATCGAACTTGGATGTTTCGTGAGCATCTGAGACTTCAGGCGGCCTGGAGCACCAGCTCTTCCTGTGGTTTTCTCTGTCTTAGTAAGTAGCAACTTCCTCTTTGCAGTTACTCAGGCTCAAAACTTGGAGGCCTCCTTACCTCCTTTCCCGCCCTTGTCCTCTCTATCCAGTTCACCAACAGATCCGGTGGGCTCTTCTCTGGAAACGCCCACAGTCAGACCACTTCGCGGCACTTGGTCGGCTGCCACCCTGGCTCAGGCCTCTGCCGTCTCTCGCCTGGAGCGTCGTAACAGCCCGGCCGACCTCCCTGCCTCTGCCCTTGCCCTTGCCCTGTGCACGCCGTTGTCCACCAGGCAGCCTGAAGAATTCTTAAGGGATGAAAGTCTGATCTTGCCATCCTCTCCCCGGCACCTTCCAGCGGCTCTCCAGCTCAATCGCAGTGACAGCTTTATGTCACCCGTCATGCTGCTGTTTGTTCCCTGCTGCGTTTCTGATCGGTCCCCTGTTCCTTTCCACCTCACTTAATTTTTTCCAGCTACTTTGGCCTCCTTGCTTTCCTCAGACTCGTCAGAGACTTTCCACGTCAGGGCCTTTGTGCTGGTTTGCCTGGAGTGTTCTTCCCCAGATATTTGCGTGGCTTATTCCCTCCCTGCCTCAGACCCCTGCTCCAGTGACACCCTGGCAGGGAGGTTTCTCCTGGTACCTTGCAGCATTTGTCTGCCTTCCATTCCTGCCTCATTTTCCCTCTGTAGCACTTACACCGTCAAGCGTACTTGGTATTTTAATAGTTGTTGGTGTCCTACCACTGAAACGTCAGCTTCACAAGCGGAGCGATTACTTCCTTCTGTTCATTACCGAATCACTTTCCTAGACACTGGCATATAGGAGGAGGTCCTCGGTAGAAAGATCTGTTTAATGAATGTGGGCGGCCTAACCCTCCTGATGCAGTGTTCCAGGGCACCTGTGCTGCTCTGTTTGCAGGCAATGAAATGGCAGCCACGTTAAGAGTATTACGGATGGCAGCTCAGAGTTCTGGTGCCAACATCCTGGCTGTTGGGTTAGAGGAGTTTTGCTTTTTTCTTTTCCCCCAAAACTAGTGGCTTTTGGAATTTTAGCTCCTCTCTTTTCTTCCTTTTTGTTTCTTTTTCCTTTTTTTTTTTTTTTTTATTTTTAAGTGCCCCTTCTTAAAAGGATTCCCTGGTTTGTATATTTAAGAAATTTTATCAGTTACCGTCCTCTTGGGAATTCACAGCCTACATTAGCATATCAAAGGCCATGAGCACTTTGGAATTAAAGAAATCTTTAACTCAGAGTTTTCCATACTTAATTGATGATCATTTTGAAGATACCAGCAATTATAAGAGGCATTTCAATTTCAGACATGTTAACTCATGAAAAAAAAGTCTTCACGTTGATGAGATACACTGTAATGATAATCCTGAGACACATATTTGGGAACTGAAATTTATTCTGTCAAGGAGTTTTAGATACACAGACCTAAATATTAACAAAGGGTTGGTTAACAGGCTAATTAAAATGATGCTACTTCTTGTTCTGATATTACATATGTCACTTTTTCAAACAGCTGATCTGAATTCTTCGAAATCTGTGGGCAGTGATGCACCCTGTGTTGTAAAAGTGGTAAGAAAAGATTTTAGCTGCTTTTCTTCTTTGTTGAATGGGTATAGTATTTACTTTGTAAAACATCCTTTTTGATGACTAGAATTAATTGAACCGCAAGGTACTATATTTTTAACAGTGCTTAATAAATATTTAATAAGACACAAAAGTAGCTTTATAATTTGCAATAATTTGCGTTCAAACGTCTGTTTCCTCTCTTTGGAATTACAGTGATACTGGTATTTGGTGGGAAATGAACGGAAGCATGGAGGTATACAGACATGGAACAAAAATACGCAGCTCCTTCTGTTTATTTCAGCTATGTTTGCAATAGTTGAGATGCTTTATTGATATCATATAAGACTGTACTAGTTTAATGAAATTTTGCTGTATTTTATCTTGCATTTGCTTGTCAGCTTCCACTTGGTCAGTGTTTTCTTTTCCCAGGTTTCTCCCCTTCCCCTTCCATTTTTGTGAATTATATTATTTATATAATTGTGATCACTTGGGACTTTGTTTTTGCCAAACTGATGTTGAAATTAGTTTGTAACGAGGAGAGGTTGACGGCATCTTATCTGATATAAGCATACTTTGCGTGGCCAGGTCCACGTATATATTGGTGCACTAAAGAGCATTTTAGCTACTGTTTTTTATTAGGAATGTATTATGCATCTTTCTGCTTACAAAGTTACAGTTGTAACTCCTCTTAGAGTTTTTTAATCCGTGTGAAGAACATGTTTTTGTTAAATAATGGAAGAGATAACAGGGTCTGTTATTTAGGCAAATCACCCACATAAGTTCCCCACCCCTACTTTTTTTCTAGAGGCTATAGAACTCAGAATTATCCTGAAGATTTGTGTTTGGTGTGTTTTATTTTACTCTCTTTTCAGTGAAGAATAGATCTGATCTCTTGTGAATTAACTCTTTTGGACCTGAATTGTTTTAGTGTTTGTTTTTAACGCTTTTTTATTCAGGCGTAGTTTTTACAAGGAAAGCCATAGATACTGAATAATTTGAATACTTTTGACAAGTGCATATACCTGTGTAACTCTCACCCCTCTCAAAATAATACGATATCTCCATCACCCCAAAAAGATTTCTCGTGTCCTTTTCTGGTCAAACCCCTACTTCCTGTACCCTTTGAGGTAACCACTTATCTGAGATTTTGGTTGTGTGTGTGTGTGTGTGTTTTTTTTTTGTTTTTTTTGTTTTTTTTTTTTTACTTTTGCTGTGGATAAGTTATTATTGTCTGGAAGGTCACAGAAATGATACTGTACTCTATATACTGTTTTGTTTCTGACTTATGCTCAGCATAATGTTTAATATTGCTTATTCATGTTGTTGGTAGTTCCTTGTTCAGTCTTACTGCTCAGAATATTATATTATGTGGACATATTACAGCTTTTTTTTTCCTTTCCATTTCCTGTTGATAGACATTTGGGTTGTTTCCAGTTTTAGGCCATTATGAATAAAGCTTCTCTGAAGATTTTTGTACAAGGTTTTTTATTTCTCTTGGATAAATACCTAGAAGGAGAATCGCTGGTTTACAGGGAAGGTGCATATTCACATTTATAAGACGGATTTTCCAAAGTGGTTCTGCCATCTGACACGTCCACCAGCCACGCGTGGGAGTTCCGGTCGCTTCCGCGTCCTCCTCCGTGTGTGTGCTTGTCGGGTCGGTGGGTTTGCAGCCGTGATACGTGTCTTCGAGTTTTACTAGGTGGCAGATTTTGATCACTTTTTCTAAGTAATTGTGCTTCCTGGGCATTCAGAGTGCCTCTTCGGTCTTTCTTTCCTTCTTTCTTTTTTTTTTTTTTTTAATATCTAGGTTGTTTTGCGTTTTGTGATTGAGCAGTAAGAGAGTTGTTCTGGGCACAAGTCTCCTTCCAGATGTATGTGTTGTAAATATTTTCTCCCGGGTTGTAGTTTGCCTGTTTATTTTGTGAATGCTTTCTCTGCATCGGCTGAGATGGATCCCAGGCTTTTTCTCCCTCGTTCTGTTAATGTGGCAGTGATATCGATTGGTCGTTTGAGCGTAGGACTATTATTCTTAACATACACTCCACTTAGTTATGACATGTCACGCTTTTTACATAATGCTGGAATCGATTTGCTGATATTTTGTGAAGGGTTTTTATGTCTGTGTTCATGAGGGATGTTGGTCTTTAATTTTGTTCTAATATTTCTAGATTTTAAAAACGTCCAATCTCCTGGTTTGGTTTTGGCGGCGGGGTCATCGGCCTCCTGGCCCCTCAGAACCCCGAGTTGCCCCCTTTTTACTCTGGTGCCTGCCTCCGTGAGGAAAGCTGGGGCTGCCTGGGGCTCGTTCTGTTTGTTTCCCGTCTTTTAGAGGTACTACCCGTTCTGCCTAATGTCTGAAAATAGTAACTCCCTCTACTGTCCAGTGTGTTAGTGATACTTGTTGACCGGGGGCAGCTAACTGGGTCCCGGTTGCCCGGTCCTGCCCGGGGTGCAGGTAAGGTCGACAGCTTCAAGTGTGTGTCCTGCCATTTCCCTTTTCTTCAGGCCCTTTCGTTTTGGATTTTTCTCCTGCTTCTGTGCATTCACGTTCCTTTTGAAATACTCAGTGTGCTGCTGTAGCAGAGGAGCGAACGTTCTTACTTTTAAATCGGGTTGTTTGTGTGGAGGTGCAGAATATTATCTGCATTTGTCTCTGACACGACAGCTTAAAATTAAAATCTGTGGGAAGACTAGTTTCTTCTTAGGATCTTTACAGAGTTAACGTTGTGCGAAGAGGGCGAGTCCACTCAGGACTTCTCCTGATCTTGAGGTTCCAACGCCGTGGTTCCCTGTGACCACTCTGCCGTTGGCCAACGTGCACACAGTGCTCCCCATGTCGTGGAGTGCCGCTGCCGGGGCCGTGTCCTGGGGGTGGGATGGATGTGTAGACAGGTCTCTCTTCCGTGTAGTCTGACAGCCCTTAGGCTGCGGTTTATTTTAGAATTAGGATGTTCTGCTTTCTTACGGGCAATTCCAAGCACTTTTCGTTGGTGTTCAGTGTAACTTCACTTTCACCACCTGTTTTACTTACAGAGTTATGGCAAAAACGGGTAGGAGCAACATTTCCTAGCTGCTTAATAAGGTGGTAAATTGCTCTTTATTTCTAAGTTTAAAGCCTTTTGTTATCAGACCTCGTTCAGCGTTCTGCATCTCCTATCTCCTAATCTAGTTCTGTTCCCATTAGCCCGTATTACTCCTTCTCTTTGTAATTAGGACAGTGATAAATATTCAGCTGATTTCTCTTTTGCGTGTAATATCTCCGTAACATGTTCGGTGTGGTAGTTTGGCTGTGATCCTGGAAGAACGCCACAAACAAAACGGTATTAGTGACTTCCCCTTTCCTCTCTCAGGGAGAGAGAGGGCTTGCTGGTTTCCTCCTGGATACTCGTCTTCTCTGAGCTCCTTCAAACTCTAGAAGCACGCATTCTGTTTCCCTGTAGTTTGCGGTTTCGTAAGCGCACATCCTCCTCATGCCGCCAGTTGGTTTTCACTTTTGTAGGTTTCTCTCTCTGGCTGGATTTTAAGTTGTCTGGTGATAAGGACCTCGTTGCAAACTTGTTTTCTTGGTGTCGTTTTTAAATGCCTGTTTCATTCTTTTGAAAACTTTGTAGCTGTAACTTCCCACCACCTTTTAATTTCTAGATGCCACCCGTCCCTCGTCTGTTTCTTTCCGAGCAGTCCTCTTCACGATTTGCCTTCGGCTGTGACGTGCTGGGCCGTAGCTCTGTCCGCTGCTGTTCTGTAACTCTTTTGTTCTCAGAGCTTTATAACATTAAAAATTGAGATGGTTCATCAAACAGAAGCATATAAAATAAGTACCAGATCTTTCCAGTATGAAAATCAACTGTTTATGAACATTCACCATTTAAAACATTAGGGGCTGTTAAAAGTCATGTTTTCAAAGAACAAGTACTACTCTTTGGGGGAAATTTCATAATTATTAAAAAAAAAGCAAGATACAATACTACGTGTAGTATGGAGGCAGTTTTATAAAATGGTCATATATATGCGAAGAAAATATATCAAAGTATTTCCACATTTTCTAAAATAAGCACATATGTTATCTTTGGGAAAAAAAAAACCCTCAGCAAATTGTTATTTAAGAAATAATCAAAGGCAAATTGATTTTTAATGTGAAATTAGACTTCATAGCGTAATGGCATATCAAGTCAAACAGTGGTTCTCCGCTCTGGTTGTACGGTGTAGTCAGAACCTCTGGGTGCAGGGCCTGGTTATTGGTATTTTTAGCAAAGCTCCCCAGGGGATTCTTTTTCGCGTTAAGGTTGAGAACCGCCGGTAGAGTCTGGCACACGGCACGCCTTAATTATATTTAGTGGCATCCTGTGTGCATACCCCTGTTGACCTTTGTGGATCCGTTTATGCAGGAGAGGCGGCAGGTACCCTGTGCTTCTGGGAGGCCTCTGCCTCCGTGCGGAGGACTTGTCAGAAAATGTGGTCCCTGCTAATACGCGGGTCTGCTATGTGAAAGAGCTTCAAATGGTTAACCCACCGATGTCTTAGTTACACGTGGTCTTGAAATGCAGTGAAGACACGCATATTCAAGATAGGTGTTTAGGTACATTTTAAATATATTCCCTCTCCTACCCAATGGCCGTTCTGGTTCTGTTTAGGGCCTTATTCCTTACTGACTTACCGGCGCAGCCTTGGAGTTGGGGTGCCGGGTCACCAGCGACGGTGAACTCGTATCCTCTGCCTGTAGATAACCGAGAGACACTGTATTTTATCTCAGGAAAGACGATGTGCAGCGATGAATGGTAAACTGGTAAGACGGTGGGTAGCAGGGAGGAAGAGTTCTCTTTTGTGTTTTCTTATTAACAGACTTTAATAATGAATTCGTTTTCACTTCCACACCCCCTTCCCGTTGCGTCCGGGAGCTGATGGCAGAACTGAGCGGGAGGCCGGACTTTTGGGGCTTGTATCCTAAACAGTTCTTTATAGTGTGGTCACTTTCCAGGGTGAACTGACATAAAAGCTGTATTTTCGAAGTTCCCTGGCAAGCAGTTTATAGCCTGATGTTTCGTTTCCCTCACCGACTGTATGAGAAGTGACCTGAATTTTCAGTTCCTATATCATAATTTTTTGGTAGGAAGGGGAAACTTTATACAGCTTCATTTTTAAATGGCAGCCAGTTGCTTTTACATGGTGCCATTGAAATATATCACATTTTAAGTTTTTTTCTGTTGTCTTCTTCATTTTGACACTTAGAAGTCTTAAAGAAACGTTCAGTGATATTCTAGTTAAAATGTCAGTCCCAATTTCTTTTCTAAATCTTGGCTATTACAGAGTTGGCAAAGTATTTTAGATTTGAAATATGTTAATAAAATTTTAGTTATGAGTTAAGGTATTTTCTTCAACAGAAATAGCTAGCTTTGGCTGCAGAGTGCAATGCCAAGAAAGTAGCTCCTTTATTTTGTTATAATGGACTCTTATTGGATTAGAAAAAGTATGAAATGAGCTCAAAGAGCCTTCGTTGTAGTGGGGCTTTCCTTATAATAGTCTCATTTATATGGGTTGATTCTTATTATTATAAGTTTAATAAATTATTGCCTGAAGGGAAGCTTGAAAATTAAACTTGATATGACATAGGTTGAAACTGAATAACTCAGAATTTTATACTGATGGTAATAAGCCAGGATTTGTCTTAGGAAAACCCCTTTCAAACCTGAATTGTATTAATAAGCTGTTCTACAAGTTAGCCTTTGGAGAGGAACTTTACCAGAATTTCTTCTCTCGAACTTCCATTTCTTTCTTCGTTTCTTGCACTGAGTTTGCTACTCCTGCTGAAGGCCCGTTCTTGGCCGTAGACTATACGCGTGCACAGGCGTCTGTCCAGCAAGCGCCGAGGCCGAGACACGAGCCACAGGTCACGGTGAAACTTGAGGTACGGAGTCCAAAAGTTCGGGATCTGGACTCGTACCTTGGATGTTGGTTAGTTTCCCCTTCGTAAAAGGTGGTGAGATGCCACATCCTTGTGCACCACTCTGTTCCAAGGCTGGCCTGAAGAGTCTACTTAACCTGGAACAAGGCAAGTTTATTTTCGGTGTCCGAGCCAGGTGTTAGTTATATGTTGCCTGTTTGCTGTTGAGCGCTCGCTCATTCTTAACTGGGCCTGGCCTCTCTGCACGTTGGCTAGTCTTCCTATAGGGGCTTGAACTGGGGATTCCTGAAAGGCTTGGACCTCATCGTCGTTTCTTCTAATGTTCTGCTGACCCTTGAACTCCAGCTATACGGGTGTTCTGTCCAAAATAAGTTTCTTCCCGTATTTCCTAAAAGAAAAGCGACCTTAAAATTGATTTGGAAAAGTTAGCTTCCTCCTGTGACGTTTTCGCTGCTTTAAAAAATTGTTCTCAGATTCTTGATAAACAAGATAATCCCAACAGAAATGATGAAACGTGAAATACTAACCAGTTTTGATTCAGACATAATTTACTATTTAAAAAGTCCACAAAATTGTAAGATCGTTTTTACCCTTCTAAAGCTATTTCACAAGGCAAAACTCTCAACAGGCTGATATTTCTTGTTTGTCCATACTTTGTGTGTGTGTGTGTGTGTGTGTGTGTGTGTGTGTGTGTGTATACCCCTTTACAAATAATTTTCGCGGCTAATATTCCTTAAAATGTAAAATGAATGTAATCCAGTGTAGTTGGTGGAAACACGATTATTACTGAGCCCCATTTTCCTCTTGACTTTGAATTATCACGGGGGAAGTAAATTGTAGGGCTCCTTAGTTTGGAAAACACTTAGTTTGGAATCGGTGTCAGAAAGGAAGGGATGCAGCTAAACGGCCTGTGCTTGCTCGCTCTGGAGTTCCAGAAGATTCTCATTGTGACAAGGTCACAACTAGATACAACTGTGTGAGAAACAGGGAAAAGAGTAGGATTTTGCCCGATTGGTTAAGTCGGGTATTGAAATTTTATTAGATCTCAGAGGCATCTGGTAGCCCCTTGGTGAAACAGTTCACATGGTTGCCGATCATTGCTTTAAGAGAAAGCTTAATAAAGATGAAAATGAGTTTAAAGATTTTTCATAAACTTCTGCAAAGACTGAGCTGTGTATCTGATTTTGAGCATTTTATCACTGACAAAAGTGTAGCTTGAGAGAAATATAAGACTCATGGCCTCTTAGAATATCTAGAACATTTCGGAGGAGTTTGACTTAAACGTAGTTATTACAACCTTAAGTTCACAATTACGTTGGAAAGAAAAATTGATGTTAGTCCTTTTTGAAGTTTCATTGATGCTAACGACTTAGTCCTTTTTGAAGTTTCTTTGAAAATAACTCCCTGATGTTAACAACTGTTAGTGTCACTTACCCGTTCTGTTTTAAGGAGCCCAGTGACAACGGACCCCTCTTTACTGAACTGAAGTTCTACCAGCGAGCTGCCAAACCAGAGCAAAGTAAGGAGTACAGCACACATCTGCTTACACTCTTAAAATGACCCCTGGTTGTTGTTTTAGGTCAAAACCAGGGCACTGGATCTTATATTTTGATGCCTTGTTATTTTTATTTTTTACTTCATGAATCAATTTCATTTTAATGAGATTTGTAGGAAAGAATTCTGATTTCTTCCTGGGTTTGTTATGATAAGATTTCACCTAAATTGATATGTAGAATACAGTTAATAAATGATATGATTTAGGAAATATTGTTAAAAATTGAGATACAATCCTAACTCACGTATATCACTCAAGGATCTCTCAATCTTTTTGAGTATTTTTTCTAAACTGCAGACAACATAACCTGGGAGGGAGGCAGGATGCTATAATTGTTGAACTTGAAGAGACTGTTAAGGAAGAGAGGGGGACCTCTTCAAGCCACCCCTCCCCACCCCTCCCTTCTCCTCCCCTCCCCTCCCTTCTCCTCCCCTCCCCTCCAGCTTGATATCCCAGTTGAAGACTTTTAGAATGAGGTGAACAACTTCTAGATTGGGTAAAATGTGAGTCTTTCTGGAGCAGAGGGTAAACATTTACATAATTAGAGTTGGTGACTACAACTGCAGTGCTGTGGTTTGATTTTCTTTCTTTAAATGCCTCCCACAGATTTTCAGTTTTTTTCCCCCCTGAAAGACAGCGTGTGTGCAGGTGCGTGTGCCTGCGCGACCGGGGAGGGGCAGAGGGAGAGAGACGGTTTTAAGCAGGCGCGCAGGCTGGAGCCCGTCGTGGGGGCTGATCTCATGATCATGAGATTATGACCTGAGCCGAAATCGAGTCAGGTGCTTAACCGACTGGGCCAGCCAGGCACCCCAGATTTTTCATTTTAAAGATGATGTTTAGAGCAGGATGACAAAATTTGGTGGGTTAATAAAAATGCTTTGATTGTAAGGTACTTGTTATTTGCTGATCATAATGTTCACCTTTTTTTATGGAAAAAGGTGCAATCTTAATGCACGTGTGAGTATGTTCTCTTAATGATTTAAAAAAATACATAAAACAAGTGAAATCACAAGCTTTTTTTTTTTTTTTCCCTAACTTGTAGTTCAGAAGTGGATTCGTACCCATAAACTGAAGTACCTGGGTGTTCCTAAGTACTGGGGGTCTGGTCTACATGATAAAAATGGAAAGAGGTAAACATATGCATGTTCTGTTTCTCTTCCCTCTGTTCTAAGCACTCGCTGTTCACTGTTTAGCGAGCACGTGCAGGTACCGCTGGGCCTTCGTCTGGGCCGCGTGGCACACACTTGACAGAGAGGAACACTGCGGCACCTCTGGTCTGGAGGGTTTGTGCGGAGCTCTAGCAAGTGCCCGGAACCCGGCCGATGAGTGGGAACCGGGCAGATGCACCCCGTGCGTTTTCTCCCCTGACACGTAAACCAGCAAGCAGGCACAAAACTCCATGCGATTGATGTGACAACAGGGAGCCTTCAGGTTCCGGTTCGGTATTTCATACTAGATGTCCGGTCTGCTCGCAGCAGCGTCCTCCTCTTTATGAAATTTCAGCCTAGCCGGTGAGAAAAACAAACTGGTGTGAAGCAATTATAGCGGCCGTGTGCTAAGCCGCGTGACTGGTTTGTTCGTGTCTCAGGAGTTCCAAGAAGGGAGAGGATGTTGTCAGCACAGCTGAGTTGGAGAAAACCTCCCATTGGGTGCATAATTGACATTTCAGAAATATTTGAGCGAGTGAGTGGAACTTCAGAGAGTAAGGCTGGCAGCTTACTGTGGACCTGGGGGTAGGTTGGTAATGGTGCTTTCAGCTACACGCAAAGGGCAGCTTTGACTCCGCTCCCTTCAGTGATCATTAGGAGCCCAGCTGCCTTTATCTTGCACTTTGGCCCGAAGGGGAAGCCCTTGAACTTGTTCTGTATTAATTCTCCATCGTGTGGCCTCAGGGTGGCTGCCCCATTTCTAGGCATCGCATGCGGACACAGCCGCCAAGAGCAGAAGGAGGTATTGCTTGTTGTGTGTTGTGTGTTTCACTTTCATGGCGGGGCAATCTCCCTTTCTCTCATGTTCTCTTGGTCAGGGTTTTATCAGTGCCCATTCTTTGATATTTTTATGATTTTTTGAATGTTTATTTTTGAGAGAGAGAGAGAGGCGGGGAGGCGGGGAGGGGCAGAGAGAGAGAGAGGGAGACACAGAATCCCAAGCAGGCTCCAGGCTGTGAGCTGTCAGCACAGAGCCCGACGCGGGGCTCGAACCCACGAACCGCGGGATCATGACCTGGGCTGAAGTTGGGCGCTTAACCGACTGAGCCACCCAGGCGTCCCCTATCAGTGCTCATTCTTAAGCGGGTCACTGGCAAGGGCAGAGTGATTGCCATGATTGGTGGGGTGAAGCACGTGGCCATGTGGAAGAGGATGGAATGCCTGGACCAAATGGGTGCTCTTCTGGGAAGGACGGGGAGGAGAGGTAGTTGTGGGGTGGGCGGCCAGTGCTGAGTTTTACTTGGAAGTTCTTATCCTGGGATCCACGTATCTCTTAGGGAGTGTGTGAACTTCTTGAAATGATAGCGTTCTGTTCTATACGGTGTTGCTGGGACAGGTGTCTAGAGTTTTTGTGAAAATTTCTGTAGAAATAGCACGTAGAGCAAGGATTCTGGAGCCAGTCTGTTGGGTTTCCAGATCTGTGTTTTGCTCCTTAAAATGTGTGTGACTGGTAAGTTGTTCCTTCTGGCCTCCATTTCCTCCCCTGTGAAATTGAATAACAGCTACCCACTTAATCAGGGTGACATAAAGCAGTTGGAATATATGTTAAAATACTGCGTTAGCTTTTACTCCCAGAGGGGTCTTCGTTCCCTTAAACGTTAAGAACTGCCGATGTAGAAAACCGTCGGAGGGCAGGCTGGTGTCTCCAGCAGGAGAGTAACATGAATGGGGTCGAGGGTGGTTTCCGGCCTGCTCTGTGGCACGTGGTGGCCGTGGATGTCTAACAGGGAGCAGGGCGAGCGTGCGCAAGGGAGAAAGAGCCTCACCCCGGTAATGAAAACCCGGGGGAGGAGGGAGGAGGAGCGTGGCAGCCTGGGAACCTTCGCCACCTTCCGCAAGGTTGCGTCTACCCCTGAGGAGTCACATGAGCGTAGTTTCTAAGTAACTTGTGCAAGGTGAAACCATCAACGTGCACTTCCCTGGGGACTCGGATAAAATGACACGGGTGATGGGAATGTCGGTTGACGTGTGTAATTTAGAAACAGTGAGGCGGTGAGGGGGGGTTGTTGACGGTGGTCGTGGAGTGGCCTGTGACTAGAGGCAGAGATGTGCTCAGAGTGGTGTCTTCATGGGTCTCCTGTGGAATGAAGTTGTATTTTAGCCCTCGTTTAGACGGTCTGCAGAGGTTTGTTGCCCACGTGCTATTCTATACTAATTACATCACTTACCGTAAAAACGAACGTGTGTGTGTCCCGGTCCCATTCCTCAACTTTCTGAACCCGTGGACAGAGGAAACCAGGAAGTCCCATTACTGTTCCTTCTTTACGAAGTTAGAGGTCACATTGTCCTGGAAAATCTTGCACGAATGAATACATTTTGCCTCTGACTAATCACATGACTTCGGACAAATCACTTTACCTCTGTAGACGTTAATGTATTTATCAAAAGATGTTTAGACAAGATGATCTCCAATTCTCTTCCACTTCAAAAGTGGATAGAATCCCAATTTTTTTTTTTTTTTCTTTTTGTAATTTTGGCCTGTTGTCTTTTAATGTTAGCTCTCCTTCTCTGTTGAACTGGACGTCATAGGTATACGTCATAGGCTTCTCAGCTAAAAATAAGTGGGATTTTTGGGTACCACTGACATTTATTTATTTGGATATGTTTCACGTAGAGGTCAAAGCGTGGCTCCCCCCTTTCCTGGAGGACAGATTACCAGGCATCAGTTTTCTCCTGCTGTAAAATGGGGCGAATAGGAGCCCGTGCCTCACGAGGGTGACGTTAGGTTGGCACGCACTGGTCCGTCTGAAGTACTCAGAATAGTGCCTTGCTCAGACCAGGCTTCCGTGAACGCCGGCTGTCGTTGGGACGGTCATCGTTCATCTTATTCCCATTGGAAGGTACGTTGTGAGTGTGGTCTTGGTTTGTATTGATTTAACCGGACGAGGCAGAATCGGGAGACTTCATGAAGATAAAAGCTGACCCTTAGAGCACAAGGTGCACTGTGTTCCTGGAGCAGGGTGTTGCAGCCACAGTGGGCACACACGGAAGTGTCCCTGGAGGCTGTTGAATGTTAGAATTCGAGTGCCAGAAAAGGCCTCGGGAAGCCTGAGGCCCCACTCTCGTTTGACGCCGTGGGAATCGGGGCTTGGAGAGGTCGTGTGACCTGGCCAGGGTGACACAGCGGGGTTTGTGGCAAAGCCAGAAATCTTCTCATTTCCCCAGGGCGGTGGTTCTTCCCTGAATCTCGTCCTTTGAATATTTAACGTACAGCCCTTTAACGCCATTTACGCCGTTTTATTGAATTCAGCCGTTGTTACGGTGTCTCCTGATAGTCTTGATTTTAGTAGGAAGTTAGTACTGCTAAAGTGTGCCCTGAAAATAGAGAAAAACACGATAGTCACAGGCAACAAGCTGTTATCTAGAAGTATAAGGTGACTTTAGTAGGAGAAAAATCAGTGATCCTGGTCTTAGATTGTTTTATCTTCACTGTGAATGAGTCTGCTGGACTCTGTCTGTGGGCTCCAGACACTATTGCGGGGAATAGTGTCTTCAGGAAGCTTACTGGCTGAGACAGGGGGAGGCCTTCAAGGTGAAAGGCAGACGGCGAAGCACTCCCAACTCCGGAGATTTCTAGTTGGAAGAAATTGTTTCAAATGTCTTTCTTTCTTTCCTTCTTTTTCCTCTCTTCCCTCTTCATTCTGCTTCCTTACCGAACGTTGCCTTGAAGAAATCACTCTGAAAGGAGGGGAGTCATTGTAGGATAGGTTTTCCGGAGTTCCGTTTCGTTCATTGACTCTCCCTGTTTGTCTTTAGTTACAGGTTTATGATAATGGATCGCTTTGGGAGTGACCTTCAGAAAATATACGAAGCAAATGCCAAAAGGTTTTCTCGGAAAACTGTCTTGCAGCTGAGCTTAAGAATTGTAAGTGAGTTACACTCCTCTTGTTTTAATCCCGTAAAGGCTAGTTGTGTTGAAGCTCGGTCCTCTGCTGGTCGGTGTTGGGTACTGCACTAACTTACTCTATATGGTGCTTTCTTAGCTGGATATTCTGGAGTACATTCACGAGCACGAGTATGTACACGGAGACATCAAGGCCTCAAACCTTCTTCTGAGCTACAGGAATCCTGACCAGGTAGCTTTATTAACTTTAATTTCTACTATTTAAAAGCTGTTGTTTGAAAACAGATACGGTTGCTTTGAACTTTTGAACCTGTGCAGAAGTTTTACTTTTTGAAGTAGATATGGTAATAATAATATTTCTTCTTGACACTTTTATCTAGTTAACATTCTACATTTTTGATGCGATTTGTTGGCACTTTATCAAGTTGGCTATTTTGTCCTAAATAGTATTCAGAAGAAGCGCTTGTGATACAAAATGAATTTCAAATAGCTATTTGGGGGTGGAAGCTTAAAATTATATAGTGCACCGATGAATTATGTTTGCCTGTCTGCTTTGTCATTTTTTTTATTTCCTTTGTTCAAGAAATCCATCAAATGTAAGTGTTCTGTTACTTGGAAAATTTGGTCTTTAACATGTTGATTATTCAAATCAATTGGTTTACAGAAATATCTTAGCTGTCTAAATTTGTATGCCCTTAGTGTTTGGAATTCAAGTGTGCATTTTTTTAGTTTCTTACAATTCACTTTGTAATTTTTACTTTTTAAGGAAAAGAGAAAAGCTAATGTTATTGTACCTTTATTTGGATCAGTTTGGCTGGAGTAGAGGGCTTTACGTGGTTTTCCCCAAGCCGTTGCCACGATTTCGGTTCCAGTGAGGTTTAGTTGGCACGACATCGTTGGGCCACTGCACATCATCTGTCCCGTGTGTGTTCTCGCGTCTTCCCGATAGCGCGTGAGCAAGGACTAGATATTTTCCGTGTGTGTATGTTGGTACTCCACTGTATTCTTTTTCTCGGACCTGTCTTTAACTTCCTCTTGCTTCATTTTTCCGTTTTCCTTGGCCTTCCCTTTATTTTCTACCGTCTCAGGTGTTTGATCCCGTCCTCCGTCTCCGTGACGGCGGCGGTCAGGGATCTCTGCACGGATAACAGAGGGAAGTCGCCGCGCCGTAGCGTGCTATTGGGGAACTCTTCCGGGCCATCACGGGATTCCCAGACGTCTTGTGTTAGATGTTTTAAAAAGGTTAAAAGCAAGCAAGCAAACGAAACATCGCTGAGAACCTCAACCATGAGGGTTCCATTAATTGAAGTGAACTGGATTTGTACAGTGTAATAAATGAGAGTGCGGCTTATTTCAGTTTGCAGTTAACGAAAACATGCTGCCTTTTGTTTATAGGAAAATATTTTTGCACTTCTGTTATCCTTCGGGCATATGCTTTGGATGGGATTCTTTTTCTGGTGTTCGATGTATGTGCTAGATCCGTCCCCATATTTTTACTTCCGTTTCCTCTTGTGATCAAATGCCTACGTTTGGGAGCCACTTACCCACAATTAGAGATATGATATGTGGCTGTGGAGAAGCAGAGAGCCGAAGGTACTGGCTTTGTATGCTCATCAGACCCACGTGTACGTGCCCACGGAGAGGTGCACTGTAATATTAAAATTCGGTTTTAATTGTGAAACTTGACTTTAATGTGTAATATTTAAATGCAGATAAGAGCCTCATCTCAAAGTTCTTCAGGTCATTATTGTACGCTGAAATGTTTTTATGAAATGAATTGATATTTGATTATTTTGTAAGTGAAGGAGCAGAGGAATAGAAGATCGTTACCGCACTGAGTGTCATCTAAGTCAGTCTTAGACCTGGTGTGGGGCAGTTGTATTGCAGCTAAAGGTTCGGTGGTTTCCTCTGTGCTCAGTTCTGTGTTAGACCAACTGTAAGAAAAGGTGTAAAATGTATAAGCTTTGCTCACGTCGAGGAGACAGGATTAATTACAAGGATAACATACTTATCCAAAAGTGTGTATAGTGTGGGCTCCTGTTCTCTGGACTATAATGACATGGTCATTTCACGTTTTTCTTGAAGTAAAAAGTCCCTCAGAATTAAGTATTTGCTGATGTTAGCCTATTGGCTCGCGCTTGTTTGGGGCGCAGTGGTGTGGCCTTGCGGATGAATCCAGTGACAGAATTTTGTCTCTGGGCCACAAAGGAGTGTGTGTGCAATCATTTTGGCTTTGACTTTTCTTGGTGCTCGGACGTTTATAGGTGTACTTGGTAGATTATGGCCTTGCTTACCGGTATTGCCCGGAAGGAACTCACAAAGAATACAAAGAAGACCCCAAAAGATGTCACGATGGCACGATCGAATTCACCAGCATCGATGCGCACAACGGCGTGGGTATGTCGGCAGCGCTTGACCAAGAAATGCACCACCAGCATTTTGGTTGAACTCCTGCGTGGTTCTTAATTTTGCATAAATAAGTAGATACAATAAATGAGACCTCAAGGGGCAAGGTGGGGTGGGGGAAGACCCGGGAGGAGGCTGGTCTCCTGCAGCTGTGTAACTGGGCCTCCCGTGTCTTCCCCCGTTTTCCTTCTGTCCTTCAAAAACACTTCAGCTTTAGCAGTGAAGGCGGTTCCGTCAGCTCGGCGACGGTTTCTTTTTGGTTTTATTTAGCTTAGTCGAATGTGGGGTGTTCTCCCCCGTCCCCTGCTGCCTAAAAGTCTGTAAGTTCCTCGTGCAGCCACAACTTTGTAGCAGGCAAGCTTTACTTTGTCACTTACGAAGTTGGCCTGTTTCCACAGCGGGCATTTCTTCTTTCCGCGCCCAGCACTGGGGAGGAGCTGAAACCCCCCGGTTCTCTGGGCCCCTTCATATACAGCAGTTTTAAGATCTTCAAGTTTTCCAAGGGCAGTATTAGATGTGTCACCGCTTTATAATTTATTTCCTAGACTAGCAGTCTCAGTTTGAAATTCTAGAGTTTGCCAGTTTGGATTTCAAAGTAAATTGCTAGCTGGAGGTAGATTATTTCTCTCATATTGCCCGAGAGTTATTTAGTATTTTATTAAATGCAGTGATAAGTTTGGATGAAAAACAAGACTGTACAATTGACTGTTTTACCTTACTGCTTTATATATATTTGAAATCATACATTAAAGTTATTTTGGTATACTTAACCTGCTGCTTCTTTTATATTCGTAGCCCCATCAAGACGTGGTGATTTGGAAATACTGGGTTATTGCATGATCCAGTGGCTTAGTGGCCATCTTCCTTGGGAGGATAATTTGAAAGATCCTAACTATGTTAGAGATTCCAAAATTAGGTAAAGGAAAACTTAAATTATTTTGGGTAAAATCATGATAAGGTAGATGTATTTAAGCCAGGATTTCTCAATGGAAACTATAGTTTTAACTGATACTAATGTGGAAATAAGAAGGTACTTGCTAAATATTAAGGGTCTTTGGTGTTTTGTTCAGTTTGTTTTAGAAGAATGTCTGTAAGCATATTTAGGATGTAACACAGTGCTGCTTAGTGTGCTATTTACTGGTATTAAATATTAATAAGTTTCCATGGCATACAGCTTCCAACAATGACTCATTCTTTAATTTTTAACAGATACCGAGAAAATATTGCAGGTTTGATGGACAAATGTTTTCCTGAGAAAAATAAGCCAGGTAGGAAAAGACTTCTTAAATGTTCATGGGGGTTTTGTTTTCTGGGAGGAAGAGCCGTGATGTCCACGGAAGATGCCGTGATGTAAAAGCTTAGGCGTTTCTGAGTGTAGCCATTGTGCTGGGGCCTCTTGTCATCCCGGACACGGCAGTTCCCTTTCCAGAGGTGGGCTGAGTGGGTACCTGAGCTTGCTTACATTAATATTCAGTGCTTTCAGGAAAGGTCCCAAATTTCATTCATGAATTCAACTGGTTGTTTTTTTGTTTGTTTGTTTGTTTTTGTTTTTTAATTGAGGCCTTAGTGTATGCCGGGGACCATTCTAGGCACTAGGGATATACCAGTGAACAAAATAACTAAAAATTTCTGTCTTCATGAAGCTAATGCTGTGGTTGGGAGAGAGAGACAGTAAACACAAGAGTGTATTTTACAGTAGATTATATGGTTAGTACTATGGGGGAAGAGAGAAAGCAGGGAATAGAATTGGTAGGTGCGGGGACAGGGTGGGGAATCGAGTTGGGGAGGAGGGTTGAAATTTTAAATGCAGTGGTCAGGGTGGCCTTACTAAGCAGGTGACATCTGAGCAGTCTGAGAAGGGGAGGGAGCTAGAGGAAGCCCAGGGAAGGGTTGTAGGCAGAAGGAACAGAAGTACCTGGTGTACTTGAGGAATGCATTCTTTTAGGCCATCAGAAGGGCTTTGGCTTTCACTGTGAGCAAGAGTGTAGGGTTTAGAGTAGAAGAATGACATCAGTGTCTGTCTTTAAGGGAAATCTGTGTAGCTCCTGTTCTGAGCATAGACAGCTAAGGGGGCAAGGCAGGGCTCGGCTGGAGCAGGCTGAGGCTGGGTGATTACCACAGGAATCCAAGCAGGGGAAGGGGCAGTGGGAGAGAGGCGGTCACTTTGCGTATACTTAGATGTCTTTAGATGTCTTTTCAAGTCTTCCCTCAGTTGTCTCCTTTCCAGGGAAGTCTGCCCTGACCTCAGGCTATTTAAAATTGCAGTCTTACCAGCCACACAAGAAATGGAATGTTGTAGGCTTCTCGGAGTCCCTCCTTGTGCCTCCTACCAGTCACGAGCCCCTCTCTGGCCTAATAAATAACTAGCCTAACTTCCAACCCCAAAGATTTATTTTCGAGCTGTATAAAAATGGAGTCATAGAGTGAACAACATAGGTAAAAATCCCTGCCCTCATGATACAATTAACTTGTATCTCTGGTAGAGTCGTTTCTTTGACTCAGTATTGTATTTGTGAAATTCGTTCCCATTGTTGCACGGATTTTTTTTCTTTTAATGTTTTTACTTATTTACTTTTTAACTTTATTGACAAATATAATTGTATACATTTAAAGTGTACAGTGTGGTGATTCGATATACGTTTATATTGTAGAATGAGTAACAAGATCGAAGATAATTAACACTTCCATCACCTCAGTTAACTGTGTGTGTGTCTGTGTGTGTGTGTCCGTGTGTGTGGTGAGACTGCTCAAGATCTACTCTCAGCCACTTTCCAGTCTATGGTACCAATTATTAAGTGTTTTTTATTTTATTTTATTTTATTTTATTTTATTTTATTTTATTTTATTTTATTTTATTTTATTTTATTTTTTGAGAGAGAGAGAGAGAGAGAGAGATAATGAGGGAGGGAGACAGAGCATGATCGGGGGAGGGACAGAGAGAGAGTGAGACACAGACTCTGAAGCAGGCTCCAGGCTCTGAGCCGTCAGCACAGAGCCCGACGCAGGGCTCAGACTCACGGACCGCGAGATCATGACCTGAGCCAAAGTCAGACACTCAACTGACTGGGCCCCCCAGGCGCCCCTGTGGTACCAGTTGTTAACTACAGTCACTGTGCTGTGCATTCGATCCTCCCGGGGCCCCGTTGTCACACGGGAAACAGTGATGTGTTCATTCTCATCTCTAACAGAATTGTTGTATTTATATGCCGCCATTTATCTGTTCTAATGTTGGATTATTTCCAGTTTTTTGGCAGTTAGAGATTGCCAGTTACACATAAAGTTATATATTCCATCTGTAATTGATTATTGTGCATTATATGAGGAGAGGCCACGTTTCTTCCCCACCCTGTGTTTGTAAACAGTTGACCCAATAGCTTTTCTTGATGAAACCACTCTTACCCTATGGTGCTGCCTTTGTCTTAAATCAACTGTGGATCTGTGGATGTTTCTGGACTCCTTTCTTTTTATTAGTCTTTTGTCTATTCTTGGGCCGTACTGTCATAATTACTCTATCTGGCCTTATCTTGAGTCTTGATTATCTGGTGGTTTCAGTCCTCCAGCACTATTGTTCTTTAAACTTGACTCTGGTGTTTTGCTATCCTTGACCCTTTGTGTACATTTTAGAATCACCTTGTCAATTCCACACACATCCCCTCCCTTTCCAGTTTGCTGGAATTTTGAGTGGTATGGCATTGACTCTACAGATTAACTGACATCTTTTTACGATTGGATCTTCCGGTCCACAGATGTGGTATATCCTCTACTTAATTTCGTCCGACTTAATTTATCTCACTGTTCTATAATTTTCTCTGCAAAAATCTCACCCACCTTCACTGTATATGTTGCTAGGTATTTGACAGCTTTTGATGCCGTTGTAAGTGATCAGTTTTTTAAAAATCTTATTTTTCCTATTGTTCGTTGCTAGTATATAGAAATCGATTTTTTTTATATTTACCTTGTATCCTGTGACCCTGATAAATTTACCTATTAGTGCCACTAGGTTTTTTTTTTTTTTATAGATTCCTTAGGATTTTCTGCATACGCTGTTGTGTTTGTGAATAAAGCATTCCACTCTTTATGCCTGTTTCTTTTCTTGCCTTCGTGTCCTGACTGAAAGCGTACATGGCTATTATACTGAACAGGAGTCATGAACATGCTTCACATTTTCCCCTCTCGGAAGGAAAGATTTCCCTGTGTGACCATGCCCAGTGAGGTTTGCCGTAGGTTTGCCAGAGACCCCCTTTGTCAGATTAAGAAAGTTGAAGGGAGGGATTTTCACTTCGGTTTTCCTCACGTATCCCGAGTATCTAGAATTGTGCCTGCCCCATAGTGAATGCCAGTCAATACTCACATGAACGAAGGTGTGTGTGTATGTGTGTGTAGCACTGTCAAGATCTCTTGGTTTTCTGGGTGTGGGGTGTGGGGAGAGGTTTTTGTCCCGAGGAGCTGGAAGTTTGGCATTCTCAGTAACGGGGTGGGGGGGGGGGCGGGTGGGGGCGGCTGCGGAGCAGGCTTAGCGGCAGATCAGGAGTTTGGGTCTGGATCTGTTGGGATTGGAGAGGACAGGTAGGGGTCTAAGAGCCAGCGTGTGAGGCAGTGAGCGCACAAGCTTCCTGGAGGGCACTGGAAGGGAGAGGCGGGGGAGCGTCGAGTCCGTCGCCTCAGGATGGATTTCTGGTGCCGAGAGGTGTTGATCCTGACTAGTAAGATTTCTTTCTGGGGGTGCGCTTCTGCCTCAGTGCACAGGAAGCCTTTCGTCTTTCAGAAGCTGATTTTTCTCTTTTATGGGAAAACCAGGCCTTGCTTCCCTCTCCTTTCTTCAGCTTGTTCTTGGTACGTTTGATTTCTCACGTACGCAGACAAAGCATGCAGCTGTCTTCTGTGGGACCGATGGCTTCCATGGCAAAAGATATTGGCCGTGATATTCCTGATCTTTAGGTACATGTTACTTCATAATCTGTCCAAGGCCCTTTCCCGTTCTGTTTTTGTAGCTTTAAGACGACGGCGGTTGTTTTCGTGCATGTTTAGATTTTAGTATGTCTTTTATCTTTCGTCCCTTACGATGACAAAAATGTGTTTCACGTTACATCTCAAAATAAGTTTTTTATTTGACTCGCCTGACGATTCCTGACTTCGAAAGCGTACTTTCCATTGAAGAAATGATTGTAAAAAACGTATTTTAACCAGATACAGATATGTGGTCTAATTCTACTGTAACCGTGAGTTATTTTCTTAGAAGTGAGAGCTAAGTACGTTGTATTTTGATTGAAAGATTACAGAATAATCGTGTCATTCTTCTAGATGAAATTGCTAAATACATGGAAACAGTGAAGTTACTGGACTACGCCGAGAAACCTCTTTATCAGAACTTGCGAGACACTCTTCTGCAAGGACTGAGAGCCATAGGCAGCAAGGATGATGGCAAGCTGGACCTCGGCCTTGTGGAGAACGGAGGCCTGAGAGCAAAACCAATAACAAAGGTGAATTTTGTTACTAAGTGATCCTTTGGCTTCCTATGATGATAATTGCAGCAAGTACTAATTTTCGGAAAGTCAATGAGTAAAGAAGATTGTAACAGACTGCTCGGCAATTAAATATTTATCACCATCATATAAGGTGATATAAGACAGAAAAATATATAGACGGTTGTAGAAAAATGGATGGATGTTTCTTTATCCCATGGCAAGTTCATAAATTCCTAGCAAGATTCTGATGTGGGATACTGATATCTGGCAGGGGGATTTGAATGGGGCACTCAGCCCGTGGTTTGGGGGGTTTTTTACCTCCCAGGCCACCTGGCAGGGTTGCTCTGGGCTCTTAGCTCTTCCTCGTTTGTTGGTGTGGTCACAGTGCACCATTTGAAAGTCGGGGTTCGAAAATTACTATTTGAAAAGTAGTGTTTGAAAGTTTCCTGGTTTGCTGATGGGGAGTGTTCACCATTTGTTTTGTTTTTTGTGTTTTTTTAAAATAATTTTTTCATGTTTATTTGTTTTTGAGAGAGAGAGAGAGAGAGAGAGAGAGAGCGAGCAGGGGAGGGGCAGAGAGAGAGGGAGCCACAGAATCCGAAGCAGGCTCCAGGTTCCGAGCCGTCAGCACGGAGCCCAACGCGGGGCTTGAATTCGTGAACCATGAGATCATGACCTGAGCCAAAGTCGGCCACTTAACTGACTGAGCCACCCAGGTGCCCCCACCATTTGAACATTATTTTGTTTTTTACAGAAATGTCGTCATGTAAAGCGATGTATCTTCATATAAGGAGGTTTAATTTTTTTGGAGAGCGTTATTAACAATGGGCTTGATGGGTGAACTGTTGTGCCGGCCTGTAAATAACTCCTGGTATCACTTAAAAATTTTAGATTTGACAGGTATACGTCAACTTCTTGGTTATTTTTAATCGTTAAATTATTGACTAATTTAGTGATTTCCCTTACAGTCTGAAATTATTGAATAAAATGCGTTTGCTGCTTTTAAAGAGAAAAGGGAAAGTACTTTTAGCAGAAAAATATTTTTTTGTAGCGTTGCCTGTTTTTACTGTCATTGACTGTAAATTCCAGTACATTTCTTTCTTATTCCAAACTGTGAGAAAAAGGGTTTAAATAAGGAACACCATCTTAAGATTTTTGTAACTCTTTTTAACTTCTAAAGGAGATAAGAATTTTGAAATTGTATCATGAATTTGACGCTTTTGGCAAACATTAGGTCTCTTTGTAGTCTCACCACAGGATCTGAAATTATGCGCTGCATCTACGTACACATGTCTTTTCCTTTTGGAAGTTTTGTCTTAATGGCATCGCCCCATTTTTGTGGTCAGCCAGTGTGTGTGCGGAAAGCCACGTCCAGCTTTGCAGTGCAGGGGATAAAATGGCGGCCCGAGTGGAATTGTTCAGTAAGGCAGCAGATTTGGACTTTGCACGTGCCTGCCAAGGCCAGACTTTCTGTGTGGTAATATTCGTAGCCAGCGTCTGTGGTGTTCTCCTCTAAATTTTTGCCGATTGGGAACTTAAAGATCGATTGTGGTGAGACCTAGTCCAGTGCCACAGCCCCTTACTCTGCAGGGCGCCGTTGCTGGGACTTCCGTGCTGGAGAAAACGTGGTTTCTGCAGCTTGGCTGACTTCATAGCCCAGTAGGTCAGTGCTCTGCAGAACCAGGGTCTGTGACGTCACAGTCCTCATGCGTCCTTGGGTAGTTCAGAAGGCCGGAGATTTCCCTCTGGGCCAACCCCTGTCTGCAGAAAGAAAGCTTCGTTTAGAGGGCAAAAATGAGTATCAAGCGAGTTACTAGATTTCCCACTTTATTAGTTTCCTGTTTTTTCCCTCCTTCCCTCATGGCTGACTGACACAGGGCTAATCTTTGTGTTAAAAAAAAGTTAATAACAGTTAAGATTAGGTGAGATCATGAAACACTTTGATGGCCATGTTACTGTAGGTGAGTTGTTAACTTTGTTGGCCTTTTGTCTTTTTTTGTAACGCGGAAGAGTCGGTCCAGACTGTTTTTTTTAAGCCCGAGAACATTTTCTTCAAATAAATTGTAAATAGCCCACATCTAGAGCAGATAAGGGCAGAGCTGCACTGACTGGCAAGTTTTCCTTTGACAAATTAATGGTCCATCTCTTTTTTAGCAAAGGGTATATAATCAAGATGTCATTATTTTGCTCCGGCTACTAGGAAGCTCAGAGCTAATTATGATGCTCAATCATAGAAATTATGTTTAACCTTGCAATTAGTATATATTTTTTTCCTTTCCCTTTGTCATAATCTCTTAAAACTTTTTTTAAGGTATATGTTCTTTGTATTTATGACACTCAACTCTCTTTTGGAAAGGGAAAGGTTTAATCAATTCAGTGTCTATTTCTCTGTTCCCAAGAGTTGTCCATTACGGCAGAAACCTACGAGAATTGATCTGCAGCGGAATGAAGCAAGGTCTCTATCCTTTTTTTTATAATGGTGCTTGGTTGTGGTGCAGCACATTTGGAAACTAGAGTGAAGTATGAATTTACCCACTTGAAAATGTTTTCAGCCTCAGTAGCCAGAGAGTTTTATTTAAAGCACAGGATTTGGGGATAACCTACAGCCGAAGCTGAAAAAAACTAAGTACCGCTCTACCTTTAGGAAGTACACAGCCAAAGATTTTCCTCGTTGATTAGAACTGAACACTTGAGAAGCGGGCAGTAGTTCCAGCAGTTACTGGATTCATTGTGTTCTCTTAAACCAACATTCAGCGATATAAAAGTCTAATTTATGCACCTGGTCTAGGCTAGGTCCCTGGGGCTATAAAGACCAATAGCATGTGGTTCCATCCTTAAAGAATTCCTCCCTGTCCCATCTGGGTTCAGAACAGCTTCATTTACTGGAAGGAACTCAGCAAGTTAAAAGGAAGGTAATACCTCCACTAGCTATTCTCTTGCATGGCCTTGATTAAGTTGCTTGCCCAAGCCAACAACAGGGCTGCTCGTCAGAGTTTCTTGAGTCTCATCCCTGGAGATTCAGTGAGTAGGCCTAACGTGTGGCCCTGCAATTTGCAGGCAGTGTATACTCTTGTTTCCTGTGAATGATGTGTACGTAGCCTTCTTTCCACTCCCATATATTCTAGTTTTTTTTTGGTAAGTTATATTATGCTAGTTGGCCTTCCTAGAGTTTCTCTGAAAAACCATTAACCGTGGTGAAATGAATCCCTGCTGGCACTCAGCCTGGAACATGGTGCAAAGAGTTGAGTAAGGGTAAAGGCTTTCCGCTCTGGTGGCCACCTTCCTGTCTCTTGAGGTGACTGCCCCCCGTGTAGTAGTAAATTTATTAGCCCGTAGTTTCAGTCAGATCGCCCCAGATAAACCCTCTGAATTTGGTGAACGTCTGTCTAGCTGGTTGAGCATGCTGCGTGGTAGAAAGTGTGTTTTCTTTACATAAATTTAGGTTGTTGAAGTTGATACATTTCTTTGTGTTTCACTTGGTGGTTTAGCCACAGTTCTCTAGGTCAGCGGATTCAGTGTTGACTAATGATTCTCTTCCTTAGCTGCTTGAGCTCTGTAGTTTAATCTTGTCTTACTTGTCTGGGTTTTGTCAAGGAACTTTTTTTGCCCTATATTTTTAAGTGAGATCATGGTGTGTGTACAGAAAAATGCACAAATAAGTGTGGAATTTGAACTTTACAAAGTGAACATATACATTTAAACATCCCCCAGATGGAGGTCTGGATCATTACTTGAACCCCAGAAACCTCTCTCATGCCTTCCTCTCAGCCATTATTCCTTCATTAAGAGTAACCAGGGGGCACCTGGGTGGCTCAGTCGGTTGAGCGGCCGACTTCAGCTCAGGTCACGATCTCACAGTTCATGAGTTCGAGCCCCGCGTCAGGCTCTGTCTGTGCTGACGGCTCAGAGCCTGGAGCCTGTTTTGGATTCTGTGTCTCCCCCTCTCTCTGTTCCTCCCCTACTCGCACTCTGTCTCTCTCTCAAAAATAAATACAGATTAACAAATTAAAAAAAAAAAAAAGTAACCAGTATTTTGACTTACAACACCATACATTGCTTTTGCCCTTTAAGGAAAATTTGCAGTAACGGCACCATACGACATGTACCCTTTTGTGTCGATCATATCATTGTATGTCTGAATTTCCATGCTGTTGCATGCAGCCGGAGTCGTTTATTTTTCGTTACTGTGTACTGAGCGCTGCATTATATGACTGCATCGTAATTCGTTTATCCCTTCTAGTGATGGACGCGTGCACTGTTTCCAGTTTTTGGCACTTGGGAGAATGCCGGTTAAGAACATTCTTTTAGCTTCTTTTGGGAAGTCAGTGCATTGATTTCCGGCGGGGTATATACATAGTGGAGTTACGGGGTAGAGGGCTTACTTAACGTGTAGCTTCAGTGCTGATGCCAGGCAGTTTCCCCCAGCAACTGTCCAATTTATGCTCCCCACCAGCAGCCTGTGAGAGCCTGCTCACCAGCACTCACCAACACTATTTCTTGCCTTATATTTAATTTTTATCTATTTTGGTAGATGTGTGCTGGTATTTCTCTGTGGTTTTAATTTAATCTCCTTGAGAGTATTGATTTGGAACACCTTTTCCCATGCCCGTCAGTCTCCATTGTCCTTTTGCTGTGAGGTGCATTTCAAATCTTTTGTCCATGAAAAAGTGGCGGGGTAGGGGGGAGGGGAGGTGATTGTCAGCTTTCTTTTGATTTGCCAGACCTGACTACTTCGTATATATGCAGTCTGTGTATTACACATTTTTTGTTTGTTCGTTTGTTTGTTTTTTACGATTGGTAGTTTATCTTTTCATTCTGTCACTATGGTATCTCTTGATGGCCGAAGTCCTTCATTTTAATGAAGCCTAATTAATCAGTCTTTTTGTTTATGGTTAGTACTTTTTGTATTCTGTTTTGGGAACATTTTGTCTACCAAGATCGTGAAGATATTCGGTCATTGTCAAGAAATTTTATCTTTTGCATTTAGGTCTACGATTTACCAGCAGCTGATTTTGTGCATGGTATGAGTCCATGTTTATTTACCTCCTGTGGATTATTCGTTGATTTGAACCATTTATTGAAGACTATAATGTCCCCACAGCATGTAGCAGGCTTTCAAACCATATGTGTTTGGGTCTGCACATCTGTGTTTTGATCCTATTCTATACCATTGGCCTACTTATCTTTGCCTGGCCACACTGTTTGAACTACTGGCTTCATAATGGTATCTCATGGTGTAAGCCCTCCAACTTTGTTCTTCTCTTTGTCTTAGCTATTCTTGGTGCCTTGGCTTTACATAAATTTTATAATCCGTTTAGTAATTTTTACAAAAATACTTCTGGGATTTTGATTGAGAATGTGTTGACCCTATCACTTTGGGAACAATTGACATCTTCACAATATTCCTTTTTGTTCCATGAATATGGTATACCCTGTATTATAAAGGGACTTTCTCTGCCTGCAGCTCATACTTGGGGAGGACCTGGAGAGCCAAGCTCAGCTGGTACAGTGGGCCAAATCATCTCTCCTCAGTAGTTGTTCCATTCTCTTCCTAGCCAGAAGAGGCAAACATTTGGTAAAATCTGAATTCACAGTGAGAGAAGCCTCATTGGGGGTTCTTCTCCATGGCTTTTGCTCTCATTTACTTGTTTTCTCTTTAGTCATCTATTTTGGTAAATCATGTTTACTGTTGAAAATAATTTGTCCTGAATGACTGTGGTTGTTCTGCCCTCTTTCTCCAGGCTTCTTCTCAGCCAGGGGAGAAACAGAATTGCGGATCCAGCTTTTGATGAGGCACTGTGGGAGTAGGGAAGGTCTCTTTCGGGGGCTGTTCGAGTCTTCCTTTCCAAGCTTCCTATTTATATTTTGTAAATTGGACGTCAGTGTCAAAAGATTCCTGAATGGTGTTCCCTCATGATCTTTCTCCAGTGTGGTCCAGCATTGGGTAGGAGCCTCATGTTGCTTTCTAGAAGTGTCTGACTGTTCTTGGCCACCACTTCCCAAAGGTTATGGTGTGAGGCACTGTCACTGTCCGTTGCTGAAATAGTTCTTAACTGTCCTTTGTGTTCATTGCTTTAGAGTTTGGGTGGAAGGAGGTTGAAATATTGTCCATCAAATATCCCTCCCCCCCTTACTTTTAAACACTTAGGTGTTTAAGACATCTATTTTTAACGTGTGTGTGTGTGTGAACGTTTCAAGGTAACCCGAATCTATGTCCTCCCCCCACAAGAGTAAACCAAGCGTGTTTCACTCTCAGCTCCTTGCAGACCGTCTCCCATGTTACGGTCACTGGAGATTTTAGTTTTTGGTTTTTTCTTTGTTTGTTTCTGTACACTGTGTGTCATTAGTTCATTTTCAGCTGATAACAGGGAATCCTTCATTCCTCATGGGAAATCCTATATTGAAACATTTTCTTTTGTTAAACCCAGTCCCCCAGACCTGTTAAAATCAGCAAAATTTACTGGAGTTGTACTTCCTCTTCCTACGTCCAGAGTAGATAACTAAACATGTAGACGGGACACATAAATGGAAGCAGATAACAACAACGAATAAAATGAAGTCATGTTGTGGTAGGGCCCCCTCCCTAAGGAGAGGGGGAAAAAAACCCCGAAAACAAAAACCTCAAGGCATCCTGGCTATACGCGTACGTGACAACATCCCTCACGACCTTGTAATGTGAGACCGCCCCATCAGACTGCATATTTGTGTGTTGCTGTGTGTGAGAGACAAAAAAGTGGAAGTGTATGAAAATCTACACCGCGTGGCGCTCGGGGCTCAGTTCTCCAGGTACGAACCCACCCGAGCGGGGCCAGCACAAATGAAGTTGCTTCCTGGAAAGAATCGCCGCGGTGTCACGACTCTCTGTGCGAGGATCCTGCTGCAGTGCATGTGTCCCGTTTGTGTACGGATTGATCCTTCATAGAATGACATTACGCGCACGGGGGGTCACGTTGGACTTGAGACAACTTACAGACCTCTACAGTGATTTGATAGGACTTCCATACGTACGGTTTTAGAAATTTCACTTGCGTGTGCTTAATGGTTTTCTAGAAGCTGAAATTAGTCTTTTGCTTTCATCTGTTTGTTAGCATGTCTTTTTCAACCTGAGAGCGAAGCCTGTTAACAGTTGCGGGCACACGGTAGGTGCTCGGTCAATGTGTGGTGGGTTCTCCGCCCCCAGTAACACGGAGGCCGGAGTTACCGCAGAAGGAAATGGTGATGTTCGCGATTCTTGTGACAGCCTTTATCACTGGAACTCGTTTAAAACAATAAATCACTTTAATGCATTCTAGCAGAATAGCTTTAGATTATTCTTCAAATGAATCTGCCCCTCTTTTTAAGTCCCTTACTCGCTTCCTGACCCACTTTTCATTTCTTCTTTTTCCAATTACGTCTGACCTTTTCCTGCTTTTCCTCAAAATACATCTGTACTTGCTGGATGTCCACTTCAACGTCACACAGTTTGCACAGGGTTTGGAGTATGATAGGAAGTCAGCTCTTTATCGTCACGGCGCTAGGTGGACGGTTGCCGGACAGGTGCAGACCCGCACATGTGTCCACGTACAGTGCCACACGGGGCTCACCGACAGCGCGCAGGCGAAGAGCGCTGGGCTTCGCCAGGCGCACCGCTCCGTGGGCTTGACCCCTTTAGGAAGGGACACGTCAATGTGGAGGCAAAGCAACCGGGAGTTGCCGCCTCCTGCCCAGGGTGAGTGGGGCGGCGCAGCCCCGAGATGGAAACCCTGTAAAAACAAAGAGCTCCGAGTTCTGGTCTTTCCCCACCCCCAGCTGGGAAACACCCCACAGTTCCCTTGGCCTTGTGCCCTCCCCAGCCTCAGTGTTTTGTCTGCATCGTGAATTTTAACTGAAGCCCCCAGTCGCGTCTGCTTCACCTTCGCAGAAGATCCATTCGATCTTTTTTAGTTACTGTTGAGTAACAGCCTGTTTTTCTGGTTGCTGTTAACGTATGGAGGAGTAATTTATAAACTGTGTCTAACTGCATGGTGACTTTAGGTGGCCTCAACCAAATGAACGAAGTAAGATGGACTGATTAGTACAGTCACCTATTTGTATTTAGAATTCTTTGTTCATTGACACATGCACGGTTCCAAAGGCTGTATCCGCTAAGTCTCTATAATAAACATGTGTGATTTTTGTAATGAGGAGGAAAAACCAGCCACAGGCCCGGAACCTCCTCTCCTTTGCTATAGCCAGACATCTGCTTGGCTTTTCCCAGAGGCTGTTGAAAGGGTCTAGAGGTGATCTTTTGGTCTCTGACCTGGGAAGCAGAGAATGAACAGGTCTTTGGTTTTTGCCTCAGAAGATTTTAATTCTTTGCCCCGTTAAAACAGCTTTAAGTCTCTGACTGGTCTCTAGTCAGTGTTTAGACTATTAGTAAATTATCAGTCCAAATGCATCTAGCTGATTTGTCTCCCTGTTTCTAAGCTGGAAGTGAGAAGCTGCTAATTAACTAAATTTTAGCCTAGCATATCTGAACACTTCAAAAATACAATGTGTAACACATACGCTAATGCCCTTTGAAATAAACCTAATTTTCTGCAGATATTTTAGCTGTGCTGAATTAAAAGAAAACTCTGTTCTGAGTTTATAAGTTATTCTTGTGTGTCGTACAATATTTTGATTTCGTTTATAAATGCAAAGGCACTTTGTGGGACCTGGTGTGGAATATGACAGAATCAGAGATTAGTGTGGTGCCTTTGTGAAGCCGTTTTCTGTTCAAAGAGAACCAAAATACACACTATCTGAAGCCCAGGATGTTGACAAATAATGAAATGAAGCATTTGGAGACCGTCGGGAGAAAGAAGCTGCCAGTGAATTGTTTGGAATTTTACTCGTTGTCTTGTAGAAATGACACACTAACTTACATGCTATTAAACTGGAAGGGTTTTTGTTTGTTTGTTTGTGTTTTGTTTTTTTAAATTGGTCTTTTCCTGTGACCATTGGTCCTTTCTGTCAAAACTAAATACATTCTCAGAAAAGTTGGGCTGGAGATACCCACCTGAGATTCAGTGTTGTACCTGCTGCATGATGCTGACAACACGGGTGGTTTGTTTTTGCTTGAATACTGGCTGGTTTTCATTCCTGTGTCATTTACCTGCATGGGGATTAAGGAAGCTCTTTTTATTTATTTATTTATTTATTTATTTATTTATTTTTATTAAATAAGCTTGAAAACAAGATGAACACACTAGGTTCTTTAGAATGTATTGGATAGCCCCCTTTGTAATGAGCATTTAAAAAACTGCCCCCTCAAGATCGGAAAATGCATTCTTTCCCGTATGGAAAGCAATAGAGTAGTGAAATATTCCTCCTTAATTTTGGTCCGAACGAACAAAAGTGTCTGTGTTTATTCCTGCCTAATGCATCACAAATCTGCTGACATGCTAACCTTGGAGTCTTGGCTGGCGTTAATCAGGCCTGTGCACCGGCAGGAAAGATGTACCTAATGCACTCCATCAGTGCAGTTTGCATATGGAAGTTCTCACAGGGGAGCTGCCCTGTGCCAGCTGAGGGTTACCTGCCCACTGCAGTTATTGTATGTAATTATCGAACCAATCTGTTCAGCCCAGCAGGGTTTAGATGGTAATCATGAAGCAACACTTTGGAAAAGAAAGATGTAAGGCACTCTCCCCTTCTCTCATCAGTTATATGAAGTTACAGCCACTCTCACAGCTATTTTTGAGAGGCAATACCTCCCTATACAGATCTGCTAAATGAACGCCTTTTCAAGTTTCTTAAGGTGCCGTCAAGTTCTTTTTGTGCACGTGAAGCGTTTGCTTTAGGAACATGGTGGGTATATCTGAGTCCCGATCTTCCCACGGCCACCTTAAGAATATTTTGAAACAGCGGGATTGTTCGTAATACGTGCATAATAACAGTTCTGACCATTCGGGGGTTTTAAGATAATGTAGTTTGAGTCGAGTCGAGCTTTTCCCGCGTCGTTCTCTGTGGAACGGAACCCGCGGTTGCCATCAGGCGAGAGAGCAGAGTGCAGAATGGCCTGCGGCAAGGGAAATGCTCAGGTGAAGTTTAACTTCACATGAATTGCTACAAAATACAAGCGAGGACATTCCGATGCGTTGTGAATCTGAAATCGGGGACAAATGAGGGGATTTCCTAAATGAAATCCAGGCAACCGAGGGAAGCTTTGAGTAGTCATTTGGATTTTAACACATTTAAATTGGGATAAAGGTATACGAGAAATACAAAGTTGTAAAGTTATTACTAAGGTCTTCCGTTTGTAGACATGTTCAGTAATTTAAAAACTTCACACAGGACTGAACTAGTTAGAAAAGTGATCGAAAATAATAAAAAGAGATTGAATGAACACTTGGGAAGACGGGCCGGTGGCAGAATACGAGCCTTAACTTTTAAGTAGCCCTCAACTAGAAAAATAAATAGAAAGTTGGAAAGGCCTGAGGGAAGGGTAGAAAAGCCAACCTGCTTTTGCGGTTTTAGGAGAGCCGTGTACTTCCTCTTCAGACTCCTCCTTTACAGGTAGGTTTATGCCCTCTTAACCTTTTAATAAAAAGTGTGCCAAAAGAATACATTTACTGGAAGTTTGTCATTAAAGTAGACTTTTACCACCGATTTGTAGGATATAACCAGTGATCCATACTATATGGACAAGGTGTGGATTTTCCCACTGATCAGGTAGAGAGATTACCCCCTGCTCCCCCACCGCAGACACAACACACACTGTGAAACGGGGAGAATAAGTATCGTTGGCCCGAGTGGTGATACCCGTTTTGTTAAACGCTTTGCTTTAGGAGAGAGTTTCCGTATTATCGATCCCGATGGTGAGGCTTTCAGTGGTAGATGATTCTGAAGAAGCATAAAAAGTTAGAGGTGGCGGTAACCAATCAGCTCACATTTAGACTAAGTGTATCCTTGAAGATTCTCTTCACCCCACTGGCTGCCATCCCCAGCCCCTTCCCTTAGGGGCGGCCACCACCCTGACATTGTGAACGGTCTTCTGCTTGTTTTGATACGCCCACACCTGGATAGATTCGCATATGTGGTGGTTTTATGGTAGGTTCGTGTGTTTACTTCTTTGACCGTCAGACCACATCTCTCTTTCTCTCTCTCTTAAAAAATCTTTACACGTAAGAAGCGAAAGAAAGGAATCGAGAGCACAGAATCCAGTGTTGAAGATATGGAATGCTCAGATACACAGACAGAAGAGGCCACACAAACCCGTAAGTTGAACAGTCTTGCCTGTTAGCTTTCTCCTTATGTAAGCACAGATTGCATTTCCTTCCACTCAATAAGAGGTTCACTTACGGTCGTAACGTTTTGGTTGTCTGATAAAATACTATGCAAGAAGAGCTCGTGTTTGTAGAGTGTGGCCACAGTGTCCTCTGTACATACACCGTATTATTTGCTGTCCATCGTGATCATGAAGTTGGGGCGGGAGGTGCTCTCATTTTGCATCTAGGGAGCCCACGACACGGAGCATTCGGGTGCCGGAGCCAGAACTCTGTCTTCCATTTCCGCACATTGATCTACGGAACGGGGTGAGCGGACTGTCCGGACCGGGCGGGGAGTTCCTGGGCTTACTGCAGCTGCCAAGCCCCACTTGCCTGAGCCGTCCGAGCGCTCCCAGCAAAGTGTGCCAACTCCTCGTTTCTCTGGACAAGTTGGGACGCGAGGAGTTAGAGCCTCGGGTCGTCACCTTTCAAAGCTCTTGAAGCAAAAAGCAAAGTCTACAGTCATTTCCGAGGTGGCTTGTAGGCTGGTGCCGAAGGCTCCCGCAGTGCGGGGCGGTGCCAGCGTTGGCGTTAGGAAGGTGGCGCCTGCAAAGGGCGCAGCGAGGGCGGGCTGCGGTGTGGTCGGCTTCGAAAACGGCGCACCTGTGGGTGGCTCAGGAAAAGGGGCACCTGGTCCAGGTTTCACAAGAGGTGATTTGTTGGACTCGGTGAAGAAATTCATTGCTGGAGTGGTACCATTTTTTCTTTTTCCAGACTTCTATCTCTGCCTTTTGTTGGTCCTGAAACAACGTTTCTGGATTTCTAATAAAGGCTTTTTTTTTTTTTTTTGGCAAAAGTTGTGTTAAAGCACAAGTGGCCTATTGAGTCCAGCCAGGGATGTGTCCTACCTTTCCTTTGAGAGTGTCACCTGTGTATGTTCGTGGACGGCAAACACTCGACTTTCAAAGAGAATCCTTTTCGCTCCGATTCTGTTAACATAGTCTTTATTATGTAGTATTTATTGAGCGCACATCCTTAGGTTTATCTGAATTTACCCCAGAGAATACTGGGGGCATCCAGAGAGGGAGGACAGAACCTCACCCTGGAGGCTAAAGCTTTCGAAGAAGTTCCTCTCTCTTTTCTGCAGCCGCTTCCATTTCCTCATTTCCACCCTCCCCACCTCCCGTCTTGTCCGTGTTTTATTAGGAGGTGAGGAGCCCCGAGGAGCCGTGCGTGGAAGCCTGTCTCAGCCAGAGACTAGCAGCAGCCATGACAGTGAGTGGGGGGGAGATTGAGGAGCATTTATAAAGATAGAACAATATTCTTAAACAAAAATCCCTTAAATTTCAAAACGGGCAGTATGAGCTGAGCAAAGGGCCTACGCTGTCACAGTAAGGTTGGTGCCCGTTTAGACCAAAGCGGACTCAGTTGTGCGTGGAGAAGACTCGGGCCCCTCTTGACTGCCTGCGGGTTGTTCGTGACCTGAACGTGGCTTAATGAGATACAGAAGTGATTTTAAATTCGCCTGTACCCGGGAACAATGTTTTTTATACCTAAAATTTTTGATTTAAAGTCCTTAGAAGAGTGTGGACCCCATTGCAAATTTAAGGAGAACAATCCAGATTTTTTTGTTTTGATTTAAAAAAAAAAAGAGATAAAGAATAATCAGATTGTCCTTTATTCCTATAAACTCTGCATTGCTTAATGCTTAAATGCTCTTTCTCTTCTCATTGCAATTCATCTTTTCCCCGAAAGTATAGGGCTAGTTAAGGTATTTTACTGTCTAAATATTCACAAATGAGAGAACTATTACCTGAGATGGTAAAATGTTATTGCTTCTGGCAAAAAAAAAAAAAAAAAAAAGCCAAGCGTTCATGGAAATATATATTTATATTTCATCATTTTAAAGTAACTTGAAGAAGGAGGCACATTATTATGTTTGGATTTTGTTTTAAAGAAATATGTAATACAATTCGGTGACTTCTGTGTTTTAGAGCTTTTAAGATTTTGTGTCATAAATGTGTTTCAAGAATGGTTACCTCAAACAGCAGCTTTAGAAATGTCAGTTTCTTCATTAACAATTTTATTTTCAAACACAATTTATGGTTTACAATATGGTAAGAGATTTCTCTCACTGTGCGATCTTTCAGGATGCTGTGCCTGGCCGAGTGGGAGCAACTTTCCTTTAATATCTATTTAGACCGTTTTAAAAACGTGTATAATTTTCTTGATACACCTAAACTCATTTTGACTAGTTGGGGGTCTATTGTGTAAGAACACATTCTGAAAGCTTTCAAAATGTGTATTGTGTGGGTTTTCTCAAAGAAAGAGAGGGGGTGATGGGGTGGTTTTCAAGAAGAACAGAGGCCTCTAATCCTTTTATTTTTATGCAAGGCATAATTTTTACCAATTGAGAAAATTTGGTTATTTGCTGCAAGTAATTTTTCCCCCCACAAAATAATAAGCCTTAAAAAGCCGTGCATATTCTGGCATTTCAAAACCATGCCAGTATTTCAGAATTGTACTAAAAATTAGTTAATGTAGCCATGATATTTATGGCTGGTGTGCTTTGTCCCTCCCGTTCATGAAAGGACAGTACTCCACAGTCTCTTCTCTTGTTAGTAGTATTTGTGAAGTGCCTCGAGTTTTAGTCCATTCTTGACGAAGCCGAGGCAAGCAGGATTTATGTTTACCTCTTGAGTATCTGTGATATAGTTAAAAAAAAAAGGGGGGGGATATTTTAAGGCAAAGAAGCCCCCCCACTTGTTTCTTACTTCTGCATTAATAAAATCATAGAAGAGTACCCAAACTTGTATTTTTTCATTTTCCACATATTAAATTTTATGCTTTAGTCTTACAGCTGGACCTTTTACCAGTGGGAATATATTGTGAAAATGGGTATATTTTTAAAAGAGATGAGGAGAGGAAAAATACCGTTTCTGCCACAATCAGAATTGATTGTTAGGGAAAATACTGAATTGATACATGCAGCAAAGACGCCATGTTGCAGAATCCTGATTATATAACAAATTCCAGGTGGTGGTAGTGTTTGTAGTTGCAGTGGAAAATCTTAAATCTACATTGAAGGGAATCAGCAGCAGTGGTATTTAAGAGTCAGGTGACAAATTAGGATGTTAACGAGAATAATACTCCTTGAACATCGTAGTAACTATTGTTAAGTGTCCTCTGTAACATGACGATAGATTCCAGAATTTATTGAAAAGTAGATGTGCTACGGTACTGATTATTGACCTTGCCTTTGTGATGTCCCATTGTGCCAGTGTCTCCCTGTCACGACAGTCTTCGTTTCTGTGCAAAATTAATCTCAAAATTCTTGAATAAAAAATGAAAAATCCACCGTGGGATAGTTTTTATATACCAGAAAAGTTGAAGAAAAAGCTTACAAGTTTAAGCCAGCCATATAGTCTAAGTATTAACAGTGGCAGGAAAAAAAAAAAGATATTCACGTAAACTTGAAGTTTGCTCTAATTGAAGTGTATGGCGATTAACTAAAAACTGGCACTTGGAAAAGTAAAAAAACACTGGTCTTTAAACGGATCTTCCACATAAGTAACTGAACAAAAAACCTTTAGAAATTGTTTAATAGAAGACGTGTGGTAAATACCTTGTCCTCGATTCAAAGGGCGTTTTGTACGTTTCAGAAAAGAAGTTATTGATCTGTGGCTGACTGCTTTCATTGATTAATTATGGGCGACCCGCCGCCCTTCAGCCGGTGCCGCTGCTCGTTTCCTGGCAGAGGGAGGCGCGAGCCAGTGGGAAGGCACTTGGTTTGCCGGGCACTAGGCAGCCGGGATCAGGTTTAGACGCATCCTTCCCACTGCTGTGCTCTCCTTGGAGCTGGAGTGGGGGTGCTAGGTGGGAACCGAGTCTCCTCGGTGAGGTGGATTCCCGCAAAGAATTCTGCCTCCGGTAAAGAATCACCGATTTATCCCAGCTCAGGAGTAGATGGGTAGGAACTGTCATGAGGTACTTAGAGCGGTGTCAGGCCTGAGGCTTCTTTAGAAGGCTGCTCAGTTGGGATCGATTTCATTCCTGGTGGAAAAGCCTTCGGGTTTTGGAATGGCCCAGGCCTCTCCTGCCCGCACAGTATGTAGGTAGCAGGCTTTGCAGGGCAACACATTTTATCATTTTACTCTTTGCTTTTCGCAATATGCGTTAGTTCATCGTTGCCAAGAAATGAATGCCTGTCTTGTTGCTATAGCTTACATTAGCAGTTACTGTATTTTAAATTGCACAATAAAAATTTGGGGGAGAAATATTTCAGTGCCCTTGTAGACTGGATATGTTTTACCAGTGGGAGAGTTCTAATGTACTGGAAGATGTCGGCGTATCTTTTCGAGTATTACAAAATGGACACAATTTCCTAAGATTTTGAGGCTGTTGACCAGTGCCTTTGTGTATGACTTTCATCTCCACAAATCGTCATAGTCAATTAGATTTTTAAATACGGAAAAGTATATAAAAATGCATGTATTTCTGATCTTTAGGTTTGGCAAGTTAATGATTTGAATTTCTTTGTTTTTTGTCTTCAAGGTTCGAAAGCCAGGAAGAGAGTCCAGAAGTAAACCAAATGCTGTCAGCTGATTTTTCTTTTCTTCCTCTCGTTTGACTCTCTCCTCTTTTTCTATTTTCAACGTTTCATTTTCATGGGAGTCTTTCAGGGTAGGGCTAACCATGAAGTACCTATGTCTTTGAAAAATCTGAACTTTTTTATTAAGTACTTTGTACAATTTATTAAAGGCCAATTGATAAAATTTAAAATCTTTAGGTTATACTCTTGGAGCTATCCCAGGCTGTGTGTGTTTGAGGTTCTGGAGCAGACAGGAGGAAAACTACCATGCTGTGTACTTTTCAGATCATTGTACGTTGCCCAGAGTGTCTAAGTGTGCTTAGACCAAGTCCTTACCTTGAAGGAAGCAACAGCCTTAAAATAAAAGTCTCTTTTTGCGTGATAACAAATACACCATTTGTCGTGGCCGTAAGATTTGGATCGTATTGATTTTGTTCAGTTCCGCGGGCATTTATTGAGCAGCTGCTGTATGAAACAAGAGGACCAAAGAAGGGAAAGGGTTATGAAAGCAAAGGTGGGGGAGTAAGTAGGCCTGTGAGAGATAAAACACAAACATTTGAAAGTTAGATTCCGTGACAACCAAGTCAGCACGCAAGGTGCACGAGAAGAAAACAGGTGACAAATTGGCAGGTTGGGGGCATGATCAGATGTATCGCCTGGCTTCTTTTAAGGAAATCCTGTGGAACAAACAGACAAACAGACAAAGCAAGCTTACTCATTCACAGGAGACCATCTTTCTTGCAAGTGTCTTTTTTGTGGCAAATAACGTCTGTGCAGTAAACCAAGCGTTGAGAGTTGCGGCGATCAGAAATTTTAAGATTTGGACTTTTTGTAGTTGCCTTGGCAATAAAAGCTTGGGACTTAAACATTTATGAACAATTTCAAAGTTCGCTTTGTTGCAGAACTTGGAATTAGACTGTATTTTCTAGAGAGTGGTACACCTCACCACTTAACGGTGCATCCAGTATTTTTAGATGCTGTATAGACATAACTTTTATTTAAATATTTAAGCATTAAACATTTATTTTACTATGTATTCCGAACGTAAGTATAGCACATTAAACTGGTGATTTCTCTATTGCTTAGGACAAGCCGGCCTAAAGTAGGCATTTTTGTTTTTAAAAAAGTGAGTTGATTTGAAGAAAATACTAAATAAATAATAGTACAGGTGGAACACAGACAGATCCAAATTGTCAGACAGCCCTGAGCAGCTCTGAACCAGCACTGAGATTTGAAAACTTTGGCTCCCTGATGTGGGTGTTCAGTTGTGGCGAGAAGCGTTTATGACTGTAGTGGTCAGATGCTGAGAAACGCAGAACAGATCTGCAGACTTTCCCTTGCAAGCTAATCTTTTAAATACCTCCTGAAGTTCCCGAGCTGTGTGTCTTTGCAGAATCGAGAACTCGATTTTGGGCAGAGCCTCCTCCTGTTTGCTGTGGGATGTCAGATTTTAGTGCGCATCAGTGTTACGGTCCCAAGTTTATTTGTAACACCTAAATCAACTCTCAAGTTCTGTTTCAAACACATTGACGCTTAAAATAGGATCAAATGTGTGTGGTGTGTTCTTGTGTATATGCCTTAGCCTTTTTTTTTTCTTTTCCAGAACACAAAAACATAGCAAAACCTATTGGTTAAATATTAAGAAAACAAATATTTCTTCACATATTGTTTTTAGCAAGTGCTGGCATTTTCTCGAATGTTACTCTGTTGGCAGGGCTTCAGGAATTAAAAACTAGTAGCCATAGTAGCCAGTTGGACCCATCGGCCGCGTCTCCTTATTCTGCTTTCTTCTTTCCTGCCTTACTTTGGTTTTTCTTATGCTCCCTTTATTCGGAAGAAAAAAAAAAAGACAGATTGAGTAACCTTGTTGTTCCGAGTTTTACTTTTTTTTTTCTTCTTGCCTCTCTCAATTCTATCTTCACCCTTTTTATCTTGTCTCATTTTTCTTTCCTCTCCGACACGTGTTTTGGTGGACTTCACCGGCCTTGGTTCCTTCACAACCCAGCGACCGTGTTGCGAGAGGTGTTCCCGGCACCGCGTGGCCCTGCCTTCTCTGCCATTTTCCTAGGTTGTTAGTGAGCCGAGGGTTTGACACCTGTGCCAAGCTCTTGTCCCTCACACAGTGGGGGTAGTGTGTGTGCTACGTGTTCTAGAAAGCAACCGATAAATCTTCGATAACCAACTAAGCCCTGAAGTAAAATAGCTTCTAGGTCTTCTTCAGTAGTGATCTCTTTTTTTTCTTTTTTTCATTTTTTTTTAATGTTTATTTATTTTTGAGACAGAGAGCATGAACGGGGGAAGGTCAGAGAGAGAGGGAGACACAGAATCGGAAGCAGGCTCCAGGCTCTGAGCTGTCAGCACAGAGCCCGAAGCGGGGCTCGAACTCACGGACTGTGAGATCATGACCCGAGCTGACGTCGGACGCTTAACCGACCGAGCCACCCGGGCGCCCCAGTAGTGATCTCTTAAGACAAATAAAATGCTAATAGGCCAGAGCTATAAAATCCCAACTATTTTTTTGAATTACTAAATTAAATGTGCATATAAAGGCCTGTGTTGCAAAGCAATAAATCAGTGGTAGAAATATAAATAAATAATGTTTTTTATGTGTGTGTGTTTATATGTAGTTGAGCGGTATGTGCTTGATTATCCCTTAAAATTCTGTTTTGTTGGCGCTATTCTTGTGATTATGAAAATTTATTAGTGATACCTGGTCACTGTAGAAAATTTAGAACACACGGACAAATATTAAACGACAAACCAGCCGTATGACTCCCACCCACAGGCAACCACTGTGAATGTCTGGACACCTTTTCTTCCAGTCTTTTCTATGCATTTTTATCTTCAATAAGTATTGTGCTTTATATAAAACTTCACATATTGCTTTTTAAAGCTCGAATTAAATACTTGCCATGCCATTTCAGATACTTCATGAGTATAATTTTTATGTTTCTATATATTTTTTTTTGTGGATTTATGACACTTTCCTGATCATTTCCCTAATATTGGACATTTAAGTTGTTTTTCGTATTGAGATATTTAAGTAATATTCTTGATCAAATTGGGCAGAAACCTTTGTCCACATCCCGAATATTTCTTTCGACTTTTGGAAGGCCACCACTGAGTCAAAGACCATGAAAATGGAAGGTCACCGACGCATGTTACCAAGTTGCTTTGCAAAAGTCCACCAGCCCGTGCTTTGCCCACTAAATCAGGGCGCACGACTTAGATTTGTCATCCTTCAGTATTACCAATTTTTATATTTTGATGAGGTGAATTTTTTTAATTGCTGGTGAGCCTGAGAAATTTTGCTTTTGTAAACTGATCACTCCGTTTTCTCCCTGGTGTATTTGTTTGTACTGTTTGTATAGCGACAGTCTTAAACCCTTCGTTATATTTGTTGCTGACTTTTTCCCGTTTGTTTTGTTGGGTGGCATTTTTTATTTTTATGAAATTTAACATTTATGGCTTTACTCTTTTGATCCTTTTCATTGTAATTTCTGCCACTGTTTTAAAATACTTCCCATCCTGAATCAGAAATATTTATCATGGGTTTTTCTAGGCTTTTTGTTTTAATGCTTCTATATTTTCCAACCTAATGGAATTAATTTTGGTGTTCGTATGCCAGGAGCTAAGGATCACAGTGTGCTTTCTTTCCAAATAGCTAACCAGTAGCTCCAGCACCTTCGTCAGATAAACTCTCTTCCCCAGCCTCTCATGCCCTGGTTCGTGATGCCTGTTTTATTATATATTACGTTGTTACACCAGGGTCTGTTTCTGGACTGTTGGATTTCATTGATCTGTCCGTCTGTCCTTATGCCGGCACCACACTGATTTAATTAATGCAGTTTTACTTCTTAATTGTTATTTGTTGCCCAAACCACATCAACCGAAATCAGAGTGAAGGAAAAAATTCACCACACTACAAATATCAAACTCTTGTTCTTTGACGACATTATTTTTTAAGTGCTGTTCTCATGCCTACATAATTTTTCATAATTACAACGGTTGCATAGCTAAGGTTTTGTGGGTTTTGGTTTCTTTTGAAGTCCCACAGGTGTTGTGTTCCTCATTTGTTAGGCTCCAGTGGTATAAGGAAGCCCAGGCACGCTGAAGAGTCGGTCCTGGAAAAGGGTCTCTGGGTGAATATCGCCTCACACACCGTATCGGTGATTCTGTGCAGGATACCGCTGACCAGGTGGTTGAGGCAACTCTGTTCCTTGGGTGTTATTTTGCAAATAAAATGCATACCATTTCCACTGTACTAATAAGCAGGTGTTATTCATAGAGTGGTGAGTGTTCTTGTGTTACGGCAGTAGCGTTTTGCGATTTGTGAGTCGTATTCCTGAGTTTTTGTAGTTTTGGCTCAAGTCAACCTGTAGAATTTCTGCACTGAGCAAATTATGGTCTTCTTTGCAAGCCACCATAAGTGATCTTTGAAAACCTCTTAACCTCTTTTTCACTTAAAGTGCAGCACTCGTCAGAAGTCTGAAGTATCAAAAGGATGAGTGGAGATAATCTATAGGATAACTTTTGTGCCTGGTCTGCGGAGGCGGGAAGGAGTCCTAAAGGCGAGTCCAGAGTTTGGATGGGGAAGAGAGGGGTCGGTAGTCTGAACCTGTTCTTGCTTTTCTCTAGGTTGTCTTTTCTGCTTCGGATATCTTTCCGAAGCGAGTGAAAAGTGATCACGGTTCTGCAAACAAAAACCTGGTAACAGTGAGGCCACTGTTTGTTTACAAACTGAAAAAAAAACTGCCGCATCCAGTGTTCTTTCTGACCTTGACACAAAAATCTTAGTATAGAAATTCATGCTGATCCTTCTTGGTACACTTCTCAGATGGGAGTGATCACGCCCCTACATGCTTTCCCGAACTTTCTTCCTACGGGTCCAGTATGTGTTAGTACTTAAATGTCAGAGTCAAGCAGCTGATGCATCTGGCATCTGAACACTGGAAAGTTCCAGGGCGGTACATCACAGGGAAAGTTTCCATTGGGGTTGCCTGGTGAGGAGAGAAGGGAGTAACAGTTCCTGAACTTTTCTAGGTAGAGAACTGTGCTTCAAGATCCTTAAGAAGACCTCACCCTCATCCCCGAAGTGGGGGGAAAAAAGCTGTGTTCTTTTGTCTTCATTTATTTCACGAACTCTTCCAGAACGTTCTGGTGCTAACGCTTGAGTCCATTGGACTGGAGAAGTATTGTGCATATCCTGATGTAGCACCGTAGTTGCAAAGGTATGTGGTCTGGTCCCTGTGCCGTAGCCACCCACCCACCCCAGCCCTTCAGGTTTCTGGCCCGGAAATCCTTGGCGGAGATTTCAAAGCTTACGGCAAAGATCTGTAATTTGCCCTACCCTTTGTAATTTAAGGAAGGATCATTTAGACATTTCTTAAGATGCACGTGTAGTCGCGGTGATTTGCATTTTCCGTTTTTTCAGATTCCTAACCAGGTTTCGGAAAGAAGTCGTCTGTATATTCCAGGTGCCGTAGCCCCCAATCGGTCTTTGATAGGCCGTGCAAAGTGTTCGGAAAGCAAAGGTGGCTGAAATTACAGGAAAATGGTTTCCAAGGCCCTGCCTGTTTCTGTAGAGGTCAGAGAAACCACAGCCTGCCAAAACACAATTCCAGGTCAAGAATCCAAAACACCTGCTGTTCCCAATGAACTGTATGATGCACGTAGAAAACGTCTGGAAGCGAGGGTCAAGCTAAGTGAACAGTCGTGATAATACCGGGTTGGTCTTTTAGCAGCAGAATTGGGGGGAAATATGAAACTTTTAAAAACGGTGGTTTATTTTTTTTAATTTTTTTTTATTTTGGTGTTATTGTTGATATCCCTATTTGAATGTAAAGTCCCTAACAAAAGAAGCAGGCTGCCTTTAGACTGCATTTACTGCTCTTGATGACTCCAGTTGTGTGTAAATATTAGAAAACAGCAGGGTCCTACATTCCAAGAATCACTTGAGCAGTGCCACGAAGACAAGTGTCCTTACTGGTATTGTAGTCATACTCCCAAGCTCTCCCGCTGTTTCTAATCTGTGCGCACAGCCGTGAAAAAACTGGACTGACATTTACAGGCACAGCAGGGAGACACTTGACTAGGGAATGTTAAAGACTCCAGTACCTCCGATTCAAAGTGGCCACCACACATGATAAATCTTCACAGGAGAGCCAGTCTGCACTTCAACTGATGTCATAATGAGGGTATCTGTAATGAAGCAAAGAAGTAGGACATTTTTTTCCCCCTCAGCTCAACTTTTTAGCGGTCAGATATTTATTGTTGTCTTTTTCAGACCTACGTCTGCGTCTCCTTCTGTGTAGGTGAAGGATCTTTTCCTTTCGAGCCGTGCTTTTTGGGAGGGCCTCTTTCCTTCTCCGTCCCCTGGCCTCCGTGCCTGCTCGGTGTAGACAGGAGCGTTCCCCGGCGCAATAGCACTTGCCCATCAACTGTGAATAAAAATAAAATTTCCCGGGATCTGCTGTAACGGGGCCGTAAAAGAGGGTCAGTTGCTTTCTGACTCGAGTTTGACAGACTTTGCTCTGTGTTCTGTCCCGGTGAGCTGCCAGATTTGTGTGCCATAATACCAGTAATGCAATTAGGTTTGCTGCACATTGTCTGGTTGACTTCTCAGTTAAGAGTTTCTTTCCCTATGGGAATAAGACTAGACAGACTGTCATTTGCTATTACTAATTCTGCTTAGCATTATCACTGGAGCTTTTTTTGTAATTAGCTATCTTAGTTGGCTCTTAAATTTTAATAGCCAATTGAAGCTACGTTTTAGCCAAGTTCCATATCTAAATTGCATTCAGTCCATTAACAAAGTTGGTTAAAAGGCTATTAAAACAGAAGCCAATGTATGGCGGTTCGCACTCCCGTCTTTGTGGCCCCGGCAACGCCAGCCTCCCCCGAGTTCTCCAAAGGAACTCCCTCTCCTTGAGCGAAGTTACAGGCAAGCTGGACCGAACTTCCAGGTGACGAGAAATTAACGCTGACAAGATTTTTGTTACATTAACGTATTCAGAAATGTCACCGCTTACACCCGGTTCCCTTTTCTGAGGGTTCTTCTGGGGTTGGGATTTATTTGGTTGGTCGCGGCAGAGAGGGGGGAAAAAAGGGGCATCTAGAATATTCCAACTTAAAATTGACGGTTTTTGAAAGCGAATAATTGAAGTGATGTTTTTCTCCATTTCAGCTGATCAAAATTATTAGCAAAACCATCTGAGGCACCTTCTGGTAGAATTGTAGTCTTGCTGGGTTTAGTTTGTAAAACATTCTGCCAGGCATTAAAAAAAAAAAAGAAGAAAAAATGTAGCCGAGCCAGCGCATAGGCTCCCGGCGCCCAGTGCCTAATTGACAGTCCCCGTTGTTATTATTTTTAAGTTCGGAAGACCATTTCTGACACTAACACCCCCGCCCTTTGCAAATTAGTTTACCACGATTTCAGTTTCTCCATTGATTCTTCCTCCTTCCAGATTGGGGCAGTGGGTCTATTTTCCATGTTCAAAGATACTTAATTTCAGGAATCTGTATAATTTGTGAAGCAGGCTGTCAAAAGAAATTGGACTGGTACAGGGCGTGTTCAGTTGACATTCCATCTCTGAATCCCGAAGATGTGGGGAGAAACCAGCAGGCCGATGAGTCTGTCACCTTGACTCAGCCACGTGCGGAGGAAACGCTTCCCCGCCCCCACGCCGCCGCCCGTGCGGCCACTGTCCTGTTTTGAAATGAACAGGTAGTTTTTCTGCTTCAAAAGCATGTATTAAAAAAACCAAAACCCCAGATAGTGGCTCCGTTTCCCTACTCAGAAGATGTCGGGAATTGCGGTTTCACCTTAGAACTTTATTTAAAAATTTTTTTTTTTAACGTTGTATTTATTTTTGAGACAGAGAGAGACAGAGCATGAACGGGGAGGGGCAGAGAGAGAGGGAGACACAGAATCGGAAGCAGGCCCCAGGCTCTGAGCCATCAGCCCAGAGCCCGACGCGGGGCTCGAACTCACGGACCGCGAGATCGTGACCTGAGCCGAAGTCGGACGTTTAACCGACTGAGCCACCCAGGCGCCCCTCACCTTAGAACTTTAAAGCAGTGAGTGGGTTGGAATACTTTTCATTTCCCTGCATCTGGCCCTTCTCATTGGCTTTCTCTGACACCCTCAGAACTGCTGTCAGCCTTCAGCTCTGATGGTGCTGTCGTCCCTACCGAAGGCCACCTGGCAGACTGATTCTAGTGAAGCCCAGCCGCTCCTTAGACTTGCGTTTCCGTGTGAAATGTGGTAGCCCACGCTCGCTTAAGGCCTTTTGTCCTGATTTGCTTTTTCAGCCTTTGGCTCGGTGGCTGAGGCACCATCAGTGAAAGTGCCCTCATTGACAAAGAGGTGAAAAGCTTCACTTGTCTTAGCAAAGGACCAGAAATGCTGGGAGGCCCTCTCTGGTGATTTTGTTCTCTCCCAGAAACTGATGGAAGAGGGCAAGAGAGGCCATTTTATCCAGCATTCAATTATAGGAAGTTAGCATACTGTTAAAAATGTACATGGAACTCATTGGCCTTTAATAAAAATGGAACTGGCTTTGAAGATGAGGTCACCAACTCTCCAAGAGGTCAGAGTCTGCTGGCCTCTTCCCTAGAAGACTGAAGGCAGGGCCAGCTCTCCCGTGGCTTTTCAGGGAGCCCTCTCGCTATTGATGGGTGAACTCTGTGGGCTTTTTTTTTTTTTTTTTTTTTTTTTAAATTTTTTTTTTTTTTTCCAACGTTTTTTATTTTATTTTTGGGACAGAGAGAGACAGAGCATGAACGGGGGAGGGGCAGAGAGAGAGGGAGACACAGAATCGGAAACAGGCTCCAGGCTCCGAGCCATCGGCCCAGAGCCCGACGCGGGGCTCGAACTCACGGACCGCGAGATCGTGACCTGGCTGAAGTCGGACGCCCAACCGACTGCGCCACCCAGGCGCCCCGAACTCTGTGGGCTTTAAGTGAATGTCTGCAGTGTATGTTAGACCTCACCCGCCCGAACATCATTTTAAGCTAATTGTTAGCAAATACTCACTTTTTGAACAGGTAATGCATGTACGTGGCACATGATACAGAAACCAATAGGGATAAAGTAAAAAGGTGAAGTCTTAAATTGACGATCACGGGCCTCCAGGGGATCTACATAGAAAATAAGCCCGTTTGGGGCCCCTGGGGCGCTCGGTTGGTTAAGCATCCGACTTCCGCTCAGGTGGTGATCGTCTGTGAGTTCGAGCCCCGCGTCGGGCTCTGTGCTGACAGCTCGGAGCCTGGAGCCTGTTTGGATTCTGTGTTTCCCTCTCTCTCTGCCCCTCCCCTGTTCACCCTCTGTCTCTCAAAAATGAACATTAAAAAAATTTTTAAAAGAATTCTGTTTTATTTGTTGCATTAAAAGCTGTGAAGCTGTGAAAGAGGGTTGTCTGGGTGGCTCTGTTAAGTGTCTGACTCTTGATTTCGGCTCAGGTCATGATGTCACAGTCGTGAGATCCAGCCCTGCTTTGGTCTCCACAGTGGAGCCTGCTTGAGATTCTCTCTCCCTCTGCTGCTCCCCCACTCGTGCGCGTGCACATGCACATCTGCTCTCTCAAATTAAAAAAAAATTAACAATCTATAACAGAAAAATTAAGACCCTTTCTTTCCCCCTAGTGCCAGTTTCCCTTCCCCAGAAATAATAGCTGTTATGGGTTTGGATAGCTTTCCAAAGCCACAGTCTGCATATCTGTGTGTGTTTGGCGGGGAGGGGGCGTCGAGAGAGGTGAGGTTGGGGAGATGGAAAGTCCTTACATTTTCTGCGTTGCAGTTCATTGGGTAAAGGCTCTAGTCAAAGTATGGGGCCAAATGCCAGATTCAAAAAAAATTTTTATTATTTGTTTTGAGAGCGCCAGCTTGAGGCAGGGAGGGGCAGAGAGAGGGGGAGAGAAAATCCTAAGAATCGTGCTTGTAGCGTCGGCCGTGATGTGGAGTTCAAACTCACAAACCGTGAGATCATGACCTGAGAAATCCAGAGTCAGGCAAACATAACCCACTCAGCCACCCAGGTGCCCGCAATGCCAGATTTTAACGTAACTACTCCTGATGTGAGGGGATCTCTCGTCTCATTCAGTCTCAGTTTTACATTCTTACTTTTGAAGATCTCTGAATGATCCATCAACAGAAGTGACCGACTTTGCTTGTTCACGCTGGAGACCTGTAGCTCTGGCTCGAGCCCGGCATGGTCCTCGGGCACAGGTCTGCACAGCCCCATCTGTACACACGACGGTCTTCCTGGTCCCTTTCTCCCCCACCCTGGGGCTTCCTCTCTGCATTTCCTGTGTGGGGTCACCCCTTTCCTGGTCCAGTGTAATCCTCTTGCTTGCTGGTGGAGTACATCCTCCATTAGTTGCTTGAGAAAGAAGATGTGTGGGAGGTAATTGTTTTGAAATGTCTTTGTTCTACCCTTCCTCTCGCATAGTTTGACTCATACAGAATTACAGCTTGGAAATAATTTTCTTTTGATATGTTGAAGGCATCACTCTGATGACTTCTAGGTTCCAAGATTGCTGTTGCGCACACTTGTCTGCCCTCTGTTTCTGGAACTTCTGTTATTCAGATGTTGGGACTCACGGGCTGATCTCAGTCCTTTTTCCTTCTCCCGTGCCCCCCCTACCTACTTTGTCTGTTTTGTCTTTTTTCTCCTCTACTTCCTGGGAGATTTCTTCAATATTTTCTTCTGTGCTTCTGGTTTTTAAATTTTTCTGCTATCATGTTTTTAATTTCCAGGAGCTCTTTGTTCTCCTCATGTCTTTTATTTGAAGTGTCATCTTGGTCTTAGTTCGTGGATGTGGGATCTTCTGTGTCTGAGGATTTTAATTAAAATATTTGGAAGCTTTCTTGTCCCTACATAGTCTCTCTTTCTCCAAGTTACATTCCCACTCCTGTTTGTTTGTTTTGGTCTTTGTCTTTCATTTGAGATGTTTTTCCTAAATGTCTGGTGTTTCTTGGTTAGCTGTTCATACATAAGCCACTAAAAGGTGATTGGGAGTTCTGAGTCTGTGTGATGGGGAGAGGTTTGGCTTCCCTGTAGCATGGGCCGTTTTTAAAAGAATCCCATCTTTTAACCTGGGATCTTCAGAAAGCTGAGCCGGAGATAAAGGCTTGCATGCAGGTGGTTTATTTGTAAATGTGCTGGGGAGAGGAGTGGGAAAGGAGGGAGCACAGTTACAGGGATGCATCATCAAGTTGGCTGCGAACTAAGGGCGACTGGCACCTAAATCTTGCAGGACCTTCTGAATAACTAGTGAAATGCATCTCACAGCCTTTCCGTGGGTCCTCACTTTCCCACAATTCTGAGTTGCATATGTGGAATGCCCACTGTTCCTGGCAGACATTCCATGCAAATCCCAGAGACGGAAATAAGGGGGTCTGTCAGGTTACACTCGGAGCTGGTGGAAGCTTGTGCAGAGTCTGTCACTGCAGCTTGGGCTGGAATGAGTGGATTTGAAGTGACGCCCAAGAGGTAACCCCACACGCTGCTGTGTCATTATCTTAGTCTTTCCTCTCGGACTGGTCAGTTTCCCTAGAGAAGATGCGTCCTGTCCCTTGCCCAGAGGGTTGAATTGTGAAGAGAGCCTGATTGTCCTGTCTCAGGCTGCTGTAACAAAAACCCAGTAGACTTGAGTGGCCTAGGAACAATAGAAATTTACTTCTCATAGTTCTGGAGGCTGGAAGTCCAAGGTCAGAGTGCTAGCGCAGTCAGGTTCTGTTGAGGACCCTCTTCTGGGTTGTAGACTGCTGGCTTCTTGTAGACTCACATAGTGGAGAGCAGGGTGGGGGTGGGGTGGTTAATAAGCTCTCTCCTGACTCTTCCACTAATCCAGTTCATGAGGGCCCACCCTTGACTTCATTTAGCCCTAATTTCCTCCCACGAGCCCCACCTCCTAGCACCATCACGTTGGGTGTTGTGCGATGCATTTCACTGGGTTAATTAGAAGGTCCTGCAAGATTTGTATACCAGGTAGGGTTCCACATGGATACGGGGGGACACAAATACTCCGTCCTTAACACCTACCTATCTGATGTATTGATTTTTGCCTTGTATGGATTGTGCTGTTGGTGTTAAGCCTAAGAACTAGGCCCTAGATTGAAAAGATGGTCTATTTTTCCTGAGAGTTTTATGGTTTCGTGTTTTGTATGTTCATCTGTCATCCATTTTGTTAATTTTTGTGTAAGGCCTGACTTTTACACTTGATCTTAGCCAAACAGCTAAGCGATTATAAGGCCTGACTTTTAAGTCAAGGTTCAATTTTTTTTTTTTTTTCTCTTTTCTTTTTTTTCCCTAGAGACGTCCGGTTGTTCCAGGACAAGTTTGTAAAATGGCTTTCTTTTTTCCATTGAATTGCTTTTGCACTTTTGTCAAAGATTAGTTGGACGTATTTATAGGTACATCCGTTTCTGGATCTTCTGTTCAGTTGATCTATACGTCCATCCTTTTGCAGAAGCATGCTGTTGATTTCTTGCAGCTGTATATATGTCTTCATATTAGAGTGATTCTTCCCACCTTGGCCTTTAAAAAGTTTTATAATTTTGAGAAAGAGCGAGTGGGGGAGGGGCAGAGAGAGAGAGAGAGAGAGAGAGAGAATCCCAAGGAGGCTCTGTGCTGTCAGCATATAGCCCAGTGCGGGGCTTGAGCCCACACACTGAGATCGTGACCTGAGCAGAAACCAAGAGTCAGACGCTTAACCAGCTGAGCCACCCAGGCACTCCATGTCCTTCTTTTTGAAGACTGTTTTAGTTATAGAACTTTTGCCTTTCTATGTAAATTCTAGAATAAACTCATTTCTATCCTCAAAAATAACTTGGCGGAATTTTGATAGAAATCACAGTAAAACTACAGATCAACTTGGGAGAATTGCCATCTTTGGCATATCCAGTCTTCTGATCTATGAACATAGTATGTCTCTCCATTTACTTAGGTCTTCTTTGATTTTTTTCGTCAGTATTTTGTAAGCTCCAGAATGCAGATCCTCTACTTATTTTGTTAAGTGTATAACTATTTTTTCTTCTTGAAGCAATTGTAAATGGTGTTGTGTTTTTAATTTTGGTTTCCACATGTTCATGGTTAGTATAAACAAATGCAATTAAATGTATGTGTTGATCTTGAATCTTGGGACATTGATGAACTCCCTGTCAATTTTAGCACTCAAGTACTGAGTTCCTGTTATGATAGATGAAATCCTCGTTCTTTTCTCTCTTCCATCCTCTCAATACAACTACATATTTTTACATAAATTGGTATTCAGTGTTTATATTATTTTGACCAGGTAGGTATTGTTTATTTCAATATACTGTGGTATTTCCTTTTCTTGTAAAACTTTGTTTCTCCTGGAATTAAAAGGGACCTCACTGATTTTGTTTTATTATTTTAAGACTTTTCTACATAGTTCTGATTCTTTATAGTTATTCGATCAGATCCATTATAATACCTATCACTAGCTTTTTTCTTTTCTATGCTCAGTCATATCAGAAAATCTATCAATTTTCCTTTTTTAAATTGGAGACTCCCTATTGAATGTCGGTGAGTCCTGGGCTCCCAGAGCTCCCCTCACCATACCACTGGGTCCTCTTTACCACTTTGCTGTATTTTGTCTCCTGTTCTTATTTCTGTAGCTGCTTTTCTTGATTTTTTTTCTCTTGCTTCCCACTAATATATCCTCCAGAAGCTTTCTTAAAAACATACATGGGAGGTTATTAACTTTTTAATCCTTGCATTTCTGAAAATGTCATCTTTTTTTTTTTAAGCTTATTTATTTTGAGAGAGAGAGCAATCATGGGAGGGGGCAGAGCGAGAGAATCCCAAGCAGGCACCACAGTGCCAGCATGGAGCCCTACATGAGTCTCAAACCCACAAGCTGTGAGGTCATGACCTGAGCTGAAATCAAGAGTCAGACGCTTAACTGACTGAGCCATCCAGGTGCCCCTGAAAATGTCTACCTTCCCATCTGATAGATAGTTTGGCTAGGTATAGAAACCTAGGTTGAAAATTCTTTACCTTCAGATTTTTGTAGTGTTGCACCACAGTCTTCTAGCATTTAATGTTGATGAGGGGAAGTCTCATGCATTCTGATTCCCTTGGCTCTCTGAAACTCTTAGGATCTTCTCTATATCCTTACCTTGGCGAGGCTTCTTGTCACTTGTACTGGGAACTCAATTATTTGTCAAATACCGAACACTTCCTTAGTCCCAGGCACCGTCCTAAACCCTGGAGATTCTGTAGTGAATAAGATGGACAAGATTTTCACCTTTATGGAGCTTATAATCCAGTGTGTGTGTGGGGGGGGGGGGGGCGGGGGGGGGTGGGAAGATAAGAAATAGGAAAATAACCCAATAATTTCAGATAATGACAAATATAATGTAGAATACACAACAGAAAAATGACTTTGGAGGATGTCTGGCCCAGGGAAGAATCTCTGTGAAGAGGCCGTGTTGGAGCTGAGGCCTGGAGGGCAAGGAGGAACCCACGAGGGAAAGAGATTTCCAGGTGGAGGCCTAAACAAGCGTAGAGGTCCTGCGCTCAGCAGGTTTGAGGAGCAGGGAGTGGAGTGTGGCTGGGGAAAGGTAGACAGAGGAAGCGGTGGGGGCGGGGGGGGGCAGTGAAGTCCTAGAATTCCACAGAAGCCGTATTTCACATTCAGGGCTGGGGAAGGGAGGTAGGGTTCCATCCTGTTTGCAGTGAGAAGCCCTAGGAAAGTTACAAGCAGAGAAGTAACAGGCTCCACTTTACCCTGTTTAAGACCACCCTAGCTGCTCTGGGAGGACAGGCCAGAGAGGAACAAGCATGGAAGCAGGTGGGCACTGAAGAGGCTTGGACTTTGACGTGGCTCAGTGGCCCTTTCAGACCAGAGGACTTTATTTCTCATTCTGGGGAAATGTTCTTGCCTTGTATCTTTGTTGCCTCCTTTCTGATTAGTCTGTTTCTGAACCTCTTAGCAGTTATTTTCTTAGGCCTCTGTTTTATTTTTCTAGTTTTTGTTTTTTTTTTTTTGTTCTTTTTTTTTTGAGAAGTTTCCTTTGTTTTAGCCTTCAGCATACTGAGAGATGTTTTTAAATTTTTTAGAGCTGCTAGGCTGTGCTGAGTGGGGAAGGAAAAGTAGGGTCCCCATGAGCATCCTTGCTTCTAGCCCTGCCCCTCTTTCCACCCCCCCCCACCCCCCCCCACCCCCCCGCCCCAGGAATCCGGGGTCAAGCCCTCTGCTCTCCTAGGTCAGTTACCACCCTCCATCCTCTCTTCAAGTTCACTTACTTAACAATTGCTTATTAGGTACCCGCATATCTTTTCCAATGAAAGGATGAGCAGAACTATTTATGTGTTAATTTGTTTCAGTTTTCCCAGTGGAGGAAAATTTTTCTTAAGGGATGCTCTGAGCTGAAGAGAAGTATGGAGCTGGAAGGAATACACTTCAGATGAATCCAGGTGCCCACTGACCTGTTGCGCCCCCCCCCCCCCCCCCCCCCCCCCCCCCCCCCCCCAGTGAGCAGTTAGAATGTACTGGTGTTTGGTGGCAGAAACTGTTGGTGATCTTTTGAGTAATGGAGAAAGTGAAAAACGTCGGAGACCTGGGATGGGCAGATCTTCAAATGTCAGCGTCCTACCGTATTCTGGATTTAGCCATTCAAATTGATGATGCCAACGCAGTCTTTGTCTTTTCTTGTTTTAGAGTTTTCTTTGCCTTTTGTCCCTCCTTCCCTCTCTTCCTTCTATATTTACTTTGCTAGCATTTAGGAGGAATAAAAAATACAAAACTTTATTTTAGCAAGGAAGAGGGAGGGTGCTAGAAAAAGCACGGAACTATATACGCTGTTTTGTCAGAGTCGTAGCTGGCTGACGGAGCTCACCTAGAGGAGCCCCCGCTGCCCTGCTGTGTTCTCAGTCCTTCCCTCCACGTGTTACTTGTTTTACGTAAAGACCAAAATCTGCTTATCATGTTTACAGACGACATAATGTACTAGGACTAGCAATCTACACTTTGGATGATACCAAGAGTCAGAAGAGCCTGCCCAGTCGTTTTGATGGCTGATTAGCCTCCCTCAGCTGCCTGTGAGCATCTTGTGTTGGTCTTTGTAGCCGCAATACTAAGCACCGCGTCTGGCACCTGGTTGATGTGGGCTAGGCATTTGTCGAATGAATGGTTAGCAGACCGGGGAATTGGGGAGTGAAATTAATTTGCCAAGCATTTATATGAAGGGAAAAAATAACACTTACCCAAGAACAGGATGAGGGAGACAAGGCCCAGGAGCAGACCCTGGGGAAGGGCGAGGGGCTTGGGTTGCAGGGCTGGGCTAGGTCAGCAGAATGGGGATGGCCGCGTGGAGGCTGCCGTATGACTCACTACTCTGCACGCAGTAGAGCACATCCTGGTGCCCCCCCTCTGCCTGGACCTGGACAAATCGAGGGGCTTCCAGGTGAGGGTGGGAGGGATGGACAGTGGTTAAGGGGCCACGTCACACGAAGAAACACTGGAAAAACCGGGACCATTTAGTCTGGAGAAGAAGACAGAAGTGGTCATTGGAGTGTGGTGGAGAAGGTCTGTGTCTGCAAATACTTGAAAATCTGTCCTATGGAAGAAGAGTAAGACTTTGCTGAGTCACCAGAGAAGGAGAACCAGCCCTAAAGAGGCGGAAGTTAAAGGGAGCTGGCCCAAGGCAGAGGTGACTGAGAGCTACGTAGATCCACGTAGAGCCAACAACCCTAGGAGGCTTCCAGTTAAGACTGGTAAACCTACTGTTGTGGGGATTCTTCTTATTAGACCCTCCACCCTGAAATTGTAAATATAAGAACATACTAATATTAACTCACTTTTATTGAGTGTTTACTACGTCCTAGGCGCCGTGCTCTATGTATATGCATTATCCCATTTAATCTTCGTAATGACCTTGTCACCAGGGTGCTATGATTTTCCTTCCGGGAATCGGATGCTTAGAGAGGTCAAGGGATGCCCAAAGTCACAGTTACGAGACGTACAATGGGATATGAGCTAAACTTTGTCCAGGTCCAGAGAGCCACGCTGTTTGCTGCTATCTGCTGTGGCCGCAATCTCTGTGAGTAACCTGACACTCAGCCATTGCAACCTGGCCCTGCACCCCTGAGTGTTTGCAGTCCTGCTTCTGTCAGCGTGGGATAGGTCATCCTAGAATCCCAGGGGCTTAAAAAATCACTGCGATTTGTCCTTCCCCAGGTTTTAGGACTCAGGCTGCCCTGGAAAAAAGAAGTGGAAATACTTGGTGACCAACCGAGGCTTTCACGTAGGACAACAGCGAGTTAAAAATGGCAATGAATTATTGGTGTCAGATCATGACCTAAAGGGCATGAATGTTCAGTAACGAGACTTCTCTTGTAGCTTATGGAGGGCGATCTTCTAGTTTTATGGTTACAAATGGGCTGTGAGGACTTTTTCATTCAGCAGCTCCCTGGGTGCAAGCCTTGGGGGCAGAAGCGTAGGCCGTGATAGCAGAAATGTAGAAACTTGTATCTGTACCCACCCTCCCCCTCTCTTCTGCCATTCGGTCCAGAAGCACAGGAGGAAACCAGGCATTTTTCATCTACAGCCAACAGCAAGTCTTGTCCTGCTCAGTTTTCGATTTCTGTCTCTCTCCCTCCCTCTTCCTTCCCCACCTCACCTTCTCAGGTATGGCATTGTCCTGTGCTCTTGTTTGGACACTAAGGCACCTCGTTCCAGCAATAAACCAATTTGTGAAAGGGCAGAGGTTCGAATCTTGACTCAGGTTCCGCACCCCCCCACCCCGTCCCCGCCCTTCTCAGAAGAGTGCGGAGAAGGTGGACACTGGCAGGAAGTACTCATGGGGCAGTAACTGAGGTCAGTGAGGGGACATTCCAGGTGGCCCAAGCTGCATTCAATGCATGTAGTCTATGAGGGTGGGGGAACTTTTTCCTCTGTCTTCCCCACTGCTCAGCGAGTCCTCCAAAATTGAGGATGTTTCAAAGCTGGGAAGTTCAATTTCAAGTCCTTAGAGTGTTGCCGTACTCCCGTCTCCTCTCACGCACGGGCCTCGTCCGGCAGCTACAGGGATTCAGACTGTGCAGGGATCGGATTGGTCAGGGAAGACAGCTGACCATGATGCACATCTGTGACACAAAATAACACTGGCTGACACCGTTTTGAGTGGAGTCTCAGATTTCTCTTACTCTTTGCAATTTCTGAAAGTTTGCTAAGATTCGGGTTGCTAGGTAAATCACAGTTCAAACGTGAATATCGGATAAACAACAAATAATTCTGTAGTATAAATATGCCCAAATATTGCCTGGGACATGCTTATCCTAAAAAAAAAAAAATTATTATTTATCTAAAATCCAAATGTAACCGGGTGTCCTGTTCCTGATCTCTAAACCCCTTGCCCCAAAACGCAAGTGCTGCTGATTTTTAAATAATAAGGGACGGCTCAGGAAAGCACATCGCCAACACGCTCCGCGGAAGCAGCGTCTCCAGTGCCCTCACGAACGGTGATTAGGGAATTGGGAAGGCGCACGACAGAATGCAAAAGACAAATGGCTTTCATCTGCTTCCAAGAAGGCATGGTTCCGTGGCTTGGATTACTGGAAATCCTGACGCCCCTTCATGAGGAGAGAGCTGGGGTAGCGAACGCCCGAAGCGGGATGAAGGTAGATGGGCCAGAGCAAATCTTTGTTGTTTTCTTTTAAAGGATATACATTGTTTTCAATGTTTATTTATTTTTGACAGACAGAGAAAGAACATGAGCAGGGGAGGGGCAGAGAGAGAGACACGAGGACACAGCATCCGAAGCAGGCTCCAGGCTCTGAGCTGTCAGCACAGATCCCGACACGGGGCTCGAACCCACAAACCATAAGATCGTGACCTGAGCCAAAGTCGGACACTTAACTGACTGAACCACCCGGGCTCCCCAGAACGAATCTCTTACGCAGCCAGAGTGTGACATCAAAACCCAAGGCAGACCCTTCCAGGTGTGCTAACCAGCAGCCTAGCGGGTCTAAAGATGCGGTTGAATTTAGCTCATAGAATTCTCCATTGTGTTCCGTTTCGGGCAGCATCAGAGGAGAATAACGTGAGCGGACGCCTTACGTGTGGATGGTTCCCGTGCTGTGTGCCGCTGTGCTAACAGCAGGCCCCGGATGCTTCATCCAGTCACCCGACGCAGTTTTGAGCCACCAGGTTCCGGGTGAGTAACGAACCCTGCTCCCGTGGGAACACGGTCTGGGAGCCCTGCACTCATTTGCAAAGAGACTGTTTCAGGCTGGGCACCAGCTTTTGTCCACTGGCCTCATGTATTCCTTCTGACAACCTGGGACTTGTCCCCATTTTATAGATGAGGACCCTAGGGCTGAGGTCTCGGGCCTTGCTGGGACGGGATACCTTTTCTGTGACCTCACACACACCCTGAGTGCCTACTGTAACACAGTCTCAGACTCACAGATGTAGGCCAAGCCTCTCACTTGAGGTACAGAAACTAAGGCTTGGTGAGATTAGATGAAATACCTCACGTCCCAGGGGTGGAGGCAGGGCCGGCCTGAGGAGGGGCCCCACCTAAGGTCAGCTAGTGCCGTAAATCGGGTCCCCAAGACACGGACCCTGAGATGGAGAGGAATCTTGAGTTAGGATGTTTGCCGAAGCATGCCTGGGCCAGCAGCACGCTGCTCAACGTTTCATAACAGTTTCCTGGTGGGGAAGAGTCCTGACTTGTGGTTTGCCAACGTCCATGGTGTAACTTCTCCCACCAGGGCTGACCTGCCCCGACAGCCGAGTTGGGGAGAGGCTGCTGCAAGCTGGTGGCCGCAGGCTCCAGGCCTGGGGGGGCAGTGAGGGTGACCGGCGGGGTTGGGGGAAGCCGGTCAGCTGCGGTGGAGGCATCACAGAGGGAGGCCCTGCCCTGCAGGGCCGTCCCACACTCAGGTGAAGGGCTGAGCCTGCTCCCACATTAGCCTGCTGCTAGATTCGGACTGTGCAGGGGGCTCTGAGGGCGAGGCTGGATGCTCTTCTTCCTCTACAAGCCCATGGCACCGTATGTGCGGCCCTCGCAAGCTCCAAGCCTGGGCGGCAGTCACGTCTGACCCTCTTCTTGCCCTTTGTTGTCAGGAGACACCTGGCTTCTGGTTCACACCTGTTTCCCCCACGTTTTTAGGCACCTGGAAGGTGCTTGGCAAACACTGGGCGATAGATAGATGGATGAACCTGTGATCCAGTGAACGTTCAGTAAGGGTCTGGCAGCTAAATCTCCCGGTCAGCCCGGGTTGCAGGCTCTTGGCTGTGTTCTGTTCTGTGCTGTCGTCTCCTATGTGAAATGTTGTTTCCCCGCCGGGGACTGTGAGCCCCTCGCACTGGACCTTGAGCCCTCAGCTTCTTCTGTGATCCACGGAGCAGCCGGCCTCACTGTCGCTCACCATTAGAAGAGATTGATTGAGTGGCAGAAATAGTGCTTTGGCGTGATCAATGCATTTGATAAGGAGTTTCCCTTGGGTGAATTGACTTTAGGAAAGAGTTCTGGTTGTACATTTCCCTTTGGAAAAAGATGGGGAAGTCAAGAAATTAAGAAAACAGTTAAAAGTTACTGCAAGGTTACGGAATTCGAGTGAATGGAAAGCTCTGGAAGGTATTCGCGTCGTACGTTACGTAGGTGGGCATCACAGAAGCAGCGTTTGTGGAGGACCTCAGGAGGTCAAGGTCATCTCCTCCCCCGTAGCCATAGACACTCTCTTTCCTGAGAGGACGTGTGGGGTACCCTTGATTCTGTGACTGGAGGTTCCTGGGCTGCATACAACTTGGTCTCCGCTGTGCAATGATTCCTTTCGGACCGAGTTGCCCTTATTGCTGGGTTTGTTTTTCCCCAGGCCGTGCAATCACTGTTGCTGGTCTGGTCAACCTTCTACCTGAATAAATGACCAAGAGCCATCCCAGATGACCTCTGGTTTTGTGTATGCGTGTGTGTGTGTGTGCGTGTGCGTGCGTGTGTGCGTGCCTGTGCATGCAAAAGGGGAGGTAGGAGTGCAGAAGCTACCACTTTTGCAGACGTGGGCTTCGTGTCTGCCGTTTCCTCTGTGACGGTCAGAGTCGCTTCCTGTGGCCCGTGACTCTGCATTTCTTCAGCACTTCCGCCGAGAGCCTCACTGCCCTCAGGTGTCTATTCCCATCCATCTCTCTAGAAATCTCGATTACCCTGGCTTATGTATCCTCTCTACTACTGGCTGGCTCCTAAAGAAGTATAGACTTACGGCGCCGATTCACGGTCATCCCCTGAGGGAGAAAAGAAGGAAGATTCAGTCAGGGAGGTGCTCTAGTTATTGTGCAGAAAAACTAATTAGAAGGAAGGGGCTTGCCACTCCTGGTTCCTGCGGACGCAGTGACTCTTAAAGGAACAGCGTGCGGGTCTTGGGATGAGCTGCTCTGTCGAGCCCGTGTCTTTGCACCCAGAACTGCCTCTGCTCCAAAAGCCTTTTGTCCTCTTTTCCCCTTAACTGATTCCTGTTACTCCTTTAAGTCTGGTTTTGTTTCCTCCAGGAAGCCTTCCCTGATCCCACCAACCTGGCTTAAAGATCCCTCCTGTTTGAGCTCTATTAAACAGCTATTTTTATTAAAACAAATTTTTTTTAATGCTTATTTTTGAGAGAGTGACAGAGCGTGCACACACACACGCACGTGCACACGAGTCGGGGAGGGGCAGAGAGAGAGGGAGACACAGAACCCGAAGCAGCTCCAGGCCCCGAGCTGTCGGCACAGAGCCCGACGCGGGGCTCGAACTCATGAACTTGGAGATCATGACCTGAGCCGAAGTCGGACGCTCAACCGACTGAGCCACCCAGGCACCCCTCCAAAAGCCATATTTTAATAAAGATCCCCTAAATTAATATATGTACCCTTTGTTTTTCTTTTTTTTTTTAATTTTTTTTCTTTAATGTTGATTCATTTTTGAGAGAGAGAGAGAGAGAGAGAGAGAGAGAGAGCGCAAGCAGGGGAGGGGCAGAGAGAGAGGGAGACACAGAATCCGAAGCAGGCTCCAGGCCCCGAGCTGTCGGCGCAGAGCCCGACACGGGGCTTGAACTCATGGGCTGCGAGATCATGACCTGAGCCGACGTCGGACGCTTAACCGACTGAGCCACCCAGGTGCCCCTAAACGGCTATTTTTAGAATTAAATACCTATAGATTGTCTTTTTTCTTAAAAGCGTACAGAAATACTGGAACAATAATTGTCTGCTGACTTAATCCTTAATGCCTAGAACATCAGGGACACCCAACAGGTTAATTTCTAGTGGGATAAATGAATTATGAAGTAATTTTAGGGGAATCGTAATCATATTGCTTCCAAAGGCATTTGAACCTTAAATAATACAGAGCCCGTATTTGCAGAGTTTGGGGCACAGAGAGATTGGATACCAAGCAGTGCAGGAGGACGCGATGGCAGATGTGACGTTCACCCATCTTATTTCAAAACCTGATTGAAATAGACAGAAGTCAACAAAATTTAATTCATTCAAATAACATACTATGTATGTATGCTTCCAAACCTAATGGGTGAAATTTATACCTTTTGAATTTTCATAATGAAATTCAAGGACAAAGAGTAAAAAAAACAATGATTGGTCACATTACTTAAGTATGAAAGGAATACAAAAGATTCTAATATAAGTGACGTTTTCATGCTATTTGTACAGAGATTGCTTTATATGTAGTAATGTGGCGGGGGTGGGAGCTTAAAGAATTTTGCTATTTTCCGTGCAGCTGGAGGAAACCAAGGTCTGATGGGTCTCCCCAGCTCTGAGGTTTGCTCCCCCTCGTGCACAGCCCTGGGGGTTAGCTGCTCAGAGTAATGTATGCTCTTCCATATCTTCCCTGTAATTAGGCAATTTTTATGTACGAGGTGGTTTATAACACGCACACCTACATCATTCTGACCTTTCTTCCGTTTACCTGCAGCGTGTGGTATTTTGGGAAGTGAACTTTTCTCGGTGAGTGACGGTGTCACATTGCTCACCAGCTCCCGTGGAAAGCGGGCAGCCAACTGCCCCGGTCGCCCTCAGGAGCAGGAACCACAGACCCCACCAAGTCGCCTCAATCTGTAATCCCCAGCCCAGAAATGCCAGTCCTTCTGTCGGACGCCCTGTGCGTTCCCGGGGTTTTGTTTTCAATAGTTCACAGCATGTAATTCCGAGAGCCTGCGTGGGTGTCGTAGGACCGCCGGTCCTCCTTGAGGTGATGGATCTGGGCGGGGGGTTCACACAACAGCCTGGGGGGAGGCGCCCCTGTGCATGGAGACAGGCACATGAAGCTCTGAAGGAGGAGAACCTTGCGACTAGCAGGCTGGTCTGGAAATGCGCGCTTGGTTCCCATCATCGGTCGGATTCAGAGTCCTGCTCCCTCGGAAAGGCTTTTGCCAGCATTTTTAACGGAAAACGCTTTGCTACCCTCCCTAGCATTGACTGCCTATGAGGTGTGGCTTTTGATTAGTCATCAGAAGTTTTGAAAGAAACATTCCACATCGTTTGTGTCTTAATGAGTATGTTGTCTATCAAAACAAGTGGAGGCTTCTGTATTCCAGATCTCGGGGTTCGTGGTGGGATTGGGGACGGGCCCAAATAGAAGACAGAAGACAGGTGCTGCCTGTGGATACTCAAGTCCTTGGCCTCCGGGCCCCAGCTCCCCCGCCCAGAGTAGCCAGGCCCCTGTCCTGGCAGCTGGCTGGTCAGACGGAGGTTCCTTCCCCCGGCAGGGGTGAAGAGAGCGGCACACGAGGTGCACCTTATCTACAGGAGTGGGTTTCTTGGAACATGCTCAGTGCAGCGACCATCACCAACCCTTGAGGCCAGATTGGGTGTTTGGAGATGGTTCCAGTGCTCTGGAGGCAGACCTAGCAATGGGACGGGCAGTCACGCTGAGGGCTCACAGCGCTGGGAAACCAAAAACAATGTATGGCTATAAAAACAAAGGCATTTTATGACTTACAAACGGGCTCCAGCGGCAGTTCCAAAATAAGAATCCAAATGAGGTTGGAGCAGTGACAGTCCCAATCAAATGAGTGTGTGGCTTCCCCAGGGGACATCATAAAAGGTCCCATGCAGGCACAGAGGGGGAGGTATTGCCAAGCGGTTAGGTAGCCCACAACTACAAAAATGATGGATGTTGAGTCAAGGCCAGGGGCTTGCAGTCAGGCTGCACTCTGCCCTGCCCTCGGCACGGGGTCCTGGAGAGTGTCCTCCTTCCCTGCGACAGGCGCTGTTTGCTGCTCAAACTGGGGTGCCTTAGCCCCCTGTCCACCAGGCCGGCTCCTAGACATTCTTCAAGATTCACCTTGAGCGTCTCCTCCTCAATCCCCACACAGTTACTCCCGTCAATGCCGCATTTCACATTTATGAAAAGGTCTATTATGTAGACTTTCCCGCTTCACGATTACAGTTTGTTTGCTTTTTGCCTCCCTGCACCCCCATCCCCCCACCGTGAACATCTTAAAGACAAGGGTTGCCATATTTGCGTCTGTATTTCCGATGCTTGGCATATAGTGGATGTGCACTAGAACCTTTGTGGACGACCTCGCCGCAACTTTGACGAGCCTATTTCCTCACTCACCACGTGCCCTTCGAAACCCAAAGGATCTTGCCAAATGTGGGGATTCTGTAATCCTGTGTATGATGGCCATATGCACACATTCATGACACCGTGATTTCTGGACACTGATAATCGTGTCAGCGTATCTCACGGGCTTGTGTTTCTCGAGCACTGATGTGTGGCAGGCACTGTGGGGGGTGCCCTAGATCTGTAGAGCTGGTTCCTCTAATGAAATCCACCTCTGGATCTGACGTGCAACTCGGCCCTGCCAGAAATACTCCCATTTAAGTGCGATATGTAACAAGGAGTATTTGAAAGTCAATTACCAAAAGGATACCACTGCAGAATAAAAAAGAACTAACCGTGGAAAATTAGAAAGCTATGCAGAACAGTCTTTAGTCTCAATTAGCCACATTTCCCGTCTTCCAGCAGCTGAACTTGGAGTATCATTTGAGCAGAAGCTTGGGCCTGGCGGCCCGCGGCACTCTGTTGCTTCTGATGTCCCCAATTATGCAATAATGGTAATCACTGATCGAGGGCTCGGTTGAGAAATGTCTGTTTCCCCGTGTCTAGAGCTCAGTAATCATGGGGGAGGAGTACGTCTGAGCAGAATTCGTTGATTTCAAATTATTGCTTGAGAAGGCAGCAAGTGCGATCAGGCTTTTCCCGCCAGGATTCTGGCGGCGAAGGGGTGGGGACCGCCACCCTCAGAAGGGTGCCTCGGGGAGAGAGCTCTGACCACCCCCTAAACAGTGCCTGCTCTACGCCTGGCCCTCATCCGTGTCGTCAAAAGTTCAAGGGCCATTTGAGATGGCATTTCTGGCATTAGCCCACTTACCACCGAGAATAACTGGCTTTCATCACAGGGGGCCAGAAGGATGAAGGGATGGGGCAGGCTGGCTTCCCATTTCTCGTACCCAGGAGGGCTTCCGGTCTCCCATCAGATCTGGCCGTTGGCAGAGGCTTTCTACGTTCTCTTCAGATGTCTTTAGCACCTCTGAAAACACAAGAGCAGCAGTAGGTGGCAAATATGGGTACAAATTCTTCTCGCATCAAGAGGTGGGGTCGATTTCTGTGCTCCTTGAAGCTGGGTTGGCAGAGTGGGAGGTTGTGGCCAGTAGGGTATCAGCCAACTGATGGGGGCAGAAACGTGGCAAGCGCTCGCACGCCGGGGCTTCCTTTCTCTTTCTGCTTTTGGGGGTCACTGCGACAAGCACCAAATGCAAACAGGTCCGCGCTGGCCTGCTGGAAGAGGGGGGACACGTGGCCCAGCTACGCCTGTGACCCCAGCTACATCCTGCTAACTACCTGCCGCGTGAGTGAGGTCATTGCCTGCCAGCACGTGCAAGAGTGAGCCCGGCCGCGACCAGAAGAACCTTGTGGCGGAGGTCAGCCCAAACTGCCCGATGATAGAATCACGAACCATTTTTAAAACAAAACAAATATTTATTTTCGAGAGAGCGAGAGAGAGCGAGCGAGCCTGTGTGAGTGGGGGAGGGGCAGAGAGGAGACAGCAGATCCAAAGCAGGCTCTGCGCTGACAGCAGAGAGCCCGATGCGGGGCTGGAACTCCTGAACCCGTGAGATCACGACCTTAGCCAGAGTCGGATGCTTAACTAACTGGCCGAGCCAGTCGGGCGCCCCTAAATGATTGTCGTTCTAAGTCACTGATTTTTGTGGGTTTGTTACACAGCGCAAACTAGCTGATACACGCCTAACACTGACGTCGCGAAGGGCACGTGCCGGGCACTGTTGTGAGACACCCCATGCGCGAACCCCTTCCCTCCTGACAAAACCCTGTGAAGGAGATCCTATTGGCACCCCATTTTGCACAGGAGGGGGCTGAGGTTAAGTGGCTCTTGCACGGGGTTACACAGCCAACCTGTTGCGGAGACGGGAGCCATACCCTGGCGGCCTGGCTCGAGTCTTGGCTCCTAACCGTCGTGCCCCCCGGTGCTCCCCTGCGGTCAGAGCACATGGCAGCCGTGCTCAGAGTCTCCAGGGGCCGCTCCAGCGCCTCGGGAGGGAAGCCGCTGCAATCCTTGGCGCGGGTCTTGATTTCGCTCATTCAGCAAAGCTTTTACTGGGGCCTGTGCTCTGCAGACGTCCTTCTGGGTGCTGGGGGTGCAGCAGAGAATAAAGTAGGCCGACACCCCACCCTCGTGGAGGCTACAGTCTGCCGGGGGCAGAACAAGAAGTATGTTGGAGGGAGAGAAATGCCAAGGGCGAGTCAAGCTGCCTGACCGCCCTGTAGTTTCGTGGCGGGAGTTGGGACCTCGCCCCCTCACTGGCTGTGAGTCTAGTGGGGGAGCGCCAGGAGAGGAGGTGGGCCGCACTTCCTGTGGGGTGGGCAGGGGGCCTCGTCAGAACCTTGAACCCAACCCCTGCCCACCCCGGCCTCACCTCTGCCCTCTGAGCTCTAGTCAGACGGAGGATTGAGGTTCTCCCGGCCTGTTTCGCTTCTGGACAGCCCGTTTTACCCAGGCGGGAATTCGGCCTTGACTTTCTGTAGGGCGTTGTGACAAAGCGGCGAGGGTGGGCGGTTTTAGACTTAGGCCCACCCAGTGAGTTGGAGTCTCTGGGTCTCTGGGACTGGGATCTGGCATCAGGAGAGCTCAGGCAGAGCCGGCTGCGGGGTGGAATGAGATGTGCGAGGCAGGCGCTGGAGGGCACATTGCTTTCGCCTTTGCCCTGTGCTCTCCAGTACGGAAGTGCTCCTCTCCGCCTTGGTGAGCCGCAGCCCTTCCCCTGACCCGCTCGAAGGTCACTTCCGAGAAGCCTCTCTGACTTGCAACCTGTGTGTAATTTAACACTAACCCCAGTGTGTCACAACCATCCCTTGGGGCATCCATCACTCCCCCCCCAGCCCCCGGCCCGGGCACACAAGTGTGCCTAGGTGGCTGGAAGGAAGGACGGCCAGGGGCTCAGGCACGGATGCTCAGAGCCTCGCCTGGAGGTCCAGGCAGAGAAGAATGTGGCAAAGGCACTTGTGTCGGTCTGTCCACCGAGCCTGCCCGTGTGGCCGCAGCCCTCCTCGGCCGTTCCCCTCTACCCCTGGCGATCGATGCCGTCTGACAGCCCTGGGGTTGCAAGGTGTGAGGAGGGATTTGCCTCCTTCTCTGCCAAGTGCACCCCTTACCCTCTCCTTGCCACTGTGCAGCCTTGGGCTGCAAGTCCTTGGAATTTCTCCTGCCTCCCTCTCCTGGCCTGAGCCTTTTGTGGGCGCACAGGGAAATAGGCAAGTTGGGGAAAGACTAAGTTCCGGAGTCTCAGCCTGGTCCTTCCGAGCTGTGTGTCCCCAGGCGAGAGCGCTCCCTCTCTGAGCCTCAGCGTCTGCATCTGTAAACCAAGGGCAGTCACGCCTGCCTTGGCAGGTGGTTATGAGGTCGAGTGGGTACCGGATGCACGACAGGTACCCAGTAAATGGGAATTCTCCCTCTCCTGGACCCCGCACTCCATCCCGCTTCCTCAGAGCCTCCTGGGGGTGCTCAGAGCTGAACATGTAATTACATGAGCTAAACAGGTGGCCTCTCTGTTTTCAAGACCCCTCTCGCGTTTTCTCTCTTAATTCGTGTTACATAGGTAGTGAGTGCTGCTCCACTTCCTCCCCACTCCTTTCTCTCTTTGTCCTTCCCCCCGCATCGACACCCATTCCCGTAAGTTTAATGAGCATCGTTGCTTTGAGTTACAGAAGCGGTCACGTATGCACACCGTGTCCGATGCTTCTAGGCATGTAGCTGTCCATGGTGTCTGCACCTCGTTTTTCCCGTCGTTCCCAGATGGGGACGCCTCGGGGATCCCAACATTGCACGTCTTTGGTTACTTTAACATCTCGTTTTTTAAATTTTTTTTGAAAGGTTTTTTAAAATGTTTATTTTCGAGAGACAGTCATTGAATGGAGGAGGGGCAGAGAGAGAGAGAGGGAGAGAGCATCCCAAGCAGGCTCCACGCTCAGCATATACCTCGACGCGGGGCTCGATCCCACCAACTGAGATCACAGCCTTAGTGGAAGTCAAGAGTCGGACGTTTCACTGACTGAGCCACCCGGGCGCCCTTGGTTACTTTCACATCTTGAAGTTGGCTGGCCCCTTGTGCCTGCTGTTGGCGTTTGTGACACGTTGCCACTGCCTACCCCTCCCCCTGCCCCCCCCCCCCCCCACAGACGTCACAGCACGGGCACTGGAACCTGTGCAGGGTGACTGTAGCTGATGGGGGGCTGATGGCCGTGCGCTGTTTTAAGAACCGCTCACAGTGAATGCCGTGGAGCGACGTGGTTTGGGGAAAGTGGGCACCATCAACAGCAAGTCCAAAGCTGGCGTAATTGCTGGGCCCGGGCAGGAAGGAGAGCTAAGATGACCCTACTGAGTTTGTTTCACTTATGTTTCCCCTTTACATGAGCCTAAGAGTGGAAGATGATTTTGAAAAAAGAGCTGTGGCTAAGCAAGTCTGAAAGAGCCCTTTGAATGAGCACAAAAATGCTAAGTGAGAAGGGAGCATTTTGCCATTGACGAATTGGCTGCGATTTTCCCTTTCTTAGAAGGATGCAGAAAACAGGTGCTTCTCACAGTGGAGTGAGGCTTGGCTTCGGGGAGATGCGGTCTGGCTATGCCCTCATGGGTCCTCCTGGGCCAGCAGGAGAATTCCTTGGGGGCTCCAGACCCAGAAGGAGGACTGTTGAGTCGTGGGGCATGTAATCTGACCGAGTGGTGTCGCAGCCCGGATCCTTACCGACACGCGGCATGACTCGGCTTTCTGATTTTTGCCCGTCTAATACGTGTAACGCGCTGTCTCTGTTTTGAATAACATTTCTCTGATGACCAGTGCGTTCCAGAATCTCTTCACAAAGGTGTCGGTCCTTTTGGTTTCTTCCTCTGTCGGTTGCCTGTTCTTTCCTTTTGCCCGATTTTCTATGATTAGGTCGGCTCTCTTTCTTATTGATCTCTAGGAGTTTCTTGCACCGTCTAGCTATTAACCCCTTGCAGGCTTAGACATTTCAAATATAGTTTTCCTTTCTGTCCCCAGAGCTCTTTGGAAATGGCAGCACGCCTGGTTCATTATGGGTTCTCACTGTCAGGTGGAAATGACGACATTCAGCTTTCCAAAGGACCATTTGGCCATGACCTGGCCCTTCAGGGCACCTCACCTTCCTCTAAATCAGTTCTCCCAGGACCTGTGTTTTGAGGGGGTGCTCATATCATGCTCACGAGACCCCCTTGCAGGTACAGAGACTGATGCTACTTTGCAGTTACCTCTGTCTATACCCCTGGGTGTCTCCATTAAGTCAGTAGTATTTTCTGAGCATCTTTGAGTAGAAATTAGGCTCTGGACTTTCAGGCACAAAGAGGGGAGCCTGGGCATGACAGAGGCATGCAGATCCACAGATAATGATGTGAGAGACTCTGCTCACCACCTGCTCCCAGGGCACAGAGCGGGGTGGAAGGACCAGGAAGGCTTCCTGGAGTAGGAAGAATTGGGATGGTGCCTTGAGGATAGGAGGTATTTCTTGCCTTTCTTCCTACCCACACTGTAAAGTCCCGGAAACAGTGACCACGTTGGACGATTCTGCTTCTTCTGAACAGCTGTGACTCTCATGTAGAAAGAGTGCACTGTCAGGGTGCCTGGGTGGCTCAGTCGGTTAAGCGTCCGACTTCGGCTCAGGTCATAATCTTGCGGTTCATGAGTTTGCACCCTGCACTGGGCTCTGTGCTAACAGCTCAGAGCCTGGAGCCCGCTTCTGATTCTGTGTCTCCCTCTCTCTCTGCCCCCCTCCCTACCCCTTATGCACACTCTGTCTCTCTCTCTCTCAAAAATAAATAAACACTAAAAAATTAAAAAAAAAAAAAAAAAAGAGAGTGCTGTCCTTCAGAGGTGGCCAAGCACGAGGACAGGAGAGATGGAAAGCCACACACAGCCCTGGGAGAGGACACTGACTCCGCAGAGATGGCACTGGGGCTCACCGGGGCTCTTTGGGGACCAGTGATTTTCCTAGGGTCACTCAGAAAATGACCCTCTGCACCCAACCCCAGACTCTCCCAAGTGCTGAGGCCACCACCCCTGCTGTAACCACTTGCGACTGCTTCCTGGGCCAGAGCAAGCCTTCTCTTCAATGGGGGCGACACCTGGTGCCACGGGTCCAGAGCACCAAACCCCTGTGTACCCTGCACGTAAGCATGCACGGGTCACGAGCCCCAAAGCTTGGGACGACCACAAAGACTGAGCCTGCGCTGCAGCCCCGTGGGGCCCCGTTCTCATTCGGCAGGTGAGCGGCAAGAACTCGGGACCCAGCGCGTCCTGAGGATGGGCCCAGGAGAAAGAGTTAACCCAATTCCATTTTGGTTTTCCTTTCCACGAAGTCAGACACTCTGGAGGTTAGCGTGCATGCTGTCTCCTCATGTAATACCGTAGTAGAGAAACATTCATTCATGTTAAAAAAAAAAAAAAAAAAAAAAAAAAAAACGACTTCCAAAAGATACACATTGATAGAAAACACATTGCTGGGAGTAAAAGGAAAGTAATGAATAACATTCCACATAATAGTGACTAAAAGCGAAATAGTCTTCAGCTGAGGTTACAAGTTGAGTTCAAATTGAAGGTGCTTTGTAATATTGATAAAATACCATCCTTTCCGGGGGAAACCTATTGTGTTATACTTTTATCCAGTGGCCCAAAGAGGGGGGAATTAAACAGGAGGAAAACGGCTTCGGGAGGGCCAGGGATGCGGTGGCCGGGTAGACGGTGACTTCTGCCTGAGTCCGCGTGCTGCTGACTTCAGACAGGAGCCACTGCAGAAACGCGGGGCTTGGGACACCTGGGTGGCTCAGCTGGTTAAGCGTCCGACTTTGGCTCAGGTCATGATCTCACGGCTCGTGAGTTCGAGCCCCGCGTCGGACTCTGTGCTGACAGCTCAGAGCCCGGAGCCTGCTTCCGATTCCCTCTCTCTCTGCCCTTCCCCTGCTCACGCTCTGTCTCTCTCAAAAATAAATATTAAAAAAAAGGTTTTTTTTAAATGCAAGGCTGGACCCCGAGGGGCAGTGGCCATTCACAGCCACCTGCTTCATCGCCACTCTCAAACTTCTTTTGGTGGCGGGGGGCGGGGGGGCACCTCTAACCCTATGTCATGGGCTGTTCGGGAACCGTCTGGCTCCCTTCTCTTGGGGTGGGGCTCGCCAAGCTGGGCCGGCAGTGCTGACCCGGGCTGTGCCAGGCTGGGGCACAGGGCCCATCACTAGTTACCTAGGGGCACCTCGTGCAGCACGTGCCCCTTCTGGCCTTGCCTGGCTCCCCTCCCAGGTTGGCCTGGACATCCGCACCAGGCAGCCTCGGTGGTGCCCCACTTTGGCGCTGATCTTGAGGACGGCTGTGTGGCAAAGCCTGTTCTATCCTTCCCTCGCCCTTGCTCACCTTCCATGCTAGAGGCTCAAAAACCCTGTTACCCCCTTGGCCGGGCTCCCTGGCACCATCTGCAAGGGAGTAGTCTTACGAACTTCCAGTGTTGGATTCTGAGATGAACAGGAAAGCTTCTGGGAAAGATTTTCCTCTCCGACAAGACGAGAGAGGTGTATAGGAGGTGTTCCTTTCACTAGTCTCCTTGTTTCCTTCTTGCTCTGGATGCTGCAGTGTGAAGATGTAATGCTTGGGGCTATGGCAGCCACCCTGCCACCATGAGGGATAAATCTAAAAGCAAGAGCCAATTCGCTGAGCATGGTGAAACCCACTCTTGGGGGTAGACATGCCTCCTAAGTTGGACTGGTCGGATCCAAGAGCCAGAAGAGGAGGACCTATATTCATGGTGGAAGGAATTTTTTTTTTTTTTAAATCCCCTCTCCTTATCCTACTGGGCACAAGTCAGATGACATACAGTCCTGATTCCCGTGGCAGCCCTTTTGTTTGTTCATCCAACCAAGATGTGTTGTGGGTCTGCAAGGTTCATGGCACTGGGGATACATTACAGACTAGAACAGACTCATCTTTCTGCCTTCACGGAGTTCGCGTGCATCCTTGTAGGGGAGACGGGCCGTGACCCGCCCCCTACTCCCCATCCATCGTCCAAGACTTTTCCCTTCCTGTAAATCCGATGCAGTTGAACATGGAAACATTGGAAGCTCACATTGAAGACAGAGTAGCCCCAGGGTGGAAGGAGCCTGGGTCCCTGGATCACACTTTGGAAAGGAGACTCCTGTCCATCAGAACCCTGCTTTGGGCTTTACAGGAACGAGCAATAAACCTCTCTTAGACTGGTCACTTTTGAATGTGCCCGTGCTTGCAGCTGGGGTTTCTTTAACTCAAAAGGCCTGCCTGGAGCTGCCCCTACTTCAAGCTTTATTCTTTAAGGAAGTAAACTATTTCCTTTGATATCAAAGCAGTTCAAGGTGGAGCTTTGGTTTAGTGCAACCCTTAGCATCCCAAGTGATTGGATTGCTAGGATCTCCTGTTCAGACCTGTAGGGAGTGGTCCCAGCAAGCTTTCCTGGGAAACAGAGGTCTCCTGCCACCTTCCTTCCACCCGGACCCTAACACTCTGAGGGGCATCTGGAAAGCAAATCGCAAGTCCCTGTGGTCTCAGTGGAGGGCGTGGCAGCAAGAGAGGCGGGAGGCCAGGCTTGGGCTGGGAGTGGCCAGGGAGCGGCTGCCAGAGTGCCTCTCCAGTCGGAAGGACCATCCATCCTCTGAAGCCCCAGTCAGCCCCGGAGACACAGGACTTCCCTAAAGCTTGGGCGGTTCCTGGCATTGCCTGGCAAACGTCCTTATTCAGACTTTCAGGGTGATGGCATGTAGGTTTCCTTCCTGCTGGAACAGGACCCATTCCTCCCCAGCTTCTCTGGCCACCTGACTCACCTCCATTCCTGCTCCCGCTCTGGCTCATCTTAACCCCTTCAGGGCTGTCCAGGCTAGGGTGGTCAATCCCAGAGGACTTGACCTGGCTCGGGAGGGTCCCTCTTCCAGTTAACCCAGAGTTTGTGGCAGATCGCACTTTTCATAGGTGGTCACTGCCTTATCTGCTGTCCCTGTGCTCTGGAAGGAGCTTTGCCACCTTCCTTCCAGAGGTGAAGCCTAATTCTCTTCCCCTTGAATCTGGGTGGGCTTGTGTCATAGTTTGCTAGAGCCACCATAAAGATCGCCATGAACTGGGTGACTTAAAACAACAGAAATCTCTTTTCTCACTGCTCAAGGTGTTGGGCAGGACTGTGCTCCCTCTGAAGGGTCCAGGGAGGAGCCTTGGACCTCCTGGATCAGCCACCTGCTGGTGGTCCTTGTGGCCACCCTGCTCCAGTCTCTGTCTCTGTGTTCACATGGCCTTGTGCCACTGGGTCTCCTCTGCCCCTTGTCTGATTCTCCCTCTCCTTTATGGACGCCAGTCGTATTGGCCTGAGACCCTAACCTACTCCAGTATGACCTCATTTACCTACTTCTGCAAAGACCCTGTTTCTAAAAAAATTTTTTCAAATCTTTATTTTTGTGAGAGAGAAAGACAGTGCAAGTGGGCGAGGGGCAGAGAGAGAGGGAGACACAGAATCCGAAACAGGCTCCAGGCTCTGAGCTGTCAGCACAGAGTCCGACGCGGGGCTTGAACTCACGAGCCGTGAGATCATGACCTGAGCCAAAGTCGGACGCTCAACCGACTGAGCCACCCAGGTGCCCCTAGAGACCCTATTTCTAAATAGGGTGACATTCTGAGGTTCTGGGTACACAAGGCTTTTGCAGGGACACTCTTCAAGGTGGTACACTTCGTGATGTGAAAGCAATGCCATGGCCTACTTGCCTGTCTGCCAGCCTGTTGGCGGGGTCACTCGGGAGGGAGCCCTGTCCTGCCATGGGAGCCGCCCCGCTGCCCAGCAAGCCCGGGCCGGTCCACAGAGACAGACCTCCTGGAGACGCCCTGAGACTATGAAGAGAGAGAAGTGCCCAGGCAGGCCCCAGGGCCTCCAGCCTCCACCGTCCATCTCCAGCCACCATCTGACTGCAACAACAGGAGGGCCTTTGGCCCAACTGGCCATCTGAGCGCTCCCAAATCCGTGGCCTGTAGAAACGGTGACAGACAAGGTCGTGGGCGACATTTTGTCCCCTTCTTCAAGTTTATATGTGGCAGCCCTAACCCCCAGTACCTGGCAACGTGACTGTCTCTGGAGTTAGGGCCTTCAAGGAGGTGGTTACGGTTAACTGAGGGTGGGGCCCTAATCCCACCCGACTGGTGTCCTCGTAAGGAGGGGAGAAACAGCAGGGATGTAGGTGTATAGAAGAAAGGCTGTCACAGAGAGAAGGTAGCCGCTGGCAAGCCAAGGAGAGGGCTTGGGAGAAACCAGCCTTGCCAACACCTTGATCTTGGACTTCTAGCCCTCCCAAACCGTGTGAGATGAATTTCCATTGTTGAAGCTGCTCGGTCTGTGGTGTTCTGCCCGAGCGGCCTGAGCAAACTGATACAGGGAAGAACGTGATTGTTGTTGTTTTAGGTCACCACTATGTTTGGGGGGGGGGGGCATTTGTTACGCAGCGGGAGTGGACTGATACAGTAGAGCAAGAGAAGTGAAGGGGAAACACTCGGGAATCTGGGGTTCTGCTTCTTGGCTCCCTGAGTGGCCTTGGCCAATTCTTTGATCCTCTCAGGGACTTGGTGTCCCCCCGTCTGTAAAATGGGCACATCAAATGACTTCTAAGGTGTCTCACAAACCCATAACGACCTGACTTGCCGGATGAGTTCTGGAAAGGGTTCTTCTACAAAGAACCAGATTTGCAGCTGTGTTCCCGGAGAGTTGGTGGGTTTAGGAGACATTTACTGAGAGTCTCGGTAATCTAAGAATAATAGCTCGTGTTTGAGGAGCTCATTTCGAGTCAGATCTGCAGTGATCTACGTACATTTTCCCATTAAATTAAACCCTCAATAACTCTAAACAGAAGGGGTTCTTTTATGGCTAAGACGGCTGAGTGGGGAAGTGAAGTGACCCGCCTAGGTCACACAGCATGTATGTGAGAGATCAGGTCCTAACCACAGTCTGTCTGACTCCTGGGTTCATGTTCTGTCCTCAAGGTGGGTGAATTTCATCTGTTGCCCCAATTAAGGGGCTCTCTGCCTGCCAGTGGTGTTATCAGCCTTACTCTCACGTCAAAGTGACCGTCCCCACCCCCAACTCTCCCAGAGGGAGGGCAGCCGTGGGAACAGGCGACTGTCCAGCCATCTGTGCAGGGACGGGGTATAAATGCTGTTATTGTTTCTTAAACAAGAACAGATAGGATTTGTATGTCAAGGCCAAGTGAGGGGAGAGATGCCCTTTGAGCTCTTCTGCGGGCCAGACCCAGGACAGGTGGCAGACTCATCATTTGATACGGAATTAGGCCAAGTCGAAGTTCAGGTTGAGAGCCTGCAGTTCAGGTTTCCATTCAGCGGTCGGGAAAATGAGCTCGTCTAATGAATGGCCACCCCTTGGCCACTTGGGTCCCCTTTTCAGTTTTAAAAACAGCTTTTGTGTCTGATGGCTCCGTTTTGATCACGGCGGTACTGTTCAATCGGGCGATTTACGGTGTCCTGGATGCCTACCCAAGGTGTGTCTTGTCTCAGGGGGCTGATATGGGACACAGAAGGCGGCCTCTGTAGTGGAGAGGTGGGAGTGAGCCCCGAGCTTTGTCCCTGTGTGATCTCTGGCAAACCACTTGCTGTCTCCGAGCCTCAGTCTCCTCATCTGTGCACTGGGGGTAAAACGCCAAACCTCGAGCTCGACTAAACGCTGTCATGTGACTGTCCCATATAGTAAGTGCTCATTGAATACTAATTCCTTTTCCCCAACTCCTTCCCCTCCAGGGCTGACTTATCCAGTATTCACTTGCTTACTCAACAGGAATTTATTGAGTGCCAACTGTGTGCTTGACTGCAGGGACACCCTGGGGCGCAAGACCAAAAACTCTCCCCTTCTCGTGGGGGACGCAGGCCATGGACACGTGGGCAGGTGAGGACACGTTGAGGAGGGAAGAGCTCTGAGGAATGAGAGGGGTTAGAGATGCCGTGTTAGAGAGGGCTGGCGCGGGACCTTTTCTTGGGAGTTTGCCGGAAGGTGATGCTCTAACCTGCGGGGCCTCCCACAGCAGGGCCCTTCCCCAGTCCTTCCTGGAATGGCTTCCTTGTTCAACCCAGAGAGCGTCTGGCACTTTCCCTCACCTCTGAGTCAGGAAGGCTCTTTTTTTCCTCGCTACACCTGTTCCAAATTTCAATTACACAAAATATCTTTAACACACAGTTCCGCCAGATTCCTTAGGAGGAGGGGGGAAAATGGTGCTATAAGTATTCATAATGTGTTTGCATTATGGAATAATTAGACATAATTGCTCTGCCTCGTAAATAAGTATAAAACATTTACCAGTCTTGACAGTGGGAGAAACCGCGAAGCTGCCTTCTCCCACGGAAGATGCCCTGGCGGAGATGCGCGGGGACACAGGCCATCTTTTCAACTCACGAGCACTTTGGTTTCTCCCCATCGGCGAGGAAGCTTAGTGGCCTTTTCCTAAGCCTGCCAAAAATGGTGCCTGCTTATTGGTTCATTTGTATATGTTCTGATTCTCTCCCTTACTCCCCACGCGTGAATCAAATGCCCACAAGGTGCCAGAGCCTGGGGACATAGGACAGTCACAACGTGTGCTGCTTGCCGAGGTTACAGGCGTGCATTTCACGGGGCTCCTTGTCTGTGCATTTCACAGACACCCCGGGGGCAAAGTATTGAGATTTTATTCTCACGTGATAGAGGAAGCAACTAGGCCTTAGAGGGTTTAAGAAACTTGCCTGAGTTCACAGAGTTAGCAAAGGACGAAGCTGGGGCTTCAAACCCAGCCAGGGTGTCCATGCACTCGACCTGTCACCACGTCAGTTTAGCAAATGCCACCCCAGGTGCCGCTGTATCCCTCACCTACCTCCCCAACCAAATGGTTGACTGACTTCTGGAAGGATCCATGCCCTCTAGTTATTGTTCCAGTGTATGAGTCGAATTGCATCTCCCCCCAAACCCAAATCCGAACACCCAGGACCTCAGAATGTGACCTTATTTGGAGAAGGGGTCTTTCCAGAGGTCGCTGGGCTACAATGAGGTCCTCAGGGTGGCCCCTAATCCACTATGACTGGTGTCCTAATAAAAAGGGGAAGTTTGAGCAGAGAGACCTGCCCGGAGGGAAAACACCGAGGAGACACAGGGAGAAGACAGCTATCCATAAGCCAAGGGATGCTGAGGCTTCCAGGAGCTGGGAGCGAGACCTGGAACGTGTTCTCGCTCCCGCCCTCAGAAGCACCCAACCCACCGACACCTGGATCTCCAACCTCTGGCCTCCGGGATGAGGAGACAATGCACTTCCATTGTTTAAGCCGCCGGCCTGTGCTACTTTGCTAAAACAGCGCTAACGGACGGAAACATCCGGGGGACCTGCCCCGCCCACCAAGGATGGAGATGTTGTCACCATGGTGACTTGACTCAGGGCAGTCTTGCCTGACACACACATACTAGGGCCCCTGGTGGGTGGTTTCTAAGGGTCCAGCGCTAACATCTCTCAACCAGACCTCCGGCACGTGGGCCAACAGGCGCCCAGAGAGGGAGGTGACAGTCCCATGACTGCACAGCACACAATGGTAGAGCCTGACGGGAACCAGCCCCGATCTCCCTGGTTGGTGCTGTTTGTCTCTTGTGTCTAGCGGGCCGTGCGTCTGTCCATTGCTTCCTCCTGTGACAGGACAGCCGCACTGGGAGGCCACCATGCCGAGACCAGGGTCACTAACGGTGCAGAGAGACGGCTGGATCAGCCGGTGGGTTTGCGTGTCCCGGCAGTTGCAATGGCACAGCCCCGCTCTGAGCGACGAACAAAGCCCACCCCCTACTTCTGGGTGGCAGGTGGGTCCCGTGTGGGCTGGCCGTCTGCGGAGGCCAGACGGGGCGTGTTCGTGTCCCGTGGCTTCCGCCGCAAATGACCACAAACCGGTACAACGACAGGGGTTTGTTCTCACAGTCCTGGAGGCCAGAGGTCCTAAACCAGGGTGTCAGGGCCAAGCCCCCTACGAAGGCTCGGGGGAAGGGCCGTCCCGTGTCTTCCGGACTCTGGTGGCTCCTGGCGCTCTGTGGCTTGAGGCGGTCTCTCTCCACCCTCTGTTTCTGTCTGCGCGTCACGGCCCTCTCTGCTGTGCCCGGCTGGTTCTCAGATCTCTGCCTCGGCCGGCCTCTCATAAGGACGCAGCACTGTTGGGTTTAGGGCCCACCCGAGATCTGGCACGATCGCGTTTTGAGATTTTCAGCTGAATTGTATCTGTGAAGACCCCTCATTCTAAGGAAAGGCCCACTCATGGGTTCTGGGGGTTAGGACTGAGACGTCACTCTGGGGGACGTGATTCAAGCTACCACACAGGGCTTGGACCATTGCCTCTGAGTCCATCAGACGTCGAATCGCGCTGCCCGCACGCACCCTCCTGAAACGGACAAAACGGAGCTTGACACGGATCCTTTGGAAGAGCTCATACGGCCCCCGGGGAGGAAGACTGTGCTTCTGGCACATCCCCTCCAGACCCCTCCCCCTGACTGACGGACGTGGCCCCGCCTTCCGCACCCCTGCAAGATTCAGAGGCCGCCCTATGTTCTCTCACCCCCCGAGGTCCCCACGCTGCCTCAGTCCCTGGCACCACCCTTTTTTTTTGGTCTCAGGAATGTTTCACGCACCCTTCAACCCAAGGAAATACCCACACAGTTCTGTTTATTAAGTATTAGGTCCAGCCGACCTGATACCTACTCGTGTCCTAACGGCTTCGTAAACATTTGAGAGAAATAACACGTGGAAATTGAAAAAGTATGTTCGTATTTTATCCTTAAATAATCACAGGCGCCTCCTAAGATCCGCGGGGCAGCCCGTGTGCGTCTCCTAATTATTTGCCGAGCACAGACAGCATCTTTTCGTCCGCTTGTGGCCTCTTGGTGTTTCTTCTTGTGCGGAAAGCCCGTTTGGAGCCTTTCCTCTCGGATCGTTTCTGTCTTTTCCTTACTGATCTGTAGATGTTCTTTATATATGTTCTGATTCTCTCCCCTGGCTGTTGGTGCGCGGGGCAAACACCTTCTCAGGATCTGATTCGTGGTCTCGCGTTTTGATGCCTGGAGATTTCAAATCCGAATGCAGTCTGGCTTCCTGCTTTCCCCCCTCGCCCTTGTGCCACGTCCCCTCGGATGGCACATCCCCCTCCACCCCCACCGCCGACTCTTCCCCACCTCCCCACCTCTCTGGTTCCTCCCTGCTTTTGGCTCCCTCTGCCCCAGTCACTCAGGGGGTTTTCGGTGTCCGGATGCCCCCAGCTCATTTTCATCTATGAGCCCTGCACAATGTGCGCCCCCTTGCACCCCTGCCTTCTTCCTCCCCTCACTCTCCCCTGGGTCTGCCCCTCCTGGGGGCTCGTCTCTGCCCACACCCTCCTAACCCACTCTGACTCCAGGCTTTTGTGTTACAGTCTGCTGTCATCCTCACAATCAGATTTGCGCGTTGACTTCTTTCTTTTCCGAGGCTTGTCTCCTCTGCCAGCTCCAGGACAAGGGACCAACCGCCGCTCTTTCCCCAGTGCCTAGAACAGTGCCCAGCACGCAGCCAGTCGCCCTGTGCGCCTGGAACAGCCCTCTCTCCCACCATTGCGGCCAGCTGCTCAGGGACAGCCCTGCGCCCTAGTTGTCCCGCGGGGCTTTACCCCCCCCCCCCCAAGCCATCGAGTCCCATCCCGCACCCTGGCACACAGCTGAGATCCATAAACTCACTTGTTGCCCATGGGAGGACTGGGCAGCCCGGGGGGCCCCCTGCTTTTCCTGTTTGAGGCTGGGCAGGGGTGGCCACCTCCAGGGGCGGGCTGATGGTAGGGAGGGGAGATTGAGACCCATCCCCCCCCCCCCAGGAGGAGCCTGGCTGGCTGGGGGTACATTTGAATGAGAACTAGGCATGGGGGTGGGGGGAGACGAGGCGAGGGAGCCTTGTCCAATTGGAGGTCTGGGATTTGTCTTCAAATTTTCTCTGATTTCCCCAAACACTTGAAATTAATTAGGTGGTGGACCGGAGCCTTTGCGAGCCCCCCCCCCTCCCTCCCTCCCTCTCTCCTCTCTCTCTCCCTCTCTCCTTCTCTCTCTCTCCCTCTCCCTCTCCCTCCTTCTCCCTCTCTTTCCCTCCCTCTCTCTCTCCCTCTCTCCTTCTCTCTCTCTCCCTCTCCTTTCTCCCTCTCCTTCCCTCTCCCTCTTCCTCTATCTCCCTCCCTCTCCCTCTCTTTCTGTCCCTCTCTCTCCCTCTCCTTTCTCCCTCTCCTTCCCTCTCCCTCTCTCTCCCTCCCTGTCCTTCTCTCTCCCTCTGCCTCTCTTTCCCTCTCTCTCCCTCTCCCTCCCTCTCCCTCTCTTTCCCTCCCTCTTTCCCTCCCTCTCCTTCCTCCCTCTCCTTCCCTCTCCCTCCTCTCCTTCTCTCTCCCTCTCTCTCTCTCCTTCTCTCTCCCTCTCTCTCTCTCCTTCTCTCTCCTCTCTCTCCTCTCTCTCTCTGTCTCCTTCTCTCTCCCTCCTCTCCCCCTCTTTCTCCCTCTCTCCCTCTCCCTTCCTCCCTCTCTCTCCCTCTCCCTCCCTCACCCTCTCTCTCTCTCCTTCTCTCTGTCTCCTTCTCTCCCTCTCTCCCCCTCTCTCTCCTTCTCTCTCCTTCTCCCTCCCTCACCCTCTCTCTCCTCTCTCTCTCCTTCTCTTTCTCTGTCTCCTTCTCTCTCTCTCTCCCCCCACTTCTTTCTCCCTGTCTCCCCCTCTTTCTCCTTCTCTCTCCTTCTCTCTCTCTCTCTCTCTCTCTCTCTCTCTCTCTCTCTCTCTCTCTCTCCTTCTCTCTCTCTCCTCTCTCTCTCTCTCTCCTCTCTCTCTCCTCTCCCTCTCTCAGCTGGAACCTCACCCCTGCCAGCATTGCGTTTGACAGGCCTCCTGCAAGGTCCAGGGATTTCTCAGGCTGCCCTGGTTGTCTTGTGAGTCTGCAGGCTCCTGGCGCCCTTCTGCTGAGCTGAGCGGGCGAGAGCCCCCCGCGTCAGCCGTCCTGTGCTCACACACCTGCCAAGTACACAGCTGTGGGACGATTCTGGGGGGCGCCTGTCCTCCTGGGGCCAGAGGGCAGTGCCGAGAGGCCTGGGGAGGGGATGACACCGAGGAGGCAGAGGCGGGCTGCTCCCTGCGGTATTTGCTCCCAGTGCTTTCGGAGAAGTTGGGCTGGATTTGGAGGTGGGGCGTGCGCTCCCCTGGCGTGGGCGTGGGTGGAGTGGCCCCTGGGCTTGCAGCTGGGAGCCCAGTTCTGGCCACCAAGGTCTCCCTCCCTAGTAGCAAACAGTTCAGTTGTCTCTGATCTGCCTGGGGCTTCCTGACACCTCGAAAGATCTAACACCTGGAATCAGCCGCGTCTGGTGTAATCGAGACAGGAGCCCCTCCCCCAGGCCAGAGGGCACCGTGAGCCGTGACCACCAGAGGACAAAGTCTGCCTGGAGGAAAGTGACCTCCTTAGTGCTGTTGGCAGCCACAGCTGTGACGTGGTGGCTTTTCTTGTGCCCCAAAGAGGCAGCCAGCTGCTTGTCAGAAACACTGGGGCGTGCTCATGGTGTGTGTGTGTGTGTGTGTGTGTGTGTGCGCGCGCGTGCAGGCTCCTACATCTGGATGTGGGGGCTTAAAGTCCATTTTCATGAGGGTTTTTGCAAAGCGGTTTAGAGACTTTTTTGAACAGGTCACATGTTGACAATGCTTCGACATTCAGAAGGTGGAAAAGGGTGGCAGTGAAATTTGCCTTCGCCTCCCCGGCTTGGGAACACGCATCCCTTTTCTTAAACACAAGCAAGGTCACCGGCTTCCTGTGTCACAAACCTTTGACGAGTATACAGTCAAGTGAATATGTCCCCTTCTGCCTGGTGGCAGCGTTCTGTACATTCTGCTCTGCGCATTTATTTTAGTTTATTTAGTTGATTTATTTTTGAGAGAGAGAAAGAGAGAGAGCAAGGGAAGGGCAGAGAGAGGGGGAGACAGAGAATCCAGAGCAGCCTTCGCACCGTGAGCGCAGAGCCCGATGTGGGGCTCGAACCCATGAAACCACGAGATCATGACCTGAGCTGAAATTAAGAGCTGGACTGAGCCACCCAGGCGCCCCCTCTTTGGAATATATTTTGAGATGATTTCATATTGATATGAAAGTGCTTTCTCTCTCTCTCTCTCTTTTTTTTTTTTTTCTGATTAAAATATATTCTAGGGACGAGTCCAGCAATGAACTTCATCGGTTCCCTGTCAGAGGGCAGTTAGGCTGTTTCTAACCTTCTGCCGTGACACGGTGGGCATTCGATGGAAGACTGGCCTTATTTTGTTGCCACAGGGTAGGCTGGGGCAGAGCCAGCAAATGATCTGTTGGTCTCCCCCACCTGCCCCAGGCCCCTTGCCGTTAGGTGTGGTCATGTGACCATTCTGTCCCTGGGGCGGTGCCCCTGTGCCAGACTTCCAGCAGGAGCCTTGGAAAGCCCACGTGGGGTTCCCTAATCTCTCTCCCTCTGCCATGTGAAGGGGCGGAATGTTCCAGAAGGCAAGACTACACAAGGATGGAGTCTCTGTTGGCCTGGGCCCCTGAGGGACCCATTGAGCAGAGCCTCTCGCAGACACCCCTTCCCCCCAGCACTGATATTTTGCTTGAACAAAAAGTAAACTTTGTTGCACTCAGCCAGGAGGCATTTAGGTGGTTTACTCTGTCTGGCCCATCTCCTTCACAGTGAGAATCAATACACAAATGTTTGTGACACTGAATTTAATAAGTGACTTTTGGGGCACCTGGGTGGCTCAGTCGGTTGAGTGTCTGACTCTTGATTTCAGCTCAGGTTTGTGAGTTCGAGCCCTGCGTCGGGCTCCATGCTGACAGTTCAGAGCCTGCTTGGGATTCTCTCTCTCTGCCCCTTCCTTGTGCGCGTGCACTCTCTCAAAATAAATAAATGATCTTAAAAAAAAAAAGACTTTTAAGTGAATGGTATATTAAGTTCCCTGGAGAGACCATGGAACCAGTGGACCCGTGGGCACAGATGGGAATTCTTAGAGGCACCCTGGGTATCTGCATCTCTCCTGTCCCCCCAGGTGGGATATGGTCCCTAAGTAATCCCTCGCCACCAGATCCCTGGTCCCCAGCCTCAACTGAGAGCATCTAGGCATTCTGTACCCGTCTTCTTCTTCTCTCTCCCTTTGATCACCGTGGGGGCTCTGGGGAGCTCTTGCAAAGATCAGTTGCATTAGAGGCAAACATCACAGGAAGGCATAGATAACCGTGAAAACCCAGGAACAATCTCAACCCCCACAATAGGGAATATAGTCAGTAATTTATGACGTGAGTTGAAACAGCCATTAAAAATGAGGTTAAAAAAAAAAAGGGTACACGTCCATGATATTTTTATTAAGAGAAAAACAGAGCAAATCGCAAGCCAGTGTCTAATGTGGAATCCCACTTAAAAATACAGATCTGCGCGTAGAGCGTCGTACTATAGGAACGGGCCAACGCTGCCCCTTGGGTACTCTTCAGTGTTGCTCAAATACAGTCTTTGATTACAGCTCCCTCCTCCTCCTGCTGCAGATTCAACCCCCGCCAGTGTGCTGAGGGCTCCCCACTGGGATCCTCCTTAGGATTTCCTCATCTACCAGGCGGTCACTCCATCACTGCCTCCTCATGCCTGCTGTTTCTCCGTGCTCCTGTCGCGGCTCCTGGTCCCACCATCGCACCAGAGACCTGGGAGTCATCCAGGGTCTCTCTCTCCGTGTTATGAATCCAACCAGTTAACCAATTTCTTTGGTTATTTCTCTCTAACATCCCTTCTCTCTCTCCCTGCTCTCGATCGCTTTCAGCACCTTGTCTTGGGCCTTACTTACTATGTCATACCTGGTAGATTGCAGCAGCCTCCTCCCTGGTGACCTTTCTCCACTCCCATCTGCCCCCATTGATTGCCACTCTGAAGCCACAGTGATCTTTCCACCATGAGGACCTGGCCACTCGCTCTCAGCTTAAAATCTTCCAATAGCTGCTGACCGCCTTGGACAGTCCACGCTCTCATGTGACATTTGATTACACCAGGGGGCTGTCCCGGCCATACCTGTAGACTCAACAATTCTTGTCTTACCTCTGTGCCCACCCATCCTTCCCCCCAACCACCATCCATCCATCCATCCATCCATCCCCCACCCATCCCCATCCATCCATCCACCCCCCACCCATCCCCCATCCATCCATCTACCCCCCATCCCCCACCCCTCATCTATCCCCCACCCATCCACCCATCCCCATCCATCCATCCCCCACCCGTCTCCCATCCACCCATTCCCCCCATCCCCTCTCCACCACCATCCATCCATCCATCCATCCATCCACCCCCCACCCATCCCCCATCCATCCATCTACCCCCCATCCCCCACCCCTCATCTATCCCCCACCCATCCACCCATCCCCATCCATCCATCCCCCACCCGTCTCCCATCCACCCATTCCCCCCATCCCCTCTCCACCATCTATCCATCCATCCATCCCCCACCCATCCCCATCCATCCATCCACCCCCCACCCATCCCCCATCCATCCATCTACCCCCCATCCCCCACCCCTCATCCATCCCCCACCCATCCACCCATCCCCATCCACCCATTCCCCCCATCCCCTCTCCACCATCCATCCATCCATCCACCATCCACCCATCCCCCATCCATCTACTCCCACCCATCCATCCCCCATCCATCCATCCATCCCCCATCCACCCATCCCCCATCCATCCACCCCCCACCCATCCATCCCCCATCCATCCATCCATCCATCCATCCATCCACCCATCCCCATCTCCCCATCCATCCATCCATCCATCCATCCATTCCTCACCCTCCCTATCCATTTTCCCATCCATCCCCCATCCACCCATCCCCCATCCATCCACCCCCCACCCACCCATCCATCCCCCATCCATCCATCCATCCATCCACCCATCCCCATCTCCCCATCCACCCATCCATCCATCCATTCCTCACCTTCCCCATCCATTTCACCATCTATCCACCCATCCATCCATCCCCCACCCATCCCCCATCCACCCTCCAACCTCCTCCCATCTATCCAACTATCCAATAAAATCCAATAGCATGTCTCTTTTTTAATTATTTTTTAAAATTTATTTTTATTATTTATTTTTTTGAGAAAGAGAGGGGGAGAGAGAGACAGAGTGAGCAGAGGAGGGGCAGAGAGAGAGAGAGGGAGACACAGAATCTGAAGCAGGCTCTGGGCTCTGAGCTGTTGGCACAGAGCCCAATGTGGGGCTCAAACCCACAAACCATGAGATCGTGACCTGAGCCTAAGTCGGATGTTTGACTGAGCCACTCAGGTGCCCCCCCCCCCACCCCAGCATGTGTTTATGTATCCCTGTGACTTGGGTATAAAAACATCACTGTTCATCTGGACAAAAAATTCTGGAGATCCCATATGTGAAATTAAAGACAAGAAAACAATAAGGGATTCTCTCTCCCTTTCTTAATCCTTCCTAGTTTTTGTGGCCTCTTGAGTTAATTTTTCATAATGATACCTCTTGCCCTCTCTCTCTCTCTCCCTCCAACAGTTTGCATTTTGCTTGGGGTAAAAAACACAGTCATTTGCACTGGAGACCAATACAAAATCTGCTCTTTGGTGCTCTTGTGAAATGTCTGTGTGATGGCCCCTGCCTGCTAAATTGGACCGTGTCTCAAAGTCCTCATAGACTTATTCATACAAACACACAGAGGTAGAATCATTTCATTCTGGAGTGGGGGTTACCTTGATCTCGGTGATGTTAAAGAGAGAAAGAAAGAGACAGATCGTGAGTGTGGGAGAAGAGGTCCCAAAGAAAGGCCTTATTTTATTTTAAGCTCATTTATTATTTATTTATTTTAATGCTGGAAACCCCCATCGAAGGAGCCCTAATGAGAGCTCACAGCGACGGGAGTGCTCCTAGCATTCCGCCCTTAGCCTCGCGCGTCCTGAGGCTTCCTGGCATGCATATGCCTCATTACGGACACATGCCCTGTCATGTGTTATTCCTCACTTAGTGACAATTTGTCACTGTCACCCTTGACATGTCACTCCTCGGCAGACGGATTTGACTCTGATGCCAAGTCTGACACTCGGATGAGAGGCAGTAGTAATCTGAATTGAAATAACGGGTCGAGAGTGGCTAATTTCACTCTGACATAATTCTAATACCACGTAAAAAGAGAGAAGTACCGTGTTTAAAGGGGAGGGTTTTTTTTTTTCAAGCTCCCCCCCCCCCGCCATCTCTCCTGCTCTGAGTCTGAGTATTCAATTATTCTTTAGGATAATGCTTTTATTTTTGAAGGATTAAGTCTCACGTTTTAATAACATGCATTTTCAATTAAGTGCACGGAGATCCATGGATATAACTATTACTTAAAGTGTAAGTAATGGTTGCATGTAAAAATTAGGAAACATTGTGCTTTAGAGAAATTACATTCAAATTAGTTCTTATTATAAATGAGATAGAAAATGGATTTTTTAGCTCTGGCTGGCCAAAGAGCCAACATTTGTATCTACTTCATTTGTTTAAATATATTTCAAGCCAGATTGAAATCCATACGGCCTGACATTAATTGAGTGCTGCTGCATCAATGCACTCAAGTTTTATAAACCACCGAGGAGTGAGGTTTTACTGGCTCGAATTAGAAATATTCCAACCCTCTTACACGGAAATAGTATTGTTTATGTAGTGATTCTTTAAGCCATCATTAAATGGTATAAAACTTAATAAAACGCAATTAAAGAGAACATACGCAGGGTATGGCTGGGTGTTTTAGGAACTGTATTTTTTTTCCCCCCCCTAAAGAAGTGATTCTATTTTGTTTCCCCGGGGGAAGGGATTCTTCTGTACGGTATTTTTAAGTAAACGCTGCTTTCATTTTGCAAAGCGGAAGAAGCCGCAAGGTTAGTGCGGCTTTTCTCTCCTTCCCACCTCGCCTGCCTTTCTTGGGGACAGGGAGGAGACAAAGGGAGAACAATTTCCATATTTGTCCTGGGAGAGCGGGTGAGAGCAGGCATGCTCGGAGACAATGCCCTGCCCCGCAAGGGAGTCGCTCTGTGCTTGCTTCTGTTTTTAGGAAGCCAGAATCCAAGTTGCTAGTTCAGTAAGAATCACAAGCAGCCACGTGGGTCAGAATTTTTGAGTTCTGACCCAGGTGTTGTCGCCCACTGGCAGACCTCACGGGAGAGGCTGAGTCATCATCAGAGGGTTGCTTGGTGATCCTGGAACCAAGCAAGGGACTTGCAGAAATCCCATGTCCAAATGTGTGCGCCCGTGCAAAATGCATTTAGTCGTGCTTCAGATATCTGGTGAGCACCTGTGCAGTGTGGAGTGCTAGGGATGCTGAGGGAAGGCCTGAGAACCAGGCAAGGCTGGCCATCCAGAGTGGAACAGATGAGGGAGCTGGATGTCAGGGGAGTGCAAGGCATTATGGGAGCCCAGTCGGAGTGGGAGGGAAGGACAGCATTTTCAGGAAGCCACATGTAGGTGGCGACTTAATGCACAGGTAGGAGACCACAGGTGCGGGAAAACACCTGGGGGTGTTTGGGGAAAGCTGGAACAGGAGGAGGCAAGGCTTGGTGCTCAGCGTCCACAGGGGTCGTGGAGGAACTGGATGAGGTTAGAGGGACCAGGCATTCTGGCAAAGCTCCCCCACATCCACTGACCTCACGGACTGTGGGACGGCTTTGCCAGCGGAGCTGACCCCTGGCAAACCTCTGCTTGACCACACGTCAGTGGGCCTGAGCCACAGTTCTAAAAATTGCAGGCCCTGATATCACCTCTGTATGATTGTCCCTATTTTATGTGGTGTGTTGGGTTCGTTATAAAGAAGCAGTGTCTCTGGGAAAAGTTGGAGACACCTGCACGGAGAAGAACCATTCAAGAGCTGAGGGGCTCTCCCTGGTCTGCTGGCTGCCATGTTCCTGGTTGTTCAGTCCTATCTTACCTATTTTTTATGAGTCACTTATTCGTTCATTCAACACATAGCAAGTGCCAGTACTGTGCCGGGCACCGGACAAAGTAGTTGATACTCGGTCACTAACTCAGCCTCCCTGGAGCTTATGGCTTAGTGGGGAATGTGTGATAGTGTCATAAGAAGACATACAGTGGACACTCAATCCTAGAGGAATTGACATGGAATTGAAGCCTCAGGATACACAGGGATCACCAGACAGGGTGGGATGGGGGCTTGGCAGGTGGAAGGGAGAGAACCTACCAGGTTCTGGAGAGGAAAGGGACCCCGACAATCTTGGAGCCAGAAGACAGGCTTTCAGTCTGAGCTCCAATAGGTAGCTGCTTAGATCCTGAGCGAGTCAAGGGGCCTCAGTTTCCTTGTCTGTAGAACGATAGCGATAACAATGGTGGGAGCTGAATGGGATTGGCAGGGGTCCATGATAGGCAGGTGAGTCTGAATCTAACACTAAATCTTCTGTGGATTTAAAGCACGCCATCCAGCCAAATGATAGAGCAATATATATTGATTGCCAACACCAACCATTATGGTAAGCCGCTGTGCGTGCTGTGTGCCATTATCCCCATTTCACAGGTGAGGAAGCTGAGGCTCGGGAGGGAAAGCAGCTTGCTTGGGGGCACACTCAACTGGCAAGGAGGGCAACGAGGATCTCACCGGCAGGTCTCTGGTTCCGTGCACCTCTGCCTTTGCTCGACGTGCCCTCAAGGAGCTGACGGTCTAGCCCAGTGATGCTCACCCAGGAGCCACTCTGCCCCTGGGGACATGTGGCAGTGGATGGGGGACATTTTGGTTGTCATAATGCCCAGGAAGCCCCCCGCGCAACAGATACACAAGCAGCCCAAAATGTCAGTACAGCCGAGGTGGAGAGACCCCGTTCCAGCAAGAAAGACACCAAACAAATGAGGTCAGGTCTCTACAGTGGACATGCTGTCAATATGGGCTCTTGTGGGAACAGAGTGAAGGGAACTTAGACCCTGGCCTGGGGCTGCGCTGGGGACGCAGAGGGCGCGGGGTGAGGGGAGCTTTCCTTAGGGGGATGAATGCAGTGAGACTTGGGGGCTGGGTGAGAGAGGGTGTGGCTGAGCCAAGGCCAAGGGTGTGGGAGGGGAAGGGATGTGAGGACCACAGCAGCTCGGCATTTGCTGAGATCAAGTTTGAGGAGGCACATGGGGCTACTGAGACTAGACATGCACACTGAGGCCTCTATTACACTGGGAGGAGCCTGAGTTTCATAGCGAGGGCAGTAGGGAGCCATTGAAGGATTGTGAACAGGGCAGGCTGCCATAAGATCTGCATCTAGCTAGAGGTCTTAGGAATCTTGGCAGTGCTCTCCTGAAGAAACAAGGAGGTTCTGGAGAAGAAACCCTCATCCCAGCCCTGCTGGGATGGGCTCATTTCTTTGCAGCTCCCCACTGGTGTCCCTGGGGCTCCCTCTTTGGCTTGGCCCCACTGTTGCCATGGAACCGCTTTCCAGCCAGCCAGGGAATGGTTTGAAGACGCGGGTCCTATGAGCCTCGCCCTCCAGGGTCACCGTTAGGACGCGAGTGACTTGGAAGGGACAGGTGGCATCTTGAGGATGGAAATTGATTCTGGGCCACCGAGGGGCCTGGTGTCCACTGCTCAGATGGTGGCCATGCTGGCCTTTTCCAGGGAGGGAGGGCAATTACATCATACCAATCTAGCCCTCTTTCCAAGAGCTGGCCTGAGAGTTGCTTTGCCTCTCTGTTTCTTTAAGCCTGGGGTTAATTGGGGACTGCTGTATATTTAATGGAGAGCTTCTGAGACAAAGCTGTGCGGGTTTTCTGTCGTTCAATAGTCCATTAGGCAGGGACTTTAGAGTCAAAATGGTCATATGAATCTCTGGAGAGAGAACTCATTAATGGGACGGTAAGTTCCAATTAGTGGCATGGCCCAAAAGGACCAAGGTGCAAAAAACACGGTCCTCAGCCCCTCTCCCAAAGGGGCTCCATTATCCAGCTGCCTGCTTCCTGCTGCACAAACACGGTCACAAACGACACGAATATTCGCTCTGAAAATCCATCTTTGTCATCTACGTTGTCAACCGGAAGACAAAAAACCCTTCCAACCATTTAGAGAAAATGGGAAAGGCCACTGGCTCTCACGAGGCAGTTTTTTCCATCAACAAGGAAAGAAAAAGCCAGGTGGGTGTGCCCCAGCAACGGGTGTTTTTTTGTGTGCGGTGTGTGAAGCCGTGGGATCCCAGCTATGGGATAAGCTGTATCATCTAAGTACTTGATGTGTGGGCTCCTGTTTCTTTTCTGCCCAGATGCCGCAAGAAAAGCCCCCACTGGTACCTCGGGAAGGCTGGCTCCCCTCACCATCTGCACCAGAGACGGCACAGAGGGCACTTGCCTTGGCCGGGGAGGAGGCATTTCTCCTTAGGGAGGTAGAACATGGGCTTTGACGTTTGCAAGACATGATTTTAGCGCAGACAAGTCAATTAGCCATTCTGGGTCTCCATATACCTATCTTCAGAATAGAGACATTGATGCTTATCGTGGCTGGTGTCTTATAGGCACAACACACACACACACACACACACACACACACACACACTCCCCAAGAGCATGCTGTGGCAAAAGTAACGGAAAGCTGACGTTATTAGTACACTTTCTCATCCATTCCATCGTCCCAATAGCCCATGCTGTGCACAGGGTGAGTTGTTATTCCCATTTCAGAGGTGGAAGGAGTGAGGACCAGTAAAGGCCACGGGTTTACTGAAGTCTTGAGCCTCACATTGCGAGGCCTTATGGTGCCTTTTGCCAGGTTCTGAAGCACCCCCCGCACTGATTCTGATGTCCAGTGCAGGCTCGGGAGAGAATCCCGCTATGTGGAAAGCAAAACCCAAAGAGACGTGAACGGATCAGCAAAATTGGCTGAGCGAGGCAGGGCTAGGGCAGAGGCTTTGGGGCCCGGCCGGCCAGGTGTGGGCCCTGGACCCACCTGGACTGTCACGGGTCCTCCCTGAGCACAGTGGGGGTAGCAGGACCTGCCCCGTTGGGGTGTGTGAGAGTCTAAACAAGCTCCTGTTCAGCAAAGGGGACTTAAGAAGCAGCCCAGAAATGGTGGCTGCTCTTCCTTCTCTGTTGGTTTAGAAAGAGTGGGTCAGTGGACCCAAAACTGGGACCCCTTCCTTCAGTTAAGGCCCCTCATCCACACCAGGCCACCCTCTTCAGCCGTCCTCCCTGTTTACGTCCTTCAGGGCGTTGATTGCAGCCCGCACTTGCCTTCTTCATTGTTCACGACGTACTCGGGCTTCTCCACTGGGGCCGTGGCATCTGTGAGGGCAGGGCTGTGTGTCTTTGCTTCTCTGCAGTGTCCCCAAGGCTTACAACAGCATACGCCATGGGCGGTGTCCATGATGAGTTGTCCAGTGACCGGATGAATGCACCAGCCACCTTCCCACAAGCTCTCGGCCACCCAACCATCTCTGTTTTCTTTCCACGAAACAGCGGCCACACACTGTCAATGCCCGTGTCTGCTGCTGCCCTGAGGACCTCCTCCCATCTCCATGCCAGCCGGGCCCACGATTATGGCTGGACTGCCCAGTTGGAAGCCTTGGGCTATAGTCGTGGCTTGGCTGAGTGGCATCCTCTGTAAACCTCTTTCTTCCTGTTTTTTGAACAAGTAGCCTCGACTTTCTGATCCCCTATAACCTCCTCCTCGGCCGGACCATCTGTTCTGCTACAGAACACTCGGGTTGAGGTTAAACTGGGCAAGGTGTTAAAATCCGTATTCTCACGCTCAGAGGGCAGAGGTCTCTTGGCTACACATGTGGCAAATTCTGTGAGAAGACTGGGGGGCTGTGTGCCCACCGAACAAATGCCTGTTTCAGCAGGCATGTGTGCCCCCGTGCATTCGTGCCACGAGAGCGCCGCTTCTCCTCATGTTGTAACTTGTCCGTCGCTCTGTCACGTGGCCATGCTAATGGACACTGAATATTACCATGACGTTCCGAAATTATGTTTAGTGATGCAGCAGAAAAAGAAAATTAATTTCATTCATTGACAAGCTTGTCAATTTACTCATATTGACTTTTTGATGGCTGTACCACAGATGGGAAAGTTCATATACTATAAAACACATCATTATTAATACTGTCTCCAGCCATTGTAAATCCTTGGGAGCCAAGAGATAGGGGGCTGTTTCTTCAAATCAGATAAGTGTGAAATAGTATAAGGTCTCGTGTGTTTATAGTTCTATTTTATAGTAAAAACACCGAAGACATCTGGAGTAATCCACCTTCGACCCCGTCTCATTTCCCCCCACCTCCGGTCAGTTGCCAAGTCTTGTCAATTCTACTCCATATTTCTTTTTATTTTTTAAACATCTATTTATTTATTTTGAAAGAGAGAGAGAAAGCGAGGAAGGGGCAGAGAGAGAGAATTCCAAGCAGGCTCCATGCTGTCAGCCTGGAGCCCGACGCGGGGCTCGAACTCATGAACCATGAAATCATGACCTGCGCTGAAATCAAGAGTTGGACACTTAACCGACTGAGCCACCAGATGCCTCTACTCCTTATTAATTCCTTTCTTTCCATCACTGCTGCCTTTGTCCTGGTTTAAGATGTCATTACTTTATGCTTGGGCTATTGCAACAGCCCCCCATGGGGACTTCTTGCTTCCAATTTCTCTCCTCCCCCAATCCATCCTTCCCCTGCATTCATAGCAGCGATGGCACCATGCCTTTACTCTAAAACCTTCCGTGGCTCCTTCATGCCTTTGGACTACTGTCCAGTATTCAAGGGTTACCATGGTCTATCTTTACCCACCTCCCCTCCCATCTGTTCGTAAACTTGTGGGTCCCTCCAGAGATCTGCTTCTGCATCTGAATCTTGTGCAGGAATTGGTTAGAATCATGAGCCTGCCCCTTTGCAGGTCCTGATTCTGGAGGGGCCTGGGAGGCTGCACCTTAAGAAGAACCAGTGTGATCCCCACTGGTCTGCTCAAACCCGACCAGTTTTCATCCCTCATCTGTTCCTTTGGCCCTCCCTGTGCCACCACCACTCAGCCTGTCTCCCCATCTCCAAGCTGGGATGCACCCTCCACCGCGAGGCGGCTCTCTGACTAACCCAGCTAAAAAGAATCTCTTCCTTTGCCCGACTCCCGCAGCCCTTCAGCGTCTTGTATGAGACTTCATTGTTGTCAGGGTGTCCCTCGTTCCATTAACCGAAACATCGAGAGATGCTCCTTCTTTCCTTTCTGTTGCTTCTTCTGGTTTTCATCTCTGGCTGAATGGCCGGAACATTGAGTGTCATTTCTGTTAATAACAATTTACCTTCTTAGAGTACTTTAGAGTGTTTTCAAATAGTTTTCATGGCCTTCACTTAGCCAAGCTGGAGAATCAGCCATGCTACGCCGTAGAGTTAGAACACTGAAAAACCACTGTCCACTGGGTGAAGCAGGTGGGTCATCAGGCATTTGATGGATGACCGTCCCGGAGTCTCATATCCACCGTTATTGTCTCAATGTTTAGGACAGTGCCTGGCACATAGCAGGTGCTACAATTAAACCACTATTTACTGGAAGCTATGCAGTGTGTCCAAATTAAAGACAAGTGGGTGGGTAAGGAATGTCTTGAGAGGATAATGGGCTGCTCTGTCTCATGAGGCACAAGGGGATAGGGAAGTGTGCGTTGAGGGTCAGTAAGATTTCATAGTCTGTTTAACTACTCTGCGAGACAGGCAGGTGTCATAAGCCCAGTGCATTAAGTCCTCAGAGTGTCTTATGGAGTGACGTGGGTTACCAGGAAAATGGCACCACTAGAATGACCGTCAGGGCCTCTGACTCCTTGGCCAGTGGCTACTTCATGAAGCCTTAGCCTCTGTATCTGGGAGGGCTCAAGTGAGCAACTCTGGACTCCAATCCTTTAAGCTCCACCCCTGGCAGCAGTAGATGTTTGGGGATTCCTGCAGCATCAGATTGGTTTTCCCGGGTGTCTCTTTTGGCTTGGTGATTCTTGAAGGGAGCCCCGCTCACAAGCAAGAATTCAGAGTTGCCAGTGAGGTCTTGGCTTCAGTGCAGAGCTCCACCATTTCCTGTTGGCTATCCTAAGAGTAATCTGTGAGCGGGTGTCTGGCTCAGGCAAGATTGATTTGGGGTTTCAGGATGTCACCTCACCTCCTCACTTCCTCAGGCTGACCTTGAGTTTCCGGTAGTGGACTTGAATTCTTCCATGGAATTACCTTAGGAATGGCCCCTGCTTGAGGACTTTGTCTGCAGCCACCCCAGTCTTCCTGTGGGAGAGCAGGCCCCCAGGGACAGAAAGGAGTCAGAGCCGACAGAGCAAGTCCCCTCGGGCTTCTGTCCTATAATGGGGAGATTACATGTAGCATCAGCCTGGGACCCGAGGCCCAGGGGAGCCCCGAGATCCTTGCCTTCAATTAAACATCTACCCTTTTTCTCCCCCACCCAGCCCCAGGATCAGAGTCCTAATGGGTTCTACCTCCCACTGCCACACTCACAGAGGATGGTCTGTGGAGCTTCTGTCAATTTTGATCAAAATGGCACCAGGAAAGTCTCCAAATGGAGTCCTATAAATTTGAATGGGTTCCAGCAAAATTCAGACCCTGGTTTGCTAATTGTGATGTGAAATTCATAAGAGGAGAAAGTGGTTGTTAATATCCTGTATGCATGGATAAGGAAGACAATTCACAGAAGCCCAAGTGGCCAAGGGAAGAGTTGGAGGGGAAAACATCCGTGTCTCTGTCCATGGTACTGACCAATCACCAGCTTTAGGTCGCATTACTTCTGTCTTGTTGCCGGTGACTCCTGACCCAACTTTCCAGGAATTTCTAGTCTAGTGGAAAGGCTGTGAAGCAGGGTGTGAAGACAGGGAGACAACGGGGCAGAGGTTGTTGGAGTAGCCTAGCCATAAAGAATTGTGAGGAAGAGAAAACCTCCTGCCTCTCATGTAATTGCCCTTGCCAAGACAGTTCTCTCTCTTTCTCTCTTTCTCTCCCCGCCCCCTCTCTGAACTAAGGGGTACTATGTTGCCCTGGATCACCCACATGCTATACATAGTAGATTGGAGTGTTCACCTTGACCCTCAGCCTGATGTGAGGCCCTCATCCTCCAGCCATGCTGATTCATCCTTCAAGGCCCAGCCTGAATTTCCCCAGGAAGCTCTCCCTGCATCTAGGAAGAGCTGAACATTCTGTCCTATGCTTCCTGAAATTTTTACCTAGATTGCCTGTCACTTTCTATTGTGACAATGTGCCTGGTAGGGGGATGGATGTGATCTATCTCTGTGTCCCAGGCATGAGCACCGGGCCCTGAAGAGACTAAAGGTTCAGAAGTTGTGTGCTGGGTGGATCAGCCCCTCCCCGGTACCATCCACCCGTCCAGGCCCTGGGGTCATCTTCCCTGCATCTACTCTGCCACCTGCATTGAAGATAAATGCCCGGGTAGACCTACCAGCAGCCACCACACCATGTGACCACCCTGCCCGATTATCTGCCTTGCAGACTCGTCTTGTGAAGTTCTTCGTTGCCTGACCGCCCTGGAAACCCAAGGTGTGTGGAGGGGCTGGGAGTTTACCCAAGGATCCATGGCTCTGCTGTGGTACAACTGTGACTCACATCTTCTCAATTAAACTAGTGGTTTCTTTTCTTTACTTTCTTATTTTGATGGGGAATTCTACGCCACCCCTGTTGTCTGGACTTTAGAAGATGCCAGTTCTGTATTGCTGGTTGGAAAGGACTCACTGCCCATTTGGGCCTCTGCCACGGTCTAGCTTCTTGACACTTTCACACTGAACTTTCCCTCTCTTGGGGCCCCCACCAAAACCTTTACTGCACATTTATCGTGTGCCAGGATCTCACAACAGCCCAGTGAAGCACACATATAGTCTGCATTTTATAGATGAAGATCTAAGCGCAGCTGGGTTAAGTGACTGGCTCCAGGTCAGAGCCAATAAATGTGGCAGAACGGATTCAAACCCGGACTGAGCTGCCTCCTGTGACGCTGCCTTCTCTTTGGCCTGAAATCCCTCATTACTGATGTCTGGGGAACATCTGGTCAGGTATCCAGAGCGACAGATCTGCGGGAAAGGGCCCGCCCTGTGATTTATTTTCTCTGAGGTTCCCGGGATATTTTTTTTCCCTTCTTTCAAAATCCGGTGCTGCCATATTCCCACCTGAGGTCATTAGCCTCAGCATAGGTTAAAAACAAAGTGTTTGTGTCCATCCGTCTAATTGCACAGAAACCATCAAACCCTCATTACCATCAGCCTAATTATTTTGAAATCCAGCATATTATCCTGTTGAACAATTAGGCAGATGATAAGCGTTTGCCCCACCTGCCCGGGGACAGGAGGTAAACCCGGCATGAGGGAGGTCGATGGGGTCGGGGCGGGGGGGGGAGGGCGCCGTGGGGCTGCTTTGGGAGGAAGTGTGAACCGTCTACACTTGAGTCTTGAGACAGGGGAGCGAGCAGGCGCCCACCCACCTGCTTCTGATTATTTTCCATCCCCAACTTGCAAAACCACTAACAAGAGATTCACCCTAATGAGCAGGGAGGATGGGACTCAACCGGTCGGAGGCGACATCATTACAGAGCTGGTCCTAAATGTCCCCACACAGCTTTCTGGGCATAAATAAGGTGCTTACCTGAGCGTGGTGAGGCAGAGGTTTTCTATGAGTTGTAAACCCGAGCACAAACATCTCTGCACCATGGCCCCCCTGCCCCTTCACTCTGGTGGGTTCCTTGCCCAGCGCTGGAAGTGACTCGGGACAGTCCTGTGCATGGGGATGGGGGTGGGGAGGCCTTTGTCCACGTGGCCGTCTGAAACGCACCACAGAGCTGGGCAATTTAGGGTGGAAGACAGCATGGTGGCACTCAGGAAGGGTGCGTTCACGCCTCTCTCCCAACTTCTGGCGGTTCCTTGGCTTGTGGCAACACATCTCTCCTCTTCCCCTTGAGTTCTCCACGCGTGTCTGTCTGTGAGGGCAGTATTTCCCTTCTCAGCAGGACAGCAGTCCTATCGGCTCAGGGCCCGCCCTCCTCAATGCCCTCATCCTCACTTAACTAATTCCCTCTGCGATGACCCTGTGGTGGGGACACAACTCGACCCACGGCCCCACTTGCCAGGGGTTTGCAGCCTCGTCGAGTATTGGAATTGAAATCATTTCTTTAAAGGGACATTCAAATGTGGACTGTTCACGTGAGTGTCCTTCTCAAGTAAAGCGTTGAGAAGGGCTCCGCTCACAGTGTTCAAAACGTAACGAGCGCATCTTGGGTGTGGGATGCTGAGAAGCCATACGTGCCCATGGGGAAGTGGGCGGAGCCTGCCCAGTCTGGTTTCTAGAAGACCAGGAAGGAAGGTGGGCTGAAGAGAAATGGCAGGCTAGACCCAGATCCCTGGGCAGCTTCAGAGCGGGGAGGGGAGCCGTGAGGTGACAGAACTGATCATCGGAGCCAGGGTGGTGTGGCCCAGGGACCGGTCAAGCCAAGGAGATGTCAAAGGATGTCACAGGCTTCTATGCCAGAACCTGCTGCCTGAGGATGGAGAAATCATTCGGTCTGCATATGACGGGGAGAGGCCCAGCTCACCTTGACCTTGAGGGATAACCCAAGCGAAGGGGGGCGGACAGGAGAGCCAGTGCCCCAGGCAAAGAAGTAACGCATGGACGCAACATGCATCGTGTTTTCAACAGCAAAACTGGTGTCTCACAGTCTGGAGACCTCAAGTCCAAGATCAAGGTGGTGGCTGGGTTGCTTCCTGCTGGGGCCAGGAGGGAGAGTCTATTCAGATTCCTCTCCTGGCTGCCGGTGTCGCTGGAGACCTTCGACGATCCTTGCCTCGTCCCCACACCATCCCGACCTCTACCTTTATCTTCAAGCCACACTTTCTCGGTGTGCTTCTCTGTGGACAGATCTCCCCCATTGATAAGGACACAGTCACACTGGAGTAGGGGCCTCCTTCCCACGTAATGACCTCATTGTAACTTGATCAGCTGCAAAATTCCCCTCCCGAGTGAGGTCACAGTCACAGGTCCTAGGAGCCTGGGTCTCCAACATATTGTTTTGGGGAGGGGGACACAGTTCCCAACAGAAAGTAAAAAGATACGACCCCTGTGTTCCCCGCGGTCTCAGCTTTTTGGGAGACGCAGAAAATTCTAGTTGGGAAAAGTGGAAAGAAAGTGCGGGAGGGAGGCAGATTTACTGGCTTAGAAGTAGTCTGGGGGCTCCATCCAGGGTGGCCTCCGTCGCCTCCCTCAGCAAAGAAAAGCATCCTGGCAAGGAGGTAAATGAAAACAAACATCTGTAAAATGGGGCTTAAACACTGTAGCCACTTAGCAGAGCGGTAATGACAATGAACTGTGTCGCTTTGAACGTGGTCCTGCACTGTGCGAGCGCTTTGCGGATGTGTGAACTGCCCTATGCTCTGGAGCACTGAAAAAGTCCTCGATGCCCTGCTTCCATTTTATTTTATTTTATTTTATTTTATTTTTTCAACGTTTTTTATTTATTTTTGGGACAGAGAGAGACAGAGCATGAACGGGAGAGGGGCAGAGAGAGAGGGAGACACAGAATCGGAAACAGGCTCCAGGCTCCGAGCCATCAGCCCAAAGCCCGACGCGGGGCTCGAACTCACGGACCGCGAGATCGTGACCTGGCTGAAGTCGGATGCTCAACCGACTGCGCCACCCAGGCGCCCCCCCTGCTTCCATTTTAAGGCATAAATGACACACTTATGCCTGGGACTTGGTCCAGTGGAGAGCTGGGCAACTGTATTCCTAACTGAGGAATACAGGGGCTTGGTGTGGAGACAGTGGCCTCCTGGGACATTCGTGTGACAAAACTCTCTTTATTCAGCCAGTTGAGGGTCCACTGCTTGCCAAGCACTGTGCAAGGTCTCTGGGATGAAACTAGAGAATCAAATAGACGTGTTCCTTTCCCCCATGGAGCTTACAGTCTGTTGAGTAATGACAGGCAAGAAACGAGCAAACCAACAAATATGGACAATTAAAAAGTGTTGATGAGGGGCGCCCGGGTGGCTCAGTGGGTTAAGCGTCCGATTTCGGCTCAGGTCATGATCTCGTGGTCCGTGGGTTCGAGCTCCGCGTCGGGCTCTGTGCTGACGGCTCGGAGCCTGGAACCTGCTTCGGATTCTCTGTCTCCCTCTCTTTCTGCCCCTCCCCTGCTCGAGCTCTGTCTCTCTCTCTCTCTCAAAAATAAATAAACATTAAAAAATTAAAAAAAAAAGTGTTGATAAGCATTATGTACTGATAAATGATAGAAGAAAACGGGATGGAAGTCGTAATAAATAGGGTGATGGGGAAGGCCAAACCTGCAGGGGAGGGTGGGGCCAGCCCTGGGAGCGGGAGGTTGGGGAGGGTGGCCAGAGCCCTGGGAAGAGGTGTGGCGGGAGGGTGTCTGTGGGGGACACATGGCATGAGGTGCACCGGGAGAGGTGGGCAAGGGCCGTGTCCTGTCTGGTCTGATGTGTCCTGTGTCTCTGGGGAGGGCATCATGAGGCTTATTCCCAGAGGATTTTTAAGGATGGGGAAAGAGCGTAAGTCTTTATCCCAGGGGTCAGTTTTCTGGCATTCCGGGTGGCTTTGCTGTCCCGTTTTTCCGATGAGAAAACAGAGACTCCTGGCTTGAAGAAACTGGGTTAAATGGAGCAGAAAGAATTGGAAGTGAGTTAACAGAAGAGAAACTGGCGATAGCCCCCCAGACTGTCATCTTGCCAGAGCATTTCATTCTGCTTCTCCTTCTAATTTTGACTTTTGTGATACGTGTATGCATTTAAAAATCAAATCATTCTCTCCGGCTCAGAGTGGAAAGCACCAGTCAGTTTGGGCTGCTGTAATAGAATACCATAGACGGGGTGGTGTATAAACAGAAATGTATTTCTCACAGTTCTGAAGGCTGGGAGACCAAGATCAAGGTGCCAGCGTGGTCGGGTCCCGGTGGGGACACACTTCTGGGTGCAGACCGCGACCTCTCCTCTCCATGGCAGAGAGAGCGAGCGGCTAGCCCCTTGGGCTCTTCCTGGAAGGGCACTAATCCGTCACAAGGTTCCACCCTCATGACCTAATCACCCCAGATGCCCCACCTCCTAACACCATCACGCGGGGATTAGATGTCAACATGTGAATTGGGGAAGAGCATATTCCAAGTCCATAACTGGCATGATAGTTCCTAACTATCATCTATCTATCTATCTATCTATCTATCTATCTATCTATCAATCATCTATCATCTATCTAGGTATCCATCCATCTACCTATCATCTATATGTCTATTATCTATCATCTGTCTCTCTCTCCATTATCTTTCTCTGCGGAACCCTGACTGATACACGAGGCATGTAACTCTGTCAAGCTATTTGATCATTTCAAGGTTTAATTCCTTCCTTGGTGGAATGGCTGTAGTAGATTTATCTCGTGGCGTTGATTTAAGAATTAAATGAGATCATGCCCATTAAACACTTAGCGCAGTGCCTGGAACATAAAAAAAAGTACTAAATAAAAACGTTGTAATAGTTGTGGCCGTGTTGCGTCACATGTAAGGCATCCCTCATTCGTTCGAGGCACTGTTTATGTGCTCTGCTAAGAAAGAAAAAAACGCGGCCACTTAATTGTAAGTGGGAGAAACTTCTGGTTTCTGAAGTTTCAACTGGGAGAAACATTCTGATTCCCAAAGAAGCTAAAACGAAGAAGCCATTAGAAAGTGGTGTGCCTCCTTATTCTTACCGGCTGCTCTGCGTGGCTTCTCTCGTCGATGCACGTCTGTGGACTGAAGGGAGATGATTCTTGCAGGGGGTTTGTAGATGTCAGTCCTTAGTCCCCTCTCCGTGGCGGATACATAGATGAACCTTCATATGAAGAGTGAGAAGGGCCAGGGCCAGCACTTGGCCTTCTTGGTGGGACTAGGGTCCTTCACCAGGTCCTTCTTGGTGGGACTAAGGTCCTTCACCAGGTCCTTCGTGGTGGGACTAAGGCCCATTTGATAGATGGGGATACAGAGGCTCACAGAGCTTAAGCAAGTCACGGAGATCGCCCAAGACCACATAACCCTAAGTATGGGAGCAACCGTTGGCACCCAGGCCCGTCAGAGTTCAGATCATTCCTCAGGCAGCTGGCTGGTCACCTACCTGTGACCTGACTCTGCAAGGTGGTACCCCGAGTCTTCCTCCGCCCAGACCTCCTTCCCTGTCAAGTCTCCCCTGGGTTTGTCCCCGCATTAGGAGGGCCCCCGGCTCAGCCCAGCTGGTTCTGCCACTTACCTTCTGCAGAATCCTGGGCAAACCCTTCATCCTTCATGGGTGGGGTCCTTCGTCCCATGGACCCAACCAGCGTCCTTGACATTTGAGGTTACCGTGAGGATTTGATAACCCCGAGCTTGTTCTGGGTCTTCCCCAAGACCGTGGGCAAGCGGAAGACCCAGTGGAAGGCGGGGCAGAGAGAGAGGGAGACCCAGAATCCGAAGCAGGCTCCAGGCTCCGAGCTGTCTGCATGGAGCCTGACGTGGGGCTCGAACTCACGGACCGGGAGATCATGACCTGAGCCGCCCGGGCACCCCTTCATTCATTTCTTATGTCAGAATGGACCATGGATTTGAATTATCTCTTTCAATTGTTTGTAGCCCATTACTATCAGGATTTGTGTCGTGGCTCAGCCGTCCCAGATTTGGCCAGAGGGAGCCCCTTCTGACTGCCTCCTGCGTCCTTTTGATGTCATTCTGTCTTTCTCCGAGTGCTTTTGTCCTTTTCGGCCCAATGAGATATGCCACGTCCATCTTCTGTTTTCCTGCCCAAGCCCCGGGAGCAGACGGTTTTCCAAGGAACCTTGGCTCCTTTCAGTGGAGCAGGAGTCTGGGGGCCAAGAGCTGAGGATGTGTGTGCCTTCCCAACCCACTTCCAAATACTCCACGAAGAGGGCAGACCGCAATCCTTTCTGGTGTTGACGGTCCTTGATATTGTATAATTTTAATTCTTCATTCATAACAAAATCTCCTGAAGGGGCCATGGAACCCCAAGACCCTCTGAATCCCCTTGACATATTTCTTTGTGTTCAAGACTCTCCAGGGAGCGGGAGCAAATGCCTGTCCTTCTCTGCTCCGAGCTGCCCAGTGATACCCTAGCCATTCTGGAAGGGCGTGGGAAGGGACAGACTTTCCTAAAGGACGTCTGGGCCTGTTGTGAGCCCGTAGCATCCACTGGTCTTGAATATTTTGCTTCCAGTGCTCCCTGTCTCTCTCTCTCTCTCTCTCTCTCTCTCTCTCTCTCTGTCTCGGGCCCTGGGGATTCTGGACTGTACTGGTCCCTGAGACACAGCAACGAACAGTGCAGACAAAACCCTTGCCCTGGGGCAGCTAGCATTCTAACTGGGGACACAGACAATCCCCAAATAATTAGTAAACAAATATGAGTAGAGATGTCTACTAGGAGGGGGGAGAGGGTGTGAGCCGTGATGCAGAAAAATCAGGGGACACAGTGGTGCTGGCGATGCAGCTTAATTTATTTTTATTTTCATTATATTTTTATTTGAGAGAGAGAGAGAGGGGGAGGGGGAGGGACGGAAGGAGAGAGAGAAAGAGAATCCCAAGCAGGCTTCACGCTCAGCGCAGAGCCCGACGTGGGGCTCAATCCCACGACCCTGAGATCGTGACCTGAGCGGAAATCGCTCAACCGACCGAGCCACCCAGGCGCCCCAGCAGCTTAATTTAGAGAAGCGTCCAAGGAGACCTCTCTGAGGAGGAGACCTGGAAGAGGAGAAGGAGCTTCAGCGAAAGTGAGGGAAGAACATCGCAGGCAGAGGGAAGGGCATGTGGGGATGCCCAGCGGCAGGGGAGAGCCCTCCTTGGGTCGCAGCAAGTGACTGGAAGCCAGGGAGGCCGGCACGGTGGGGGAGGAGAGAGAGAGAGGCACTGCAGAAGGCCAGATCGCACAGATCCACCGTGGCTGCGAGGGTTTGGGTTTGGACAGTGCGGAAACCCCAAGAATGGGGATGCACATCTGGTAATTGAAAAGATGAAAACGTAGTAATAAAGTGCTCATTCGCAGGCAGTCGCGAGGAAGATAATGGATGGCGGCCAGGCGGACCATATGCACTTGGCTAACAGAATTAATCATGTTCGGTGTGGCACAGGACAAGAACGACACAGCACAATGAAACATTTAAAGACGAGAGCGGATTTTAATTTTAGGAGTCGTCGAAAACAATACGATAATGATGATAGCCAAGTTGGCCCCGTGAACGCGAAATCCAAATAGGACACAAATTAAAGTCATAAATAATATTTAATTTGCGATACCAATGCACTCACAAAAGTCGTATTGATGAAAAAGTTATTAGAGGAATCAAGTGAACACTCTCGTACGTCTGGAATATTTAGTGGACCGGAGAAACGCTAGCGGAAGAAAACAAACAAAAAAAAAGCCCTAACACGATGTCTGAGTTGGTAACTGGCTGGGAGCATTTATGACTTTCAACTTGTGTTTATCGAGCAAACCCCGGGCTGTGTTTCCAGGCCCGTTTAGCTGGATGGGAACAAATAAGGGAAGACTGATCTTTACGAACTTGTGACTAATGACACGCGGTTCCTTGCAAGTAATTTTGTAAACACCGCAGCCTGGAGATGTTTCGCCCTCTCATCAGTTACTGAGCCCCGAGCCCCGGGGCTTGAGGGACTTTGTGCTCTGCTCTCACCACCGGTTTCTGGTGGGCACCTTACTCCTGTGCACTCGGATCTCACATCCAGGGAGCGCACCTCGGACACTGGAGGCACAGACCTGAGAGGGGCCGGGGGTGGGGGGGGGAGCAGCAAACAAGAGACTGATGGTGCGAGAACGGCTATGAATTTGCCGAATATGAAGTATGATTATGGGGAACGTGAAGGCGGCCTCGCGTTGGCAAAACGCACAGAGAACGAGGAATTCGAAGCGGGGGGAGTGATTACCGCCCTGAATGCAAAACGAACAGAAACCCACAAACTAAAAGGGTCAGTGCCGGGGGAAGGGGTGACAAGCTGGCTGGGCGTGGCCACCTGACGGTGACTTTTATGAAAGACACCCAGAAATGAAACGTGCCGCGCGCTCTGTCTCCACGAATGCGCGGTGGCCTTCCGTGAATCGCGCTGGGACTGACGTCACTCCATGGGGGTGTCCTGGGAGGAGCCTTCCCCAGCCCCAGATCCAAGGACCCCAGATGCTTTGGGGGAAAATGCAGATCCGCCTGGGCTTTGCCAACCCTGGGAGGTGTTGTGACTGAGTCTGCAGGGGTCAGGAATTAAAACCCAGTGATGAGGGGCGCCCCGGGGGGGGGGGGGGGCTGAGTTGGTGAAGCGTCTGACTTTGGCTCAGGTCGTGATCTCGGCGGTTTGTGGGTTCGGGCCCCGCGTGGGGCTCTGCGCTGACAGCTCGGAGCCTGGACCTGCTTCGGATTCTGGGTCTCCCTCTCTCTCTGCTCGTCCCCCACTTGCACTCTGTGTCTGTTTCTCTCTCTCAAAAAGAAATAAGCATTAAAAAAAATACACCAGTGATGAGGGGCATCCACTTTGTCTCCGAAGTGAGCGCCTTAGGAAATATGCCCCCCGGGTCGCCCGGCCTGCAGGGGCCAGGGGTTCCCACCAGACTCTCCAGGCGAGGGCCAGCTCCCGGCAGCCACGTCCCTCCCCCTTGCTTCGCTTTTCCCTTGAAAATGGGTGCTGGCCTGGCTTTCTCAGCCAACAGCCCCAATGAGCCCTCTGGTCCTCTCTGCCGTCCCACACCTGAGACCCTTCAGTCACCTCGGCTTCTGCCTCCGTGTGGGCGCCTGGCCCGCAGATGCCGACACCTGACACGGTCCCCTGGCTGATCTGTCTCCCTCCCCCACCTCCGTCTTCCAAGAGGCGGCCTGGGCGATCTTTCCAAGTTGCAAATAAGGCCCCATCAGCGTCTTCCTTAAAACCATTTTAGCGGCTGCCTAGGGCCGTGTGTTTCAACCTTGGAAGGGAAAAGCCCATGTACCGCTTCGATAAATAATGACAATTGCTACTATTTATTAATCGCGAGGGTTACCCGCCCCTCCTGTTCCGGCCCCTCCCCAGGGGACCGCGTCTCCCTCCAGCCGGGGTGGGGCGCCCCCCTCTGGCGCACGTATACACAACACCGCACCGCTTTGGGGGAGTCACTGCCCGCACGTGCAGGGCAAAGTCCCGTGCTCCTCCCGTGGCTTCTGAGGTCCTGCGTGGCCAGCTCAGGTTTCCACGTCTGGCCCTTCTAGCCTTTTCTTCTACTTGTCCCGTTCCCGGCCTTTCCGCTGTGGGGTTCCTTCCCCCTCCTCTGCCTGGACACTCAGCATAAGCACCACCTCTTCCGGGAAGCCCTCCTTCACACCCGGGTTGGATGAGGGGCCCCACCTGAATGCATCAAGCGCTTCCGCCCTCTGTCGCCGCTCTCTCCAGCCAGGGTGCTCCCCGGCTTTCTCTCCCCCGCCCTCCACCACGCTGGGAGTGTCCCATTTACTCACTCGGCAGGTAGCTGTTGAGCCCCTACTGTGTGACAGGCACTGCCCTAGGCACTGCAGACACAGCAGAGGCGAGAACAGACAAGACCACGCGCTTATGGAAATTCCCTCTGTAGAAAGAGGTTGAAATGGGAACTTAGGGCAAGATGCCCGAGATGCAACAGACGATGCATCCCAAAGAGGCCGGGCACGAGGGCCTCGTCTGCGGGGCGAGAGCACGTGTGGCTTGGGCACGTACCTGCGCGGGCTTGGGATCTGGTGGCCTGGCCTCCAAGTCCGCTCTGGCCCCTGGCCTGCTGTGTGCCCTTGGGCAGGGAACATGGCTTCTCTGAGCTGCACGACACGGCTAAAGAGTCAGACTCCGTAGGGTTGCGGGGGGGGGGGGGGGAGGTGTGAAATGTGAGTGGCCGCCTGGCACTTGGCTGAGGACACAACTACAATTTGCACACGTGCCAGTGACGCATGAGATGGTCAAGGTCTTTCCTCCATTTCCCAAACCGCGCTTTATTATTCCGCTGAATTGCTAGTAAGGTGAGAACGGAAGGCTCGGGTTTTAAAGAATCCATCGAAAACAAATGTCCAACAACTGGAAGCCACCAAGGTGTCCTTTACTAGGCGAGCGGATAAATGAACTGTGTCTCATCTCGGCAGTAGAAGGCCATTCGGCGATAAAAAAAAAAAAGAAACAAGCCATCGAGCCACAGCGACATGGAGAGGCTTTGAGGGCATATTGCTGAGTGAAAGGGACCAGTCCGAAAAGGCTATATATTGGAGGATTCCAACCAGAGGACGTTCTGGAAAAGGCAATTTCTGGAGACAGTAAAAAGATCAGTGGTGGCCAGGGGCCGGGGGAGGGAGGGATGAGTTGGTGGACCACAGGAGATTTTTAGGGCAGTGAAACTTCGCCGTGGGATGCTGTAACGGTGGGTACACGTACATTTGTCCAAACCCATAGGCTGTGCAGCACTAACTGTGGGCCCTGAGGTAAACTATGGACTCCGGTTAATAATAATGGATCACGATTTGTTCATCAATCACCTGTGGTTGATGCAAAATGTTAATAATAGGAGAAACGTTGAATGGAAGGGGCAAGGAGATATATGGGAGCCCTCTGTACTTTGCACTCAATTTTTCTGCAAACCTAAAAATGCTCTAGAAAATAGAGTCTATTAATAACATTTAAAAGAGAAAAAAGAGGGGCGCCTGGGTGGCTCAGTCGGTTAAGCGTCCGACTTTGACTCAGGTCGTGATCTCACGGTTCGCGAGCTCGAGTCCCGCATCGGGCTCTCTGCTGTCAGTGCAGAATTCGCTTAGGATCCCCTATCTCTCTCTCTGCCCCTTCCCGGCTCACACACTCTCTCTCTCTCAAAATTAAAAGTAAACGTTATAAAAAAAAGAGAGATTCCCTCGGAAGAATATAGATCTCATGTAACGAGGCACTGAGGACCCTCCAGTGGGATTTCAGGTTGGAATTCTTAAGCTGTAATGGAAGGGCTCCAGCCGAGACGTGGGGCCGTACATGGCCTTCTCAACAAGTTTGGGACTGGTTTTAACCCCCTGCCAGTCACCTGAAGAAGAGTGTAGAGCTGGCTTGTCCAGCAGAAACAACAGTGAGCCAGCTACATGACTGCGAATCGTTTAGTAGCCACATCAAGTAAAGAGAAATAATCTTTAGTTGTACATTTTACGTAACCCAGTTGTCCAGAACATTATTATCATTTCAGCATGTAATCGACATAAAAGTATCAAAGAGATATTTTGCATTCTTTTGGGGGGTACTAAGGCTTCGAGATCTGGTGAGTATTTCACACTCGATGTGTGGACCAAGACGGCCAGATTTCAAGTGCTCAGCAGCGTCCTGTGGCCCGGGGCTACCGCGGCGGACGGCACATCACTGATGGCCATGGACAATCTGGGGGGGGGCCAGCGTGTGGAGTTCTGGGAGGAAAGGGAGGCTTCTCCCCACCCGCTGCTCCTGCCCTTCTCTGTTCCTTTCTGTGGTGAGGGTGTGCCAATTAAAAATCAATTTTTGAGAGCTGCTCCCGTCTGGCAAACTCCTCGGGGGCAAGTGTCTGTGTCCAAGGCTCTGTCTGCAGGAGGCCCAGGCGGGCCCGGCTGATGGAGCCGCTGCAACCTCACCCCACCAAAGCTTTGCTCTCCTTTCCCCACCTTCATTTTGCTTTGTTTGTTTGAGAGGGAGTTAAACGTAAGGGACAATCGCCTATCTCTGCCCCACACGAACCTCCAAACCCCCGGTTAGGAGATCTCCCCCCCTGCCAAGCCACCAGAACAAATGGGACTCATTGTTTGCCCCTTCTGAGACCAGGAGGACCCCTGTTACCTGGGGCCTCAGCACGTCCCTCCCCTCCCCTGCTCAGGGCAGGCATCAATAGCCGATCTCAGCTCTCTCCGATGCAGCTTCCCAAGGAAGACATAGTCGATCTCAGCTCTCTCTCCAGTGCAGCTTCCCTGCGAGCCCTTCTCTGCTGCTCTGGGCCAACAATCCTGGTGGACCGGAGACAGCCCCCAGCTAACCCCAGTGTGCTATCCCTGCTCTAGGACATGGCCCCATCTGATCTTTCTGACTTCACTTCTCATTGTTTCCTTCTCCTGTGGACTTCATATTCCAGCAGCATCAAAGGATTCTTCATTTTCTCTAGTCCCCAGGGGTGCTACTTGCGGTTGGGCAGGTCGTTCACTGTGCAAGGGCGCCCAGTTGAGGGGTAAGTAGAGCAGGACACCCAGCCCAATGTCCACTCACCAAGCCACGCACCTTAGGCTGAGGACACATGCGCCTGGGTCCAGGGCACCTTTCGTCTAGTTTGCACAAAGGCACATGCGTGCTGACACTGAGTGGCCTGGGAATATCCCGTCTCTAGGCCTCTGCCTGTGTGGCATCTTTTACCCGGGTTGCCCTTTCCTTACCACTTTGTCCCCATTCTTTGACGTCTTGTTCCAATGTCTCCGAACCTTCCAGGGCTAGTGGTAAGCACTTGGAGCCTCCTTGAGTCGGTCACTGGGCTCAGCCCAATCATTCTTAAATTTTTTTTTCTTAACGTTTATTCATTTTTGAGAGACCGGGAGAGACAGAGCATGAGCGGGGAAGGGGCAGAGAGAGGGCGACACAGAATCCGAAGCAGCCCCCAGGCTCCAAGCTGTCAGCCCAGAGCCCGATGCGGGGCTCGAACTCAAGAACCACGAGATCGTGACCTGAGCCGTAGTTGGATGCTCAACCGACTGTGGGCTCAGTCATTCTTTTTTTTTTTTAAATTTTTTTTTTTCAACATTTTTTATTTATTTTTGGGACAGAGAGAGACAGAGCACGAACGGGGGAGGGGCAGAGAGAGAGGGAGACACAGAGTCGGAAACAGGCTCCAGGCTCCGAGCCATCAGCCCAGAGCCCGACGCGGGGCTCGAACTCACGGACCGCGAGATCGTGACCTGGCTGAAGTCGGACGCTCAACCGACTGCGCCACCCAGGCGCCCCAAGGGCTCAGTCATTCTTATGTAAGAACTTTGTGGGTCACTTTTTGTCCACGGGGGGCAGTGAACTGGAGCCTGGAATCTGTGTCTGAGTTTCCTCCGTATCCCCGGTGCCAGCCTGGGGCCTGGTCAAGGGGCTCTGGCTTGGCTGAACACGGCATTTCTGATAAGGTGGTAAAAACCGACGAGGCCCCAACGGCTGATAGTGCCAACTGGAGCTCTGTGGACGCCTGTCTGTTGCCAGGCACTGGGCTAAACACGCACCACGTGCTATCTCATTTAATGCTTGTAACGATGCTCTGAGCTCGGGGCTCTTATGGCCACCTTGGTCCACGGATGGGGGATGGGGAGGGGGAGGGGGCGAGGGGCTGAGTCCCCAGGAGCCTGAGACCCTGCCCTCGGCCCCCGCTCACCACTTTCTGCCAAGGCGTGCTCACCTCCTGATGGGCCGGGGTTTCCACGGTCGCCGCGGAGAGAGGCGGTAGGCCGTGGTCAACGCTTGCGACAGTCGCGACAGCAGGATCCGGGACCGAGGGCCGCTCTCTCCCTGCCACACGCTGTTCTAAGCACTTTCTGCAGATCACCCCACCTGTGCCTGCAGCTCTGTGCCAAGCGCGGGGCACGCGTCTCTAAGTAAGTAAGTGTTCATCTCTCTCTCTCCCCCCCGCCTTTTTTTTTTCTCCCGCCCCCGCCTGAGCGGTAAGTTGAGGCTCAAGGTTGTCCCAGCTGTAGCAAGTGCTAGAGTCCAGCACTTGCTGGAACCTGGCTCAGAGCCTGGCATCTGACTCTGCCCCCCACCCCCCGTGGCCTCTCGGAGGCCCTTCCCACACAGCAGGGAGTCTGGGATGTTCCTACCTCCCAGGACGTAAGCCAAGCCCTGGGGAAGGCAGAGCGGTGCCCATTGGCTTGGCCTGCGGGCCCTGAAGGCGGCCAGCCTGGTGCAAGTCCAGCTCTCCTCCACTTACCCGCTGAGGGCCTTGGGGGAGTTGCCTGAACTCTGTCTCCGTTTCTTGGCTCTCAAATGGGTACGGTGCCAGTGGCCCCTGTTGCTACAGCTGAGACAGGGTCTGAATAAGCCCACGCACCCGGCCCCTCTGTGCTCAAGCGTCGTCATTAACCTTTCAGGCCGAGGATGGGACTTCGGGAGCCCGGGCATTGCACGGATGGCTCACCCTCTCTGAGCCTCCGTTTCCTCACCTGTCACACGAGCGGGAGACCGTACGTGGAATTCACTTCGTTCATGCCGCAAACCAGTGGAAGCATCTGGGCTGCGACGGCCCATCGCTGGGTGTTAGTCATTCAGCCCTGAACGAGGGCCTGCCCCTGTCCCTAAGGATTCGCTGGGAGTGGAGCCCAGAACCGCTCGTCCACGATGGGCTTTAGGGGCCAAAAAACCTCACGGTGAGTACGTGTGTTCTTCCGGGCAGAGAGGTTTTCACCGGAGGCTCAGGCAGACCGTCATCTAAAGAGCCGGAAAGGCCCCGGCGGCAGAGAGGGTAGCTGTGCCGAGTGACGGGGGCACCCCGGCCTCGAGGGCCCGGGCCTCTCCTGGTCGCCGGCTGGAACCCAGGGCTGGCGTCATGCTGGCTGAGCCGGCGTGACCGGCACCGTGGTCCTTGTCGGGGACCCTTGGGTTCCCAGGTATGAGCACAGAGAAGGCAGGGGTGGGGCTCGGTGCAGGATGAGCGCGGGGCGAGGCCGATGGACCCCACGCTGCCTGCCCGCCTCGCCAAAGCCACAGAAAGAGCTTGGTGGGGCGGGGGGGGGGGGGGGGGGAACACATTCCTAACTAAATAATAAATCCAGGCAGAAGAAACAACACAGAAAGCACCTGCCTTGTTCGGGACTTCGACAGGCCCGCTCTGCCGCCTCTGGGCGCCCTCTGTCTCCCCCAGTCACGGCCTGTGCCTTCCGCGTGTTGCCATAGAAGCGCTAAGTCAACTCACCGCCACCAACCGTTGCCGGAAAGTTCTCGGCGCCCCCTCGCGGCTCCCCCTGGCTCTCCTTGGACTTCTGGGAGCCAGGTCCTACTTAGGGGAGGCCCCCATTTTGGGGAAGCGGGTGGGGGGTGTCCTAAAACGGCCAGAGCGCGTGGGCTTTGGTATCAGCCGCCCGGGTTAGACTCCCGCCCCGCTTCCCCTGCCGGCCCGGGCGGGGCATTTAGGCCTCGGTTTCCCCGTCTGGAGGCCGTGCTGCGGAAGCTTGGAGGCGTGATGCACACACCGGGCTCGGTCCGGGGTGACCGTTACTGTCGTTGCCGCTGCGCTTGGGCCTGGGGAGGAGATGGAGGGAGGATGGTCTCTCTGTCCCAAGGGTACTGTGTAGGAGAGGCTCTGAGCCCAGTGCCGTGAGACGGGGGGTGGGAGGAGAACCAGGAAGGCCGAGCCGCTGGCCCGACCCCCGCCAGCCTCAGTTTGCTCCTCCGCGCAGTGGGCGGCTTGCTTCATTCGAGGGTCTCCTAGGCCTATTTCCTTGGGCCCCTAGGGAGGCACCGGTCTGGGAGCACACCGGGGGTTCGCAGGGGGAGGGTGCTCGAGCCGCAGGGACAGGTTGCTGGGAAAAGAGGGTCCAGTCACGTCCGCCCTCGTCCCGGCTCCTGCAAGGCCCCGGGCACACGGCTCCCTGCCCCTTCCCGGCTGTATCCTCTGTCCTGCCCTGTGCCCCCTGCCCGGCTGCCCTCCGTCCCGGCACCTCTCACCAGGCCTCAGCCCCCAAGGCCCCCGTCGGGCTCCACCTCCCCCAGGGGGCCTGTGTCAGCCGGGAAACAGAGCCACAGCAGTCACTCCAGGAGAGCAGCCTCGGCAGAAACAAGTGTTCGGCTTCACACCCATTAGCACGCCTATTATCAGCAAGACGGAAAACAGGTGTCGGTGAGGACGTGGAGAAATGGGAACCCCCCTGCCTTGCCGGGGCAGGGGGGTCGGGGGGAGGGATGTAAAAGGGTGCAGCCGCCGGGGGGGAAATGTTTTGGCGGTTCCTCCAGAAACTAAACACAGGATCATCATACGCCCCCGCGGTTCTGCTTCTGGGTATGTGCACAAGAGAAGTGACAGCAGGGGCTCGAACCCGTATTCGTCCCCCCACGTTTATAGCAGCACCGTCCACAAAGAATCCAAGTGGAGGGGCACCTGGGTGGCTCAATCGGTGAAGCGGCCGACTTCGGCTCAGGTCACGATCTCGCGGTCCGTGAGTTCGAGCCCCGTGTCGGGCTCCGTGCTGACAGCTCAGAGCCTGGAGCCTGTTTCGGATTCTGTGTCTCCCTCTCTCTCTGCCCCTCCCCTGTTCATGCTCTGTCTCTCTCTGTCTCAAAAGTAAATAAATGTTAAAAAAAAAAATTAAAAAAAAAAAAGAATCCAAGTGGAGGCAGACCAAGGCTCCATGGACGGGCGAGTAGGTAAACTGAGCCAGGTCCGTCCAGACACCAGAGTGTTGTTCAGGCTCCCAGCGGAAGGATGTTCTGACACCTGCTCCAGCCCGGATGAGGCTGGAGGGCACTTGCTCAGAGAAATAAGCCCCGTCACAGAAGGACGAAAGCTGCGTGATCCCACTTGTCCGAGGCTGGGAGAGGAGTCCGAATCACAGAGACTAAAAGTGACTGGTGGCCGCCAGAAGCCGGGGGGAAGGGCTGGGGTGGGGGGAGTCAGCGTTCGAGGGAGAGCGAGTTTCCCTTTTGACGGCTGCATGACAGTGTGAATGGGCTTGGGGCCCCCCCGGACTGTGCACTTGGAAATGGTTAAGAAGGTAAATTTTGTATGTATTTTAGCACAGTTAAAGATACCGAGGTGCTCACTGGCTGAATCGTTCCTGGACCGCTGCAGAGAGCACACGAAGGTGTCCTGGGATCAGGAAGCCGTCCCTGGGCCGACAAGGAAGACGGCGGGAGTCCCAGCACTTCCGTGGCCGAGGGGTGGGCGCTGCGTGGCGGTGCTGGGGTCTGTGCATGGGGGAGGCTGCGGCCGTCCCGGTTTGCACAGAGCTGGGGGCAGGTCCCGGCACCTAGGATTTCAGCGCTGACACTGGGGCTCCTAGCCCAGGGCGTAGGGAAGCCGGTTCGGCCAAGTCCGGGAGGACCCGCAGAGGACCAGGAAGCCAGGAAGCAGAGAGGAGGCTCGGGTCCTCCCCCCTCCACCCCCACGAGACCCGCAGGGAGCAGCAGGCAGGCCAGACCTGCCTTGTGCAGGGAGAGAAGGTGTGTTGGAGCAGTGACATAAGCCTCCCTGCTGCCCCATCCCCACCGACCGCCCCACCCCCACCCCCGCCAAGCTGCGGGGCTCCCCATCCTGGCCCCCAAACCGCTTGCTGACCGTTTCTCTCGTCGCATTTTTGGGCACTGACCCCGTCACACCCCCCTTGGACTCTGCCCTTCCCGAGGGCGGGCTGGGACACTGCCTGATTCATTTCGGTGGCCCGATGGGCAGAGTTTTATCAATTCCCCGTCACACGCCGGGCACGGCGGTGAGGCTTTGCTCAGCGTGGCGTTTAATTGTCGCTGCAACTCCTGCCCCCGTTTTGTGGTTGAGGGTATTGAGCTCAGAGACTGGAGGTGCTTCGCTCAAGGCCACACAGCTCTGGACGAGGCAGGGTTGTAAGGAAGCTGGGGTCCCTCTCTGGCAGCTTCTACCCGGCGAGCGGCTCAGTTTCACTTGTGGGTTACGCGCCCAGCGGGAAAGGGGGGTGCGGGGCAGGGGGTGCAGGCCTCCGGCCCGTCTTTCTGGGGGAGCCTTCCCCTCCGGAGTCGGCCGGAGCGACTAGGTGCTTTTTCTGTCTCGTTGAGCTCGGATGCGTTCTCACCTCCCCGTCCTGTGGCAGGCCCGCGGTGAGGATTAATCTCAGGGAAGGTGAGCCGACGCAAGACAAGCTGCTCGGAGTTCTGCGGAAAAATAAAATGTGGGATTGAATGATGCTGGAGATACATCATTTGTATCTGACGCGCAGAAGTTTTTTTTTTTTTCTCTCCGTGCGAGCAACGCGCAGGAGATCTACGAGCCTGATCCCGGGCAGGGTGCTGGGCTCCCCGGGGGTGGGGGAGCGCACGACACTGGAGGGGGGGGGGGTGCGCCAGGGAGGAGAAGACGGCCTTGAGTACAAGCGTGCCGGATGCCCTGGTGTAAAAGGTGACAATTTGCCTACACAGTGGGGTGGTGGTGCGAACACATCAGGGTATTTGGGGACCTGAAATCGGAAAGGAGGTGTTGGAAAACGCAGGCAGCCGGGAGCTCCTCTGGCCGCCTCGGAGCTCCAGAAGTGATGTTTTGTAATTTTGCCTTATGATCTGTGAGGGTTTATCATGGCGCTAATCGGCCTAATGATGACGGGAACTCAGTCATTCCCACTTAGATGCCAGGTTTTAAGTAATCATAGGCGCTCAGCAGGCCCCTCGGCTGTGCGCTGGGAGGGCCCGGGGTGATCGCCCCTCTGCCTGCTTCTGGTAAATGAGCTTGGCTCCCACCGGGCTGGGGAAACAGCTCCCCCCCCCCTCCCCGGTCTCCCCGGGATCCTCCCTCTGCCTCCTGGTCCCAAACCCGCAGAAAGGACCGCTTCCGTGCCCTCTCGCCGGGCGTGGGCCCTGGTCATCCGCGGAGGTGATGGCGGTCCCGGGTCGCCGGGCGGCCTGTGTGGTTCCTCCGAGTTGCCGCTCTCAACGCGAAAATTTAAAACCCCGTGTTGATGATAATGCCCTTGTTCCCATGGACACCAGAGAACCGCGCCACCAAGATTGATGGCGAACCATCGAGACTGGTCCTAAAAGATGGTCCCTCTTGTGGATTACGGTCTGTCACGCGGCATCCATTAGCGCCGAGCGCTGGGTCCTCGTCATGTTAGTATCATCGGGACCAGCGCAAGATGGCATTTTCACCGCACATCAACGGATCATTTTGCCACTGCTCAAGGCATCGTAAATTGGACTTATAGTTCAGCTGCTGGCATAAATAAGTCCCTTTGATAGTTAGTGGAAGACGTTATGACACTCCAGGGTACAGGAGGGGACATTGGCACTATCATTTTTTTTCTCCAGCCCTGGCACCCTGGTGCCTGTGATCTTTCTGAAGATTCAGGGCACGTGCTCCCTTCATTACGGCTTGGGCACCAGGGACTTGTTTTTTTTGCAAGATTAATGAGCGCCACGGAAATTCTCCAGCGCATCTCGATAATTAAGTCTTTGTTTATCAAAAAACAAGTTATATTAGGAGCAGAAAATTCGCAGTAATTATTCATAATTCTAACAATTCAAGTATAGCTACCTCATTTGCCTGGGTAATTCTGCTTTTTAATTTCTTGCATACATTTGCATATTAATTTTGCCCGTCGGCTGCAGCAGGCTTGACAGTTTTCTACTATGTGATGGTTTTCACAGGGGTGCGACTCAGTTGGGTGGCATTTCGACTGGGTGCAATGATAAATTATGAATTTTCTAATTTGCTGCATAATGAAGTAACCCCTTCCAACCCAATTAAGAAGAATCACCAGGATCTGGTGGTTGTGGTTTTTTTCGTTTGTTTGTTTGTTTGGTAAATATATATTTTCCAGGTATTTGGGTCTCATTTTCCTAGCGGTTCACAAACGAGGAATAGGTATCTCTGCGGACTTTGTGTGCGTCCAAGGGGACTCAGGACGCGGGCTTCTCAGAATGGCGCTCAGGACTTTGGTGGGCGAGTCCTCGGTGTGCGCGGCCGTCGGGGGCACCGGTCTGCCGGACGGGTCTCTGGCCTGCTCGGGTGGCCGCGATGTGCGTGGCGGCTGGAGGTGGCTGGGGACCCGAGGGCTGGCACACAGCACGTGTCCACAGGGAGAGACGACTGACATGTGTCCTAGCTGCTGGGGTTGCTCCTACCCACGGGCCACGGGCCAGAACTCAAAAAGCCTCCTCCTTTAAAAATCAACCAAACCCAAATCACGACACTAACGAAGCCTGTCCAGGCGGTGCCTCTCCCCCAGGCAAGGTCTCAGGAGGGCCCGACGCCGGGGATCGGACAGTCGCGGCGGTCAGGGCCACGGCGTTTTGCTTTCCGCGCCAGGACTGCCGAGCTGGGCAGAGCATCCGGGCGGCAGGCCGTGTGCCTTCCTGCCTTTCCAGATGGTTCTGGCGTTAACGCAGAGAGTATTTTCTAGCGGTGCAAAAAAAAAAAAAAAAGAAAAGCTCTGTACAATCTTGTTGTGATTCCGATGTAAAACAACCCCTGCGAGTGGGAGGGTTTGCGCACAGCGTGGCTTTGCTGGCGGCCCCTTAGCAGGGGGCCGTGGGGCTGGAGCGTGGGGAGGGGACACCCTTGACCTTCTGCCCGGCAGGAGTATCTCCTCGGCTCCCCTCCTCCCACCCCTCCTCCCACAGCAGGTCCGGGAAGCGCGGCTCACAGGAGCTCAGGCACCGCTCGTGATGGGGAGCCCTCTGCCCCCCGCCAAGCATAGTATCACACCTCAGATGCGGGCCCGATCCTGGGGCAACGGGGATGACCCCACATTGGAGGATGCAGTTCTGTTCCATCGTCTCCCGTTCCACTTATGTCTTAGACCAGGTGTAGACCCACGGTGCCTCTGGATTCGCAGGAACCACAAAGGGGAGCTCATCTGGCTTCTGTTGGGTTTCTTTGTAGGGTATGCCCGGGAAGCGATGTCAGACTTCTCTTGCATACCTCCAGTGACGGGGGACTCATCGCTCCCCAGTACAACCTACTCTGTCTAGAGATAGTTCTGTTTGTTGGAAGTCACTTTTAAACACGCCTTCTTGTCATTTCTTCCCACTGGGCCCTGCCTTCCCCCCGACTTTCCTCATTCAACGTTACGCTTGTTTCTTGTTTTCTGCGAGCTTTATAGAATTTATCTTTTTAGCCAGACCCATGTGGCCGTAGGGTTCACACACTGGCTTACGCTTTTCCGAATCACGTGCCTGATGCAGGGCTGTCTACGCAGTCGGTGCTAAAACAACCATTGCTGGCTGTTACTTAAGCACGAACACAAATTCGTTGTGCAAAAGTCAACCCAGAGAGTTCAAGAGGACAGTGAGAACAGGCAGAGTTAGGATACACCTCGCAGAAAACGGGTTAGCCCCGAATCGAACAGCCTCATTCCTCTTTTTTCTTTTTGTTAATGTTTATTTATTTATTTGGAGAGAGGGAAGGAAAGCTCAAGCGGGGGAGGGACAGAGAGAGAGGGAGAGAGAGAGAGAGAATCCCAAGCAGGCTCTGTGCTGTCAGTGCAGAGCCTGATGTGGGGCTTGAACTCCCAAACTGTGAGATCACGACCTGAGTCAAAATCAAGAGTTGGACGCTTAACCGACTGAGCCACCTGGGTGCCCCAAACAGCCCCATTCTTTTTTTTTTTTTTTTTTTTTAACGTTTATTTATTTTTCAGACAGAGAGAGACAGAGCATGAATGCGGGAGGGTCAGAGAGAGGGAGACACAGAATCCGAAACAGGCTCCAGGCTCCGAGCTGTCAGCACAGAGCCCGACACGGGGCTCAAACTCACGGACTGTGAAATCATGACCTGAGCCGAAGTCGGCTGCTTAACCAACTGAGCCACCCGGGCGCCCCTAAGCCCCATTCTTAAAGTCTCCAGAAAGGGAACATGAATCAGGTACCTCTTTTTTTTTTTTTTTTAGTGTTTATTTATTTTGAGAGAGAGAGAGAGAGGGAACGAGTGGGGAAAAGGCATAGAGAGAGGGGGACAGAGGGTCCAAAGGGCTCTGCTCTGACAGCAGGCTCAAACCCACAAACCGTGAGATTATGACCTGAGCTGAAGTTGGGTGCTTAACCGATTGAGCCACGCAGGCACCCCAGCCACCTCTTTTATGCTGTCCCTTCTTGCTTTCTGGAGGGTTCCAGTACTTACCTTTTTAGCCAACCTATGAGCTCCTTAAGACCTAAACACTGTCCTCAGTACATATTTATTGGCAAATTCACGTGTCCAGAAGGCCACTAGGTACACAGTCCTCATCTATTTTTTTTTAATCTGTGAGGTGATCTTGTAATGCTTACTCAGTCAATATTAACGGAGTTTTAACTGTGTGCAGGCTCCTGGCCTTTGTGGGTGGAACAGGCCTGGTCTCTGACCTCAGGTTTTGCTCAAAATAGAGGCTAGGTTGAGATGAGTCATTTTCCATCCTGAGTGCCCTGGAGCCCTGGGGTTCCGTGGAAGGGTCTCGGGGACAGAATTTCAATGGCCACATCATGAAAGGATTACACAGACAAGAACACGGTTTCCAAGCCTTTACCATATTTCAGGGACCGCTATAAACACTTTACATATATTAAGTTACTGACAAGGCAGAGACTATTTCTAGCCCACGTTGCGGAGGAGGAAGTGGAGGAAGGGCTTCCAAGTTAAATACAGGACGTCCGGGTGAATCTGAATCTCAGATAAATAACACCATTTTTAGTATAAGTATGTCCCAGATATCACATGGGGTATACTTAAACTCTTAAAAAAAATTTTTTTTTAATGTTTATTTATTTTTGAGAGAGACAGAGACAGAATGCGAGTGGGTTAGGGGCAGAGAGAGAGGGAGGCACCGAATCTGAAGCAGGCTCCAGGCTCCGAGCTGTCAGCACAGAGCCTGATGTGGGGCTCGAACTCATGAGCTGTGAGATCATGACCTGAGCCGAAGTCGGATGCTCAACCGGCTGAGCCACCCGGGAGTCCCTACTTATACTCTTTTTTAAATTGTTTATCTGAAGTTGAAGTACAACTTGACCTCCTGTATATTTATTTGCTAACTATGGTCACGGTACAGTGAGGCCCAGAGAGGTTTGGTCACTTATTCCAAATTCCACAGCTAGTAAGTGGTTTTGAGTCTGCACTTTAAAATTGTATATATTTTATTTTAGAGAAAGAGAGTGTGAGCAGGGGAACGGACACAGAGGGAGAGAGACTCTTAAGCAGGCTCCATGCTCAGAGCAGACCCCCACCCGGGGCTAGATCCCACGACCTTGGGATCATGACCTGAGCCAAAATCAAGAGTCGGTGGGGGGGGGGGGGCGGGAGGGTGCCTGGGGGGCACAGTCAATTGAGCATCCGAGTTCGTGAGTTGGAGCCCCGCATCAGGCTCTGCACTGATGGCACAGAGCCTGCTTGGGATCCTGTCTCTCCTTCCCTCTGCCCCTCTCCCACTTGGGTGCTCATGCGCGCTCTTTCTCTCTCAAAACAAACAAATGCACTTAAAAAAGGTTACAAAAAAAAAAAATAGAGTTGGACGCTCAAATGCCTGAGCCCCCCAGGCGCCACGAGTCTGCACTTTTAATCCACTCTGCTGTGTTGTGTCTCTAAATCCACTATGAACAGGGTATAAAAGAATGTAACCCAATGCCTAAGCGCACAGTGGGCTCCGTAAATGCCAGTCTCCCTCCTTCTTTCCCACCTGCTTTACCCTAGCACGTGCTGTTAACATGACTTGTTTCTCCAGCTTCCGTCTTTCACCCCTGTACTAACGTCACCATGTTTTGCCATAGTCAAGTGCCACCCGCACTTTTATTTATTTGCTGTTATTCTTTAATTTTACACGTGACCATGTTGGCTTAAAAAGGAACTTTGACATCACGATTGTAGGTGAAAAATCAGGACCTCGTACCATAAGTTGAAGTTAATTGTAACACGTACAATGAAAACACAACGTCACATACTTTTCTCCGCCATAGGGGTTAAGCCCCGAGTCTGCTCTTTGTTAAATTTGGAGATTTGCGAATGTCAGAAAGGTGTGAAAGTCATGCCAGCACTTAAGAGAGACTTTCTGCTGGATGCAGTTAAAAAGGATAAAAGATAATCAGCATGAGTTAATGTTGTTATGCTGTGTCTGTAAACCACCTAAAGTCATCTCTCACTACCCCAGGAAGATCTGTCCCCCACTTTGGGTGAAATATTCAATGAACGACTGTGACTACAGGAAAAGTGTGTTTGGGCCACTTTCTTGTGCAGAATGCCAGTGACGCAAGGAGGCTGGGGTAATGGCACCTAGAGGGTGCCCATCGCCTTCCAGATCTGACCCAACAGAGTGGCAAACTCTGCCAGGACGTGGGTGAGATGATAACATCGAATGAATGACTATTTCACTTTTTGGCAGCTATGGTGGCTTCCAACTCTGAGATTCTATGACCGGTGGTGTGGTGTTCCCACCCATACCCCTAGCTTGGTTGGGGGACCTACAGCTGTCCTCAACTGCCAATTTTACTACTTAAGAGGAAGAATGGCAATTTGGGCTGAGAATGGCAATTTCACATAAATTTCATCCCTTGGCCCCTCTACCCTAGCTCTCCAATGATAGACAGTATTTTATCAGTGGCCCTCAAGCCTCATCTGGTGTATTTTCTTGCATTTATGTATTTATTCATTCAGTGAGTATACAACAATGACTTATTGTGTACATTTTGTTGGATGCTAGAAATCTAGAGATGATTAAGACAAGAATCATGCCTTGGAAGACTACAGGTGACCATTTTACTGGTTACTTCCCACTTGTTACCTTCCTCAGTCCCCCCGCAAGCTGGTGCTGTTTGCATCATTGAGATGCTTATGAAGGAGACAGCTGTGGAGGAGTGACAGGAGCTTAGTCCTTGGAACTGAGCCTCACAGTCATTTCTATGGGCCTGCATATTGTGGAGTTATAGCAACAGCTTCTAGAATTTGAAGGACCCAGCCTCCTAATGTAAGACCTGCTTTCGGTTTGGACACTGGAGGTCTGGGCTGAAACATGCATGAAACTAATCGATACAGAGGGCATCGTGGAAAAACTTCCATGCATTTAAGCTCTGAAACAAAAATTAAGAAGCACATGAAGAAATTCAATGCAACAAAGAGACAGTCAGTATACCTGTCACATGGAAGAACTCAAACCCAAGGAAATAGAAATCATGACGATAGCTAACATGTATTGAAAGCTGAGTATATGCTAGGTTCTGTTCCAGATGATTTGCATGTATCAACTCGTTTAGGCTACATAAAAACTCTAGTAAGTATCTATTAGAATTATCATAATTTTTAAGCAGAGGGAAATAGAGGTATAGTCAGGTTAACCTGAAATTATGTAACTAGTATATGACAGAGCTGGAATTAACCCACATGGTCCGGCTCTGAATCCATCATGCTTAACTGCTATGTTACCTAAGCTTCTGGTGATAAATCTGCAAGAATTAAAAATAAGTATGTTTCTGGGGCTCCTGGGTGGCTCTCAGTTGGTTAAGCGTCTGACTTCAGCTCAGGTCATGATCTCGCAGTTTGTGAGTTTGAGCCCTGTGTCGGGCTCTGCACTGACAGCTCGGAGCCCGGAGCCTGCTTCGGATTCTGTGTCTCCCTCTCTCTCTGTGTCCCTCCCCTGCTCATGCTCTGTCTCTCTCTGTCTCTAAAAAATAAATAAACATTAAAAAAATAAGTATGTTTCTAATTCTCAACTAAATTAAGGTCAGAATATCATCCTTAAGGTAAAGAACAGCTTGTCAGAGGCAAGAAATAATCTCTAGGAAATATTGGAAATAAAAGAGTTATATTTTTAAAAAGTTGAATGGAGAAAATAAGAGATTAGAGACAGCTGGAGAGAGAATTAGCAAATTGGAAGCCACAAGTGAACCGCAAGCCCCTCCCCAGCCCCTTGAATGTGGCATAGAGAGATACAAACAGACAACATGAAGGAAGTGTGGAGCCGTGGAGAGAGTAGACTGGAAGGTTGGAGGCAGCGTACAAAAACAAACAAACAGACAAATAAACACACCCATGTAGACATGGCATAGTGGAATTGCAGAATGGGAAAGGAAAAGGGACAGAAGCAAAGAGAAAAAAACTGGTTCCGTCAGTTGGGACAGTTACATGTGTTTTATGTACCAGTGCTGTACTGAGAGATTATCATTTTAAATTAAAATTTATTATTTTGGGGTAACATAGCAGGTAGTATCCAAGTCTATGCCAATGTAGGATTAAACAGTACAGGAAATATATTAAAAAACATGAAAATTCCTGGTTAGTTTCTTTTGTTCCCCCCCACCCCCGCCGTCAGCTCATACGAGCTGAGAGACAACCCCTGCCAATAATGTCCCCTTTATACCTGTCTATATTCATTTACACACCTGCATCTACATTGTTCTTTACATGAATTGTAACCCATTATACACAATACATTCCCAATGTTCACAACTAATAGTATGTTTGAAGAGTCTTCCTATAACAAGACATATATGTCTGTTTCATTCTTTACAACGACCACATAATATTTCATAGCATAAATATCACTCTGTTACTTTCATTATTTCTATATTAAGGAGTATTTAGGTGGGCCCTAGATTTCCTATTATGGGTAATACTAATATGCACATCCTTATCAATGCTCCTAGGGACACATTCTAATATTTCTGCAGGATATTGGTCAAGAAAGAACACTTTGGGATCAAAATATTTTTTATGTTACTAAATTTTTTTAATGTTTATTTATTTTTGAGAGAGACAGACAGACAGAATGTGAGCAGGGGAGGAGCAGAGAGAGGGAGACACAGAATCCGAAGCAGGCTCCAGGCTCTGAGCTGTCAGCACAGAGCCCGACGTGGGGCTTGAATCCACCGACCGTGAGATCATGACCTGAGTTGAAGTCAGATGCTCAACTGACTGAGCCAAATATTTTTAAATATTTAAAAAGGCGCCCCAAAATATTTTTAAGTTTACAATTCAGTTGGATACGACTCAACTTTCTTCCCCCCCAAAAGCTGCACTTGGGATATTCACTGACCCTTTCTCAGCGTGCTGATTCTCCTTCCCTCGTCAACGATGGAGTTCATTTACCTTTGCAGCGTTCATCCTTACCACTCTCTGGGACAGCAAATGTATTAGGTTACGGGATCAGGAGAAAGGCGGACTCTAACAGGCAATGAAACAAATGAAAACCCGCATGAAGCAGAGGAGACAAGGAAGGGACACAAACATTCACTCGTTCCTCGACTCCTGCTGTGGGACTTGCATAGCATAGCCCACACTGCCTCCTGCCTTCAGGAGCTCTAGAAGGGGAGTCAGGTCATCGGGAGGCGACCCCAGAGGGCTGTGTGGCTTGAATGGGGAGGTCCCGGGTGCTGTGGGTGCTCAAGGCATGACACCCGCCTGGGCTTGACGAGTGCTATAGGCGAGCGCTATCTTCCAGGAGGGAGGGAGTACCAAGCAAGCGGAGGCCCCGCCTCCCAGATGCGGGGGCAGAGGTGGGGGGAGGGTTAGTCAAGAACGGTGTGCAGGGTGGCATGCTGGGCGGCGGGGAAGGGGAGTGACCCCGGAGAGTGGATTCAGTGCACAGGGCTGGAGGAGAGAACACCACAGGTTGACTATGGCTGCAGAGAGACGGATGTTGGAGTCTGGCAAGTCCCGCTGGCCACCAGGGACCCGCCAGAGGTCTGTGCCCGGGAGCTGAGTGGTTTGTCTCCTCCCCACTGGCCCCACTGGAGGAGCACGTCTGGCTGCTCCGTGGAGGGTGAATTAGGAACCGGTAAGGGAGGTGATCTGGAAACGAGGCGGCAGGTGGCCTAGGCAGGAGATGACCGGAGGCCGAGGACAGGGGCCGTCAGCGGGACACAGAGCAGGGATGCAGGGGAGAGAGGTGTCCCAGGGAGAGTCAGATGGCCCTGATGGCACCTGGCTTTCTGGTCGGGTCCCCGAGTGGACGTTGGTACTACAGTGAGGGAGCACTGGGATAGGAGCAGGTGGGCGACATTCCCTTTGTGATAAACGTTTTATTTTTTATCATATGTAATATCAAATATTAAAATTATAGACTGCGTATAGTTTATTACATGTGCAATAATCTTTGTATTACATTATGGTTTATAATTAAAAATCTTGTGGGGAAACTACATAAACGAGGTGTAAAAACCCACAGAAAAACTGTATGCACTCTCCTGAAAATAATAATAAATACCTCTATAGACCTAACGGCAGATTTTACATTTATTAGGCCATTTATCCTCATTGTAAATCCGTGAGGCGAGTATTTTTGTTCCCACTTTCTGATGAGGAAACTGAGGCACAGAGGTTCCATAACTTGCTCAAGGTCACCCATCTTGTAAATATCAGATCTGGAATTTGAATGTAGGAAGCTGGGTCTAGAGCTTTTTTTTTTTTTCTTTAAAAAAAAAAAATCAACCTGACTTATTACTTGTTGCTTCGAGAGTATAAAGAAATAATGAACATTCAGGTTAGCAAAGTAAGTGCTTTGGTTTGGGGGGAAAGAGGATTTGATAGGAAGCGTCTACACAGGGGCTCAGGCTGTATTGGTGTTCTGTGTCTTAAACTATAAGGTTGGCACATAGGTGATGATCTTTTGACTACCTGTCTCTGTGCGCATGTTAAATATTTCAGAGCAAATGCTCATGTCCCACATGAAATCTTTCTACACTTGGAACCCCTTTCAAAGTGTTTGGCTAAAATTAAGTAAATCTGAGACTCAGAAGAAGCACACTTATTAAAAATCCAAAGTTAAATACATCTTGATGTTGGCTTTGTGATTTTCTGGATTAATCTTAGTTGGAAATCTACAGTCTCTCACTGAAGAGGCAAACTGGAAACAAAGGACCTTGTGTCAAATAGAAATTGCAAAGAATAGAAACTAGCTAACGGTGGTTTGGACGAATAAGATTTGTTCCCCCTCATTTAAGTAAAAATTTATTTTAAAAATATTTCTTTATTTTTGAGAGGGAGAGGGAGAGACCAAGGAAGGGAGGGGAAGAGAGAGGGAGACAGAATCCCAAGCAGGTTCCGCACTGTCAGCACAGAGCCCAACGCAGGGCTCAGTCTCATGAACCGTGAGATCACGACCTGAGCCAAAATCAAGAGTTGGATGCTTAACCAACTCAGCCACCAATGTGCCCTCATTTGATTAAAACTTTTAGAAGGAGGCATGGTTAGCATGGGTTTAGCATTTTAAAGATGTCAGAATCAAGATGTTTACAATGTCTTTTTTTTTTTTTTTTTTTGGCTTTTCCTCATGGTGCCAAAGTGGCTGATGAATCTCCAGCTATTAGGTTTATGTCACCAGGACCAGGTTTAAAGGACATACCTCCCAGCTTAGTCAGTGCTCTTTAAAATTTTTTCCAGAAACATCACTCAAGACTTTCCAGCTACGTGTCATGGGCCATATCATCGCAAGGGAAAATAGGAAATGTGCTTTTTTTTTTTTTAATAAGTTGGCAAATTGCCACCTGCCAAAGCATGGGGGTTTTGTTAGTGAGAAGGAAAGAAAAAATACATTGTGAATATTTATTAGCAGTCTCTGCCACAAACCTTTATGACCCTTTTTTCTTTTTTTTCAGGGACACAGAGTAGAATGGCAAATTGAACCCCACTTTTGTTTCTTGCTAACTGTTCTTATAAAATGCCCTTTTCACTCCAAGTCCAAGGCTGCCCATCTTAGAAGGTCCAGAAAAAGAAGAAAGAAAGAAAGAAAGAAGGAAAGAAAGAAAGAAAGAAGAAAGAAAGAAAGAAAGAAAGAAAGAAAGAAAGAAAGAAAGAAAGAAAGAAAAGAAAGAAGGAAAGAAAGAAAGAAAGGAAACCTAGAAAATTCTTAATGACAGACTATTCCCTAAATCACAGCAGAAGAAAATAACGGAACTGGGAAGATCTTGTGTCTTTCCCGATCTGCTATAGCTTTGAGTTGGTAAAAGTCACTTTTCACCCTTAAAATACTAGAAGGCTTTCTATCAAGCCATTTTAAGTAAACTCATTCATGAGAGAGTTTATTTCTATTCTGTATTGTCTTTTCTTTTTGTAAATACCACAGAACTTGAGTGTTTGCTCTTTCGTTTGTTAGTTTGTTTATTTATTCTAGGGTTCCATTCAACAGCCAGACAGCTGGGTTATGGAAATGCCAATTATGAATTCCCCGCAGATCTGAGCACTGAATTTTCCACAAAACTGGTTTGATTTTTTTTTTTTTTTGAAATCAAGGCAGGCTAACTAAATTTTAAGCCAACTTTAGACAAAGAACCCAATAATATTATTTTTGCCGTGAGGTGGTTATGGAAATCAGGAGGGAATTTTTGTGCCCGTAAGAAATCACAGTTTTGAATGAACAGTTGTAAGGAGTAATCGTTTGTCCGTTTGCTTTGGTGATAGAACCACTTTCTGCTAAGCCTTGGAAAGCACTTTACAGTTTACAAAGGACATTCGTATGCGTCCCGTCACGCCCGGATGTCATTCAGAAGTCATTAGAGGGAGGGTTTCCATGGAGGCTACTGATGTGGCAGCCACATGGCGACAAGTCCTGAAATGTATTTTGTGCCTTTCCCGATGGCTCCCCTGCCCCCACCCGAGGCCTAATAATTGGATGAAATGACCGGTCATGCAGAGAGTGGGAGGTCCCTTGATACGGGAGGCTGACGTTTTCTTTACAGGATGTTCCCAGCAAGGAATTATTGGAAACCATTTATTTCTCCATTCAGGAAATATATTTTTTTTTAAGTTTATTTATTTGGAGGGAAAGAGAGAGTGGGACAGGGGCAGAGAGAGAGGGAGGGAGAGAATCCCAAGCAGGCTCCGCACTGTCAGCACAGAGCCTGAGGCAGGGCTTGAACTCACAGACTGGGGAGATCTTGACCTGGGCCAAAGTTGAACGCTCAACGGACTGAGCCACCCAGGCGCCCCTCCCTCTCCATTTAGGAAATATTTACAGCACACTCCCTAGGTGCTTAAACACACTGCTTAGTACCTTACATGTGTCCCTTCATCTGGCCACTCAACAACCCATGCTTGTTTGGTTCATTCAACTGGTCAGCCCTATGAGGAAGGGACCACCATTATCCAAGTTCTCCAGTTGGGGAGACTGAGGGCCAGAGAGACAAAAGGTGGCAGGTGACAGGGGCTCACCCCTACTCTCTGCTGCCCCCCTAAATCGTGAGGAGTGATGTGTCAGTGAAAGCCAAGCTTGGGGGGGGGGGGTGCATCACATACCTCCTTCTGCTTCAGTTGAGAGTCACATGTCCTGCCTGGGCCCGGAGTCCACGGGGACAGAATGAGGCGAGCTCCTCCCTGTGCCCCAGCCCCCTTCACCCGGGACTGAGCACCGAGCTTCACCCTAAAGAGAGACCAAAAGTACTCTGCTTTTGTTGATGGTAAAACTAAGTGACGTGTCCCACGCGTCAGGCAGTTGACGTGCCGGTGACGATATCCGGAAGCACGGACGGTTGGGGACGAGGATCCGGAAAAGGTCTCGAGTGTTGTATGGTGAACACAAAGGAGAAAAGCCACGTGTGTGTAACGGAGAGGGTCATGTTTATGCGGGCGGCTGGCTCCAATTTCGTTTTGACCTCAGATACTCTAAGTAACGGGAAAGTTAGGGATGAAGTTGCCGGGAATTGGGTAGAGTGAAAAAATCGTGATGATGTTTTATGACCGTTGACCTTGTTCAGCTAAAAAAGCAGAGTGTGTACTTACAAATCATAATACCTTCCGTGGACGGCAAGATGCTTAAAGTGATTACGGTAATTCTAAAGTCATCGAACGACAGTACAGAGCTATTTAATGACAAAAAAAAAAAAAAATCAGAAAATGTGGAAAAATAAACTTGAATGGCTAATCAATACTAATAAATCAAAACAAATTAATCCCTTGCTTTAATTCGGTAATATTTTAACTATCAGATGTGAAAAGCCACAGATGTTGAGTTTCATTAATATGGAATTAGTCATGCAATTGCATATTTTTAAAAATCGTTATTTTGTGTCCTCCAAATTAAAAATTTTAAAGAAATTAGTTTTGAGACGCAGAGCACATTACGTGCATGGTTTTCTTGGTCTGATTATAAATAGGTCTATTTTCTTCTTATTAACAGATTTCTGTGTTCTTCTTTTGTTTGAAGGAGATTAACCAAATTGATTTTTTATTTTGTTCTTGACTGAGGTTGGCAATCGGGTGTGATGTGGGAGCTGGGGGGCATGAGATCAGCACCCACGTTTTAGGTGAGCCCTGTCCAAGATGAGATTCTGTGGGCTGAGACCCTCATTTCGCACTATGGGAGTGTTCTTTGCCCAGATCTAGAATCATCAGTCAGAGCCAGGAAAGGGAGCCTTGAAAACAGAAGTCCCTTTTGTCTTGCACTATTATTTTATAAACCAAGAAGGAAGCTTGGAGAAATCATACGATTTGCTCAAGCCACCCAAATGTTAATGGAAGAGACTAGAAGCAAACCCTTCCATGTGTCCTTATTACGTTGAAGGCAAGACCTACATTCTTAAGATGGCTGTAAGGCCCCCGTCAGACTTCCAGCCTCCATTCATACTGCTTCCCCTGATCTTGTACTTCAGCCATTGACCCTGTTTTAAATCTTTGATGATATCATGCCCCCCTTCTACCACAGGGCCTTTGCACAAACGATGGCATCCCTTATTTTTCCACTTAGCTCCATCTGAGGCCTTCAGATCTTGGCTTCACTGGTGCCTCCCCCAGCCTTGGGACGAGGTCAGACCCTCCTATCTTTCTCCTTACTGGTATTTCGCATCTTTTCTCCCAAAGGCTTATCACTTCACTCACTTGCATGGGCCAAAGCAAGTCATATTGCCAAGCCTGGTCCCAGGGAGGGTGGGAAGTCTGAAGGCAGTTGAGTGGCTCTAAGTCATGTTCTTAAGGGTAAATGGGACAAATAACACAATTTTCCACAGGGCCTGGCTCAGGGCACAGTCAGTGCAAAAACACACATAAAGCAGAGTAAAAAAAAAAAAAAAAAAGAGGATGGGGGAAGAAAGGGGGCAAGGCCATCTTTTTTAAAAAAAAATTTTTTTTTTTTTAACGTTTATTTATTTTTGAGACAGAGAGAGACAGAGCATGAACGGGGGAGAGTCACAGAGAGAAGGAGACACAGAATCTGAAACAGGCTCCAGGCTCCGAGCCGTCAGCACAGAGCCCGACGCGGGGCTCGAACTCACGGACCGCGAGATCATGACCTGAGCCGAAGTCGGACGCTTAACCGACCGAGCCAGCCAGGCGCCCCAAGGCCATCTTTATTCATAATGGGGCCACTGTCCCGTGTGGAGAGGGATGTGCAAACAAACGTGATGTGATGTGGCCATTGCCCTGATGGAATGAGGCCAGGAGCACAGTTAGAATACGGACTCTGGTGTCTGAGAAGCCAGGGTTACCGTGAACGTTTGCTGATCGGCTGTGCACCCGTGAGCAGGTGCCGTGATTTCCCTGAGCCTCAGTGATGTTCCTGTTCGGTGGGGCTTTGCTTTCTGTTTAAGGGCACAAGAGGGTTAAGTGGGATAGTGAACACGGCCAACAGTATAGAATGTGACTTCAGTAGGAGCTCTCTAAATGGCTTCCACCATCACGAGGGTGCCAGGGATAAAATGTCTTGGGGGTGGGGGGGGGTCTTTGTGGGTGTTGCCCAGATGGCCTTTACCCCCGTCCCCCAGCTACCAACAGCTCTCAGCCGCCCCCCCTCATCTGGAGAACTGCCCTTGGGCTACAGACGCCCACTTGACCTGGGGGCAGCAGAGAGCCGACGAATGGCCGATTCAGCGGTAACAAAGGCACGTCCTTTGCTACAAGGTGCAGACAACTCTTGAGTGTATTTATGTTCCAGAAACCCCACCCCATCTGTGGGGCAGGTCAGGGCCAGCCTTGACCTGAGGCTGAATCCTTGTTGTTTCCTTCCCTTCCCTGCCCCACCCACCGTCCCTCCACTGGCGATCTTTCCTGAAGAGCTCTCTGTCCCTCTGAAGCGTGTGACCTGGGGCGGTAAGAGAGACTGTCTTAGGCTGCCAGCGTGGGGCCCTTTTGTGATGACTTTCGTGATGATGGCGGTTGGGGGGAGGTGCAGCCCAGGACAGGCATTCCGAGAAGAGGAAAGAGCATACCACACCCCCTTGATTGTAAAATGAACATTTCCCCCCATCTTTATGGCTTCTGGAATGGGCGCGTGTCTTAGGGTGAAAACCTGTCAGCGCAGACGTGGTTGAGCATTGGCGGTAATCGTAGGCGAGGGGCTCTGTTGGGAGCGGCGTGGCTCCAGGAAAGACTCCCCTGGCCGTGCACGGGGCGAGCTGCACGGGACCCCAGAAGCAGTCCTGCATGATTCTCTGGGACACCTTCGGGGAGCTGAGCCCATGGCCCCCGCCTCTCAAGGGCCATGTGGACGAAGCCCTGTGAACAGAGCTGATGTCTTGCAAGGCCTGGGGGCCTTCCCAGATGCTCTCTGGCACATCGGGGCTTTCCCTCGGCACATCTCCTCTTTTGACAAAACCTGTCGCTCCTTATCCCCCAAATGCTGTAAACAGAAGGCATTGGGGGCACCTGGGTGGCTCAGTCGGTTAAGCGTCCGCCGTTTGGTGTTGGCTCAGGTCGAGATCTCACGGTTTTGTGGGTTCGAGTCCCACGTCAGGCTCTGTGCTGATAGTGTAGAGCCTGCTTGGAATTCTCTTTTCCTCCCTCTCTCTCTGCCCCTCCCCTCTCACGCTGTCTCTGTCTCTCTCAAAAATAAATAAATAGGGGCGACTGGGTGGCTCAGTCGGTTAAACGTCTGACTTCAGCTCAGGTCACGATCTCGCGGTCCATGGGTTCGAGCCCCGCGTCGGGCTCTGTGCTGACGGCTCAGAGCCTGGAGCCTGCTTCTGATTCTGTGTCTCCCTCTCGCTCTGCCCCTCCCCCGTTCATGCTCTGTCTCTCTCTGTCTCAAAAATAAATAAACGTTAAAAAAAAAAATTAAAAATAAATAAATAAATAAACCAAAAAAGATTAAACAGGAGGCATGTTCCTGCAAAGATACAACAGACCCGCACTTTAAATTTTTTTTTTTAAGTTTATTTATTTATTTTGAGAGAGCGAGAGAGAGGGAGAGAGCGGGGAAGGGGCAGAGAGAGAGAGGGAGAGAGAATCCCCAGCAGCATCCGTGCTATCAGCACAGAGCCCAACACGGGGCTTGAACTCATGAACCGTGAGATCGTGACCTGAGCCGACACCAAGAGTCGGATGCCTAACCGACCGAGCCACCCAGGCGCCCCAACAGACCCACACTTTGAACACACCTCACCGTCAGAGTGGCCCTTCTCGGACGGCTCCCAGCAACGGCCAGCTGGACCGTGGCAGAGGTGAACGTTGGGCCGCTTTTGCTGCGTGGTCACCGTGGGACCCGATTCCTTCCCTGCCTCCCACTGGGCGTGGCCCACCATCGGGAGGGGGAGGTGTGTAACTTAGGGGGGGGATGAGTGAAGTTAGGCCCACGTGCCCCTGACCCTGCGGAAGTCAAGGCCCCCATGCCCAGCCCGGCCCTTCATGGAGCTTTCTCCCTCTTGCACGCTGTATGCACTGACCGTGCAAGTCTCTTGTTTCCCAGGCACCCGTCGTCTATGTCCGGGGGCCTCCTCTCTCTCTTCCCGCCGTGGCTTGGTTCACACGCAAGGAATAAGCCTGTGCCACACATCTGTCAGCCTAAAATTCATGGAGCTATTTGGAAGCAAAACCAAGAAAAACAAAACTGATTAGGGAAAGATCTGCTTTCAGAAAAACCTATTTCTGTCACAGAGGGATGGATAAATAAAATAATGTTTCAATAATTTATGCAGCCCGCGCGCGAAAAAACATGGCAAATGTAAAATGAGGGCAACACATAAAGAACAACCGAAGTTGATAGCTGCTTTAATCAGTTCGGTTGATAATTCTAAAATAAATTGGAAAAATCAGTCTTGCTCTCAGCTTTTGAATGATGATGGGAGATGGGATGGTTCTTTCCTCTGGAAAACGCATGCTCTTTTTGGGTCCCCCAAGGACGTGGCCCTCAGCACCCCCCCCCCCCGCCCTGGAGGGGGGTCTCCCCCTCCCCCCGCCGCCAGCTGTCCATCATTCTGTCTTGACCCCTCCACGCACCCCCCGGCATGTTCACCTCCCAGACCGGCCTCGGCGCCCTGGTCTCTTCTAGAACAACTCAGGGATTCCTCTGTGGATGAGGTGGACCGGCTCTTGGGAGAGCAGATTTGTAAGTCTCTATTTTTCAGATGGCCCCCGCCTCTCAAGCTGCTGCTCACACGGTCCTCGAGGCAACAGTGGGAAAGATGTAGAACCATATTTCGGTGCTTTTGAGCAAACACGGGAATGCAGCAAGTCGGCTCCCCGGGTGCTGACTTCAGGGAAATAGGAAGATAATGGAGGTGGTGGTTGTGGATGGGGGTCCCCTCAAGAAGACAGGACCTCACAAGGGACCTCTTTCCCCAAACCAGACTCTGAAGGTCCCCTGATGTCTTAATCCAGAGCCCTCCCCTTCTGGCTTTCTGCTCAGCCCCCAGCTCTTCACATCTAGGGGTACTGGCTGTGCAAGGACGCCTTCCGCTCGGGCTGGGGAGTCCACGGAAAGGGAGCACGGGGGGCGCTCCGCTGAGCTCCTGTCGGTAAGAGACAGCCTGGGCGTCCATCCGTAAAACTGCAAGCTACTTCCATTTTACCTGATGGGCCGACCTCAGAGGCGCAGTGGAGACGTAGCCTGCGTGGAACTCTCTGGACTTCTGGGATCGAAATGGCCGTGGAGAAGGCAGAAACCAATATGGCGTCCAGAAGCTCGGAGTACGTGTGGCCCCTACCCTTCGTAGGCTGGACCTCCTCGGCCGATTGCCTTGTCGGTTCCTGGTGCCTTCATTCTGCCACTTCTCCTTGCCATCACCGTAACAGCCTGCATCCCGTGACAGCAGAGGCGGAAGGAAGGCCCGAAGGCAGGACGCTTGCCTCTAGTGAAGCTCGTCTTTGGCTGTGCTGGTCATATGATACCCCTCATGAGCACGGATGAGTCTCCAGGCGGATGAAAGTACACCTGCCATCTTGGCCTCGTGGCTGACACCTGGGTTCCCGCGTGACCACCCCAAGTCCAGCATCAGCAGATCAGACAAATACCAGAGATGTCCAGGGTCTTGTGCCCCGTCGTAGCTTCAGAGCCTGGATGAGCACCTGCCGTCGGGGGTACCTAGCACTGTTGAATGGGAGAAAGAAAGCACACGCCAACTCGGGAAAAGTATGGGGGAACAGTCTAAGACGAGAGGCCACACAGGTTTCACTGTGGGGCCGTGGTCAACAGGATGTGAGCGACTGTGACTGGAGAATAAATGTAAGAGACATGGAGGGCACGTTCCGACTTTAGTCTCTCTCTCCTCCTTCGAAGCTGATGCTCACTCAGATTCTAATTAGCGAGCTCTCCTTTTAAGCACCTCTCCGTAACCCGCCAGTCCACACCTCTCCCATTCCAGTGCAGAAATGCTCCCTACGATGTTCTAAACAAGTGGTTCATCAGCCTTCTGTCGTACCTACAACGACGGGGAGCTCATTACCATACAGAGAAGCTTTAACGCTGGATACCCCTCTGTTACAACGCACAGAAATCTGTTCTGGCCATTTCTATTTGTTGGACAGGAGTCTGAGGTCCAAAACCCTCCAGGGGCTTCATGTGCAGACCCCCCACCTCCACCCAATTCTCAGTTGCTCTTTGGTAATAGTGTCCTGCCCCTGAGACTTTGCTTCTCTAAAGAAATGGTCTCGGCTCTTTCCATAGGTTCCTGGGCGACATGATCGTGAGACTCTTCATCTCCTGGCTCTTTCCCGTTTGCCCCGAAGCACGATATCCCACCAAGGGCAGCCTCAAAGCAGGGCGGGGTTGTCTTGCGTTTCTCTGGCACTTTGCACGGCATTCTCACGCCCCAGGTGGTGGTAGGAGGGATCCGCTGAGCCGAATGTGTTTCCTCTCTTGGGAAGGACCTTTGTCTGTGTGTCCGTCGGGTTCCCCTGGAGGGTCTGCCTGCACTTCTCTTCCCGTCCACCAGGGCGGATCTGAGCCACCTGAAGTCAATCCTATTTTACTTCTGTTTGGCATTTCCTGGCCCAAGTGGGTGCTTAGGAAATGTTCGGGGAGCGAATAAATGCATTTAGCTGCCACACCTCGGCACACTCAAGACTGGCCCAAGAGCGAGTGCTTGAAAAAAATCCCCCGGCCCCGGCAGCTCCGTGTTTCTGCTCTATCGAGGTCTGATGACGGACGATCGCTTATCTCTCTCTCCTTCCGTCTGTCTGTCTCCAGCTCTCCGTTGGAGTTCAGCTCTCTTTCCCTCTCCGAGCCCTCCCTCCCCGGCCCCTTTGTCGACACTTGATCATTTACATCAAGTTGACATTCGCAGAGTTTACTCAGGGGTCTGTAATTGTATTCTTTCCCCGGTTCTGCATTACCAACCATGAAAATGGAATCTTATCATCCCTGACCAATTTTTAATGTACAAAATGATTTGGCTGAGGTTCAAAGGGAGGCACAATTGAAATCAGGTGAATGATACATGTAGTTTTTTCAGTTCCTCCGTGCTTAGATTTGATTTTTTTTTTTTTCCGGCAAAGCATAGAAGAAAGAAGAAGTAGACTATTTTTGCAAGTTATATAAGTGCGTCTGGGTGCTGTGTAGGTGTGAATCTCTATGCATCCCCAAAGCACAAATATGTATATGCGTGCATGTTTCCCTATATTACCATACTCACATGTCACATGTGTGCACCTATTTAGACATAAGCAAACAGATATAATTATATTGTTTGCAATTTTATTGATGGCAATCAAATTTGCAATGATCCTTAAAATGTATTCAAAACACCCAAAGGGCTGGAACAGCCCTGCAGTGAGTGCCCAGGATTAATGCCTAGACTATTCAAATGAAGCCCCCCCCCCACACACACCCCTTTGTTAATTCAGAAAGGAACCCCTAGGGAGAAGGCGGGACTCTCTGGCCACAATCCTCCCAAGCCTTGGATACACTAATATGTAATACCCTGATGTCCTTTTGTAAACGTCATCCTAAAGGGAATAGGGAAGAAGCCGGAATGTTTTAGCCAAAAAGTATAGGTGATTTGGTGAGTGATTTGTTGAGAAGATTCTAGGACTGGTGCCTTTTTACCCACCTGCCTAGGTGTGCCGGAGGAGACAAGCCCACACACCTGGCTTTGAAGGGCAAAGGCATTATCCACCCCCACCGTCCCCTGCCAAGTTCTTGGCCAGGGACTCTCGCGTATGGCACAAAGGGGTCCCTGTCTGACAAGGGCTGGACCCAGGGCTACGTGGGGGTCATGCCGTATCTCATTAAGTATTGGGCTTGCTCCCCTTTTTTCCCAAGAGGAAATAGGGGGGCTCAGAAAGCTTCAGTAAGATCCCCAAGATCATACCACCTGGTTCAATGGGGGATGTCAGAGGCAAGTTCAATGTGGGGGCCCGCAAGGGGCGTAACCAGTTTCTCTCAGGAGACCCCTGACAAGATGTAAGCTACGGGGGCAAAGTTCCAGCGGGCGTTAGGATTGTTGTGAACTCAACGATTGAAAGGAATCAACGATCAGACTGATGTCACCACGCAGGGAGGTTTTCTGGGTTATACCCAAGGCTCCGTCTCAGTCTCTGTCTTGCTGATCGTACTCCTTGGCAACTCAGATGAAGGGCCTAGATGGTTTCTTATGACATCTGCAGCTGCTACAAAGTGGGAAAGAAATGTTCCTGCCTTGGCTGCCCATTCTGGAGATGATCCTGATGCCTCGTCGTGGGTCCACATTCATCAGGACAGATCATACACTAACCCAAAGTGCCTGGTTCCCGGAGACACCCACCCCCAATCCCAAATATCACAGCAGTACCATTTTAAGCACACGATTTTCACCCAGAAGAGGAGCCACGGCTAATAACAGCTATCACTTCCGAGTGTCTTTTGTGGGCCAGGCATTTTATACACGAGCAGCCACCTTTAATTCTCCTGGTATTCTGCTTAAAGGGAGCAAATCACCTACTAACTCAAAGTCGAGGTTGCTCTGGAACAGCCAGACCAGGATTTGAGCCCAGACTTTCTCCAGGCTCGGGGCTGGGTTTGGGCGGAGCTGGGAGGGGGCTGAGAGGCTGGGTCACAGACGTCTGTAGCCGTTTTGAAGGTGCCCACCCCGGGGCTGGCTGGGAGACCTCCGCTATTGCCTCTGCAGGACCCCACAACAAGATCTGCAGCGTCCATGACTCTCGCTCGCTCTTGTGACTGTCTGCGCGTCTGCCCAGCTCTTCCTGCCTCCCTTAGGTGGGGGACAGTCCGGAGGTCAAGTCCCCATGCCCGAGGAGGCACTTCAGGGCCCGTGTGTGTCTGTGGACGGCACAGAACTCGGCCAGCTGCCCCTGTGACATTCCCCTCACAACTTTTCTCAGTTCTGGCCTCATTGCTTCCCAGGCCTTGAAACTGTGGGACAGACGTGGTCATGGATGGGCCGTTGTGGGACTTGCTGGGCTAACAGGCCTTCTGTTTATGAAAAGGGAATCTTCCAGGTGTCTGGAGGGATGTCAGGGACTTGAAAGGCTCCTCCGATGAAAGGAAAGAGACACCAGCCTCTCAGGGGGCTTTGCTGTCCCCACCCGTCCCGCATTTGCTGGTGGCCGTGCTGGCTGAAGACGAGGCATCCTCCGTGCGGGCTGTGTCTGTGTTTCTAGACGTGTTACACACGTAGACATATGTGCACACACGTGTGCTCACAGGTGTGGCTCTGCACCCAGAAGTTGCGGGGCGATGTGGCTTTTCATTGTCGTGTAGTGAAACCAGCTCTTCTGTGGGCTCTAGAAAGGCGTTCCGTTGGTTCTTTCTGAAATCGCTTTTGGTAGATCTCTTCAACTAGAAGGAAGAAAACGACGTGTTCTTACTTGCACCAGTGTAAGAATTCAAAGAGAGGATTTGTGCCCATAGAAGAGGACGCTAAGTCAGGCTTCTAACGTGCAGCTAAGATTATACAAGTCTTCTGCTCAAAAACCTTTAATATCGAAAGTACCGGGGCACCTGGGTGGCTCAGTTGGTTCAGCGTCCAACTTCGGCTCAGGTCATGATTTCACAGTTTGTGGGTTTGAGACCCGCATCGGGCTCTCTGCTGTCAGCACACAGCCTGCTTCAGATCCCCTGTCCCCCTCTCTCTCTGCCCCTCACCCTCTCGTTCTCTCTCTCTCTCTCTCTCTTTCAAAAATAAATAAACGTTAAAAAAATGAAAAAAAGAGAAAGTACCAATGCCTTCGTGTATGTAGGTATTTGTTTTGGCGTTCAGGACCCTCTGTGATATAAACCTTGACCCTGTCTCAAGGCTTGTACCTCCTGATCTCCTACTGCACCCCACATTCTGGACAAACGGGGTTCCCGTCTCCCTCCTTCATCTGGATCCTACACTTTTCAAACTTTGTCTGCATTCTCAGGCTATCTCCTCTGCTGGCAATGCATTGCTTACGTTCATTGATTTTCAATTCTGCCCATCCTTCAAAGACTATCTCAAACCCCCCTCTTCCTGGATCATTCACTGATCTTTTTGATCAAATGTGAGTTGTTTTTACTTTGATGTCCCAAAGTGCCTCTTCTCTGTCTCCTACTTGGCACGTATTATGTTCTTTTTTAGAGATTCCCATTGGCTTTGGAATCAGACGGGCCTGCCTCTAATTCTGCCCCCGTTACTTATTAGTCATATGAGGGGCAGGCTGCCTAGCTTTTCAAGACCCCGATTTCCTAAACCATTAACATGGAAGAACAAAACCCGCATTTCAAGGTTTTGACCAAATGATCGCATGAAATCATATACACAAAGTGTGTAGCCAAGTGCCTAGAGCAGAACGAGTGCTCAATACAGATGATTTACCTTCCTGTAAATATAAAACTTCCTGTTTACATTTTTTAAGGGCATGGGGCAGCCGCAACAGATAAACTTTCTTTGAAAAAATTATTTAAAAAAAAATTTTTTTTTAATGTTTATTTATTTTTGAGACAGAGAGGCAGAGCATGAGCGGGGGAGGGACACAGAGAGAGAGGGAGACACAGAATCCAAAGCAGGCTCCAGGCTCCGAGCTGTCAGCACAGATCCCGACACGGAGCTTGAACCCACGAACTGTGAGATCATGACATGAGCCGAAGTTGGATGCCCAACCGACTGAACCACCAGGTGCCCCCCAAAAATTATTTTTAATGTTTATTTTTTCTTGAGAGAGAGAAAGGCACAGAGTGCGGGTGGAGAAGGGGCAGAGAGAGAGGGAGACAGAGAATTGGAATCAGGCTCCAGGCTCCGAGCTGTCAGCACAGAGCCCGACGTGGGGCTTGAACCTGTGAACGGTGAGATCATGACCTGAGCAGAAGTCTGGCACTTAACTGACTGAGCCACCCAGGTGCCCTGCAACAGGTAAAATTTAAAGTCTTAGGGGCTTACCACGGTGGATGTTTACATCTGACTCAGACTCTTAAAGTGTACGTGCTGGGTAGCCTTTCATTCAGTGAGTCAGAGATGCACATTTATTTATTTTTTATGTATTTATGTATGTATGTATATATGTATGTATGTATGTGTGTGTGTGTGTGTGTGAGAGAGAGAGAGAGAGAGAGAGACAGAGACAGAGAGCAGGGGAGGGGCAGAGAGAGAGGGAGACACAGAATCCAAGGCAGGCTCCAGGCTCTGAGCTGTCAGCACAGAGCCCAGCGTGGGGCTCAAACTCATGAACTGCAAGATCATGACCTGGGCTGAAGTTGTACGCTTACCTGACTGAGCCACCCAGGCACCCCAGAGATACACATTTATTGTTGCATACTTTCTACGGGTCAGGAGGCCAGGCACAGTTTAGCTGAGCTGGGTCCTCTGCTCAGGATCTCACAGGCTACAATCAGGTGTTAGCTGGGCTGCAGTCTCATACAGAGGCTCAACTGGGGAAGGACCAGCTTCCCCGCTTGCCCAAGCTGTTGGCAGAATTCATCTCCTTGCACCTGTAGGACTGAGGGCCGTGGTTTCTTTCTGTCAGTTGGAGACATACCCAGCTCCAGGCGGCTGCCCTCAGCTTCTGGAAACTTCCCTCAGTCCCTTGCCACGTGCACTTCCTCAACACGGCTGCTGGCTTTCTCAAGCCAGCAACGATCATCTGTAGGAGTCTGCTAAAGTCTTAACTAATTTGATGTAACCACAGGAATTCCGTCTCATCATTTTGCCACACTCTATTGGGAGGAAGAAAGTTACAGGTTTCCATGGTCAAGTGTTGGAATTTTCCAAGCAGGTTAATCCCAGAAGGTGGGGATCACTGGGGTCAGTTCCAGGTAGATTATGATTTCAACCTCAGAAAATCTGCAAGACAAAATATATAGGCTATATCATTTCTAGCATCTACAGAGACATTTAATTCATAAATGTATTAAATTAATTACACATAAATGTATTAAATTAATTAATTAAATTAATACACTACATGCTGGGTACGTCCAGGTACTGGAGGTGTAAAGAAAAGCATTCATGTGCCGGTTTGCTCTTGAGAGCATTCTTCTGCTACTGTCTGTCCTGCTCCACGTGGTAGGAGGTTACATTTCCAGGCATTTCCAGATAGATTCGGCCAATGGGGGGCAGCGGGATAAGACTGGAAGGAGATAGGACAGCAGAACCCAGGGTATTTTTACCCTCCTTTCTCTAGTGTCGGTGGCTTTTCCACCAAGCACGAGCTGTGATTCCAGAACACTGCTGAACACTCCGTGCGGGTGTCATTGGGCAGTGAATCCAAGGTCTGTTCTCTTGTAGATTTCACATGACAAAGCGTTTTGCTTGCACATTCCACTCCTTCTATCTGGCAGCTGGAAAGAGAAGAGGGAACTTCAGTGGGTAGATGTCGAAGAGGGCAGGCCATAGCCTCACGAATGACCGTGATAACAGTAACGTGCCATCCTGGGAATGAGTGCGTGAATGAACAATTTCTTCATTTAGCAAATGTTTCCTGAGTGCCCCCTTTGTGCCAGACGCTGCTCTAGACTTTTGGAAGGTATTCAGCTAACAAAATATCTTCAAATCCCTTCCCGCATGGAGCTGACATTCCAGGGAGAGGGACCGATATGAATGGTGAAAGTAACAATTTAGTAAATTATAAACCCAGTTAGAAGGTGATCAATACTATGTAGAAAAATTAGAGCAGGGAAAGAGGGTGGGGAGGGCCAGGGGGTGGACGGTAAAAGCCCATTGCTGTTCATTCTGTTTCCTCCACTACCTCTCAGTTCCTGAACTGGGGTTCAGTGCCCACCGAACCTCCACTCTCTGTTGAAGTTGGCATTATGACGTCCGTTTTCCAGATGAGAAAACTGAGATTCAGACAGAGCCACAGACTTGTCCCACCTGGACCAGCTGGCTGTAGAGTTGGGGTTTGAACCTGCGTTTCTCTGTAAAGGTTTGCACCTCGCCGTCTGCCTGCCCACCAGGGATGCGAAACTGAGCTTGGGGGACGAGAGCCCCGGCTGCGAAGTCAGTAGGTCCGGGCGCTGGCAAGCTGTGTGACCTCGGGATAATCACCTCACCTCTCTGGACCTCAGAGGTCTCATGCATAAAATGATGGCGTGGCAGAGAGCGCTGTGTGTTCCCCACACCACGTTTTCTTTTCTTCTTGGGTACCCCGCTTACAATCTCCAGCCCCCCTTGCCCTTGGGGTGGGGGTGGGGCTGTGGGGTTGATCTCTGGCCCTGTGCAACACGTCAGCCACGCTGTCTCTGTGCTGGAGGAGGGCAGGGACTCAGGGGAGGGACGTAGGGGATGGGACACCATCTGACGGGAGGGGCCTGTGTTTCTGAATGACTGTGCGGAGCAGAGCCACCCCACTGCGATGGTGACAAACACGCCTTGGATGCGCTGTGGGTGGGGCGAATTGTCCCTGGGGCGCACAGGTGGGGTGGGCCAGATCCCAGCTCTCACAGCAGTGCTCCTGGTGCCCACTGTCGGGCCCGGCCTGGGCTGGAGGGGGAGGTGGCCGGCAGGATCCGGGTGCCCGGTCTCCTGCTTACAAGATACCTCCTGAGATTTTGCTTGGGAGAAGAGGGTCCGTGGTCAAGGCAAGACTGAGAAAGCCGATGAGTTTTGTCGCCTCGGGCTCTCAGTGGCTGAGTGGTCCTGGGATCTGGGCCACATCCCTGCTGAGGCCCGTCCTGCCGTGCAGGGTGCCTCCTGTGTTTGGGTGGGCTCCACAGGGCAGAGTCAAGGGGAACAGACAGTGAGCGGATTCCACCTTTGGGCCAGACCACGGTTCAGTCCCTGCCTCCAAAGAGCTCACGTGTTAGGGGCGAAAAGCAAGGAGAGGTGTCTCTTGGGAAAATTCCTTTGGTATGTGTCGTGGAGAAAGTGCGAGGCTCTAAGGCGGGAGGCCGAGCCTGGCCCCCGACTCCTTGGCTGGCCTGTCTGGTCTCCAGTTTCCTCCTGTGTAGGATCAGACAGACCTGGACGCCCTCCGACCATCTCTTCTGGCTCCTTAATCCTCTCCGACGCCCCCGCTCGTCAAAGCAGCTGCTTCCGGGCTGGCGTCTGAAGTAATTGTGGACACCTGTGAGCTCAGGGGGACAAGGGCAGGTGGGCAAGGTCAAAGGGAAAACCAGTCTGTGGCCAAGGAGGCCCCTTCGGCCCCCGGCTGCCCCTGCAGAAGGCACTTCTCCACCCCACGGACTCCCGACATCAGCGTGCCTTATTCAGAATCTTGTCTGGAGCTGGTGGGGCGACGGGACGGGTGAAGGATCCACCTCGGAGCGCCTTCGCGGTGGGATTCCGGGCCCACTGCACCCCTGGGGAGTGGAATAGCGTGATGGCGAAGGCTGTGGCTTCGCTGCCCTTGGCCGGACCTGGGTTTGAATTCCGGCTTCGATCCCAGCTTCACCACTCACCGGCTGTGTGACAGGAGAAAAGTTGCTTCACCTCTCTGAGCCCCTGTTTCCCTATCCGTAAAATAGAGATCAAATTGGAGGTTAAAAAAAAAAAGGGTAGTTGTAAATATTTGATGGCGACGATATGATGATCACGATAATAAAAATGAAGGTGATAAGGACAGTGGGTAAAAATTAGTGGGCACCTGTCGTATGCCGGGCTTTGGGTGTTCTATTTATTGGCTTTATCTCACTTCGTCTTTACCTCAGCCCTCTGAAGCATGTGCTGTGTATGTAATGGGCTTGGCTCATAGGGGAGGTTCGACAAGTGGTTCATCCGTTCGTTCACTCGCTCGCTCATTCATTCGTGCACTCGGTCACGGTCCCCAGTGTTTTCGAGTGCCTACTCAGACGCTGCGCTAGCTCCGTGGCTTTCCAGAACGTGCAGTCACGCAAGAGGCACGGTCGTGCACCGACGAACGGCACAACTAATGCGTGAATTACAATTGGGAAGTCTCGAGAAGATGGAGGGCTGGGATCTGATTTCCGCCCAGGGGAATCCAGGCGGGCTTCTGGGAGGAGGTGGCAAGATCCGGTCCAGGAAGGATGGATAGAGCATGGTTTAGAGGCACTGGAAGGGGTGCTCCAAGGCGAGGGAGAAGGGGAGACAGAGCCATGGTGGGTGACCGCCCGTGGCCCTTCTGGCCCTGAAGTGGCTCGTGCAGTGGGTGGGGCGAGCGCGGGTGATCGGTAAGGCTGAACGTGGGTGGGGGAGCTGGGCCCCCTGAGCAGGTCCCGACGCTGGGGCCACACGTGGTGTTTGACACCTTCAAGTGTCTTGCAGATGATGAGAGAAGAATATGTCCGCGTGTTTAGAGGGGGGGAAAATGTCTGCGAAGGTTCAATTAACTTCATTTTTTTTAACTTTTAAAGATTTTTTTTTAAGTTTATTTATTTTGGCACAGAGAGAGAGAGAGAGAGAAAGAGAGAGAGCACACAAGCAGACGGGGGACAGAGAGAAAGGGAGAGAGAGAATCCCAAGCAGGCTCCAGGCTATCAGCGCAGAGCCCGACGTGGGGCTCGAGCCCACAAACCGAGAGATCGTGACCTGAGACGAAACCAAGAGGCGGATGCTCGACCGCCCTTTGCTTTTATTTATTTACTTAATCCGCTTCTCTTCTCATCCTTGATGACGATGTGCAACCCTCAGAAGGGAAGCGGGGAGCAGGGGAGCAGCCCAGCCGAGCCCCTTCTCCTGCAGGCCGTTTCCAGGTCGGGAGGCGGCAGGTTCGGCTGCCCCAGAGGGAGGAGGGTGACCGGGGAGCACGGCTACTCCTCGGCCTGTCCTGCGAAACGCTCGACACGACCCCTTACAACAGCTGAGCAACAGTGGGCCCGAGTTAGTCACCCCTGAAGGCTCGAGTCTTTTGAACAAGAGGCCTCTTTCAGATCTCTTTTGGACGGGAGAGGGTGAACCTAGTTGACTTTTAAAACCTGAGTGTATTTATTTTTTGGGTTTGGGCTTGATCTTGCTGTCCGTCGACAGGCTCTCTAACACCCTAGAAGCACAGAGAAGGGATTTGGTGACGTTTTAAAAACGGACGGCTTTATTCCCTCACATGAAAGCCCGGGGACGGGGTCTGCTCGCTTTTGAATGCTTCCCATTAGCACCCGCCGATGACATCCAGCCCTTGAACCGTGTTTAATTGAAAATGGCAAATAAACATTGCCCAGCCAGAGCTCCCGTGCCCGGCAGCTATTGGACTCATTAAAAGGAAAAATGACCAGCTTCCCGACCGTCCACACGGGCCTTTCCGTATGTAATGTGGGCTGTTAGTTTGGACTGGCATTAATTTTTTATCAGTCCTTAGTAATTAACATTGTATTTCTGCTGATAAACCCCATCAATATGGTGATTTGATTAGCAAAACATAAAACTACTCATTAAACTCCAATTATGTGGCTCAGGTATAATTTGATTTTGATTGGTTGAAAAAACGCTGGTGTGTTTCCTTGTGGGCTCCCCCCACCCCCCCACCCCTACTCCTCTTTAAAAATACTCCGTGAAGGGCTCGGTTTACAGTGCTGGTGGCCGAGGCCAGGCGCAGTGAACAAAGACTATTTTCCTATCATGTTTACTAAGGACTCAGTGGCATTTAGGTACCCAAAGGCTGACATTTATGGAATCTAATAGTCAGAGTCGGCGAGATGACCCAGCCCTCCCGTTCCTGGTGGGAGGCCTCCTGGAGGGGGCGGTCATCGTCCAGGAAATCAGGAGTCCACGTGGCAAATAAAGAGCGCGGGTTTTTTTCTGCGCTGCAGGAATGAAGTGGATTTTTGAGGACTGCCGAGCGGGGGGGCGCGGGGCCAGCGACCTCAAAGCCTGGTTTTGCGTTGCTCTCTCTGGGGAGGGGCGGACGCGCCCCTCTCCGCGCTTTGCGCAAAGAACCCGACCCGGTAGAAACGAGCAGAGGCGACCCGCGAAGACTCCGGCGTCCTGGGTGTCAGTGGAATCGGCCGCCACGGAAGGGTTTGGTGGGACAGGTCGAAATGCAGTTCGAATGTTCAAGGTGGGATGTCCGCGTTCAACTAGTGTGAGTTCGGGGGGCGGGGGCGGGGTGCTGCCCTAAGGAACTGATTCGTCCCACAGGGATTCGTGGGATGTTTATTATGGGCCGGACAGTGGTGTTGCGCTGGGGCTCCGGGGGCTCCAGGGGCAGGTGGAGACCGTGCTGGCATGGAACTTGCATTCTCCTGGAGCAGAGGTCCCCGAAGAAACCCTCGAAGGCTTTCCATCACGCTCAGAATACAATCCGAGACCCTTACTTACCATGGGCTGTGAGGCCCCCACCCCACCCCCTCTTACTCACCAGACCCTGCTGGCACTTGCTGTTCTTTGAACTCACCTGCCTCAGGGCCTTTGCACTGGCTATGACCGCTGCCTGGAATGATCTTCTCCAGGTTACTTGCCTGGCTTGCTTCCTCGGCTCACCCCCATCTCTGCCGTAAAGTCACCCCTGGGAGACACTTTCTCTGACTGATCTAAATACTCTAGCGGCTTCCGTCAGCCCTGATCTCGTGACGTCCTTGCTCTGCACTGTTTCTTCACAGCACTTAGCCCTGCTGGACAGTCTATCGTTTATGGTTGTTGATCTGTGTTCACCAGCGGAAAGAAAGCTCTTTGAGGGCAGTGACGTCAGGCTTCTCGTCATATCCATGGCATCGGAATGGTGCCTGACACTCCCTGAGGGCTCAGCATGGGTTAGCGAGTCGGTGACACGCAAGCTGATTCCAGGCAAGCAGATTCACCAGGACCACGTGGAGGTGACTGTGGCTGGAGACAGCCCTCGGGGAGGAAAGTCTCTTTGAACACTGGCTTTGGGTCAAGATCTCGGCGATGGGGGGAGTCATCCATGACAACATTTTTACAACTTCAGTTTCGAATTGGAAGATGGAGTTGGCAAAGTTCTCTGTCCACAGCTCCCCCCCCCCCACCCCGCCAGATGGCCACTCTTGTAGGACTTAGTCCTGCTCTCTGACTTCCAGCCACCGCCTCCCTCTGACAGGTGCGGCCGGGCCCCGTGGTCCCCGCCCGCAGGGAACCCACAGACAGCTCAGTGAGCCTTGCTCCTGCAAGACTTGGGAGACCCAAGTCAGCTTCTAGAATACACCTGCACGTGTCATGGGTCAAGAATGTCGAGCAGCCGACTCTGTCAGGAGGGTGAGACCCTCCCTCGAGGAGGCTTGAACAAAACCTACGGGGGCGGTCCCTTCAGGTGCCCTGCTGGCCTCATTGGCCTGGACAAGCCACATTTCCTCATCCACAGACCCGTCATTTCTCATCCCTCCGTCCTCCGCGCATCCGTATCCTCGGAGCCGTGGTGACGGTTGGAGTCGACCACGTCAGGGCCCCTGCTTTCTGAGAGATCCGTTTTGGGTGGGCTCAGAGACTCCCGTGTCCAATTGGGACTCTTGCTTAACTTGAAGGAGGCCGGAAATACAAGATCTCCAGTATACCGTGCTCGCAAGTGTGTGAAGAAACGACATGCTATCGGGACCCACCTCTGGCTTACGAATGAGGAATGAAAATAAGAAATCAGAGGGGATTTGGAAGTCGTCTGAGATGCCATTTTCACCTGTCAGGTTGACGATATTGCAGAGTGTTGGTGAGTTTGTGGGGTCATAGTCCTGCACTTACATTGGTGGGGATACAGTTTGCTGCAAACTTTTCAAAGGATAATTGCGTTAGATCTATCCAGATTTTGAATGGACGTGTTCACGGACCCAGCTCTTCTTTTCTTAGAAATTCTCCCTGAAGGTGTAATCTTAGAAGGGCACCAAGAAATGGATACAAAGTCACTCTTCGGGGAGCATTATCTGTAAGAACAACATTTTTTAAACAACCTAAATGACCATCCTTAGGGGACTGGTTAAATTAATTGCGGTATATCCATTCAATGCCATTCTGTCCAGAAGATCAAAGAATAAGATAGATGCAGATGATATCCTGGAAAGAGCTCTCGAACGATGATTATTTTGTTAGTAATTGAAAAAGAAAAAAAACAAAGACAAAAACCAGGTGGGAAACAGCCTAACTCTCTGTGAGAATTGGCGGAAGAATGGATGAACTAACCGACCGTGGTTCGGTCGTTCGATGGATGCAACAGAAATGAAGGTCCCCAATTTATCTGCATCAGCATGGAAGGGCTATTGTAAGTATGTTGGCTGAGAAAAAGCAAACTCTAAGGAGGTACATGCAGCGTGACTCTGTTCGTGCAATATTAAACACACGTACACGAAACCACAGCGTATTTTTTATGGACCTGAAACTACGCAGTGAAATTACAAAAATGTGTGTGAGATTCATACACACCAAACACCAGGGTAGTGGCCACTGCTGTGGGGCGGACAAGATGGGACTTAGGGCTGTTGCCTGTACCTCTGATGGTCTCTTTTTCTGCTCCCTCCCTCCTTCCCTTGCTCCTTCCTTCCTCCTTCCCTCTTTCCTTCCTCCCTCCCTCCCTCCCTCCCTCCCTCCCTCCCTCCCTCCCTTCCTTCCTTCCTTCTTTCATTCTTTTCTTCCTTCTCTCCCTCTTTCCTTCCTTCCTCCCTCCTCCTCTGCCCCCCTTCTTCCTTTCCTCCCCTCCTTCCTTCCTTCCTCCCTCCCTCCCTCCCTCCCTCCCTCCCTCCCTCCCTCCCCCTTTCATTCCTTTCTTCCTCCCTCCCTCCCTTCCTTCTTTCATTCTTTTCTTCCTTCTCTCCCTCTTTCCCTCCTTCCTCCCTCCTCCTCTGCCCCCCTTCTTCCTTTCCTCCCCTCCTTCCTTCCTTCCTCCCTCCCTCCCTCCCTCCCCCTTTCATTCCTTTCTTCCTCCCTCCCTCCCTTCCTTTCTTCTTTCATTCTTTTCTTCCTTCCCTCCCTCTTTCCCTCCTTCCTTCCCTCCCTCCTTCCTCCCTCCTCCTCTGCCTCCCTTTTTCCTTTCCTCCCTCCTTCCTTCCTTCCTCCCTCCCTCCCCCTTTCCTTCCTTCCCTTCCTTCCTCCCATCTTTCCTCTCTTCTTCCTTCCTTCCTTCCTTCCTTCCTTCCTTCCTCCCTTCTTTCCTCCCTTCCTTCCTTCCTTCCCTCCTTCCTTCCTTCCTTCCTTCCTTCCTTCCTTCCTTCCTCCCTTCCTTCCTTCTTTCCTTCCTCCCTCCCTTCCTTCCTTCCTTCCTTCCTTCCTTCCTTCCTTCCTTCCTTCCTCCTTCCCTCCCTCCTTTCCTCCCTTCCTTCCTCCCTCCCTCCCTCTCTCCCTCCCTTCCTTTCTCCCTTCCTTCCTTCCTTCCTTCCTTCCTTCCTTCTTTCATTCTTTTCTTCCTTCCCTCCCTCTTTCCCTCCTTCCTTCCCTCCCTCCTTCCTCCCTCCTCCTCTGCCTCCCTTTTTCCTTTCCTCCCCTCCTTCCTTCCTTCCTCCCTCCCTCCCCCTTTCCTTCCTTCCCTTCCTTCCTCCCATCTTTCCTCTCTTCTTCCTTCCTTCCTTCCTTCCTTCCTTCCTTCCTTCCTTCCTCCCTTCTTTCCTCCCTTCCTTCCTTCCTTCCTTCCTCCCTTCTTTCCTCCCTTCCTTCCTTCTTTCCTTCCTTCCTTCCTTCCTTCCTTCCTTCCTTCCTTCCTTCCTCCTTCCCTCCCTTCCTTCCTCCCTCCCTCCCTCTCTCCCTCCCTTCCTTTCTCCCTTCCTTCCTTCCTTCCTTCCTTCTTTCATTCTTTTCTTCCTTCCCTCCCTCTTTCCCTCCTTCCTTCCCTCCCTCCTTCCTCCCTCCTCCTCTGCCTCCCTTTTTCCTTTCCTCCCCTCCTTCCTTCCTTCCTTCCTCCCTTCTTTCCTTCCTTCCTTCCTTCCTTCCTTCCTTCCTTCCTTCCTTCCTCCCTTCTTTCCTCCCTTCCTTCCTTCTTTCCTTCTTCCCTCCCTTCTTTCCTTCCTTCCTTCCTTCCTTCCTTCCTTCCTTCCTTCCTTCCTCCTTCCCTCCCTCCTTTCCTCCCTTCCTTCCTCCCTCCCTCCCTCTCTCCCTCCCTTCCTTCCTTCCTTCCTTCTTTCATTCTTTTCTTCCTTCCCTCCCTCTTTCCCTCCTGCCTCCCTCCTCCTCTGCTTCCCTTTTTCCTTTCCTCCCCTCCTTCCTTCCTCCCTCCCTCCCCCTTCCTTCCTTCCTTCCTTCCTTCCTTCCTTCCTTCCTTCTTTCATTCTTTTCTTCCTTCCCTCCCTCTTTCCCTCCTGCCTCCCTCCTCCTCTGCTTCCCTTTTTCCTTTCCTCCCCTCCTTCCTTCCTCCCTCCCTCCTCCTTCCTTCCTTCCTTCCTTCCTTCCTTCCTTCCTTCCTCCCTCCCTTCTTTCCTTCCTTCCTTCCTTCCTCCCTTCTTTCCTTCCTTCCTTCCTTCCTTCCTTCCTTCCTTCCTTCCTCCTTCCCTCCCTCCTTTCCTCCCTTCCTTCCTCCCTCCCTCCCTCTCTCCCTCCCTTCCTTTCTTCCTTCCTTCCTTCCTTCCTTCCTTCCTTCCTTCCTTCTTTCCTTCCTTCCTTCCTTCCTTCCTTCTTCCCTTTCCCCCCTTCCTTCCTTCCTTCCTTCCTTCCTTCCTTCCTTCCCCCCCTTCCTTCCTTCCTTCCTTCCCTTCATTCTTTTCTTCTCTCTTTTTTGGACCTGAAGCACATGAAACAAGGCAAACATATCTTAAATCTGGATGGTACATACGTGGATGTCTCTGTTATATTATTTTCTGTATGTTTAAAAAATTTTGCAGGAAGCCAAATATATTATGTTTCCCTTTTGAGTACGCATATGTTCGTATCGATGCTGGTCAGTGTAGAAAATGTTGTTTTCCCGGTGAGATACACACGGAAGTGTTGGCACAGAGTCAGGTTGAGGGAGGGACGGAGGGAGAGGTCTTGCACCTCCCTTAATTCCCTTCTGTACTGTTTGAAAATCTTCAAATATACGCACCCGCCCATCCATGGCTCTGTCTACATCTAACGAGGGTGATCTAGATATTAGGGTCATAAGCCATTTTTGTTCTATTCTTTAACTCTCTAATCAAAAACCCAGCCAATGTTATTTGACCGTAACAGTCATTTCGCGTTGCAGTTTTGATAGAAATTTACAATTCTTTTCTGACAACTCGGCCCTCTGACTTTTGGCCAACCTCGGTCCCGCCCACAGAGGAGATGTTGTTTGTGTGTGAGTTTGCTGTGAGCTTCAGGACGGGCAGGACCCCTGGAGATGGTCAACGAGCAGTCCCTGGTTCCGGGGGGGGGGGGGGCGGTGGGGGGGTGCGGATATGAGGGGGCTGCCTCTGCTCCGTGGAAACAGCCTCTCTCCTGCCTGGCCTGTCCGGAGAGCCGGGAAGCAGGATGGGGCCCCCTTCCTGGGGCGTCCAGGTGACAGCTCGGGGACTGTCTGTCTGTCGGGGTGGCGGGGCATCTTGACTGCAGCTCACACGGAATCGGCAGCACCCCATTGGACTGTGTGTGTTCATGCGTCCCTTGTACAGGGGAGCCCATGTGGAAAGACAGCGAGCAGATAGCTACAGCTGTTGTCACTTATGCTCCGGAGAACAATTCTAGGAATTAATGGCTTCTAATCCCGCAAATAAGGTAGACACAGGCGCCGTGATAGATTCCAAGCCGCCAGGCTCCAGTCACTGCTCTTATTTCATAAATATGCTTACAAGGAGACTCTCTACTCGAAGGGCGGGGGGAAGGGCCCCCGTCGTCCTCCCCCCCCCCACCCCTACCCCGCAGCATCCCCTTCCCCCTTCCTCCCACCGCAGCTAAGGCCCTGTGGCCTCATGCACCTTCCCAGGCCAGGGAGTAGATGAGGTCAATAAAATCTTTAAAATAGCTCCTTATGAGACCATGTCAATAGATAGAGAAACTTATGAGGAGTCCGGAAACCAACTGCTTTGGATAGCTTAAAAAAAAAAAGAAAAAGAAGAAATACCAAGGATGGGATACTGAACTGGAACAATCTTTCATTTTAATCATAGCCTTTATGTACTACAGTAAGAGGTAGCAAAGTCTATTAAATATAATGGGCTGATCCTTCCAGGGCTATGGAAGCAAATGAGTCATTCTGGGGGGTAACTGAGGCTTTTAACTCCTCGCTCAGCTCTCTGGGAGCGGAATTTACAAACGGGTTAGGGCAGTTGGTCTGGCTTTTCGTTCAGGTATCTGGGGCTCAGCCTGGTGGAAGGAGGCTCCTGGGGGAGATGAGCCCCGAGTCAGACCGTGGGGGTGGGGGTGGGGATGATATTCGCAAGGGAGAGAGGTCAAGGTCACGGCTGGGAGTACGGATTCTCATGGCCAGCCCTGGCTGAGCTGGAAAGACAAGGCGAGTGGGAATGGCAGAAACAGCCCTCGGCTGGGGGACAGGGGGCAGGGCTGGGGGACAAGGGGCAGGGCTGGGGGGCAGGGGGCAGGGCTGGGGGACAAAGGGTGGGTCTGGGGGACAGGGGGCAGGGCAGAGGGGCTGAGAAGAACCAGGACGACGCATGGTGCAGAGGGTGGGAATGTGGGGGGCAGGGTTGTGTTGGGGCAGCGAGGTGACCCCAGGACGGCCCAGAGCTGTAGCATTTGAGAAAGCAGCAGCTAGGCTCTGGGTCACGGTCACCCTTTCTTCCCCCAGGACACCTTCCCCCTCAAGACACTTCCCTGAAGACTTGGAAGCACTGCTGGGGGATTTATCCAGTGACTGCTCTGCCCCGAGGAGGACATTTGTCCCCTTCGAGTGGAGTGTTCCCCCTGCTTAAGGGAGCCACCCGAAGTCTGGACCCCAGAGATCGTCTTTTACCTCTATTCTAAGACCGGGATCAGCGTTCCCTGGACCCCCACCCCCAGGACCACATTCCCTGTGAGGGAATCCCTGGGAGCCCCTCTCCCAGCCTCACAGCTCACTGCCACGGCGGCCCCCAGGCCCAGGGCGCCCCGGGAGAAGCTGATCTCTGTCCTCCCTTCTGCCTCTGGGTCCCAGTGGCCGAGGCCTCACTCCCGCGGAGCCGTGGCCGTGGCCGGGCCGGGCCCTGCCACCGTTTCTTTCCCCTGATCCTTTACCACGGTCCTCCGAGCTCTCTCGTCCCTGGTGGGGTCCCGTTGAATAGCCAGGAGGATAGGTTGGTGGTGAAGGGGGTCCTGGAGGGATGAGAAGCGGAACTCACGTGGGGTCAGCTAGAAGAGTCCGATAAAGGGACGGTTTACGGGGCGCCTGGCTGGCTCAGCCGGTTAAGCGTCCGACCCTTGACTTCAGCTCTGGTCACTATCTCACGGTTTATGAGTTCGAGTCCTGCGTCGGGCTCTGCACGGACAGTACGGAGCCTGCTTGGGATTCTCTCTTTCTCTCTCTCCCTCTCTCTGCCCCTCCTCTGCTCGCTCACTCTCTCTCAAAACAAATAAATAAACTTTAAAAAAAGGGGGGGGATGGTCTACAAAACAAAGGGAAGCATGGGCTGGAAATGCACGCTGGGGGCGGCAGCTGGGAGCCCCTTTCCCTCAGCAGCCTAAAGGGGCAAGGAGGGGTGAGGCCAGAACTGGAGGAGAGGGCTGGTCCTCCAGGCTGTCGGCAGGTCGGAGAGTCACTGCTGACTTCGGCCCCTGGGTGCTTATTTTCCAAGCCCCACCCGGTGCCCGCGGGCAGGGGTGGTCACAGGGATGGGCCTCCAAGGCCCAGAGCAGGGGAAGGTGACCACCAGGGTTCCACACCCACAAGGCAACCGGGGCCCGAAGAAGCTCTCCGAGGGCAGGATCGTGACCCCACACCAGGTCTTGGTGGCTCCAAAGTCCACTGGGCTTTATGGGTGGCGAGATAAGCTATGATGTGCCCGCGGCCACCCGTCTAGCCAGCGATGGAGCTAGGATTTGAACCCAGTGTCCACGTGCTTGGCCGCTGGCTACTCTTCCTCAAGGGCTAGCTGCGGAGTGGCCTCGGACCTGCTCTCCCCTGCCCCTGCCCGCCGCTGCCCTTCTCCTCCCTCTGCTCATCTCGTGGCTCCCTCCCCACTCCAACGCCCTGAATCTTTCAAAGGCTTCTTTGCCTCTTCGGGAAGACGTGATGGTTGGAGAACCGGAGAACAACTTTAGAGGCCTTAAGGATCAAAAGATAATGGGTCCTCACTGCCCCCCCCCCCCGATGCAATTAAAAACAGAAAAAAATTACATAAAATAAGGGTAAGGCATGTCAAGAAGTCCTTATTTATCCTCAGGGGTTTCCTTTGATCATGTTGGAGGCAAACATCGAGTATAACATTCTTCCTAAACAATTTTTCCTCATTTTGGGGGCATTCCTGTTTAGCTGGTGCCCCAGTGCCCACTTCGTCTTTCACCTGGGGAGCCCCATTCTGGAAGGAGGCATACAAGAGCCCATCCCCCTGAGAAATCACAGCGCGGCACAGTCCTGCGGTCCTGGGGAAATCTTCCCATCTCCTTCTGTCCTGCCTCAGCCGCAGGCAAGAGGTCCCTATGTGGGTGGATGTCGGATGGGTCAGAAATTTTGGAGCAAATACCCAGAAACAGAAGAAAGGTTTGTTTATTTGTTTGTTTGTTTTCTCTGTCCTCCGAACTTCTAGAAAACTTTTGGGGCCCCTGTGAAATCTCTAACATTCTGTGGCATCCACACAGCAGTTGTTAGGGATTTGAAGTCATTGAATGTGAGAGGCTCGGGGGTGAAGCCTTGAGAGGATGCCTGAAGCCTTCTGTCAACTCCAGGTCGGTCCATCGTGGATGGGAGTCAAGGGCGGAAGTCGCTCTCCTCCAGCCTAAGTCATCTGGGTGAGAAGCCAGGCCTGGAGGGGCTGCCCCACGTATGACAGACGGGACGTGCATGCTGCCGAGGGGTCCCACGGAGAGTGGGTGAGCTTTGTTGTTGCAGGGCTCCGAGCTGGCTGCTGTACCTGAGGGTGTGGGGCCACCCCTGCGCCCTCGCCTCTGCCCAGGCAGAGCAGACCCCTCTCCCACCGCGGGCTTTCTGCCTTCCTGCGCACAGAGGGTCATGAGGGCTCCCCGGACGCGGGGGAAGGGAAGGGGCGGGGCGTGATCTGCTTCTGCCTTCGGGCATCTCTGATGGTGATGGCCACTCATGCGATGCCCGGAAGAGCTGCTAAGGAATGGTGGGGACAGAGCCTCTGCTGAGGAATCGTGGGGACAGAGCCTCTGCTGAGGAATCGTGGGGACAGAGCCTCTGCTGAGGAATGGTGGGAAAAGAGCCTCTGCTGAGGAATCGTGGGGACAGAGTCTCTGCTGAGGAATCGTGGGGACAGAGCCTCTGCTGAGGAATCGTGGGGACAGAGCCTCTGCTGAGGAATCGTGGGAAAAGAGCCTCTGCTAAGGAATCGTGGGGACAGAGCCTCTGCTGAGGAATCGTGGGGACAGAGCCTCTGCTGAGGAATCGTGGGGACAGAGCCTCTGCTGAGGAATCGTGGGGACAGAGCCTCTGCTGAGGAATCGTGGGGACAGAGCCTCTGCTGAGGAATCGTGGGGACAGAGCCTCTGCTAAGGAATTGTGGGGACAGAGCCTCTGCTGAGGAATCGTGGGAAAAGAGCCTCTGCTAAGGAATCGTGGGGACAGAGCCTCTGCTGAGGAATCGTGGGGACAGAGCATCTGCTGAGGAATCGTGGGGACAGAGCCTCTGCTGAGGAATCGTGGGGACAGAGCCTCTGCTGAGGAATTGTGGGGACAGAGCCTCTGCTAAGGAATCGTGGGGACAGAGCCTCTGCTGAGGAATCGTGGGAAAAGAGCCTCTGCTGAGGAATCGTGGGAAAAGAGCCTCTGCTGAGGAATCGTGGGAAAAGAGCCTCTGCTGAGGAATTGTGGGGACAGAGCATCTGCTGAGGAATTGTGGGAAAAGAGCCTCTGCTAAGGAATTGTGGGGACAGAGCCTCTGCTAAGGAATCGTGGCAACAGATCCTGCTTTGAGCCAGGATCCAGGAACGGCAGTTCCCACGTGGAAGAACATCCCGGTCCGGAGACCGAGTCCTGAGGCCTGCAACGGCTTTCTGGGAGGACGGAGGTTTGGGGAGGCACCTTTCTGCTCTGCCCTGTGGTGGCACCGACACGTCTGAGACCTTCAACGTGGCTGGCCCTGGGCCTGACCCCGGCTGGACCAGCACACAAAGAACCGAGACCACGAGAGGACAGATTCAAATCCGCAAGGCCGATTTCCCTTCATTAAAGGAGTGTCCCAGGGCACCAGGTGGCTCAGTCTGTTAAGCGTCCGACTTCGGCTCAGGTCACGATCTCGCGCTCCGTGAGTTCCAGCCCCGCATCGGGCTCTGTGCTGACGGCTTGGAGCCTGGAGCCTGCTTCGGGTTCTGTGTCTCCCTCGCTCTCTGCTCCTCCCCCGCTCGTGCTCTGTCTGTCTCTGTCTCTCTGTCTTTCAAAAATACAGAAACAGGGGCGCCCGGGTGGCGCAGTCGGTTAAGTGTCCGACTTCAGCCAGGTCACGATCTCGCGGTCCGTGAGTTCGAGCCCTGCGTCAGGCTCTGGGCTGATGGCTCGGAGCCTGGAGCCTGTTTCCGATTCTGTGTCTCCCTCTCTCTCTGCCCCTCCCCCGTTCATGCTCTGTCTCTCTCTGTCCCAAAAAAAAAAAAAAAAAAAAAAGTTGGCAAAAATACAGAAACAAACACACAAAAGGAATGTCTCAGGCGAAAAGGGATTCCTTCGTGTGCGTGCACGTGTGCGTGTGTAGGTAAGGAGGGGTGCGCGCCGAGGGGATGAATGTCCTAGTACCTGGTTCATCGTTCTCGTCCTCACGTAACGTTTACAGGAAGGAATAGACTTCATCGTGAGAGCGGTGTCAGATTTACAAATAGACCTGGATGTTCAGAGCGCCAACACACCCTCTCTGCTCCTCCCAGCTTCTCCTGTTACCTTTCCCCAAGAAACAGAGCCAGCTGTTCCTGGAGGAGAACCAGGAACGGGGCTTTTGATGCAAGCAGACCACGCATTTCTGACTTCTAATCGAGATCGAGTAGAGAGCCCAGCACCCGAGGACCTCCTCATCTGTCTCCTTCGCGCACTCGACAGGTGCACGGGCACTGGAGAACCCCCCACCACCCAGGTGTGGGTGCTGGGCACTGGGCTTGAGCCGGGGACCCGCCTCCGTCCCCGCCCTCGCCCAGCTCATGTCGAGCCAAGGCTGTGCCCTCGTGGGAGCACAGAAATGCCCCAGACTCGGAGACCCGATCCAGGGGACAGAACAGCAGCAGAAAGCTGCCGGGGGAAGGGAAGGCAGCGTCGGAGATGAGATTCAAGAGGGGTCAAGGAGGCAGGGTCTGCAGGGCTTCGTGACCTCCGGGGTGGGTGGGACGTGGGAGGCGGGCATCCAAACATGGGACCTTGGACAACTGGGGGAGGGCGCCGTTCACCAAGGCAGAGGGCAGGCAGCACAGGTGAGCAGGCTTGCAGGGAAGGGCCTGCATTCAGCTCCGGGACATGTGTCTGAGGTGCCTCGTAGGCCTGTGAGTCCCAGAGGCACTTGGCACTTGGATTTGAGGTCAACAGAGGGTCTCTCTGTTCAGGTTCCGATTTAAAAGGCATTATTGGGTTGATGGCTGGTGGAAACAGGTAAGCCCCCAGGAGGCCTGTGTTGAATAGAATGAGGCTGAATTCTGAGGGGCAGCAACATACAAGGGACTGGGGGATGACGGGAGGAGTCAACGGTGAGCTTTGCGTCTGCCGTGGCAGGGGCCGTAGTTCCAGTGCTAAGGCAGCAGAGTGGGGACCCGGGTTCTGACCCAACCAAGAAAGACCACAGCCCATCAGCCTCAGCTGTGAGCAGCAGCAGCCAGCAAAATGCCCAGGGAGGAAATCAGATGGAACGTCCTTGGGGATGCACATGCCAAGGACAAGCCCGAGCCTCTCTTAATGTTCCCAGATGTGATTTGGAGGAGAGGAGGCATAAGAGAAGGGCAGGAATCAGAAGGAGTGAACAGTTGGTCAAGGGAGGCCAATTATACCTAGAAGGACTGATGGATTCATAATTGTGCAGTGCCCTCCCTGTGCTTCTGAACCAGGTGGCTCAGAATTAGACAGATGATAGATAATAGATAGATAGATAGATAGATGATAAAGTGCTGATCAACAGATGTGAACGTGAGTACTTCCATAACACTTCCCCATTTACTGATAGCTTGACTGCTTCACCTGCTGGCACATAAGCTTTATTAAAACAGAGATCTCGAATGTTGCTATATCAAGAGCGTCTACCTCAGTGCCAGGGTGGGGTGCACGGTAATGATTATGGAGTGAGTAAGGATGACGACAGAGAACGAATCGAGGCTCTGCTTGGCAGATTTCTCTCCTTCCTTGGGAAATCCCATCCCACGCGAAGCATCCCATGTCTTTCGCAAAACGGTTCTACACGTGACACAATTCACCTTCCTGTCGAGCCTTCCCTGGACCTGTTTTGACTTTTATCTGGTTTGGTCAACTGCGGCCATGGTGGAAACTTCTAGTCTTCCTTCTGGAGTACCTTCGGCTCTCAGATTCATCCCTTAAATCCTTCCCCAGCGTGGCTCGCTCATCAGAGTTAGGACAAAGCTCCCAAAGATGAAATCCCCAAAGGACAAGCGAGAGAGAGAGAGAGAGAGAGAGAGAGACTGTTGGGGCCGCAGGAAGAAGGATGCAGTGAAGACAGGGTCTTTGGGTCTTTGCTCCTTTACAGCAGGCGGGAGGCTTTGGAACACGTCAGGTCTCAATATACACTTTCAGGATCAGCCAGGCTCCCGTTTTCACCATGGCACGCTCCCTCCTTCAAAGCAGAGGGGACTTCTTTTCCAAGTTGTCACCTTCCTTCTCCACGGCCGGGCAGGAAGAAGCCCCTTGGGAACTGTGTCGGAGGTGCCGCTGGGCAGGTGGAAGCCGTCCTTTCCCTACTGCTGGTTCACAGAACACGGCTGGGGCCTTCCCTGGTCTTCGTGTCGGCCGTGGCTCCTGACGGTTGAATCTGGCATTTGGCGGAGCTCACGATGGCTGTGGCGTGCCGACAGGCCCATCTGGGACCGGCGGTGACATAGGGCCCAGGGACGTTTCACGTGGGGGGCTGCTTTCTCCTCTGCACGCAGACCGTGGCCCTGCCTGCCCTCCTATGTCCACCCCCGAGACAATGCGGGTGGACCCCAGCGGCTCGAAATCTGCGTTGGCTTTTCACCGAATTGACGATAGAAGGAATTTATGAACTGCCCCGCCCCCAACTGCTGCTGTTTAAAATAACCACCAAGCATTGGACATACCCTGCGTTGGAAGCTGAGCTTCTCTGCCTACACGGGAACAGCATCCATAAGCAGGCACCAGAGGTGGCGGGGGGCCGTGAGGGTGGGGGCAAACTGCCCTTTCTTGGTCAGACACCTCTTTCATTTTCTGGCTGGTTGTTCACAGCTCCCTCAGCAAGATACGGACGTATTCACGGAAACCTCAAACTACCCAGGAAAGGAAGGCGAGTGGTCAGGACGTGGTGGGGACGAGGCGTTGCCCTGGGGGGCTGCCGCGTCCGTGCCAATGGCACGTGGCAGGTGCACCGGACAGACTGCGAATGGATGGATGGAAATCAGTTGGGTCCAAGCCACGACCTCAATACCCTCCACCCTCCGCTGACCGTTTTCAGTTTTGAACGCGGGCTTCCGGTTTGTCGTGTTGAATTTGGCATCCGGTTTTCCTCTTAACGTTATTAAGTCACAAAATTTGTTCTCAACCTTGCGTTCCAGAAATCTTTACATAGACCTTGGTAACACGATAACCATTGTTATTAGTGACAGTACAATAATCTATGGGGAGGGAGTGACATAGTTATGCAAATATTTCTAGATTTGGCAGGATTTAGAATCTTCTCAACTCTTAGCAAATTTTAAAAAGAGCAACCTCAGGGGACCTGGGTGGCTCAGTCGATTAAGCCTCCGACTCTTGATTTCGGCTCAGGTCATGCTCTCAGGGTTCGTGGGTTCAAGCCCTGAGTCGGGCTCCACACTCAGGTGGAGCCCGCTTAAAAGTCTCTCTCTCCCTCGCTCTCAGTCCCTCCCCTGCTCTCTCTAATAAAATAACATAACATAAAATAAAATAAAACAAAATAAAATAAAGTAAAATAAAATAAAATGAACAACCTAACGTGTGCAACTTTCTGTCTCAGTAGAACTTACCATTTTGAACTTTTCACTTTCTCAGGCGCGGAAGTAAGCTTTGATACATATTGCCAAACTTCCTTCCAAAAGGGAATTTGAACCGACCTTGACCTTGGCACCCACCTTCACTACCTCCTACCAACATCGGGGGTCTTTAAATGTTCTATTACTACAGGGGAGCCTGAGTGGCTCCATCAGTTAAGTGTCCGACTCTTGATTTCAGCTCAGATCGTGATCTCACGGTTCATGGGATCAAGCCCCACATGGGGTCTCTGCACTGGTAACACGGAGCCTGCTTGGGGTTGTCTCTCTCTACTCCTCCCCTGCTCATTCTGTCTGTCTGTCTGTCTCTCTCTGTCTCTCACAATGAATAAACATTTAAAAATGTTCTATTATTATATTGTTTCAAATATAGCTAAATATACCAAAAATTGCTGACGAGTGTACTTAAAATAGGTGAATTATGTGGTATGTAAATTATATCTCAATAAAACCAAGGCCAGATATATATTTAAAAATTTTAAATCCAGGGTAATTTACATATGGTGTAATACTGATGTCAAGAATAGAATTTAGTGATTCATCACTTACTTATAACCCCCAGTGCTCATCCCAACAAGTGTCCTCCTTAGTGCCCATCCCTCATTTAGTCCCTCCCCCCTGCCCCCCCACCGGGCCAGCAGCCCTCAGTTTCTTCTCTGTATTTAAGAGTCTCTTATGGTTTGTCTCCCTCTCTGTTTTAATATTATTTTTGCTTCCTTTCTCTTATGTGTGTCTGTTTTGTATCTTAAATACCAGATATGAGTGAAATCATATGATATTTGTCTTTCTCTGACTTATTTTGCTTAGCATAATACCCTCTAGTTCCATCCACATAGTTGCAAATGGCAAGATTTCATTCTTTTTGATTGCTGAGTAATACTCCCTTGTATATATAGACCACATCTTCTTTATCCATTCCTCCATCGATGGACATTTGGGCTCTTGCCATACTTGGGCTATTGTTGTTCGTGCTGCTATAAACATGGGGGTGCGTGTGTCCCTTCGAAACAGCACGCCTGTATCCCGTGGATAGATGCCTAGTAGTGCCATTGCTGGGTCGTAGGGCAGTTCTATTTTTAGTTTTTTGAGGAACCTCCATACCGTTTTCCAGAGCGGCTGCACCAGCTTGCATTCCCACCAACAGTGCAGAAGAGATCCTCTTTGTCCGCATCCTCGCCAACATCTGTTGTTGCCTGAGTTGTTCGTGTTTGTTCTGGGCTGCACTGGGAAGGGGTGCTCTGGGGATGCCTCTGTGAGGAGCTGCATTTGAGTGGACACCTCAGTGAACCCGAGGGAGAAAAAAATGGGCCAATATCTGGAGAAAGTGCTCTATTGACAGAGTGGCATGTGCAAAGGCCCTGAGGCGGGAGTGTGCTCAGAAGGGAAGAGATCTCAGAGATGCCCCGTGATTTGCTGAGGGAGGCTGAATAACGACTCCCAGAAAGAGGCCGTGTCCTCCTCCCTGAACTTGGGAATGTTACTTAATACAGCAAAAGGGACTTTGCGGACGTGATTCAGTTAAAGCTCTCTAGATGGGCAAATGGTCCTGGAATATTAGTGGTGCCCTCAATGCTATCATAATGGCCTTGCAGAGGCAGCCAGAGGGAAATCTGACGCACAGAAGAGGGGGTGTGAGGACAGCATAAGTGGTTGGAGTGAAACCACAGCCGAAGAAATGCAGGTGGCCTCTAGAAGCCAGGCAAGGAGGCAGATTGTCCCCACGGGGCCTCCAGAAGGAACCAGCCCTTGACGTTAGCCCAGGAAAACAAATTTGGGTCTTCTGGTCTCTAGAACGCCAAGAGAATAGACTTGTGTTATTTGAAGCCACCACGACTGTGGGAATTTGTTACGGTAGCCACAGGACACGGACGCAGTCGCCCTAGACCGTGGGACCTTCCGAGTTTTTTTTTTCAACGTTTTTTATTTATTTTTGGGACAGAGAGAGACATAGCATGAACGGGGGAGGGGCAGAGAGAGAGGGAGACACAGAACCGGAAACAGGCTCCAGGCTCCGAGCCATCAGCCCAGAGCCTGACGCGGGGCTCGAACTCACGGACCGCGAGATCGTGACCTGGCTGAAGTCGGACGCTTAACCGACTGCGCCACCCAGGCGCCCCCCTTCCGAGTTTTTAACAGACTATTGAAAGTCCCCGCCTCCGTGTCTCAGCTCTGGTGATTTCCCTGGGGAGGAATCCAGTCCCCTGTTCAGCTGGGAGGCCCTGGGACGACCTCCAGGTTGTTCCGTGTTGAAATTCTTCTCCGCTGTTTAGAATGCAGCTGCTTCAGTGACTGTCCTTGCTGCTCTGGGTGCCCCCAGCCCCTGTTATGGGTTCCTCTTGACTCAGCAACTCAAGGGTTAACGCCTGGGCGAGGACAGAGGGTCGGAGTTGGGGGGGGGCAGCTGTGGGAATACTGGCACATCCTCCTCGCTGCTCTGTGTCCTGCTCTGCCACTTGCTAAATATTTTGGAGTATTGGGTATCGCCCTGGGTTCAGGCGTCTTTTGCGACGGTCCCTCTCTGCGTTTCCCAGCAGGCGCAGAACAGACCCTGTCTGTCGTCGGCAGATCCCCCGGCCCCCCCAGAGCCGGACTGCCCCGGGCCCCAAGCTGCTCACTTTCTGCACCCAAAGCCAAGGACGCGTTGTCGTTGTCTGTCCACTTTGGGCGGCTGACCCTTGGGATGGTCCCACAAGTCAGTCAAATGCCGTTCGTTTCAGTTCCCTTGAAAACAGGACCAGGATGAAACAAGTGTTTGCCAAGTGGAAGAAGGTTATGAAGCAGGAAGTAATGAAAAGTGTTGTGATCTGTTAATTTTCAGGTGAATGTTACAAACGGATGTTTTTTTTTTAAAGTCTATAGAAAGGCCCTCATCAGCGGCGTTCCCTGCAAATCGCAGGCATACAAAACAAGAAAAAGCTTTTTAAAAAGCAAACAAAACCCTGCTCTTTTTGTTTTGGGGTATTGCTTCCGGAAGGGTGGATGGGGTCTCGGTGAATGCGCCGTTCGCCTGCAGAGCGGGGCTCTGGCTGGTCTTGGCAACAGCATCTTCGGTTCCTCCTTCTGGAAGTTTCCCACTCCCTCCTGGGCCCCGATCATTCCGGGGAACTGTCAGGGCCAAGCACCCGGCATCCACCACTGTGCCTGGCACACACTGGGGGCTCCTCATGGGCTTGATGAATGAATGAAGGAGTTCCCACCATGAACGCACCCAAAGTGTTTGCTGAGCATCTGCTTTGTTCTAGGCTCCGTGCGGTCTCTGGGAATCCAGAGACGTCTGACTCCCTCACTGTATAGTTAAGTTCAGGGAAGCATCTGGGCTATGCTCGACTTGGGGAACAAAATCTTCCATTTATTCCAGATGTGGTCCGCACGCCCCCAGCATCCCAAACCGACTGCCTCCCGGGGACTAGGGAGCACAAAGGATGATAGACAGTGCCTTGGACACAGGTTGGTCCCCGGCAGGTGTAGTGATGTGGATGGACAAACACACAGAGACCACGAAGGTGGTTGTGGCGGATCGTGTCCTTGTTCTTGTGATAAGATTCAATTTCCTGTTGGTGCCACACATGGCCACGTGGCCCCTTCGGCCAACGACATGGAGAATGGGGGCATCTTGTGCCTCGGCTGGGGAGGAATGGGAAGACGGGGGGCTCTTTCGCATCGGCCACAATTCCGCCCCCCACCCCCCTGCCCCCATCGCAGCTAGGGGCTCTCGCTTCAGCACGGGCTGCAACGAATCTCTGTTGTGCCAGCACAGCTTAGCTCTGCTGACCTCGAGAGAAGTCTTTACGCTGGAGACAGCATCAGAGGCAGGTTTCACCAGGGATCGGGATGGGACAAGCAAAGTGACAGAGGGGAGACAATGGGCACACCTGTCTCAGGGTATCAAGTTTTTTCTTTTTTTCTTTTCAAGTTTATTTATTTGGTATTTGAGAGAGAGGGACAAAGAGAGAGTGAGCAGGGAAGGGCAGAGAGAGAGAGAGAGAGGGAGGGAGAGAGAGAATCCCAAGCAGGCTCCAGGCTCCCAGCTGTCAGCGCAGAGCCCGACGCGGGGCTCGAACCCACGGACCGCGAGATCATGACCTGAGCCGAAGTCGGCCGCTTTACCGACGGAGCCCCCCGGGCGCCCCAGCTCTTTTTCTGATAGTAGAGAAACAGCACAAAGATTGATTTCCCTCGCTCAGGCTGAAAAATCAGTCTGGGGCTGGCAGGGGAACTGTGTGATGCAGGGACCAAAGATCCTTCTATTTTGTTGTTCTACCCTCTCCTGGCTCACTCCGGTGTCTGCGTGGGGGCCGGCAGGAAAGGGCAGGAGACACGCTCCCTTTTTCCCTCAAGGCAGGGCCTAGAATTTGCGCGTATCGTTTCCAACCCTGTTTGTCCTGGACTTAAGTCACATGGCCCCTCCCAGCTGCAGGGAAAGCTGGCAAGTGTGGTCTTCGTGATGGAAGCCGTGTGCCCGCCCGTGAAGGTGGGGAGAGTGACACTGAGGGACGGATCTGCTACAGTGTTTCCCTGCTAACTTATACAATCCGTGATGTGGTCAGGCCGTGCTACAACTTGACTGCTGTGATCCCCTCCGTGAATAATTCTTTTCAATCCACAGGTATTTAGGGGGAATGGATGTGTGTTAGCCAAAGGCCACGTGCCCTGTTTCAAGAGGGCGTAGATTCTCTCTTCTTCTTGCCTTCTTCCCGAGTGGACCCTACATATTTGTATCTACAGCCCATCCCGTTGCTCAACTCAGTGTTCCTTAACACGACTATCTGCTTTTTCCTCAAGTGCCAAAGGGGTTTTTCTAAGTGGACAAATGGACCCCGTCCCGTCCAAGTTCAAATTCTCTGTCTTCCCTTTGTCCCGCCAACAGCCCCCCGTTCCAAGGACCGGGGAGGGGTGAGGAGCCCCCGATTGCCCAGGTCCAGCTCACCAGTCAACCGACGGTCGTATCCTCTCAATGCCCTCTCTTGACATCCGCTCACCCGGCAAATGTTTAGGAACTCCCACCGTGTGCCTGTCGTTATTCTGGGACCGGAGATCGCACAGTGGCCGAGCCAGGCAAGGTCTCTGGTTCTGGCGTCCCAGCCCCCAGCCCCGACCGCTTGCGTCTCTGTTTCCAGGTGCCGCACTGCCTTGCCTCCCCTCCCCCCCGTTCTGTCCCCACTGTTGACTGGATACACCCCAGTCTCCATCGAAAACCCCTCTCTTCGTCCACGGAGCCACCCGACTGTCCTGGTGGTAGGGCCCTGGTCTCTCCCTGGAGGGCCCCTAGGAGGCTTTGCTCTCTCTCATGCACTGAGTGGCTTACAGGTTCCTTTGACCCCAGAGTGACTCCTGTGGGCAGGAGGCACTTCCGGCCTGTCTCAGAGACCCCGATGCCTGCAGGGCCTTGTGTCTAGCGAGTGCTCGGTGGAGATTCATGCAATCAAGGCACGAAATGCGAACACTGAATGTATGGAGGGCTCTGGGTGGCATTTGCTGACCCTTACCGTGGCTGCCTGAGTGAGGCAGGGCAAGCCTTTGATCCTTGTGTTCAGGAGGGAGCACAGAGTTCAAGGCAAGGCCCCTGAACTGGGGTTACTGCCCGCCTGTCACCTTCTTGGTGAAAGGCAGATCGGAGCCATGAATTCAGGCCCCTAAGAACAAATGCTGTGTGTTTTTACATATCAGCTCCCGGCAGAGGCTTCCTAATTTAAATGCAATACACATCAAGACGGCTTTGTAATTTATGGGAATCCAAAAAATGTGTATTTTTTTTTTTTTTTTTTGAAAGATTTCAAGAGTAATGCTGCGATACCTGATTTCCAACAGTCTAGGAGGGGAGTGTGTGTTGGCTTCCCCGGGCAGCCGCAGCAAAGTGCCACCCACGGCCTGGCTTAAACAATAGAAATGTATTGTCCACAGGTTTGAAGACTGCAAGCTGTGGATGGACGTTATGTGCACGGTGGACTCCCTCTGAAGGCTCCGCGGAAGGTTCCAGGCCTCCCTCCCAGCTTCGTAGGTTCTTGGCTTGTGACTTTTTGACTCTGACCTTCACGTGTTCTCCCTGTGTGCATGCCAGGGTCCCAGTTTTCCCTTTAATAAGGACGCCAGTCGCCGTGGATGAGGACCCACCCTGCTCCAGTCTGACTCATCCTAACTTGACCCATCACGTCTGTCACAACCCTCTTTCTAACTCTGGTCGCCTTCTGAGATGTGGCGGGTTAGGACCTCAGCACAGAATTTGTAGGACCCCGGCACAGAATGGGACACAATTTCGTTCGTCACGTGCCATCAGAAGCATGATAAAAGGAGTTTCCTGGGCTCCCGACCTGCCCTGCCAACCCCAGTGTGAAACAATTGCTAGTAAGGCCTTGGAGGCTGGGATTCCAGACTTTTCTATGCTTACCCAAACTTTGATTATATACCCACACATACCCATAATTTATGAGAAACAAAATGAAGGAAAAAGAGCGGCTCCTGGGTGGCTCAGTCGGTTGAACGTCCGACTTCGGCTCAGGTCATGATCTCACGGTTCGCGGGTTTAAGCCCCGTGTCGGGCTCTGTGCTGACAGCTCGGAGCCTGGGTCCTGCTTCCGATTCTGTGTCCCATTCTCTCTCTGCCCCTCTCTCGCTCATGCTCTATCTCTCTCTCTCAAGAACAAATAAAACAGGGGCGCCTGGGTGGCGCAGTCGGTTAAGTGTCCGACTTCAGCCAGGTCACGATCTCGCGGTCCATGAGTTCGAGCCCCGCGTCAGGCTCTGGGCTGACGGCTCAGAGCCTGGAGCCTGTTTCCGATTCTGTGTCTCCCTCTCTCTCTGCCCCTCCCCCGTTCATGCTCTGTCTCTCTCTGTCCCAAAAATAAATAAAAAAACGTTGAAAAAAAAATTAAAAAAAAAAAAAAAAGAACAAATAAAACATTAAAAAATTTTTTAAAAAAAAATCAAGGAAAAAGATCAACCTGAAAACTGGAAAAAAAAGAGAGAGAGAGAGAGACAGAGACAGAGAGAAACCCTTTAAAACATAGAGCCTCGATGTCCATGTTCTTGCTCTCATTCTGTTTCTTTGTTGATTTGCTTTCCTTTTGTGGCTGGTGAGACGAGGGCGAGCTGTGTCCGAAGCGCGGGCCAGACAGTGGGGGCCGCTGTATGAAGAGTTCTAGACCCTCTGGTCTCTCTCACACAGGCCCCTCCAATGCTCATGAGAATATGCTAATTGCCATGGATGCAGAGAGGGGAGGACAGCCAGCCTCAAGCCTCTCGGAATTTGCAGAGCCTGGAGACCTGAGGCCGGGCCAGCCTGGGCAGTCCCCGCTGCCCCGAGCCAGCCCTCGGGAGTGGGGTACCGGGGGAGGTTCCATGTGCTGAGCAGGGCCTGCCAGGGAGATCACGCCCCTCTTCTTCTGCACAGACAAGCCAGAGCCGGGCTCCGACAGGAGAGCAAAGTGAAAATTAATGCCCGCCGCTTGTATACCGCCTAGACGTTACTTTGGAGAGGAAGACAACAGGGCAGAGCGAGGCCGTACATATGTTAAATTCACATCAGTAATAAAGATTAAGTAGAAGTTAATAGCATCCCAGTCATGCTTGTGGAGGTAATCTCCTTTCTGAAAATTCAAAATTAGATTTGGAGGATCGAAGCAAACAGGGGGTGAGACTTTGGCGTAATATTTTAATCAAATTGTCATGAATGAGTGGATACAATTAAGAATTCTGTCAGTCACAGCGCCCGGGCCCTTTTGTTAGTCAGCAGTGGGAGGGGTGCGCGGGGCCATGGAGGGGAGAGATTAAACTTGACCTTTTCCCAGGCTCTTGGTCTTTGACCCTCTGGCTGGGCTTTGCCTGGCAGATGCCTGTTTTGTAAAAAAAAAAAAAAAAAAAAAGAAAAAGGTGTGGGTGCATGCACATGCGTATGCGCAAGGTGTTCCTACGCCTAAGTGTGCAGTGTGTGTGAGCGTGTGTGTGCGCGTGTGTGCGTGTGTGTGAGTGCCAGGCAGGAAGAATACAGGAATTCGGGACTAACAAAGGATTTGTGCCGTCGCACCAGTGACAAAACCTGGCTATAAGTGTGCCTTTTGATCGCCTTCCCCTCCTCTCTGCAGCCAGGCCCCGACATCTTGTGTGTGAAAACCCCCGTGCACGGAATGTGTCCCCACGAGGGCTGCGGGACAGCTCAGTACAGGCTGGCCCTTCCACACCCGGAGAGGAGGCGGTCTGCGGAGGGTCATGTAATTGACATCGACGAGTGAGCCGAGGACTACGCGGATTGGCTAACGGGGACTTGAATGTCCGTGTGCACGATGAGTGTAACTCCTGCGCGGAGTTGCAACATTCTGCAGGCTCTTCTCTTAGGGGTTTGCCGCTTTGCATCCTGCTTTGGGCAGCCCGTTTATAGTGGTGGAGAAGCATTGGCCGGGGTGAAATGTACTCTTCTCTCTACCTCCCCCCACGCCCTCCCCTCCCCCACACAATATGGATTTATTTTTAATTTTGACTGGCGGCGGCTGATGGGGTAGGGAAAGACTCTGGCAAAAACGTCTTTCCTTTCTTCCTTCCGCAACAGTCGCCTGCCATGCAGATGTATCTTATTTATCAGTGATTATAAATCAATAAGGAAAGTAAGCCTTAAAAGCAAGATAAGCCAGGCTCCCCAGGCCTCTGGAGTTACAGACTTCAACATGCGTGAATGCAGTGCGTCCGATGCAGAATTTATTATTTTAAGCAAGTTCAACTCGATTTGAGGTTTAACATTTTATTTTTATTTTTAATTTCCTCCAGGGCTGCGGCCACCCGTCTCCTCTGCAAACCTCCTTGTTCGGGAAATAGACAACCGCTCTCCACGTAGGGTGACAATATGTAATCAGCGTCCCTGTGGTTTATTTTACCTTTTGTTGTAGAAGAGAATAAAGTCGGAGTAACTTAGGCTACTCCCTCCACTTGGGTGAGCATTTTGAGGCCGAAGGACCTAATTATTTTTTAACACTGCCTTTACTGTATTTGCCTGGGGAATTATTTCAAATCAACTGACAGACCTATTGTGCTTGTGACATCATAGCAACTGGCTTTGTACGCCGAAAACAAGCCTTCTGTTAATTCAGCAATAACACACCCCGCCCGCAAAAATTGTGTTAGCCACGTCTAACCCGAGTGTTGAACACATTCGGAAATAAACACGATTGCACTACAGGGGTTGAAAGGGAATATGCATCAAAATGCCTGGCATTTAATTTTTTTCCCCCTTTCTTCGGGAATTTAGCCAGTGAAATATAGAAGCCCGGCAATATGCTCTCGATCAATCAGATTTGCATAACTAAACTGTCTGCGAGCCCGCTCGGCTGCCCAGGTGCAAGGCCATTTGCATATAGAACAGTGAGGAGGTCCCAGGAGTCACTTCAGACCGGAGCGACTGCTGAGCCCGCAGTCCACACAGCCCAGGAAATGAAATTGGAATGACAAAAAAAAAAAAAAAAAAAGAAAAGAAAAAAAACCGGGAGTGCACGCCTGGAAGGGTGAAATATGCAGGCGCGTTGCAAAGGTTATGTAGAGATTACAAGGCGGCGGCTCCAGATGCAAAAAGACCGGCCGGAGTCGCGGAGGAGGCGGCTGGACCACAGGGGTGGGCCATGGTGGGGGTGAGGCCGTGGGCGTTCCCTGCCCCCCCGCCCCCCCGCCCGCGGCTGTCCCCTTGAACTTGTGGAGCTAAGGGGGGACCTCCCGGGCCTCGCCCTCCTTAGGTGGGAAGACTTCCCAGCCGGAGCCCACTTGCAAGGCAGGCTTTGCAAAGGGATATAGCACCCAGCAGGGGCTGTCCTGCCTCTTGGGCACCTTGGATTAACCGCTTTACAAGCGCCAGGTCCTGGCTGGGTGCTGTGGATCATTCTCCCCGAGCCTCAGACCAACCCTGTGAGCCGAGCTCTCATTATCCCCGTTTTCCAGAATGGCCGGCAGGGCAGGCTGGGGCCAGCATGGCGGTTTTCTAAGAGTCTGCCGAGGACTTTCTCTGCTGGGCAGGGGGGGTGGAGGGGGGGGGGTTTGCGGACCTTCTCTGTAGGGAGCCAGAGAGTAAGCCTCAGGCTTTGCGGCAAGGTCTCTCTCTTTAGGACTGACTTCCATGGGCTCAGGCACTCCGGCCTCCTGGGGTCTCGTCCTCCACAGGAAAGTGTTAAAAATTACATTTGGCAACTATGTGGGTATAAAGATGAATCCATCCCAGGCCGGATTCATTACTCTGATATTCATATTTTTCTTCTGTCGGTAAAGTAAAATTAAAACATTCTTGTGGCCCCTGGAAGAGACGTGGGCCCCGGGCAGCGTGCCTGATGGGCTTTGCAGAGACCACACGGTCTCTGCTGAAGGCAGTCATTTCTGCCGGAACGCAAGAGCAGGCCTGGGCCGTGCGGAAATGAATGGGCGTGTTGTGTCCAATCATACCTTATTGATGGACGCTGTAATAGATATTGCCTATTATTTTCAGGTGCCACAACATCATCTTCTTTTGATTTCTCTTTCACCCACGTGAAAGTTGTTCTTAGCTCGGAGGCCCCATGAAAACAGGGCGCTGACCCCTGCCCTCAGCCACGTCGGTTTCCTGGGTATAACCCCGACGAAGTTGGACTGAGTTACAGGAAGAAAGTCTCTAGGCCCATCTTCTGAGAAGTGACTGTTCTGCTGTTCCTGTGTCAGTGAGAGGTGCCTCATTTTGAGAGAGCCAGCCCCGTGCCCGTCCAGCGCCCAGGATGGCGCTGATCACACTCTCTTACCTTCCGGGAGGCTGAAAACAATGACACCCCATCTTCCCTGATCTCTTTCTTCTGCCTCAGGTAGAAAATTGTAACGGATAGTTGTGTCTTTGTCATTTTCATTAAACGAACATGAAGAGACCGGTGCTTTAGGTAAAGGAAAGGACACTTTTTTGTGGCTTCTCCCCTGGCAGTTGTGTGTGTGTGTGTGTGTGTGTGTGTGTGTGTCTGTGTGTGTGTGTGTGTAGGGGGGGGATCAGGTCAATGTCCCTCTTGGGTTGAATGTCACTTGTCAAGTTGGCCTCCTACGTGGTTCCTATGGCAACAGCTTTTTGTGCAGGGGGGGAGGGTCACGCACCTGTAATCTCGGTGAAAAGGGACCGCAGGAGGGTGTTCATCAGTTAGTGCTTTTGTCTCTCTTGATGGATTTGAGTTTAACCTTGAAACCTGGTGAATAAAGGGCAAGGAACATTTGACACAGACATGGTGTGGGCCACATCCTGGGACCAGGGAGCCCTTGGCTCACTGGGGTGGGGGGTGAGCAGCCCGGACTGCCAATATCCTGGGCGTCCCCAGCGAAAGCCAGCGGTTGGACCTCACGCCTGGCTCCCTGAGGACTGCTTGGCTCAGGCTGGGCTTGAAGGGACCAAGGAGCCCCATCTGAAAATGGAGATGGGGAAGCTACTTCAGCTGCTGGCTCCTGGCTCCGACCTACCTGGCTACCGCAGGCACTTGCTCCCCTTGTCCCGTTTACTTTGGGGACCTCCGACTTCCATGGTGATCTGAAGGCACCTAGTGAGTCAGATACCGCCTGTGTTCCGGCCTTGTGCAGAGAGAGGCGTTAAACAAACACTCAGTAACTATATAATGATCAGTCATGGTCAATGCTAGTCAAGTCCAGCCCAGACTTAGCAAGTGCTAGCCTGTGGCCAGACAGGATGCAAGCTGCTGGGAACTCCAGTAAAGCACAGCGAAGGGGCAGTGGTTGTGCAGTGATAATTTCAATGGCCTTGGAGAAAAGGGGAGCCATGAACCTGGCTCCAGGAAGACCCCTCAGGGAAGTCCAGTAGAGCTGTTTTCTCTGAGCCTTATTTCCTGAACCTTAGAAGGGGATACTTTTTAAAATTTATTTTTATTTCGAGAAAGCTATAGAGAACAAGCAGGGGAGGGGCAGAAATCCCAAGTAGGCTCCACACAGTCAAACGCAGAACCCGACGCAGGGCTTGAACTCATGAACCATGAGGTCCTGACCTGAGCTGAAATCAAGAGCCGGATGCTTAACTGACTGAGCCGCCCGGGCGCCCCCCTAAAAGGGGATATTAAAGCTCACTTCTAGGTGGGTGTCTTAGTCTCTCTTGTCTCACGGACCACTGACTATGTCCATCCCTTGCAAACTCCCGCTTCCTGAGGCTCCTGGGAGAGAATGGGGATGGGGAGGACAGGGGTGAAGTGAGAGAGGAGGTGCAGAGGGAGTCCCTCCCCCACCCCCAGACCCCCCTCAGAACCGTCACTGGTCACGGGAGAGACAGAAGCACCTGGACCTCAGCCTCTGGAAGCCTAAGCTTAGGGTGGACACACTGTCTCCTCCAGCTCTTTCTAGAGGCGAAAACAAGTCACAAGGCCAGCCCAGGGTCAAGTGGTCCAGAGACAGACGTCACCCCTTGGTAGGAGGAGGTGCAAAGTCACTTGCAAAGTGGAGTATTCAGAGGAAGGAGGATAACTGTGGCTAATTTTGCAAAGAAGACTCCTTCCCTGCCTCACGTCTGTTCTTTCCCTGCTTTCCACGGCTTTTACCCTGGGCCCCTTGTGGTAGATGCTAGAGGGGCAGAAATACACGAGACTTGCCCCGTGAAGTTTGCATTCTAGCGAGCTGAGACAAAGATGGTCCAACTAATCCCTTAAATTATGGCCACGCACTATTCCTTAAAAATAAGTGTTACTTAAAAAATAAGGTCTCGGTGGGGCACCTGGGTGGCTCAGTCGGTGAAGTGCTGGCTCAGTCAGTTGAGTGTCTGACTTCGGCTCAGGTCATGATCTCACGGTTCGTAAGTTCGAGCCCCACATCGGGTCCTGTGCTGACAGCTCAGAGCCTGGAGCCTGCTTCGGATTCTGCGTCTCCCTCTGTCTGTCCCTGCACTGCTTGCACTCTGCTCTTGCACTGTCTCAAAAATAAATAAACATTTAAAAAAAAGGTCTTGGGGCACCTGTGTGGCTCAGTTGGTTAAATGTCCAACCCTTGTCATGATTGTACCTTTTGTGGGATGGAGCCCCGCATTGGGCTCTGCCCTGACAGTGTGGAGCCTGCTTGGGATTCTCTCTCTCCCTCTCTCTCTGCCCCTCTCCTGCTTGCATGCCCCCCCCAAATAAATAAATAAACATAAACAAATAAAATAAAAAATGAAAATTAAGTTCTCCGTCGCTGAGAACGCTTTGGCAGTTCTTAAGTGAAACAGAGTCACTTCTCCGTGTCTCCCCAGAGCTGAAAACAAGCGCTCAAGCAAACACTTGGACACAGAGGTTCACGCCATCGCTCACCATGGCCAAACGATGGAAACCACCCAAATGTCCTACGCTGATCGGTGGATACACAGAAAGGGGTATGTGCACGCGCTGCAATGTTTTGCAGCCAGAAAAAGGGATGACCTTGACGTGTGCTCCAACAGGGGCGAACAGTGCTGTGCTACTGGAAAGCAACAACAGATCAAAGGACCACACGTTGTAGGATTCCATGCACCGGAAACGTCCGCAGAGGCGGATCCAGAGAAACAGAAGGGCCCAAGCTGGCGGCTAGGGGCTGGGGGAGGAGCAAGGAGGGGGGCGTGGCTGCGGATGGTGGCTGCTGGGGCTGGGGGCGGGGCTGGAAGTGGGGTGGGGGCGTGGCTGCGGATGGTGGCTGCTTGGGGCTGGGGGCGGGGCTGGGGTGGGGCGTGGCTGAGGATGGTCCTCCTGGGGGCGGGGCTGGGAGTGGGGCGTGGCTGCGGATGGTGGCTGCTGCTGGCTGGGGGCTGGGGACCACGCTGGGGGTGGGGCGTGGCTGCTAATGGATAGGGTGTTATTTCTGGAAATGTTCTGGAATCAGATAGTGGTGATGGTTGCACAACAATGTGAATGTGCTCACAACAGCCACTGAATTGTATACTTTGAAAGAGTTGAACTGGAGGACTTTATGTTATGGGAATTTTAATCTCACGGGCACACTCAGAGAGCCGGGAAAGCTTGTCAGTGGTGACCTGATCCATCTGGGGATTTGGATGGCTCCCAAGAGCGTGACGTTGGGGTTGGGACATTGAAACAGGCTGTGGCCCTTGGAAAGTGGGGCTCCGAGGATCACTGTCCTCCTGGGCACCCAGCTGGGAGCCCACCCTCAGCAGATGTCGGCTCCATAACTGTTCGCCAAGCCTGGAATGTGTCCTGTTGTCGGAAGGGCCACCTCCAGCCACCATGTTGCTGCGTGACTGGCTCCCTGACCCTTGGGTCACTGTCGGTTTGGGGGAGATCATCTGCAGAATAGGCCTCTTCCCCGGTAAAGCTTGCCGTGAGCACAGCAACACCAGCGACAGACCCGGAGCCCAGCGCTGGGTGCTGGCGGCTGGCCTTGGTCTCTGCACAGTTTTCTGTGAGCCACCCCTTGTCTTTCCGATGAAGGACAAGGAGACACTGTCACTGCATTGGGTGGGACTTCCTCCTGCCCCCAACCAAAGTCAGCAGCTCCCTTGTGCCAAGGTCTTCTGTCTCCCTGCAGCTGGGGTCCAGGCTGCCTGCCGTGGCGGGCATCTGTTGACCTCCTTGGTCTCCCCATGGTATGGCCCAACCTACGTTCCTTCAGAATCACGCCATCAAGGCGGAAGGAGTCGTCTGCTCTGCCCCGCACCTGCCTCCCGCGCCAGCTCAGTTCTGGGCCTGCTGCTCCCTATCTGCAACTCTTGCCAAATCTGAGAGGCTGGAAGTAAGGCCAAGTTCTTCACAGGCCTTGCCTCCCAGACAGTACACTGGCCTCAAGGCTCTCTGCTGCGTGCCCCAATGGGGCACACCCTGTGTGAGGGGGGAGACGGGACACCGCTGCTGGTCTCCACATCACCTCTCTGGCACCGACCCTTCTCTCTGCCTGAGATTTCTTCTGGAGGCTGATTAGCGTCTCCGCTGATGGCCACGTACCCTGGGCTGATGGGAAAGGGCTTGATGGAGCCCGGCCTGTGCAGGGTCCATCCAAGACACTGGTTTGGATATTAATACATGTCCATACTGAGATGCGTGGTCACTGCTGCGATCCCCCCCCCCCCCCCGCCCCCGCTCCCCCTGCCCAGGGCCAGCTCCCACTGGGCTGTGTCCTGAGACAAGTGGAGACAGAAACTGTTTCTACCGTAGCTCCTGCAGCATGGGATGCATTTCCCCAGAAGCCAGCTCTTCCTGCCTGCAAGAGGGACAAATTTTTCTCTCCTCACCTGGCTCCCCTCCCAGCTTTCTCCTCCCAGCAGCCCGGAGACCCTTGCCCTTTTAGAGTTCTCTCACCAGGGGCACCTGGGTGGCTCAGTCGACTAAGCATCCGACTCTTGATACTGGCTCAGGTCACGATCTCGCAGTTTGCAAGATCAAGCTCTGTGTCTGGATGGAGCCTGCTTGGGATTCTCCCTCTCGCCCTTTCTCTGTCCCTCCTCTGCTCATGCTCTCTCTCTTGTTCAAAATAAACAAACATTTGAAGAGTTCTCTCTCGAGAAAAGTCCCTTGGAAAGGATTTATTCTGGGGTGCACTGTCAAGGTTGAGACACTGAGCAGTGAGATCAAATGTGCCTATGGCAGATGGCCTGTGGCCAGCAGCCCTGGTGGCCTCCCAGAGGGACTTGGCATGGGTGCACAGGGCTCTGGGGAAAGACCCGCCCTCAGACTGAGTGCTTCCGACACTGTAGCCTTTGCATGTCCTTGCCGTGTTCCTTAACCTTGAGTCTAACATAGAGGCCTCTGTGTGGTTACAGCAACAACAATTTTAAGGATCCCGCAGAGAAATGAGAAACTGTAAGGAATTACAGTCTTACTCTCTGAAAACGTTTGAAAGTTGTGCATCATTACTGCGACAGAGACTCTGACTCTCTAAGTGGCAATATTGTGCTCGACCGTCCAGGTGAGAAGACAACATAAGAAGACGTCTCGTGGACCTCTCCACTCTTCGGGACCGTGTGCACCTGCGGAACGTGCAGATCCAGATGTGGACAGCATCGCCTCATGTCGCCGGGTCATCGTAGCACAGATGTGAACTGGGAGTCAGGGTCCCTTCTTAGGGTCAGGTAAACCGAGGCCAAGAGGGCCTCGCGTTCTGGCTGCAGTAAGTGAGGCAGATTCGAAGGCGGGGAGATCTGAGCTTCGTGTGGGGCTCTACCTCTGAGATGTGCCTCCCAAAGTTTGCCTCCGGGAGGCCTTGAAGTTGGTTTTCAGCAAATTCCTTCTGCTCTTTAGAGGCCGTTGCCTCTTCTGTGATGGTTTCGCTCTCAACCTCTACTCTCCTGGAACTACCCTCCCATATTTCTAGGAGGACGGGTAAGAAAGAAATTACTATTTGATCCTCCCTGCAAGGCACCTCACACCCATTATTTCATTGGTTCCTCACTAGGACCTCCTGAGGCTGGTGTGGTTCCCATGTGGAGTGGGGGACGGGGGTCGGAGGAGTAAAGCAAGCAGCCTGAGGTCACACGGCCTGTCAGTGGCAGAGCCAGGGTTCACGTGCAGGGCGGTCTGGCTTCAAGCCACCTCCCTCTACCCATAGCCCTGTGTGCTCGATGTGGTTTATGTCTGTCCGTTTTGCAGCTACAGAAAACAGACCCAGAAAGGACATGATGTACTCAAGCCTCTGCAGTGGAACGAGTAGAAGTCACGTCTACCGGTACAAAATGCGCTACTCTTTCTCCTACGATGTCATCGAACCTGTATCTGCCGTTGGCTTCGATGAGGTGGGTGTGTGTTGACAGGGGGGCCAAGCAGGATAGAGAAGATTACCTTTCAGACGATGCCGCAAACATGCCCAGGTGTGCTTGGTGTAAGCCTTTATCATGGTGGGTGTTAGCACTCTTCGAAATGGGTTCAGATTACTTGAGCCAACTTCCCCAAATGCAACTGCGCCTCAAAGCACGGCTCATTTAGAAGGGGCTACGGGGAGGGGGCTGGTGCTTTGGCGCTGGAGGAAAATGACGGGGAAGAGCTTCTGGGTTGTTCATTGTCCCAGCCTTGATGGTTAGGCTGAGATTATGGCTCGGGGGATAAGAGTCCATTTATCTGGTTCGTTCCCACAATCTAATTGGAAAAGTGGAATTACCACTTAAGACTGATGGTAACAGAACGTCTTTAAGCTATGAAGCTAAAATGAACTGTGAAGTTACATCCAGGAGCGTATCGCTTTGACTGCGGAAGAGGTTTTATTTGAAATTAGAAAATGAAAATTACCGATCAATGCAGTAAGGATAGCACGAACGAATGGTGTTTTTCAATTGCGCTACAGGAAAATGTAACTCAGAATCAAGATGTCCTATCTACCTTCTTTCCAATTCCAGCTCCTTCCACATAATGGCGGCACATATAAATACAAAAGGCATTGGTGAGCCGTGGAGATGCCACTCAGAGTATCTGCCCTCAGATAAACCCAGCAACAGTGACGTGGGCTTCGGGGAAATTGTACCAAAAGTGGGGACCGCTACAAACGTGTCTTCCCAAGAGAGGCAAACACTTCAAGTCAACGCCTTGGCCCCTGGCCCTTCTGTAAACCTCCAAGGCTGTGAGTTCTGCTTTTTTTTTTAATTGGAAAAGTCACGTCATGATTTTAATTAACAAGCGTAGGCCACTAAGAAAGATCTGTCCTCACAAATGCTAAAGCGAATAGTTGTCGCGATGAAAGAAATTGTTCCAAACACAACACTGGAGTGGTGGAGGGTTTATATGATACAGTTTAAATTAGTATTGTTGGTGGTGTCAGAGACTCGTGGCTTTTATTTCTTGAGCGATGCATATGGGCGACATGAGTTTCAAACATGAGATATCTATTCATTCGAGAACTATGTTCTGAATGCCTACTTATGTACCATATGCTGTGGGTACAGTGAACAAAACAGACAAAAATTCCTGCTTTCACGGAGCTTTTATTTTGGAGGAGGAGGCACAGATAAGTAGATTTCTACCGAAGGTAGTGGGTGCTGCAGGTGAGGTGGGGGAAGGGGCACAGGGTGACCGGGGGCAGTGGTCAGGAACAGTTTGTACTTCACACAGGATTATCAAAGCAGGTGAGGCGCTGAGCATTTGAAGCGGTAAGGGAGTGACATCTGTGGATATCTGGGGAAGAGCGGCCAAGACAGCAGGTGCAAAGGGCCGGCAGTGAGCACGTGCTAGTTATATCTGGAGAACAGGGAGGAGGTCACGCGGGCTTCTGTGTTTTGCAGAAACCCACCCTAAGGTAGCGTTGCAGGGAAGACTGAGGCTCTGGTGAGGTTGAGGGGTTTGACCAAGAGGCTCTGCACTTAACCACAGCCAGCACCTGCGTCCGCCATCCCGGGGATCCCTTTGTTGCTGTGGAATCCACTGGTTCAGTGGGAGGCTGCGTGCGTCTTCCTCGGGAGAGGTTTGAAAATGCATGGTTGAAGGCTGTTGTACTTCCTGAAAACCTTTCCATGGGTCTGCATCTCCGGCCCTGCACCGCGGTTCAAGCTGCCTTATGTCTCTCCTGGATTGCTCCAAGAACCTTCCATTTGTTCTCCTTGCTTCCGCCCCAGTCCCCCATGTAATGGCCAGGATGGTCCTCCAGAGATACAAATCTGATTGGAGCGTCATCCCCGAGCTTAAAACCCTTCAGTGGCTTCCCTGCTGGGTCTGTCTCCTGACCTCATTTCCAGTCTCAGCGTCTCCACCCTTTTACAACCTGTGCCCCAGCCACACTGGCTCCTTCTGTTCCTCAGACACACCATGCACCTTGCTGGGTCAGGTTCTTCTTCACGTGTGCCTTTGTCCCTGTCTGGAGCACTGTCCCTCATCTTCTACGTGGTTAATCCCCTCTCTAGATTCCTCGAAGCTCTGTTCGAATGTTACTTACTGCCTTCCTTGATCTCCGTCACTGCTCCCTCAAGGCCTGATGAGGTCCCTGATTCCACGTCACTCCCTGATTTGTCTGCATTGTTCCTTCATGACACTTGTGACATTTATTTATTTATTTTTTTGATTATTTGCTCACTGTTATAATTCAGCATCAAGTACAGGATCTAGATGCCTGACAAGAATAAATAAATACATGCCCCATTGATAGGCTCTTGGGTCCATGAAGGCAAGGATCCCTTGTTTTGCTTACCATAATCCCCTTTGTATCTAGCTCAATCCCTGACATCTAGAATATATACCACAACAGCTTCCTAAAGGAATACAGGCAGTTTGCAAAGCATTAGCCCTTGATGTCTTCCTCTGATCTTGCCTGGGAGAAGCTCCTTACAGATGCATTAATATATGAGTCCCACCTACAGTTTTCATTCTGTTTGACTTGTGAGCTGGTCCAGCGGTGTCCCCAACCTGGAGGATCCTGCTGTGTCTCTTTGCTTGCCTTGTCTCTATGGAATCTCAGAAGCAATTTTTTGGCTCATTTCTAAAAATTCTGTGAGTCTATTCAGTATGCAGAACCCAGGTTTTATGATTTTTGCTTTCCTTTCCTCCCTCTGCCCAATTTCCTCAAGAACATATTTTCTCCTTTAGTGTCAAATGTATTTTTATACAGTGCTCTAAATTCATTGTGAAATAGTATGGGAAATGAATAAATAAAAACTTGGGTTTCCAGCCATGCTAAGAATTGGGTAGGCTAGAGGTGAATCTAAGTCACACTCCAGCTTACTCCACCGTGGCTCATGGTCCTGACCTAGGGACCCTCTCTGGATGCCCATTCTATTGTCTTCCCAGTTACCCTGTCTCGTCTTTTTTCTTAGTCTCTTTCTGGTTTGAGGAACTATCATTAATCCAGCCAGGTCATAGCTTGTTGCAATGCCATGGTTTTGCTAAACATTTTTCCCTAAGTCTTGAGTCCAGCTCATTCTGACCTATGTCCTCCCTACTTCCAACATCTGCTGGGATCTTGCAAAGAATCAGCTGGCCTTGAAAGCTGTGTCTCAGCTTCCCTGATCTCTGTATTAGGATTTCATAATCTGGGTTGACTGTGTTTGGATGGTTGTCTGCATTCTCCCGAAGCTCCCCACATCTCCTAAACTCAGGGAATATTCTTTCTTTTTACTTAAGGTGCTTATCTTGTAAAGAGGGTGAAGTCGGTTCTTAATGTTGTTTAGTCCAGTTTGAAAATCTCTGCCTTTTAATTGGAGTACTTAGTCCATTTATATTTAATGGAATTATTATTGTGGTTGGGTTTAAGTGTACTATTTTACTATCAATTTTCATTGGTCCCATCTGTTTTCTATTTTTAGCTTTTTTTAATCTTTTGTGGGTTTTTTTGGTTCGAGTACTTTTTAGTATTTGATTTTCCCTTCTTACATTAACTCTTCAGCTCTACCTCTTTATGTTATTTCAAAAATAATTGCTCGGGATTGCAATATGTCTCTTTAAGTTATTATAATCTCTCACGAATTGATATTTTATCACTCTACATATACTGTTAAAACCTTATAATAGTAAACTTCCGTTCACTCTTTTGTACTTTGTGTTATTGTTGTCATGCATTGTACTTCCTCCTATGTTATAAATTACATAATATAGTGTTATTAAGTTTGCATGAAACAATTATCTTTTAAGAAAATTAGGAAATAAGAAAACTGTCTTTTGAATTATTCACATATTTGTCATTGCTAGGGCTCTTCTATCCTTTGGGTAGATTCAAGCTTCCATCTAGTATTATTTTTCCTTAACATGAAGAATTCGTATTAACATTTCTTATAGTCTTAGTTCTTCTTAGTTCCGCTGGTGATGAATTTTCTCAGATTTTGTTCATGTGAATTTATTTCTATTTTGTCTTCATTTTGAAGGATATCTTTTCTAGATATAGAATTCCAAATAGGTAAATTTGGCCCCTCCTCCAGCATTTTAAAGATGCTGCTTCATCGTATTCTTGTCTGCATTATTTCTGATGAAGACAGTTGTGGCTCTTACCGTCGTTCTTCTCCATGTAATGGGTTTTCTCTCTGGCTGCTTTTAAGATTTTTTCTTTAAAAAAATTTTTTTTAGGGGTGCCTGGTAGCTCAGCCGGTTAAGTGGCTGACTTCAGCTCCAGTCACGATCTCCCAGTCTATGGGTCAAGCCCCGTGCCAGGCTCTGTGATGACAGCTCAGAGCTTGGAGCCTGCTTCAAATTCTGTGTCTCCCTCTCTCTCTGCCCCTCCCTTGCTCATGCTCTTTCTCTCTCTCAAAAATAAATAAACATTAAAAAAATGTTTTTTAAACAAGAGAGGGAGACACAGAATCCAAAGCAGGCTCCAGGCTTTGAACTGTCAGCACAGAGCCCGATGCCAGGCTCGAACTCATGACCTATGAGATCATGACCTAAGCTGAAGTTGGATGCTTAACCGACTGAACCACCCAAGTGGCCCTAAGATGATTTCTTCATTTTTTTCTTGCCTCAGAAATTTGACTATGATATGCCTGGGAGTGTGTTTATTTTTATTTTTTGTTGTTGTTTTGGTTTATTCTGCTTGGACTGTGTTGAACTTCTTGGCATATGGGTTGATATTTTTTTAATCAAATTTGAACAGTTTGAGCCTTTATGTGTTTTCAAGTTTTTTCTACTCCAATCTCTCGTCCTTTTGGGAACTCTAACTATGTTTATGTTAGATCAGGTTTATTGTGTCATGGGTCAATCAAGCTCTTTTCATTTATTCCCACCCCCCTTTTTTCTGTGTATCTGTTTGAATAGTTTATAGTGCTCTTTTTTTTTCAATTTTTTTCTTACATTGTCTAATTTGCTGATAAAGCCATCCAACAACATTTTCAATTCACCTATTTTATATTTCAGTTCAAGAATTTCTATTTACTTCATTAAAAACTGGTTTCTGTTTTTCTACTGAAATTTCCCATCTATTTCCTTATCTCTCATTTAAATTCATAAATATATTTATGTTTTTTATTAATTTCTGCTAATCCCCAAATCTGTCATATCTGTATCTGTGTCAACTGACTTTTTTTTCTCTTGGTTATTTGTTACATTTTCTTACTTCTTCTCATGTTTAGTAATTTTGATTATATGCTGGGTATTGTGGATGTTACATTGATGAGAGTCTGGATTTTGTTGTCTTCCTTTAAAATTATTGGGTTTCGGGGCGCCTGGGTGGCGCAGTCGGTTGAGCGTCCGACTTCAGCCAGGTCACGATCTCGCGGTCCGTGAGTTCGAGCCCCGCGTCAGGCTCTGGGCCGATGGCTCGGAGCCTGGAGCCTGTTTCCGATTCTGTGTCTCCCTCTCTCTCTGCCCCTCCCCCGTTCATGCTCTGTCTCTCTCTGTCCCAAAAATAAATAAAAAATGTTGAAAAAAAAAAAAATTTTTAAAAAAATTAAAAAAAAAAAAAAAATAAAAAAAAAAATAAAATTATTGGGTTTCGTTTTGGCTGTCAGTGAAATTACGGGTGGGTCAGTTTGATTCCCTTGGAGGCTTGTTTTTTAAACTTTGTTATTGTCGGTCTCATGTAGACTTTGCTTATGGGCGAGTTTAGCCCTATTTCTAAGGTGCGGCCTTTCTGGAGATTTAGCTGAATGCCTGGAGGATTTTATCAAGGTCTTCCTACGTTGGCTGTTGAGAATATCGATATTCACCAGTGCTATATCTTTAGCATCTCTATTCAGCCTAGAGCTTTCCAGTAGTCGTTGCTTGCCAGCCCATGGTGGAGTTTTTTCCTGCACATGCACAGCTTAGTGTATGACCAAACGCTTAAAAGGACCCCGATGCAGATTCTTGAGTTTCCTTTTCTGTGCAGCTCCCTCCTCTCTGGGACCCTGCACCACAACTGCCAGTGCCCCGGTGGCCCCAAACTTTGATAACTGCTTCCTCAATTCAGCAATGGTACCATGTTGTTTTGAAGAAAGTGCCGTCTTCCTGCAGTGTAGATCAGAAAGTGCCTTCCGGTGGAAAGCCAGAGAAATCATAGCCCTTAACTCATATCATTCGCTATTCTCAGGGATTATGATTGGATGCTGACTCTTGCTTCTATATATTCCACGTCGTCTCTAAATACACACACTGTATATTCTGTTTATCTATCTGTCATCTATTGATCCATCTATCATCGATCTATCTATCATCTCTCTCATCTCTTTATCACCTAGTTTTATAGTTGTTTTCAACAACAAGGATCATGTGTTAGCAGTTATTCCCCCGTGGTCAGAAGTGGAATTTTTATCACCTCCTTTCTTAACTGTGACTAGAGGTGGTAAACCACTCTAAAGCCCATTTTTCTTCTTCCGGAAGTGAGTGGTGATTATTCACTCTTGCAAATAGATTGGCCAGTCCCCCTTTTGCGGGTCATACCGAGGCAGGGGATAGGGGTATGGGATGAGATGAGATAAATTCTTAGGGAAGTCTACAGTAGGTACTAGCTTTCATGATAGAAGTTGCCAGCAGGAATGGGTTGTCAGGGCTGGCACAGGGTTGGATGTTTTCCTTCCAGGTGGAGAGACAACCATTAGAGTCCGGCTCTTGGTTTCTTGCCTCAGTCCAAGCCTTCTCAAGTGGATTGAATGTTTTATCTGATGGATGCGTATGGGAGTAGAAATGGCAGTGTTCAGCTCAATCCCACTCTTCTGCTCTTCTTTTGGGGATTTGGCTGCCTGGTTTATTTCTCCTTGGCTTAGCTGATACGGTAACACGCAGGAAGACGGTAGGAGCTCAATGCATGTCAGAATTAGAAGTTATTAGTATGACTTAGTATTTTTACTTTGTTTTATTTTCACTTCCAATTGCTTCTCTGTTCCAAGGGGCCTCTAGAAAACAAAACTTGAGCAATCACCTTAGGCTTACCTTTCCTTGTTAGTGTCTGTAATGAGGAGGGTGGTCTCCCTTGTAAGGGAATTCAAGTGGGGGAAAGGTTGACACTGATGGAATCCCTTGACCCACCTCAAAATCCCTGAGATTAAATCTGACCCATTCTTACGTGGCTTCTGTTTGGAGACACTCAGGGTCACTGGGATTGTTCATTCCACACGGTTCAGAGACGTCAAAATAACAGCACGACTGCTACCAACTGACGGCATGGATGCCCGTTGAGCAAGCTGGGGAGCAAAGAGGGTTTGAAACGTGCTGGGAGGTGAGGGAAGCCAGGTTTAGGGGGCAAATCTGGCCTCTGAAACTGAGGGTGGATGGGGGGGGTGGGGGAGAGGGGAAAGTGGGTGATGGGCATTGAGGAGGGCGCTTGGGATGAGCACCGGGTGTTGTATGGAAACCAATTGGACAATAAATTATATTAAAAAAAAGAAATGTCACTCTGTAGATCAATGACAGGGTGCTGGGATTGGAACGATCTCAGAGCTCGTTCCTCTACACGGAGAGTTCTACCCCTTCATTTACTTCTCCTGCATTTGTAGAGTTATGGCAAAGAACCAAAAGGCAGTGTAGTGTGACTCGAAGACCAGAGACTCTGGAGATCGACTGTATGGAATGGTGCCTCGTTTCATCACTTCCAGACTGTACGGCCTTGGGAAAATCTTTTGACCTCTCTGTGCCTCAGTTTATTCATCTATAAAATAATAGCAACCTCCTCATAAGGTTCGTGCAAAATTAAATGAGCTCAATGACATGAGACGAAATGAGATAGTATGCTATGCTTTAAATATTATTAGTTATGCTAGGTAACATTTATTAAATATTTCTTCTGTGCCAGATTCGATTCTACGAGCTTTGCTCGTAAGGACTCATTAACCTTCACACATAGACTCCTATGAGATAGGTCACTATTATTATCTCCATTTTAGAGATAAGGAACCAGTTTCCTAGCTGGTGCTGGGGCCGGGACTCCAGGTCTGTCTGTCTGAAGCCCTTTCTTTGTTCTCTGGCCCCTCCTGCCAAACCCCAGCAGGTGTGTCCTCAGAGAAAAGGTCAAGAACGAGTATCTAGGCTAAATCTTCATTCAGCAGAAATGAGAAAACAGAGGCCCCACTTGGGAGAAGTGGCTTTGTTTCGTGTTCTGCTCTGTGATGGTCAGTCAGGAGACAGAGGAGGGGCTCAGGAAAAAACAAGTTTCTTATACTCACAGTCCCCGGACACGGGAGGCATGGTGTGGGGGACCACATTGTAAAACACCAGGGTGGTCAGGAGATGCAAAACAGGAGAGGGGGTGCACTTGGACCACCGCCTTTTATTGGGGCTTCTGCAGCTGTGGGGGTGATCTCTAGCTGCCAAGTACCTGGTCCTGGGATGATTAAGGCAGAAGACTATTGCCTCCAGGGGCATGCAGACCTCAGAGAGGAGGTCTGGCTCTGGACTAGCTTGCATATCAAAGGGACGCTCTAGGCTGAGTTCTTTGCTACCTCTAAGAATTGGCAAACCCAGGGAGGAGCAGTCTCTTGCCAGCCAGAAAGCCTTTTTAAGATGTCAAAACATCATGATATACAATCAACCAGTCGATCAACAAACCAAACACACAGTACATGCTACGTTGGGACCACCTGACACTGGCATTGGAGATAGTTTTGGGACCAGGATTCCAAGTCTCCTAGCCTAGTACTCCTTAGGAAACACTCTCCACCACCCCCCACTCCCCGCCTTGTTGACAGTTAGGCGAGAGGGTTTCCAGCAGCCTTTCCAGCAGGCAGCAGAAGGCCAAGGGAGACGGACCCCCGCCGGTGTGACTGACTTCACTTTGCCTCAGACACTTGTTTGCACAGCGCCTGCCTTACGTGTATGTAGCTTTCACTCACATCCTCTCATCTTGATTCTTCAACAAGCTTAGGAAATAGGTACAGTAAGTCCGCTTGCAATTGTTTCCATTTGAAGATGCAGAAGGAAAAGCCATTCAACTGCAAGCCAGGTGTGGTGTTGAGAGCTTTCAAGGAACTGGAGCCATCTCAGCCCTCACAACGACTCAAGACCTTGCTCCTGACTTTTTCCTCACGAAACAGATGAACAGCTGGTTTCAGAGGGTTGGAGCCATTCCCCTGAGGTCACACCCGCCGGCCAGTGACAGAGCTGGGACTGGAGCCTCGGTTATCTCCAGAGCTTCCAGTGTTGATCACCCCCCAACCCCAGCTGCCCTCTGGGCACAGAGTGCCTCCCTCCGTGAACATCGCTGATCGTTGTCAGGGCGGGAACCCTGACCCAGATCTTCTGCGTGGAAAGCCTGTTTCCCTCTGTTTAGACGCCGCGGGCTTTCCACAAACAAGTTGGGATAGAACCACTCGTGGTTCTATTATTTAATGTATTTGGGGGGAAAAGAAGTCTCAGGAAAAATGTTTGGATCACATTTCACATAACAGACGTTTTTAAAGTAGAACCAAGGTCTCTTGAGACAATGAAATATGAGGGAGGATTCCAACCTTTAGCCCCGGAAGCAAAAAAGAACGAGCATCAAGTACAATGGCCCTTTCTCCTTGTCTTCTGGTCCACCTCTTTCCAGAGACCTCCGAGGTCTGTATGGCGTTTCAAGCATCATGGCTAGCTTCCCACGCCCACTTACTGTGTCTCATGCAAACGTGTGGGGATTTTTGCCTTGTTCACATGCTAGCAATGCCTTTGATGTGTGGACTTCGGTCCCTGGAGAGATTAGTCGTCCAGGACTTTTCCAGAACCCAAAAGTCACCATCACTCCCTACTTCCGCTATGGCCGCTCTTCCCTTCCCGTTCCTTACCCAGACCAAGGGACACCTCTTTTCCCTTTGCACACATACACGTGAACACTGAGGAAGGAGGATATTCAGGATGAGGATCTCGGTCTGAGATCTCTGCGTTCGGCCTTCGTTCCCCTCTCCCTGCCCCGCCGATTTGCAAGGCCACAGAGCCCTACGTTCTCCACTCCTTCCAATCAGATGCATGGAGACTCCAAAACACTGTTGTCAGACCCTAAAGCAGGGTGACGGGGGCCTGAGACTGTGGCTGCAAATCTGCTTTAAAATCGCGAAGCGTTATGCAAATGGGAGAGGTCGGTACTGCAGTCATTGCTTGTTATTAGTAAATAAAATGATTAGCAACAGGATCATGGCTGTCCTACTGAACGATCACCGGGGTCCGTCTCCGTGTCCGTCTTCCCCTTGGGCTAGAAGCCCCATCCTGGACTCCCCCTTGTCAAAAGCAAAGGAGAGCTGAGCCCACGGCCGCCCCACCGATCCTCAGAATAGATGCCCTCGCGTATTTCAGATGTGCAGTTCGGGTCTTACCCCCGGGGGTACACATGCTCTCGCTTCCTTTTCCCCGAACCAGTGCCCAGTTTAATCTCTGCGTGGAAGGGTGATGGTGAGTTTTACGTGTCCACTTGGCGAAGCCGGTTATTCAAGCAAGCAGGGATTCAGGTGTTGCTGTGGAGATATGCTGTAGACTCGCGTGCCCGCCGCCCGTGGACTTCAAGTAAAAGAGGTGACCCCCGGGCATGTGCGCGGGCCTCCTTCAAGCAGCCAGAAGGCCTTCGGATCAAACATCCAGGTTTCCAGAAGAAGAAAAAGAAGGAATTCTGCCTCCAGACTGAGGCGCAAGCTCCTGCCTGAGTTTCCAGACTGCTGGCCTGCCCTTCAGATTCCCAACTCCAGCCCTCAACGTCGTCCACCGCGGACGACTCTCCAGCCTGCCTTGTGGAACTGGGACTAACGGGTGCCCACAGTCGCACGCGCCACTTCCTTAAAATACACCTCTCCGTACAAACATTAGCTTGGTTCTGTGTCTCTGGAGAAGTCTGCCTGATTCCCAAGGTCATGGAGGACATTGCACCCTGAATCTGCTCTCTTCCGTTCATCTAGTTTGTCCTCCAGATGCTAATCCTGGGGCTTCCGCCCCCACCAAGTGAAGAGAGGGAACTTTCTGGAGTTTCTGCCTCTCCCCGTGTGGGCAGCCGGTCTCGGGGCTCCACCCCGACACGGACCTCTCCCACCTCCCTCCTCCACCAACTCACTAGGGAGAACCTCCCCCCCCCCCCCCCCCCCCCCTTGGGCGCGCCTGGGCAATAGGATTTGGCCACCTGAGCGATCCTGGTGAATTCCATCACTGCTCTGAACGCCGGGGAAGACGCATCCGGGTTCCCAGGCCATTCCCACCCAGCCCCTCCCCAGCACCAATATTTGTCTTGCGAATTTGCAGGCGGCAACGCGCGCGCGCGCGCCCCCGGCCTCGCGCGCGCCTGCACCCTTGAGGAAGCACACGGATAGTCTGAGCCTTGGGTTTGTTTGTTTTCCATTTCCTGGGATCTGGGAGGAAGTGTTATACACACAGCGATAGGTATTTCACCTCCAAAGGATCCCAGGCATGGAGTCTGAAGAGTCACATCTCATTCAACAATTCTTTCCCCAAGTTCAGCGATCAGACAGATAGACATATGGAAGGCGCTAAAGTTAGGTACCGCAGATACGAGAAAGATGTTCGCGCCGCACCCGCGTTCTTCAGCCCTCGGCGCGCAGAACACCATCCTGTTAAAAGCGGTCTATTTTTGTGGAACTCTTTTGCTTATATTGAGACATAAAATTATTAGTCTGAGGTTGGCTCCCATCATCAGAGCCTCAGATTCTTGGAGAGTGGCCCACAGTCTGTTCCAGTCACTCCCTGCCAGGGACAGAGCCCGCACAGGAGCAAAAATAGGTCTTCCTGCCGAAACCTGCTGAGCTACCGGGAAAGCGATGTGCGAGAAGAATTGAAGACCCTGGCCTTAAGAAAGTTTCGGTGTTCTCCGCAGACAGACTCGCCCTTGGTAGGTGGCTGATAATATGAAATTATAGAGTTTCAGCGGATATCAGGGACGGAGCTAAAAGGGACTTGGCAGTCAGCGGCCCTGTTACAGGAGAGTTTTGCATATAAATTACATATGCATATGACATTTTAGCTCCAACTTTACATGTGTTTTGGAGGCTGGATTCAGCCTTGTCCCCGCCTGTCTGTTTGCTTTCCCCTTTGCTGCATCAATATTAATCCTGCTGTTTTTAGTTCGTTTTGGAGGAAAGCACGGGTTTTCTTCTTCTTTATTCGAAACGGCAAGTGGGACACGGTGGGTTTTTTCGTGCGCTATCAGCGCCCTTTATATTTCCATTATTTTTAAATTTTTTTCGCGAGCCCCTGGCGTCCTCCAGTGCGGAAAAATGTGTCCGGTCTTTCTCTCTGGTTAAATGTTTCCAGGGTGATTCCTGTCTGCCCCCACCCCCCCCCCACCATGCCCTCCTTTTCAGCAGGTAGATTTTTTTTTTTTTTTTTTTGCGATTAACTTCTATTGTCCATTATTTGTCCCTTCTTGGAAATCTGAGAGCCCTCCCGTGGGGAAAAGTGTGACTTCAGGACACGGAGTTCCAGCCTTCACTTTTCCATAAGGACGAGGGTGGGCTCCGGGGAGAGTGACCAGCTTGACCACCCCAGCGAGTCAGAGGCTGAACTGAGACCAGAGCCGGTCATTGAAATTCTTCTCCACGATGGTCGTATAGACCCCGAGGGGATGGGAGGGTCTGGAAATCAGAGCTTGTGGGTCAGATCTGAGGTGCTCCCTGCTTTGTTGTTGCTGTTGTTCAGTGAAGCCTAGGCCCGCGGTGGGGCTTGAACTCAGCACCCTGAGATCAAGAGTCACGTGCGCTACTGACTGAGCCAGCCCGGCGGCCTCGCCTCCTGCATTTTGTTCAGCCTGGAAGCGAAGCACGGTGTTTGCGACTTTAAATGGTAGAAAAGAGATCGAAAGGGACGTGACATTCTACGGAATTGGAACCTCCGTGCCCATACAAGCTGTGGTGTGGGTGCACAGCCGCATCCATTTGTTGCCATATTACCTGTGGCTGCTTCTGTGCTGCAAGGGCCAAGGACAGTGGTTGTCGCTGAGACGGGAGGGCCGGCAGAGCCTAAAATACTTTGCAGAAAAAGTGTGCTGGCCTCCGCGCGGGCACACACGCCTTCATTCTCCAGATTGACGTAGTTAGCATTTTCTTCTAATTCAGTCAAACCTTTCCGCTCATTGCTGGATTTGGTCTTCACCATTTATATTAAGGAAAGCGACCGTCACAGCCAGATTCGGATTAAGTCTTTTGCTGGGCATTTCAGATACAAAGTAGTGCATGGGAAGTGGGTTGTGGACTGACCTTCAGAGTCCCCGTTTTGAATTCTACCAGTGGTATCTCAAAATGGCATTAATAATTGTCCATCAGCTGGAACAAGAGGAGAGTGGATGTTTGAGTCTCCACTTTGTAGACTGGCCCATTCTGGTATTCGTAGCAGTCACTAAGCTGCTTCTTTTTTTTATTTTTTATTTTTTATTTATTTTTATTTTTTTTAAATGTTTACTTACTTTTTCTGAGAGAGACAGAGACAGAATGCGAGTGGGTTAGGGATAGAGAGAGAAGGAGACACAGAATCCGAAACAGGCTCCAGGCCCGAGCTGTCAGCACAGAGCCCGATGCAGGGCTCGAACTCACGGACCACGAGATCATGACCTGAGCCGAAGTCAGACGCTCAACCGACTGAGCCACTCAGGAGCCCCCCCCCCCTTTTCTTTTTAAGTTTATGTATTTATTTTGAGAGAGAGAGAGAGAGAGCAGGAGGGTAGAGAGAGAGAATCCCAAGCAGGCTCTGCACTGTCAGCACAGAGCCCGACGCGGGGCTTGAACTCACGACCTGAGCCGAAGCCAGGAGCTGGACGCTCACCTGACTGAGCCGCCCAGGCACCCCGAGTCACTACGCTTCTTAGAAGGGATGTTGACAAAGCATTTCTAGGCTGGTGTGAACACATGATAAAGAGAGCCCTAAACTCTTTCCTAGGAGGAAATACTAAGGGAAAGGGACCTGCGATCTCTTGGAAGGAGGGGTAATGGGAGGCAGGCATGAGAATTAGCGCCAACGACCTGAAATGCTGTGGAGCAGAACCGTGATTCAGCTTGCATTGTAGGTTATGAGCACCAAAGCTGGGAGCTGCATACGGGCATGTTCCGGCGTATTAGAACCAAGATTCCATCAGCTGAAAGCAGTGAACCATGAAATGGGCAACAGGCCCGGGAAGTGCCCTTTCCTGGAGATGGCTGACAGTCCCTGACGCAGCCTGTCCTAGAAAAGGTTCCAACACCTGTTGTTTGGCCCCCCAAGCACCTAGCGCGTCTCACCCAAAGTTGAATGGATTTGAGTTCCTCCCCCATCCCACTCAAGTTGCATTCGAACCGGGGTCGCCAAGCCTGGGTTCAAGGGTAAGGGGCTAATTCCGGCATCCGAATTTCTGCTGGAAATGGTTTGTAGAAACGCAGTTCAGTCAATTTATTAATTTAGTGTAGAGGGGTTTGGGAAGATGTGGCCAGCCGCACCACTAACACAGAGTGAGATGCAGGGCAGCTCACGTGTTGTTCCAGAACGATTTTTCAGGGGCGCCTGGGTGGCTCAGGAGGGGAAGCATCTGACTCTTCATGGCAGCTCAGGTCATGAGCCCACAGTCAAGAGATCGAGGCCCGAGTTGGGCTCTGGGCTGGGCATGGAGCCTGCTTAAGATTCTCTCTCTCTCTGACCGTCCTCCACTCACGGGCACACACTTGCTACTCTGTCTCAAAAATAAATAAACATTAAAGAAAGTTTCTGAAAACATTCCAAAGCACGAGCCAGGCCCTTAGCTCTCCAATGTGGGAGACTTTTTTTTTTTTTTAATTTAGTTTAGTTTTGTTTTTTTTTTAGCAGCACACCATCATGTTTTCCGTAGAGATAATATAATAAGAAAAGGAGACTCATTGGTCTTGTTATGGCATTAAAAAGAGCCAGCAGTTGGCCAGACAGACTGATTCTCTGTGATTTGCATGTTATCGAGAAGCCTCTGGCTTGCTGAAATTCTTCATAAAAACTCCAATGGCGATACATTTCAGATGTCCCAGTTTTCACTAATAAAGAGTTTGCGGAAATGTTCTCTGAGTAGATCCCTCATTCACACGACAAATATTTACTGAGAGGCTGTTGCAAGCAAGGCGCTGGCAAAAGCTATGATTCTTTATATCTTTTCAGGATTTGGGCTGTTTTCGGTGTTGAGGATTTCTTGCTCTGACAAATATTTGTGGGGTATCAGCTCTGTGTAAGACACCGGGCCGGGCGGAGTATGATGGGAGACGCGGTACGGGGTCATGGCTAAGAATACTTAGTCTTCCAGAGAAGACTCTGGAGCCAGACTCTCTGGATTTTAGCCTCACCTTCTCTGAGCCTTTGTGGGAATGTTCCATAACCTCCCTGGGCCTCAGTTTATTTACCTCTAACATGGGGACTAGAGGGTGCCTGGGTGGCTCAGTCGGTTGAGCGTCCTGCTTCGGCTCAGGTCGTGATCTCACGGTCCGTGGGTTCCAGCCCCGCATCGGTCTCTGTGCGGACAGCTCTGGAAGCCTGGCGCCTGCTTCCGATGCTGTGTCTCCCTCTCTCTCTGCCCCTCCCCCGCTCACGCTCTGTCTCTCTGTCTTTAAAACATAAAGAAAACATTACAAAAAAATGCCTTTAAAACGGGGGCTGGAACTACCCCCCAACAAAGCACAGTCGCGAGGATTACGGGAGTCGGTGTGTGTGAAGCTTGTAGACCAGAGTCTGGTGCACGGCACAACCTGATACTGTTACTTTGCTGAGCTATTCAAGAGGCTGTGTCATCCCTGTATCTTTCAGTTGTATGGCAGTTTATACATTGCCCCCGGAAGCATCCTTCTGATGCTCACAATTGTAAGATTTGGGGCACGTAGGGGAGTCTTTCCACACTCTTTTTACACTTGAAGAAATGAAGTGCAGAGCGGGTAAGCGGCTTGCCCATGGGCCCCCAGAACCAAAGACCTCAACCCTCTCAGTACGATACCTTTCCCGCTCGTCTTTTAGAATCGGGGCCATAAGACGGGTCGGTCCCTCCCGGGTGGGCGCTGGCTGTGAGCCAAGGGACCTGCTGTCTTCAACGGCACAGTGAAGTCAACACGCTCAGCTTTCTGAAGCAGTGTTCCCTGCAGGAGTCAGGAGGCTGGGGGCTGGGGGTGTCTTTCACAGACCTGTTTCTAGAACCGTTCTCCTGTTTATCTGGGGACCTTGGAGCCAAGTAGGAGACACCAGGAGAAACAGAGCTGATGCAGAGCAGAGCGGATGTGGCCACACTCACTGCTCTCTACCTCCAGGTCGGGCCTCTGGCGACATCTCTTGTGCGAGAATGATTTTTTTTTAAATTTTTTTTTTAACGTTTATTTATTTTTGAGACAGAGAGAGACAGAGCATGAATGGGGGAGGGTCAGAGAGAGAGGGAGACACAGAATCTGAAACGGGCTCCAGGCTCTGAGCAGTCAGCACAGAGCCTGACGCGGGGCTCGAACTCACGGACCGCGAGATCGTGACCTGAGCCGAAGCCGGCCGCTCAACTGACTGAGCCACCCAGGCGCCCCGAGAATGATTTTTAAATGTACAGCTCGGGGCTTTGCGGCAGCGACCTTGGAGCATTCACCGGACCCACCGGGAGGTCATGAGGACGGCTGAGGATCCTCTGAACAAATCAAAAAAAGGGGCACTTAACATGAAAGGAACTCATGCTCCCCTAACTCTCAAACACAGGAGGGGTGCCCAGAGCTCCCTTACTCCTGGGCTCAGGAGGCTGTGAGTGGAAGCAGGTTAGCCTGGGGGAGACGGGGTCCCTGGGGTCTGGGGAGGGGTGAACGCAGAGCTGGATGCAACTAGGAGGGCAGAGAAGAGGTTCCAGGCAGCTTAGTCATCACAGGGCTGAATGATAATGCCTTCCGAGACTCGCTGTGTGCGGTGGGGTTCTGGAAAACCCAGGGGGCAGAACACAATGTCAGGTGCCTCAGCAACTCACACAGCACCCAGGGATGCCATGTGGGAGTGGGTTCGCAGACCTAGAACGTCCAGAGCTTAGTATTGGATAGAGATTTCCAGAGTGTTTTCTGGGGAATCCTTTAACCCAACTACGTGGGATGTTTAATTTTCTGTGTCAGTCTGGCTGGGCTACGGGACCCGGTTGTTTGAGCAAACACCCGTTTAGATGTTGCTGTGAAGGCACTTTTAAATGAGATGAACACTTAAATCAGTAGACTTTGAGTAAAGCCGATTATTCTCTGGAATGTGGGTGGGCCTCACCTAATCAGTTGAAGGCTTTAAGAGCGAAGCCTGAGGTTTCCTGAAGAAGAAGCAATTCCGTCTCCCGACTGCAGCATAGAAACCCCACCCGCGTTTCCTGCCTGTCGGCCTGGCCTGCCAGCATCTAACATCAACTCTTACCTGAATTTCTAGTCGGCAGAGTTTGGACTTGCCAGCTTCCCTGCACACAGGAGCCGAATTCTTTTTTTTTTTTTTTTTTTTCAACGTTTTTTTTTTTTTTTTTTTTTTTTTTTATTTATTTTTGGGACAGAGAGAGACAGAGCATGAACGGGGGAGGGGCAGAGAGAGAGGGAGACACAGAATCGGAAACAGGCTCCAGGCTCCGAGCCATCAGCCCAGAGCCTGACGCGGGGCTCGAACTCACGGACCGCGAGATCGTGACCTGGCTGAAGTCGGACGCTTAACCGACTGCGCCACCCAGGCGCCCCAGGAGCCGAATTCTTAAAATAAATCTTTCTCTCTCTCTATTTCTCTCTCTCATATATATTGTATTTTAGTTGGGGAGACAGACAGTCCAAAGCACCATAAAGAAAATCAAGCCTAGGGACGCCTGGGTGGCCCGGTGGATTAAGCGTCCTACTCTTGGTTTCGGCCCAGGTCGTGATCTCGTGGTTCGTGAGTTTGAGCCCCCAGTCGGGCTCTATGCTGACAGTGTGGACCCTGCTTGGGATTCTCTCTCTGTGTTCCTCTCTTCTCTTTCTCTCTCTTTCTCTCAAAATAAATGAGAAAAAAAAAAAAAAAAAGCCCAGTGATACGAAAGCAATGGCTGGTGGCTGGGGCCACCTTAAGGAGATTGGTCAGGGAAGGTCTCTTGAGGAAATGACGTGTGGCCGAGAACGAAAATAGGATCCAGTTGGGTGAAGGCCAAAGGGAAGAGCATTGCAGAAGGAAGAAGAGCGAGTGCAAAGGTCCTGTGGTGGGCACGGGCTTGGAGCGTTGGAAGAACAGAAGGCGGTCGGGGGGCAATTGAGCTCCCAGAGGTGAACCGATGGGTCGCACAGGACCTTTTAGAAGGTATTCTTGCGGCGGAATAATGATAGCAACCTTGATAGCTCCTTCATGCCAGGTGGGATTCTAGCCGCTCTCCATATGTCACGTCTCCTCCCTACTGCGACCCTGCAAGCAGACGTCGTTATCCTCATTGTACTGACAAGGACAGGGAGGCGGAGAGATGGGGGATTACCTTCTCAGGGTGAGTCACCGCAAACCCGTGGCGGGTCCAGGATAGAAACACGATCCGGTGCCCTTCAGACCCCACGCCTTATTGAGATGTTCCCGGTCGCCAATAGGAGTTCACTGGACTCAGGGCCAGCGTCCTGGTGCTTCGTGAACGTGAGTGGGTTCCCAGGCCCTGGAGGGTCATGCCTCCTGTTGACCCTGAGGTGAGTGGCGTTTCAGGACCCTGAGAGGGGAGCACATTCTCATCAGGACCTGCCAGCCGCTGGACAGCCACTGGAGACATCAGGTTGCCCTTCATGCCATGAGCCAGAACGAGGACCGAGCAGCGATCTTCCCTTTCCCCGGGTCGAATTTGAACTTGCATGGGGAGGAGGTACGTTTTCGCCCAAGAGAACGGGGAGGGGCAGGCCCGCGAGGCAAGCATGGAGGGAAGGGCAGAGAAAGAAAGGAGAAAGGAGCACAGCCTAGTAGGCAGGCTGTGGTCTCAGCCTTCAAAACCCCATTGCTTCTCTGATTGATACTTTTCAATTATTCCTTCCCATTTCACTGACATTTGAAATGCTATTTTTTTTCTTTTCGGAGCGATAACTTCACATGCGTAGGCTCCCACAGTCCTGGTAACCCTGTTTAGCTGTAGTGGTAAATTGCTTCCTTGTACAACATAATGGCATTGACAGCCTTTTGCTAGGGAAATGAGTTCTCCAGTGGGACATGCCAATGATAAGACGTCCGGTTTTGAAATTGTATTTCTCTGTATCAGAATTAAATCTGGACTTTATATTTCTGGGCTGCTATGCTCAGGAGCTGGCCCCTATACAGTAACCCCGAGACTGACAAGCAGGGCTTACACAGGGACTGTTTCGCTTAAATTGGATCTGAGCTTTTATGCGCTCTCCTATTATTAGCTATTAAAATCTCTCAGACGGCACCCACCTCAACACCCCTTATTTCTTCTTCCTCTTCCTCTTCCTCTTCAGCGTGGTCTCTTCCCCCCCCCCCCCTTTTTAAAATAGCGATCGGGTTTTCCAAATCTGAAAACCAGACAACTGACTTGCAGAGTGGAGGAGAAGAAGATTTCTCGTCTCGGAGGCCATAATTCCCATCCCGAGGCTGAAAGGTGGAAAATTAACGCAAACTTAGTAAAATGCAGTATTGATTTTCTGTGAGTCATAGGGGGATCTGCTTTTCATTACAATAGGGGGTCAGCGCTGAGCATATAATACGGGGAGGCTGAAAGGCTTTTGTGTGAATGACTCTTTGCGGATGGAAAAGGGAGGGTGGCCGTCAGATGCTGTCTATAAACCCAACTCATGCTTTCCCTTCCTTGGCACTTACAGGCCTGTCTGCCCCCCCCCCCCCAAGTCTTCGAGCCCCCGCCCCGCCACCCCCCTCCCCAGGACAGGAATAATTCAAGGTGCCCCCTGCCCCCCCCCAAGCTTTTTCATAGGCATGGGTTTTTCACCATGTTCTAGTTTTTGCCTGGTTAATGCTCTTACTAACACGCCATCACCCCGCTGAATAAAGGCAGTGGCCTGGAGGGCATCGGCACACGAATGTCATTTGAGCATTAATTTCCCTCTTAAAATAATAATTAAAAAAAAAATCAGCCGCACCCAGGTATGGATTTTTTTTTCCTCTGCTTGTGTTCTGTGAAGATCCAAGAGCTCTCTCTTGATCCCTTGACCACCACCCCACCCCCCCACCCCCCCCAGTTTGAGGTTCCCGGCTGCCTCTTCTTCCCGGACGACTTCATTATTGGCACTGGAACGAGGTGGGGCGGTCCCAGAGTCTAAATATCCTCCACGAATTCGGTTTAATATTGCGGACGTCCTATCATCCAGCAGGAGGCGTGGGGTGGTTCTCATGGGAATGACGGTCAAGGTTGCAGGTGCAGTGGCTCAGGGCTGACCTTGAACTGGCTCCCTGCTGAGAGGTGGGCGCAGCGCAGCTTTGGGGAGCCCCCCACGGCCCCCCGCGGGGCCGCAGGCTGCTTCAGAAGCGGACTCCCGCCCGTTTGGAGGCCGGCGCCTCTCCTTCCGCGGGGTCGTGGCAGAGATGCCGGCAAGTCGACCAGAACGTAACTTTGTAGCTCGTGTGTTTCCTAAATGTCATTAATAGTCAGGAACGCTGAATACAGAAGGGCACGTTAAATCCTGTCATTGAAACAGCAAACAGCTTTAGTCAAATGTATTGGCAAAGGATTAAAAATGCATCAAGGATGTAGTTGTCTTCTCTATGGGAAGCCCTTATTAATAGTCTGAAGAGTGGAAAGCTTTGCCCTTACACAATCAACACCGTAGTCGTTTCTTCAAAAATATGTTTTAATGTGTGAAATTGCAGGATGCCAACGTTGCCATTAAAACCCCTCTCCAGTTCCAATAATTTCTCCACTTACATTCCTTCTCCTCCCTCCCCCCCATTTTTTTTTTTTTTTTTTTTTTAATTCGACTTCTTCCAAAGCATACTTCCAAGCGGTCGGAGCAGACACGCAGGGCTACTGGGCAGCAAACGCTCACAGCTCCTGCTTCTAGTTCTGCGGGCTGTGGCCACGGAGGGGGGGGGCGGTCCTGCTGCCCCCCCACCCCCCCCACCCCGGGGGAACCCTGCTCACCGGGCGACCGAGGGCAAGAATGCCTTTCCTTCCGGGGAATTCAGGCTCCAACGTTTGTGGCAGAAAGAGCACGATCTGGTCCCGTCTCTGTCTTGTCATTGCTTGGGCGCCCGCTGCACACTGGGAGGTGTGTATGTGACGGTGCCGCTCATGTTTCGCAACTCTGGGGTCCATGTGGTCACAGAGGCACGCCCAAGGTCAAGAGTGAACGTGGATCAGAGCCAGGCTTGGGTCTATCAGATGTCTCAGCTGCTTCCCCGTCCCCTCCCTCCCCTCCCCTCCCTTGTTTCCTGTTGCGGCTCAATCCAGTTATTCAGTAGACATTTTTCTGAGCACCTATTGTGTGCTGGCGTCCAACATGAATGAGACGCAGCGTCTGCCCTCAGGCACCCAACTTCTTTTCCCAGCACACGACCCCAGGAAACCTGGGGCTGGCTGTGGGTCTCCACTCCCGTCCTTTTCCAGACCTGTGTGCTCCAACACCATGACCCGTGGCGAAATGAGAAGTGTGTGGAAAAAAAAAAAAAATCACCCCTCACTCCTGTCTTTCTTGAATTTCTACCAATCCCCAGGGCAACGGGTGACAGCCACAACAGCTTAGTGATCCTCCTCCTGGCTCCTTCTGCCTTGTGTTTTAGATTCAGCGCTCATGTGCCATATTGTTAACACTCGCGCTCACGGACGACTATTGTCGCACGCGCACACACACTCACGGGAAAAAAAAAAAAAATCAATGCAATTTGAATTTTTCCTCCCCAGCCCAGTCTTTGGTAAATTGTTGTGGAGAGCTATTGATCTCTTATTGCGATGTGATTTTTCAACAGCATTAAGGTAAACACAGTCTTATTGTGTTCATTTTACTGGATAACACTTATCGAGACAAAAGGAGATACAAAGCTGCTGGGGCTACTCGGCTTACCTCTAGGAAAGATACAGTGAATCACCTCCAATAAAAACAAAGCCAAACAAAAAGCTCTCCATGCTGAACGGATCGGGAAATTGCTGTCTTGTCACTAATTTTGATTGAATTGAGTCGACAGTCTCTGAACTGGTTCACTGATACAACAATAGAAAACATTTAACTGTTTCTTACGCTTTTACGCATAGGAAGTGGGTGTTCAGAAAGTCAGTAGGATGCGTGTGTTCGAGGCTCAGACCCATCGCAGATGACAGATTGCCCGGAACTTGGATCCTGGGACTTGAGGAGCTCAGATGCTCTCCGGGAGAGCGCCCGCGGCCGCTGCTGACTTGACTCTCGCCCAGGGGTAGGGGACTGGGGCCCAGAGTCGGTGATGTTAATGACCACGCGAGCTGAACGTTTATTGAGGGCTTTCTATGCATCATTCTATGTATCATTTCATTAAATCCTCACGGCATCACCATGAGGGCACTGCCTTAACGACCCCCATGTCTCACAGGGGGCAGAACTCAGCCGTTGCCAGAGCTGGTTAAGAACCAGTCTTGGGTCAGGAGGCAGGAAACTTCTCTTCTGCCTGTGGCTTCACTGATGGACTTGCCTCCAGTTCCCAGCTGCTACTTGCCAACATCGAAATTAGTCAGGCTTCTCCAGAGAAACAGAAGCAATGGGATGAATCGATATACGTACTGGGTAGGCTAGCTGGCCACAGACCCAGGGAAAGAACGAACGTTGCAGCTCGAGGCTGGAGGCCATCTGCTGTGAGAATTCCTTCTTGCTCAGGGGAGCTCAGCCTTCTCGCCTAAAACCTTCAACTGATTAGATGAGGCCCACCCACATGGTGAAGGATAATTCTGCTTTAGTCACAGTCTGCTGTTTTAAATATTAATCCCAACTAAAAAAAAAAAAAAATACCTTCACAGCAACATCTAGACTAGTATTGGACCAAATCTCTGGGTACCGTGGCCAGGCCATAGAATTAACATGCAAAATTACCCATCACACAACTTGTCACCTATACACATCTCCTGAAAGCAGACATAATCTCCAAACAAAGACAATAACAAGGTCATGCTTACACCTAGCACAATACACCCTCCCATGCACAACCGAAAACGCATTAACCCTTTCCCCAGCACGGGATGCGAGTCCTTGGGTGGCTTTTACTTCTTTCTCCTTGGCATCTTGTCATTTGAATACTTGCAAAGCAAAGTTAGCAATACTCTACTAGATGTTCGGGCAAGTTGCTAATGTTTCTGAACGTTGGTCTCCTCCTTCCTGAAGCGGGGAAAGTCGCCCCAACCCCACCGCCCCGGGGAGGGGGGGTGACGGTTCAGTGGCCTGGGGCTTGTAAGACGCCCCACGCCCAGTGAATGCAAGCCGTTTCCCCCTTTCCTCTTGGAATCGCGTTTCCACCTCCAGCACGTGGTGGCAGGCTTTGTCTGTAAAGGCCGGCGAGTAAGTATCTCAGGCTTTGTGGGCCAGCACGGCTTCTGTTCCACCCGTTCCAGCCAGTCCTTGCAGGGCGAAGGCAGCCATCGCGCATGGCTGGGCAAATGGGCGTGGCCAGGAGCCAATAAAACTTTATTGCGGTTGCCCAGAAGTGAACCTCGCGCCGTTTTCATGAATCATAAAATTCTGTTCTTTTGGACTGTTTTCCGAGCATTCAAAAACGTGCAACCACTCGCGGACCAGAGCAGTGGGAGGCCAGATTTGGGCGGGGGGCGTGCCACGCCCCCTACTGGACTCCGAACCGGGTATGCTTTGCTCCGCCCAGTGCTCCCAGCACATTTCCTACCCATCCACTTATTAATTTATTAACAATTTCACTCCCCCACCCCCCACCCCGGCCCAACCCACACAAAGGCAAACTTTGTTCTTCCCGGTTCCCCGGGGAGCCTTCATTTGGGGGTGTGGCCTGGGGAGAGACCAGCGAAGCCACGCGGTGTGGTCTATTAAAGCACAGCTGTTCCTCAATTAGGACTCAGAAGATCGTCCTGCTGTTTCACGGTGGCGCGATGTGCCTTGTGTTGTCAGCAGGCGCCACGAGGCGGGATCGCGGCTCTTAAGTCTCTCCCTCCGCCTCCCGCGGACGCCCGTCCCGGGGGTGGGGGGGGGTGGGGGCCCGGGTTCCCACCCCCCTGCTACCTCCGCTGTCCTCGGCCCTGCCCCGTCCAGCCCCAACCACGACCGGGGGGTACCGCTGCCCCCCTGAGGTCCAGACCCTGGTCCGCACCCCAGAGGGTGGCGGGAAACCGAGGTCACTGTGGGTGCTCTGCAGATGCAGCCTGAATAGTATGGTGTCCTTGCTTTGACCCAAAGGAGGCTTCCGCTGGGACCGCTGACGTTGCGAACAGCCTCCCATCGTGCTCCCCGCAAAGGGAAAGTTGGCTGTGGATTCCGAAAGTCTAAGCTTTAAGTACCATTTACATCGCTCCCATTTCCTACAACCAATTAAAGGGCCCATCAGAGAGAGTACTGAATGTTCTCAGTCTCCCACGCCAGCCCAGCTTATTTTTACTTCTGTAATATTTAGGATATTATTCTCCAAGGGGCGCCTGGGTGGCTTAGTCAGGTGAGCCTCTGACTTCGGCTCAGGTCATGATCTCACAGCTCTGTGAGTTCGAGCCCCACCTCCGGCTCTGTGCTGACGGCTCAGAGTCTGGAGCCTGCTTCAGATTCTGTGTCTCCCTCCCTCTCTGCCCTTGCCCACTCGCACTCTGTCTCTCAAAAGTGAATAAACATTAAAAAATAAAAAAAAAAAAGAATATTATTTTCCAAGATCATATGTGAGTTGGCCCCACCTACCCATCAACAGTGGCCCATGCCAGGATGCCCCAGGGCCTTTGCACTGTCTTTCTTGGCCTCTTTTGGTCTTCCCTTAACGGTCACCTCTTCCCAGAGACCTCTGGAGGTCATGCTGTTGAAAGGCATTCTCCCTCTTATCACATCATCCTGTTTATTTGTACAATTTGCAATTCTTTTTTTTTTTAATTTTTTAAATGTTTTTATTTATTTTTGAGACAGAGAGCGACAGAGCACGAGCAGGGGAGGGGCAGAGAGAGAGGGAGACACAGAATCCAAAGCAGGCTCCAGGCTCTGAGCTGTCAGCACAGAGCCCGACGCGGGGCTCGAACTCACGGACCGCGAGATCGTGACCTGAGCCGAAGTCGGACACCCAACCGACTGAGCCACCCAGGCGCCCCTGTACAGTTTGCAAGTCTTTGGTCTGCTTCTCCTCCCCATCCTGTCACCCTCCGCTGTCATGTAAACTGCATAAAAGCTTGGCCCAAAGTAGGAGCTCAATAAATCCTTGTTGACCAGATGACTGAAACGTGTGGCAAGGGAAAGAACATCCCAGACTGGGGACTGCTCTGGAAGAGGAATCAGAGCCCTGGGATTCAAGATCAGCTTCAACACGTGGTCGCTGGGGTCTGGGGCCAATCACTTGGCCTTTGGGCAGTGGTCTCTACAGCCGAGGAACAGGGGCAGTGCTAGAACCTTCCCCTTTAGGAGCGCTGGGACCGTTAGATGTCGCGAAGGTTATAAGCTGCACACCATGCGACGCTGCAACTCCTGGAAGGCAAGGACAGAGGGAGGCCAAGTTTTGTCACTGCACCATCAGGCAGAATCCCTGTTCACTTTCCATAGTCATTGGTGGGCCCGTCGAAGCCAACACTGAGGAACTGAGAATAAAAGAATCGTTTCCTGCAAGAGAGATTGTCTGGCGTCCCCAGTGTTGTGGACTGACTTGTGTCCCCACAGAATTCGTAGGTTGGGGCGCCAACCCCCAGTATCTCAGAACGTGACTGTCTTTGGAGGTAGGGCCCTTAATGGGTGACGTAGGTTAAGTGAGGTCCCAGTCTAGCCTGGCTGGTGTCCTTACAGAGAAGACTGGGACACAGGCACAGAGGGAAATCATGGCAGGACCCAGGGAGAAGGGGGCCGTCTGTGAACCAAGGAGAGAGGCCTCAGGGGAAACCCATCCCGGCTACCCCTTCATCTCTGAGCTCCAGATCTCTGATCTAGAACTCTAGAGAATATATTCTGTTGTGTGAACGCCCACGCCTGTGGTGCTTTGTGACGGCGGTCCCTGGACAGCCCCTCTGTCGCCGTAACACGACTCCTGGCTGTGGAAAACCGACCTTGTTCAAGGCACCGCGAGAAGCGTGTTCTAGCAAAGATCTCCAGGCTTGTCCCAGCGACCTGGCAAGGCGGTTCTCATCGCCCCCTGGCGTAGGATGGGGAAACTGAGGCAGAGAGGGGGTAAAGTGACCTGCCCACGGGTGCACAGCCAGGGCGAGACCACACTAGAGCAGTGTGGTGGTTAAGTGTAGAAGTTCTGGGGAAGAACTCAGGGTTGGAATCCGGCTCCGTCCTTTGCGCGTGTGGGGTCTTGGCATGGCCGCTCGGCCAGTTTTAGGTTCTTTGTCTTTTTTTTTTTTTTTTTTTAACGTTTATTCATTTTTGAGAGAGAGAGAGCATGAGTGGGGAAGGGGCAGAGAGAAGGAGATACAGAATCCAAAGCAGGCTCCAGCCTCTGAACTGTCAGCACAGAGCCCGACGCAGGGATGGAACTCATGAGCCGCGAGATCATGGCCTGAGCCGAAGCTGGACGCTTAACCGACTGAGCCACCCGGACTCCCCAGGTTCTCTGTCTTTAAATGGGGTGAATAACAGTGGTGCCTGGTGCATAGAGCGGCTGAGGGGCTTCGAGGACAGAATGTGCCCGAAGGGCTTTCTTAGCCCAGCAAGCGGCTCAAGATGAACTCTCAGCTCCTGGGCACTGTTCACAGCTCTCGCACCAGGTTGCCCAGACTTGAGACCTGCCCTCTTCCTCTGCCCCGAACCCCGGCCCTGGGGATGGGGCCTCTGGGCTGGAACGAGCCGCGGGTCCCGCAGCCTGGGGCACGGCCCGCCGGAGGGGAGCTGGCCTCCGCGGCAAATCTGGTGGTTTGTGCCCCTCTCTGAGCCCTTGGGACCAGTAGTGAGCCTTCCAAGGACCTTCTCCGGTGCCTCAGCTGTCCTAGAACAAACGAGAAGCCTGCCGTGGCAGCCAGTAGCCTCCTTTATTAAAGAGCACAAATGTCAAAAAGGTGTGAAAGCAAGACTCCGTGTGAATAACGTAGCTCAGGAGATCGAGAACGACTCTTACGGCAATGTGAGCCCTCTTTGGTTTTGGCTGTGATGAAATTACTGAGCTCCCTGAGAGTGGGGAAGAAGTTAAAGCAGCAAATAACCGTGCTTCGTAAGCACAGCTGCCAAAGGCCCAAGGGTCCTGAAGGGTTTTCGAACCCGCTCGCGCCCTTGTCCTGGCCAAGAGTGCTTGTGCCATTTCCTAGCTGTGCGGCTCTGGCAGACTTCGCCTGATCTCTCTGGGCCTCGGTTTCCACGTCTGTGCAATGGGATTCAGAATAGTAGCTATCCCCTGGGTGGCCGGGAAGGTCAAGAAGATGGGATGCCCGGAGGGCGCGCAGCTCAGCGTCGGCTGGGGGAACGAGAGCGGTGGTCTCGTAGCTCTCGCCGTTACCATCGTTAAGTGGATTCTCCGGAATTCTCTCCACTGACCGCCGCCCACTCGACTCGGACCACCCCAGCCCCCTGATTTCTCCCCGCCCGCCCCTGGCTCTACGTATTCCGTGCTCGCGCTGATTCTCGCCGTCTGGGCGATGCACTGTTCCCACCTGCCAGGCAGGGGTGAGTAGAAGCATTCGTGGTCTGGGGGACTAATAGAAATCCCCCAGCCTCCAGCTGTTGTGACCTCCTCTGTGGGGCCTCTCCTGTGGCAGCCTCCATAGCTTGTCTCGTGGGGCTCTCCTAAAGCCCTGCAAGGTGAGCTCTCTTCCCTGTTTCCCCTTCCTCAGTGGGGAAACTGAGGCCTGCAGATTGATCTGTCCAGGGCCACAGAGCTTCAGGGTCGCAGGTTTCAAACCTAGGGCCCTGTGGCCTCCAGGCTGCCCTGATTTACGCCATGTCTCTCTCTGCACGCAGCATGGGGCTTTCAAATTCTTTGTGCGGTGGCCGTGGACACGACCACATACGGGATCCTGTGCGGTGGACGGCAGGCAGTCCACCCTCCCTGCACCCGTGGCATCCAGCGTGACGCCTGGCACAGGCAGATGCGGGGTAACGAAGCAGTGAGTGAGCGAAGGGAAGAATGAATCGCGCACGCGTGTCACAGAGGGGTTAGATGCGAAGGAGGCTCGCAGCTCTGCCGTGGCTCCCCCAACTCTTAGTCACGTTATTCTTGGAAATTTCTTCCTGTCAAAATCACGTTAGGAAAATACAGCAGCGAGTGCAACCTCCATAGCTGCTGAGGTGGGAACTTAGGCATCACAGCGGTTGGTCAAATATGTGTATCCAGAGAGTTCCAGGTGGGTCTCACTCAGGGTGGACCGACCTGGGTAGCGTCTTGGCCTGGGTGGGGGGGCAGCTGTTGAAATAGAGAAGGTGCGCGGGCAGAGCACGCCTGGGCCTGGTCCTCCGCAGCTGCCTGCTGGTCCCGAAACCTTCGTCAAGTCATGGGGCCTCAGTTTCTGCATCTGGCAAATGGGGACAGTGGCAAATGGGGCTGCGTGTGGTTGGAGCCGTGGCTGCAACCACACGCAGCCCCATTTGCCACTGTCCCCATTTGACAGATGCAGAAACTGAGGCCCCATGACTTGATGAACCCAACGTGCATCAGGCTCCTCTTGTTCCCTTTGCAGATTACGAGCCACGTACAGGTCAGTTTCCTCACTCGGACACTCCAGGGACCGCTATCAGCAGCCCGTCGCTCAACCCCAAATCTTTGTTTTCTGCCGTCATTGGCGGCAGTTACCAACAAGCGTTTGCTCAACACCGTGCCTGGTGCACCAGACCGCCCTGGTCAATACTACGGGATGGGCGCAGATGACTGGGGCTCTTGGAGGACGGTGGCAGGACGGTGGCATCCCGCCCAGCCGGGGTCTGACTTGGCCGTGGATCCTCGTCAACATCACCCATCTCCTGCTTCATTTCTGTTTCTGCCTTTGGATGGTTGTGACCCAGCGGTAAACCCCGGCTCTGGGCCGCCGAGCATCTGATTTCTCCCAGCGTCGGCCGAAAGGGAACACGAACGCTCTGTCATCTCTCTATCCATCCATCTATCTATAATCTATCTATGATCTATTATCTATCTCTCCGTATCTCTATTATCTACCTATCTATCTAATCATCTATCTATAGTCTATCTATATATAATCTGTTATCTATGTATCTATCATCTATTATCTATTTATAATCTATCTATCATCTATCTATCATATATCATCTATCTATCTATCTATAATCAATCAATCCATCATCTATTATCTATCTATAATCTATCTGTCTATCTATCTATAATCTATTATCTATATATCTATAATCTATTATCTATCTATCTATAATCTATCTATAATCAATCAATCAATCAATCAGTCTATCATCTATTATCTATCTATCTATCTGTCTGTCTATAATCTATTATCTATATATCTATAATCTATTATCTATCTATCTATAATCTATCTATCCATCATCTATCTATATATAATCTATCTATTTATCTATCTATCATCTATCTATCATCTATCTATCATATATCATCTATCTATCTATCTATAATCAATCAATCCATCATCTATTATCTATCTATAATCTATCTGTCTATCTATCTATAATCTATTATCTATATATCTATAATCTATTATATATCTATAATCTATCTATAATCAATCAATCAATCAGTCTATCATCTATAATCTATCTATAATCTATCTATCTATCTGTCTATCTATAATCTATTATCTATATATCTATAATCTATTATCTATCTATCTATAATCTATCTATCCATCATCTATCTATATATAATCTATCTATCTATCTATCATCTATCTATCATCTATCTATCTACAATCTATTGTCTGTCTATAATCTATCTATCTATCTATAATCAATCCATCCATCCATCCATCTATCTATTATCTATCTATAATCAATCAATAAATCTATCTGTCTATAATCTATTATCTATCTATCTATAATCAATCAATCTATCATCTATCTATTATCTATCTATCTATCTATCTATCTATGTATCTATCTATCTATCATCTATTGTCTGTCTATAATCTATTGGTTCTTCTGCCGGGTGATCCAGACCAGTTTCCGTAACGGGAGGGGCAGAGAGAGAGAGGGAGAGACAATCCCAAGCAGGCTCCTCACTGCCAGCGCAGAGCCTGACGCAGGGCTCAAACTCATGAACTGCGAGATCATGGCCTGAGCCGAAACCAAGAGTTGGACGCTCAACTGACTGAGTCACCCGGGTGCCCCTAGGATTTTGTTTTAAAGCAGTTTGGCCAAACAAAGGCTGGCAACTGTATGTTGATTCTTTGTCTGTCTGTCTGTCTGTCTATCCATCATCTATCTATCTCCCAATTATCTATCATCTATCTACCTATCTATCGTCTATTATTTATCATCTATATGTCTATCAATCATCTATTATCTACCTATTATCTATCTATCTATCCATCATTTATCTACCAATCATCTATCATCTACCTACCTATCATCTATTATCTATCATCTATATGTCTATCAGTCATCTATTATCTATCTATCCATTATCTATCTATCTATCCATCATTTATCTATCTACCAATCATCTATCTATTTATCTATCATCTATCTATCTATCTATCTATCTATCTATCATCTCTTTTCCTATCTGTCTTTCATTTTAAAAGGTACTGCTCTGGGATTCTGCAGACCTGGGTCCCCCTGCTCTGTGGATCACCTCGAGGAAGTTCTGTGAATTAGAAACCCCCGGTGCCTTCCAGGGGCTACTGGTCAGCCACACCTCAGGCACCCCAGGAGGCCTTGTCCTGCTCTGCCCCTTTCTAGCTGGGTGACAGCATACAACTGGCTGCCCCTCTCAGCCTCCTGTGCTCCTCTGCCAACGGACTCACAGAGGCTGACTCGGAAGGGCCGTTCTGAGGCCCGGGAGCCAGAGAGTCAGAAAGGCCGGGTGGGGCCTGGACTCAAAGGGTGTCAACCATCGGGGCTTGGTTCCACTCATTCATTCATTTGCTGGCTTCACAAAACCCACGGACCATTTACTGTGCACCAGCACCTGCACAGCAAGCTGGGGGTGCGATAGCAGACGTGAACAGTCCAGCCTTCGGCTTTTCAGTCTAGTAGGGACCCCGCTAAATACATGGCCCATCTGTTCCCTGTGTGGGGTGAAGACAGAGGCTTCTGGGTGGGGCTTGCAGGGGTTGCTGGAACACAGGGAGCTGGAGAGGGAGAGCATCATCTCACCCAGCGTGGGGGTTGGGCGCTGGAGGGGTGTGGCCCAGCCGACAGGGGGGACCTTCTGGCTCCCAACGGGAGATGCTCAGTGGGCCAGAGGACAGGTTCCTGGGGAGCCGAGGGATTTAAACACCAAAGAAGGTGTGAATGTGAGATTTCTTGGAACAACAGATGGAACAGGGGCTTTTTCAGAGCAGAGCCGATCTGGAGATCATGCCTCTCCGAGGGCCTCAGTAACAGGCTCCCAAATTCAGAGGGCCTCTCTCTGTTTACGGAGCTCCTTCTCAGATTTGATTCCATGTGATCTGCACGGCGGGTCCACAAGGTGGATGCCATTATCTCCACCACAGAGGAGGACCTGGGGCTTGGACAGACGAGAGGTCTTGCTCAAGGCCAGCTGGCTGGTCAGCTGTGACGCGACCCCAGACTTCAGATCTGCTTCATCAGCCCTCCGACAGCAGATTCTTCCTCCCAAACCCTCTGGACTCAACAGCCGCCCATCCTGTCTTCTCTCTCTGACATCAACTGGCTTAAGATGGATCGATCAACTCCTTCAGCCGGTGACCTAGCTTCCTGTGCCTCTGAAGGAGACCCTGACTTCTGTCTGGGGGCTCCCCCTTGTCTGTGGCCATTATGAAGTGACCAGTGGTCCTGGTGCCCCCCACCCCAGCGTATTGGAGGGGGCACCTTCCAAAGAACGATTTTAGAAAGTGCCTTGGGGGGAAAACGGGCCATGTTGACTCCCACAGCGTTTGAAAGGCCGGCATCTGGGGGAAATTCATTATTTATATTCTGCCGGGAGAGTCTGTGGCGATTATGTTTTTCTCAAGGAAAAACATTTGACAAAAAGCCCGGCAAATCAGAAAGAAGAAACCTCACTTTGGGAAAAAAAAAAAAAAAAAAAGGAAATAACATTTAGCCTCTGATGTCGGACGCTGATTAATTTTCCAAGTTAAATCTTTTTGAGCTCGGGAAATAGACGACCCTCCCAGCCATCCTGTGGAGACTTCCAGTGAAATGAATGTTGCCCTGCGTTCGTTTTGTTGTTGGGGATACAGGGTCCTTTTTTTTTTTTTTTAAGGATATAAATTCCAACCATGTTTTGTGTGAAGGGTCTCAGTGCATACTGACATTGTGAGTGTCAGCCCCAGATCACTTTAATCAGAGAGTGGATATGCATGATAAAACGGATAAGGGACTTTAATCAAAAAATCCGCTGGCCTGGAAACGTGACGCACTGTGCCAAACACACTTCATCCTACTTCTCTTGTGCCATTGCCAAGATTCTATTTCATGAATATGCATCGGGCATGATATTACATTAAAATGTGACATTGGTGTGTGCTGTGGAGGATTTAGAACCCCCCCCCCACATATATATGTGTTTATCTGTATACACACGCACACACGTGTGCATATACACACACGCAGAAATGTGTATGCACTTGTCTGTTCTTCTGCAAAGTTTTTGTCGACGGGACATTCACGTCCCAATGTGATATCCCCCCCCCCCCAACAAAGCTTCTTTGGGAACTGAATATTGGATTTATAACTGGATCATCCCTGTACGAGACTAATGGCGACAGTAGGCAGGGGTTTTATTTATACCCTACCCAGGGGTACTCTGTTGGGTTTCGAGGGGAGGGTTACATCTTTCCATTGAAAGCGCCCCTTGGTGAGACAGGGCCCAGGCGGGCGCTGTTGTGGTTTGTTTCTATCTTCAGGGAATTGATCCCGGCCCCGGGAGCGAGGATGCTGTGGGCTTCACCCTGCCGCGGTGGCACCACACACCTCTTGGGCACGGGGGCAGGAGCCCGGGCGGAAACTGCCCGCGGCCGCCTTCCTGAGGGCTCACGTCTGTGCGCGTGGGAGTCCCGGGAGCTCTGGCTCATCGGCCCCCTTCAGCCCCCGACTCCCCTCTTCCGCCGGCTGGGTGCTTCCCCCGCCTAGACGGAGGCTGCACATTCGGAGGATTTATCGGAAAGAATATCGCGCCGCGCAAAAGCAGACCCCTTGCAAAGCGAAGGTGCACTGTGCAGATTAAACATGAACGTACTGTCAGATCTTGTTCGATCCCTTGCGGAGCCTCTCCCGTGGAAAGATTCCGGGTCGCGTTTGGCAGGCAGAGTCGTCTAAAGGACTCAGGGGTGGAAAGGCTCCGTGATGCCACGTGCATGGAAACGGGCTGGTGTTCTCACTCCCCGCAGGGCTGGGTGTCCCTCGGCCTCTGGGGGCGGGGGTGGGGGGCATGGGTGACAAATAGCCAGAGTGAACACCTGCCCGTACATTTTGGCTCCGTGGGCGGCGGCCTGCGCGGTGGGATGTTCCCGGGCGTGAGGGCCCCCGGAGTCACGAGCTTACTGTTCCTGCCTGCTTCAAATCTCTTTCACGGCCACAGTTGTGCAGTTTGTGTGGTGGGTTGACTGTTGTCCCTAAACTCATGTTCGTCTGAAACCTAGCAAGTGACCTTATCGGAAAGTAGAGTCTTTGAGGCTGTGATTCATTAAGTACCTGGAAATGAGATTACTGCGGATCTAGGGAGAGCCGTCGGCCCAATGACCGGTGCCTGTAGAAGGACAGGAGAGGACACAGAGAGAGGAGGCCGTGTGGAGACAGGACAGAGAGAAGAGTGATGTGGCCGCAAGCCTGGGACCGCCCGGGGCCCCCAGAGGCCAGAAGAGCCCAGGGAACATTCTCCTCTAGGGCCTTCGGAGGGAGCGTGGCCCAGCTGATAACCTCGAGTTTTGGACTTCTGGCCTCCTGCTCCGTGTGGGGAGGAATTTCTTTTGTTTTCAGCCACCGGCTTTGTGGAACTTGGTTATGGAGGCGCCAGGAGACGAACGCGGGTCCTACAGCCAAGGGACGCCGAAGACGCCCTCCCATCCCAGAGGAAAGCCTAGAGGCAATCCCCACGGCCTGCTGGGCGGCCGCGGGGCTCGAACCCTGAAGATCTCACCCGCGACCTGGAAGGGCCAAGGGCTGCGCGAACTCTCAGGAGGAAGACACAGGTTCCCAGACGAGTGGAGGCCACTCTGTGTGGCTGTGGTAAGAAGTGGGTCCCCAGAGCCAGGCGGAGGGGGGGACCCACGTGCCCAGAGAGGAGGACGTGGTGGCTTGGCAGCTCTGTTCCCGTCACCCGACTGCGAGGGGACACCTGCCGCCCAAAGCCTAGAGACTGCGAACGTGGAGCCCAAGCCAGTGCACAACGTAGCCCGTGGGAGCCCTCAGAGAGCTGGAGAGGCGTGAGCTCTGCACACGAAGCCTTTGCCGGAGGAGCGCGCAGGGCCCGAAAACCTGGGGCGCCTGGGTGGCTGTCGGTTAAGCGTCTGACTTCAGCTCAGGTCATGATCTCATGGTTCGTGGGTTCGAGCCCCGTGTCGGGCTCTGCGCTGACGGCTCAGAGCCTGGAAGCTGCTTCGGATTCTGTGTCTCCCTCTCTCTCTCGGCCCCTCCCCAGCCCACGCTTTGTGTGTCTCTCTCTCAAAAATAAACAAACATTAAAAAAGAATTTTTTTTAAAAAGGGTGTGGGGTCCTGAGAGTCACAGAAGCAGAAGGGCCCTTCATGATGACCAGACAGGGGTTCAGGCTGACGGCACAGGGTGGGGGCATTTATGGCCGGATAACCCTTAGTGAGTCCTTCATCCCTGAACCTCACATTTATCATTTTATCGCCAGGGCTGATGGGGAGATGCAATTAAACAAGATAAATCACATGAACGGTCTACCAACTGCGAAGCTTTACATACAATTGGTATTATTTTCCTTTAGAGGAAATTTCCCCTTCCTTCCTTCCTTCCTTCCTTCCTTCCTCCCTCCCTCTTTCTTTTTCGGGACACCCAGCTCTGCTGGCGTGGGGGTTCCCAGCAGCGTGCTCCCTTTCTGGGCAAAGGCATACGTAGCATCTGGCTGAAGAAAGGCATCGTTTGAGGCTAGGCGTCTTGGGAAAACTTCTTTGACAATTAATAGACATGTATTGATTTCAGAGCACTTTGCCCACTGCCAACACGTCCAAATTGCTTCTCTGTAAAAACTAAAATCAGCAGTCTTGGACCTTCTTTGGTCACTGATGGCTTCTGGTGACATCAGAATGACTGACAGACCAGTGGGGCCTGCGTCCAGGGTCCCCCAAGAGCACCGCCTGTGGGTCACCTTAGAGGAAGTCGCAAATTGCAGTTTGGGACCTGCTGGGCCAAGAAGCAGGGTTCTTTGTGGTTGGGCCTGAAGTCTGTCGAGATTCTCTCCTATTTGGGCCCCCGAGTTGCTGTTTCTGATGAGCTTTGAGAACATCGGGGAATCAAGCAAGAGAAATATTGTGGTGTTTCAAAAGCTGAGCCGTTGCTCCCAAAGGCTGTGAGAGGCCGGTGGGTGAGGGATGGCGTCTGGACCATCAACCCAGATGACAGCCAGCTTGGAGGGACAGCTGGGTGCCAGGATCCAGCCCTGGACCAGTGAGGTGATGACTGTGTGTCACAGGGGGTGAGACCATGCCCTGCCACACCCCACCCAGGGCCTCAGTTTTCCCATCTACAAGAAGGGCCTCATCCCAGATCGTAGAAAATTTATGAGCAAAGGGACTATTTATAAGGAAAATGCACCTTGAACAACTACGGAGCAGTGGCAAAGGCTTTTGTGTGTCTATATAACAGTTGCGTATCCACTCACTCTAAAAACGGTGGTATTTTCGGGGAAGATCCTATGATCTTAAGTAAATAGTTTTCTTGGAAAAATTCCACGTGCTGCAATTTTAGCTCAAAAGGCAAGCCTGGGGGCGCCTGGGCGGCTCCGTCGGTTAAACGTCCGACTTCGGCTCAGGTCATGATCTCTCGGTTCTCGAGTTCGAGCCCCGCGTCGGGCTCTGTGCTGACAGCTGGGAGCCTGGAGCCCGCTTCGGATTCTGTGTCTCCTTCTCTCGCTGCCCCTCCCGACTTGTCCTCTATCTCTCTCTCTCTCAAAAAGAAATAAACATTAAAAAAATATAAAAAAAGGCAAATGCGATTATCGGGTGGGGTGGTGATAGCTGGCAAATCCTGATGGCACTGTGGCCACCTGTGGTCCCCGGCAGGTAAAATGACCCTTGTACTCAGGGTGTGATAATCTGGTTCTTAAGTTTATGAACTGTGCTGAGCGTCATTTAACCAGGAAGGAGCCCAAGCAAGGTGGGGCTGTTCTTGTCATTTGCAGCCATCATTGTTACTCAGATCCAAATCTCCAAACTCTGTAACCCAGGGGTAGGGGCGGCGAGAAGAACATTCCGCATGCATTTCTGACAAGCTTGGTGATAATGAATCCTTTTGCATTGGCTTATGTCATGTTGATGGCTCACATTGGGTTATATCATGTCATGTTTCATTATTCTAGGATTCGTAAGACATAGTAGAATCCTGGCAGGAATTTGGGAATTAGGAAAAAAAAAAAATCCCACAACCCCACACCTACGGTATATTTTTCTTATCAGTTCCCCGCTGCGGTTTCAGTTAGAAAGCACCCCCCCCGTGACTTTGTGTTATTAATTAGGATGGCTGGTTATCTGCTCGAAGCAGATATTTCTAAGATACAGACGCAGTATGTGAACGGGAGTATCTGGGGACTCACGCTACTCGAAGAAATAGAACCATACTTGAAAGTTACATTAGGTGGTGCGGACCAATGCGTCTAAAAATAACTCAGCAGTGGGGCGCCTGGGTGGCGCAGTCGGTTAAGCGTCCGACTTCAGCCAGGTCACGATCTCGCGGTCCGTGAGTTCGAGCCCCGCGTCGGGCTCTGGGCTGATGGCTCGGAGCCTGGAGCCTGTTTCCGATTCTGTGTCTCCCTCTCTCTCTGCCCCTCCCCCGTTCATGCTCTGTCTCTCTCTGTCCCAAAAAAATAAATAAATAAAAAAAAATAAAATAAAAAAATAAAAAAATAAAAATAAAAATAACTCAGCAGTCTGATTTCTTTCCCCCCTTCCTGTACAGTGGTTACATGTATTGTCTTTGGCTTTTCCATGTTTTGGGGTCCTCCAGGTATACACGTAATTTTGACTTTCTTCTTTCTTCGCTGGTGCTGCCGGCTCGTTCTCTTAAAAATCTATCTTATTGTGGGAAGAGCACTTCACGTGAGATCCGCCCTCTTCATAGATAGTTAAGTGCACGGTACAGGATTGCCGTGTACAGGTCCGGAGAAGGTGGCTGGGCTCTAGAACTTACTCATCTGTGTTGCAACCTTATCCCTGTTCAATACCTGTCCTGTTCCCCCGCCCCCGTGTCCCCGGCCCCTGGCGACCACCGTTCCATTCTTGGCTTCTACGACTTGCACTAATTTAGATAGCTCACGTAAGTGGAGTCAGACAGGAGTGGCCCTGGGACGGGTGTCTTTCACTCAGCGTCATAACATCCTCGAGGTTCATCCATGGTGTTGCTTATTACAGGATTTCCTTCTTTTTCAACAGCTGAATAATATTCCGCTGGGCGCACATGGCCCTTTGTCTCCGTACCTTCATCCACCGCAGACACTTAGGCGGCTTCCACGTCTTGGCTGTTGTGCCCAGCGCTGCGATGGACGTGGGAGTGTGGGTATCTCTTAGAGATAAGACGTAAAATACTCTTTTGGATACAAACCCACAAGTGAGACAGCTGACGGATATGGTAGTTCCGTTTTTAATATTTTGGGGAACCCGCCAGGCTTTGTCCCATAGCAGCTGCCACCATTTCTTTTTAAGACCTTTTTTATTTATTTTTGAGAGCGAGAGAGAGAGAGACAAAGCACGAGTGGGGGAAGGGTGGCAGAGGGAGAGGGAGACACAGAATCCGAAGCAGGCTCCAGGCTCTGAGCTGTCAGCACAGAGCCCCATGCGGGACTCGAACTCACAAACCGTGAGATCATGACCCGCGCCGAAGTTGGAAGCTTAACCGACTGAGCCACTGGGGCTCCCTATCCCTTTCTTTTTTTTAAAGAAAAAAAAAAAAAAACCAATATAGAGATCTTTGCCTCTGCAGGGCTTAGCAGAGGGTTTGGGTTGGATAGTACGAAGAAATAAAGAAAATGACCCTATTGTAATGGATCCACTTATAGGAAGAGTCAGCCCGCTAGTGGGAACACGGTGGTGATGCTGGTCTGGGTGGGCTTCAGGAAGAAAACATAGTCACTCCTCTGTGTGCTGTATCACGAGGTCAGGTGCACCCTAATTTCTGCAACCCCCCCCCGCGAGAAGCACTGATTATTGGTCTTCCCCCCCACGCCCCAACTCTCTGGAGGCGTCAGGGGGTTATGGCTGCTGCTCCCTGTCAGGCTGCTTGACGTTACGCAGCTGGAACATGTACACCCGTGCGCCCAGGTTTCTGGGTGGAGTGCCCCCCTTTGCACACCGCTGGAAAGCCGGGCCCCGCCCGTGCTCACAGTTTGCCCTCTTTCCGCATTCCTCCTGGCGAGGGGATCTGGGGGAGGAAGCGGGTACGCGGGGCTGTCACCAAGGAGGCTATCTGGTGGGCTATCTGTCCGATAAAGCCGTGGGACCCTGCACGCGAGGTGAGCTGCCCTCGCTCCCCACTCCCCCTCCCAAGTCTGGGATGGCAGGGTCCTCAGAGGCCTGCCTGTCCCACCCAGCCGGGTGCAGGTAAGGAAGGCTGGAACGGGGTGGAAAGAGACAGACCCAGCTTGGGTCTGAGCCAGAGGGAAAGCCAAGTGCGTGCAAGCTGACCAGTATGACAGAGCAGGCCTAGCCACCGGTGAAATTTGGACCAGGGGTGTCCTGTGCTTTGACTCATCAAAAAAGATTTCTCTTCCTTTGAGGCCTGGGGGTGATCTGCAGAGGGGATGAGCGAAAGAAGTAGCATTAAAACAGCAGAAGTTCGGGGGGCCTGGGTGGCTCAGTAGGTTAAGCGTCCGACTTTGGCTCAGGTCATGATCTCACGGTCCGTGAGTTGGAGCCCCGCGTCAGGCTCTGTGCTGACAGCTCGGAGCCTGGAGCCTGCTTCGGATTCTGTGGCTCCCTCTCTCTCTCTCTGCCCTTCCCCTGCTCGCTCTCTGTCTCTCTCTCAAAAATAAGCATTAAAAGGGGCGCCTGGGTGGCGCAGTCGGTTAAGCGTCCGACTTCAGCCAGGTCACGATCTCGCGGTCCGTGAGTTCGAGCCCCGCGTCAGGCTCTGGGCTGATGGCTCGGAGCCTGGAGCCTGTTTCCGATTCTGTGTCTCCCTCTCTCTCTGCCCCTCCCCCGTTCATGCTCTGTCTCTCTCTGTCCCAAAAATAAATAAAAAACGTTGAAAAAAAAAATTAAAAAAAAAAAAAAAAGCATTAAAAAAATTAAAACAAACAAAACAGCAGAAATTTTCTCTCTAACGTTGTTGGTATGGTTACCAGATGTGGCAAATCAGACTACGGATGGAGTGCCGGGTTAGATTTGAGTGTGAGACATACTTACCGGGGGCATATTTGTACTAAAAAATTATTTGTTGCTTATCTGAGATTCCAATCTAGCTGGGTGCTATGGACTGAAATGTGCCCCATCTGCACCATTCATATGCGGAAGCCAGACTCCCAAATGGGAGGTATTTGGACACAGAGCCTTTAAGAGATAATTAGGTTTAGATGAGGTCTCGGGAGCAGGACATCGGTGATGGGATTAGTGGCCCCCTCTCCCCACCCTGTGATGACACCGAGAGAAGGTGGCCAGGAAGAGTGCCCTCCCTGGAAGATGATCCTGCCAGCATTCTGATGGCAGACTTCTAGCCTCTAAAATGGAGAAAGAAGAGTCTGTTGTTTAAGCCATCCGATGAGGGCATTTTGCTATGGCAGTGCAAGCTGCGACCTAGACACTGGGCATCCTGTATTTTACCTGGCAACACTAGCTGTTGGCTTATTTTCCCCCTGTTTATAGCTGGCATTGCCAACACCATGTGAGCTGCCCGGGAGCGGTTATGGCTGGGCACGTTGGCTGCGGGCAGGGGCTGAGGTGTGAGGAGGCAAGGAATGGAGAAGTTGAAAGGTACTAAGAAATTTCCTACTCAAGTGTTACTAATTCTTGGGAAATGGCAGAGCAACGTGGCCCAGGCTGCTTCTGCTGCCTCCCAGCAGGGAGAAAAACACATTTTCAGCGACCTCGGTTGGTGTCGTCCAACATGGCGCCAGATCACGGATCAAGAGTCTTCCTAAGTCTACAAAGCGTGTGGAGTTTGGCCGCCAGTGACCTCGCGGTCCAAAGTCCTACGTGAAACGGAGATGAAGAGTCAACGAGGGGAGCCAGAAACATCCACCGTTAGACCTAGGAAGATGCTTCTTTCTGCCTCTGCCTTGAGTGCTTTGCTTTAGTCTTTTTTTTTCCTCAACACGGAAAGGCTCTTGGCATCTTGTCAACATAGAGGGTCCTTGTGGAGCGGACCTCGTTCCTCACTGGTGGTTTGTGGGTTATTTGGCAAGTTGCGTCTTCCCTCCCGAGCCTCGGTAGCCCCTTCTGTCAAACGGGGTTGCCGGGGATAACCCTTGCATCGCACGGATGAAGTAGATAATGGAGGCACGGCCTGGCCTGGTGCTCTGTAGATCGTCAGTAACTGCCAGATGTTATTTGTTCTCAAATAATTTGTGTCCCGGTCATAAACGCCCCAGCCAGTGTGTGTGCAGCCTGAGACGGTTAGGAGAACTTACGAATAAAGATATTTCCCTCTTAAGTGGAAGGCTATTTCATGGCGAATAAATATGGTATTGATGGCATTAATAATAAAAAATACGAATGTGACGATAAAGCGGTATAATGGATGTTACTTAGCAATGTGGGGATCCAAGTAGGTTCAGGGAATCGGTTTGATTTGTGGGGTGTTTATGCCTTGGCAGTCACAATAAATAATAGTTATATTAATTGGCTCCCTGATCAGAGTTATGAAAATCGTGTTTTGTAAGAATTATATAAAATACACTGGAATAATTGTTCCAATAAGAGAGGCTCCCGCCCTGCGGATTAACGCCCACAGACGTTCCTGCCCCGCAGTTGCTGGGTGGCCTGAGGTTTCTCGATGCAGATTCCAAGAAGTGGGTCCTGCGGCCCAGGTTCTGAAAATGACCCTCTACCCAGGTCCCTCTATCCGACCTTTTGCCTCAGCAGCATCGACCCAAGGCAAGTGCAGATGGACCCCTCGAGTTACCTCGGACCCCTGGGAGCCTGGAGAGAGAACTTGGACATTCTGTTCTTCTGGAGAAATCGAGGCTCAGACTTGAGGCGTGACCTGCCCAAGGTCACAGGGAGACTAATGTGAATCTCCAAAGCGGTCCCATAATTGTTAAACTTTGACTTTCAAAATCACTCACTAGTGATTTCTTTCTGTCTCCCCGGCCACGGGAGACCCTGGGCTTGTCCCCTCTCAGTCACGTGTGAAGCACAGAACCAGTGCAGTGGCTATTTTGGTTGACTCCCCAATTTCTCTTCCACCCCAGATAATTAGTCGGAGCCATCTGTATTAGGGTGCTCACCGTTAGCCGCAGAAACGGAGAACCCGAAAATCTCAGCGGCTTAACACAACACAGCCTCAACAATGAGACTGGTAGGTGAGCTTTGAATCAGGTGACTCAGGAGCGCAGGTTTCTGCATCCTGTGGTGCTGTCATCTGTTAGGGGCTTCACGGGGTCCTCTGCGTCCAGCAGCCGATGACAGTGCGTGGACATTGTACGGATGGGCCTGGAAGGGACATTGCTTTTCTCACCTTCTTTTGGAAGAAGCCAGTCAAATGGCCCGATCTGAACCTGTAGGAGAGGCTGGGAAATTCAACCTTCCTGGATGTCCAGGAGGACAAAATGAATTTGAAGGTATCCACCTGCTTTCTCCTACAACGCCTTGCCAGGAGGTGGCTGAAGAATGGGTATGTAACCTACTGTGTGCATCTGTAACGCAGTCCTGGCCAAAGATTCTGGGGGTGATGACAGCTGGGTCTTTTAGGAAAGATTCTCTTGCACCTAAGGAGACGGGCGCATTTCTTCCCATTGGAGAAAGCCCCAGAACGGCTGCATCCTGGCTCCTGCCTGCCCGAGGAGGAGGCCCGCCCTGAAAAAGAGCCAAGCAGAGGGAATCCTGAAATAGCAAAGCAGAACGCCAACATACGGTGCCCGGACCCTGCCCTGCCTGTGGACCCCTATGGCGGGGGGGGGGGGGGGGGTGTAATCCGTCCTCTCGCTTGTCGAAGCTGGTTTGAATTTGGCCTTGCTGTTGCTTGTGGCTGAGATCATCCCAACCGAGAGCAGCTACGGTGAAAATCCGTTTGTGGCGGTGTCCAAAAGCCAGCAAAGGACATCACCGCTATTTAATGCACGGGATCATTACGGACGGCCCGTGCTGGACACGCAGGTTGGGCTCAAACGCCCAGAGGCAACTTGGAGAAGGGGCTGAGCATGGGCTCCAGATTCAGGAAGAGCTGGATTCAAACTCCTGGCTTGATTGCTTATCTGCTCTGTGACCCCGGGCAAGTTACCTGCCCTTAGGAGCCCCTCGTTTTCCATAGACTCCCAGTGTCTACTCTGCCAGGTTGTTGAAATTCTGTATGTCAAGTGCTGGCCCATAGAGGACACTTAATGGTGGGAAGCGACTTTTTAGCTTAATTGACTTGCTCGGGGAAGAAAGCACCCTTTTCTTCCATGTGCCAAGTTTTTGGGCCCCAATTAACCAGCCGATCTCCTTCCCTCACCTGCACAGGCAGCCTTGCAGATGTGGTTTTGTATCTAAGACCCGACTTTCACGTAGCAGCTGGGTCGGACCCTCCATTATTCATACTCTGCCGTAAATGGGCTCATTACGCATTACCGTGCGACTCCGCGGATCTTGGAATGGAACCAAAGACCACTTCTCCGGCGGTTATTTCCTTCCTCGAGATGCTTACGCTTTTTGGAGGTAATGCCAAGACAGCCAGTGAGGCCCTCAGATCCTTTCTTCGGAAGGAGACAGGATATAAATTATTAGTCGGTAAATGAATAAATAACTATTTGATTCTGTCAATTTAGGAGGCAAAAAAAAAAAAAAATCAGTCAACCCAGAGTTTGCTGTCATGTAGACCACTTGATTGACTGTATTGTGAACGTTTTGGGGGAGAGGGGAGGGGGGAGGGGGGAGGAACATTAGCTTGGTGCACCTCTCTGACAAGGAGTTTTGGAAACACAACTTCGAAAACAGGGAGAAGAAAGTTAGTTCAAGTTGATTGCCTCATTTCCACCTGTGCAATTAGCCAAGGAGCACGTGGGAAGCACCATGGGGGCACAGAGTGGGTGGCAATGGAATATTTGGACCTCTCTGTCTTTCCCTTATAAAAAATTAAAATCCAGCATCGTTTTGATGTGATTTTTTTTTTTGCTTCAACACGACTTATTGTTTTTCTACAATTTTAGTTCTAATGTTAAAAATGAAAGGCCATCACGTTCAAAGACACGCTCCGCTCCCTTTTATGAAGAGAGGGCTCTTTCATTAACAGAATGATTTTGTGTCTTCTCATGGATTTAAAAAAATGAATAATGACCTCATTCTCCCCCCTCCCTTTAACGTTAAAGTATAATTACACGTACGTAGAATTCATCCTTTTTGGTGTATGGTTCCGTGAGTTTTGACAAATATAGCCTGTGGTGTCAACACCATCCAGAGATGTGGGGGTCAGTAAGAAATCTTCCTCTGTCCCTTGGTTGCCAACCCTCCCCACCCCTAGCCCCCGGTAACCTCTGATCTGTTACTTAGCCCTTTTGTTTTACCTTTGCAACAATGTGTAAATGGAATCACACAGAATTTTGCCTTTCCAGCCTGGCTTATTTCACTTGGCGTAATGACTTTGGGGTTCTCTGATATCCCTTGTATGTATGAGGAGTCAGTTTGCTCCATTTTATTGATGGATAGTGTTCCAGTGTACTAGTTTATTTATTCATTCCCCAGTTGAGAGACATTTGGATTGTTTCCAAGTTTTGGCGCTTCTGAGTAAAGCTGCTATAAACATTCTCCTACAGGCTTTTTATGTGAACATAGGTTTTCGTTTTGTTCAGATAAATACTTGGAAATCAGATCACTGGGGTGCGATGTCAAGGGGTTTGCCACCATCTTGCTGCCTCACCAGCAACGTCTGAGGGATCCATGTGCCCCACATCTTTGTGGGCACTTGGTACCCTTTCCCCCTTAAATCTTGACCTTTCAGACAGGTGCACAGTGGCAGCTCATTGTGGGTTCAGTTTGTGTTTTCCTAGTGACTAATGATGTTGAGCGTCTTGTTCCCCCCACCCCTTGCATTTATTTGTCATCTTTATGTTTTCTTTCTTTCTTTTATTTTGTGAAATGCCTGTTCAAATCTTCTGCCCATTTTTGTTTTTAAAGTTGGGTTGTTGATTTTCTTCATATTGAATTGTGAGAGTTTCCCATCTACGCTGAATACAAGCCTTTTACCAGATACGTGCTTTGCAAATATTTTCTCCAGGTCTGTGTCTTGTCTTTTCATTCTCTTAACAGTGTCTTTTGAAGGAAAGAGGGCATAGTTTTGATGAAATCCACTTTCTCAATTTTTTTTGGATCACACTTTTGGGTGTCAAATCTGTGAAGCCTCTGCCTGACCCAAAGCTGCTAAGAGCTTCTTCTACGTATTCTTCTGAGAGTGTCATTGTTTTAAGTTTTAGAGTTATATCTATGGTATATTTTGAGTAACATTTTTAAGTTTATTTATTTATTTTGAGAGAGAGAGAGAGTGCGTGCTTGAGTGAGGGAGGATCAGAGAGAGAGGGAGAGAGAGAGATTCTCAAGCGCCAACCGTGAGATCATGACTTGAGCTGAAATCAAGAGTTGGACGCTTAATTGACTGAGCCACCCAGGCTCCTCTTGAGTTAATTTTGTGTAGGGGACAAGGGCCACAGATTCTTTATGCCCCCTTAGCTGGTCACTGCAGAGAGCCCAGAGCCTGTTGGCGAGCCCCATCCCAGACTGGCACATCCCCACTGTCACAGCTCTAGTTCACCTCTAAGTTCACGTCCCGTGTTTGTAGTGTCAGTTCCTCCAAAGCAATGGCATGATCAGAATCATAAATGTCAATGGGGTAGGGCGCCCGGGTATCTCAGTTAAGTGTCCAACTTCAGCTCAGGTCATGATCTCGCGGTTTGTGAGTTCAAGCCCTGTGTCAAGCTCTGTGCTGACAGCTCAGAGCCTGGAGCCTGCTTCGGATTCTGTGTCTCCCTCTTTCTGCCCCTCCCCTGCCTGTGCTGTCTCTCTCTCTCTCTCTCTCTCTCTCTCTCTCTCTCAAAAATAAATAAAAACATTAAAAAAAGTTTTAAAGCTCAACTCAAAGGCTGCTTCTTCCCTTATGGTTCTGGTCCAAATGGATCCCTCTCTTCCCATTTCTATACCTCTCTGTGCTCCCAATCAGGAATTTACATGGGTTCTGCTCTATGAGCTTGTTAGAGCTTGAGCACGTCCATTCCCCTGTCCAGACCACTCTTACTCTGGGTCCTTGCATGATGGGCTCTTTCCTGTCTAGTCTCAGCTGACACGTCATGTCCTTGGAGAGGCTGCCCTCCCTGTAGTCACTCTCCCACACATCTCTTTGCTTTATTGACTCTGTGGCGCCCATCACTTTCTGAAAGGACCTTCCATATTTTTACATGGGTGTATTTGTTAGCACCACTGGTTGTGAACTCCCCGAAGGCCTGGACCTCCCTGGATAGGTTCCCGCTACATCTCTGGTGCCCAGAGAAAATGGAGATGTCAGTGGGCTCGCGCAAACACTGACTGAATGGGAGGTCAAAGCTTTCGTGCCTGTCTGCTGCCCTCCTGCTTTTAATTCTTTAAAGAACTGACTCACGTCTTAGCGAACAAAAAGGACCAGAGTCATGGAGTAAGATCCTGAGAACGTGAGTGCCCATGTCTTTGTCCGTCCTCCAGACCTGCCGCTTCCTGGTCTCTGCATTTAAAAAAAAAAAAAAAAATTTAAGGTTTATTTATTTCTGAGACAGAGAGAAACAGAGCATGAGTGGGGGAGGGGCAGAGAGAGAGGGAGACACAGAATCTGAAGCAGGCTCCAGGCTCTGAGCTGTCAGCACAGAGCCCGACACGGGGCTCGAACTCGTGAACTGCGAGATCACGACCTGAACCGAAGTCGGACACTCAACCGACTGAGCCACCCAGGTGCCCCGAAATTAGAACATTTTTTTTACCTGAAAAACAAGCTCCCCCACACCCCCCCCCCCCCACACACCCCCATGAACAATCACATACTCTCAACCTTTGGAAGCCACCACTCTGCTTTCTGTCTCTAGAAACGTGCCTGTTCTGGACGTTTGGTATAAATGCAATCCTACCACACGTGGTCTTTTGCGACTGGCTGCTTTCACCCAGCATCACGTTTTCAGGGTTCAGCCGCACTGTAACGTGGGTCAGTGCTTCCCTTGTGTGGTTCGGGTAACCACGTCTCGTGTGCCCACGCATCAGCTGCTGGCCACTGGGGTTGTTCCCAGTAGTGGCTCTTACGAATAACGCTGCCGTGGACACTCCTGCACAGGGCACCTCGTGGACACGTGGTTTCATGCCTTTGGGCTCACGGCGAGGAGAGGCTCCCCATCTTGACTTTTGTCTTCTCCTTTCCTTTATCATTTATTCGCCGATCTAGAATAGTAATGCTCACCGTTACGACAGTGATCATGATAATAAGACTGATGAACTATTTCTGATTATGCGCCAGACGCTGTTCAAAGCACTTTATGTGTATTGATCTGTTCATCGGAACAACTGGGTGGGGATAGCAGGGCTGGTGTCCCCATTTTACAGATGAGGAAACTGAGGCTGCTAAGGGAGTTCCCAGTGCCAGGAAGTGTCTGACTCTGGCTCAGCTCTAGAACCCACCTTCCCCTGAGCTCATGCCTCTCGTTCTATCTGGCCTCCAGATCTTGACCTATTTGGTCCCAGGCCCCTGTGGACAGCCATGCCTTCTGTCCCAGCTTCGTGTGACATCTCCCTGCACTACAAGTGAGCTCCTGGGGGGCAGGGAGCGGGTCTGTTTGATTCCTGCCTTCTTGCTACATTTTTCACACTGCCTGGCACATAGTAGAGATGTGAAGAATACTCATTTAACTGAAAATAATTCAGTTAAATGCATACACCATTCTTTCTCCAGCACTGGCCGTGTATTTGCTGACTCAGGAGAGACACGTATAAATGACAGGGGTGAGCTATTTCCAGGTGGGGGTAGCGGGGTCCTGGGCACGGATTCTGCAGGTTGCTCAGGATGGAAATTGTTTCCTCTTTTTTTTTTTCCCTGTGGTTTGCAACAACTCTGAGTTCGGCTGGATTTACTTCCAACAAACCCCGAATATCAGTCACACGCAAAAATACAACATCTGGTTTCACATACAAATGAACGCGTGGACGAATGAGGTAAAAGCCTCTGCCGGTCCGGCACACAGTAATGAATGCGCTCAGCGAGAACCTGCGGAAAAAGAAGCATTCAGATCCTTTGTCGGTGACGTCGGCAAATTCTAGCTCCATCCACAAGTTCGATTACCGCCCCCGCCCCAAATCTGTCCAGAAGGTGCTACTGTCAGGCAATGACTTACATCGTGCCGGGCTCTGTCGCCCCAGAGTTTGCAAGATCCTCTTAGTGAAATAATCATCCTGCGGATCCTCTAAAGCCCATCTTTATCACCTTTCTATTTCGGATGCTGGCTTCCTCCAGCAGGGGCTGAACGGCTCACGGGATCTGGCACGTGCTTCCTTCTCTCTGGTCCCCGGATCGCGGTCCACGCGGGTGCCTCCAGCCTCATAACCTTTCTCGGCATCGTGCCTACTCGTCCTTCCCATTTTGACTGAGGAATCGCTTCCTCCAGGAAGCCTTCCCTGACTCCTGCATCTGGAGTCCCCCTGTGCTCGCCGGGCTTCCTGTAGACTCTGTCCTACCACTAACACTGATTTTTTGGGTACATCTTCTCCATCAAACCGTGTGCTTCTTAGACCCAGAGACTGCCTCGCACAACGGCACGGAGCAGGTGTCCAAAAAGGGGCATTCGATGAATGACCGGATGGCGAAACCCAATGAGGTAAGTATGATACACCCCCCCACCCCCCCGGGGGGAGAGAAGAAAGTGGGGCTCAGAAAGGAGAGGGAATTTGGAGTTGCTTTGCACAGGCCGTCTCCTGCGAGGCCTTAGATCAAGAATCAGGAGGCTTTCCTCCGCTATTCCCTTGGGCCACTGGGCTGACCCCCCAGAGCCACGGGTCTCTCCCAGGAGGCTCATTTCAGATGCTGCCAAGAGGGGGTCTTCCCAAAGCATCTCCGATGCCTTTAAGCTTCTGCAGGCAGGCAGAGCGTGTGCCAAAGTGAAACGCGCATTAAAAGAATTTTGTGGGTTGAGCGGATCACGGGAACAACTACTTACAAATACTGTCAAACGGGGCATGTATTTAAAAGGTTAGACAAAATATCTCCTTGCTTTTTTCCCTTCAGTTCTCTTTTTATAGTCCACTGCAAAACAACAATGGATAAAAGGGTGCAGAGAATGCATGTGTATTTTCTTTTTCTTTTTTTCTTTTTTCTTTTTTTTTTTTACCTTTCCCCAAGGAGCTTCTGTGCTACCCACACTAATTGTAGGTTTTTCTGAAAATGCAGCATGAATCATTTATAAATAAAGAGACTTTAAAATCCCTAAAAGACTCCCCGAGGTATTCAGTATTTCAGCATAAAATAACTGTTAAATGGAGTTATTCTGAATTAGCTTTTACTGGAAAGTGGTGAAAATAAAGTTTTCTTTTCACTGTGACTGTTGCAGTAATTCCTTTACACCGCCACCCGGGGTAATTGACAACCGATTTCCATAATTCAGGTTTTAGCAAAGCCAGCCCCCAAAAGGGCTGGTGCTGGAGAAGTCAGGCTGTTCGAGAAAGACACGTCATCCTAGCCAAGAGGGCAGCCAGCCCGGGGTCCCCGACGGGAACCCGAGGTGACTGTCAAAGCTTCAACCCAAACGCGGTCACTGACGTGCGGGGGTGGGAAGGATCCGTGGCTTTGGAGCTAGAACAACCAGAATTCTTACCCCAGCTGTGTGAGCTTGGGGGAGTTGCCCAACCTCTCTGACGCTCAGGGATGATAATCATCCCCACTCTGTGAAGTCATTATGAGAACCTGAAACAGTATTTATAAATACCCAGAGCAAAACAGGAAGTCAAAAAACAGAGCTGTAATTAGTTAATAGTAACAGGGATGCTGCCGCTTCTAAGAGCTCTTTATTTATTATTCATTTTTGAGAAAGACAGAGAGAGCGCGCACAAGGGTGGGGCAGAGAGAGAGAGGGAGAATCCCCAGCAGGGTCCACGCTGTCAGTGTGGAGCCCAACGTGGGGCTTGAACTCATGAAACCGGGAGATCATGACCCGAGCCGAAATCGAGTCAGAAGCGTAGGCGGCTGAGCCACCCAGGCGCCCTTGTGCTGCCCTTCATGCGGGGGCCGTGCTCGTCCTGGTCCTTCTCACGCCCTCACTCCTCTGGGCTTCCAACCTCCCGTTCCGCCATCTGTCGGTTGACTGGTTCATTCGGTCTGCGAATACTTCCAGAGGGCTCGATACGTGCCCCGTGGGAGGAACGGGGGTCCGAAGGTGTCTGAGACGGTAGGGTTCAGTCTAACGGGGGCAGGAGGGAAGAGGGTGATCATGTGCAAGACAGTGACACAGGCGTGAAAATGACAATCTTTACTGGCGACAGTGAAGGCAGAAAGGAGGCAGTGGCCAGTCCCACCTGGGGGGAGGTGAAGGGTTGGGCACTCAACCCAACTTTGGGAGGTGCGGGTTTTCCAGGTGGGCGGGAGGTGGGGGTGGTGGGGGCGGCCATCCTTCCAGGGGAAGTGAAGGTAAGTTTTATGGAAGGACTGCACGAGCTCCAGGTGGCGGGCAGTGAGGAAGCCAAGACTTGGAGGGGGAGGAGGACCAGCATGGCGGCTGGTGTGTCCCAGGCACAGCCAGTTGGGCCGGGGAGAGGCACCCGGGAAGAAGGAGGGCTGAGATGGGACAGGTCCAGATGGCTGGGAGTACAGCCAGAGGTCACTTTTGATTCTGGGTGTAAAATTATGCACAGGAGGTTCCCCTCCTACTTTCTAGTTGATTGACAAATTGTCCTGTCACTCAAAGGCTTTTTCAACTTATCATAAGGAGTAAAAGAAAATTATCTGCTCCGTGCATATGGGGAAGAGAGCGCGTTCATTAACCTCTTGACTGCTGAGCTCGGAAATTTGGGAAGTTTCAAGGAATCCACGAAGAGAAAGCCCAGGGAGCAGGTAGGTGTGCATTACATCTCACTGTCTTTATTTACACACACGCACGCATCCACACGCCGCACACACATCTGGTCTCTACAATCCATTTCCGAAACCCACAGACCCAAACACACGCATCCGCACGCCCACACTCACAAGGGTGTGTGCATCACAAGCGTGGAGTGGTTGCATAAGTTTGCGCCTGTGATGAATGTGTGCGCATAGACACAGATGCTTGCGTACCAGTGTTTTACAATGGGAACCGGCTGCCAGCTGTTGGATCTAGGGACCCGTCGAAAAACATTGCGCTTTTTGGAGAGCTTTTTAAAGTACCCATCTATTTTCCAAAGCCTCTGGAAGGGAGCTCAGACTTCCCTCAGACGAGATGTTGGTCAGGGAGGAAAACGCAAGGTGGCGAATGTCCCCCGTGACAGACAGACAGACAGATGTCCTCCTGTGTCACCTTCATTATAGTGGTTTTCTTACCCATTTATTAGTCGGGGTTCTCCAGAGAAGCAGAGCCAAGGGGATATGTATATCTCTCTCTCCAGAAAGAAATGTATTTTCCAGCATTGGCTCGCGCGATGATGGAACGGAGTCCCGTCATCTGCCATCTGTAGGCTGGAGACCCAGGAAAGCCGGCAGTGGGTAGTTTGAAGGCCCGAGAGCAGGGAGCCAGTGGCATAGACTCCGGTCCAGGTCTGGAGACTTGAGAATGAAGTGCTGAGGTCAGGAAATGAATGTTTCGGGCAGAGAGCAAATACAACCTTCTTCCACGTTTTTGTTCTCTTCAGGCTCTCACTGGATTGGATGCTGCCCGCCCACACTGGGGAGGGCCATTTATGTTCCCCTGTCCCCTGTCCACCAGTTCAAATGCCAACCTTTTCTGGAAAGGCCCTCGCAGACTCCCAGGAATAACATTTTTAACCGGTTATCTGGGCAACCGATGGCCCCATCAAGTTGAAGGATGGCATTAACCATCACAACTACGAAATCACATCACTAACCCTTGGGTTTTGACCACTCACCGGGTGTCGGGCACTGGGCTCGGGCCTTCACACGCGTCCTCTTGAAGCTTTGCTGTGATTCCATGAAATACGTGTGGTTCCACTTCACGGATGGGAAACTGAGGCTCAGAAAGGCAACTCTACAACTTGGCCAAGTTCACAGAAGGAGAATGTAGCTGGGGTCCAACACAGGCCTTTTCTCTCCTAAAATCTGTCTGCAATGCCTTCCCCCCCTCCTCCCCCACCGTGTACAACTCTTGTTTGCTTTGCTAAGTACTCACACGTGTATAATTGCATTTCGTCCTCAAGTAGGTAATGGCAAGGTGGGCCTTATGCATTCTTTCATTCAGATAGCTACTGAGCCAGGCACCGCGTTGCATTTTGGGGGAAACGGCCAGTGAATCGAGCAGACCAGGTACTGGCCTCCTTCTAAGACGAGGGGACAGAGCGTGACCAAGTTCATACAAGATACTGCAGGTGCTAATGAGTGGAAAGAAGGAGAATAAAGACCAGGAAGAGGGAAGAGAGTGTCAGGGGCATGTTTCTTTTAGACGGGGTGGTCCGAGAGAGCCTCGCTGGCACGAGATAGTGCAGCAGAAACCCAGCAGAAGAGAAGAGCAGAGAAGAAAGGGAACATTCCAGGGGGTGAAGTGAGCTAGCCATGATCGCAGGGCCCCTGGGCAGTGGGGTTGGGCTCACACCAAAGTCTTGCCTCTCTGTAGGGAACGCTGTCTTCCCCAAGATGGGCCATGTGCCCTCCGTCCCTGATGACAGACCCCCCCAGGTTTCTCTTGGGGTCACAAATCCTCCCCTTCTCTCCCCAGCTAATCTCGCTCACCTCTGGCCGCAAAAAGTAAGGAAGTTCAGGCCGCCCAGTGGGCCCTACCCCTGACGCTGACATTCCCAGAGCCCAGTTTCTGCTCTGCTATTTAAAACGTGTCTTTCTGCCAGTGGCTGAGAAGCCTGAAGTCTTTGAAACACTGAGTGTTCTAGAAAATCCAAATAATTCCCTGTAAATCAAAGTACTTGGCATGCTGGCTGCAAAGCCTGAAGCTGTTTTTTTTTTTTTTTTTTTCCTAAGGTAATCTCTAGAAAGTAGTTTGTACTCATGTTTCCACAGTGATTAAATATGCAAAGTAATTTCCACGATTTTCACCGCGTTCTGAACCAAATCAGATTCTGTTCTGCTCCTCTTTGTACAAAGCCACTTATTGGATCAGATTCCAAAACAAATCCCCCGAATTTGGTGGATCATCATTTTAAAAGGGGGCTTGTTAAGGTAATCATTAAATTAAACCAGCCCTTTAAGAATATTTAGATCTGGTCTGCCGAGCGGAACGGTCTAATGGTTTTTAAATTAGAAGCTGCGGAATGCTGGTGAATTTTCTTTTGTGGGTCAAGTGGGTATTAACAAATGCTAAGACTGTTCTCTCTTTTGTCATCACCTTGAAATCTGCAAAGAAAAGCAAAGAGTGGGAAGGACCCAAGGAGAGAGGCCGGGTGGGGACCGAACCTCCGCTCGGAGCCTGCGTTGCTGGGTGGCAGGACCAGACAGCACAACGGGAGACACTTGCTCTTGGTCTTTTGAGAGACCCAAGCGTGAATCTGGCAGGAAGGGCGGGAGCCCCCGGCAGTGCCCTGACTCCTGCGTGCCTAAGCCACCGGTGGGGTCAGATTTTCCAGCCACCGAGCCTGGGCGGGTCCCTGTGGCAGGGAGGTTCTCCGGGGAGGTTGGCATCGAGTCCCGCAGAAAGCCAGAGGCAGGAGCCCTTTGTCAGCGCGTGCGTAAAATACGTGGAGACCCGCGACAGTCTCGCAGAGCATTTCGTCTCCTCCTACGGCCCCTTCAACTTCCTGGCAGCCGCTCTGATCGCAAGCTAAGGTGGCCCAGGCACGGGTCCCCGCAGGACTGAGCTCGGTGTGTCTGTGACTAATTGCAGTGCTCCTGGAGCTGGGTTTTAGGGTCACCTGGAGAGACTTTCACGCTCCAGGCCCGTGCGCACCCGCGAAAGAGCCAGATTGAATGCATCTGGGCTGGGGCCCAGCACTGGCTTTTTTTTTTTTTTTTTTTTTTAACTTTCCAGGTAATTATAATACGCAGCCAGGGTTGAAAAGTACTAGATTTAGAAAAAAAGCCTCTCTCACAGAGACTTTTAAAAAGGGTAAGGGTCCTGTGTGGATGGGGCCTTCGGTTAAACCAGAGGGTTGGCAAACCAAGGCCCGTGGGCCGAATACGCCCCGTGCTTGCCATATGATCACGAGCTCAGAATAGTTTCTACATTTTTAAATGGTTGGAAAGGGATTCAAAAGAAAAATAATATTTCACGATACGTGAACGTTATATGAAATTCAAATTTCAGCGCCCATAAATAAGGTTTTATCGGCATAGTGTCCTCTTCATTTCCGCACACGTGGTGGCTGCCGTGTGCTACAAGGGCAGAGGTGGGTAGTTGCAGCACGGACCACGTGGCTTCTGGCCATATTTACTATCTGGTCCTTACAGAAAAAGCCGGACCCTTAACTTAAATCGTAGGACAAAAGAGCCATCGCAAACAAGCTTCTCTTCGCGATAGGGTGCGGAATGGGAACCGCTTAAAACCACAAAGCTCAAAGGAGCAAAGATTTTTTAAGAAAAGGTGAAATTCAGCCTTACCGTGAGTGTAGGGGGAAGAACGCTTTCATACACAGCCCAGGAGAGTGTTGGTACATTCTTTCCGGAAGGTCTTTTCTTAGTATGTATCAAGGACCTTAGCGATGTTCATATGCTTTATCCAGTCCATTCTCTTTCTAGAAACGGATCCAGTAGAAACTCTCACTTAAATGTGCCGTGTTATCCACCAGGATTTTATTGAAAAGTTATAATACAAAACACGACAACAACCCTCCCCCCCCCCAATCTAAGGGTGAAACAGTACGTGGTGTTTTAATAAATTGTGTTACCTCCATATGCGGCTATAAAAATGATATGCTTGAAGAATAATGACACAGGAAAATGTCTGTGGTCTGTAGAGTGAAAAATAAACCATAAAGCGAAACTTATCATGAGCAGAAAAATTTCAGCTCATCACAAAACAATATGTATGTAGAGAGAATATTGGAAAGATTGATCCAAAATGATAATAATGTCTAATTTTGGATGATTGCATGATGGGTCATTTAAATTTTCTTCTTTCCTTCTGCTTTTCTCTATTTTTAAAAAATTTCTACATTGAACATGAGTTCATATGGTAGCTCTAGCTATCTATCCATTTATTTTTCTAAATGTTTGTTTTATTTATTTTGAGAGAGAGACAAAGCAAGAGCAGGAGAGGGGCAGAGAGAGAGAGAGAGACAGAGAGAGAGAGGGAGAGAGAGAATCCCAAGCAGGCTCTGTGTTCAGGGTGGAGCCTGTTGTGGGGCTCAAACCCATGAACCATGAGATCATGCCCAGAGCCGGAGTCAAGAGTCAGATGCTCAATCGATTGAGCCACCCAGGTGTCCCGTTATGGTAACATTATTTAGAGGGAGCCCCCTAGGGATAGTACGGTACAGGACAGCCTTAGCTTGGGAGGTGAGAGACCTGAATTTACGTTCTAGAAACCCCTCCTCCTCCCCACCTGCTGAATGAGCTTGAGGATGCCACACAAGAGCTCGGACGCTCTCTTGCCGAGGCAACAACGCCTGTTGTGACAAGCAAAGACTTTCTAAGCCATAGTGCCTGCATCAGAGTCTCATTCCCATCACTTACGTGCTCAGTAATTTGAACCATTTCCAGGGTCATTCGGATGCTCTGAAAGGCAGGGATGGGAAACTTTCCTTTAGAGGTTTTTGGGGGCGCCTGGGTGGCTCAGTAGGTTAAGCGGCCGACTTCGGCTCAGATCGTGATCTCCCGGTTCATGAGTTTGAGCCCCGTGTCGGGCTCTGTGCTGACAGCTCGCAGCCCGGAACCTGCTTCGGATTCTGTGTCTCCCCCTCTCTCTGCCCCTCCCCTGCTCTCAGTCTGCCTCTCCCCAAAATAAATAAACATTTAAAAAAATAAAAAAAATCAGAGGGTTTTTTTTTTCAATGACCGACCAAGTGGGTGTCTGCAAAGCACCCGATGCGGTGCCTGGGGCAGGTGAGCGCCCCAGAACCTTTGGTTCCCTTTCTCCTCCTCTCCCTGGCACCTTCAAGTCCCTTCTACTTGAAACTTCATCAACAGCTTGGGTATTTGTAACCACGCCCGTTTGCAGGAAGGTGAGCGAGTGTGACCGCATTCGTGCGTGCTCAGAGAACATCCGCCCTGAAAGCCAGCTTCTGCACCTGCCCAGATTCTGCTCAGCTCTGGCTCCCACGCTCCCCACATGGCCAGCGGCTGTCAATTCCTGATGACATTCTCCAGGGCGCGGGGTGCTCCGTCCTTCCATGGGGTCTTCTACGGGGGTCCTCGAGTAGCGGGCGCTAAATGCGCCTCGTCCTCACATCGGTCACGGGGAACATCCCAGGAGCGACAGCCAGGGCCGGGTCCACCCCTTAGAGCACGCCCCACTCTGGGCACGGATGGCGGAGGGGCCCCGGCAGCTCCTGGCCTATTTGGTTGGCGTGTGATGAATCACACAACGTGCGGACCTCGTAAAGCCACGCTGCTGTCGGGAGGCAGAAGAAGGGCCCGTGCCCCCACGGACGTCCACGTCCTCACCCCCCGAACCTGCGGATACGTCACCTTACGTGGCGAAGGGGGGATTAAAGTTTTGCTGGTCGGTTGGCCTTTCAAATAGGGAGATGATCCTGAACTGTCTGGTGGGCTCGGCGTCATCATAAACGTCCTTCACCGTGGACAGGGAGGCAGAAGAACAAGGTCAGAGGGAGATCTGACAACGGAGTTATGGATACACGCCATGCCGCTGGCTCTGAGGATGAAGGGGCCACACGCGGGGGGGTGCGAGCGCCTCCCAGAAGCCGCACAAGGCAAGAAGACAGAATCTTCTCCAGAGCCTCCAGAAGGAGAACAAGCCCGCTGCTCGAGCAACACCTGGGGCCAGAACTACTAACTACAGAACACCTAAGAATGCAAGATGATACAGTTGTGTAGTTTTAAGCCATTAAGTCTCCGGTCGGTCGTTTGTTTACAGAGGCACTAACAAACTTGCAAAGCAAGTATCCGACATAAATAACCTCACTGAATTGACACGACCCTGCCAAGTAGGTAGTATTACCCCCATTTTACAAAAATAGAAACAGGTTCGGAGAGGGTAAGTCTCATGCCCAAAGACACACAGCTAATGAGTGGCCTGAGCTAAGGTTGGTGTCTACAGCTCTCTTCTGCTAGGACCCATGTTCTGCACTCTGTGCAAGAACTAGACCTCAGTGTAGACATTTCTGAATCAATACCTGTGAGGTGTGCAGTCCAGACTCTTAGGCTCGGGCCGGGACTCAAATAGCTACTCAAGCTCTGACTGGTGATTGGACTCTCGCATAATGTCTCATGGCAGATGGATATCCAGCCTCTGCTTGAATGCCTCCTATGACGGGGAACTCACGATCATCCACTCGTCCCGCTCTTGGACAGCTCTGCCTACTGAAGAGATCTTTCTGACTCAGCATGTTGAGCATGATGTAATGACTCATAACCTCTACTTTTTTTTTTTTTTTTTTTCCCTACTCTTTCTACTGGAGACCCTCACAATATTTACCCGCATTTGGTGAGTCAGGCTGGGTTCAAGACCCGGAGTCTCTCAAGATGGCGGCAAGCCCCCCCGAGGGCTGACCTGAGACGGAAGCAGACCCCTCCCAGAGGCTGTCATTGCACAGAATCGGCTTGCAGACCAGTTTCATCCGTAGCCCTCCTCCCAAACTGGAGAAGGGGCTCATCTGGGGGCTTTTGCGGGAGGTTTGGGCACTCCCGTCTCTGATTATGTATTTCCTTATTGATACTCCAAATAAATGTGGATGTGAGGCTTCATTAATTCAAAATTCAGGCATTGTGGGTTTGGGATCACATGGAAAGGGATTGCATTGGGCTTCACCTTTCTGTCCTTCTGTAGCGTAAATGTGTGTGCAGGTGGCGTGAACAGATCGCCTGAGACAGCGGCTGAGACTGCCCATTGCACCGAATGGCGTTTGTAAGTAGTACATGGATCCTTCACTCCTGGATGCAGGATCCTTCTGGAAATCTGCTCGTTGACACTTTGTTTATTTTTAAATTTTATTGTATTATTTTTTTTAATGTTTATTTTTGAGAGAGAGAGAGAGAGAGAGAGACAGAATGTGAGCACAGGAGGGGCAGAGAGAAAGGGAGGCACAGAATCCGAAGCAGGCTCCAGGCTCCGAGCTGTTAGCACAGAGCCCGACGCGGGGCTCGAACCCACGAACTGTGAGATCATGACCTGAACTGAAGTCAGACGCTTAACGGACAGAGCCACCCAGGCGCCTTCCCTTCACTGACACTTCAGTAGTTGTGTAGAAGTACTCTGATGACAGTTATAGTTGTTATTACTTCTGGATGTTTCCTAAGCGACAGAAATCATGCTAACATAAGAGTTTCGCATGCATCTCTCTTTTTCTTCTTATAGGCGGGGCAACTGAAGTATCAGAGAGGTAAGGAGACTTGGGTAAGGTCACACAGCCCTGTAGTGGCGAACCTGCAGCTCCCGATTCCCATCAGGAGAAGCTCCATCGGGACGTGTAGAGAGGCGGACATCTGGAGTCAGACGGACCTGAGCTTATGTCCCCCATCACCATCCATTCTCGGGGTCATCTTGGACAACTCACTTCACCCCTCCTAGCTTTAGGCTGCATCTATAAAACAGGAACGCTTTGTGTTATTTCAGAGGATCACAGGGGTCGATAAATTATTGTTCTTCTGTAACGTTTACTATAATTTGTATCTCCCATCTTTTTGGTTGGTTTTGTCTGTTTTCCCCTCTAGAATATGGAGCCCAGGACACAGAATCTATGCCATCCTGTTATTGCTGAACTGACAGAATCCAGCCCAAGTCTAGCATAGAGTTGACACTTTATCGGTATTTGCTAAGTGACCGAATAAATGATACCACGATTGCAAACGGAACCTGGCACGTGCTGAGTGCTCTCTTCCCTCCCTCTTCTGGACCTGGGTCCAAGTGGCTGCCTGGGGCAGTAGGATGCAAAATGGGATAGAGGGGACGTGATGAGCAATGCATTATGTGTCCTGTTTCCTCAAGGAGCATCAGCTTTAAAAATCAATACATAGAGGGAAGAAGAGAGAGTTAGATAAGGTCCACTAGGTATTGGGCTTTGCGTGCCTGCCCATAAACCCCTCAAATATGGCATGGCTTCTCCATGTGACACGTCCAAACTCACTTTGGTATCTCATCCAATTGAATGAAGTTTATTGACAGGCCTGGATAATCCATAGAGTAATAGTTACATAGTAGTAGCTAGAGCTCCTGTTTATTGAGTGCTTGGTGTTCCAGGGGTTATATTCTACACTTTGTAGGATATGTTTAATCATTAGAAAATGTTCAGAAGAAAGTACAATCGTCCCTCCCTTCCATAAATGAACTGAGGCTCACCCTGCCCGAATCATAGGACTCGTAAGTTGGGGTGGGGCTCCAATCTGCATCCGGGGTTCCCCACTTTCCTTCTGTAGCACGGCCCCATGCTTCTTACCTGCAGGGCAGGCTTCTGGCCATCCCAGGTGTGCAAACCACTCTCATGAGCCCAAGGTAAACAAAGGTCTTTCCAGAGCTGAAAAAGCTTTCATAAAGACTGGCTTTGAAGTTCACGCCCTTTTCCGCATTGCTGACATTTTTTGGTCTTCACTTAGGGCCTTCTGTTTGAATCGTGTGCAGTGGGGTGAATTGTGAACCCCTTCCTCTCCCGACAGATATGTTCAAGTGCTAACCTCCCGTTCTTCAGAAGGGGACCTATTTGGAATTATGGTCTTTTCAGGAGTGATGAGTTACTTTAAGATGAGGTCATACCGGATTAGAGTGGGCCAAATCCAACGAGTCGTGTCCCCATGAGAAGAGGAGAGAGACTCAGGGAAGAAGGCCACATGATGGTAACCGCAGAGATTGGAGTTGTACAGCTACAAGCCAGGGCACAACACCCAGGATTGTCCAGGGCCACCAAAGCTAGGGCAGGGCAAAGGCGGCTTATTCCCTAGTGTCTTGGGAGCGTGGTCTCGCCAACATCCCACTTCCAGAACTGCAGGAGCATACATTTCTATTGTTCGAGGCCACCTAGGCTGTGGTAACTTGTCAGGGCAGCCTCAGGACAACACCCGCCCATTCTGGAAATCTTGCCTCTCTCGTGTCCCAGCCCAGATGAGTGAGAGCAGAGGCAGCAAGGGGGAGGGGCTTAAATGCTGCTGGATGCGGGCACCCCCCCGCCCCCAGCCTCAAGGAAGAGGGTCAACAGCTGGTTCAACGCCGTTTAAAAATACTTGCTGCATAAGACACAGGCATGGGGACCAGAAGCCTGGCTGCCTGGAGGCGATCCACAAACCGGAGAGCTCCTGAGTGCATCTGACGCCAGGCAGCAACAATAACTCACTTTGGTGTGCTTTCAAGTTTACATGCTGCTTTTCAGGTCATGAGACTCTGAAGTCCCGTGGATGTTAGTATTACTTTTATTCCCCAAGAAACGGAAGATTCGAAGGCTTAGGAGATTTACCCAGACAGGTAAATGAGAGGAGTGAGCATACAAACCCCGAATGGTGATGCCCCAGCACTGCATTCATTGAGAGCCGTCTGCCTTCCAGGGTACCAAGGCGAGGAAGAAACGTCCCTCCCCTCCAGGGCACTATGATTTAGGGGTACAGACAGATACAAAAACAGACAAGCTCCATGCAGGGGTCAGTGCCAGGTGGAGGGAAGGTACTTTTTGTGCACTGGCCACCTGCCCCAGCCTGTGGTTCAACCAGGGGGGAGGAAGGTCCCAAGCTCGGCTTTGGGGGAAGGTCAACAGAAAGGCAGAGAAGGAGGCATGGGCGGTCCAGGCCAGGGCTTCTCAAACTTTCTGGTCCTAAGAACCCTTCATACGCGAATAAGTTATTCTAGACCCCAAAGAGCTTTTGTCACATGGGGGAGCCACCAACTATTTACAATATTAGAACCTAAAAGAGAAACGATAAAAATATTTCCTAACTTTGTTGCAAGTAACGATAATAAACCCATTGCATGCGAACGTAAGTCACAGATATGTATATATTTTTGAAAAATTATTCCAAAAAAAAAATGCAGGCCACTTCTGTGGCCTTGTTTTACATTCCTGCAAGTTTCCCCTAATGCGTGGCTTGTCAGAAGACAGCCACGTCTTCCCCTTCTAGCTCGACATTCAGTCTGTTGTGATCTGTTGCTTTGGCTGATGTCGTGAGAGAAAATCTGGCCTCACACTCACAGGAAGCAGGGAAAGGGAAGAGGCCATCAGGGGCCCCTGAGAAGCTCTCGTGGTTTCCAGGGGGTCCCCAGCCCAACGCTGAGAACTGCAGTCCTGGGCAGTGAGACTGTCCTAGGCAGAGGGAAGCCACGGCACAGAACGTCTGGGGAATGAATTGCACGCCGCTCAGCAAGACCCGAGCATATGGGGAAAGACCTCGAATGGCAGGAAGGGCCCCTGAAGTGACGGTGGTGGGGAGCACCGAGATGCCTGGGGGGGGTCCATGGTTCAGCCGGCCGGTGTGTTGGAAAGCCACTGAGGGTTTTAGTCAGGGCGGGGCCGGGGGCAGTTGGCATTGGAAAAGAGCCCTTCCGCTGATGGTGGGGGGGAAAGGCTTGGGGCAGGATGAGCTGGAGGGGGCAAGACCAGAAGCTGCTGCGGTGGTGTGGGCGGTGGATGACCAGCCTCTGGAAGATTCTGGCATGATCTATCTATCACTGGCTTACATCACAGTACAAAGCCACAGTTCGTACTGATGGCCCTGAGCCAACGAGACAAGGTTAATCACACTGAATAGGCTGTTTTAAGAACAGAGGAAGTGTTTCCATTAAAATAATTAAAATCTTAAAACGTTTTGGGGCTCAAAGGTATATGTTTCAGTTACCTGGAAAATCTACTTGCTGAAACGGTTCATTTTCTCCTGATCTCAGAGAAGTAAGATTTTACCGTATTTTCTCTACACAGTGGGACTTTGAGGGAGAGAGGACCATGTCGACAAACGGAAGGGCTCCCAATTGTCCGGAGCCTCTCACACTCAGTAGCTCTGTGACCTTGGGTGCAGGACCTGGGGACGCCTGTGCCTCAGTTTCTCCATCTCGAGTAAGAGAATAATTCCCTGGGAAGTGGCCATTCTACCAGGGGACTGACTGATGCGTTTAGAGCTAAGTTCCCCGCCCAGCTGCAAAATCTCTCGTTCTGTATGCCTGGTCTTTTGCTTTAGAACATTCTTTCCTACGATTGCCTATAAATCTCACATGGCATGCACCGGGGATTTCAAGTTTTGGAAACCTTTGTGCCAAGAGGTAGTGAACATCGAGTGGGCTTATGCACATTTGGGATCCCCTCTCCCCTCATGGCTTTTATGCCCGAGGGCGAAGACCCCAGTGGAGGGCCAGCCTGGGCCCCTCGCATGCTAGTCCCCTTCCGTGGTTTCCAGCCATGGCTGCCACTGGTGTCCCAGACCAGGGTGTCATGGCAGTGTCTCGGGGCTACCAGGGGCACGGAGGATGGTGGGGGGCTCTGTGGAGTGCTGGGGGGCAGGGCTCCGGAGTTCAGCAACCCCATACTTTAGCCATAGCAGTTGTGCCTGTCTGATGTGCTCCTCCAGTGGGATTCCACAGAGAAGTCTGATCGACAAGATGGGTCCTGCAACACACACACACACACACACACACACACACTACATACCTGCATACACACATGCATGTGTGCACGCACACACACGCGTGCATGCACACACCTGCAATACATGTGCACGCACACACCTATCTACATACATGTACACACATGCACACATACCTGCTCATACATGTGTGCACACACATCTACACACATGCGTACACATACCTGCATATACACATGCACACGTGCACGCACGCACACACACTCATACCAGCACATACACGTGTGCACACACACGTACATGTATACTTGCACACACATGCACGCACATACCTGCACATACATGTGTGCACACACACATCTACACACATGTGCACACATGCACACACATACCTGCATATACACATGCACATGTGCACGCATGCACACACACATACCCGGACACACGTGTGCACGCACACACTCACATATCTGCACATGCACACGTGCATGTGTGCACACACATACCTACACACATGTGCACGCATGCACACACGCATACCTGCACACACATACGTGCACATACCTGCACATACACGTGTGCACACACACATATCTACACACATGTGCACACACGCACACACACGCACACACATACCTGCATATACACATGCACATGTGCACGCATGCACACACACATACCCGGACACACGTGTGCACGCACACACTCACATATCTGCACACACAAACGTGCATGCATGCACACACATACCTACACACACGTGCACACATGCACACACGCATACCTGCACACACATACGCGCACATACCTGCACATACACATGTGCATGCACACACATATCTACACACATGTGCACACATACGCACACACATACCTGCATATACACATGCACGTGTGCACGCGTGCACACACACAGACATTTGCAAGGCTTGATTTCAGGGCCAGTTAGATTAGCAGGAGGGAACTGATAAATCCCACCAGGGTCTCTCTAGCCCACCTGCCATGAGGGGTGGTGGGTTTCCCATCACGGGGCCCCAAAATCCTCTGGCCTCCTCCTCATCAATGTTCTGCTCCCACATCTCCCTTGGCTGGGGAAACACTCCCAGATCCAAGGCTGCCTCCTAACCTCGCTCCGGCACCTGGAGCGCTTCCTGGGTCAATCCCCTCTTGGTGGGAGAAGCAGCTGGAGACGAGAATGGGATCCGCCCACTCTCACCCCAGATCCACCACTGTGGGCTGTGGGACTTGAGATGGGCCTTCCTGTTCTCCAGGCTTCTCGCTCCTTCTCAGTAGAACAGCGCTCAGATGTTGAGCTTGTAAAATGAGGTCCGGTAGAGGCAGGAGCACCGAGCAGGGAATAGATGCTGAGTGAAAGTCAGTGCAGGGTGCCTGGGGGGGCTCAGTTGGTTGGGCGTCCGACTTCGGCTCCGGTCATGATCTCACAGTTTGTGGGTTCGAGCCCCGCGTTGGGCTCACTGCCGTCAGCACAGAGCCCAGTTCGGATCCTCTGTCCCCCATCCTCCTCCCCCTCCACCCCTCCCTCATCAGCACTCTTTCTCTCGAAAATAAATAAATCTTTAAGAAATTATATATAGAATAAAATATATTCAATATATACCATATTTATCTATTTTTGTATATAATATATTCTATATAATTCTATAGATACATAGAATTCTATAAACAGAACTCTATAAATATATAAAATATTATATATTTATATATTTGTAATACATATTATATATAAATAATAGATACATAATAAATGATATATATAGTATATATATTTATGTATAGAATAAAAGAAAGTGTCTGTGTGTGTGTGTGTGTGTGTCTGTTGGGGCGCTACAAAGTGAGGGGTCAGGGCGAGCGGAATATGTACTCTCTCCTTTCAGGGGAGGGGATTCTCTCCAGGGGCCCCATCAGGAGGACAGAAAGTTTCAGACCCACATCCCAGGCCACCCTGTCCCCCTTTCCGTTTTGCCCCTCCGCACTGGAGTCCAACTGGGTATTAAAATGAAAGCTCCTCTTGCCCTCACCCACAGCAGCTGCTTCATTCAGTTTTGCATTTCTTCCCGTCTGAACGTTAGCTCTTGTCCCCGGCAGTAACTTTCATAATTCCTCCGGAGCCTACGTCTTCTATTGACATTCTGATGGATGATAGCGGGCTTCGGCGAGCAGCCAAGCGGCCTTCCAGGGCCATTCTGACCTATTGGGAAAAAAGCAGGGATTAAATAACCAATTATAAATGGATATTTACCTGATAGATTAGGATGACGACTGCGGAGAAGTCTTGCTCTATTAGGTAAATGATCTATGCTCCACGAAGGTTTATAAATATGTATTTCACTAAAAGACTCAAGTCCTGGCAATAATTAACATGCATTTCACAGCATCCCATTAAAAACTAAGCCCTCCTCTCGAGTTTTCAGAAGAAAATGAGCTTAAAATAATGCTGCAGCAAATCGGTAGCTGGGCTTCCGAGCGAGCCTGGGAGTTGCCACTGTCAGATGGCCCATCCCGACCTGTCCTGTCTCACCCTGCCTCTCCTCCTGGGTCCCCTCTTGTCCCAGATGTCGCTGCGACATCTTCCCAGCGGCACGGTTAAAAGCACGCGTAGCCTCTGGCTCCTCCTTCCTTGTGTGAAACCGGTCCCGTGTCTTATCCTGCCCCCAGCCCCACCCCGAATTTTCCTGCTGCCAGGGTTAGGTTTCCATCCTTAGAGATCTGTATGTGGGGCGCCCGGGGGGCCCATTCCGTTGAGCGTCCGACTCATGATTCCGGTTCAAGTCATGATGTCAGGGCCCGTGAGTTTGAGCCCCGTATCAGGCTCTGCTCTGACAGCATGGAGCCTGCTTAAGATTCCTCTCTCACCCCCTACCCCCCCCATCCCTCTCCCCTGCTCCTGCTTTCTCTCTCTCTCTCTCAAAAAAAAAAATGTTAAAAAATCTGCATATATTACTGCTCTACTCAAAAACACTCCACATGAATCATTACGTGGCACAACACCTGAAGCTATTATAATGTTACATGTCAATTATATCTCGGTAAGAAAACAACAACAAAAACAAAGCACTCCACAGCCCTGTGGGGCTTTGGTAACATTTCCCAATGTTGAGTTCTTTGGAACACGGGTTCTATGAGACAACTCTCTTCAAATTGAAACGAGATGTTATGAGTAAAGTATTTGGAAAATAGTGTCTCTTTAGTAGTCCTTCTCTGAAGTGCCAACGCGTCTGAAAATATTAAAGGCCCTGAGAAGTCCTGCAGTGTTTGCCACAGGGTTCTACAAACTTAGCTTTGTAATACCTCTTGACGTCTTGGGAAAGTGTTGTTACCTGCAGCGTACTTTGGTAAATCCTGACTTGTGTGCGGGAGAAAGTCCAAATTCTTTAGCCTGGCTAATGAGGGCTTTGCGACTGACCTCCAGACTACCTTTCCAAGCCCATTTCTGGCAGCTCCCTCTTTGTCATATCCCCATTACAGACCACTCTTCATTTTCAGTAGCCGCAGCATCTTTTCTTTTCACGGGAAGCCCTCCCTCACTTCCCCTCTTCGTCTTGTAAACTCTTATTTAAGCTTCAAAATCCAACTCAAATATCAATTCCACTGGGCTGCCCATAACACACTCCTTTATCTTTGTCACATTAGCATTTTTAATGAACCTTTTCTATCATGTTGTTTTAAATTTTTTTTTTTTTTACATTTTATTTATTTTTGAGAGAAAGAGAGCACGAGTGGGGGAGGGCAGAGAGGAAGGAAGACACAGAATCCGAAGCAGGCTCCAGGCTCCCAGCTGTCAGCACAGAGCCCGACGTGGGGCTCAAACTCACGGACCGTGAGATCGTGACCTGAGCGACAGTCGGACGTTTAACTGACTGAGCCACCCAGGTGCCCCTATCATGCTGTTTTTTAAATTAAATGTGTGTTTATTTATTTGGAGAGAGGGAGAGAGACAGTGTGGGAGGGGGAGGGGCAGAGAGAGAGAGAGAGAGAGAGAGAGAGAGAGAGAGAATCCCAAGCAGGCTCCGCACTGTCAGCGCAGAGCCCGACGTGGGGCTCCGTCTCACCACCTGGGAGCTCCTGACCTGAGCCGAAACCCAGAGCTGGTTGCTTAACTGACTCAGCCGCCCAGGCGCCCCCACGCTATTTTTATTTTATATCTTTCTATATTAAAATTACTTGTTTATTTCCTGTCGCCCCAGAAGACTGGGGAAGAGTTGCTGTATCTTCATTCCGTCTCTGCCTCTGCAGGCTAGACGGCTCCCAGCACACAGTTCAGACGCATCGAGTATTTGCCAAAGGAACATAGAGGAGACACTCCCAAAAGCGAGTCCTTATTCCTCCTTTTTGGAGTGTTTGGAGGTTTCTTTGCACGAGCACGTGAGTTATTTCAGCAACGGAACCTGAGAGAAGTCGGGGCTGCCTGGTTTCGTCCAGCCCCATCACCGCAAAGAGCCCTTTGACAAAGGAAAGATACAGCTTTCTTTCGCTCCCCCCTGCCCTCTCTGACCACTGATGAATGAAGCTAGTTGACTCGTGGCTCCAGAAGGCACCAACTGGGTACGCTTATTTGAAAGAGCCACTGGATATTGTTTTAACGGCCGTATTAACGTGACGGGCCCATTGTAGATTTTCTGATCCCTTATGCCTGAGAACGTGCTTTTAGCCTTGGCTCGATGGCAGCGATATTGGAATGAATGCATCTCCAGCAGGACCTGGATCCCCGTGAATATGAGATGCTTTATCTCTGGAGACCATCTGGGCCAGCCATGCTTTAAATAAATAAACTGAGTGCTCTCGTCGTATGGGCTGCCTACGAGCCAGGCCTTTTCCGTGTTATAATGTGGATATGAAGCACGATTATGGATAGAAGGTAATATGATAGAGGCAGGAGGCCATAACTGTGCATCAAAGTAGCAGAGCTTCTTAATGGGAACCCGGACAGGGTGATGATTTGACTCTCTAGTCCCATCACTTTTATCGTCCAAACACCATTTGTACATTTATGGAGAAGCCTCTCTGTCTAGGGGGTGCATGCTAATGGTGACCTTTCGAACATCCGCTGGGCAGGCATCATGCCCAATTCTGTCTGTCTTTCTCTCTTTTGTGGGAGCATGAGTGTGCGTGGGAATGTGCATGTGTGTAAAGGAGTGGGTGAATGTGAGTGTGTGTGTGTGTGTGTGTGTGTGTCCACAGCCAAGAATCATTGGTCCCCAACTGATGGAAGTGATTGATTGCAGCACGGAGAGGTCGATGTCACAGACCTCTTATTCTGAACTAGGAGCTGGGGTATATTTAGCTTGTCCCCTTTCGTTCAAATACCTCCGTTTTCATCGGCTTTGCCTAGTGCCTGCAAGAGTTCCCGGAAGGCTCGGCGTGCCCCGGTACCAACACCTGCTGGAGCTGGGCCACTTTCCCCTGACAGGCCACCCTAGCATCTGTGCTGGGCCTTCTAGAACTCGCAGAGCCCAGCCCAGTCTTCTCTTCGTTGTGCCCTAGTTTTCCTGTAGATCAGCGGTCAGCCAACGAGCGCTGGTGGGCTGCCCGCCTTCTTATGGAATCGGCGTTCAGCTGAACGCCCATTGCTTTTCACTTGTCCCAGCTGCTTCCGTTGCACAATGGCAGTGGGGAGTAGCTCTGACAAGGACAGTGTAGCCCATAAGCGGAGGTATTTGCTCCCCGGTCCGGTACAGGGGATGTTTGCGGGTCCCCGGTCTAGACTGTGAGCCCCAGCTGGGAAGGGTCTAACAGGTGCGTTGCTGGCTCCCGGGGCTGTGCTGGGGCCCTGCCTGGGGTCCTTGTGCAGCGGCGTGGGCAGCGCCCTGTGGTCCACGGCAGGCTTTCTTTCCGCGCTCTGTCTTCTCCCCTCTCTCAAGCGTCTGGGAGTCTCAGAAGATTCCTTACAGCTGGCCTTCCCAGCTTCTCTCCATTTTGCCCCATGAGTGGTATGCCTTTTCTTTTTTCCATACTCAGCTCAACCCCAAGAAATGCAGCCCTTCCGGTCACCTGGGTGGCTCCGTCGGCTGAGCTTCCGACTTCGGCTCAGGTCATGATCTCTCGGGTCATGTGTTCAAGCCCCGCATCAGGCTCTGTGCTGACAGCTCAGAGCCTGGAGCTGCTTCAGATTCTGTGTCTCCCTCTCTCTCTCTCTGCGCCTCCCCCATTGTGCTCTGTTTCTCTGTCTCTTTCTCTCTCTCAAAAATAAATAAGCATTAAAAAATTTTTTTTAAAAAGAAGAAATGCAACCTTTCCCCCCAGGAGAGTCTGCTTTTGGAAGAACCCGGGTGCCTCCGTCCCGGATCCCTGCACAGACTGAGTGTTGGCTGCTGTGGTCCTGGCTTCTCCTCTCCTTGAGATGCCCGCTGGCAAGGTGGAAAGGGCAGAGCAGTAGAGCCTGAAGACCGAGGTTCCAAGGGTCACTCGGTCGCCCAACAGGGACTCACTGAGCACCTGGCCCATCTGGTGACTCCCTTGGCCACTGGGAACACAAAGTTTTCTAAAGAACATCTGCTCTCTGTTCCAAAACCCATGAAGCAGATAGATAAGCAAGGGGGTAAGAATAAGCTCTAAAATAATAGTGCGGAAGGTGCTTGTGGGTGAGAACCCCGACTCTGTCAGGTGGGGCCCAGAAAGGCTTCCTGGAGGAGGCGCCCGAGAGCCAAAGAAGAGGTGGTGGGGGTGAGTGATGGAGAGACCGTTGGGGGCATTTGGGGCAAATGATTTCCTTCCACCTCTGACTTTCCCACTGCTCACTGTATACTCTTCCTACCCCGGGCTTAAGATGGCCCTTCCTGCCCTAGAGCCGAACTTCTCCAACTTCAACATGCCTGCGACACGCATGCAAACCTCCATACCTGGGAGCTTGTTAAAATCCAAATTCGGGTCTGTGCAGGGCGGGAGAGACTGCGTTTCTCACAAGCACTGGCTGATGTCAACGCTGCTGGTCCACACTTAGAGCAGAAAGATCTTGGAGGATTTTATTAATTCGACAAGCATTTGTCGGGCCCCTCCTCTGTGCCAGGCACTGCCCCAGGCTCTGGCAGAGCAGAAGTGGGTAAGGGAGTCAGAGATGTCCACCCCCTAGAGTGGTCTCAGCCGGCCCGGGAGAATGGACATCGAGTCGCGACAACCATTGACCCATCACACCGTGATGAGCAACACGAGGAGAATTCAGGGGGAATTCACGAGGAGGAAGAGAGATTTAAGATCAAAACCCGGTGATCAAAATCATCCTCTCCCACCCTGGGACCTCACAGAGAATTTGCTTTCTGTGTGCACATGATCTCTATCGATAAATACTTGGGGGGGGGGGGGACAAGGTGAGGTCAGTCCTCACACTGATAGTGAACTCTCACGGCCTCAGACGTAATCTCAAGGCACCTCCTCCAGGAAGCCCAAGATGACTGACTCTGTCTGACACTGTTCCAAAGAATTCTTTCCTGAGATCATTCTTCAAGACCCATGTTTCCTTAGGTTGTTTCAAGTATATCAGCCATTAGATTGTAAGCGTCCCTGAGGGCAGGGGTCTGACTTCCACTGTCTCTCATCCCAGTGCCTGGGGCACGTGCCTGAACGTGCGCACACACGTTGCCTGAGCTTTGAAAGGAGGCGGAATGGGGACTCTGCATTCAGCCGGGGTTGGTCGCTTGACCCCGCATGGGACGCACCAGACAAAAATTAAAGGCAGGTGAGAAGCATGATGCTCATTTTTTTCTTTTTGTACATTTATTTCCTTTGCGAGAAAGAGAGAGTGAGCACATGAGTGGGCTGGGGGCAGCGAGAGAGGGAGAGAGAGAATCCCAAGCAGGCTCTGCTCTGACAGATGTGGGGCTCGGTCCTACGAACTGCGAGATCACGGCCTGAGCCGAAATCAAGAGTCAGACACTTAACGGACTGAGCCACCCGGGCGCGTGGGGAAGCGCGAAGCTTTCCAGATGTCTCTCCCGGTCCTGTCAGGTGAGGTGGCTTCATCACCTTCCCTCTGGCTTTTAGTCCTAAGGCTTGGGTTCTACCACCCCAGAGCCATGCCCACATGTGTGATGTGAGGAAACCCATGACTGTGTTTGCTGAGCACCTACTATGTGCCCGCTCTTTTCTGCACAAGAGTCCCACTAAGTGGTAGTGCGGCCTTTGTACAGACGGACTCAAGTATTCATATGATAAAAGCTCTGGCTGTTCTGAGAAATATTTGGTAGGAAGGGGGATACGTGGGGAGTGAGACTTGAAGGGGCAGCCGGCCGCTTTGGGGGAGGAAAATGATGAGGTTTTGGGGTGATAGTGGGGTTCGTGGGGTCTGGAGCCGACGGCCAAGGAAGAATCCTTGAAGATGTCTTTGGTGCAAAAAGGTAATTTTATTACAGCATGAGGACAGGACCCGTGGGCAGGAAGAGCGGCACCGGGGTTGTGAAGAATGATTGTTTTTTTTTTTTTTTTATTTTTAAAATATGATTTATTGCCCGATTGGTTTCCATACAACGCCCAGTGCTCATCCCAACAGGTGCCCTCCTCAATGCCCCTCACCCACCCTCCCCTCCCTCCCACCCCCCCATCAACCCTCAGTTTGTTCTCAGTTTTTAAGAGTCTCTTATGGTTTGGCTCTCTCCCTCTCTAACTGTTTTTTTCTTCCCCTCCCCCATGGTCTTCTGTTAAGTTTCTCAGGATCCACATAAGAGTGAAAACATATGGTATCTGTCTTTCTCTGTAGGACTTATTTCACTCAGCATCACGCTCTCCAGTTTCATCCACGTTGCTACAAACGGCCAGATTTCCTTCTTTCTCATTGCCATGTAGTATTCCACTGTATATATAAACCACAATTTCTTTATCCGTTCTTCAGTTGATGGACACTTAGGCTCTTTCCATAATTTGGCTATTGTTGAGAGTGCTGCTATAAACATTGGGGTGCAAGTGCCCCTATGCATCAGTACTCCTGTATCCCTTGGGTAAATTCCTAGCAGTGCTATTGCTGGGTCATAGGGGAGATCTATTTATAATTTTTTGAAGAACCTCCACACTGTTTTCCAGAGCAGCTGCACCAGTCTGCATTCCCACCAACAGTGCAAGAGGGTTCTCATTTCTCCGCATCCTCGCCAGCATCTATAGTCTCCTGAGTTGTTCATTTTGGCCACTCTGACTGGTGTCAGTGGTATCTCAGTGTGGTTTTGATCTGTATTTCCCTGATGAGGAGCGACGTTGAGCATCTTTTCATGTGCCTGTTGGAAGAATGGTTGGTTTTATACGGTGGGTTTGGGGAGGTAAAGTCAAAAGGGAGGCCTCCAGAGGGACTTTGATGTGCTAAGGAGGGCTCCTAAGATACCCGAGGCCTTGCTATCGTCAAGCTAAGGTCGTCAAGCTAAGGGAATGGGGCCCGCCTGGCTGGCCTCACCGAACTCCATCCCATCTGCAGTGCCCCTGTTTCCAAACAAGGTCAAGACTTTCACATGTCTGTTAGGGGGACACGGTTCAACCCATGACACTGCCCGCTACAATTTTCAATGTGTCTTCTCTAGACGAACTTTTATGTGGTTATTTTGCGGGTGCGCTATTCAAAATAGCCCAAGAAGGGGCGCCTGGGGGAGCTCAGTCCGTTGAGCATCCAACTTCGGCTCGGGTCATGATCTCTCAGTTTCCAAGTTCGAGCCCCACGTCGGGCTCTCTGCTGACGGCTCGGAGCCTGGAGCCTGCTTCAGATTCTGTGTCTCCCTCTCTCCCTGCCCCTCCCCTGCTCGAAGTCTGTCTCAGTCTCCCTCTCAAAAAGAAACGTTAAAAAAAATTTAAAATAGCCCAAGGATTTTCTGCATATCCTCAAATTATGTCTTGTGTACCTCTAAAATAAATATAAGGATTTTCCTAAATAGGGTATATTTAAAAAGCCTGTGGGGAAATAATTGGGGTTTTCTGACACCAAAGGCCTTTGGTCATACCGAACTTTCCAAATAACGAGGGCACACGTTCTCATATTTTAACATAGATTCATTGATGAGACTGTCTCGTATTAGCAATTGCTGGTGACATGTCTAATAACGTTCCGTGCGAATTCAATCACACATTTGTATCGTTACATATTAAGTATAAGAGGGTGCTTAATGTATTAAAACTGTATTTCTTGCACACTTACTTTGGAGAAAATACAGGAAAATGCCTTTTCAAGGCAGCTTACCTTTTTGTAAGTCATCGACTTTCTTTTTCCATTAATTCTAAAATTCTGTAATTATTTTCATCTTATAATTTCACATTATAATTCAGAATTCTGTCATTATGTTTGTCTTGCCAGCACAAAAGTCACCTACATGCCTACAATTAAACCATTATAAATAATTCCACTTGGTCCTCGTCGTGGGGAAAATGATATTGAGTTTTAGAAACAAAACAACTGGCTGAGACGAGACAATTGATTTCTCGAAAAGCGATCCATTTGCACGAGTATTACTCTTCATTCTGATTTTTACTTCACGTTGTTAAAATAGAAATTATCCATAATCAAATTGTGAGATGCCAGAGTAAAGAATGATATGATCTTTGGAGAAAATGCTTTTGATATTGTGCTTAAAAAGGAATGCCTTTTCCTATCTGCGGTTGGGTAAAGCCTAAGACCTGGGTCAGTGTTTTTCAGAGAATCTACTTAAACTTGGATCACCTGGTGCCTGTGTGTGTGTGTGTGTGGGTGGGTGGGTGGGTGTTATTTAACAATGCAGATTACTGGGTGCAAATGAGGCTATAGGAGTAGTGACTCTGAGGGATAGGGTTCTGGGTTCTCAGCCAGGTCTGGATTCTTAGCAAGGCTCCCCAGTGATGTTTATGTACATACAAGCTTGATAATCTCTCACCCGAGCCGTTTGCAAGCACTGTTACTCACGTGATGGCAGGTACTTAAGAATGAAAGAGAAGTACAAGGCAAGGGCTTGGCCTCTTTAGAGCTACCTTGGAGCCCCAGACCAGGCCCATCACGTGACTCCAAACAGGGAGCCCCAAGGAGCATCGGCTCTTCTTCTGCATGTAGACACTGAGGTGCTCTCTGGAAGGTTCTGCCTTAGGACTGCAGACTAAGCTGTTGGAAACAGGTCCTGTCCCACCTGCTGTTAATAGCCTACTCGTGTTAACAGCCCCTCCTGCCTGAGACCCCGGCCAGCCTGAGTCTTCTGAGGCCCGGGTATGGGGACCCTGGGAGCAAATCCAGGAAAGACAAGACGAGAGCTGGCACACAGCTTGCCTCCTACCGAGGGCTCCCAAAGGAAACACAGGACACCCAGGAAAATTTGAGTTTCTTTTAGGATAAGTATGTCCCCAATATTGCACAGGACATACTTATCCTAAAAGAAACTCAAACGTAACCAAGCATCTTGTATTTTTATTTGCTGAATCTGGTAACCCCACATCCTGACACTTCTCTGGGTGAAGTGGACCCTGAAAAAGTCCCTGAAAGTCCCTGATTTATGTCCCACCCTCCCCCCAACCCTGGTCACAACTCTGGGGGAAGCTAAGACATTCCAGACTTTGGCTGCAAAGTGATCGGCCAAGGCCAAGTTCAGGTACACTTGGAAGCTGGGTCCAATATTCATGGTCTGCAAACATCTGGTTTCTAATTTTGGTGGCGAGGTACGAGATGATGGTCACCACTAGGTTTCTACGGCTTGTAGGTCTCTTGGGTGATTTTGACAGACACCCTTTTAGAGCCTTTCCCCCGCTTTTATGCAGGACATTGTCAACCTTCACTCATGTGTCGTCCCAGCAACACGACAGACCCCGGGTAGCAGCTAACGTATTACAACCCAAACGATGCTATGGGTAGTTTTCCCCCCGCGACCCGAAGACAAAAAACTTCATCACTGTTTTTTAAAAATCTTTTTTAATGTTTATTTATTTTTGAGAGAGAGAGACAGAGAGACAGAGAGCAAGCAGGGAAGGGGCAGAGACAGACGGATCCACAAAATTCAAAGGAGGCTCCAGGCTCTGAGCTGTCAGCACAGAGCCCGACGAGGGGCTCGAACTCATGAACCGTGAGATCATGACCTGAGCCGAAGTCGAATGCTCAGCCGACTGAGCCACGCAGGCGCCCCAAAACTTTATCACTATTTAAACTTGGCTACCGCCCCGGTTAAATTTCAACGTAGGAATCAAAGCTGCTGGTCTATGTTCCGTTAAAAAATGCAGCCTTTCTTCTGTTCCCTAAGGAATCAGGGGAATAACTTTTTATTCTTCCTAATCGCTTTCATTTTTAGCAATTAAGGAGGGAGAGGAGAATATTAACTGTAGATGCTAACTCCTGTGTTCTTGATGCGATGACGAACACATCTTAAACAACACTATTCTCTTACAGAAATTAGGAACGACAGCAAACTCGAAGGGTTTTTTTTTTCCTTTTTTTTTTTTTTTTCTGGTCGCATTTAACTTTTCTACCTCAGAGCCCAGATAGCTTTTTTTAATCAAAGCAGGTAATGGAAAAACAGTCTATACCCTCAAATGCAATCATATTTAATATCCTTATTTCTCAGCTGATCACACCTTAAAATTTTGAACGCTTTGGTTTGATTTAGAACTCTGCAGAAGTCAAACTAACAAAGGAGTGCATTCCTTTGTTGTTACTCGGAGACAGGACTGGGCTGTCGAGAGCCCCGCGCTGTGGGCCTGGGGGTCCAGGGACCGGACAGGGCTCTGCTGGAGACTAGCCTCTGTGCCTCTGTTTGCTCATCTGTCAAACGGGCAGGTTGGGGTAGGCGCCGACTTAAGGTTTCACGATCCTCTGAGTCTGCGAATGCCAGCACGTCGTCACTAACAGAGGGCGGGATGCGGGCTGTTTCTTTGCATCCTCTGTGCCGGGCACGGTGCTTGCAAAGAGCAGACGCTCCGTCAGTGCGTGTGGGGTGAAGAATGGGTTGAATATCACACGGCTGTTAAGAAAGTTAAGCACGGGGGCACCTGCGTGGCTCCGTCGGATGAGCGTCCGACGTCGGCTCAGGTCGTGATCTCACGGTTCGTGGGCTCGAGCCCCGCGTCGGGCTCTGTGCCGACGGCTCGGGGCCCGGAGCCTGCTTCGGATTCTGGGTCTCCCTCTCTCTCTGCCCTCCCACCCCCCCTTACACACTCTCTGTCTCAAAAATAAATAAACATTAAAAAAAATAAATAAAAAAGAATGTTAAGCAGTGTTTATCTTGCCGAAAAGCAGACCATGCTTGAGAGAACGTTGAGAAAAGCTTGGCTGCAAAAATACGTGTGATGCGACGGTTACAGGGAGTTTACATGTTTCTTTCAACAATAAAATGCGCCTGGGTGTGTGCTTGGCAGAGGAGATCTCCGGTGAATGCACGTGGCCCCTGCCTTCTAGAAGCTCACAGAAAAGCGGGGAAGGCAGGACAGGGGGAGCAGCAGGACAGGGGGAGCCCCCAGGAGGGCCTTGAAAGCGATGGGTGGGGGCAGAGCAGGCCGCTGCAGGGAGGCCCTTGGGTGCCGGCTGCGGAAAGAATGGAGCCTCATCAGACGGAAAAGGAAGAAACCACCATCACCAAGTGGAGGGAGCAGAATGTGGGAAAGACAAAAATGGCTTTTGTGCGGGGGAGGAATCAGGGGTGAGATGTGAATTTCTAATTCTTTAAAAAAATTTTTTTTTAAATATTTATTTATTCTTGAGAGAGAGAGAGAGAGAGAGAGAGAAACAGAGTGCTAGCAGGGGAGGGGCAGAGAGAGGGGGAGACACAGAATCTGAAACAGGCTCCAGGCTCCGAGCCGTCAGCACAGAGCCCGACGCGGGGCTCGAACCCACGGACCGTGAGATCATGACCTGAGCCGAAGTCGGACGCTTAACCGACCAAGCCACCCAGGCGCCCCTAAAAAAAATTTTTTTTAAATGTTTATTTATTCTTGAGAGAGAGAGAGAGAGAGAGAGAGAGAGAGAAACAGAGTGCTAGCAGGGAAGGGGCAGAGAGAGGGGAAGACACAGAATCTGAAACAGGCTCCAGGCTCCGAGCTGTCAGCACAGAGCCCGACGCGGGGCCCGAACTCATGAACCATGAGATCATGACCTGAGCCGAAGGCGGACGCTTAACGGACGGGGTCACCCAGGCGCCCCTGAATTTCTAATTTTTAATGTAGTTTTAAGATAGATTTGCAACTAGAAATGTCAGTAAAAAAATGAGGTTTCCTGAGAAAAGTTAGCGGGCTAGGGAAAGCCGGGAAAGTTCCGTCCTGGTAGCTGGGGGAGACGTCACGGGAAATTGCGTGTGTCCCCACTGTCCGCCTAGGGGGCCCGTGCTGGCGGCTGCTTCTCTTCTGCCCCTTCCAGCCCCGAGATTGTCTTGTCTTCTTGGTGGTTTCCTGAGGGTCTCTGGCCGACCGCCACCTTTCAGGGGCCTCCACCAGAAGGGGCTGGAAGAGAGGTTTCCTCCTGGTCCCCTTCAGTGACTTAAAGTCCTTTCTGACTGCGTTACGGTAACCCCGACACCATCATGGCTTTCTAAATTGTACCGTGTCCGGTTCCAGTGGGATTGTCACCGGGCACAGCACACGTTGGCTATGTCACAGGGCCATTTGACGTGCGCGGGGGTGTCTTTCTCCCAAAGCGGATTATAGATGTCACATCCGAGCAGGGGACGTTCTATGAGCGGTGTGAGTCCCATGAGCCCACACTGCTACCGTGGAGGAGTGTGCCATGGGCCTGTAGCTTGGACACAAGACTGGTTTCGAGGAATCCGGATCCTGGACTTGGTCAGGCTGGGGCTGCCAGATCTCCGAAGGCAAGTTTGGCCCTGAAACAGGGTCCCAGCCCATTGGGAACTACGTTAAAACAATAAATAAGTTTTCTTTTTATTTAATGTTTATTTATTTTGAGAGAGAGGGAGAGAGAGAATCCCAAGCAGGCTCTGCACCGACAGCACGGAGCCCGATGAGGGGCTCTGTCTCACGAACCGTAAGATCGTGACCTGAGCCGAAATCAGGAGTCAGACGCTTAATTGGCCGGGTTTTCTTTTACTTAAAGCAAGAATACACGTGCATGATAGAAAACTTTGAGATTGCAGATTTGTATACGTACAAATGCACACACACACACACACAAAAGGTTTGTATAAAAAATTTTGCATCTTCCTTTTTTACCCATGCTTTTTTGCAGCCTATTTTCTGAAGCTATCCAGCTATCTTCGAAAATATGATTTTTTTAAAGTTTTTTAAAAAATGTTTATTTCTTTTTGAGACAGAGAGTGAGAGAGACAGAGAATGAGCAGGGGAGGGGCAGAGAGAGAGGGAGACACAGAATCCGAAGCAGGCTCCAGGCTCCGAGCCGTCAGCACAGAGCCCGACGCGGGGCTCGAACCCACAAACCATGAGATCATGACCTGAGCCGAAGTCGGACGCTCAACCGACTGAGCCATCCAGGCGCCACCCCCCTGCCTTTTTTTAAAATATGATTTTTTTTTTTTTAAGAAAACAGTCGTAAAGGATTACATTTTGTGGACATGTGGTAATTCATCGAGCCTTTCCCCACAGTTGGACATTTGTTCGGCTCTCTGAGATCACCGATGCAGTAACAGTGAACACGGGGTGCCTCTGTTAAGATCACCGGACTCCCCCCCATGTGCCTCTCCATGCACTGTCTTGAACCCGAGAGCTGAGCTTCTTTATCAGCTTCTCTGGTAGATCTTTCCTTGCTATGACTCATCACGGTCCTGGGACTGAAATCTGAGTTGGGACTAAGGCTTCCTCTAGTCCAGCCAGCGCCACTGTGTAAATTAGAAAAAGGTGCTTCTTCCCATAAAACACTTAACTTCCATCTGTCAGAAGACTGTCTTAGTAGACATTGTCTGGAATGGGAACAGCGCCCCCTTAGCCCTGGACCTCCCTTGTGCAGTGCACAGCCTAGACAACCCTAAGTTCAGGTTTGGTCCCCACCATCTGGGTGCTGGCTGTGTGTCTGCCCTCCCCATCACTGTGCTGCTCCTGCCCTTTGGTCATCTGTCCCCTGGCCCAGCCAGCGGTGACCTGGCCCTTTCCTGATCAATTACAGCAATTTGTTTTTCTGCCTGTAGCTTCACGGCCATCTGCTTACTATTCACTATTTATTTGTTTTCTCTTTAAAGTCATTTTTAACTCTTCCCTAGTAAGGAACTCCAGTGGAATGGGTTTTGGAGCCAGACAGTCCTTGATCCAAACAGAAACCCTGTCACTTATTAGTTTTATGACCTTGGACAACTGACTTTGCCTGTCTAATCCTTTTTTCTCATTGGCAAAACGGAATGAGATTACCCAACATAGGAAGCACTTGTGAGGATTAGATGAGACAGAGAGGAAAAAAAAAAAACAAACAGGCTTACTGTCCATTAGTTTCTTTCTTTCTCCCCACCCTCCTTGAAGGCAGAGATTGTATAGTCCGCTTTAGTCTCAGGGTCAGGGCCAGTGCAATGCTGGGGTGGGTCAGGGACCCGTAAAGTTTGGCTGAATAAGTCAAGGGGAGCCAAGAAGGAGAAAGAAGGGACTCATGTCTATACTGAGCTCTTCTGTAACCAAGTATTTACTGAGCACTGCTCTGCGCTGGTGAACAGAGGTGTCAGGGAGAGACACAGAGCTCCTCTCTACAGAGGACTTTCCACGACGTGCGTCCATCGCACCCCTCAGAGGAAGGGGGAGAGCCAGAGGCCTGACAACAAGGGTTATGCACGTTCAACACCATAATGTCCTCTGTGCTGAAAGCTGGGGACCCAGAAATTAGTCTGTCCTGATCATTCCCTTCGAGGCTTCCTGGAGCACGTGACTCCAAAGTGTCGAAGGATGCATGCACTCAATCAACCAGCCAATGCCTTTGGGTGCACCTGCTATGTGCTAAGCCCCATTTGCTTGAGCTCTGGCTCCTGTCCTCAGGGAGCTTCCTGGGGAGGTGACATAAGCATCGGGCAAAAGAAGTCCTTGTACATGACAATGCCAGCAAGAGGAGCCAGAGGGACGGTGTTGACTGGAATAGACCCGTGGGGGTGGCAGGGGGCGGGGACTGGAATGGACCGGTGGGGGCCTTGGGGGCGGTGGGCGGGGGTATGTGTGGCTTCCCCAGGGGAGGTGACGGGAGCAAAAGAGTCCAGGACAAGAGTGTCTCCGGGCTTGCTTGGGTGGAGTGGGGACCACAGAGGACCCAGGAGGTGTCACCATCCACACTTCCCTGATGTTTCTCCTTGATAGATGTAGAGGGCAACTACACAGCCATGCTGCCCCATCCGCTCGGGAGGGTCTCTTTTCCCTGGGGCTTGGTGGGCTCCCCATTCACCTCCCGCCTTTGACAGTCACGTGCAGGTGTAGGATTTGCCTCTGAAAGTCCAGGGCTGGCTGGGAGAGGGAGGCTCTAAGCTGAATGGAACGACGTGAAGGTTTTGTTGGCGAATCCATCATTTACACAGAGGTAAGGAAACACCCAGGCCTGGGTGGCAGGTGGTTTGGGTATCGAGAGCTAAGGCAGGTGGTGAAAATATCCATCTTCTGTATCATTCTCCAAAGTCCCCTCAGAGGCATGGGCTATGGCTGTCCCCCTTGCCTTCCTCGTGTCAGGCGCCCCAGGAAGGATGGTTGTAGCTATCATTTCACCCACTTCCTTGTCTCCCCGGGACGGGAGCAACTACAGGGACAGCTGTTCCCCTCTGTCTTGGTGGCTTCTGGGGCTGGTGCATAGCAGGTGCCCTGTGGAGGTGTCCAGTGACCAGATCGGATGCCACGTGTTGGGGCTGGCTCCCAGGGGCAGAGAGAAAAGTCTGCTTGGCCGAGAGGAACGGAGGTGCGTTATTTTCCGGCAGTGGAGAAGACGTTGCCGGAAGGCACTGATCCCGGACTCTCTCTCCAGCTGGGCAGCACTGGCTTGTCAGAGGTGATTACTTGTGTGTACGTCCATAGGGCCGTCATGTTGAGTTCTGACCATGCCACTTATCAGCCATGTCCCTCTGGCAGTTCAGGACCCTTACTTACTTCGCTTGGATCTCCCTCAGGGTGGACCCTGGACAAGGACTTGGGTGTTCAGGGGCACACAGAGGGGGGTGAGGAAGCCACGCAGGGAAGGAAAGGGGTGTGGTTGAATCGTGCACCCCCAAGTACTGGAGCTTTGGGGTGGTCCCACCTATGCGAGACCAGAGGCGCGGTGGGGTCCCAGTCCCTGGTCCAGACTCTTTGAAGGGGGTTTGTGCAGCCTAGAGGATCCGCGGCCCCCATCACAGGGTGGCCAGGCTGGCTGTCGGGAGGCTGTGCTGAATCCCACCCGAAAGCCGAAGGACCGAGGGACGTGCAGACGCTGAAACACTGCCTCTGCGTATCTCATAACCCTCTAGTCTCACTTTCCTCTTCCTCCAGATGGGCTGTGGGCTTTGGCCTCCTGTGTGGTCTGCCAACTTCCTTTGAGGGCCCACAGAGGCCCCGACAGACCCGGCTGCGGAGTCTGCAGCCTCTAGGTCTCCTTGAGACCTAGAAGGATGGCACACAGACCAGATGGAGATGCTCTGAGCGGCGGCAGGGAGAGGGGACACAGGAGAACTAGGTGGGGGCACATCTTGGAGAAGAGGCCGACTCCGGCTCTCTTCTTCGTGGGCGGGCACTGATGGACTCCTGATCAGCTGGGGGACCCGAGACAAGAGGGGGCTGGTGCCCCACTTTCCGGCCGGCGCCCTGAGAGGTGGCCCCCAGCCGTGTGAATTGCACCGGGCGGCAGGGAAGGTTTGAGCCCATTCTCTGGGTTTCCTGGGGCCCAGGCGGTACAGGAGGGAAGGGCTTACCCTCCAGGGAGGGACGTCGCATTTCCTAGCTTCCCTTGCGTCTGGGGGGTCACATGGCTGGGTGTAGGGGCTTCCCGTGGCTGCTGTAACAAAGTATACACTTAGTGGCTTAAGACAGCATGATTTTCTTTTCTTGCAGTTCTGGGGGGCAGAATTCACACACAGGTCTCCCTGGGCTGAAAGCAAGGTGTCAGCTGGTCACGTTCCTTCTGGAAACCCCGGGGAGAAGCCATTTTCTTGTTTTTTTTTTCCACCTTCTGGAGGCAGCTCACATTCCCTTCTTCCAAGCTCAAAGCCAGCATCTCTGACCCTTTCTCTGCTGTGACATTTCTCTGCCTGACAACAGTCAGGAAAGCTTCTCTGCTTTCAAGGATTCACACGATTGCTGAGAGGCTTCCTGGGTAATCTAGGATGCTGTCCTGCTCAGTGTCCCTAACCTAAGTCACATCCACACGGTCCCTTTTGCTACGTGAGGCAGCATGTCACAGGTTTTGGGGTGAAGGCACGGACTTCGACAGAAGATCTCTCTTCTGCCCTTCGCCCGCGGACAACAGACCTGAGATCAAGGGCACCGCCCTTCTATTTGATATACTTCAAATGCAGCCACATACCTTCTACGTTGTGGTCACCCTCCAAGGTCTTCAGGGTCAGAATCAAGGCTATGAACAAGTGGGACACCCGACCTAGACCCAGAGATGGAAACCACCCTTCGAGGGTGGCAGGGACACCCCAAGAGTGTGGGCTCCCCACGTGGAGCTCCAGAGCTCGCCTTCCTGCTCTGGACTATCATGCCCAGAAATAAACTTCCCTCTAATTTAGAGGACAACCTTTGGTGGGGGGGCTCTGTCAGAACACTAAGCTTAAGCTTTCTGATACTAATGTAGTTCCAAAGTAGAGATTCAGTTGAGTTTTGGAAATACAGAGAGGTGGACAATTTCTCGCTGCCTTGAACGTGCCCAAAGGAACAAGGCTTGCTGTACGGACAGTGATGACTCCGAGGCACATGTGCTCCGATAGGGAGACCTAGCCCGGCTTGGCCGTGACAGGAGAGGAGAGAGCCTTCCCACGGTATAATATATCCTGAAGAAGTTGGCCAGCCAGCCAGGGATGGAGGAGAAGTGAGTGCCCGGATTCTGTGCACTGGAGTTGGCCCATGCCCCGGCCAGAGCTGCGAAGACCACAGCTCTCTTTCTCCTGGGTGGCTTTTACTTTGCCTTCAGGCCTGTTTTCCTTGTGCCCACAGGCAGAGTTGATCTGGCACTGAGATTGGCCTCGCCTCGGGCCAGCAGGCACGGGTTAATTTCCAGGACCGCAGTGAAATGTATGTCTAGGGGAGAAGGTTGGAAGGGGTCCCGGGCTAGGCCTTCCTCAGGCGCTCGGGCTTCTGGGTCTCAAGGTGGGGTAAGCTCTCTCACGCAAGGACCTGCAGGGCCCCCTTCCTGGGAGTCCCTTGCCTCATGTATTTGGTTAGTGGCCCTCTGGTATTTGCCTGTACGTCGCCGGTGACGGGGAACTCTCTTCCACTCGTGGATCTATTTCCTGCAGCTGTAATGTTTTAACAGAGGGGAACCGTTGGGTGCTGAGAAGCCACAGAGGCCAAGACCCGAGATCAAGGGCAGCCCAAGCCGGGCCCGGAGGGAGCTACTGACATCCTCTATCAGTGAGGCTGAGATCAGACCAGCCTACGGGACCCCGAGCGTCTCAGGCTGGAAGGGACTCATCACACACAGGGCACTGGCGTCTTCGGGAAGACCCAGGAGAGCTGGAGCTGGAAAGATCAGGGAGGCGCTGTCCAGCTTGGGCTTTCGGGAGCTTCAGAAATCACAGCCCAGTTGCTAGCACCCAGTCGGTGAAAACCGCTTCCTGCAGGCTCTGTAGGGGCCGTGATGGCTCCAGCTTCTCCCTGCCTTCCAGATCCTGCACAGGCGCCTCCCTCTGCAAGGACCTTCCGTAGAACACGGCTGGGAAATGCGGCTGCCGGGTTTCATCTGCAGCGGAGGCACAGAGGAGAGCAGGGTGGGGGGTGGAGGGGTGGAGAATGGGGGGTTGGGGACAGGGGTGGGGTGGGGTGGGACAGAAGCCCTGGGGGGGGGTATAGAGGGCTGGGAGGGGTGGAGAATGGGGGGTTGGGGACAGGGGTGGGGTGGGGTGGGACAGAAGCCTGAGGGGGTATAGAGGGCTGGGAGGGGTGGAGAATGGGGGGGTTGGGGACAGGGGTGGGGTGGGGTGGGACAGAAGCCTGGGGGGGTATAGAGGGCTGGGAGGGGTGGAGAATGGGGGGGTTGGGGACAGGGGTGAGGTGGGGTGGGACAGAAGCCTGGGGGGGGTATAGAGGTCTGGGAGAGGTGGAGAATGGGGGGGTTGGGGACAGGGGTGGGGTGGGGTGGGACAGAAGCCTGAGGGGGTATAGAGGGCTGGGAGGGGTGGAGAATGGGGGGGTTGGGGACAGGGGTGAGGTGGGGTGGGACAGAAGCCTGAGGGGGTATAGAGGGCTGGGAGGGGTGGAGAATGGGGGGGTTGGGGACAGGGGTGAGGTGGGGTGGGACAGAAGCCTGAGGGGGTATAGAGGGCTGGGAGGGGTGGAGAATGAGGGGGTTGGGGACAGGGGTGGGGTGGGGTGGGACAGAAGCCTGGGGGGGGTATAGAGGGCTGGGAGAGGTGGAGAATGGGGGGGTTGGGGACAGGGGTGGGGTGGGGTGGGACAGAAGCCTGGGGGGGGTATAGAGGGCTGGGAGAGGTGGAGAATGGGGGGGTTGGGGACAGGGGTGGGGTGGGGTGGGACAGAAGCCTGAGGGGGTATAGAGGGCTGGGAGGGGTGGAGAATGGGGGGGTTGGGGACAAGGGTGAGGTGGGGTGGGACAGAAGCCTGAGGGGGTATAGACGGCTGGGAGGGGTGGAGAATGGGGGGGTTGGGGACAGGGGTGGGGTGGGGTGGGACAGAAGCCTGGGGGGGGTATAGAGGGCTGGGAGAGGTGGAGAATGGGGGGGTTGGGGACAGGGGTGGGGTGGGGTGGGACAGAAGCCTGGGGGGGTATAGAGGGCTGGGAGGGGTGGAGAATGGGGGGGTTGGGGACAGGGGTGGGGTGGGGTGGGACAGAAGCCTGGGGGGGTATAGAGGGCTGGGAGGGGTGGAGAATGGGGGGGTTGGGGACAGGGGTGGGGTGGGGTGGGACAGAAGCCTGGGGGGGGGTATAGAGGGCTGGGAGAGGTGGAGAATGGGGGGGTTGGGGACAGGGGTGGGTGGGGTGGGACAGAAGCCGGGGGGGGGGGTATAGAGGGCTGGGAGAGGTGGAGAATGGGGGGGTTGGGGACAGGGGTGGGGTGGGGTGGGACAGAAGCCCTGGGGGGTACAGAGGGCTGGGGTGGTGGTGGGAGGTGACAGGAGACTGTCTAGTACACATTCCCTACTCCAGACTCTGTGCTGACATCTTTCCAAGCATTCTTATACAAGGAATACTCTAAGAAGAGCACGCTGGCTTAGCAACAACCACACTGGTGAGTTTCTACGTAAGCTTCCCAGGCACTAAAATGAGATGCCCCCAGATATAAGGTCATCTCTTAACTTCTTCAGGAAAAGATCCACCCTCCCCCCCACCAAAGTGTTTTGACCCGATGGAATGCGAACTCGGGGTAGTCCATTTACTAATCTACGAACGTATACTTAAGATCGAGTAGCAATTAAAAATAGCCCATGAGGCAGATTTCTTTTTGCCGCCTTGCGTTTCTTGAAGGGGTGCGTGTTATTGACACACGGCAATGACTTGATGCTTGAAGCTGACGTCACTGCCTTGACCCTGGTAGCCACGGCCACCTACGTTGTTGGGGGTGCGGCGCCCTTTTGATCCGTGTTCCCCTGGAGGGTGTATTCCAAGCGATAGCCGTTCATTCACATGATATCGCACCCCGTAAAAATGCCCCTGGAAGCGGGCATTTGTGATCTGTGCTGAAGGGCTCCTTCAGAATGACTCTCGGCACTGAGCGTCGTCAGCTCATGCCTGTAGAGGGGACGACTAGATCCCTGTGTCTTTCCTTTGCCTCATTCACAGGTGACCTCCAAGCTTCCCAAGCTAAGCCAGCCTTGACGGAGGTCATTCCAGTCTACCGCATGTGTCCCAGACATAACTTCCCCTTGTGTTTGGGCTTGCACAGCATAAAAGGGCAATAAACACACAGCTCTTTTGTGGGTACTTGCGCAAAGCTTTAAAGATGTTCTTTCATGGGCCTCGGTCATTCATTTGTACTCTTCCATTGACTCATTCAGGTCATTTCCGTTCTGAAACCATCTCGCGGATTCCCACTGCCCGAGGCATATAATCCAAGCCCTTTCCAAAGCCTGTGGCACTCAACATCACCTGCACCTTCTCTTCCTCTCCTTCCTCTTGGTCCTGGTGCGCCGCCCTCCCCCCCCCACCCCAGCCTGCACCAGCTCTCTGCCCCGTTCACCTGCCGGGGTGCTGGTCCCCCAATCCTCTGCCTGGCCGCTCCCTCTCTTCCCTCAGGTTTGTGTTCAGCGAGGCCAACTCTGCTCAACCAACCCTCTCTGTTGGGTCTTCCGATCTGGTTTCCTTCCTGATATATTTCACGCTGACAGTGTCTGGTTCACTTGTCCCCTTGCTGTCCTATGGCCTGAGTCGTCCCGGGAACCTGAGCTCTACACCTTGGAGCCCCTTGAGAACACCAGCTGGCTGTCTTTGTGACGTGAGTCCTAGGAGAGTCCGGTGCTCCTGATCTGGTGTATCGGCCTAAGTTTATTATAATAATATATAATAATAATATCAGCCTAAGTTTATGATAATAAACTCTGCTATAGCAGAGGAGAGGGAGGCTCAGAGAGGTCCAGCAACATATCCGAGACCACACAGAGGAAAAGCAGCAGAACGGAGGGAGCTGCGATGTCTTCACAGCCTGCACTCGAGGCTGTGCGATGCTCTCATTCTCCCCTCCCCGGGACCCTGCACGCACTGACCCTCTTTGCATCAGAAAAAGTGACTTACATTAGGAAAATTGAAGTTTTAAGAGCCTAATCTTCCCCCCCCACCCCCCAAAGACATTAGCTAGGGAAATCCGCCCCGGCGTGTAACTTGACAGAGATAGGTAATGTGACAGCACCGGCCCCCTTGTCAAAGGAAGAGGCCAGGGGGTTCCTCTGCTTGCAGTCACGGGTGCACGGAGTGGGCTGGAGAACCCATCTCAGCCCGGGAAGGGTGGGTGCTGACGGAGTCACGAGCTGGCTGCACCTTTTAAAATAAAATATTTAAACAAGCGGAACATCACGTGGGTGGTGTATTAAGCTTTCCCCCGAGACGTAAACCACACGATTTCCAAGCGTCCTTTAACAAAGTCAATTACGTTACATAAACTTAGCAGAGGCGAGGGTCCTCTCTCCTTGGAATCGCCCGCTTTCTCCCCCGTACTTTTGCCAAGACAAAGACCTCTCTGCAGAAACAGGTTATTTAAAACGCCTCAACGTGGTTCTATAAATTGGATGAAAGGAAAAAAAAAACCCCTCAGACGGAAACGCACGCCTTATTGATGTTATTGGTGGAGAAGCGCTCTGGCGAGTACATTGCAGGAAGCATCCTCTGTATTCCTGAAATCACCTCTATTAGATTATGTAGATATGATCTATGAAAATACTTTCAAACTTAATCTGTCGAGACTTCCGAGAGTGTATAGCAAATGCTTAGATTTGCATTAGATTCTTGACTTTGAAATCCATTACTGCAAGTTACTTGCTGACTTTGAGGGGCAACCTTTACCACGGGGGAGGCGGGCCGGGCCGCGCTCGTGTTGAGAGGCTGACGGCCCCGCTGGATGGTGTCTGGAGCCCATTTAAATCTCCCCTGAAGGTCAGTCTCACCTCCCTCATTAGAGAATTAGTTCTGGTCCAGCGAGGGGAGCCTGCCTCCTGACTGACGTTAGCCCAATGGCTGCCTGGGATCATTTTGGCGATTTTTAGAATTTTTAAAATTATTGGTGTGTTTTTGTTTTGCTGTGTTTTCTTAAAAAGTTGGAACTTGGTCGCATTTGTCTTTTGTTTTTGTTTTTGTTTTTTAACTGCCTCCTCCTTCTGGACAGTACTATTTGCAACCTCTGGGGCATGTGTGTTTTTTAAAAAGTCAAGGGTAGAGTAAATAATCAAAAAAAAAAAAAGGATGTCTGATAGATTTTTAATGAAACTTTGTGTATCCATCATCTCTTTCTCTATTTGTATCAATCTATCTACCGTCTATCTATCTATCATGTATCTATCATCTATCAATCCATTATCTATCTATCTATCTATCTATCTATCTATCTATCTATATCTATCTATCATGTATCTATCATCTGTCTATCAATCCATTATCTATCTATCTATCTATCTATCTATCTATCTATTATCTATCTATCTATCTACCACCTATCTATCTACCCATTGGGAGGAGGTACACAAACTTTTTCTGTTAATGTTTTGCTTTGCCTTACTCAGTTATTATATATTATAAACTGGGTCTTTGTCACAACTACTTAGTTCTGCAGTTGCAGTGTGAAAGCGGCCACAGACAAGACACAAATGAAGGGGCGGGACTGTGTTCCATTCCATTTTTTTTTATGACACAGAAATGTGAATTTCATATAAGTGTCACGTGTCATGAATTATTTTTTTCTGTTGTTTTTTTCAACCACTTAAAAATGGAAATGTCATTCTTAGCCCTCAGCCTTACAGAGACAGGCGGCGGGGGGTGGTTGTGGGGCTGGGTCTGACGCTTGGGCTGTGGTGCTGGTTGATCCCTGCTCTGTGTAGTAGCTGAAGATAGGGCCTTTCTTGAAACATGTGAGGTTCATATGGAGCTGTCAAGACGTTCTGTTTTAAAATGAAAATAGAGGAGAATTTTTGCAAGTGAAGACTGGAAGTTAGTAAACTGTTCTGACTCAGCTACAAATTGATCAACCCATCACACACTTCTGAGCACCTGCTCTGTGGCTGTGCTAAACTTGGGGAGGACCACGGTGCCACAGAACGACCTGGGGTCCTAATAACTGTCAAAGGTGGGTGATGGGGCCTGAAGAATGATTTTTGTTATTCCGAAGCCCTTATGTAACTCATGTGAAAGTGTCTATTTGTTGTTGTTGTTAATTTAACCATCTGTCACTTTCCATATCCCGGCCACCGGAAGGGAGACGGAAACTTCCTGTAAATTTTGGACTGGGAATAGAGTTGGTCATTCTCATTCCACCCTGGCCAAGGTTACTTCTAAAGTCTTTGAACTCATTCCTGACAAATAACTTGGTTGACCTGGCACTGTAACTTCATTTAGGTGGACATCGGTCAGTGATCCTCTAAAACGAAAGGGCTAATCATTATATTAGCAGCTGCCATGACTCAAAAGAGACTATGCCTAGACCTGAACCCTAGGCTAGCACCCCAACGAGACCCCATTACATCGGATTTCAAAGACTTGAAGTCCTGAGAGCTCACCTATTTGGGCTGCTTATCTGTGTCTTTGACACAACTCATCACACAAATCCTTAAAAGTCTGTGAGACGTTTCTATCTTTTGTGATTAGATTCCTAGGTGTATTTTCTACCTCAAGCACTGTACTCAAAAGTTTATATAAATATATTTAATGCAATAGTTTTTATAATATGAAATTGTGAAAGCCACATAAATTCCAAATAATAGCCAAATATGGCAAATTATGATATAATCATATTTTGTGGCCTACTGGCATTTTTTAAAATAGAAAGACTCTTAAAAAAATACTTCTGTAAAATTAAAACCCTCCCCCCACCCCCCGAGAACCTTATTGAGTTGTTCCAACAATAGAGACACTTAGAAGACAGAAGGGAATCCTCAAAAACCTCAGCAGTGACTTTCTCTGATAGGTGAGACCATGGACTATGTATTGAGTTGCAGCCCTTTGGAAAAACGAAATGTCAGAACAAACCTTTTACTGTGTCTGTGCTTTCCTCCAGCAAAGTGGTTCCCGGCGAGACTAACAGTGCCTGGCTGGAACACAGAAGGCATGCAGTTAGAGTAAGCCAGTGAAAAAATGAATGAATCCATGGACCAAGTCTAGTTAAATGGGCCTTGAAGAATTCCATCATGGCAGCATGTTGGTTGGACCATCCAACCCTTCATTTGACATCTCATTACCTGGGCGTCTTAGGAAACTCAAGGAGCTTTCTTAAATTTTAATTTTTAAGCACATTCATAAATGGGGGTAGTTTTTAATTCATAAATGGGATAGCACCTCCTTCCCAGGTATGTGAGGATGACATAAAATGATGGAAGTGATGTACCTGGCCCAGGTCCACCCTTAGTGAGCTCCTAAAAAATGTTGCCTTTAATCAGTATGTTATTACGAAAGACATCTGCCCACTTAAAAATGAGAAGATTCAGTTGAGCAAACTAATTTCTTCACGATCGTGTTTGATTATTTATATTGTACGCTTTAGCATTTCAACAGCTATAGGTTCTTTGGTGTCACCATTTAAATCATGATTTTTAGAATTAATGGTGCCTCTGGTTTCTGCTTACATTCAAAAATTCTGTAATACAAATTGGTCTTCAGTTGGTCTCTTTCTGAGCTTTAAAGTGTGTGTGCGTGCGTGTGTGTGTGTGTGTGTGTGTGTGTGTGGCATTTTCTTTAAGGTCTAAGACTTCCTTGTACATCTAACGTGGGTCCATTTGTGAGGCAGGAAAAACAGTATTTAAAATCCTATTAATGAAATAGTTGGATGCTTTCGGATATTCTGGCAGCACGCATAGCAATTGCTGCATATGTTACATATTTTATCATTAATTTCTGGCGACTCATCGACACTGAGGCCCTTCGCAGACACCTTCCAGGTGAGTGCCCAAGGTGGATGCCATGGACGCCACCAGACCCTGTCCATCCCAGCTGACCGCTGACCGGCCCCAGGCAGTTCAGTGATGGGTAGGCTTACGTCACTTTGGGCCAACGCAACCTGAAGGGCATGCCAAGGTCTTTGGGGAAATTAACTTCCTTGGTCTTAGGAGAGAGTAAGAGAGAGCTAGTTCTTTCCCTTCTGACTGTGAATGAGAAAGCATGCTGCCCCCAGGGATGCTGGCAGCTATCATGCCTTGATGGATAGTGACACATGTGGAAGAAGGCAGAGCCAATGGAACAGAAGAGAAAAAAGAGCTGTGTGCCAGTGACCAACAGCATTCCTTCCTGGTTAAGCCAGATACAGACCTGTTTCTGTTCCTTGCAGCCCAAAGCACCCTCACGGATTCCCTCAGCCTTCAAACCGCCTGGAAAAATGGGCTCATTGTACCCACATCACAGGTGACCAAGTACCAACTGCTTGGAGGGCAAGGCTGAGTGTGGGCGGGAGAGCTTGGGTATCTCCTTCCACTCGACGTTCACCTTGGCCCCTTTGCACTTGAGGGACCAACTGTGCTTGGTTTTCAATAGATGGGAGCAATGCCTTATAGCCCGGTCTGCAGAAGGATGTCTGGGCTCGTTGTAAAATTAAACCATCAACACTTACGTCCTGGACAGCATAGTGCTATTTTTTTCATGAAGATTAAACATGATTGCTTGTCTTGTTACACAATTATGAGGATAGTTTCATTCTGCTGCCCTGGATTGCCCCTGAACTACACTTAAATTCAATGGAAACCATACCAAATATTCAAATCTGACTTAGTTGTTTTAAAATATCATGTTACAATGTCACAGCATTTATTGACCTTGGTCCTGGGTGGATGTATATTCGAAGAAGCCCAGGGAAAACAAGTCTTTCTCCAGCTTCCAACTACACGTCTTTCAGATTCAGATCTATTTGAACATCTCAATGATGTCCCACATAATGAATTAGGAAGTTCTCGACAGAGAAGCAACCTTTGAAAGCATCAGAAGGTCACTTACCTTGAACCCTCAAGTCTGACTTTCAAAGATTTCTGACGTCATGTAGGTCAGAAGCAGACTTTTATCGGATGGTTTCTGTTTTGAGAGAGTCAGGACAAGAAACAGAACCACAGTGGAATGTGGTGAGTCTGACATTGAGCTTCGAATGTTTCCTTACGCATGGGGAACTGAGCCTGTCCTTTGTAGGTAGAGTCCTCATGGAAATTTGCCTCCCAAAGCCCTTGTCTTCACATTCAAGGCGAATCGTTCATCTTGAACATGACCTGTCTTCTCAGTTTTATTCCCACTTCTACTCTCTGTGAACCCTGCTACCATCAGGATGGTCCTTCCCCAACTCTGTCTCATCTACCCAGTCCAGTCCAAGCTCAGTTGTCCTGACTGTCCAAACCTCCCCTGTCAAAAAAGTGCTCATCTATTGACAAGGTGCCATGGAGGGTATACAGCCTTCTTTATGAAAGGGTCTCTTTAGCCCACTGGGAAATTGTCTTCATTCCCTTTGGTATTGGCAGCTCAGCCAAGGCCAATAGCAGAGGTCTCAGAGGGAGTGGACTTGGGGCTGGATTCTAGCCTGGCCACCCCTGTCTGGTGACCTGGGCGAGTCGCTGTCCTAGACCTCTGGTGCTACCTCCTTAGGAAAACCATTCCCCATCTCTTGGGGCACGGTCCCCCACGCCAACAATGTGGCAGCCCACGTTTGTCCTGAGGGCTGCCTTTAGGCCTAAGGTCCACTCCCCACCGCAGGCAGAACCTGTTTGATTCCGAATCCATGTGAAAAGAACCCCAATCGAAGACATTAGCAATCTAAACAACTGAAGTAATGAAAATGACTCTAACCTTGAGCTGGCATCTCTTAGCAAAAGTGGCAAACAATCCAATTCCATCCCCTCAGTAGATCTCTGTCCTCTCCTCCCCAAGTCCACCAGCCCCACACTTCTTGAGACACTTGTCAACACACAGACACTCCGTGCCCAGCCCAGGAGGCTACTTTGGCCCCTCCTGCCCTCTGTCCCTTCTCTGTCTCCATTCACTCTTTCCTCAACCGTTGTTCCTTGTAAAGCGCTCTCCTGAGGTCATCCCCTGGGTTTCTCGGCGTCTCTTGGCCTTTCTCGCTCCCTAATTCTTCATCACTGGGCCCAGAGCCCCTCTCCCAGAAGCGGACCCCACCAGGAACCACCTTCACTCTCATGAATTACGCTGTGGCCACGAGTCTTGTCTCACGGATGGCAAACGTTGCAGATGAAGTCCTGAGCTACCGTGGGGTGTGGATGTCTCTAGATTCAGGGGTCATTCGGGTCTGTGCTGTGAAGACGCCCCAGCAGGTGTGGGGTGCAGAGCCTGTTGAGTTAACCTCTGTGCCTGAAGGCTGGTGAGGGAGTGGGGACCCCAGCCTTCGTGGCAGGAGCCCTGAGCCCACTTGCAGACTCCGGTCACCTGTGTGCAGCTCCATACCACGTCGAGGCCTTACTTTTCTCGTGTGTTAAAAGTGGCACGGGAGGAAACTGATGGGGTCTGAAACATCACCACGCAGCAACCTCACAGTTGCACACACGTTCACCCAGCACCTGGTTCAGAGAACACGCTTCCAAAATATCCCTGGAATGCCGGGAGGGATGTTTAATTCATCTCCTGAAAAATACACCGTGGCTTAACAGGAATTTTAAAAGCATCACCTTCATGGCCATAATGATAAGCCATGATTCCTACATCAGATAAACCAAGGGGGAAGATTCAGGTTATCTGCCATGTTTGCGTCCGTCTGGCAGTTACCAAGCGGGTCCACTTTCCCCTCCTTCTGGATATGACAGCCGTAATCCATTCCCTGTCGGACCAGATCACTAAGAAACGCAATTCATAATCGTCCCCTCTATTGATTCTGGTCAGTGGGTATTGGCAGCTTAAAAAGATTACGTTTTAATTGGGGACCAGATAGATGGTGTTTTAAGGTTTTGAGTTTCACTTCGTGCCGTGCGATGGATTATTTGAGAGGTCGTTCAACACCAGGAGGACAAAGATTAATGTGTTGTCCTTTTCTTTGGGTGACCCTGGGTGCAAATGTAGCTCAGGCGAAAGTGACTGAAAATCTTTTGCCATCACAGGGCTGAAAAGGTTGACTGTGAATTCATTAGTGTTATCTTTGTTTAGGGTATAAAATCTACACATTCAATGGTTTTAGTGGAGCGCACATTTTTTTTTTTCCAGGCTATGCCAAGCCTCGAGCACCTAGAGAAAAGATTGGGGGTCTCCAGGCTGGGCTGGGGTGCCCAAATTTATGGGGCATCAGCTGCCCGTTCTAGGTCTTGCAGTGGGAGGGAAAATAGTAACAGCTGTTAGCCAGGGACAAGATGGTTGGGAGGATGGGACAAGGGTTTCGTAAAGTGGGAGCTCTAGAATCCAAACGTCACAGCTACTAGTTGGAGAGTATTGATGAAGGGCCCAGCCCTGGCCTGGGCACTTGTGGATGGTTTTTTTTTTTTTTTTTTCATATTTAGTGTGGCCAGTGGTCACCCCCTACGCTGTTATGTGGTCCTAGTGGTAGAGGTGAGAAAACGGAAGCCACAGAGGCCGGGCCACTGGTTCAAGGTGACACAGATGTTCTCTCCCTGAGGCCTTGGGTTTGTCCCCATCTGCTTTGAAGTCCTGTGCGTGCAGCCATCACAGTCCGCACTGGCCTTGGCATCGGTGTAGCCATCGTCATCAGCACCGATGACTCGGTTTCTAGGACTGTCTTGACGAAGTGCCACAACCTGGGTGCCTTAAACGATAGAAACATAACAGTGTCAGAGTTGTGGAGACTAGAAATCTGAGGTCAAAGGGGGCAGCGTTGGGTCCTTCCGAGGGTCGTGTGGGAGAATCTGGACCAGGGCTCTGCAGTGGCTTCTGGTGGGGTGCCCGCCATCTGTGTGCTGGCCTGTAGCTTTGGCATCTGGATCTCTGGCTTCCTTTCCACACGGCGTTCTCTCGGCGCATGTGTATCTTTGTTCAAATCTCCGCCTTTTTAAAAATAATTTTCGTAAGCTTATTTATTTATTTTGGAAGCGAGATGCAGAGAGAAAGAGAGGCGGGAGGGACAGAGAGAAAGACAGAGAGAGAATCCCAGGCCCCCTCTGCACCGTTAGCACGGAGCCTGACGCGGGGCTTGATCTCACGAACCGTGAGATTATGACCTGAGTCGGAATCAAGAGTTGGATGCTTAACCAACTGAGCCACCCAGATGCCCTTAAATTCCCCCCCTTTAAAAGGACACCAGTCACACTGAATTAGGGCCCATCCTAATGATCTCATGTTTACCTGATAATCTGCAAAGACTCTATTTCCACATAAGGTCACACATGGAGATACCGGGTGTTGGGACTTCCACATGACTTTGTGTGAAGGACACAATTCAACCCAAAGCAATAATTATCACTGTTATTTAGTTGATCAAAAGTAAATCTGGTAAATCATTGCATCCGTCTTAGTCCATTCGGGCTGCTATAACAGAATACCACAGACCTGAGGGCTTAAAAAACAGAATATTTATATCTCACAGTTCTGGAGCCTGGAAGTCCAAGATCAAGGCTATGGCAGGTACAGTTCGTGGTGAGGCCCTCTTCCTGGCTTGGAGATGTCTGCCTTCTCACTGTGCCCTTATATGTGGAACGCACTCTTCCTCTCCTCATAAGGACACTAATCCCCTCATGAGGGTCTCACCCTCAGTAACTCATCTAAGCATAATTATCTCCCAAAGGTCCCATTTCCAAATATCACATCAGGAGCTAGGGCTTCAACACATAAATTTTAGGGGGATACAAACCAGGATCGCGTGGTCCTAGCGATCACCTCCAAAGATTTACCTTTACCTTCCTAGAGGACCAGTCATGCCAATGTGATAAGATCAATTATTTGGCATGGAGTATCCCAAAACCCAGGTAACTTTCCACCAGAGTTGATCAGTTTTTAACCAACAAGCCTGCCACAGAGCCACAGTCAGGGACCATCATCCCTTCTTTGACCGACAGTTGGCCTTTCCCAACCCCTGTGGGCATCTCTGAAGAATGGAGCCATCGTTTTCCCCACAATGTCATACCCAATGCTGAATAAACCGTAAGGGCTCCAGGACATTCTCAAAGGTCCAACATCAAATGTGCAGACTGAGAATTTGTGGGTGACCTCAGCTTGCAAAGCCATTCCCCTGACTCGCAACAGCTGACATTCCACTTCTTCCCCGAAACAGTCTTGCAAAACCTAGCGATGCCTCTGCCTAGGTCCACTTCCTTGGCTCTCCGGGTTTTCTTGGCATCTATTGAATCCCGAAAGAGGTGGGAGAGTTTTCTCTGAATTCGCTCTTCAGCTAGCAGAGGCAGCCTCTGACCACCCCAACTTCCTGCTTATCACAGAACCTCACTGAGCTCAAGGCTGTCCTTGAGGCACACAGGTCACCAGGACATCTCTGATGGCACCTGGGGAAGCCCATCTCAATTCCATGTGGCAAATGGTCGCCATCTTGTTTGGCCCTCCCACCTCTCTCCACTGTTCCCTCAGGGTCCTTTAAGACCCCTCTGCCCACCCCATTCACCCCCTGGTACAGCGCCATGCTACTTGGACACATTCACTGGAATTCAGAAGACCTGGCACTTTGGCATCTTCTGAAATAATTCCATTTCAATGACCGCTGCTTTGCCACTGTTGGGTTTTGGTGGCGAAGGAGACCTACATAAAAACCAACAAAGAAGAGGGGGGTGACAGAAGTCGTTTTCCATAATGCAAACCTTGTGCTCCGCAGAAACAGCTAAGCATAACAAGTTATTTATTCATGATTATCTGTAGTCACGGTTTGTTTCTACCCGCTCCAAGTTTATATGACATTTATATAATGTGCATAATATAATTATATATTTACATGAATTTCTCTTGTTTGTATTCATATATTTATTGTGAGCACTGCAATATGCATCCGATTAATTTAAAAATAACGTTCATGGAAATCCTTTTGCAACAGGAGGCTTTGTTAGACATTCGGTGTTGGAATATTCCTACGCTTTTTCATGACTTCTAACGGGCTGATAAGCTCCATCCATTTGGAGACTTGGAGCCCAAAGGTTTCTTAGAGGCTCCTTGGTGCAGACTTTCATTTTGCAGACAGAGAGAGAAAGGTCTCGAGGACAGAAGCGATTCGCTCATAGTCTGTTGGGAATCAGGCTTCATGGTCCCCAGTTCATCCTCAATAACACACGTGCACCTCCGTCCTGGCATCCACGGCCAAGGGTGCGTGTTAACAGCAATCCCGATGTTTGTGTCTCTCTAGAGATCTTCCATTTCCCTCCATGTTTTAGCATCAACTTTATGCTATAGAAATCATTTGTGGTTTTTTTTAAGTTTTTAAAAATTTACTTATTTTGAGAGAGACAGAGACAAGCGCAAGTAGGGAAGGGGCAGAGAGAGAGGGAGAGAGAGAATCCCAGGCAGGCTCTGTGCTGCCTGTGCAGAGCCCAATGCGGGGTTCCAACTCATGAAACCATGAGACCATGACCTGAGCCAAAATCAAGAGTCGGATGCTTAACCCGACTGAGCCACCCAGGTGCACCACCATAGAAATCTTTCTAATCTAATCCATTGTGGGACAGTCCGACTACATCATCCTCATCAAAAAGTATTTGTTAAGGGATTGGTGGCACTAAGCTCTGAATCCTCCTATGTCAGAAACCTTGGAACCCCCTGACTACAGCTCTTCAGCCAATCTCATTCCGATCTGTTGGTATCTTGGAAGTTTCGGCTACTGGATATTCCTTTGGCACCTTCATTTTTTTTTTTTTTTTATTGTTGCTGTTTGCTAGGAATTTGGCAAAGGAAATGTGAAACTAGCAAATAATGTTTAAAAGTAATGACACGGTTGTAATCCCGCTACCCAGCACGCAGAGGCTTTCACGTTGCCTTGTGCCTTTCCACCTGCATGTGTGTTTTTACTGCCTGTGCCTTTTTGCGTTCTGTTATTTGCACTTAGCGTCCCGCATTTCTCCACTTCTACAAGATTTCCAGCGTTTGTTTTTAATGATGGTAAAACACACGTAGCAGAATATTTATCATCGTCGCCATGTTTTGAGGGGACAGTGGCACTGAACGGAAACTCTGTGTCCGTTAAACCGTAACTCCCCCTTCCCCCCAACTCCCACAGTCCATGGCACCCGCCATTCTCCTTTCTGTGTCTGTGGGTGCGACGATGCTGGGCACGCCGTATAGGTGGAATCATACAGTGCTCGTCCTTTTGTGTCTGGCTGATTTCACTCAGCATGAGGTCCTCAGGGTTCGTCCATGTTATAGCAGGTGTCAGAGTTTCCTTCCTTTCTCATGCTGAATAATATTCCATTATACGGATGGACCACGTTTTCTAGATCCGTTCATCTGTTGAAGAATCCGTTATTATTTCTTTTTAAAAAATTTTTAATAAGTTCATTTATTTATTTTAAGAGAGAGAGAGTAGGGGAGGGGCAGAGAGAGAGAGAGAGAGATTTCCAAGCAGGTTCTGTACTGTCAGTGCAGAGCCAGACATGGGGCTCGAACTCACAAACCGTGAGATCATGACCTATAATCAAAGTTGGATGCTTAGTCGACTGAACCACCCAGGCGTCCCATCTCATTTCTTCTTCTTTTTTTAAAAAAAAAAAATTTTTTTTTAACATTTATTTATTTTTGAGACAGACAGAGAGAGAGAGCATGAACAGGGGAGAGTCATAGGAAGAGGGAGACATAGAATCTGAAACAGGCTCCAGGCTCAGAGCCCGACGCGGGGCTCGAACTCACGGACCGCGAGATCGTGACCTGAGCTGAAGTCGGACGCCCAACTGACTGAGCCACCCAGGCGCCCCTTCTTTTTTTTTTTTTAATGTTTATTTACTTTTGTGTGTGAGAGAGAGACCGACAGAGCATGAGTGGGAGAGGGGCAGAGACAGAGGGAGACAGAATCCCAAGCAGGATCCAGGCTCCGAGCTGTCAGCACAGAGCCTGACACCGGGCTCGAACTCACGAACTGCAAGATCATGACCTGAGCAGAAGTCGAATGCTTAAGCAGCTGAGCCCCCCAGGTCCTCCCATCACCATTTATTTATTTATTTATTTATTTATTTATTTATTTATTTATTTTTTTTAACGTTTGTTTGTTTTTGAGAGACACAAAGAGACAGAGAATGAGTAGGGGAGGAACAGAGAGAGTGGGAGACACAGAATCCGAAGCAGGCTCCAGGCTCCGAGCTGTCAGCACAGAGCCCGACACGGGGCTCGAACCCATGAACCGCGAGATCATGACCCATGCCGAAGTTGGTTGCTTAACTGACTGAGCCACCCAGGCACCCCCCCATCATCATTTCTAAAGAGCATATGATATTGCATCACGTTACTGTAGTGTAACGTACTAAGGCTGCATCATTTATTTTTTCCCCCACTGAAAACTATATTATCCGCCTGGTTTTAACTCCTCTATAATTGGAATCAAGCAAAGTTTGGCCCTTCACTCATTCTTTGAGTATGTACCACGTGCCAGTATCTACCAGGATCCGGAAAACAGAATTGAATGAGATGTGGTTCTCACCCTTGAAGCGTCCACAGCTCTTTGGGAAACGCATACATTAACTGGCCAGTATCACTCAGTTCCTGGAATGCAGCACAGTGTCCCCGTTCCTCACTGCTGTCATTTTTTTGCTTTCTTTTACGCTTCCGGGGGTGTTTCCGTCAAAGCCACAAACGTAAACTTGCCTTTAGCCAAGGGCATTAGCCTGGTTGACCTAAAACTGCATCTCCAGAGCCGACAGTGACTCAGGAAATGCGTGGGCTGTGCACAGCTGTGACCCCCGGCCCGCCTTCACAGAGCAGTGCGCCCAAATCTAGACGCGAACTTAACTCGTCATTCACAAAAGATCGCTCCCTGCTGTTGTTACTGGCTGTGGCAGTCCCGTGACACGTGGCAGCACGATGACCGCCCCCCCCCCAACCCCGCCGCCTTGATTGCATATTAACACACCGCTTTCTAAGCCACACACACTGAGCCAGCCGTCACTTTTCCACAGGGAATGGCGTTGTGCGTATCGGGACCTGTGGGCTCTTGCAGGGGCTGGCCGAGCGATGGGCCTCCCCTGGGTAACTGGGGATGGCCTTCTGCTCAGATTCAGGGGTCTCGTTCTTGCACTCTTGAGTTGAGATTCAAGGGTTTCAGTAGACTCTGTGCCAAGTTCCAAGTACAAAGACTCTACCAAATGTCTGCAGGAGGCTGGGTCTGACTTAGTTCTTTCTTTCTTCTAGAGGGAGTTCAAGGTGTATTCCTTCACTCTGATGTCAAGGTCAAAACGGAGACCTTGAAAACACCCCACAAGGCCACGGGAGCAGCGATGGAGCTTTTGATGGGAGAGGAGCGAGGAACACAAGTAGTTTCCTCCTTTGGGTCAACGCGCATTTTTCTCCCGTGATCTTCCCTCCGGTGTGGCTGGAGAACTGGTCTTGTTGGGGAGATGGCCTCTTCACTGGAAGGTCAAACAGGGCAAGGCCATGGGGACCAAGTGGGCAGTTGATTTGGTTCTTTCTCTTTCTTCTCTCCCAGTGGAGGTGGCAAGGTCTAGAAGGTCTGCCAGGGAACTCCGGCCCAGGCTTTTCTGGCCGCTTTCTAGCCTTTTATGTTCAGCGGCTGCAAAAGTTCCTTTAGGAATGTACGTGGTCTAGGACGTTCTCCAAGAAGAAACCAGCTGAGCATTTGAAGCTTGGAGCCCTTGCTGGCGACAAAGAGTGTCCTGTGTCTTACACAACTTTGTAAAAGGATTCAAATTGCCACAACGTAGTGGGAATAAGCCTGATTCATGCAGGGGTGTCTGCGGCCTTTAGCACGCTTTGCCCTGCTCTGTAAGTAAGACTCTCATCCTCCTGTTTGGTTTTCCGCTGCCTATAGGTTGGGCAGTGAAACGAGTAAAAAGATCGGCAGAATTGATTCAGGAGTGGAGGGGATATCGGAAGGAAGAAAGGTAGAACCAGAAAGTCTGGGGAAAGCAGAGGAACGATCAGGTGCTGTGGGGTCTTGAGTAGAAATGGGAGAGGGAGAAAGCCTTGGAGGGCTGCTGTGAGATGGGCTGCAGGCTGAGAGCAGGTGCGGAGGAAACAGTGCTTTTAAAAAAAAATTTTTTTTAATGTTTATTTTTGAGAGAGAGAGAGAGAGAGAGAGAGAGAGAGAGAAAGAGAGTGGGTGAGCAGGGAGGGCCAGAGAGAGAGGGAGACACAGAATCCGAGCCAGGCTCCAGGCTCCGAGCTGTCAGCACAGAGCCCGACGCGGAGCTCGAACCCACGAACCGCGAGATCACGACCTGAGCCGAAGTCGGACGCTTCACCGACTGAGCCACCCGGGCGCCCCAGGAAACAGTGCTTTTAAGGTGATTGACTCCAGAGCGTGAACTGAATTTCCTTCAATGTTCTTTAAGAGATTTTGGAAAAGAGTTAAGTTTGATTTCTCTGTTTTCTGGCTATCTCTCTGTTGTTTATTCAAAGGCTGTTCTATGCAGAGCCCGGACCTCTGACCCGCTTGTATTTGGGTTTCAGGCTCTTCAAGAGCCACGGTGGCCGGAAGCGCAATGATATCGACAGCTTTACTTTCCCATAATGGAGCAGGAGCTGATTTCTGCTTTAATTCCAAACAGCCCCTTTGAGGTAGGTAGTATTTATACCCATTTTATAGATGGGAAAAAAAAAAAAACAGTCTCAGAGAGGTTAAGTGACTAACCCAAGGTTACACAGCTTAGTCCTCAGTGTCAGAGCGAAACTGTTACATTGGGTAGTCGGGTGGGGTGGGGTGGGCCAGGGAGAGATTTGGGGTCCTTCTCGAGGAAACAGAACCCAAAAGAATGTGGTTGAGAAAGGGCATAAGTGGCATGAGAAGCAGGGATTAAAGATCTCAGGTCTCCTGGCTTCACTGATCAGCACACATGGGTTAGGCTCTCCCATCACGGTCTAACTGGTCCGTCACTTCCTTCTTAGACTGGAGCCCCAACGTTCCACGCTGTAGGCCTTCAAGGGGCTGCAGAGGAGAAGAGGGCTGGAGGCAGAGGCTGGCCCTCTTCAGATCACCAACTGGGATTTACAAACTGATTTTTTTTTGTTTAGCCCGCGACCTCTTCCACCTGTGGCTGTCCCTGCCACAGGCTTCCACATTCGTGCTCCTGGCCACCAGCCCCGCAGCCCCGCTCAGGGGCCTTCCTTGCAAACCCGAGATTCTTATTCGTGGCGCCTTATTCACAACAAATAGCAGCCACAACAATTAAAGGCCTTCCCTGTGCTGGACTCTGCCCTGGCTTAACCCTCTCCATTCACGGATCGAGGACGTCTTGAGGGCAGGGGCCAGGGAACCTGGTCCTACTCGTTGAAGCCTCCGTCTGTGTCCCAGCAAAGGGCCTGGCAAACGGTACTCCCCTGAGGACAGCTCAGAGGTTGAATTGTAGTTAAGAAGACTGAGGTTCAGGGGCGCCTGGGTGGCTTGGTCAGTTGAGCGTCTGACTTCAGCTCAGGTCACGACCTCCCGGTCCGTGGGTTCGAGCCCCACGTCGGGCTCTGTGCTGACAGCTCGGAGCCTGAAGCCTGCTTCACATTCTGTGTCTCCCTCTCTCTCTGCCCCTCCCCCACTCATGCTCTCTGTCTCAAAAAATAAATAAACATTAAAAAAAAAATTAAAAGAAGACTGAGGTTCAGAGAGGTGATGCGTGTGACCAAGGCCACACTGCGTGTTCCTGTGGAGAAGGCAATAGGCCTTGGCCGGCTCGGGGCCACACGGACCTGGTCAGGGCAACGCCTCGTCTATAGCAGATAAAGAAACCACATCCACTTTCCCTTTTCTTTTTTGCATTTCAAACTTAGCTCTTGTTTGGCTGCTGAAGAATTGAGTGGGGGTTTTCTAGTGTCAGAACCAGGTTCCGAAGTCTCAGGTGGCAGAGACACGACTTCCACATGACAGCTGAGAACGCAGGAGGGACTCTATACCCACCTGTGGATTAGCTAAGCTCAGCTCTGGACTCAGATGGTCTTGACTCAGATCCTGACTCTGCTGCTCACGGGTCCTGTGAACAAGCTGTTTTAGGCTCTTTAAATTTTTTTGATGTCTACTTTATTTTTGAGAGAGAGAGGGAGAGAGGGAGAGAGAGAGAGAGAGCAGGGGAGGCACCGAGAGAGAGAGGGAGACACAGAATCCGAAGCAGGCTCCAGGCTCTGAGCTGTCAGCACGGAGGCTGACACGGGGCTCGAACCCACGAACCGTGAGATCGTGACCTGAGCTGAAGTCAGACGCTCAACTGACGGAGCCCCCCAGGCGCTCCAGCTTTAGCCTCTTTCAATAACCCTCCACTTGGTAGTCCGGGAATAGTATCTCCTTTGTAGGGTTTTGTGGGGATTTAATGAAGCATCCAGGATATTGTCACGTAAGAAACACACAAGAGGAGTTAGCTACTATTATTTTTTTCTGTGAGTATTAATATTATGATTGCCCCAATTGAGAATTTTATTCCGTATGCCTTCTTTTATTTAAAGATGATTCATCGTCCATATCCCTTTATGTAACTAAACTTTACATTTAGATGTGGTCAATTATCAAAGACCTATGATCAGCATCTTCTTAGCCTTGCCTTTAGGTCAAGCATAGCCCCACTTGAACTTGTTCAGGCACCTTCTTTAGTTACATTTAGTTATTTCACAAGGAAGGTCCCACTGTGTGCTGGACCTGGGCCTGGGCACTGAGAGACGGAGAAGATCCCACCTGCCCACACCCGCCCCCCAGAATGGCAGCAGTGGGGGGGGGTGGACCAAGCTTGGCTTTCTAAGGTGGGGGGGGGGGTCTCCTTTCTCTTAGTCCAAAGTCTGTTTTGTTTTGCATGGTTATACAGTCACTTTTAAAAAAGAAAAAAGTTGGGGCGCTTGGGTGTCTCGGTCGGTTACGTGTCTGCCTTCAGTTCAGGTCATGATCTCACAGTGTGTGGGTTCGAACCCCGTGTCGGGCTCTGTGCTGACAGCTCAGAGCCGGGACCCTGCTTTGGATTCTGTGTCTCCCTCTCTCTACCCCTGCCCCACTTGTGCTCTCTCTCTCTCAAAAATAAATAAACATTAAAAAAATTTAAAAAGGAAAAAAAATTTATTTATTTTGGGGGGGGGAGAGTGCAAGCAGGAAGGGGCAGAGGGAGAGGGCAAGAGAGACTCCCAAGCGGGCTCTGCACAGCCAGCACAGAGCCTGACATGGGGCTCGAACCCACGAACCGTGAGATCATGACCTGAGCCGAAATCAAGAGTCGGACGCTTAACTGACTGAGCCACCCAGATGCTCCTACACAGTCACTTGTCATCCAAGCCCCAAGTAGCAGACCTAATGGTCTCGAAACTTTCAGAACACAGGTAAAGGTGGGAAAGTTGCCGCAGCTTCTCCAACCCCCGTCCAGTTTTATTGAAAAATAATTGACACGCGTCACTGTGTAAGTCTAAGGAGTCCAGTGTGACGGCTAGATTGACACGTATTGTGAAATGGTTGCCACGTACCCCTTTTTTTTTTTTTATCAGGCCGAGGTCTGGTGTGTTTAAAAACACATGACTTGCCCCTCGGATGCACGTTGCTGTCTTACCTCTGCTGTTTCCACACTGTCCCTAGACCCAGAGGGAAGGGAGCGAGTCAAGATGGACGGGTCAGAGGGTGGCTGTGGTGTGTGTGGTGTGTGTGGGGGGTCCTTTCTTCTCGAACAGGGGCCGGCGTTCCCTCCCATAGGCCCTGGGACTGTCAAGCCACAGCAGAGAGCCTAGGGGGGCCCGGGGAAAGGCAAGCTTCCCCGGGATTCTGCAAGGCTTTCACACTTTGCTCCGAGAGCTGGAGGCGGAGAGGGGCAATGAGGTAGACGGATATTTGACATAATATATATAATTAAAATTAAAAAAAAAGCAGCATCATTGAACTCCCACTTTGAGCCACTGTATTCTGAGCACTCTATGCTTTATCTCAGTTATTTCTTACAATGGTCCTCTAAGCTTGGTCTTGTTACTGTGCCCATTTCACGGATGAAGGAAGGAAGCTTCGAGAGGTTCCGTGGTTTAGGCCCGGGAGCGGTAGAGCTGGGATTTGAACCCCAGCCTGGGGTTCTGGCTCCGGACCCTGCAGTCCCTGCCTCTCCCAGGACCCTGCGTTGGGTTTTTCTGGCTGGGGTCCGGGATCAGTGGACCGGGCCACAGTTGAGGCACGCGTCCCAGAGCAGTCTGTGGAAGATGGGAGTGGTTCTTCAAGGCCATTTGCTGAGAGGGGAGAACACACGTGTGGTTCTTTATCTCTGAGTGGACAGAGAGAATTCTGACTTCATTTCCTTTTGACTTTTGATTTTGAGGAGGGATGGAGTGGGAGCCTTTGCACATCACCCGTGGTGGGAGAGAGGGTGGGGTCGGGGAGAGTCTAGATCACTGGTCTGGAGATTTCCCTGCCGCCCAGGATGCGGGGGGGGGTGTCTAGGAAGGCACCACAGCGATGGCATTTGGGTTCCCAATACTTTGTCACAACCACAGTGAACTGTATGGGGCTTAGTCCCTCCCTGCCTTTGTGATGGTGGAAGATAGATATTTTTAGATGCGGATTTTCACACGTGGCAAATGAAATACAGACTAAGGTTATAAACCTGGGTTACAGGCTGGAGGTTACAGACCAAGAGCTATGTGACTTCATCAGATTGAAAGCACTTAATTGTTTCTAGAGATGAAAAGGGGCAGTGTGGTCAGGTACTGTTCCACAGAAGCAGGGGTTAGGGTTTCAAGGGATGAAGAGGAGTTTTCAAAGCAGGGAATGACAGAGAGGGGGTGCCCTCCAGCTTGGAAGTATGGCCTGTGCTGACGCCACAGCGTGTTCTCGAATGCACCAAGATGCTGTATCATTATATTCCTCCTTCCTGTCTTTTAATGAAATGCTTTCATAAAACGCCCTATGAAAGTTGAGATGAGTTCACTGAAATTCAAAATATTCTTTCCCTTTAGTTCCATACGTGGTCCCTGAAGCAGAGTCTCTTTTTTAGGAACACAAAGGAGCCAATTCTAATCGAGTTAGAAATTTTCAACCACAGATGGGGACTGGAGATTGCAAAGTGGAAAATTTAAACAAATCGGGGGGCGCCTGGGTGGCTCAGACAGTTAAGCGTCCGACTTCGGCTCAGGTCGTGATCTCACGGTTCATGGGTTCGAGCCCCGTGTCGGGCTCTGTGCTGATGGCTCAGAGCCTGGAGCCTGCTTCGGATTCTGTGTCTCCCTCTCTCTCTGCCCCTCCTCTGCTCACACTCTGTCGCTCCCTGTCTCTCTCTCTCAAAAATAAATAAACATTAACAAAAATTAAAAAAATTTCAACAAATTGGGCATCTTCGGCACGGCCTTTTCCCCAAATTGAGGCCACGTCACAGGTGACTATCCAGAGCTCCCTATTAAGCATGTTAGGTACGAAAGGCAGATGTGCGTGGCTGGTGGGCAGGAGGGCTGACCTGAAACCCTGTGGCCTTAGCAACAGTTTCAGAGGATTTAGATCCTTGGTCTTGCTAATCGGAGTCCCTGGGGTGTGCTGGGAAGAGAGGGCTGTGAAGGACAATGGCCCGTAAGCTCAGTAACAGGTTTGCCCACAGCCCTTTCCAGAACATTCCCTAGGCCTGGCGGGAGAAGCCCCGCTTTTACTATTGCCATCCATGGGTGGCACTTCCCATTACTTCCGCTCAGCCTACAGAACATTCTGAACTCAGTTTCCGGGCTAGATTCTACCAGCAGGGCTGACCTGCCCTGCCTCTGTGACCTCTGCACTGAGGGGAAGGCACCAGAAGGCCTGTGGAGAGAGTTTGACCGACGCCGCCCAGGTGATGAGGGAAGGGGCTCCGGGTAGGAGGGAGGAGCAGCCTGAGGTCTCCACGTGGATTTTTCACTTTTGAGTGGGAAACTGCAGCTTCTGGAAAAATTCGAACGCTGAGGTTGAGGCTCTGGTTGCCCCTGGCAACTTGGCAGGTCTCCAGGCCGGCCTGAAAGTTAGTTCACGCCAAATGATCTTGGCATCTCTCCGTGTTTGCCCTCCGACTGCCAAATCCCGACGGTGCTTGATTATCACGTCAACCCCTGGGCATCCGATGGCTGCGGTCGCTCTTGGAGCCGGAGGATGTGCGCAAGGGGCCCATCTCGGCGTGGTGGCCCCGCTCTCTGGACTTGCCACCGGGTCGCATCCCGGGCAGCGAACACAAAAGGCCTTTACCTGACCTCCCGAAGCACAGCCAGATGAGTGTGGGTCCAGGCAGCCTCGAGATTTCCGTGTGGTTGCTCAGAACGGGGCCGTGTCCCTCATGCATGACCTTCTCTCAGTCGAGCCACAGGTTGTAGATACTGTTGTAGATACTGTTTTATAGCCTTTAAACCAATATGTCATAGATAGTTTCCCAGTAAAATAAATTATCTCTCACAAAATGATTTTCGTGGCTGTATAGTACTCCACATTATAGGTGTGCATAATGTACTAGGCATTGTACATCATTATCTCACTTGCAGATAAATCTTGTCGGGGGAGGAAGAATATGATTGTAGTCATTTTCTATGGCTGCTGTAACAAATTAGCATAAGTTTAGTGCCTTAGGATAACACAAATTTATTGTTATAGTTTGGGAGATCGGATGTCTACAATGGGTCTCACTGGGCTAAAATCAAGGTGTGTTAGGGCCATGTTCCTTCCAGAGGTGCTAAGAGGCTCCTTTTCCAGCTTCTAGAGGCTGCCCGTATTCTTGGCTCATGGTCCCTCCTCTGCCTTAAACACTGGCAAGGGCTGGTCCGCCCCTTCTCACACCACATTACTCTGACACTGACCCTCTGCCTCCTGCTTCCACACTTAAGGACACTGTGATGACATAGGACTCACCAGCTGGGCTAATCCAGGACAATCTCTAATTGAAAGTCAGTTGGTCACAACCTTCCTTCCATCTGCTGCCTTAATGCCCCTTTGCCGTATAACATATGCCCAGGTTCTATATGGAGTTTGGGCGTAAGCACCTTCGGGAGGTAATGGGTCTGTTTACCACAAGTGTGAATGTAAAAATTAAGGTCCTAGTAAAAATTGGCCTCCCCAAATGGTGCGACTATTTACACTCTGCTTACCGGTGCGTATGGCTGTCCATCGTCCCCCCTACACACCAACTTGAGTGTTACCAGAAAAAACAAATCTTTGCCAATTTGAATAACTGAAACACAGCATCTCATTTTGTTCTTACTTCTCTGGCTACACGATATGTCGATTTTTCTCCCCAAAGATTGTTACTTAGATTTCTCCTTTCATAAATTGCCTGTTCATGCCACTTGCGCATTTTTCTATGGGCAGAGAGGCGGGGGGAACATCGTCTTCATATTCCTTTCTAAAAGCTCTTTTTCCATTATGTGCAGACTATCTCACTATGTTTTCCTCATGGCTTCTTCCTTAGTTTAATAGACAATAATGGTAAATAAGGTTTTTCTCACCCCCGGTTACAGAAATATTTAGCGAGGTGGGGTTGTTTTTTTGTTTTTTTTTTTTTTTGGTTGTTGTTGTTAGTTTCCATTTGTCCATTTAACTCTTTAATTCATTCTAGAATTTGTTTTAGTTACAGCGTGAGGTTAAGGATTATCCCATTTGCCCTTTTTTCCAGTGACTCTGGTTGTGAGCCTCTACATGGTATACTGTCTGCAGCACGTGATGTGGGTGTTATAGCCTTGTAATGTTTTTCTTGTTTTTTGTTTTTTTTTAAATCACAAAAATGAGGTTTCTCCTGCCAAGATCTCATTGCCATTTTAGCACAGATGTCGCCTCCCTCCTGGCTTCCGGGGCCAAAAAGCAGAGCCTATACAGTGACAACCAAACAAGACCTCCCCTGAATACCAGTGCACGGGAGGGGAGAGTGAGGGCCCAGTGCTGTGGGGTCAGTAAACTCATGGCAGAAGCTGCCAGGTGTTTATTTCCGGGTGCCACCCTTGCTGGGACAATCAGGGGAGACAAGGTTTCTCTTTGTGAACGTGTGCCTGTGCGATCTCGGGGGCATCTTTCCAGGAGACAAGAACAACACAGGCACCATAGAGAGATGCTGCTCCCCACGGTCCCTGCTGCTGGGATTCACAGCGGCCATGTTCCTTCTGCTGTGGGTTCCGTGGAATGTTGTGGGTGCTGCGGTCTGGCGCCCCCTGGCCCTGCACCCAGAGGTCCCCCCCACCTCACCCTGGGCTAGCACCTCCTGAGCCCCCACCCACGTCCGGACAAGATGCTTTGTCAAAGGCTCAGGCTTCTCTCCTTCATACCTCAATGCTCTCTTCTGGGCATTTTTCAGAGGGACATAATGGAAGGATGGAAAAGATCTCTAGCTTCACGGAAGAAGATTTGAAGAGGTAGGAATAGACCTCTTGTTGGAAATAAACAAGCTAGGAAACAAGGGCATTTTGTGACAAATGCCTTGGAGGAATCAAGGGGGGATGTTTGTGATGGAGAAGCCAGGGCTTGGAGAGAACCTTCGTCAGGTGGGCAGCCCCAGGAAGGCCTCTTTCCCTTATTCATCCACTCCTGCCCAGCTGGCACTCAGTGGCAAGGGAACAGCACAGGATGGTCTTCCCGGGCTCTGCCCGGGCTGCCTCAGGTCCGGGGTTGCAGTTCAGGGCTCCCGTGGGTAACCTCTCCGAAGGCACATTCCGCAGGAGACCCCCTCCCTCCTCCCTCCACCCCCACACGCTCACTCTCGGGCACGGCACCTGCTTATTTCATCCGGAGAACTTATCTCATCAGTTATGGTTCTTTCTCTGTGAGGTTCTGCTCTGTTTCCCCACGAGGCACAGAAGGCCCGCGTGGGCAGACGCAGTGCCTGCCTTTACCACCGGCGCCCTGGCAGCTAGCATGAGGCCTGCTCATTGTGGATGCTCAGGAAATTCTCGTTGAATGGACAGATGAACAAATGGGGGTCAACGGAGTCAAAAGTGGCCTAGAGAGTTGGAGCCGTCAGATCTAGGACCTGGGTGTGCACTGGGGCTGTAAGTAATTGCCTCCCTATGCCCACCTTCTTCTAGAAGAGTGTGCCCACCCAGAAGCCTGCTACGGGAAGGGGCCCAGGCAGCCTTCTCTGCACCAGCCGAGCTCACTCCCTTGGGCCAACCAGATCCGTTCTGTGCTGGGCATTTGGGATTAAGGGGTAGAAAGGCTGACTTTCAGCTACGAGGCTGTGCGGTGGCTGGGCCGGAGTTGGGCCAGCCGAAGCTTCTCCTGAGAGCCCGGGACTCTGCTCAGAGACAGTTTGCACACGGCCACGAAGGGGAGACTCAGCCTCCTCCTGGAGGCCTGCCGGCACCCTCCACCCCCTCACCGTCTGACCCGTGTGCAGAGCCGTGAGCCTCACCATTGGGCACTTTGCCAAGCGCCCTCCCGGGGTGGGTCACAGTCTCCAAACGAGTCACCGGGAATCCACTACCAGGTGCCCAGACACTCAGACGCCCGCGGCGTGAGGCTCCGGGGGAACCGGGTCACAGTCCAGCTGCAGGGCTACCCTGAGTCGGTCCGTCTGTCCCCTGGAGACCACCTTATTCTGGAAAACTCTGCAGAGTGGTAAGATGTCCTTTCTCTGTCCAGCGGGGGGCACAGCCTCGTCCAGTCGCCCTGTGCTGGATTACTCACCCTTTGCAAAGTTGAAAGAGGGAGGAGAGGGTGCAGCACGGGCTGGAGAGAGGGAGACAGGAAGTAAGGGAGCGTTAGGCAGGAAAGCTGGGGCTGAAACAGCTCGTATATACCCTATTTTCAGGCATTTTAGGTCATTTTGTCTGGCTCCGCGCAGAGTGTTCATTGAATCATGGTGGCCCAGGCTGGATCTAATTGGATTGAACAGCCTGGTCCCTGGGGCTCCGTGCTTCGTTCACCGGAGGTCCTGGGGCAGGCGACACTTGGCTTCCTACACGGACTCCGACAATTACCGACTCTCAGGGTTTCAAGTGACCTCAGAAGCCATCCAAGGGAGGATTTTCCTCCACGTCGCCTGGCACTTAAAGATGAGTCAAAATCACACCCCCACTGCTTTTGATCTCCTCTAGGGATGGGGCGCTCACTACCCCTAAAGACAGCTCATTTGACGAAGACCGCTTGTCCGTGGGCTTGGGGGGGGCTCTTGGTTACGTGGACCCAGAATTTCTCCCTGAAACATCATCCGTTTGGGTGCTTTCTCCCCCCGGCTCCAAACTCCCCGCTCCTTTAGCTGTGCTGCTGGGGTGCCAGGATCCCCACCTGGTCCCTTCCCCATGGCGCCCGGATGGCTGCTGCATCAGTCAGGAGGGGCTCGTCCGGGCTGCGCAGCGGCTGACCCGGAAGCCCCAGTGTTTTACGGGAACCAAGGCTGACATCTGACTCGTGCTACACTCTCCCTCTGGGACCCAGGCTGAGGGGCCCCTCGACCTGGGCTTTGCCAGTCCTCGTGGCAGAGGGAAAGAGGACACGGTGAGGCCATGGGACGCCTCTTGAATCTTCTGTTCCGAAGCCTGAGGCCAATTCCACCCGCGTTTTATTGATGGGAGCTACGCCTGAAAACGACAGGTTGGGGGCCACGTGACCCTCCGTCGTGTCCCTTGACAGTGAGAGCCTCAGGCCTGAGAGCTTCCCTCCAGCTCAGATCCCTACGGCATGGAGCTGGGGTGAACTGTCTCTTCCCTCTTTCCAGTTCTGTGCCCTCTGCCAATGCATCCAGGTGTCTGTTTACAGGCTGGCGTTTGGGGAGCCTGTCACTCTGTGATACCCACGGATGCAACGCAATGTCTTTTGCTGGAACCCATCCCCTCTTCCTCACCCATCTCCCATTTCAAGCCTCACCTTGAATGCCGCTTCCTCTGAGAAGCCCCCCCGGCTTCCCCGATGGTGGGGTCCTGCTGTCACGTGCTGACGTACCCCCGCAAGCCTTCTGGTACTTACCACATCTCTAACCCAGCCAGTGCCCCTCATTTTGGCCCGACGGAACTATTTTCGATGAACTCTCACAGCATCCGCCTGTTCAGTGCTGTGCCCCCACGTCCAGCGTGGCGCCTAACGCTCGGAGAGCTACCGGTAAATTCTGGTTGACCTGTTGGATGGCAGAAACAGAACTCTTTTTGGCAGAGTATGCTTTCTCTGTAATTCTTTTTTTTTTTTTTTTTCCAAACCAAAAGGAGGCACTTCAAATTTCCCTAAACCCCGAGACGCTCTTTGGTTGGGTTTTCCTTCTGTGTATTTCAATCCCCCAAACCAGAAATCACACAGACTTTTGCAAGATGGAAGATACATCGTGCTCACGGGCACACGCGCACACACACACACACACACACACACACACACAGAGTCTCTTCCTGGATTTTTCTTTTACTATATGCAAAACTCCCCTGTGCATTTCTTTTATGGATCGGGCCCTTCTGTTTTATAGCCAGCACTATTTGCACTTACTGCAAAGCCATATTATGGCCGCAGATTCTCTTTTTTATGGTCCCGGAACATGGGCCCCTGGAGAAAGCCGCTTCGCAGAGCGAGGGCCAGTAAACCGGGCTCCTGCACCAGCGAAACACTCCTCTCCGAAGTGCCTCAACTTCTCTTCTTACACGCTGTCATCCTTCACCTTAACAAGCACACCCAAAAAAAAGTCCTCTGCTTTCTACGGCTTGTTAGGTCTATCATCTTTTTAATTAATAGTGTTTTTACGAAGCCGTCTGAACTGTGTCATTTCCATTATCAGAAACGCATGGCCATTAATGAATAATTTTCATTTCTGATCCCTGGTATCATGCTAGCTGATCTCCTGTTTCCATGCCTTCGAATGATAGCATCGTTTTCTGCCCACGATCAAATTTAATTTGGACTCTGATTATATTATGCCGTTGCGACTGAAGTGTCAATTTTTGTCAGGCAATTAGGAGCTATAACCTGTGAAGTTAAGTTTGATAGGCATTGTAATTGGATTGTTACAGTAATAGCCTGGAACGTTCCTCTTCCTCCTGCTTCTTTGATTTCTGATGCATGCCCCCATCGTGAGAACAAAGACATTTGGTTATTATACAACCTTAGGATGCTTGAGACAACAAGATTGCGAGGGGAAGTTTTTGCACTGGAGTGTGCTTCTGTGGAACTCAGAGTGTGGGACGTGGAAAGGCTGCCGGATAGAAAACTCAGAACAAAGAGAAAGTGTTGCAGAGAAGCTCCATGGAAGGAAAAGTTACGGGTCTTAGAAGTTAGCTTCCAGACTCCTGGTAAGTTGCAAAGAAGCAGCTCAAGTAGCTTAGCAGCATCTGTCCTGCCCTCCCCCTCCGTTTGCTTTCTCCCTCCTTCTCTCCCCCTCCCCTCTCCTCTCCCTCTCTCCCCTTCCCCACCTTCTCCCTCCCTTCCCCTGTCCCTCCCCTTTCCTTTTCTCTCTCCCTCCCTTCCCCTCCTCCTCTTTCCTCCTCCCTTCTCTCCTCTCTCCTTCCCCTCTCCCTCCTTCGCCTCCTCCTTCAGTCCCCTTTCCCTTTTCTCTCTCCCTCCTTCCCTTCCCCTCCCTCCCCTTCCCTTCTCTCTCTCCCTACCTTCTCCTCTTTCCTCCTCCCTTCTCTCCTCTCCCTCCTTCCTCTCCCCCTCCCTCCCCATTTCCCCTCCTCCCTCCTTCCATCTCCTCCTCCCTCCCTCCTTCCCCTCTCCCTTTCTCTTCTGTCCTTCTTTCCTACAATCTTTTCTCCCTGGCACTAGGCTACATATGCTCTCTGTCCTGGAGAAGGAGACAAGCCCTCAGCGCTCCTGCAGTTTGAGGCCTAGTAAGGGAGAAATGGAGACAGATGAGGACAGAACGGTGTGAGCAGGTCCTTAATGGACACCGGATGCATCAGAAAAGCCTGCGTCTCCCTGACGAAGGGAGCTTTGCTGCAAGGGAGGAGAAGGGCAGTCCCTTCTCCGGTTGGAATGGCACACATAGGCGCTGGGTGCAGGGGAGGATTTGTGGGGAGGAGTTTGGTCCACGATGCCCGGCCGGGGCTGGCAGGGGCTGAACCTGGAAGGGCAGGGTGGGCCAGATGACAAGAGAGGCGTCTGGGTTTGCATCTGGAGCCCTTGGGGGTGCAAAGGCTGGCCCGGTGATCATACCTACTTCGGAGGGTGACCTGGGTGGCTTCAATGGCATCTCTGTTCATCCCCCAGCATGGCCCCTGAAACTCATTTGCTTCACTGCAACTTGACTGCTCTTTACAAATGCGAATAGGCCCTTCCCGGTCCAGTCCGGTCCCCTTGCTCTTAGAGTAAAGATGGAACTCTTCAACACACTCTGTAGAAGGCCAACCAGAGTGGTTATTGACTAAACCAGGGCCCTCTGGGAGAGTGAAGCAGGGCAAGGGAGGGCTCCTTACTAATCCCACCTCAGGGGACATTGAGGACTATCCCAGATAACGCTGGAGGTGGGGTCACATACCCGTAAGACCCACCTGGCGTGGTCTGGCTCTGGCGTCCCTCTCCAGGCTCTTCCCAAGTTCTGGCCCCTCCTGGGCTTGGCATGCCCCCTCCACGGATGTCTTTACTTTCTCCCACTCCACCAGACTCACTCTTGCCACAGGGCCTTTGCACATGCTGCTTCCGTTGTGCAAACCACGTCCTGTTGCCTCTACTTGCGCCTAGGCTCTCTTGACAGCTGAATTCCAATGGAGTCAGACGGTGGAAGGCACCAGAAAAAGACAGGTGGGCGGGAGGGTGAGGTTAGATATTCCCTCCCCACCCCCACCCCCATCTCTGCACCTCTGGCAAGAGCTCTCCTGCACAATCTGGCTCTCAGCTGGTGTCTCCTCCTGCACAGGTCACCTCCATTCTTCTGGCCTTGTCCCCCCAGTCCAGGGGTTCTAAGACTTTCCTGCTGCTGCTCCTGTCTGAGTGCCCACTCCATTCCTGGTTCGGTCTCCTAACACCCTCACCTCTGTTAGGAGCTTTTTCATTTGGATCATCTGTGGTGGGTTCTGTTTCCTGCTGAGACCCCGACGGTTGCGGTACCTCCTTTGTTTTCCCTCCCTTCCCTTCTTCCTCCCTGCCTTCCTCCCCCCTGCCTCCCTCCTTGCCTGCCTCCTTCCCCCCTTTCCTTTCCAACACATCCTCATGGAGCTCCCACCCTCTGCCAGGTCACGGCGTCAAGATCAGTGAACAAGCAGAGACATTCCCTGCCTCCTGGACATTCCCTCCATGCGGAAGAAGACAGGTAACTAACACACGGGTGCATTTACAACATGACAAGCGTGCTGAGAACAGCGGGGGGAGAATTAAGTAGGGTAAAGAGAACCATGAGCCTGCCGTGCGTCTGGGGAGGTGGTGTTTTATCGGGGGCTGCTCAGAGGTGTGAGCACGGTGCGGATATTCAGAGGGCAGACATCCAACGGCGGTGTGGAGGGAGCACGAAGAGCAAAGACCGAGGCAGAAGTTGGCTCAGTGGGTTCAAGAACAGGCCCAGAGTGGCTGGGGCAGAGAGGATCAAGGGCGGAGCATGGGGGCGATGTTGGCGAGGTTGAGGGACAGGATCGTGGCCCTCCGGAGGCCGCTGCCATGGTGTGGCATTGGCTCTGAGGTGGGAGGGTAGGGAGGAGAGGAAGGGCGTCACCTGCCTGCGGGAGGAGATTCACCAGCTGGGCGAGGGTGGGGGCGGGGCGAGGAGGCGGGGCGTGGCTGCAGGGGTGGCTGGAGGCGAGGCTGCAGGGGGTCCGATTCTGCACCTGTGTGGAAAGCAGAGCCGATTTCGCTGAGCATTTGAACGTGGAGCGTGGGGGAGACGCTTGAGGGGGACGCCGAGGCTCTTGCCTTTAGAGCGGCCACCTGCGAAGATGGAAAGGCTGGACGTGACTTTGTCTCATTTTATCGGTTTGGGAGGCGGCGTTTAGGCAGCGCGACTTCTGCTTTCCTCGTGTTGTGGGTGAACTTCCTCTCATGTGTCCAGGGGTGATGTTGATAAGGCAGCTGGATCTGAGGATCTGAAGTCACAGGAGATAGGAAGGCGGGAGTCATCCTCACAGAGGCATCGAAGGTCCCGGCCCTGGACGAGACGGGGTGGGGGGCGAGGGGGAGGGGGGGACGGAGACTGTGCAATAGGGAAGAGACGGGCCCTAAGACCATTCAACGTAGCTTGAGAGCAGTGCGGTGGGGAGCAGCCCAGAATTTTATTTCTGCCTGGAGACTCCGATGTTTCTGGTGGTTTTCACCATCAGCCGTGGCCCCCATCCAAGACTGCATCATCCGTCTGTTATGTACCTCCCGGTGTCGTCGTGCACACCGAGGGCCCTCGTGGAGGGATGCTCGGTTATTGATTGAGTCAATGGATGAATGCACGAACCAATAATTGAATGAACGAATGAGGCACACCTTCACTTCGCGATGTCATTGCAAGCACTTTAAGGACCATGGAAAAGTCACATTCTAGGAGCTTCCGCCCCAGGGACACGTGACGGAGTGAGAAGAGAGACCAAGTATGAAAGCCCATCTCTGCTACTTCTGGGCTGTCTCACCTCGGCCAGGGCACGTCACCTCTCTGAGCTTCAGTCTCTCTGAAAAACAAGGACTAGGGTGAAGGGTCAAGTGAGACAGAGGGTCACCAAGCTGAGCACACGGCAGGGCCTCCCCGTGTTTTCATCCTTCCTTCTGCCCCCACCCCTGCCCCCCAGTGTCCCATGGGGCTGCGCACAGAGCGAGCGATTAATAATAATTAATTCTGCCCTAATAACAAAGTCTCAGGTTTTGTCTAATAACTTATATTCCCCAAAGCTCTTTTGGACAGGTGGGTGGCTCTCAAGGACCCAGTGATGGGGTCACTTGGACAGATGACGGTTACTGATTTTCCTGATGAGGGAACGGGGCTCCAGGGACAGGTGACCTGGTCAAAGCCCCACAGCCCGGGCGAGATGGAGGGAGTGTCACAATCCGTTCTGGCCCACAGTCTTGCAAGGGGGCCCCGCCCTCATCTACCAACCCTGTCAAATGGATCTCATATAAAGCACAAAGTTTATGAAGGGGGAAGTAAAGGAGACCCAGGTGTGAAGCACCCCCACCTCAAGACAACCACATGTTGAAGCCCCTCTGGGGGGGGGGGGGGGAGGAGCCAGCCCTGTATAATGGGTTCTTTCCAGTATCTTCCCCCATCACCCAAACCTCCAAGTCAACTCTACCAGCCTTCAAGGCCTAGTTTCCACGCCGCCCCCTCCAGGAAGCCTGCCCACTCTCCTCCGACTCTCTTCCAACTTAAAGAGACCTCCCCACCCCCAAGCCCTCCCGGCAGTATATGCCTCCCTGCGTGTCGCTGGTCACTCCCTCCCCGGAAGCAGACCTATGTGGGGGTGCCTGCACCCCCTCTGCAGCCGGCCAGCTCGTCGGGACAAGGACGGTGTCTGGTCCACACTTGTATCGCGCCCCCAGCCGGGCCGGTGAGGGAGCCCCGCACACCCCGTGCGATGGGTGGGGGACGCCCAGGAGGGGATGAGAGAGGCTGGGACCAAGTCTGGAGCTGTGCAAGGCACAGGCCTACAGGCGACTCAGGGGAGGGGGGCGCTGGAGATGCAGAAATGTGGCTCCGGGCCTGAGCCCCGGGTCCCTTTCACAGAGGAGGACACAGGGCCTGCCCTGAACCCCAGGAAGAGGCAAAGGCAGGACAGGAGTCTGTAGCTCCTGACCCTGCTGGCTCTGCTTAGTGGAAATTGCTTTGAACGACAGAGCGGGGGTGGGGCACGGCTCCTGAGGCTGGGGTCCCCACCCTGCACCCCGAGGTGGCCCAGCGCCCCACTCCCACCTTCCCCCCAGAGGCTGGGAGCCAGCTGGTGAAGGGCGTCCACTTACCCGCAGTTGACTGGCCACACTTCTGGAAGACATTCTTTTTTGTTTTTTTTGTAATTTTTTTTAACGTTTATTTATTTTTGAGAGATTGAGAGACAGAGAGAGAACGTAGGGGGTGGGGGCGCGCAGAGAGAGAGAGAGAGGGAGACACAGAATCCGAAGGAGGCTCCAGGCTCCGAGCTGTCAGCACAGAGCCCGACGCGGGGCTCGAACCCGCATACCGTGAGATCGTGACCTGAGCCGGAATCAAGAGTCGGATGCTCGACCACCTGAGCCACCCGGGCGCCCCTGGAGGACATTCTGATCGTACCCAGTGCTTCGGCCTCTCGTGGGGCTGCCACAGCTGACCCAGGGCAAGTCTCCCCCAGACGCCCGGTGCCCAACCAAGCTTTAGTCATTCGTCTGCTCGGGCGGCTGTTCTCCCAGGCTGGCTCCTACCATTGTGGACTGGGGCAAGCCCCGCCTCTCTGGGCCTCAGTGCCCCCCTCCCGTTGCCGAGGCCGCCTCCGGGACCGCCATTCAGTGCTCCCTCCACCTGCTTTTACCTCTTCGGGCGGGGCCACAGCAAGGGCAGCATCACGACAGTCTTCGACTCTTGACGTGAGCTTCTTGGCCCTCTGGCTTCGAGCTCTCAGTGACGGAGGATGGAAAGGGACGTGGTGGGGAAATGGTCCTCTCTGGGAAGCTGTCCGGGCTGTAGGGCTGAGGCAGGACGCCAGGGGAGGAGTTGCCAGTGAATCAGGAACAGCCCTGGTGGCTGAACGGGCGAGATTGGCGGGGGGGGGGGGGGGGGGGGGGATGGGGGGGATGGAGTGGGGGTTGGGGGGATCGGGTGGAGGGGGGAGGCGGCCAGAGGCTTGAACCCTGGCTCCACCAGACCCTAACCACGGGAACGTGCACAAACCATCTGACCTCAACTTTTCTCGTCTGTAAAATGGAGAGATAACAGGACATATATGAGATAACAGGACGCCACATATGTGTGAGGACTAGCTGAAATGATCAGGACCCTACTTAGGAGCGAACACTACAGCCCTGAGTATTTTTTTTCTCAGTTTATTCATTTATTTTTGAGAGAGACAGAGTGAGAGAGAGGGAGAGCTAATGAGCAGGGGAGGGGCAGATAGAGAGGGAGAGAGAGAGAGAGAGAGAGAGAGAGAATCCCAAGCAGGTCCCACAGCAGTGGTGCTGAGCCCGACGCAGGGCTCGAACCCACAAACCACAAGACCACGATCTGAGCCACCATCAAGAGTCGGACGCTTGAACAACTGCTCCCCCCCAGGTGACCCCATACCCCTTAGTATTGTTATCGATCCCCATGACTGGGAAGAGGCAGGATCCTTGCCCCAGCGTGGTCCAGACTTAGCTCCTCTGTCCCTCCCTCGCTTCCTGCCCCAGTGACACACGCTTTACTCTGCAGGGGCTGGGGATACACCTACTGACTAAGCTGAACAAGAAAATCTGGGCCTGCCCTCAAGGGGCTCACCGCCTCCCTGCCGGTCCCCCCCAGGAGGCTATGTGGAGCGCAGGGGCCATATTCATTCGTTCTATCACCTACCGTGGGCAAGGTGGGATCAGGGAAGGCTTCGCGGGGGAGGTGACAGAGCCGCAGGGTTTTGGTGGTAAAAGACTGGAGGGCAAACCTTTTGTCAGGAACCCAGGACATCAGAGAACATGGGCAGAGAGAGAGAAGTGTCTGTCGGCGTCTGCCTGCCTGGCGTAAACCAGGATTGGCAAGCCACAGCTTGTGGTCAAATCCAGCCCGTGGCTCGCAGGCTAAGAATGGTCTTTACGATGAACATTTGCAATGGATTTGAGGATAAGAGAAAATAACTTTGAATGTCAGTTAAAAAAATCCGTTGTCTCCAAAAAAAAAAAAAAAAAAAAGCAATTCTTCTTCTGTAAAATAGACTCAATTATTATACTTTCTATGACATCAATAAACATTTGAGGAAAATGTTGTCTTCTCTTATCAGACAGGTACTTACATAGGATGTCTTTGACTTTGCCTCTTGGCCTGCAAAGCCTCACATATTTACTCTCTGGCCTTTTGCAACAAAACAAAACAGAACAAAAACATTTGCCTGCCCCCGTTTGAAATTCTGGGCGGAGAATGAGCGTTTATATTCACTGAGTGCCTACCCTGTGCTAGGCACGGTGTTATCATTTTAATCTTGACCACGATTTTGTGAAAGGAGACCCAAGACCTCCAGTGGCCTCCAAGGTCATCCCGGAGCCTGCCCTTTGTCTTCTGTGCCCAGTTTGGTCACCTTGCGACCAGATGACAGGAAGATAGGAATGCCACGATTCTCCAGAGTGTTCCATTGATTCTGCCACTACAGTTAAAAAAAAATTTTTTTTAATGTTTTATTTATTTTTGAGACAGAGAGAGACAGAGCATGAGCAGGGGAGGGGCAGAGAGAGAGGGAGACACAGAATCCGAAGCAGGCTCCGGGCTCTGAGATATCAGCACAGAGCCCGACACGGGGCTCGAACTCACGGACCCTGAGATCATGACCTGAGCCGAAGTCGGACGCTCAACCGACTGAGCCCCCCAGGCGCCCCACTGCCACTAGTTTCAAAGCAGCCATTCTGCCTAAAATCCTCTGAGCCTTTCTTGGGTCTCCGGAGTCTCCAGTCTCTCACGTTGAGCCTTAGGCCTTAGGTCGCATCCCGAGCTCGTCCACAGACCCTTGTTGGAACAGACGCTGTAAAATCCCCTCCCTCCGCCAAGAACCGGAGGGTCAAAGGCGCAGCCTGTATAAACACAAGCCCCCCCCTGCCATCCAGGCCACACGTGGTCTTGGCCTTGTGGGCTGAGAAGGGACCTCCGGGCTGCACGAAGGGAGCCCCGTCACACAGCTCGCACAGGACACGGCCAAGGCAGAATAAATTTTAGCGAACTTAATGGAAAAGGCAAAAACGCGCACATTAAGACAACAAATCCGAGTTCTCGGCGTGTCTCCGGACGCAGGCCTCGGCGTTGATAGCCATCTGTATTAACTGTCCGTCTTGCTTGATCTCCAGTGACAATGATCATAGCCAGGCAATCGATACCTCATTCATGGCGAGCTCGGGCGCGGGAATCGCAAACCTGCGTCCTGCTGCAAGGCATTCTCCTTTCTTTTCTGGGGGTGCTTGTTTGTGCAAAGAGAAAATACCGTGTACTCGCTTCAAACAAACAAGGCAGAGTTGGGGGATCTCTTTCCGGAACGTAGCTGTTAACCCCGCAGACCAAACGCCCTTCTCCTCCCCGGTGCATCCTGATGAAGGGAGATGTTTAGAAGATTCCCATTTTTCTCTGATGTCAGAGATGTTTTAACCAGCTGGGGGCAGAGTTACATTCTGGAAATTATAGGGGATGAGGGGAAAAAAAAAAAGTGAATTTTACAAATACAGTAGTCTTTCAGAGTCTGATATGCACTATTAATGCATTATAAAACAACTTTAAAAATCCTATCAGGAGAAGCGATGTTTGAAACCACGTTATATTTTAAAAGTGTCAGGACACAGGCGAGTTTACATTTGACAAGCAATTTAAATATTTCAATATATTTTATATCTTTAAAAAAATTGCCATGATCAAAACCTAGATGAAACTCTTTCATTTGGTACCTGGGTAGGAAAACATTGAGTTACAAATCTTTTTGACAATGTGGATTCTGGGTGTTACATAACCATTTTTAATCTTCTGAAATATTTCATTGCCTGGGAAAGCAAATCAGGGACGGGGTATTGTGTGCTTTTAAATTCATTTGTCTTAACCCTCTTTCACTTTCTGGTTCTGCTTTGATGGTCTGATTACTTCTCTACATAAATATAAGCTGGAATTCATTCTGAGTAGAAGCCTTATCTCTTTCCTCAGTGGTGATAGAGGATGGAGAGGGCCTTCCCCCCCCCCCACCCCCCCCGTGCTTCAAAGTGAATTTAATAGTGAATGGCGTCTGCTGTTATGGAAAAGCCCATTTATTTATCCCCATAATCAGGACGGCACAGACAACGGAGCCTAGCGCTTCCTCATTTCAGGTTCAGATGCGGCAAAGATTTACTGAGCACCTACTATGATTTGGGCGCCCCTGCATGGCTGAAGAGCTTGCCCGCGTGAGCTCTCTCAACCCTGTTTGGTGCTTCCGCGGGGAGGTACAATCACCCCGTCCCTCTGCACTCAGGGAGGGAGCGAACCTGGCGGACAGCAACAGTGGGGGCCTGGGGAGGGCCGTTCTGTCCGGCCTCAGTGGGGCATGAACTGGAGGCCCTGGAGGCAGGGGTGAGTCAGCCGTATCTCCTGGGCCTCACGTTAGCTCTCGGGCTTGTCTCCAGGTCGGGGATGGTGCAGGCCTTGGCTGCCTTGGCTTCTGGGTCATTCTCAGTGCCATGGAAAACCTCTTGCTCCTGATGGTATATCTCTTGTCAATTCTTCCCCCTCGTCCTCCATCTTTTTTTCCTTGGAAATGCCAATGAAACAGTCTCCCAAACCCAGGAGGCCCTCTTGCCCCGCTCTCCAGTGCTGTGAAGGGGCAATAAAGCCCCCAAAAGGACCCAAGCGCCATGGAAGTGTCACCGTGCGAATGGCTCCCTTGGGACACCTTAGCCAGAAAATGTCCGAAGTTAGTTTTTGTTGAGCTGGAAATGGAAAGACGCCCCCAGGGACAGAAAGCCAAGACTTCTAGTCACAAGGTGGCATACGGGGGAGCAGAAATGTGCCATCTGGAGGCAGCCTAGAAGGTAGGGTGGCCAGATTTGGCACATAAAAATATAGGCCGCCAGTTAAATCGGAATGTCAGATACACATAGACAATGCGATATTTGGGACAAGCACTAAAAAGAGAATTCTTCGTTGTGCGTCTGCACTTCAAATTGAGCCGGGCCTCCTGCATTTTGCCTGTCGCCCTATCAGAAGGGCACGCTCCCCTTCTCTGTTTTCCGCCCTAGCTGGGCTCTGTTTGGGTGCCCAGGGGCCAGGTCGCCTAGCGTATTGATTTAGTTTGTAATCACAAAAATTTTTAAGTTTATTTATTTTGAGAGAGAGAGAGACAGAGAGAGCATCACGAGTTGGGTGGGGGCAAAAAGAAAGAGAATCCCAGGGAGGCTGTGCCCGATCAGCGCAGAGACGGATGCGGGGCTGGAACCCGCGAACCGTGAGATCCTGACCTGAGCTGAGACCAAGAGTCAGAAGCTCAACCAACTGAGCCACGCAGGCGGCCCTCATTTTTAATTTTAATTGGAAGGCATGGCTTGGAGGCTTTCACACCCTCCCTCCGAAAACCCTACCAGCACCCGGTCCCCCAGCGTGCTTCCCATGGTGCTTTAGCTTTAAAGCCAGAGTATTGGGTCTCCTTTCCACCCAGAGAGCCACCTGGGTCCCTCCCGTATAGGAACTCAGGAGTCTCTCCAGCTTTCATTGGATGTGCTGTTAGCGCGTCTCACTGAGTCCCGCTAATCCCCATTCGTGCCCAGAAACCGGCGGCAGCACCGTGTGACGGCCTCTAAACCTGTAGCGGAATTGTCTTTGTAAAAGGGCCACACTGATTATGCTACCCTTCTGCTTACAAACCCTCGCCGGGAGGTGACCTTTCCGTCCTTAGAAATGACTCACCTGGGGAGCTCTGACTTGTCCTTCGGGGCTCCTTCAGGAGGCCCTTTCTTCTCGCAAGGCTCTTCCTCCCCGGGTCCGCCCCCCCCCCACCCCCCCCCGCCCCGCACCTCTGTCCAGGGCCCTCTGGAAACACGCCATCCCTGCGGCGGTCACCCTTGCGGTATAACTTTATGGTTGGCACATCTGCTTCTCTGACTAGACTTTCGGCTCCTTGAGGGCATGAGACCTGGCCTGCCCGTCGCTGTGTCCTGGCACCTGGCAGAGGCCGGCCCGGAGCAGGTGCTCGGGACGGGTTTACCCGCTGACTGACCACCAACTGGCCGAGGGGATGAGCAAACCAACAGATGAATCGACGAATGGAAGAATTGGCCGAGGGGATGAGCAAACCAACAGATGAATCGACGAATGGAAGAATTACGGGCAGGTTTCCATGACTGGGTATAGCAGCTAGGATATTATAGCATGCAAAAAATTCAGGAGAATGGCTTTTATGCAAAAAAATATATACATTAAAAATTATTGAGCACATCCAAGAAGCTCATACGCAGAAGCAAGGACAAGCCCCACACTCCAGGCTGAAGAGATTCAAGTTGGAAACACGCAGCGGCCGTGGCCTTGTAGGATGTTTGGACCAGTCAGGTTCAGCGGCTGGAGAGTGCAGGGTTAACTCACCGTGGTGGTCCTGGACATTCTCACCGCTGCCCGTGACCCTTTTCCTGTGGGAGCTGCTTTATTCAGGGTGGATGCCAAGTGCACAAAATCAGAATAGCCAGAGGAGCGTTGCAGGGACCGAGGACAAGAATAGTTCTAATTTTCTGGCTGCCAGCATCACCCAGCCCTCTGTAGTTATACTTCTCTCCTTTTGGTGGAAATTCTGGATTTCCAGAAATGGACTCAGCAGCTGAACAGTTCAGGGCGCCCACTTCCCTCTGCCCCTTCCCCTCCCAAGCTCCAAGCAAGTCTCCTAGATCCTTCCCTCACCGGTTGGGTTGTGCATACAGAGGGCAGGCTCATGACCTTGGCTCAGCCCCGAGAGGCAGCTTTTGCCCGTGGTGGCTCCTGGGGGTCTGTGCATGACTGCTGATGTTGTGTGTGCTCCTGGGGTCCTGCCCAAGCCTAATCCTCAGCCTCCCAGCAGATCTGTCCACCCCCAACATTCTTCCAGTAAGTTCCCTCTGCCTTTCGGGCAGAAATCAGCCAGAGTTAAGTTTCTACTGATTTAAGCCAAGAACCCAGAGGAATACATAGGTTAATTGGTTAAGCAGCCAGTCAATATTTAATCCATCTGGGAACCTCCCATGTGCCCAGTTACGTGCTAGGAGGCCCTGCCGACTCTGGGCAACTCCATCCTTCCTCTCCCAACAGCCCAGGACACTGCCCCCTGACCCGGCACAGACCCCATATGGTGGACTGATTGTCGATATCCTCCTAAAACTCCTATGTGGAGGTCCTAACCCCCAATGCGACAGTATTAGGAGACGGGGTCTTTAGGAGGGGGTTAGGGTAAGATGAAGCCATGAGTGAGGGTAGAGCCCCGGGATGGGATTAGTGTCCTTATGAGAAGCGCGAGAGATCCCACAACTTCTCTCTGCCCCGTGAGGACACAGAGAGGAGACGTCACGTACAAACCAGGAAGGTTCTCACCCGGAACGGCATCTACATTTTTCTCAAGTTATTATAACACACGAGAGGGAGATCTGAAGACAGCCCCGAGCCGCTGAATGACAGTCAGACAATGGTAAGGGCACTGTGCCTTGGGCTCCATGTCGCCGAAACTGTGGCCACCTTGCCCAGATAATGCACCTGTGCCTTCACGATGCTGTAAAGTCAAAGCGAAATTCCTACGGGCTGGTGGAGCCCTTACTGAGTCAGGAGCAAGGGAACCCTGCTGTGTTCCTCTCACTGCACTACAGGTCACTTGGTCCCTAAATGGACAGCCGGAAAGCTCCTAATTGGTAACTGATGAAATTATCTCGTTAGGAAGATAGATGGCTATCGTAGAGGCAGGAAGGCAACCCCGGTGATGAACAATGTAATTATATGTGGGTTAGATTCAATATGAAGTCACCCTGCGAGCATGTAACATGTGTATTTGGGTTCCTGGACGATTCATCTCCAAGGATTTGGTCGCTGGGTACAAACACCTGATACGGGAAGGAAAACATCCACCGAGGTGGTTGTGAAGCTTGAGGAGGAAGGCTGGGCTGAGTTCAGCACTGTGGGTCCTTTTATTTTAAATTAAAACAAAATTTTTTTTTAATGTTTATTTATTTTTGAGAGGCAGAGAGAGGGAGACACAGAATCCGAGGCAGGCTCCAGGCTCTGAGCTGTCAGCACAGGGCCTGACGCGGGGCTCGAACTCATGAACCGTGAGATTACCACCTGAGCTGAAGTCGGACACTTAACCACCCGAGCCACCCAGGCGCCCCACCTTGGGTCCTTTTGAAACACTGAGAGTTCATTGATTTATCACTGGCTCAGGAAGTCCTGCCCTGTGGCTCGAGGACACATACACGGAATCCGAATTTTCTTGCAGGAAGAGACAGACACGGATATTCTAGGGTCAATCCTGTCTTTCTGTAGATGAAGAAAAGCTGGCACAGGGCTGGCAAGGAGGCTCCTGCAAAGTCCCACGATGAGCTGGGATCACAGCCGGGGCTGCGGTCAGCCTTCCACCATGTCCACTGCGGGCACCGCCCTGTCCACTGTCACAGCTGGGCATTGGGACAGGCCCACGCTGCCCCCGGCCCCACCCCAGAGTGTGCAAAGCCCTTTCACACTTTGCTGCTCACCTCTGCTCGGCAGCGCTATTCGTTTTTCAAGCATCGGTCGGGCCACCTTATGTCTCTCAGAAGTTTCTTTTTCCCTGTGGTCTGTTCCCTCTGCAAGACAATCCGGCATTTAACAGCCATCCATAGCTGTTAGTGGAGGGATGAACCAATGCAGGGTGAAATTTGGGATCCGGAGAAATCTCGTGTGCTGACCACAGCCCCTTTCTCCTGCACATTGCTTCCAGGGTCACGTCTCTAACTTTTACGCAAAGGTTACCGGGAGCCGTACAATGCTACTTCTGCATTTCCTGGGAAATAATTTGCGGTATTTCATTCAGAGTTTCGAACCCGGAAAGAGTCTGTCTCCCTCGGGGAGCTGGCATCATTCGTTGCTTTCGGACAATCCAAGTTATATACCATTCAGTTTCCCTCTTTGCTTTGGCCACTAGGAAACTCAGAGCCAGGTTCTAAATCAGTCCCAGCAACTGTGCTGACCCTTGCTTATTAAAGCCACATTAAAAAAAATTTCTATTCCTATTTTATTAATCTTATTTCATGTTGGCTGTTTAAGCTGCCTCAAATCCTTTTTTTTTTTTTTTAATTGAAAGATGCAGGGTATAAATACATCTGATAAGTACATTTTAAAAATAACTTTGTGGAAGAATAATGCTCTGTGCTATTTCAGGATTCATAATCTAGGTTACAGATTATCTGAGCTTCTGGGGTTTCCTGATGGTCAACAATGGGGAGACTATAAATCTTTATATCTGAGACGGTTTTGCCCCGTCCTTGCCTGCCCTGTCCAGGGAGGGGGCTGTGTCCTTACAGGTCTCCCTGTCTATACTGTGGGCTCTTTGATGCACTATTCTGCCTTCTGCCTCCTCAGCCCTGAGGTCCACAGTCAGGGTCATCTGAATGCACCTGCCACATCCCTACGGCTTTCCAGAGTTCTTTCTTTAATGCTTATAAGAGATGGGTAGGAAAGGAAGGGAAATGAGGTAAAAATCCAAACACCGATTATCAGTTCTTGTTAACTTTGGTGGAATAATTGGTTTCTTAACATTGGATACAAGGTTCTTCTCAGTCTGACCACCGAGGAACTCTCTAGCGTCTCCTCTTTTGCCCTTTCCTCTGCTCCTTCCACCCCCTACACATCAGTCATATAAAACTTTTCTCTCGTCTTCAAACACGGAATGCCCTTTCCTCCATGGCTTGCCCCGGCCAACTCCTACTCATCCTTCAAAACCCCAACAAAATGACTTCTCTTTCTGAGAAATGTTTCTTCATCTCCTCGCGCCCACATACAGTAATTTGATCTTTTTTTTTTTTTTTTTTTTTTAAGAGCTCCTTCAGAATCAATGTTTACCTATATACCTGATTAGGGCAATTAGCCCATTGTATTGTGATGAATGACAGTTTTACTTGAAGGAGCAGTTAACAGTCTGGTTGTTGGGCTTGAATCTCAGAACGGCCACTTAGGAGCCCTGACTCTGGGAAAGGTACTTATTGGTCCTGTGACTTAGTTTCCTCACCTGAGAAATGGGATAAGAAAAGTTCTCCCTTATAGGAAAAGTAAGTAAAGTCAGGCTAGGACAGTACCTGGCAAATAAGAAGCTGAGTCAAGACTGGCTCTGTTTTTTGTTTTTGTTTGTTTGTTTTTTTAATTTTTTTTTAACGTTTATTTATTTTTGAGACAGAGACAGAGCATGAACAGGGGAGGGGCAGAGAGAGAGGGAGACACAGAATCTGAAACGGGCTCCAGGCTCTGAGCGGTCAGCACAGAGCCCGACGCGGGGCTCGAACTCACCGACCGTGAGATCATGACCTGAGCCGAAGTCAGACGCTCAACCGACCGAGCCACCCAGGTGCCCCAAGACTGGCTCTGTTTTTAACCTCTAGTCTTTCCCTTGATTCTTTAGGATAAGATGTCCATTATATTTATGTTAGGTTCTTCGGTCTTTTCCCAAGTTCGCCTAGTGAGGTTCTTTAAAAAAAAATTTTTTTTTAACATTTATTCATTTCTGAGAGTGACAGAGCATGAGCGGGGGTGGGCAGAGAGAGAGAGAGGGAGACACAGAATCCGAAGCAGGCTCCAGGCTCTGAGCTGTCAGCACAGAGCCCGATGCGGGGCTCGAACTCACAGACTGCGAGATCATGACCTGAGCCGAAGTCGGACGCTCAACCGACTGAGCCACCCAGGCGCCCCAACGTTTATTTATTTTTGGGAGAGATGGACAGAGCATGAGTGGGGGAGGGGCAGAGAGAGAGGGAGACACAGAATCAGGGGGAGGGACAGAGAGAGAGAGAGACACACACACACAGAATCCGAAGCAGGTTCCAGGCTCTGAGCTGTCAGCACAGAGCCTGACGTGGGGCTCGAACTCATGGGCCGTGAGATCACGAGCTGAAGCCGGAGGCTTCACTGACTGAGCCACCCAGGCTCCCCAGTGAGGCTCTAATAAAAATGACCGTGAAGTGAACGATTGAAGGAGAGAGCTAGGTTACGAGAAATGGTACTTCTTTTTGCTGGGAAGCTTGTTTATTTTAGGTAAAGGTCCCCATCCTTTCCTTCCAATGGTAAAACAACCCCCATCTCATGCCAAGCGCGGGAGAAGCATCCTTGGAGAGAAAGCTGTCATGCAGGCCTTTGGAAGGCTGTCTGCATCCCTCCTGCGTCCTCCCTGCTCCCTCGGGGGGGGGGAGGGTGGTGGTGTTAAGGCTCCCGCCTGGATTCAACCGATCAGCTTGTTCCAAGAGAATTGCCCTTCGAACTAGCAAATCAGAAACCCCAGTGCGGCTGGGCCCCTGGTCAGGGCAGTTGACTCCCTCGAAGCCTGTAGAGAGACTGGTGGGGGCCTAGAGTAGCCAGGGATCCTGGTGGGTTCCAACACCCTCCCCTCCCTGGCCAGCTTGCCTGGAGTTTCACTGGATCGCTCAGGAGCCAGAGGTCCAAAGAGGGGCTTCACTATCTGCACTTACTGAGCTGGATGTCGGACCCCCCAGTGAGACCCTGGTCCAGAGGAGGGAGAGAAAGACGAACAGCTCAGAGGATAAGCTACAACCCACTGTGAAAAATTCCCACCCTAGAATGTTCCCAGGGAGAGTGCTATGGTTGTGAAGAATGCCAGGAACCCAGAGCAGACAGGTGAGTCCCAGGGATCAGGTGCGTGGAAGGCTTCCTGGGGGAGATGATGTCTATAGGGCTACCCAAAGGAGTGAACGGGAGTCGGCAGGGTCAGGTCAGAAAGCCTTCAGCAGGTGAATAGGGTAAGGTTTTACAATATTTTATACGTGTTTCTGAGCTTCCAGCAATGTGATTCCACTGAGGCAGATTCTGACCTTGAGAGAGGGTCAAAATGCTCTGGGTGTCGGGAAAGCTTTTGCCAATGGGTACCTGGCAGAGGCCCATCTGTGGCTGTTATTTTTTAATCTACATTATGTTAATGATAACATCAGGCTCACTCCGTGATGAGTATGTGGCCTCTGAGGTTGCCCCCGTCCACAGCCGCCATCCAAACAGCATTAATTCCTCGTAAGTATTTTGCAAAACACTGCGGGGAAGAAAGCGCTTCTCCGAGATGACATCGTTTACCACTCCCTGCAATCAAATTGTAAACATGGAACTTCCTTGGGCTGAAGAGTTTTTTTCCGTGTAATTCCAGATTATAAATTGTGATTCAAAACTATTGTGATAAGAAGACCCATAACCACCCCCTAAAATTACGGTGTTTAGAAATGTCCTAACTATGTATATTTCACAGCTGGAATTGATCTCTTTGGGGAGGGTCTCACCTCACTGGTGTTGGCAACGTACAATTGAATTAGTCAAAGTATAATCAAGTGTGGGGAAATGTGCAGATATGGGCCCGAAAATAAAATAAAGATAATTTAATCATTAAAATTGGCACTGGTTTTAAGGACATTCATTGCTATGGAGATGTTAAAGCAGATTCCAGCTTGCATTTTAATGGTGAACTTAAATAAATCTGAGTCCTGGAGAGAAACTGTTAAGTGTATGGGAATGCGAGCTAATCAGAGAAATCTCTCCGACTTGGAGTTAAAGCCCGGGAGTCGTTCGCAGGGAAGCCGAATCATCCAAGCCCTGTCTGGTTGTCTTGAATTTATTTTCAAGTTCCTTGATTTTTGGAGTCAAGTCCAAACCCCGTAACCAGGCATCTGGGGCCCTCCACAGTCAGGAGCCCACCTTCTTCCCAAGTTACTGTGGCCCAGACCGTTGCCACGGCCCTCGAGTTCACGTGGCCTGGCCCACCCCTCCACCCCCAAAGCATCTCATCTCTCGGGAACCCCCGTGCTATCTTGGATCCCTGTTCAGGGAGTCGTACTGTGCAGTGTCTCAGAGCGTCGGCTCTGGATTCAGACTGGGGTTTGGACCCCGGTTCTGATAATTACCGAGACTCTGTTTCTTTATCTGTAAAATGGGGATGACCACAAAACCTGCCCTAAGGTAGGTGCTCAAGTAGGTGCCAGGGACTTCTCTGTGCCTAGACGCTACTGAGTGGTTACTCTGGATCACTGTCTCGTTGGCACCCTCGCCCATCCTATCTCACATGGCCATGGATGGACGGGACTCTCTCCCCACTGGCATGTACATGCCTCGTGGAAGGAAAAGGTGACTTCTTCACCTTTGCAAGTAGTAGATGTTCAGTAAGCGGGCTTCATTAATTAGCAGATAGCTGCGAACGACAGCATATTTATATCTGAGAAAAGTAGACAGCTTCTCTCTGTGTGATAACGTACGACTGTAATGATTCTCTCTCTCGTGACTTTCTGGTAACAGGGACAACATTTGGTGTCCCCATGTGCCGGGCACCCAGCTAAGTGCTTTCCACAGATTTCTCTGAGGTCAGGACTATTATTATCATCCCCATAAGCCAGTTCATTAGTTAGGATAATATTAGATGCTACAAGAAGAAGAAGAAGAAGAGCACAAAAGGATATTTTCAAGCCATGTCGCAGTTCAGGGTGGCTGTTTCTGCCTAGGGACAGCTTCCTCCGTGCCGTGTTTTGGGGACTCGGGCTTCTTCTGCCTTGTGGGCCCGCCATCGCCTGATGGTCCAGGGGGAGGAAAGAAGTGTGAACACGGAAGAAGCAGCCCCACCTCTTCACAGCTTGCAGGGGAAGCGACACAGACTGGTGAGAACAGCCACAGGACTACAGCTAAGAACGGGATGGGAGGCTGGCTGGGAACGTGGTGTGGGGTCACTGCCCTCCAGGGCCTTCACGAACTGACTGTGTGCGTCCTTTCCCAACTCCTCATTTGGGGAGTGACGTCATGTCGGGGGCTGGAAATTGGCGAGAGTGGGGTATATGCACCACAGCATTTGGTAAACACTTCGATTTGTTTCCAGTGAGATGGTTTACCCACACAGTGCCGGCCCCTTCCCGTGACAACGGCACACGATGGAAGGGTACGTGAGTCACAGAGGGCAGCTGGCCATCTCTGCTGGGTATAATAATAACCCCTTTGCAGGGGCGAGGATACAGGGGTGCAGGCGTGTAGCTAGCTTCCCCCCGGACTGCAGAACTAGTGAGAAGTGAGCCGAGAAGGGCTCCTGACTCCTGCTCCTACCGCCCTGCCATCTGGCCTCCCAAACCCAGAACACTTACTTACAGGATTATTAGCAATTCTATTTTTAATGTACACACGTGTTTGCCCTCCCCCGAAACTATTTCAGAGCGATAGGGGAGAAGAGAATGCTTTCTCTTGCTGCAACTAGGTTTAATTAGAATCGAAGCCACTTTATTTCCTCTTTTATCATTATTAAAAATAAATTTTTCTTTCTTTGTCCGAGGATTGTCAGAGGAAACATTATTGAATAGGATCCCGCAGCTATGAGCGTTGTTCCATAACTATTAAGGCCCAAACAGCATTCTTCCCCCCTCTCTTTCAGAAAATGTGGTGGCTGACTATTTTTTACTGAGTATTTTCCTAGTAAATCTCCCTGCTAAATTGGCCACTTTATTCATGATGATTTCTTCAAATATATCATTCTTGTGGCACAATATGAATAATGAAGAGGAGTATTTTCAAACACATACAGGGCTCTGAATAAAATGAATGGGCATGGCATTGAGGGAAGTCAATAGGGGCATGATCAGCCCTTGTGTGCCTCACACAGGCACCCGGACCGGGACCCTCAGGCCCTGCAGGACGGTTCCCGTCTTTGGCCACGGTCCCAACACCCAGCGCCGGAGGGAGGGCGCACCTGAAGGTTATTGGCTCTCTTGGCGTTCTTCGTGCAGCCCAGCTCGCCTGTGTGCAGCCGCTGTCGAGAGGTAGGATGGCACCCCCCCCCGTTAGACACCTGCCACGGGCACCGGCTGCCAGGACTTGAGAAAGCTAACTCACGCCTCTGAGCCTCTGTCTCCCCATCTTGAAAATGGGGACAATTAGAGAAACAGGCATCACACTACTTATAAAACACAACGCTGCAGGCAGGGGCTCGTGCTTCAGACCACTCTCATCATCATGACCGTGATCATTGTGGCCTACCACATGTTCATGCCTCCGTGCCCAGCTGGGGGTGCAGTTTGGCCCCCACGGAGCGTCACCTCGGATCAGGCAAACTGTCATGGCTGATGATGTTTCAAGTTACTAACATAAAAAATCTGTGAGTGAAACCGCCGATTTCTCTGGGGGAAAACGGTCGTTTTCACTGTTTTTACCTCCTGAATGCCCTTGACGCCTGGCGTGCTGCCCTGGGCCTGCCCGTGTAGACTCGTGACTGTGTGGCTGCCCCTCGGACGATGGAGGAAACGAACTTGGTCTGCAATTTTGGGTCAAGGATCCCCACTGGGACAGCGTGGAAAGCGAGAGGCAGAGGCAGGGGAAAGGGCCTGGGGGCTGTTGCAAGGGTGTTACTGGGGCTCCTTCGTTGTGGGTGCCAATCATTAGTTAACTGCCATCGGGGCGGGATCCTCAGGAGCCCAACCATGATGCCACAGCCTCCAGTTCTCAGACGAGGGTTCCCTTGGGTGCCTCTCCCGCTCTGTCCCCAGCCCACCAGCACCCGGGGACAGTAGATGCTCCCGAGCGAGGGAATCAATCTGGTGCCCGAAGGGCCAGGCAGACGTTCGGCCAACGTTTTTCGGGCACCTCCTATGTGCCGGGCACTGTCCTCCCTTCTCTAACGTTGTCTCATTTAATTGAAAACATCCTCCCTAGCCTTCCCCTGATGTTTTGCGTTCCACGCTGGTTTATTTGTGAGTGACGTGACTCCTCTGGTTTCTCAGGGCAGAGCCTCTGTCTGCATTCCCCACCGCCTAGCTCGGGGTCCGGGACCGAGTCGATACCCAGCAAAAGTTCTTGACTGAACGGCTGAGTGAATGACGGTGATGGCCGCACCCTCCGACGTGGGCGTTCGTCTCCACGTGTCGGGGGAGGAATAGAGTTTCAAAGACGAGCGGGACGCAGGTTAACAGCAACGTTAACGTGCGAGTCAGACGGAACCGCGGTGTTTTATCTTCTTGTGCTTCTTTTACTTCTCTGAGCCTTCGTTCCCATGTTAAAAAAAATGAGGATCATCATAGACCTGCCCCACGTGGTCATTGTGAGGATTTAATTAAGTCCAGCAAAGGGCTTAGCTCAGTGCCTGGCCTACAGAGAGCATTCGATGGACTGTAGCCAGAGTCCTGGCCAACAGGTAGGGCTGGGGTGGGAGTAATGTCCGTTCTTGGCTCCTTTGCCCGCCACAGGCCGGGCAGCTCAGGGGAGAGGCCGGGGTATGTCCTGAAGAGGCAGGGCACGTGTCATCAGCGGGAGCGTGCAGGAGAAAGGACGCTGGGGGAGACCAGGTGCGGGGTTCCGCTCTGTCTTTGCTCCTTCCCGGCTTCAGGACCAGCACCCCCCCGCCCCTCCCACCACCCCCCAAGGGCTCCGGGTGGTCTCAGACCCATGAACCGAACACCTACTATGTGTCAAGCGCTGTGCTAGGTCACAGAATGGATGAGGCCCAGCTCTTGCTGTCAACTCTGCTCTCAGTCCCAAGCCGGAAACTGACGGGAAAGAGAAATGGACGGTATTAGCTCCCAGTGGCTGCTGTAACAAAGCAAAAAGAGTGGCCTCAAACAATAGGACTTTGTTATTTCACTACACTGGAGGTCAGAAGACCAAAGTGGGTTGGCAGGGCTGTGTTCTTTTCTGGAGACTCCTGGGGACAATCTGTTTCCTTGCCTTTTCCTGCTTCCAGAGGCACCTGTGTTCCTCGGCTTGTGGGTCATCAGCAATGCAACTCCTGCTTCCATTGTCACATGCTGTCTCCCACCCTCCTACCCCACCCTTATAGGACAGTCGTAGGCCCTCAGGCCCACCTGCACCATCCAGGGTCTGTTAAGATCTCAACCTTGTCACATCTGCAAAGTCCCTTTGCCATGTATGGTGACTTGTTCACAGGTGTTGGGGATTGAGATGTGGACATCTTTGGGAGGCCATTATTTTGTCGATCACAATGACACAAGACTGGTGCGGTTTGAATATCAGGGTTTCATCGACTGGAAAGCAAGAGGTTGACCTAGCTGGTCCCTGAGTTCCAAACTTGACCATCCTGGATCTGCAAAGGTGACTGCACTATCTGCTACAGGTTTCTTTTTTTTTTTCTTTTTTTTTTTAACGTTTATTTATTTTTGAGACAGAGAGAGACAGAGCATGAATGGGGGGGAGGGCAGAGAGAGAGGGAGACACAGAATTGGAAGCAGGCTCCAGGCTCCGAGCTGTCAGCCCAGAGCCCAACGCGGGGCTCAAACTCATGAACCACGAGATCATGACCCGAGCCAAAGTCGGACACTTAACCGACTGAGCCACCCAGGCGCCCCTCTACTCCAGGTTTCTGACCACACAGAAGCTGAGGTCTACCTGTGAGGTCAACGTCTTTGCAAATTATAGGCGGAGGCCTGGCATCGAGGGCCACGGCCGCATGAACCAAGAGCATTTCTTCAAATAACTCAGAGGAACTTTGACAAAGGCCGAGGGGTTTTGGAAAAGGAATAGTAGAAATGCTTCTGAGGAGCAGTCTTTCACCCCAGGCCCCTGACACACAGACAAGCTCCTTTTGAGCCACGTTTTCCTGTAGGGCCAGCTTCCTGTGTGTGGCTGTGTGATTCATCACAAGGAGAAACATGTCACACCGGATGGCCCACAGCATCAGCTAAAACAGGAAGAACGCTCCCTGAGTCATCCCCAGCACAGGTGGCAAAGCCCCTTGCTCTGAGCTATGTGGGGACGACTCTGGAACGAGGGGGATCCTCGGGCTCCTTCATCAGGTGCACTGGAACTTCCGAAGGAGAATTTGCCTGCGTTTCTCCAGCCTTCCAAGGGAAGCACAAGGGAGCCTCGAACGTGGAAAAGCACGTTCTATGCTGCCTCAGGGCCTTGATGGGTGATTGGCATTGGGGTGGGGGGGGGCACCGTCTTTCTTCTGGAAAGTTCTAGGGGGTTACAGAACAAGATCACCGGGAGCGTCGGCCCCCGTGCATATTCCCTTTGTATTTTTAGTTCCCAAACCTTGACATCTAAACTCCCTGTGCTGTGGCTCGGGCGGCAGCCTGCCAAGCTTCCTGTGAAGTCCCCGCCGCTGAGCGTCCTCACGCTTCCTACAGAGCACAGTGACTCAATCCAGAGCCGATCATCCTGGAGGAAGACGGTGTGGGCGCGGAGGGGCGTGAGCGGTGACGGAGGTGGAAACAGCCACCTGGAAACCTCACTCACTTACCCGGACACGACGTGCCAGTTGGTGGCTTCCTCTCCTGCGGGAAGTGGCACTTCCTCCACCTCTCCCCGTGGCCACACACGCGTGTGCACACCTGTGCGTGCACGCACACGCACACGCCCCCTCGACAGGCCTTCTGCATCTGCGCAAAAGAGACCAGATGCCCATCAATGATGGCTTGGGGCCTCCAGGACAATTTTCTTTCTCGTTTTCCAATCACTTTCCAAAGCAAACGAGCAAACGTCAGGGGCTAGAAACGGGGCAGGATGATGACGTCGACGCTGATTTTAGGGTAGAAAACAGGAAAGTGGCAGTAAAGAAATTTAAATTAGTGATGCAGAAGAGGAACTCAAGACTCCTGCTCGGATGGAAGAGCAGAGAAGAAAGGCAGACGGATGTGAGAGTGCGTGGCATATACACTTTATAGAGAAAGAGATCAACTATTACACATTTTAAGGGAGAAAGCGGAACAGTAGGGATGGAAGTGATAACACAGATGTTTGGCGTAAATTTTCTTCACTTGAGAAATGAGCTCAGAGTTCAGATCTCAGGGAGATACATCCGGTGGCCTTATTTTAAAGACTTGGACCTCGAGGGTTAAAACCGAGAGAGGACAAGTGACTGTATCAGGCTTCGAGACAGATCAAGCGGTGACCTCTTGCATTGTCTTAGCTGCCCGTGTGCCTGTGAACACGTGTGTGTGCGCACACGCAAAAGTGGGCGCATAAAGGGAAGGAGAGGATGGAGACAGTCCAAGAGGGGAAAAAGTTGGGGGAGGTATTTTCAAGAGCAACAGCAGGCCGCATGGTTAAGAATTAGACTCTAGGCCTGGCTTCGTTCTGCGGGGCTCTATCACCAGCCCGCCAGGTGGCTTCGCGTCCCCGAGGCCTAAATTATAGAGGAGTTGTCGTGGGACCTTTGTCCTAATGTTCTTGTGAGAGTTCAGGGAGATAAGGCATGCACGGCTCCGGGCAGAGCAGCACAACCAGAGTAAGCCCTCCCCACGGCTGAGCTGCTATCGCCAATCTTGTTAAATGTTTTGTAAAAGTAGGGTTCATGCCCAGCGTGGTGCCCAACGCGGGGTTTGAACTTACGACCCTGAGATTAGGACCTGAGCTGAGATCAAGAGTCGGACGCTCAACCGACTGAGCCACCCATGCACCTCGCTGTTACTAATATTTAAAACATGAGAGCCAGGGGCGCCTGGGTGGCTCAGTCGGTTGGGCGTCCGACTTCGGCCCAGGTCGTGATCCTGCGTCTCAGTGGGTTCGAGCCCCGCGTCGGGCTCCGTGCTGAACAGCGCGGAGCCTGGAGCCTGCTTCGGATTCTGTGTCTCCCTCTCTCGCTCTCTGCCCCTCCCCCACTCTGTCTCTCTGTCTCCCAAAAATAACTAAAAAAAATTGAAAAATAAAATAAAATAAAATAAAATAAAATAAAACACGAGAGCCAGTGAGATGTGAAGGCTGGATGGATGTGAATGGTCCGGGCTGTCTTAGGAAACAAGACAAAGGCAAGCAAGACATCAAGAGTTTTAGGAAAGCCATACACAGGGTTCTGTTTATAAGTGTGTTGAGCTGGAAAGAATATTTGTAATTCGGTATTCCAACCCCCGCCCCCCAACCCATAGCCCAGAGGAAGGAAAGGGGATGCAGACAATGCAAATGACTTTTATAAACTCACACGTCTCCTTAAGAGCCACAGGCTAGAACCCAGGCAATAGCTTCATGGAATTGGGAGTCTGTGTTACAAAGCAAAGGACCAGTTCCTGCAGTCTTTCTGAAAACCTTCTGGTGCAGAAAGAGCGGAGATTACGATTCCTGTTTCAAGAAAGGAGGGGCGTAGAGACTAGCTCTCGTAGCCAGTAAGTGGAGGTGTTGGGACCTGAATCCAGATCTCAGGACGGCCAGACCAATCAGTGTATTTTCTCCTTAGCATATCACCTTTTCAGGATTTCAGAAAGAAACTTCGGCATGCTTTTCATCATGTTTATATGACACTAATCTTTAAAGAGCATAGCCAAGAATGAATGGGTTGATGGATACATAAGCGAGTGGATGCATGAATGAATGGATGGATGAACGCTTGGAGAGACACAATAAGCAACTCTCATTAAAATTTCAGTTCAGCTATTTCGTGCAGGATCCCCTTGGGTCCTCCCCTGCTAGCTGACCTAAAAGTGAGAAGGAAATGGTATTGTAGAAATCCCAAATTCTTCACTGAGGATTGCCATTTATTCCATTTTCTGTAGGAGGCAGAACAATCACGGATGAGCCACGCAGGAACCTCCCTTCACCCCCCCCCCCCCCCCATAATTACTGTAGAAGAATTTGGGGGAATTACAGAATTTCTTTTTTGGGAGGAATGAAAAAGAGGTTTCCTGCTGCAGAGAGGGCCAGGGAAGCAAACTACCACAGTCCAAGGAGCTGGGACTTGGGCATCTCCAGTTGTGCGATGCTCCGTGGAGCTGGGAGGATTTAAGGAAAGAATACGTATTTTCTAGACGCCTCGTACAAAGACTATATTCCGTAGACATTGGCTAGTGGATTTATATCCCTCTGAACATTACAGCTGGAGCCCTTAGTCTCACAACCGTGGTCTGTATTTTGCAAAAGAGGCTTAAAGTCCATCGCTTCTACTCCTGTTCTTCCTCTAATGATCTTTTAAACACCACCTCCTCCAGGAAGCTTTCTCGGATAGCTTCCTGCCACGTCCAGACCACACGGATACCCTGTGCTCTCTTTGAATTCTGTACGTTCTTTAATAATCACGGAGTTTTCCAGAGAGATCCGTAAGAGTAACTAACATCATGGCAAACCCCTGAAATGGACTCTCGATGATTTTCATGGAAACGTTGGTTGTAAGGCTGTGGCGTCACCCAAAGTCAGAGAGGAAAGACTGAACAGCTGGGGTTTAAAAGGAGGGGAACGGAAAGCACCCCGATGGCCCAGGAGCAGGAACCAGCACTGTTGGGATGCCTCAGCTGACCATTTTGTTTCTTGCTATCACTCTACTCCACCGGTTATCTGAGCTTGTTTGGATCACCTGCCCTTTCCTTGGTCCAAAGATGGCAGGGTTCCTTAATTGGCTTTCCCATCTGGATCTTCCAAAGGAATGGATTTGTTGTTTCGGGAAGATGCGACATGCAAAGTAGAAGAAGGTTCACCACGGCACTCCATAGTGTCATCGTATCATGTACATACCGTCTTCCCCTCGGTCCCTCTTCCCCTAGTGCAAGACTCTCTACATCTTGAAAGGAGGAACTGTATCTTATCCAGATCCTCAATAAGTGTCATTCGACGTCCGAATGGAGTCATGGCAATGTGGAAGGTATGGCCAAGGCGACAGATGGGGTCACTGCTCAACCAGAAGCAAATGCCCTTTGCAGTCACCGCTGAGAGAGTCTTTATTAACACAGACCTGACACCCCCAAAAGGAATCGGAAAGAGCAGCTACCAGCCAAAATATCTCGTCTCCCTTAACGTCTTTTACAGGTGGCGACGTGGCATTGCCATAACCTCATGGAGTCCCTTTTTGTTTCCAGAACTCTGACGAGCAGTGACTACGTGTTAGGTTTTCCAGAACTACCTGGTTTTTGTTTGTTTGTTTGTTTCTTCCAGCTGCTGAAAATTTATTTCTGGTAGTCATTAAAATTCTGCTCCTACCATTTGCAACAAATGAGAGAGAGCACCGGGTACAGTATGTGGAGTGTATGTCTGTGAAAACGAGGGACGGATACCTTCCAACACTTTGGGATTTTATGAATGATTTACATCTGGTGCTAAAGTTCACAAATGAAACGTGGGGGGAGCAGATGCTTTATCTCTTGACTGCATCATGCCTGCCCATACTGATGGGGAATTGAAAACAGCCAGGTCTCATAAATCAACAAAATCTATTTTTGTGCCTCTTGATCTCCATTCTGAACATCCATATAACACCCAAAGAAATGTGGTGAAATTAGTTCCTCAAGAAGCCCTTTATGTTTAGGAACAGTGCGGACATGTTAATAAAAAGAAGAGAGAAATAAAAGTGGACTGATGTGTGTGTGTGTGGGGGGGGGGGTGCGGCAGGGTGGGGGTGTGAGGGAGAGGAACCAGACCTCGGAGGAGGAATCTGCGATTTATGGAGAGCAGGGAAGGAAGTGTGAGTCTGAGCTGGACAGACTAAGGAAAGCATGGGCTGGCAATGATTTGGAGAGAGGGTCTATTCCAGTAAAGGGAGGGACGCTGCATTGCAGATTAAAAAGAATCAGCATCTGGAAATGGACTGGAGTTGGTAATTGGAAAATCATGGAAAGAGACTTGTAAAGAAGGCAAGAGTCTGGGAGTCTGATGTTTTTGTATTTTTCCCCCTTCTTTTCCTCTTCCTTCCTTCCTTCCTTCCTGCCTTCCTTCCTCCCTCCCTCCCTCCCTCCCTCCCTCCCTCCTCTCTTCCCTCCTTCCTTCCCTCCTTCCCTTCCTTCCTCCCTCCCTCCCTCCCTCCTCTCTTCCCTCCTTCCTTCCTTCCCTCCTTCCCTTCCTTCCTCCCTCCCTCCCTCCCTCCTCTCTTCCCTCCTTCCTTCCTTCCCTCCTTCCCTTCCTTCCTCCCTCCCTCCTTGCTTTCTTCCCACTTGATATATGGTTTTATGTAAAACATGGTGACTGTCTGAGTGTCATATGAGAACACACAACCTCCTTCAGAAATATATGCTGGGCCAGGCCCTGTGGAGTGATATTCTCATCTTGGAATACTGCCCCCCTCTAGCCCCGAGTCCAAACCCTTGAGCGTCTCCTCTGATGATTATAAAAAAATCTAGTCTGTCACCCCCAATTTGCACTTTATCACTTTACATCTAATTATTTTATGGCTCCTTTAATCAAGACTTTCCGTGCTCTTGAAGGCAGAGGTGGTGTGTTAATCTTTGGGTGGGGTGGCAAAACCCAGCCCTGCCCCGAGCCGGGGACGTGGCATTGGCAGAATTCAGCTGCATGCTACCGGCATCGTTTCTAAGCATCCTATGTGAGAGAGGACACAGGATGAGGGGCTGCAGACAGAAACGTGATCGGACAAGGTCCATCCGCAGAAAGGACTCCCCACTTAGTGGAGGGGCAGGGCTGTTTATAAGGGATCTAGAACTATATAGCCTGTCTTCAGACTCGAGGCATAGTGAGAGCCAAAATAAGGAGCAAGCAAATGTTTCAAGGAAGCCCAAGGGGGCTTCACAGAGGAGGTAATGCGCCCTGGCCGGGGAAGAAGATTTATTTTGGGGAACATAGTAACTGGAAAGGCAGGAACAGACAGTGGCCAAGAACAAATGCCTATTCCTTTCACATGTTTTCTCCTTCCAGCCTAAAGAACTGCATTCATTATAACGAAGCAATGATTTTCTAAATTAATTGCCTTGGGAACGGTAAGAGTGGAGGTACACCCCACACCGTTTCTAACTTCTATCCTGCGAGAAGCTTATGCATTCACAGTTTCTAGCTGGTTGACTTTTATAAATGAAGCAATAAACACAACAATATTAAATATGCATCTATAATATTTCTTCACATTTATTTCTATTGCCGTCCTCTCTCAAGTACCCACCGAATCCTTTGTTGAGTTTCTTCCTCTTTGTATCTGAGCTTCTGTATGCAAGAGACTTTCCGATTTACAGATTCCTTTACCCCTGATTTTATATATAAAAAAAGGGAGGGGGGAATGGAAAATATAAACAAAAACCATTTTCAGCTCTGTACTGAAGCATTTGCTGCATTTCTTTGAATGCAAGTTATTGGTTCATTTTGAAAACTCCACGTTGGAGAGATCACAGTCTTTTAAAAGGAGCCAGGGTGGGACACAATTTGTACAATTTGCTACACATAATATTAACTATTGGATTAAAAAAAAATGTAGCTGCTACATTAACAGATGAAATTCGATATTGCAATTTAACACCCAATTTTCCAACAATCCTCTAATATGTAGACCACATCCAATTTTTCTAAAAGAAAACCTCAGTTCAAAAAAAAAAAATATATATATATATATCATTTGCATTTTACTATAATTAGGTGATTCTTTTCTGGGGGTGGGTTTTTTTTTTTTTTGACATAGTGAGTACCCCAAACCCCTCTCCACAGAGGAAGTTACTAAAAGCAGAGAAAAAAAAGAGTTCCGTAGTCTCCCTTAGTTACCATTCTGTTCAAAATATGTCCCCACCTAATATAACTTGCTATGTGTCATAAAATACAAAGGAAAGTACTTTTCATGCCAAATATCAGAGAAATGCTCTCTTTTCTATACGGCCCAAGTAGCAGAAATGATGTGTTCATTTTAAATTCCATTCATGTAGGTTCTAATAAAAGCTATTATAAAATACAATTGTGTAGAGACAAAAAGAGAGATAATATCACTATAGCTCAATATAAAATTTAAGTAATTAAGACATGAAAACTATTACACAATTTACTACAAATGCAGCAAGAATAATAAAATGCTTAACCCTTTCCCTCCCAATTGCTTTCTCCGTTGGTCTCTCTCTCCTCTTCAACACCTAACTTACACACATGGGTACCTGAGGGGATGTACAGAAATATTATAATCCGTGTTTGGGGGATAGGGATGATAATCAAGGGAAAATGCTTTTTTTTTTTTTTAAATTTCAGGAAAGAAGGGTTCCCTGTTTCTAGAGTGATGACATCAGTCTACTGGGGGGGAAATTGATTTCATCTGGAGAAAACAGAAAAGCCTCTGTCGAGCCGATGAACCCAATAATGACACGAAGACCCCAGTAAGAGGCCATTATGATAAACAGAAGGCCTCGTGGGTGGACAAGGTCAGACCTGGGGCAGGCAGATCCGAGTTCAAATCCTGACCCTGACGCCCGTGGGTTAAGCACCCCCAGGCAACCGTGTTCGGACTCAGGTGTCTCACCTGTGGAAGGGACACCCCCGTGTATTCTACTTTTTAGGGTCACACCGTCATCAGGCAATGGGGGTGTTATTAACAAAACGGATGTTAATGCTTCGTAATTAAAATGGGAAAAATATAAAGGACCGGGCGTCCTATTTCGCTTTTCCCGGAAGCGTGTCTGTCCCAGCTCAGAACGCGAACGTCATGAGTCAAGGAAGTGGCGCATTATTTCTCCGTCAACTGCTCCCCAACTTCCTGAGTTTATGAAAGAGAAAAGTCCTGGGGGGGTGGTGCCACTGGGCCCCCAGCACTTGCTAAACCCCACCTTTTATTTTTTTCAACATTTTTTTATTTATTTTTGGGACAGAGAGAGACATAGCATGAACGGGGGAGGGGCAGAGAGAGAGGGAGACACAGAATCGGAAACAGGCTCCAGGCTCCGAGCCATCAGCCCAGAGCCTGACGCGGGGCTCAAACTCACGGAATGCGAGATCGTGACCTGGCTGAAGTCGGACGCTTAACCGACTGCGCCACCCAGGCGCCCCTAAACCCCACCTTTTAATTAGCACCGGAAGCTCTGGGCTCTAGCCTTGAGAATCTAGCGCTCCCGCCCCCGGAAGTGACACGCTTCACTTCTGCTCGCTGCTCACTGGCCAGAACTAGTCACGTGGCTTCTCTCCGGGGGTGGGGCCTGGCAGTGCCAGCCTATCAGGTGGTGGAAGTGGAAAACCGGAAGTACCGATGAACGGCCCCCACACCTACCTGTGCGTTATTACTGGTGGGCGGGGGAAGCGGGGTTCTTTTCTGATTCTAGAGAAATGTATGTTGCTGGTGGAGCGTATTTGTGAGCTCAGAAGAGCACAAATGAAGTAAAAGTCATTTCTAATCCCGCCATTCACTTGTCACTCCTTAAGGTGTTTAGGGCTACATCAGTTTGCCCTGTGTTGCTATAGAAATAAGGACATTTAAACAAATATTTGGGCCATAGTATATGTCCTGCTGTGTAACCCACAATTTCTCTTTCACATGTCACAGTCTTCTGGAGTATTAAATATTCTTGTACACCATGCATACTATTTTATCTTATGTCTGTACTGCAATTATTTGAGCCAATTGCTAGTAATTTGATATTTTAAGTGTTTCAATTTTTCTCTATATTTGGTGATTATTTTTACGTGTGTGAGTGTACACACGTGGGTATAAATTCTGTATTTGCCCATGGCACCATAAACACCATCTCCATGAAATTTTTTTTCTTTTTAACGTTTATTTATTTTTGAGACAGAGAGACAGAGCATGAACGGGGGAGGGGCAGAGAGAGAGGGAGACACAGAATCGGAAGCAGGCTCCAGGCTCTGAGCCGTCAGCAAAGAGCCCGACGCGGGGCTCGAACCCACGGACTGTGAGATCGTGACCTGAGCTGAAGTCAGACGCTTAACCAACTGCGCCACCCAGGCGCTCCTCTCCATGAAATTTTTAACGGATAATCTACTATTTCATTGGGCAAACCTTTCATGGTATACTTAACCTTTTTGCCATTTCGATTGTTTCCAGTTTTCAACCACCATAAATAATGTGTCCGTGGACTTGACTTCAGGTATTTTCCACATGTAGAAATGTCCAGTGGGCTAGAGTGCAAGGAGCAAAATTACCAAACCAAATGTTACAAACATTTTCAGACACCTGATTAACATCTTTAAAGGAAAACACGTTTATTGCTAAGAATGAATAAATGAATGAATTAAATTACAAATAACTTTGTCAGAGCTTGAGAACTGGCCATAAAATATCTCTAAATGTCTCCTTCAATAGCAAGTCCCTTTGGTTGGAATGGATATCTTATCCTCCTAAGCATCCAGTGAGAGGTGTCCACAATCTGGAACTTCCACACGCTGGCTCCCTATCAGGTGCGGGATCAGCAACTTTCTGCCTAGTTTCCAACTTCATGAACAAAACAATCCACAGGTAAACTTCAAAATCTCCATTTCACAGTCTGGACGTTGTAAAAGCTCACGGTCCCAAAGTTGGGACACAGAGTTGGAATTCCAAGATGGCAGACTCAAGTTGGGACACTTCCTTTCTGGAATGGCAATCAACTCAGCATCAGTTTGCACAACAGGAAGAGACAGCCCACAATTAAGAAATGCCGTGTGTATCATTGTGCAGTTACACTTCAGGGAACAGGGGCATTATGTGCTGGGATCAGCAGGCAGGGGTGGGCTGAGTTGGGCCAGCTCTGGCTGGGCAGAAAGAAGGTCCTATCCCCATAGCTTTATTGCCGGTGTGGAAACGTGTTGATCTCTCTTCCATTGTCTTAGAATTGCCCACAGGATATTTTAGCGCAAGCAATAAGCCTGTAACTTTGAACTCAAACCTTGCCTCCCTTCCATTGCTCCCTCCCCCCCCCCGCCCCCCCCCCCCGGTGACTTCACGCCTCCATGCCATTCTGCCCCTTATCCAGTGCCAGAGCTTGTGGCACTGTCTTGGGCACACCTGCTCTCATTTGTATTGGCCAACGTCTGAGGAAATCGTCTGTAATGGCAAGGCAAAGCGATGAGTTAGGAGACCTGGGATGACATCCCCACTGGCTGCCTTACTAGCTGGGAGACCCAGAGCAAATCATTTAGGGTCTCTGACCATCACTGTGTCATTTGCAAGATGGGAGTGATGGTGTTAGCCTGCCTCAGTGAGAGCATATAAAACACGTTGTAAGTGTAATGTGCCGTGCAAAAACGGCTGGGCTGCGCGCGACCATTTCTCTGTTTCAAAGTTTGGATTGAACGGTGAGCTTGGAATTACTGATAGAAATGGTGTTGTGGGTTTTTGCTTTTGGTTTTTCACTTCAGGCAAGTTCCTTGTCTCCTTCTGATGAGCCCACGGGTTTCCAGTACGCTCCCCGTCCTTCCGCCAGCCTCCTGACTCTGTGGAATCACCCTTGTGCCTTCCGACTTCGACCTCATGCTTTACGGCAGGCCACGATGCCAGTTCCAAGCCGTGGAAGCCGCCATCAGTTCCTCACCCAAGTTCAAGCTCTGATCCCCCTTACAACCGACAGCCATAAGTGTACAACAGCCAGCATCCCCTGTCCCCTGCCCCATGAGCTCTTCTGTAGTCCCCTCTGTGGTTCCTCAAAACTCGGCAAGAGGAAAAGGCTATGCGGTTGACGGCCATGGTGAAGGTCATGGCTCTGCAACATAGCAAGTCCTTTACCACTGTTGAGCTAAAAGCGCCCCAAATGGTCGTCTTTCTTCTTTTTCTATATTGGCTCGGGGAAAACTAGAGGCGAAAGTGCCTGACGGGAAGGTCACTGCCCTGAGGATGAGAGAGAAGCGGGTCACGAAGCCCATCTTCCCACCAGCAAGCTCTCCAGCTGTGGGTCCAGAGGCAAGTCCCTCCACTTCTCGGTATCTTATCTGCTTCATCTGCAAGTAAGTGGGGCAGATGGTTACTCCACATTGAATCTTTTCTGTTTCAATGCAACGGTGACCAGAATCTTTCCAAGGACCTGCTCTGCCATTCGTAGTCCTTACTTCTGTCTTTGAGGTTGGCTCGTGATTGCAAGATGGCTGCTGTATCCCCAGCCATCGTGCCCACACTCCAGGCAGCGGAAAGGGAAACGAGGACAAAGGCAAGAGGGTAAACCTCACAGACTAGTTGCCTCCCTTTATTTATTTATTTTTTTAATTTTTTTTTTCAACGTTTTTTATTTATTTTTGGGACAGAGAGAGACAGAGCATGAACGGGGGAGGGGCAGAGAGAGAGGGAGACACAGAATCGGAAACAGGCTCCAGGCTCCGAGCCATCAGCCCAGAGCCTGACGCGGGGCTCGAACTCACGGACCACGAGATCGTGACCTGGCTGAAGTCGGACGCTTAACCGACTGCGCCACCCAGGCGCCCCAAGTTGCCTCCCTTTAAAAGTCGTCCCTAGGAGGCCCATCTGATGACGTCCACCTAAATGTCTTTGGCCATCCCTGCCTGCAAGAGAGGCTAGCTAGGTACATTGCTGCCTTTGATAACCCCAGGATTGATTTAATAAGGGTGAAGAGTAGGGTAGATACTAGGTAGGTAACCAGTAGTCTCCACCACAGGAAGGTAACTTTTATTATACTAATTGTGCAGATAAATAAATTAAGGTAAGCAACTTGCCACGGCCATAGAGAGAAAAGGTTTAGGAGCCGGAATTGAAAATCAACTCCTGCATGTGTGCTCAGTAGGCCTGAGATGGTGGGTGGTCAAACAGTCCACCTTCAGATCCTCGTTGCCCGTCGGCGGGATGGGATCAGAGTGCTTGCTGTAGGGCAAAGGCAGGGTTAAGTGAGATAATGATAGGGAGTGCCCGAGACCTTGCCCTTCCTATTAGTATAATAGATGCTCAATAAATAGGAGTTGAAAGCTTGGACGCCCTGGAATATACTGTGCTGTTGTCCAGGTGCCCCCCCCCCCCATGCTAACACACCTCCCAAGAGACGTGTCAACTGCCGAAGCTCGGGGAACATTCTGTCCAATGTGTCCTCTGAATCTGGTCTCCCTTGCTAGAGTTGAACTTCCTGAAAGTGGGAAGGCTTACCTGACAACGGGGTAGAACCTGGCTCACCGTTGGTTGATTGACAGACAAATGCTTTGCTTCCTCTTGGATATTAAAATTACATGACTCTCACCTGCACGCCGCTTACAGTAACCAAGAGGGGTGCAAATAGAGAATTCACGACCAGGCTTATCTGTGGGAATACGTACGTGTGTGAGCAGGGGGCTGGGGTCAGGCAGTCTAACAGGAAGGAGAGATTCCAAATGGAAGTAATTTCTTCCTGAAATTCTCCAAAATACACCATTCAAGTAAAACCACATTCAAATACTAATGAAATGAATGAAGAGAAAAAACCCGAACAACACGTATGTTACAGGCGCTAATTAAAAAGACACACACTTGGGGCACCTGGGGGACTCAGTCTGTTAAGTGTCCGACTTCAGCTCAGGTCATGATCTCACGGTTTGTGAGTTCCAGCCCCGCGTCGGGTTCTGTGCTGGCAGCTCAGAGCCTGGAACCTGCTTCGGATTCTGTGTCTCCCTCTCTCTACCCCTCCCCTGCTTGCACTCTGTGTGTCTCTCTCTCTCAAAAAGAAATAAACAAAAAAAAAATCTTAAAAAAAAAAAGACACACTCACTTATTTCATTTTGAGAAAAAAACAAAGAAAAAAACCTTCCATAAAGCATTGCTAAAGGCACGAAGAAAAAGAAAATCCCATGTTTTTGCGTTGTTCACAGGACTGCAGTGAGAGCTACTCTCGGATATCCTCAACTGGGCTTCCATGGAAGAATGTACTGCTCTCCAATCCACAGCCAGCGTTCCCCGGTTTACTGATTTAATCATTATAATGATGGTTGCTAGCAGAGGATGTTAAATGAAAAGCAGGATTCTTGCTGTGGTTGAATTTCTTCTCCTTCTCCTTCTCCTTCTCCTTCTCCTTCTCCTTCTCCTCCTCCCCCTCCTCCTCCTCCTTTTTTTTTTTTTTTAAAGTTTATTTATTTATTTTGAGAGAGAGAGAGAGAGAGAGAGAGAGTGAGCAGGGAGGGGCAGAGAGAGAGAATCCCAAGCAGGCTCCACACTGTCAGCACAGAGCCCAACAAGGGGCTTGAACCCACAAACCGTGAGATCATGACCAAGAGTCTGATGCTGAAACGACTGAGCCGTCCAGGTGCCCCTCTTCCCTTTCCTGAGACGGCCACGCCAGCACGCCGGACAAAGAGCTCAAATCCTTGACTGGCACCTCAGCAGCAAGGATGGAGGGAGAGGGAGGCCGCCTGCTTGTGGAAGTTGAAGGCCCTTCTCCCCTTCTCTGCGTTTCGTTCAGAACTCGATGCAGGAGGCCTGCTGCTTCCGGTCGGAGTCTTTGCACGGGCTCTTCCACTGCCTTGCTTTGTCACATCTCTCTCCAATGTCCTCCCCTGCCCCAGGCCCCCACCTCTCTGTCCTTACCCTATTTGACAGCCAACACCGATATTTGATATCATGTGTACATTTGTGTATTTATTTTCTGTCTCTCCCGCTAGAACGGAAGCTCCTCCGGGCAGGGATTTTGTTATACTTGCCACCATATCGCTAGTCCGAAAACAGGGCTTGCCACGCGATCGTTGCTCCCTCCAGGGGGGGATTTGCTGATGAGTGAAGGACTGCTTTAATGTGCCCAACTTTCGAAAAGAATTAAACTGATGATGGCCAACTAATGATGACAGCCTTTGCGGGACCGAAAATCCGTATTCTTTCCCCCCCGCCTGCCGAGCCTAGTTTGGAGCTCGTGTCTTTCTCCGTCAGGAAGACCGCATCCTTCCTGGGGACTCGCTGGGACTGTGCTAGACGTGGACCAGCCTTCGTGTCTTTTTCATGTTGCAAGTGGCCCCACTCACCTCTTCCCCTGAGCCGCCTCGCCATTAGCCTCTTGGAGGGCCCGTGTCCTCACAATTATCGACTTCTTTCCGAGGGTGTCCTCCTGAAGACATGGTTGGAGCCCACGTCTCTGTGTCTCCCATGCATCTAGCATCGAATTTTATGTGGCTCACAGTTCTTGTGCATGTGCTATGGGCCAGGGGCCGTACGAAGGGCACCACGTGCATGAACTCAGTGGCTTTCCTGTTCTTCTTTTGTTTTTAATCACAAACTACAGAAATATATACATTTCACATTTCAACCCAGTAAATGATACGTGTGGGTAGGCAGGTCTAGCCATAGCTATTCCTATACCATTGCCGAAATCAAAATGTCAAAAAACTTTCTCCCTTTTGCCGTGTGCAATGCACCTTGATGTTTCTATTCCATTTAATTTAAAAATTTTTTTAAGGTTTATTTATTTTTGAGAGAGAAAGACAGAGTGGGAGTGGGAGAGGGACAGAGAGAGACGGAGACGCAGAATCCCAAGCAGGCTCCAGGCTCTGAGCTGTCAGCACAGAACCCGACGCGGGGCTTGAATTCACGAATCGTGAGGTCACGACCTGAGCCGAGGTCGGCCACTTAACTGACTGAGCCATCCAGGTGCCCCCACTTAATTTTTTTTTTTTTTTAACGCTAGTTGTAATGCACTGAGCAAAGGGTTGGTGAACTATGGCCCTTGGGCCAAATCCAGCCCGCCACCTGTTTTTGTTAATAAGATTTCGGAACACAGCCACACTCATTTGTCTACATGTTACCTATGGCGGCTTTTGCACTGCAAAAGAGTTGCGACAGAGACCATTATACCCGCAAAGCCCAAATAAAATACTGTCTGGCCCTTCACAAGAAAAAGTTTGCTGAGCCTCGCACTAAACTAATAACAGATCCGCAAATGGGTCATGGCCTACTGTTTGCAAAACACCGTCTCAGCTCATAGCATTGTGACAACTGGCCCATAAGGGAGGCGCGTGTTTATCTTCATTTACAAGTAAAGCAAAGGGAGGAAGAGAGGAAGCCACTTGCCCACAGACACGTGACTAGTCGGCACGCAGAGCCGCATCGCCCTAGACCAGAATCAGTGGGACTCACCTGGAATTCTGCTCTGCTTCGGGGTGAGTTTAATACATATTTGTTGGTCAAAGAAGCGACCTCTGCGTGCGGGCTGGAGTCTCTTCTTACCCCGGCAAAGGGGACGGGATGGTACGTCTGGGATTCGGTTACAGGTGACTTCCGTCTTGCACGCACCTTCTCTTGGCCTCCACTCGCTTGCTCAGATGAAGCCAGCTGCCATATTGTGAGCTGCCCAATGGAAAGGCCCACCTCGCAAGGAACTGACGATGACCCTCAGCCTAGCAGTCTTCGAGGACTCAGGAGCTCGGAAGAAGATCCTGCCCCGGGGACCCTGGACATGACCGCAGAGCCACAGAGGCTTGACTGCTTTTGCAGATACTGTGAATGGGGGACCCGGCTAAGCCACATCTGAATTCCTGGTCCCACAGAAACTCTGGGATAATAAATGTGTGTTGTTTCTGTCACTGAGTTTTGGAGGAATTTGTTATGCAGCAACGGATAACTAATACACCGCACTACTTTATTGTAATTCAAGGTTCCGGAACCCACCCGCATCAACAAATACATCATCAGCACCAACTAGGTGCTCAGTCCTTGGAAAGATGGAGCAGGGGGGTCTGTTCACAGCAGAAGATTCTGCCCTCAGGGAGCTCGTGATCTGGTGAGAACAGAAGGTAGGAGTTGCGTTTTCCGTTCTTAACCACACTGATAATTGTTAGTGATTCACCCTCCATTCAAGATGGTGCCCAATGGACTCTGCTGACTTATACTGTCCAGTTGAATGCGGCTTGCTTGGGTAGGCCACAGAATTTCATGCCGTGGGTCCCATCTCTGAGGTCTTTTGTGAGAGGCTAGCCTTCTCAAAATGGCCTTGGGCTTCCTGGGTCCAACACCTCAAGGCCAACGGGTCGGTTCAAAAGAGACCACGAACAAGGCCCAATATCACCGCAAATAATCTGGTTTCCGAACGTTGAAAATGAACCAGATGGCTTTTAAGGAAAACAGGACACACGCATCAGATTCCAATTATATTAAAATGATGACCCAATTTAGGGAAAACACAAAGTGTAATAAAAAAAAATGTTTAAATAAACAAAATCTGCATATTTATGAAACTATAATATTCGCCGGGCTCCTCACTTGGGATAATGAATTTCTAAACTAGACTGATCGCATTCCAAACTTGCCACTGAATCCGGGCTTGGAGAAGCCTGCGGTACTGTTTGGAATTGCAGACTCTCCGAGGAGGAGGGGGGAGAACATTAGCATGTGGGTCGGCAGCCAATTTAGGAAAAGGAAAGGTCAGCCCTACACAAATGTGATACATCCTATTCTAATGCAACCAGGAATAGGCGACGCTCGCCCCGTGTTGCTGGCGGAGTACTCCGACGCCTCTTGCTGACGGCAGTCTCTGTCACCCGCAAACCTCCAGAGCCACTGGCGCAGCCGGTACGGGGCTGGGTTGGCAAGAAGAGCCTCGGATTTATCTATTTATTTTTCCAGATAAATGAAAAACTCAGGGGGCACTTAAAATAAATTAGCAACCGCTCCTGACGGTGTCTTTCTTTCGGTGTCACACATTCGAAATCCTGGCAGGGACTAAGTCGTCTGCCTAAGCATCTTTTCCCACCCAGAGCAAACTGCGAACAGAACAGTGCGCTCGTGTGAACAGGCACGTCTCTCCGGAGCAGGTATCGCTGTGGCCAGCGAGGGTCCAGGTTCACCAACATGCGTTCAGGCTTACACGGCCCGCGAGGCATCCGTCCAAGGCTTTCTGAGACCAGGGAAGAAGGCCAGGGGGGGAGGGTTCTTGCACGGAGCGCTGAGATGGCTTTCGAAGGCAACGTTTCTTCACCTGGCGCAGGGCGTGCGTTTCTTTTCATTTTGCGCACCGTGTTTTTAGAGAAGTGTTTTCTTTCCAGACAGGATGACAACCTGTGTCATCTCCTTCTCTGCTGTGTGTGCATTTCTTTCACTGGCAACGGTTCACTGAGCCCTCCTGCGTGTCCAGCGCGGAGGCTATGACAGTGAGGGAGGACAGCAGTGTGCCCGTCCTCGTGGGGGCGACATGGCCCCAACCCACCCACATCCGCAGCCCGCCGTGACCTCCGCGGTGGCCGGGTGGTATCGACGGGAAGGAAAATCAGCCGCTCAGAGCCAAGGTGGCGAGAGGAAAGAGGTTGCTCAGAACTTGGGTCGCTGGAGCCGACCAAGGGGTTTCGGTCCGTTTACCAGTCTAACGGCCACAATGCGAACTGCCTCAAAAGGCGACTCCTGCTCCAACATCCAAACTCTCACCCCGGTCCAGCGGGTCCTTCGGACGGAACCATCTGGACCCGGGAGCCCCAAAACATCCCTTCCCTGCCTCTCAAACAAATAGCTGCTCTGAGCCCCCGGTTCTCTTGACTTTAAGTGAAAGCAGAGTTTTCTTTCTTTTTTACTTTTGGTCTATGAAAAAAAAAATAGCTACGAAATCTGGGTAATATTAAACGAGAAAAGGTTTTCACTCTTCTCTCATGATGTGATATTTATTCACATCAGGTCTCCTCCCAGAACATTTTTTTTTTTTTTCACGCCGATCATCCATGTGAACAAAGAGTGAGACAGATATAAATTTAACAACCTAACTCATATTTTAACCGCGTTATACTCTAGAACGCTCGTCCTATTATCTTCCAGAATCATTCCTTTTAGGTGAGCCGCTTTTATTGAAAAAGCCTATTTTTTTTCTTTTAATTAATAAATTTACTGTCAGAAAAGCCCTTCCTTACGGGAACCTGGGTCACCTCCTCCCTGGGCAACCACACACAAGCATAAATCAGGAGCTGTTTAGTTTTAGGTAATTTTTGTTGGAAGCATCTAATTTTATCACAACATAACATCCTCCAGAAGATTATTTTAAAAGTGATTATTTCTCATAGGGTTTTTTTTTTTTTTTCTTCTTCTTCTTCTTTAACTTTTAATTTTAAATCTGGGGTTTTTTTTTTTTTTTTTTTTTTTTTTTTATCTTGGCAGGGGCTGGGGGAAGTACTAATTGTCTCTTTGCCAGAGTTTAAGTGCAACATTTTTCATTAGAATTTAACAAATGTTCATCTTAAAATAGACTGACAATGGGTCAGGCTGTTTCGGCTTCTGAACCTAAATGCATTAGAGTTGAGGCTTTTTATTCTCAGATCAATGTTGCTTCTTCTTCTCGGACTTAATTTAGTGTAAGGCTAATATGACTGTCTCTCCATTTATTTCTATTTCTCTCTTTCTCTTTTGGGCTTTAATAAAATTAGAATTAATGGAATATAATGTAGTCTCTAGATTTTTTTTTTTTTGTCAAGCATAGAAATGCCAAATACAACAATATGCTTTGAAATTTTTTTTTTTTTTTTTGCCAGTGGTAAACTATTGTGCAAAATAATTATATAAATACGCAAGAACATCTGGTCTTTTGAACTGTAGTCACTGCTGAATTTAAACATGGTACGCGTTTGACAAAATTCAAGGGTTTTATTCTTTGTTTTTCCTGGGCTTTAAATAGTAAGCCCCAAAGAGTACTTAGAGCTAATCATTTCTAGTTCATTTGGGATATTGTGCAGAGAAACTTACTCTGCATTCTCCAGGACCGTCATATACCTGGGGTCTATGACACCTGGGCTCAAGGAACAATGCGTCACAGTACTTGAGTAAAACAATGACCCAAGTCTCATTAATGGGGGAAAACCCGACTTAAACGCTTTTCTCCCATTTTACCCACAATAATTTCTAAATGCCACCAGACAATTAGGGCAATTTCGATGCCTTTTGTAGAGTAAAGTCATTAAAATTATTACTGCCACTTTTGTAATAAACTCGTGTGACTTTAAAAGTCTGTCCCTGCTCTCTTTCATGATGGAGACATCACACAATCTGTAATTGTGCTATTAAGGAAAAGAGAGCTAATCTTTTTGCATTTGAAGTAAGCCTTCATCATCAGCCCAACAAAGCCAGACAGATCAAAAAAGAACCAGAGAGAGCATTTAAGGAATTAGTACAAGGGTTAGTTAAAAGGTAAAAATTAATGCACTCATTATTGAAATATGGTTGAAACCTACGTTCTTTTCATTTCTTTGATATTGCGAAGGCATAAAACATTCAATTAACTTTCCATTGTGTTTGGGGGAGAAAAGGCAGAGGATTGTCAGCGACGTGTTAGGGGCGTAGGTGGTGCTCAGGGAAAAACTGAACAGGACGAGCCAGACCACATGGCCCAGGCCCTTGGAGCCCACCTGTGCCCGGATTTCAAGTGGGCTTAAATTCTGCCGCCCAGTGCGGTCTGGAGATTGACTGATGTTGTTTCTTTTACTCAAACCTATGGCATTTCTTACTTAAAAACATTACAGACAACGCCCCCTTGGAGTTGTCTTGAGGCCTTGTGAGTGGATCGGTTTGTTCTTCATTGGGCAATGCAGCATGATCATGATGGTACAGTGTGATCTCAGGCAAGAAGCTTAGCATCTCTGAGTTCGTATTTCCTTCCTCTGTATCCCCACAAAGGGATAGGGTTTTCTGCTTGCTAGGTGGCTCATCAATGTGAAAACACCTCACCCAATTTCTGGCACAGAGTGGACATTCAACAAAGGTCCATTTTTCTCAGCCTGACACCCTTTGCAACCCCTTGGCACCAAGAAGACAAATCGATTCGTGTTATTTGGCATGAATGGCTACGAGGATCCGGATTTGATGTGACTCTTTCGTGCTGAGTTTATACTAACTCTGTGTCATAAACGTCTCGTTTCAGGGCCAAACGTGGTATTTGACTTTGACACTTTTGGAAGTTTATGCAGCCAGCAAGATCTACAAGGCCACTCTCAGAACATCAAAACCCCTTAGCTGAACAATCGGTATCTGACAATCGCAATTCAGGAATTAAAAAAAAAAAATTGTATAATGAATCCATCTTCCTGAATTGTATGCATGTCAGATTGTGATCAGCTTGCTGTGAGAATGTTCGGCAAGAGAAGGCCTGATGTTTCAAGTGAAAATTACTGGGATCACACACACTAATTTGTCTCCATCATTAATGAAACATTGTTTTACTGCCCTGCAAAAAAGACTCTTACCCATATCGTAAAACAAACGTTAGCAGAGAAATCCTCCGGACGTGATTTCTTACTGTGACCCACCAGATGGGGCAGCTCGGGATCCCTACATCCTACACCAGGGCTGGCCGCCTCGTAGGCACCTTTAGAAATGTTTTCAATAAACAGAAAATAGGTGTTTTTCCTAAAACTCGACTTTAAATCAGGGCGGGGCTGATTACTTTTGGAGAAAGGTTGGCTCCGACCTGAGCGGATCATTCTGGGCTTCAGAGAGGCCTCCAGAGAAGGCAGGTTCGGCTCCATTTTATTCACAGGGGCAATTTTGAGTTTAGAAAAGACAAGTTCTGTGAGGCAAGCTCCCTCTTTACTCAAAAACAATGCTCGTGAAGTTCTGAAATGCATTTCCCGGGAACGATCCTTGACAACATTTGTGCCACCTTCTAACCAACCCTGCCCTGGCACTTAAGGAAAATAACTCAGTAATAAAATCCCAAATCACTGATGTTGTGATTATTATTCTTATTAATATGCATATGATAGAAGTTAGTGCCAAACTGACAGATTTACGCTTTTGCAAAGGTAATGAATCAAAGCAAGAAGGTAAAAGCCGCTATTAGCCTAAAACCTAAAAGTGATAGACTAACTCAGGTTGTTTTGGTTTTTTTGTTCCCCCTCTCCGTGCAGATGGCTGATGATGCCGGTTTTCACCGACACGCGGTGGGAGCTGAATCACGAATACATAACTAGCCGCTGAAGGGAAGTCTGAGCCCTTCCTTTCTGAACTTTCCGCTTCCAGGTCTGTTCTGGAAGATGCAGGGTCATGGGGGAGTGTCTCCCCCGGACAGCCAGCGAGCGGGGAGGGTCATTGCAGAGCTCGGTTCTAAGAAGGATGCTCATCAACAGAGATGAGAGGATAAAGGGCATTGAGAACCACCCACTGTCCAGACAGACACCTGCCTTTTTGGCACATGGCCCCTAAAGGAAACCCCCGGGGGTTTGGTGGGGGACAAAACAGGGGAAAATGGTGGAGGTGTGGAGAAAGTCCAAGGACAGGCCAAGAGCGACCACTGAACACAAGAATCTCTTGTGTTTCTAGAACTGTCTGCTCCTCTCCCCTCTGCTGTCTCCCTGGGTCCTTAATCCAATCCGGGCAGGTCGGTGCAATGGGCAGCTTTAGATCCCCAGGTTAGAGGTCAAGGGGCCTGGGGCCAACGGGAGAGGCGCCACGTCCTTGCCCAAGGTCTCCATGGACGTTGTGAGGAGCTGTGACGTTTCAGAAGTTGGCATTTCGGCTGCCCTCAACCCTTCCCTCATCTCTGGGGCGGACCAGTGAGTACCAGCATTGTATTTTGCGAAAACTTAAAATTTCGCAGGTGGAAGGAAGGGACCTTGGAGATTTCTAGTTCACGAGGCCCGGGAACGTAACTTGAGACAAAACTCAGATCAGCTCTCCAGACCCCGTTAAAACACTATAAATTAACACAACCACAGACAAACAAACAAACAAACAAAAGTTTAATGTGTTTTATAGCTTCTAGCGCTTGGATGCATTTTTTCCCCCAACCTTGCAAAAAGCGTATTTGAATGCGTGTTCAAAGGCGACCCAGAAAGTCTCAGGGCGAAACCGACCTGGAGTCAAACCCAAGGCTTTTGCCCTTTACCAGCTCAGTGAGTTAGATAGGTCACGTGACCGCTCGGTGCCTCAGTTTTCCTCCTCTGTGCGCTGGGGGATCACGGAAATTCGACCTCATAGGATAATGGTGAGAAATGGATGTAAACGTATCATCTTCCTGTTCATTGCAGTGTATACAGGCAGGACAGACTCTTATATCCCTACTTCATACATGAGGAGAGTGAAGAAAAACATGGGGGCTGGGCTAGCCCCTCATTCCTTAACTTCTAGTCCAAAGCTTCTTCCACTCGTTTTACTGAATTATCGACATTCAAAGCGACCGTGGGTGGGTCCCAATGGTCTTGGGGATGGAAAGAATGTCATGGACAAACCAGCAAGGACAGTGACAAGGTGCGTGGGCATTTTGTCTTTCCTCATCCTCGTCCTGCTCATGGAGAATTGGGAATATTTCTTCTTCAGGGCTGTGCATGTGTCAAAGGGCAAAAGGCATGAGGTCACGAGGTTGCGTACAGTTTTGTGGCCTGTGTGGGAGACAAAGAAGCACTGCTTGGAGTTGGTCTGCAGTCATTTGTGCTGCAGGACAGCACCAGGAACACGGGAGAATTGCAGAAAATGGACAAGGGCCGCGGCCCAGAGACAACTGGGAATGACGAAGCCCAGGCGACCAGCAGCCAGCCCTGCACTGTTTGCAGAGCAGGCAGATCTCCGAGGGTGCTGCTGGATGTCCTGGGGCAGAAGGGCGCATCCTCCAACTCATCAGCAAGGGACTCGGAGCACAGGTGCCTGTTTCTATTCCCGGGGGAGGACTCCTGTGAAATCAGAGGCCAAGGAGCCCTGGGCTGCAGGATTTTTGCCGGCTAGGAGAGTCATGATTCTTATCCAAGCAAAATTTCTCCTCTTCCATCCTTCCGCCTTCCGCTTGTACGTAGAAAAACATGCCAGCATTGACTTCCGACCTGAGGCCAGGACTCACGGGTCCACGTCCGGGCTTCCGTAACCGCCTAGCGCTTGACCCTGACCGCTCAATGTCTCTGCGTCTCAGTTTCTTCCTCTGTCAGATGGAAGGGCAGGGCAGATGATGTGGCCACCCCGTCTGGCACAGTAAAGGAGTCTGCTGTGCACGGATGTTTCCAGGTGAGTTGGGTGCACACAGCTGTGTCCCCTTTGACTGTGCTCATGGGCGTTCCTAATCACAATAATGCAGCTGCTAGAACATTCCTGTCCTGAAGACCTTTCCCCTTTACCTCTGCCAGTGAAATAGCCTTTGCAAGTCTAGGAATTGTTGGCTGGGTATTTATCCCTGTCTGGAGACATGACTGTCTGTAGACGAATCAAGGCTCCCAATCGTGCTTTCTCTCTCTCTCTCTCTCTCTCTCTCTCTCTCTCTTTTTTCTTAAAGGTCATGGACAACAAAGGCTTCTGAGGACTGAGCTTGTATACAGACGCCCCCCTGACTAGCTGTGGGTCTCTGCCTGCTCTCTGTGCCTCAGTTTCCTTATCGGCCAAGCAGGGCAAATACCATCTAGTCTTCTAGGCGGTATGATAGGCAACTGGTGGACGGGAGCCACTTGAGATTTACGGTGTCTGGCTGAGGGAAGGTACTTAAGGAATGCAGGTGACTGATCTGACCATTAGAAATTCTACTCAAAAGCAAGTTGAGGGAAATAAACTCCCTTCCCTACCTACAAAGTGCTCAATAAGCGCTTGTGGAGTGAGTAAATGCGTAGAAGAATGAATGCAGGGGTGACTCCAGTTATGATAACTTTCTCCCCAAATCCTCTTACTCATGGAGCATTCAAATCATTAAGTTCATCGAAAAGGCACTAGACTCCATCCAAGTGGAGGTGCTGTTTATTTTTCTCATGCTTTCAATTCACAAAGAACAACACAATGCGTTCTCTCATCTGTTCAACGGTGCGTCTTCGAGACAGGCAAACCACGTTATATACATACATCTCAAGTTCCACATCTCTCTTTTCCGCACTTGTATTTGTCTTTTTTCTGTATCTACATGTATATCTATATTCCCATATCTATATTTTTCCATTGTCTGTATTCACACCTACACCTGTATCTCAATCATACTTATATTTCTTTATACCTCTAACTTTATCATGTCCACATCTATATTCATATCCACATCCGCGTCCATATCCGCACGCATGTCCATGTCCATGTCTATACCCACAGCCATGTTACTATCCACATCCATGTGGGAAAACCGAATCTTCAGTGAGATTCGGCATCTAGACTCCAGTCACTCACATAGGAACCAAGAGTTGATGTAAGACTTCAAGACTCCTGGCTCCAAACACCACTCCGTCAGGCCATCTCTCAAATAAGTGGGAATTTTTAAAAAGAAAAAAAAAAGGAAAAGAAGAAAAGAAAGGAAGAAATTTAAGAAGCAAAGAGAAAGAAAGAAAGAGAAAGAAAGAAAGAAAGAGAAAGAAAGAGAAAGAAAGAAAGAAAGACAAAGAAAGAAAGAGAAAGAAAGAAAGAAAGAGAAAGAAAGAAAGAAAGAGAAAGAAAGAAAGAGAAAGAGAGAAAGAGAAAGAAAGAGAGAAAGAGAAAGAAAGAAAGACAAAGAAAGAAAGAAAGACAAAGAAAGAAAGACAAAGAAAGAAAGAGAAAGAAAGAAAGAAAGAAAGAGAAAGAAAGAAAGAAAGAAAGAAAGAAAGAAAGAAAGAAAGAAAGAAAGAAAAAAGAAAGAAAGTTGTAATTTCTTTATCTCCTTTTCACAAAGCCAAACACCTGCCCAGGCCTACGTTATCTCTGTCTCTATTAAGTTCATGGTTTCGGTTGGGGGCAGACAGGGTGAGGGTCTGCAAAGTGCACTGTGCAGTGAAGCCTCTTCTTCTCTGGCTCTCCGTTATATGAATCCTACTGCTTAGAATTCTTAGAAAGGTTTTGAAATGCCAGGTTTTTACAATTAGGAAACACAATAGGATTATTTTTCGAGGGGCGGAATTAGGTCATTTACATGGCTAACCACCATTTATATGAGGATATCCTAGGAAACGTACTGGATACATGCAGATTTAAACCAGACACATCTTAAGAGACATTCCTTCTCCAATATTTTTTAATCTTTCTTTTCTTCTCTATTTTTAGATTCACTCACAGCTTTATAACAGGACATGGAGAAGTAATGTAGCTTGAACTGCCAGGATGGATTAAAATCTATATCATTTTTGAATCTGTTTTGAGAAGGCAGACGTCGGATTCCTAATTTTAAAACAAATTATCAAATATCTTAGGAAGTCAGATTGAAGATTGCTCTTTAATCTCTGAAAATTTTAAGAATTGGATTGCTGGGAATGATTTGGCAGGATTTTTTTTTTTTTAATGAGTTTATCTGATTTAAACCCAAGCTTTCCTTCTTCTGTTCATAAAAGCTGACATATCTGCTCCATTTTACAACAATAATCTTTAGGGCGAGGTTTCAAGGCTTCTTAAACCCTTTTTTCCCCAAAATGAAATTCACAGAAGGAGGGAAGCATACATATTTCATTTTAAAAATTGAGTAATAACGCTCTGACGAATGTATTTTAAGAGTGCTTTCTAGGCTAGAAGTTTGCAAAACATTGCAAAGCTGTTTATCCTTGTGTGGGCTTTTGTTTATGCCTTTCTTTTAAATCTATTTTTGGCCTCCTGAATGTAGTACAGGTTGCTTAAAAAAAATCAAATGCCAATATAAAATTTACCTGGAATCTGCTTTAGAGCTTGCGTTAAGCCGCATTAGAATTTTGTTTTCTGTTGTCGCTTTTAACTGTATGAATGATTTATACCATCCTGTGTTTTTAGTTTCCTTTACGGCAAAGGCATGCTTTGCTTCCGCATTCCCCTCATCCTCTCCGTCTTCCTTCTTCACTATCTCGTCTGCAGAATTATCGGACCCAGACTGCCATGCAGGGGGAAAGCCCGAACCCTTAGGCACTTCGTTTCATGTTTCAGAAGTAAAATGCACTTCTTCCAAAGTCCATTTTCCCCCTTGGAAGAAATCGCAGAGTGAGTCTAGCATCGAAGAAGGGACTCTCTCCTAATTTTTGTTCCACTGATGGAAAACTCCCATTTCTTTGCTGCGGGTTCTAATTTATTTTGCAATTCGCAC